>NC_058093.1:187197500-188447500 GCF_020171115.1 Neogale vison
TGTGCTCCTGTTCTGGCCCTTGACCCAGATCGTCCCTTGGTCCCACATCTTCCCCGGCCCCTCCCTGTACCCTGTTCCTGCCCCAGACCCAGCTCCTGCCCTTGACCTCGCACCGGCCATCAGCCCTACACTTGCCCCAGCTCCTGCTCCTGCCCCTTCCCCTGCCCCTATCACTTCTCCTCTCCCTGACAGGACCACTGCCCCTGCACCCGTCCTGGCACTTGCCCCAGACCCAAGTCTTGCCCCTACCCCTGCACCTGCCCCAGATTCAGGTCCTACCCCTGTTACTGCCCTTGCCCTTGCCCTTGACCCTGCCCGTGCCCCTGCAAGGAAGGCCTCCCCTTCCCCTGCCTGTGCCCTTGTTCCTGCCCCAGGCTGAACTCCTGCCCTTTACCCTGCAACGGCCTTCACCCCTGCACTTGCCCCAGCTCCTGCTCCTGCTCCTGCCCCTTCCCCTACCCCTATCTCTTCTCCATTCCCTGACAGGGCCACTGCCCCTGCACCTGCCCCAGACACAGGTCCTACCCCCGTTCCTGCCCCTTCTCTTGCCCCTTCCCATGCCCCTGCCAGGATGGCCTCCCCTTCCCCTGCCTGTGCCCCTGTTCCTACCCCAGACCCAGTTCCTGCCCTTGACCCTGCACCAGTCTTCACCAATGCACTTTCCCCAGTTCCTGCTCCTGCCCCTTCCCCTGCCCCTGCATCTGTCCCTGCCCCTGTCCTTTCTCCTTTCCCTGCCAGGGCCACTGCCCCTGCACCTGCCCCAGACCCAGGTCCTACCCCTGCCCCTGCCAGGACGGCCTCCACTTCCCCTGCCTGCGCCCCTGTTCCTGCCCCAGACCCAGACCCTGCCCCTGTTTCTTCCCCTTCAACTGCCGCCATGCCTCCTCTTGCCCTGCCAGGACCTCTGCCCCTTTTCCTGCACCTGCCTAGGCCCCTGTTCCCGCCCCAGACCCAGTCCCTATCATTTGCTCCTACTCCTATCCCTGTCCTTGCCTGTGCTCCTGTTCCTGTCTCTGACCCAGCTCCTGCTCTGGATCCTGCACTGGCCATTACAGCTGACCCTGTCCCCGCCCCTAGCCCAACCTCTGCCCCTACACCTTCTCCTGCGGGGCCTCCAGTCCCACATCCAGAGCGCACAACTCTACGGGGAGATCTCCCCACAAAAATAATGTCAGTTCCATCCCCTGACCCCGACATCCTCCCAGAATGTTTCATCCCCTCCCCTTTTGTTCTTCCTCTCCTGTATGTAGTCAGCGTTCTAGTTGCCGTCCATCTCCTGTATGCTGTGTATTATTTATTTTAAATAAAAGTTCTTGTTTTCCCTTGAGCACATCATAAGCATGAAATACTTTCCTAATGTTGTGCCACCACACCACAGAACATCGTTGCAGGATACCTCTTGCCCAAACAAGACCCTGAGCCCAAGCCCTCCTGCCCCTTTGTTCCCCCAGCCTGGCCAATTGCAACCCCTAAGCTGATTTCTCTTTCTGTTCCTGCATGTGTTCTGGACGTTTTTGGAAGTGGAATCCCTCAAGAGGTGCCTTCGTGTCTGCACATATTTTCAAAGGGCTCTTGTTTGGGGTTTGGTTTTGGGTTTGGTTTGGTTTTGTTGTTTCTTCTTTCTGTTTGACATAGAATTTCCCTTATTGGATGTTGAGACGCCCAATGGATTACAGAGGAGATGTCATCCTAGGGACCCCTTTAGGGATTCTGGGCACAATCTCGGGGCCAACGCCCCTGTTCCTGCTGGGACACCATAGTCGGTCCCCAGACAAAACACGGCTGTTTCCTCCTGTGACCCATACAGAAGCCTGGTAAATGCAGAAAGCTGGAAAACACACTGCAGAGGGCAAAAGCTTTGCTCACAACCCTAGGCCAGAGAAAGGTTTCCCATGGGTCTGCTCCAACCCATGCTTCAAGTCACTGGGTCCCAGAGGGACAGAGAGAGGGACAAAGACTAAACACATGCAAGTTCAAGGGGGAGGAGAGGGACACAGGGAGTATGTGTCAGGAGATGCAGGAGCTCCCGGGGAAGGATACAGGCAAAGGAAACCCTGGGGAGGCAGTGTTGGTCACCCTCAGACTGGCAGGTGTCTGGTCTGGGGACCAGCAGCCCTGGGGAGAATGTGAGGAAGCAGAGGTCCGATGAAGGTCCCCTGGAGAGAAGGGAGACATGCACCCCTGTCTGGGCAACAGGGAGAAGCACCCATCCCAGGCCACAGGGGAACCTATCACCTAGCAGGGCTCAGCCTGGGACTCAGCCCCATAAACTCTGGCTCGGTTGGCCACAGATATGTTTTCTGTACTATTTGGCACAGCAGTGGTTGGGACAGGAGGGAATGGAACAGTGTTCTTGCACAAGGAGATGGATGGGATCCTCATCCTAGTCCTCATGACAGAATGTCCTGTAGCTACTATCTCAGTGCTGTCTGGGGCACAGGATCGGAGTAGGACCTACTGAGACCCCACTCCTGCCACCCTGCTCCTGGGGACATTCTTTAGAGTTTAAGGAGGAGATGGAGAAGATCCACAATGACAGAGGGCCAAGGAGAAGGAAGGTCAGCACAAGAAGGACAGATGGACCTGCCCTGAGCTACCATCCGGAGCCAAATCCTAACTGGAACCAGAACCCCAATACTAAGTCAAACCTGGGCAGAACCCGAACCCAAACACATATCCCTAAACCCCAAAATGAGCACGAACCTGAACCCTAAATCGAATCCTAACACTGAACCCTAAACCAAAACCTAATCATAACACTAATCCTAAACCAAACCCTAACACTAACCCCTGACCCTGACCCTGACCCTGACTGTGATCATGACCCGAAACCTAACCCTAAACCTAAGCATGATGCTGACCCTGATTCGGACCCTGAACGTAAACCTAATCCTGACCTTACCCTAACCCTGACTCATCCCTAACCGTGACCCTGACTCTGACCCAAATCCTTACCCTGACCCCTGACCTAACCCTGATACTAACCCTAACCCTACCGTGACTGTGAGCCTGACCTTAACCCTAACCCTAAAGGTAACTCTAACCCTGACCATAATATGGAGCCAGAACCTAAACCTAATGTTCACCCTAAACCTAACACTAACTCCTACCCTAACCCTGACCTTAACACTGTCTAATCCTAAACCTAAACATAACCCTACTTCTAACCCTAACCCTAAACCCAAACCCAAACCTTCCCCCTGAACCTAACCCTGACCCTGACCCTAAACCTTACCCTAACCCTGACCCAATCCTAAACCTGATCCTGACCTGAACTTTTACCCTAAACCAAAGCCTGACCCTGACCCTAAACTTGATCCTGGATCTGACCTTCACCCTGACCCTGAAGCTGACCCTGACCCTAACACTGAACCTGACCCTGACTGTGAACCTGACCCAAAGCCTAACCCTAAACATAACCCTGACGCTGACCCTAACATGTGCCCTGACCCGAAACCTAAAGCTGACTCTAACCCTAACACTTACCCCTAACCCTAACCCTGACCCTGACGCTAACCCGGTCTAACCCTAACCCTCAACCTAACTCTAACCCTAACCCTAAACCCAAACTTTAACCCTATCTCTGACCCTATACCAGAAAGTAAGCTTCTGTAAAACCAGAATGCTGCCTCCTGTCACATTTGTGTCTCAAACAGTCATATTTATGCACTATTTGACTAGAAAAAAGCACATGCATACACATACCGGTAAATACAGAAATGAGAGAACACTGCAGTCCTCACCTTAAATTCCTCCAGGGCCCCAGGAGCTCTGTCTGCTTCTTGGGAGGATTTTCCACGCTACAGCTGACCATTCCTGGTCTATACTGGCACTGTCACAAGTACAGCACAGCCTGGGGGCTTCACCCAGACACATGTCCCTCATAGTCGGCAGTGTCGGGAAGACTCAGTCTGTGGGGAAGCCACTTCATGCTTCAGCAGCCATCTTCTCACTGTGTCCTCAGTGAGGCAGAAGGAGAACAGGAGCCCCCAGAGGTGTCTTCTATAGGGCATTAATCCCAATTACGGTCTGCACCCTCATGACCTCACCTTCCCAAAGGGGGTTAAGATTTCAACATGAATTTTGAGAGGACAGAATTTATCCCCTGACATAAAATGCATGTCCTTCCTACCTGCAGATGCACTCACACAGTCCCAACAGTCCCAGAGTCTTAACCCACTCCAGCACCTGCTCTGAAGTCTAAGGCCGATGTCGAACCTGAGGTAGGATTCCTCCTGAAGCAGATTCCTCTCTGGCTGGGAACCTCTGAAGCCACAGAAGTTATGTGATTCCCTGACATGACAATGGGACACATTCCCACTCCAAAGTGGAGAAATAGTGAAGAAGAAAGGAGACAGGGATCCCAAGTAAGTCAAGCCATAAGGCAAACTTCACAAGATCTAAGGGTTAAGAATGATCTCTTCAGTACAGTGCCTGCCTCGCAAGCACAATGGGGTGGTAACACCATGGGATGGCCCATGGCAGCTCTCCAGGCCTGGGGTCCTGTGCCCATGGCGCTGGCCATCTCTGTCCTTTAAAACCTGACAGAGGTGTCTGGCACCCTGAGCCCATGCAGTGCACACTGGGCGGAGATGGCCCTGCAGCTAGCCTGCACCTTCTGGAGTGCAGGCCACTGCAGCGGGCACCACACAAGTCTCACCGAGCCACACCTGGGGCAGCACCGACTGAGGACCCCAGGCACATGACGCCCCCCTCCCACCATTGTGGCAGCGCTGTGCGTCTCTGAACTGCATCTTCCCTTGTCACGGAGAGCAGCTCCGGCATCTGTGGAGATGGCTGACCCTGCAGTCAGACCACACACCAGTGTTCTCTGTTTTTGCAACATGGATAAGCTGAGAATTTGCCAAATCTTTGAGTTCCACTTTCTTTTGAGTTCCACTATTCTTTTAATAATTTAACGTCTCTCTTCTCACATTGTTTAAAATTTATTTTTTATTTATTTTCAGCATAACAGTATCCATTATTTTTGCACTACAACCAGTGCTCCATGCAATCCGTGCCCTCTATAATACCCACTACCTGGTACCCCGACCTCCCACACCCCCGCCACTTCAAACCACTCAGATTGTTTTTCAAAGTCTATAGTCTCTCATGGTTCACCTCCCATTCCAATTTCCCACAACTCCCTTCTCCTCTCTAACTCCCCTTGTCCTCCATGCTATTTGTTATGCTCCACAAATAAGTGAAACCATATGATAATTGACTCTTTCTGTTTGACTTATTTCACGCAGCATAATCTCTTCCAGTCCCATCCATGTTGTTACAAAGGTTGGGTATATATCCTTTTTGATGGTGGCATAATACTCCATAATGTAATGGACACATCTTCCTTATCCATTTGTCCACTGAAAGACATATTGGTTCTTTCCACAGTTTGGTGAACATGGACATTGCTGGTATAAACATTGGGGTACAGATGGCCCTTCTTTTCGCTACATCTGTATCTTTGGGTTAAATACCCAGTAGTGCAATGACAGGGTCATAGGGAAGTTCTATTTTTAATTTCTTGAGGAATCTCCACACTGTTCTCCAAAGAGGCTGCACCAACTTGCATTCCTACGAACAGTGTAAGAGAGTTCCCCTTTCTCCACATACCATCCAACACATGTTTTTTCCTGTCTTGCTAATTTTGGCCATTCTAACTAATGTAAGGTGAATTCTCAATGTGGTTTTAATTTGAATCTCCCTGATGGCTAGTGATGACCTGACAGATTCCCTGGGGAATTCTACCAAACCTTCAAAGAAGAAATAACACATATTCTCCTGAAGCTGTTTCAAAAAATTGAAGCAGAAGGAAAACTTCCACACTCTTTCTATGAAGCCAGCATTACCCTGATCCCCAAACCAGGCAAAGACCCCACCAAAAAGGAGAATTTCAGACCAATATCACTGATGAATATGGATGCTGAGATTTTCAACAAGATCCTAGCTAATAGGATCCAACAGTACATTAAAAAGATTATCCACCATGACCAGGTAGGATTCATCCCTGGGCTACAAGGATGGTTCCACATTTGCAAATCCATCAATGTGATAGAACAAATCAATAAGAGAAGAGAGAAAAAACACATGGTACTCTCAATTGATGCAGAAAAAGCATTTGACAAAATCCAATATCTGTTCCTGATTAAAACACTTCAAAGTATAGGGATAGAGGGAACATTCCTGAACTTCATAAAATCTATCTATGAAAGACCCACAGCAAATATCATCCTCAATGGGAAAAAGCTTGCAGCCTTCCCATTGAAATCAGGAACACGACAAGGATGTCCACTCTCACCACTCTTGTTCAACATAGTATTAGAAGTCCTAGCAACAGCAATTAGACAACAAAGAGAAACAAAAGGCATCCAAATTGGCAATGAAGAAGTCAAAATCTCTTTCTTCACAGATGACATGATTTTTTATATGGAAAACCCAAAAGACATCACCCCCAAACTACTAGAACTCATATATCAGTTCAGCAATGTGGCAGGATACAAAGTCAATGTAGAGAAATCAGAGGCTTTCTTATACAATAACAATGAAATTACAGAAAGGAAAATTAGAGAATCGATTCCATTTACTACAACACCAAGAACCGTAAGATACCTGGGAATAAACCTAACCAAAGAGGTAAAGGATCTGTACTCAAGGTACTACAGAGCACTCAAGAAAGAAATCGAAGAAGACACAAAAAGATGGAAGACCATCCCATACTCTTGGATCGGAAGAATAAACATTGTTAAAATGTCTATACTGCCTAGAGCAATCTATACTTTTATTGCCATTCTGATCAATATTCCACTGGTATTTTTCAAAGAGCTGGAACAAATAATCCTAAAATTTGTATGGAACCAGAAGAGACCCTGAATTGCTAAGGGAATGTTGAAAAGCAAAAATAAAACTGGGGCCATCACATTACCTGATTTCAAGCTTTACTACAAAGCTGTGATCACCAAGACAGCATGGGACTGGCATAAAAACAGACACATCAACCAGTGGAACAGAGTAGAAAGCCCAGATATGGACCCTCAACTTTATGGTCAATTAAACTTCGACAAAACAGGAAAAATATACAGTGGAAAAAAGACAGTCTATTCCATAAATTGTGCTGGGAAAACTGGACAGCTATATGTAGAAGAATTAAACTCGACCATTCTCTTACACCATACACAAAGATCAACTTAAATGGATAAAAGACCTCAACGTGAGACAGGAATCCATCAGAATCCTAGAGGACAACATAGGCAGTTATCTCTTCGATATCAGCCACAACAACTTCTTTCAGGATATGTCTCCAAAGGCAAATGAAACAAAAGTGAAAATAAACTTTTGGGACTTCATCAATATCAAAAGCTTCTGCACAGCAAAGGAAATAGTCAAGAAAACAAAGAGGCAACCCACGGAATGGGAGAAGATATTTGCAAATGACAGTACAGACAAAAGGTTGATATCCAGGATCTACAAAGAACTCCTCAAACTCAATACACACAAACCAGACAATCATGTCAAAAAATGGGCAGAAGATATGAACAGACACTTCTCCAATGAAGACATACAAATGGCTAACAGACACATGAAAAAGTGTTCATCATCTCTTCTCACATTTTGCTATAAGCAGTCCGGAGCAGCCAAGGCGCACCTTCCACAGCTGGCTTGGGAATCACTTGAGCCAAGCATTGGATTTCCTCCCTTGGAAGCCTAACCCTAACCCTAAACTAACCCCAACCTAACCCCAACCGTCAGTAAACCACTAGGATAGGAGCCCACCTGAGCCTTGTTCTTTACCGCTTTGAGTCAAGGATGGCCCTTCCCCATGTCCCACGGAGGCCGTCAGGATGGCCTCACCCCCCGCATTTCCACCAACCGATTTACCCCCAATTCCCCTGGGTTAGAGCTCTGAAGCCCCCTCTGCCCCTTCCCGTCCCGCACGGAATCAGCCCGTCAGCGCAGCAGACCCTAACGCTAACCCTTTCCTGGCTCCTCCCAGCGCCTCCAGCCTCTGCCCAGCACTGGGTCCACTGCCACGGCCACATTTTCCAGGTGTCCGTCAAGGCGACACCCACTTCTGTGCTCCAGTTTTTGTCTCGTCCATGCATGGCTGGAACAAAGCCGCATGCGCGCACAGCTGGAAGCGCCCCCGCTTGCCGCCAGGTCGGATCCCGGCCCTGCAGTCCGCGCGCCTGCTCGGGAGCTCCGGGGCGCGGGACCGCCGCTCTCCGAACCCGCGGGGCCTCCCCGGGTTCTGTCTCGGTCTCTCCGCATCGCTGCACGCGAGGCCCCTGGAGAAGCTCCCCTGGCGCACCCCAGGCCCTGCACCTCGCACCATCTGGGCGGCCTGGCCACGCCGCGCTGCCCCGCGCCTCTGCGCCGCGGACCCTAGGCTGCAGGAGGACGGACCTTCCCATCGCGTCCCCTGTGCCCCGATGCCAGGCCCAGAAGCTCAGCGTTCGTGGAGCGAATACACGGAGCCATTCCAGGGTCAGCCGGAGGTCGGTCCCATTAGCTAGTCCGTGGGCCCCTGACAACGCCCAGAGAGACCTCCCCTCCCCTCCCCCTACTCTTTTCCAGAAGTGATTAAAGGGGACCTCACTTCATATAAAGTCAGGAGGACGGGGCGCCTGGGGGCTCAGTCCTTAAGGGTCTGTCTTCTGCTCAGGTCGAGTCCCAGTGTGCTCCCTGCTCAGGGGGAAGCCTGCCTCTCCCTCTGCCCTCCCCCCCTGGTTGTGTGCATTCTCGCTGTCTCTCTCAAAGAAATAAGTTAATTAATTAAATTTTTTAAAAAAATAAAGTCGGGAGGCCCTTACGGGGAAGCACAAGCCTTACCACTTCCCTCATAGCTCCCAGGAAGAGGGAAGGTTTCCTCTGAGCCCAGCACAGCAGCTGCCATCCCCGCTGCAAGGAGAAGCAAAGCCTGGAGCAGAGGGTTAGGGCTCCACACAGCCCCGCCTACCCCCTCTTCTCTAGAACAAAGCCTCCTCACCTTGGTTCTCCAGACTGGCCTGTGGTTCCAAACAGGTGCTGATCGCAGTTTCTCTGGTTCCTGAATAAACCCATTTTGTTGGTTAAAGTAAATATTTTTTTGTCTTTTAAGGTCAATATTTTCCTGGCTGTGAGTCATCCAGCTCTTCTTGAAAAGTGGAAGAGCTTGAAAAAGCTTGAAAAAGAAGAGCTTCAAAAAGCTTGAAGAATTTTCAAGAAAAAAAAAAAAAACAATTTTATCTTTCTTAGCTGTTTATTTGGTGGCCTTGCCCGAATAAGCAGTTAACAGTGTAACACTGTCTTAAATCACTAAAGTCTGTTTTTGCTGGCTCTGTGGTCTCTGTGGCAACCAACAAAGAATTTTATCCTTCGGAAAACATTTCTTGGGGCATCTGAGTTTCTCAGTCAGAAAGTCGTCCGCTTTTGGCTCAGGTCATGATCCCAGAATCGTGGAATCGAGTCCCTCATCAGGCTCCCTACTCAGAGGGGAGCCTGCCTCTCCCTCTGCCCCTCCCCCTGCTTGTGCTCTCTCTCTCTCTCTCAAATAAATAAATAAAATCTTAAAAAAAATCTTACTTGTTATGAATCAAATTTTCATCTGATGTTGCTTTGGGCTTTGCAGACTTGGACCTACTTACTGGGTTTCCTGACAGCACACCATTTTATAGATAAATGTGTTGTTAGGATAACCCAGGAGTAAACCCACCTGATCAGGCAAACTGACTTCCCTTCCACCCAAATGTGTCAGGTTGCATTTGAGAAAAGTGTGAGATGTTCTTATGTGTGTTCTGCTAAGATTCATAAATGCGCTGCTAGTACAACTCAATGTGAATCTTTTTGGTCATCTGCCAGTGACCGTACTATATTACCAAGTTTGTAGAATATATAGATTATAAAAAGAAACTCTGAAAAGAAGATAAGAGCTGACACTATACTTGTTCATTCATTACTGGAAAGTTGTATTGGCTCCTCTTCAGACTATGTGGAATAGAAACATTGCTCAAATTTATAAAATTATTATTCACAATTTAGAGTATTTTCTGTAAAAAAATAGTTATCCATCCAACAAATATTAGTTTGCAGGTGCTAGGGTATATCAGTGAACAAACATTTACCCTAATGAGATTTATGTCCTAGTGCAGAGATGGGAATGAGGCAGGAACAGCGGGGTTTTACAACTGTAACAGACTAGGAAGCATGTGACTTTTATCTTGGATACAAGGTGCATTGGAAGATGCTGAAAAGAATGTCAACAAATACAATTTTACCAACATAAATTCAAATTGTTACATAAGATTTTTATATGAAAAATTGATATAAAATTTAATAGACCTATTAATACCTATTTATATGTATATGTAAACATGCAAAATTTTAATATTTAACAAGTTTACTTATTTTATACTTCTATTGGTAAAAATGTCTAGACATACATAGAAATAGAGCAGTGGGCCTCTCATGCACGTCACCCACCTTTGGCAATTATCAGCATTTTGCCATATTTGTTTCACTAATCTTCATCTTTCTTTTTGCTGGAATAATTTCAAAGAAAACCCCAACATCATGTCATTTCATCTGCAAAAACGTCGAGTCTCATCTCAAATAAAAAAGACATTTTCTGGGGCTCCTGGGGGACTCAGCTGATTCAGTGTCTGACTTGATTTCAGCTCAGGTCCTGACCTCTGGGTCTTGGGGTCAAAGTTGAGCTGCACACTCAGGGGAGAGTCTGATTGTCCCTCTCCCTGCCCCTCCCCCCTGCTCTCTCTCTCTCCCTCGCTCTCGCTTTCTCAAATAAATAAATAAAATCTTAGAAAGAGAGACGTTTTCTTATTTGGCCGTGATGGCATTTTCACACCTATGAAAATTCACTACAGTTTCTTTGTATAAGTTTGTGCCTATTTCAAAACTAAACTTGCCATATTGTCTGAAAAAGAAAAATGTTCTTTCATGGTTGGTTTTATTCCCATCGGGACTCAGACATGGAGTACGCACTGTATTTTGTTCCTGTGTCTGCTAACCCTCTTCTTTACCACAGCCCTCTCTCTCCGCCCACCCTCTGTGGGAGTGGACGGATCCGTCCTGTCCCTGCCACGTCTGGTGGCTGAGACGTTTTCCCGCAATTGGTGAGTTCAGACTGTGCCTCCAGCCCCGTGGACTGCTGTTCCATTCATCCTTCTGCCATTTGTTTCCTGCACAGTAGAAGTTAGCTCTGTTTGACTAGAGGCAGGATCCTTTTTTAAAAAAAATATTTAAATAACTAAATATTTTTAAAAATAAACAAAAAGAATGGTACTTCTGATGGTGAATTTTGCACCAACTTCACTAGGCCTTTCTGTGAAGGCACATGTGAGATGTGATTAACATTTAAATAGTTAGACTTTGAGTAAAGCAGGTGACACTCTCTAGGGTGATGAAGGTCTTTGTGGAGATGAGCCTGACCTTCCTGGGAAAGAAAGATTTCTGAGAGAAGATGGCCTTCAGTCTCAAACTCTGGCATGAGTCTCCTGGGTCTCCAGCCTTTGGGAAAGAGGACACTAATCCACGTATGCGGATCTTGATGTCCAGAATAAAGGTACAAGAGATGTAGGTCGGTGTAGAAATAGATGATAGAAGTACAGGCACAGAAATCCTATTGGTTTTTCTTCTTGGGAGAATCCTGAAAAATACAGTACTTTTTAAGGGAGAATATTTCAACAAATATAGCTCCCCAACATATGAAAAGGGCAACATGAAACATCGAATTAATAAGAAATAAGGCGGAAATTTTTTTTAAAGATTTTATTTATTTATTTGACAGAGAGAAATCACAAGTAGATGGAGAGGCAGGCAGAGAGAGAGAGAGAGGGAAGCAGGCTCTCTGCTGAGCAGAGAGCCCGATGCGAGACTCGATCCCAGGACCCTGAGATCATGACCTGAGCCGAAGGCAGCGGCTTAACCCACTGAGCCACCCAGGCGCCCAAGGCGGAAAATATTGAGGTTATGCTTGTCTCTATTTTACTTCTTCTGTGTTCAGCCTGAACTTTGATGAATTTTGGAGGTGAGTGATTGTCCTTCGATGGAAAAGAGAGTCGACTGCTGAAGGCTCTGGTGTGTTTTCCCAGGGAGTTATTTATTTTGGAAATCATTTAATATTAATTATGTTCTAGCACATTAAAAAAACAAACACTCTTATTCCGGTTAAGGCTTCACTCAAACTCTACTTTTATGTGTTTTTGAACATGTAGCCCATTTCCGTTTTGTAAACTTGGCTGTCTTACCTCCTTCAAGATGCTGCATAAGTTATAACCCCCATAAATGTCCATGGTCATCGTTATCACCAGCATCACCACAACATATTCACTCTGAGTACATGCGGAGCTCCTCGCTCGGTAGAAAACACTTTCACTTCCCAAGTGAGTTTATGAACTACCATTTCTAATGAGTTTTTAAAACGGGACTCATTGCCCAGGCCACACTTAACAGTACCCTCAGCTGATGTGGCCAGTCTTCCCAAGAGCCAACCCTTTGCTTTCCCCAGAGGTCGCAGCTCCTCCTGCATTACTCACGGCCCTCTGGGCTGGGTACAGTGGAGCAGAACAGCTCCAACAAGATCCATGCATTAGGGAGAAAGCAAGGGCTGCAGAGCAATGAAGAAGGCAGCCCATCCCCAGCCCTTCCCAGCCCACAAGGGGCCTTCCCTTCACACACCCGAAATCACCATCTGTCACGCCAGTGCCTGTCACAACAATGGTCCGTCCAGTGCCTGCCTGGCAGCTGGGTGACCTTGGGAAAACCTCTTAACCTCCTCAAGTCCCGTTTATTATTCTGTAGAAGAGGGTTAGTGAGGCTCTCATGGATCTATGAGTACCCGAGTTCCCGAGTGTCAATGCGGCTGACTCCAAGAAAGAAAGCTTGACAAAGGCAGATGAATAGACAGACAGATGCATGGGCAAGACAGAGGGATGGGTGGACAAGTGCACAGATGAATGGCTGGATGGAGTGTATCCCTTGCCTTGCAGATTCCCATGCATTTCCATATACCTCACCCTCAGCACACCCTCGTGACATGGGCAGGGAACATGAAGTCCTCTTGAAAATAAGACAACCGTCCCAAGCCTCTGGCAGGAATGGAAGGGGCTGAGGGTTTTCACAGTAAAGTGGACTGTATCCTGCTTACCTCTCACCATGTCGCCAAGCTGAGGACATGTGTCTTGTGTCAGGTCAGTATTTCTTGCATGGATAATGTATGGACAATTTCTAAAGAAAAAAACTTCTATCTCACTATGTCAACCTAAATTATCTTTATCATGTAACTTAAAGGTTTGCCGATACTAACTTGGAACACAAGCCTGTTGAATACCAGTGAGATGCAGTCCCCAGGCCTCCGGGCTGCCTCGAGCTGCAGGGGAGGGTTCTGGAGATGAGCTGTTCAGCTCCGAGGTCCTTCCCTCCTTGCTCAGGACCAGGCCAGGACTACCAGGCCTTTGTAGGGGCTTCACTCTGTGTGTTCTCACTTCCTGCGAAAGTGGAGTGGCCACAGTCATAGGCTGGACGCCAGGACATGGCGTCTGTCGCAGACGGGCTTCTCTCAACGCGCTGGGTCATCACAAAAATGATGTCGTGATCTCAACTTCCCAGGAGAGAGGTACGGACAGGTGCAGGTAGTGTCTAACCCAAGAGTTACCCTGGCCCAGCCCAGCCCTCATGAGGGCAGAGCCCTGCGGCCCTCTGACTTTCCTCCCCTACAACTGTCCTCCCACCTGCCCCTTCTCATTCCTGGGGGGGGGTTCTTCCTTAAGTCTCCTCCTCCCACGCAGCCAGGCAAAGGGTGCACACAGGCCCTCCTCAGGGCATCAGCCATGCCATGCCCACTGGGGGCTCCCACCGAGGACCTGCCTGTGCCTGTTGGGATGTAGGTGTGGGGGAAGAGCTGAGCCTCACCAGAAAGGGCTGCTGAGTTCCTCTGGCTGGGCCAGCTTCAACCAGCAAGGCGCTTTGCACTTGTCCTCTCCCACTGCAGGCTGACATGTGGGGACGGCACCAGTAGTCCCTGGTCCTCAGCTTCGAGTGTCTGGACACCAGCTCTGTTTTTCTCTCCTGCGTGGCCCCACAGCTGCTTGTAGGTTTCCTCATGGACTCTCCACAGGACCCTCTTTGTAGAGACCACAGTGTTTTCTTGGGTCACAGTCCAGGGAACCCAGGGCCCAGACACCCTCCTCTCCTCTCACCAGCTGCTGGCGCGAGTGTCAGCCTTGGCAGGGAGAAAGGCCAGAGTTCACTGGCTCTCCTCACTTTGGGGGAGGAATATAAACCCTCAGCGGCCCAGCCCGATGAAGCCTGACTGAGGAGCACTCGAAGCAGCGTCCCAAAGGGGGGAGCTGAGGAATCACCTCTGGGCCCACCAGATAGGGGTGCATGCCCATCCTGGTGGCACGAAGGGCTAGAGCCCCTCAGCCATGGCTCCCTGTTCCAGTCCCTGCCGTCCACAGCCCAGGGTAACCCCGCTCAGGTGGGGATACTGGGCTGAAGGCCACAAATTCCACTCCCCCCAAAAAGCCCATGAAAGAGGAGGTCCACGCAGGGTCAGTGTGAGTAAAAGAAGGGCCCGAGTTTGCATGGGAGGGTCGGTCAACATTTTATCTGCTCTTCCTACTTAAATTGCTCCAAAGAGACTGGGCACAGCTGATGGACACAGAGACCTGTAGGCCAGGGAGCACAGCAGTTGCCCTGAGACACGAAGAGCATCCGAGGGCCATGGAATTCCAGGCAATAAGGCCGACAGCATTTGAGGCACAGTTGAGAGTGGGAGAGTGACACAAAGTTGGACTTGACGCGAGTGACCTCTAAGTCTCCTTCCAGGCTCTACACATTGAAGGAATCTCCAAGAGCCTCCTACTTAAAGGAAAACTGCACCAGGTACTTCCACGGGCAGACAACCCACTGGCTCTAACAGGTGGCAAGAGAGCCACACAATGTACCAGAGTGAGGTTGTCTATGGTCCCTGTCCTCTGCTGATAAACAGAGGCTCTGTGTCCCCCAGAGGTTGGTCTTCAGGTCCCCCTGCTTTGGCATCAATCATCTTCCACACTCAGGTGATGCTTGTGCTGCCCCTGGACCACCTCAGCTGCTTATTGGGGAGGGAGTTCCTGCCCCTGGTGCTGGCTGGGGGTGGGGGGCGACTCTTGTGGACGACTCAGCCCCACAGAGCTGAAAACCCCAGTGAGACATGGGCCCTCTCGTGCCCCATGCTGAGCAGGACTGTCCACACCCAGAGAACCTGTAGTGCACGGATCGGCCAGAATGAGGCCAACCCTCAGAGGGCTGCAGCTCAGGCCCAAGACAGGACTTGTGACCCCCCCAGCCAGCGTCGGCCCAAGGCAAGGCAGAGCCGAGATCCTTAACCGTGCAGAGAGCACCTGCTGGCTGGTGGTCCTGCAGCCTGGGGTCTCGTCTGCACTCACGCGGATGTACACGCATTAGCCAGCTCCCCGCAGGATGACAGGCTGCCGGCGCAGTTGGCAGCTGAGTTCCAGAGCAAGAAGCCCACACGCACGGTCTAAACCCCTGGGGCGCCATCTGCAGGTGCACAGAACAGGTTTGTAAAGAACTGGCCAAACGCATCTCGCAGGAGCTCCTCCTGTCACAACACTGAGACAGCTCTGCAGCCTCAAGGGTCTGATGCTCACAGCAGTCAGCTCGAGGAGGCAGAGGACTCAGGGAGGCAGGGAACCAGGACCAGTGGGCAGACAAGTATTCCTACACACAACCCTGCCCAAGCAAAGGCCAGCTGCTTGTCTGCTTAGCTTCAGAGCCAGAAGGGACTCCGGAGGAGAGCTGGGAATCAGAGCATTGGAAAGCTATTCACACTCTGACCAACAAAGGATGGAGCTTTTAACTTTTCGTCTGTAGCTGGAGACTTCAAGGGGCTGAGGTGGAAAAGGCACCAGGAGGATGGGTGCCCAGAGGCTGCCAGATGCCTCCACCCCAGGGCCTTTGCTGCTACCCTTTGCCTGTAGAGCTCTCTTTCCTCAGGACACCTGCTCAAAACACCTCTTCTAACACCCTCTGTGAACTACACCCAGACTGACAGCTTCTGTTGCTCTTGTGTGTGTGTATTTGCCTTTTTTTCCTTTTTTTAACATCTTAATTTTATTTTTTTTCAGTATTCCAGCAATCATTGTTGATGCACTACACCCAGTGTTCCATGCAATCCACGTCCTCCTTAATACCCACCACCAGGCTCACCCGTCCCCTGCAAAACCCTGTTTGCTTCTCAGAGTCCCCAGTTTTTTATGGTTTGTCTCCCCCTCCAATTTCCCACAACTCACTTTTCCTTTCCTTCTCCTAATGTTCTCCATGTAATTCCTTATGTTCCACAAATAAATGAAACCATATAACTGACTTTCTCTGCTTGATTTAATTCACTCAACATAAACTCTTCCAGTCCCATCCACGTTGCTACAAAAGTTGGGTATTCATCCTTTCTGATGGAGGCATACTACTCCATAGTGTATATGGACCACATCTTCCTTATCTATTCATCCATTGAAGGGCATCTTGGTTCTTTCCACAGTTTGCGAACTGTGGCCATTGCTGCTATGAACACTGGGGTACAGATGTCCCTTCTTTTCACTCCATCTGTATCTTTGGGGCAAATACCCAGTAGTGGAACTGAAGGGTCATAGGGAAGCTCTATTTTTATTTTCTTCAAAGTGGCTGCACCAATGTGCATTCCCACCAACCATGTAAGAAGATTCCCCTTTCTCCACATCCTCTCCAACACATGTTGTCTCCTGCCATGTTAATTTTGGCCATTCTAACTAGTATAAGATGGTATCTCCATGTGGTTTTGATTTGAATCCCCCTGATGACCAGTGATGATGAACACTTTTTCATGTGTCTGTTACCCATTTGTAGGCCTTCATTAGAGAAGTGTCTGTAAATGTCTTCTGCCCATTTTTTGACATGATTATTTGTTTTTTGGGTGTTGAGTTTGAGGAGTTCTTTATAGATTATGGATATCAGCCCTTTGTCTGTAGTGTCATTTGCCTAATCAAAGAGGTAAAGGATATGTACTCATGGAACACTCATGAGAGAAATTGAAGAAGACACAAAAAGATGAGAAAGTATTCCAAGCTCATGGATCAGAAGAATAAACATTGTTAAAATGTCTATACTGCCCAGAGCAATCTCCACTTTCAATGCCATCCCGATTAAAATTCCACCAGCATTTTTCAAATTGCTGGAACAAACAATCCTAAGATTTCTTTGGAACTAGAAAAGACCTTGAATTACTAGAAAATGTTGGGGAAAAAGCAATAACAACAAAGCTGGGGGCATCACGCTACCTGATGTCAAGCTTTACTACAAAGCTGTGATCACCAAGACACCATGGTACTGGCATAAAAACAGACACATAGACCAGTGGAACATAGTAGAGAGCCCAGATATGGACCCTTAACTCTATGGTCAATTAATCTTCGACAAAATAGGAAAAAATATACAGTGGGGAAAAAAAACAGTCTCTTCAATAAATGGTGCTGGGAAAATTGGTCAGCTATATGTAGAAGAATAAATTTGGCCATTTGCTTACACTGTATGCAAAGATAAGCTCAAAATGGATGAAAGACCTCAATGTGAGGTAGGAATCCATCAGAGTCCTAGAGGAGAACAGAGGCAGTAACCTCTTCACATCAACCACAGCAACTTCTTTCAAGACATGTCTCCAAAGGGAACGGAAACAAAAGTGAAAATGAACTTTTGGGACTTCGTCAAGATAAAAGCTTCTGCACAGCAAAGGAAACAGTCCATAAAACGAAGAGGCAACCCACGGAACAGGAGATGTTGCTCTTGATATAAGCATCCAGAACATTCTCTTCACAGCTCTACCATCACCCAACCTTCCGGGTTTGTTGATTTTCTTCTCCCAGAGTGCAGAAGTCCTCTTACTGTTGCTTTATTTTCTCAGTAGATATGGAAATCACAGTCATCTGATGAGAGTAGGGGCTTCGGGGAGGAAAGGTGTACAAGGTGACCACCATGCTCTGAGGCTTTGGACACCGCTGAGGGGTCCCAGCCTAACTGTGACAGAAGGACACAGAAACGTGTTTGGTGTGGGCTACCATGATACTAGACACATTTGAAAATCCAACTTTGTATAAAATGAGTATCTCTTCTAAGTCTTTTTTTAATTTCATTTTTAGAAATCAAATATTTAGAAATCAAATATTTCATCTATTATTGTCTAATTAAAACATATTATACCCAAACATGTGTTCCATCCTCATCTTTAGGCTCATAAATATTTACACACGTTCCCATTGAAGACAAAATGGTCATTTTAAATCTAGATAAGCAGTAACATTTTTAACCAAAGAAGGAGGGGTGTTTCATTTGGCTACTTTTCCAAGGCCTGTGAGGAGAGCTCCACAGGTTTTCCACATCACTGCCAGATGCACTGCAGAGAGACCCCGGCTGGATTCCCGATGTGCTGCAGAGAGAGAGAGAGAGAGCCCCAGCTGGACTCCAGATGTGCTGCAGAGTGAGTGAGTCCTGGCTGGACTCCAGATGTGCTGCAGAGAGAGGGTTCCCCTTCTGGACAGCAGATGTGCTACAGAAAGTGAGCCCCAGCTGGACTTTGATGTGCTGCAGAGAAAGTGAGCCCCAAGCTGGACTCTAGATGTGCTGCAGAGAGAGAGAGAGAGCCCTGGCTGGATTCCAGATGTGCTGCAGAATGAGTGAGTCCTGGCTGGATTCCAGATGTGCTACAGAGAAAAACCCTGGCTGGACTCCAGATGGGCTTCAGAGAGGGAGTCCCTTCTGGAATGAAGATGTGCTACAGAGAGAGAGCCCCAGGCTGGACTCCAGATGTCCTGGAGAGAGAGTGAGCCCCTGGCTGGACTCCAGATGTACCACAGAGGGTGAGCCCCAGGATGAGAAGGGATATCCAGGATTACAGAGCCCCCTTACATCCAGCCTGGGCTTCTGCCTGGCACAGAGCCTGCATAGTCTGTGCCCCTGGGAACAAGGGCTTCTGGTGAGCACTGCCCCTGCTCTAGCATCTTCAGTGAGATGGAGACCTTGAGTCATGGGACCAGCCAGAAAGACACTCTTTCCAAGTTTCCCCAGCACTTCAGACCCATTGCTCTCCATTTAGGTGCCGGATGTGTGGAGGGTCAGGTGGTGAGAGAGGGACTCCTGATTCCATATTGCCATGGCCAGCTCTCTGGTAAACCAGCTGAAAATATAGCTGCGCCCCTCCCTGCAAGGCATGGGGAAGGGGTCACTGCTCTGGAGCCGGACCCTCTAGGCTTCCCCACAGGACAGTCACACCCCAGCCTGACATCCCGGACGGCCTCTGTGGGGACAGGGACTGAGTTACGACCCAGGGCGGCAGCAGCTCCTGAACACGGCACAGATTCCGGGCAGGGAAGGGCAGCTGGCACTGGTGGCTCAGAGCACACACAGCCAGGCCCAGGCCCCTCACTCCTTGTGACAGCCCCACACATCCCCAAAGTCCCCTGCTCGGTTGCTGAGCCGCCAGTGCTGGAGTCCCCGTTTCTGCAGCTCAACAAGTCGTCATTCCCATGCAAGCCCAGTGGAAGGTGAGCGGGACAGCCGTAACATCAGAGAGACACAGTCACACTCCCAAGCTCCTCAGGTCTTACAGGCTCAGACAGCTTGGCCCGACCACCCACTGCCACCTCAGCCCCACACCTGGCATGCAGCCCACGGTCCCACTTACCGGCCCACCCTCCCTCCTGCCTCAACCACTGGAAGGGTCTCTCTCCACCCTCACAGAGCGCCCGTCCTGTGTATGCACCCTGCAAGCCTACACCACCTGTGTGTGGACACACTGGGGGAAGACCACCTGGGCACACGACCGTCCCCTGCTTGTCTGCCATGGTCCTACCCTCACCGCGCATCTGTGCTCGTGGGACCTGGATGGAAAGCTGGCCAGAGCCCCAGCCCTGCTTCCTCCATAGGACACTCAGGGCGCACAGCCCCTCGCCTCTGCCCCCACATTCCAGAAGGGCATCTGGGATCCTCCTGGGCTCACTGCCATAGCTGGCATCTAACCAGGTGTTGCCACAACCCTCCCTGGCCCAGATAAGTTACCGAACAGGACAAGAAAAACGCCAGAGGGAGGCAGCATCCCCACAGGGGCTGCTGTCAACCACTGAAGCTTCCCAGTGTGTCGAGCAAGTGAGTGGAATCACGTTACTGTGTGAAAAGTTGTCTCAAGGGGCACCTGGGGGGCTCAGTATGTGAAGCCTCTGCCTTCGGCTCAGGTCATGGTCCCATGGACCTGGGATTGAGTCCCACATTGGGCTCCCTGGCCCAGTGGGGAGCCTGCTTCCTCCCTCTGGCTGTCACTCCCCCTGCTTGTGCTTTCTCTGACAAATAAATAAATAAAATCTCTTTTTAAGAAATTTGTCTCAAGAAGCATTGACTTTCCCCTGGACAGTCGGAGTGGAAAGCCTCTAGAGCTCTATGAGACCATGGGACGCTAAAGCAGCTTCCAAGGCCAAGACCAAGTCTGTTCCTCCTAGTCATGCAGGGGTCAGAGGGCAGCTCAGGGGAGCCCAGCGCAGGGATGGGTGGGGCCCAGCCCTGACTTGCCCACCCAGGGCCCGCACACCATGCTCCACGGCCCAGGACTGCTGGGTCTCGGCCAGAGGGCTGACCACCCAAAGGCAGGCCAGCCACGTCAGCTCCTCCCGGGGCTGCTTGTGGGGCCCCCGCGGGAGAAATACACTCGCGGGTGGAAGCGGCCTATGCGCAACACCAGGTGGGGCTTGTCCTCCTCCAGACTCTGGAACCGCATGCTGAACCAGGCCATGAACCCGTGCAGCACGCAGGCTTTCCTGATCTCTAAGTGCAGCTCGCCTTTCAGCGTCTGATCAAGCGGATGGTAAGAAGGGGACACAGGTTTTGTAAGCATAGGACTGGGCCACGAGGGTCCCCCCGAGCAAGAACTAGCAACTGTCAGCCCGGGCCCTGCCCCACAAATCCCACCACCCTGCACTGCCCTCAGAACCATCTAGTTCAGCAACGGTGAACAGGACTTGCTGGTTTTGCTGAACACCTCCAACACCACGTAAAATTTCCTCCTCCTGAAACTACTAAAACTGGCATCATAAATCCAAATGCTGCAGATAATGACAAAAGGTTTCAAGCAATCTGGGCCTCATCCACCCAGACATGAGTGGAACCAAATTTCCTCTCAATTCTTTACATAAATGAAGTTCCAGGCCCGGTCTCTATTCTGCAAAACTACATGCAGAGTCAAGAGTTCAGTCTCCACGTTGTTCTGCCCATCGGAACCCCATAGGGGCTGCCCAGGACCCCCACAATCACTCGCTGCTCCTGCACCTACCCACACACCACCAAATGAGGTCCTGTGGCCACACGCACCACCTCGTGACAACAGGGGGAAGTAAAAGTAAGAATTAAGAATTCTGTCATCAACGGTAGTGAAAACAATTTTAATTCAGTCTTTGAAGAAACTGGATATGATGTATTAGAATCCAAAGATGCTGAAAATATTAAACATAAATCTGAAAAGAACGGATGATGTTGAAGAAGCCAGCAGTAAAGAAAATAACTTAAAAATATAAAATGCAAAACCAAACATAAAGAAGCAAAGACTCTGGGAAAATCAAAGCAAGGTTCATGATATCCGCAGAGAAGTCTCGGTGTGCGAGCGCCGCTGACAACATGAGAGGGAAGTGCGCATCTGGTCTCACCTCCCGGTCGGTGATCTGCACAGTCCTCATGTCCAGCTGTAATATGGTGCACGGCACCGAGAGACAGTCTTCTGATTTCAAAATGTGGTTATACTTGGGCTTCGAAAAAAAACTCCTTAATTGCTAAAGATCTAGGGAAAAAGTCAAAGATATTGCTCAGAGGCGTCAGACTGACATCTCGGGCTCTGACACACACACAAACGCACGACCACAGCACTCGTGGCATCTCCCCAGCATTCGAAGGAGTTCCAAGCCATGGCCTGTGGCACAAGGACACCAAGATGGGCTGGAGGTCCCCACAGGCGGCCTGGGGAGATCACAGTGCAAGCGCCTCCCACCTCCACCCTCTGTGCAGGGCCTAAGCTCCTGGAAACCAACCGTTCCCTCACAGGCAGCGCCCAGACTCATCCTACCGCCCTCCTCCTGTCACGTGGACAGAGACCATGGGAGTCCAGTGGGGCTCCCTCGCCTGACCCAAACTCATCCCGTGGACACGTCCTCTTACAGCACAAGAAGGGCGAGTACAGGACAGTAAGATATTCACAGTAAATAAGACACTCCTGTTCTAGGTGACTCTCTCTGACCCGCATCGGCCCGACTCTCAGGAGGGGTCCCCACACACAGGGGCTGAGCCCCCACACCATCCCTCCTCGTCACTGCGCCTGACCCCACTGTGGAACGTGGTGTTTGCCCAGTCGCAACGTACCATGGGAAATTGTTCAAAAACTGAGCACAGCACTAACTTCTAAAATAACAATTGAAAGTCAACATTTTAATGATGCCACGATATGGTCACGTTTTTAAAAATATTTTTCTGATACAAATAATTATGCACATATAAAGAATTTGGAAAATATAGAAAAGTCCAAAGAAAAACCTTGAGTCTCCCATGCCCTTGCCTCAGCACTCTGCTACAGTCATTTTCTCCCCTGGAGCTCTATTTGTGTGTTTTTATGCAAGCAGAAGCCATTCTGCATATGTGGTCCGTGTCCCCCCCGGTGTCACCATCTCGTAATCCATTGGATGGGTGTACAGCCATCCAGCCACGCTCTACAGGACCGTCTGTTCCTTGTGCTGTGTGTTTGGGAGCAGGCCGTGGCAGCACCAATGGGGAAGGGGGTGGATGTCCCCCGCACCCACAGCTCTGGACACACGGGCGCGTCTCCTCCACCTCACCTATAGCTCAGAGAGCACCAACTGCCATTTTAATGTGATCTTCGTCCATCCAATTGGCAAAAATGGCATTTAATTTGCATTTCAATCACTAATAATGCTGGGATTTCTTTCAAATATTTATTGGTGACTTTAGTTTTTGTGACTTGATTATTCCTATAAGCAAGGAATAAGGCTATAATTTCACTGGACACTCAGCTTTTCCTAACTGACTCTAGAGTCTGCCAGCTGGCACCTCCCTCCAAGCCGCGGCTGCCTTTTAAACCATGTTCAGCTGCCGACACACAGAGGCTGTCCGTTTGTACAGACTCAAGTCCATCAGTGCTTTTCTTCTTTCTGTTCACTTTCTTTCCATCCAAAACCTGACACATGGTCCCCCACTGATTCCGAGAGTTAATGCAGATGCTTTAACACAAAGCTCTTAAATCCATGTGAAATTAAATTTCAGTGCACAGTATTAGAGAAGGAAAGTAGTTTCAAGGGGCTCATCCGTGGCCCAGAACACTCTGCCGCCTGTGCCCTTCATGCCCCATGTCTCCCACACACACTGCGTGGGCCCATCCTGTGCCACTGCTCTGTCCTTTCCTTTCTCAGGAACACTCTGCCTTCATCACTGGGCCCCCAGCTTAGAACTCACACCTGGCCCTAACTGAATTATGGGCCAGCTCTGTCGGGGACCTCTCCTCCCCATCCTCTTTATGGTTTGGGTTGAGAGTGCAGTGGTCCAACATGTTAACTGGGGAAGGCGTCTTCCTGTGGCTTTATGGTCTCTTTTTCTGAGTTGCTTAATAAAGGCCAAAAGGGCCCAGAGACTCCCTTCTTCTGTACCCAGCAGACATCCATGCTCACTGGGCCCTCACGGCATACTTGAGATGTCCTGCAGTACTGAGCTGTGGGACCCCCTACTTCCCAGGGCTGATGCTGGTATCCCCAGACAACCAAGGCACACCAGCTTCCATCATCATCTTCTTATGAGCAGCAACAGTGAGAACATGAAGGCCTCATCAGCCAATCATTTTAGATTACAACCTAGTTCAGCAGTGCAAGTGCATCCCTGTCTACAACGAGGAAAGCGAGCACTGTGGGACGTTGCTTCCTCTGCAAACTGCCAAGGATGATTTCACAAATAACATTTTCTGATCCTTTAAAACTGAATAGCTCTTAGTAGGAGCACATATTTGAGTGTTAACAGACCATGTACCGATAAAGGCCTCATCTGTAACCGTGACCACATTTTCCCACTATATTTGAGCCTTGGTAACTCCCGTCACACCTGCTACCAGCATAAAGGCTTGAGGGTCGACCTGCCAAGTTCTCAGGCCTGGCGTGAATCCTCTTCAGTGCCATGGTGGGCTCCGCACTTGGGGTCTCCCCAGCCCGCGCAGCAGAACACGCTGGCACACAGCCCACTGCACTCACTTGAGGGCACTGAGGTTGAACACGTAGGCATTGTCCCAGAAGAGCACCTTGCTGTGGTAGTCCCGGTCGGAGCTGCAGGGCACCAGGTGCAGTGCGGCTGTGGTCGGCCAGATGACCCTGCCCTCCTTCAGCCACGCGTCCCAGGCATACAGGATCGACTGGATCATGAACTCAAACTGCACAGGAGGGAGACACAGAGGGGACATGGTAGCAGAGGCTGTGTCTGTAACAAGTTGTCTGGGGGGCTGACCTGTACCCACAGCAGCGGTGGTGCTGACCCTTGCCATGGCCTCGGCCAGAGTCCCACCAGCTCCCGTGAGACTGAGTCTACAGCCAGGCAGCCGCCATTCGGGAGACAGCTTCACCCTGTCCCCCACCACCCCACATCAGCTGCTACCCTGTTTCTAACAGCCCCAAAGGGTCACGGAGTTTTCACTGTCAGACTGTGTAAACTCGGCCTGGGGTATTGTCAGAATTTTCACAATCCTGTAAGTTCACTGAAATCACCTAGTAAAAACACGAGACATTAAAAGCAGGCACACCATGGAGGTTCACATGGTACTTAATTCGTTAAGAGCAGCCTAACAGTTCCCGTCACCCTCAGAGCTCCCCTGACAGACAGGAGCGATGCCTAGGCTGAGACAGCAGTGGCAGGAAGCCAGCATTTGTGTCAGAACCAGGGAGTGTGAAGAGTGTGCGGGGAGCGTGCGGGGAGCGAGTGGGGACTGTGCCAGTAGTGTGCTGCAAGTATGTGGGGAGCATGCGGGGAGCATGCAGGGAAGGCTAGAGGCACTTCATTCTGTAGCTGAAGGGAAGACACTAAGGGTTTTTTCTCAAATAATTTCAGGCAGTTTTCATTTCAGAAGTAGTGGATGTTCAGTATGGAAACATTCAGAAAAGTCAGAAAAGCACAAACCTAAACAAAATCATGAGTAAAGCCAGCACCAAAGGAACCACTGCTCACTTGGCACTTTATCCCAAGGACTTTTCTTCACATACACAGACATGCACGCAGGTGAAAACCATATACAGATAATTTTTAATTCTATTTTATTAAACTATCTATGGTAAATCAGTCAGTCTACTGATTTTAACATTGTATGGATCTGTGAATCCACAATTGGGACACAGAACAGCTGCATGACCCCAAAACCCTCCTCCCACCACCCCCAACCTCTGGAAACCACTCAGCGGCCTCCCCGCAGCTCTTTTGGAGAATGTCACACAAATGGAATCACACAGTACGTACTTTTGAGACTGGCTTCTTTCCATCATAATAACAACTTTTTTCTACACTAATAGGTTCTGTCCTGTGCTTTCCATCCTGTTCTATGTCTTTCCTTGTTACAGTATCACACTGATTCCGTTACCCTTACTGATGCCACCCAGCTTTCTGGGGTCTGTCCCTGGCATCCAAGTATCAGCCGCTCATCCTTTATCACCCAGCAGTAGCCCTGGTGCGGATGTACCCCAGACACGCATCCAGTCACCTGCTGGCAGACATTTGGGTTGTTTCCAGCTTTTTGGCAATTTTAACTGGAGCAGTGTAAGCACGTACAGGTTTCTGTGTGCGCACAGCCAGCGTTTCCGTGTAAGTACCCAGAACTGGATTCACCGGGTCACACAGCAAGTGCACTGGTACCTCCAGAGGACACTGCCCAGTGGCCCCAGAGCAGCTGCATCAGTCCGGAGAGCCTCGGCAGTCCACAGCACTCAGAATCACAGAAACTCCAGCCATCCCGGCAGGTGTGTGGTGGCACCGCTTACAGCCTCAGTCTGTGCTCCCCTGGTGACTGCTGTGCTTCCTGTCTTTTCACACACTCCCTTCTCAGCCATTTGTATACTCTGGAAAACGCTCTGTTCAAGTCTTTTGCACATTTTTCACCTAGGTTGTTTACTTTCTTCCTGCTGGAATTTGAGAGCTGTTTGTATATTCAGGACACATATTAAATATGGACTCTGAAAAACAGTCTGAGGGGTTTGAAGTGGCGGGGGCGTGGGAGGTTGGGGTACCAGGTGGTGGGTATTATAGAGGGCACAGCTTGCATGGAGCACTGGGTGTGGTGAAAAAATAATGAATACTGTTTTTCTGAAAATAAATAAATTGGGGGAAAATAAATAAATAAATAAAAATATGTGATTTGCAAATACTTTCTCCCACTATTACCATGTTTTTTTCATTTTCTTTTACAGAGCAGACATTTTTAATTCTGATAAAGTCTGGCCTATGCTCTTTTCCTTTAATGGATCATATTTAAGAATCAACCAAAAACTCTTTGCCTAACCCATGACAATTTTCTCCCAAGATTTCTTTTAGAGTTTTATAGTTTTACAGTCTATGCTATTAGATCTAGAATCAATTTTGAATTTTTTGGAAAAACATATGAGGCTTAAAAATGTTCTTTTTCTTTTTCTCTTTTCTTTTCTTTTTCACATGTGGATGGCCAACTAACTGTGCCAATATCTTCCAATGAAAAGACTATCTTTTCTCCATTAAAATGATCTTGCTCCCCTGTTAAAAGATCAGTTAACCATGTTTTTAAGGATCAATGTCTCTACTTTAGCCATCGACCTATATGTCTGTCCTATCACCAGTACCACACTGTTTTTACCACACAGATTTACACTAAGTTTTTTTTTCCAATTTATTTATTTTCAGAAAAACAGTATTCATTATTTTTCACCACACCCAGTGCTCCATGCAAGCTGTGCCCTCTATAATACCCACCAGTTTTAAAGTCAGTTTTAAAGTCAGTAATTATTCAAATTTTATTCTTCTTTTATTGTATCCACTGGGGTCCCTGGGGGGCTCAGTGGGTTGAGCATCTGCCTTTGGCTCAGGTCATGATCTCGGGGTCCTGGGATCAAGTCCCCCATTGCCTGCTTCTCCCTCTCTCCCTCCTCCTCCAACTCTCTCAACCTGTCCCTCCCCCTGCTTGGGCTCATCCGCTCTCTCTCCAATAAATACAATTTTAACAAAACCAAAAGACAACTGACAGAATGGGAGAAGATATTTGCAAACGACATGTCAAATAAAGGGCTAGTATCCAAAATCCATAAAGAGCTTAGCAAACTCAAAGAACAAATAATACAATCAATAAATGGGCAGAGGACATGAACAGACATTTCTGCAAAGAAGAGATGCACACAGCCAACAGACACATGAAAAAGTGCTCCACATCACTTGGCATCAGGGAAATACAAATCAAAACCACAATGAGATCCCACCTCACACCAGTCAGAATGGCTAAAATTAACAAGTCAGGAAATGACAGATGTTGGCAAGGATGCGGAGAAAAGGGAGCCTCCTGCACTGTTGGTGGGAATGCAAGCTGGTTCAGCCACTCTGGAAAACAGCATGGAGGTTCCTCAAAAAAGTTGAAAACATAGCTACCCTATGAACCAATGATTGCACTATTGGGTATTTACCCTAAAGATACAAACGTGGTGCTCCAAAGGGGCACATGCGCCTGAATGTTTATAGCAGCAATGTCCACGATAGCCAAGTTATGGAAAGAACCAATATGTCCATCAACAGATGAATGGATAAAAAGATGTGGTATAAACAGTGCAATACTATGCAGCCATCAAAAGAAATGAAATCTTTCCATTTGTGATGACGTGAATGGAACTAGAGTGTATTATGCTTAACAAAATAAGTCAATCGGAGAAAGACAAGTATCATATGATCTCTGTGATATGAGGAAGTGGAGATGCAACATAGGGGGTTTAGGGAGTAGGAAAAGAAAAAATTAAAGAAGATGGGACTGGGAGGGAGACAAACCATAAAAGACTCAATCTCAAAAAACAGACTGAGGGTTGCTGGGGGCAGTGGGGACAGGAGAGTGTGGTGGGGATATGGACAGTGGGGAGGGTATGTGCTATGATGAGTTCTGTGAAATGTGTAAACCTGGTGAGTCACAGACCTGTATCCCTGGGGATAAAAATACATTATATGTTTATTAAAAAATTTAAAAATTTAAATAAAAAATGTACCAACTATTCTAGTTTCTGTACTTTCCAAATAAAGTTTACAATGAGCTCATCTACACACACCAAACAACGCTGGTCTGACCCTGACTGGAACTGCGTTCTTTCTACAGACCAGTGTATGAACATCATTACCAATTTGTCTTCCAGTCCATGAACACTGTATCTCTCCATTTATTTGGGTTTTTTGTGACCTCTTTCATCAGCACCTTATAGATTTTGGCCTATAAAACTTGTATATGTCTTGCCTTTCTAAGTATTTCACATCTAGGGGCTACTGCAAAAGCTACTGTACACTGTTAGTGTATAAAAACCCTCAAACAAAAATTAGCCGCCTGAATCCAGCAGTACATTAGAAGGATCCTAATCCTCGATCAGGTGGAATTTACTTCTGGGATGCAAACACAGTTCAACATACAGCAAAACAGTAGATGTGATATACCACATTACCAAAATGAAGGATAAAAATACTATAGTCATTTAAATACGTGCAGAAAAAACATTTAATAAACTCCAACTATATTCCATGATCAAAATCCAAAAATCTACAAATTAGGAGAATATCCCACAACATAATAAAAGCCACATATGTCAAGCCTAGAGCTAGCACCATAATCGACAGTGAAAAGCAGAAAGCTTTCCTATAAGATCACATGAAAGTCAGGCATGTCCTCTCTCACCATTTTCATTCAACATAGTCCTGAAAGTCCTAGCCACAGCAATCAGGCAAAGAAAATAAATTTAATAAGCATCCAAAGCAGAAGGGAAGAAGTAAAACTGTCTCTATTTGCAGATGACGTATTATATATAGAAAATTCTAAAGATTCTACCAGAAAAACCATTAGAATAACAAATTCAATAAAGCTGCAGAATATGACATTAATATGCAAAAATCAGTTGTGCTTCTATACACTAACAATAAACTATGAGAAAGAGAAATTAAGAAAATAATCTCATGTACAGTTCCATCAAAAATAATAAAATACCTTGGGGTGCCCGGGTGGCTCAATGGGTTAAAGCCTCTGTCTTCCTCTCAAGTCATGATCCCAGGGTCCTGGGATCAGGCTCTGAGTCCCGAGCATCGGGCTCTCTGCTCAGCAAGGGGCCTGCTTCCCTCTCTCTCTCTCTGCCTACCTCTCTGCCTACTTGTGATCTCTCTCTGTCAAATGAATAAATAATATCTTTTAAAATAATAATAATTTCAAAATACCTCAAAATAAATTTAACCAAGGGGAGTAAAAAAGACAATGAAGAAAGAAATTAAAGAAGACACAAACAAACAGAAAGACATCCCCTGCTCATGGACAGGAAGAATCAGAATTTTTTACCTTTCTACACTCCTCAATCTACAGATTCAATTCAATCTCTATCGAAATCCTAATGGCATTTCTCACAGAAATAGGAAAAGCGGTCCAAAGACTCCAACTGAACACAGCAATCTTGAGAAAGAAGACTGAAGCCGGAGACATCACATTTCCTGGGTTCAAACTGTATTATAAAGCTGTCGTAATCAAAACAACATGGTACTGCCATAAAAACAGACACATAAGTCAACGGAACAGAACAGAGAGTCCGGAAATTACCCCATGCATATGTGATCAATTAATTTGCAACAAAGAACCCGGTAACAGACAATGTGGAGAGTAGAAAGTCTTCGAGATGGTGCTGCGAAAACCAGGTTGCTGCTCGCCCAAGAGTGAACAGGAGCACTGTCTTACAACACACACAAAAATCAACTCCAAATGGATTAGAGACTTGATTATAAAATTTAAAACCAAAAAATTCTTAGAAGCAAACACAGGGAATAAGCTCCCTGACGCTGACCATGCCAGTTGTTTTTTGGATGAGACACTAAAAACAAAGACAACAAAAGCAAAAATAAACAAGCGGGGCTACATCAAACTGAAAAGCTTCTGCACAGCAAAGGAAATCATCAACAACAAAAAGATAAAGTTTCACACAACAAGGCGTGAAAACCCAAAACATACAAGGAACTCATACAACCCAAGAGAAAAAAAAAAAACTATTTTAATTGGACAATGGGACTTGTTTTCCAAAGTCATATGAGGGGCAACGGACACATGAAAAGGTGCTCAGTGTCACTGAGCATCAGGAAATGCAAATCAAAACCACACTGAGGTGTGACATCATACCCCTTACATCAATTATCAAAAAGACAACAGGAGGAAGGACTGGGTGGTAAAGTCAGTTGAGCATCTGACTCCTAGTTTCGGTTCAGGTCATGATGTCAGGGTCGTGGGCCTGAGTCCCATGTCAGGCTCCGTGCTCAGCGGGGAGTCTGCATCTCTCTCTCTCCCCCTGCACCTCCCCCCTGTGCTCTCTCTCCCTTATTCTAAAATAAATAAATTAATCTTTAAAATAATACAACATATAGCAGATGCTGGCAAGAATATGCAGAAAAGGGCAGGCTCTCGAACCACTGGTGGGAACGTAAACTGGCACAGCCACTGTGGGAACCCGTGTGGAGGACCCTCAGGAAATCAAAACTATAAACACTATGAGACCCAGCAATCCCACTTCCGGATTATATCCAGAGGAAACAAAACCACTCTCTCAGAGAGGTGTCTGTGCTCCTGCGTTCACAATAAGCAAGACAGGACAACAGTATGGGGATGCACTGACAGATGAACGGATCAAAGAAAAAGTGGGAGATACATACCTGAGACCATGTGACACACACTCTAGACACAGACAAACACGACGGGGAACCCCTCAGCCCTGGGATGAAGGAAAGCCTGCCGTCTGCAGGAACACGGATGATGCTAGAGTGCCTTCAGCTACTGAAGTAAGCCACACAGAGACAGACTGACACTGCATCCTATCACTTACACGGGATATTCTAAAAATAATTTTTTTAACTGAACCCATAGAAACAGAAAGTAAAAAAGTGGTTATCAGGAGCTCAGGGGTGAGGAAAATAGGGAGACACTGGCAAAAAGCTATCAATTATAAAATGAGTGAGGTCTGGGTATATATTATATACACTGGTGACTACAGATGACAACACCATCACGGGGAGGTGACAGATGTGTTAACTCAATGGGGTAGTGGGGCAATGGGAAAGCTGTCGGTAATGTACTCAAACACCAAGTCATCAAACTGCACACTTTGCTATCTTACTATTTCCTAATTATACCTCAATGCAAGAGAAGATAGACAACAGATAAACAGATTACAGAAAAAGAAGTGAGCTTCAAAGAGAAATTAGAGAATCAATTCCATTTACTATAGCACCAAGAACCATAAGATACCTGGGAATAAACCTAACCAAATAGGTAAACCTAACCAAAGAGGCAAAGAGGTAAAGTACTCAAGGTACTACAGAACACTCATGAAAGAAATCAAAGAAGACACAAAAAGATGGAAGACCATTCCATGATCTTGAGTCGGAAGAATAAACATTGTTAAAATGTCTATACTGCCCAGAGCAATCTATACTTTTAATGCCATTCTGATCAAAATTCCACCAGTATTTTTCAAAGAGCTGGAGCAAATAATCCTAAAATTTGTATGGAATCAAAAGAGACCCTGAATTGCTAAAAAAAAATGTTGAAAAGCAAAAATAAAACTGGGGCCATCACGTTACCTGATTTCAAGCTTTACTACAAAGCTGTGAACACCAAGACAGCATGGGACTGGCATAAAAACAGACACATAGACCAGTGGAACAGAGTAAAGAGCCCAGATATGGACCCTTAACTCTATGGTCAAATAATCTTCGACAAAACAGGAAAAAATATACAGTGTAAAAAAGATAGTCTTTTCAATAAATGGTGCTGGGAAAACTGGACAGCTATATGTCCATTCTCTTCGACATATAGGGGTATGTTTTCGCATGCACCATCTCGAAGACTTTCTACTCTCCACATTGTCTGTTCTCGGGTTCTTTGTTGCAAATTAATTGATCACATATGCATGGGGTAATTTCCGGACTCTCTGTTCTGTTCCGTTGACTTATGTGTCTGTTTTTATGGCAGTACCATATTGTTTTGATTACGACAGCTTTATAATACAGTTTGAACCCAGGAAATGTGATGTCTCCGGCTTCAGTCTTCTTTCTCAAGATTGCTGTGTTCAGTTGGAGTCTTTGGACCGCTTCGACATCATAGGGGTATGATGTCACACCGTTCACAAAGATAAACTCAAAATGGATAAAAGACCCCAACGTGAGACAGGAATCCATCAGAATCCTAGAGGAGAACATAGGCAGTAATCTCTTCAATATCAGCCACAGCAAGTTCTTTCAAGTTATGTCTCCAAAGGCAAAGGAAACAAAAGCGAAAATAAACTTTTGGGACTTCATCAATATCAAAAGCTTCTGCACAAAAAAGGAAACAGTCATGAAAACAAAGAGGCCACCCACGGAATGGGAGAAGATATTTGCAAATGACAGTACAGAAAAAGGTTGATATCCAGGATCTATAAAGAACTCCTCAAACTCAATACACACAAAACAGATAATCATGTCAGAAAAGGGGCTGAAGACATGAACAGACACTTCTCCAATGAAGACCTACAAATGACTAACAGACACATGAAAAAATGTTCATCATCATTAGCCATCAGGGAGATTCAAATCAAAACCACACTGAGATACCACCTTGCACCAGTTAGAATGGCCAAAATTAGGAAGACAGGAAACTGTGTGTTGGAGAGGATATGGAGAAAGGGGAAACCTCTTACACTATTGGTGGGAAAGCAAGTTGGTGCAGCCTCTTTGGAAAACAGTGTGGAGATTCCTTAAGAATTTAAAAATAGAGTTTCCCTATGACCCTGCAATTGCACTCCTGGGTATTTACCCCAAAGATACAGAAGTAGCAAAAAGAAGGGCCTTCTGTACCCCAATGTCCATAGTAGCAATGGCCATGGTCACCACACTGTGGAAAGAACCAAGATGACCTTCAATGGACGAATGGATAAGGAAGATGTGGTCCATATACACTATGGAGTATTATGCCTCCATAAAAAAGGATGAATACCCAACTTTTGTAGTGACATGGACAGGACTGGAAGAGATTATGCTGAGTGAAATCAATCAGACAGAGAGAGTCAATTATCATATGGTTTCACTTACTGTGGAGGATAAGGAATAACACAGAAGACATGGGGAGATGGAGAGAAAGGAGTTGAGGAAAATTGGAGGGGGAGACGAACCATGAGAGACTGTGGACTCTGAGTGACAATCTGAAGGTTTTGGAGGGGAGGTGGGTGTGGGCTTGAGTGACCCTGGTGGTGGGGATTAAGGAGGGAACATCATGCATGGAGCACTGGGTATGGTGCATAAACAGTGAATTCTGGTACACTGAAAATAATTTTAAAAATTAAAAATTAAAAGAAAGTGAGCTTCAAGAGAGATTACAACTGAGAATTTTTAAAAAAAAATCTGTAAATGGTCTACAAAGTGAATATAACATCAATTTATGAAAATATGAATCTTGCTTACATTATCAAGGCATGTTCATGTCAGGTTCTAAACCAACACGCTTCTGGGCATTAAATTTACTCACCCTTAATTTATGCTCATTATCCCCTTTATTTATTTGCTTAAAAAACATAAAAAGAAAAAGAGTGTAAGAAAAAAACAGGAACAAAGAACAACAAATAGAACACAGTAACAATATGGTGTATAAATTAATCGACTATATTAACAAACACTTTGAATGCCCATGGTTTAAATATACCAATTAAAAGACAGAGATTATCAGAGTGGTTCAAAAACAAAGACCGAGGACATTGGGAGTGTATGTGCTCTGGTGAGTGATGTGACGTGTGTAAACCTTGCAATTCACAGACCTGTAGCCCTGGGGATAAATATTCATATGTTTATAAGACATATATGTTTTATATGTTTATAAAAATTAAAAATTAAAAAAAATCTAAGACTGAACTAGGTGCTGTCTCTAAGAAACTCCAAATACACTGACGGGGCACCCGCCTGGCTCAGTCAGAAGAGTGTGCAACTCTAGATCTCAGGGTCATGAGTTCAAGCCCCACATGGGGTATACAGATTACTGAAATATTTTTTAAGTTAATAATAAAATGAACAAATAGATATACTGATATTTAGAATTTAAAATAAATGGACGGAGACAGACATACGATGCTAACACTGATCCAAAAAAGCAGGAGTAACTTGTTAATTTCAGACAGAGCAGACTTCAGAGGAAGGAAGTTATCAGAGATAAAAAGTGGCATAACCTAATGACGAAGGGGTCAATTCTCCAACAAGACTTTATACACCCTAACAACAGAGCACCATGTGTGAGGGGAAAACAAAGAGAGCTGCAAGGAGAGAGAAGAAGCCGGTGGCCCTGTCCCAGAGAACAGATCCAACAGGCAGACATTCTGAAAGGACACGGTGAACTCACCACCACCATCTACCCCGGGATGTGCTGCACATCTACAAACCGCTTCATCCAAGGGCAGAATACACCACCTTCCCAGCCTCCAGGAGCACTCTCTGTAAGATACATTCTGTCCTTCTCAGGCTCCCACAGAGCACTCAGCAAGAGAGACACGTTCTGTCCTTCTTAGGCTCCCACAGAGCACTCAGCAAGAGAGACACATTCTCTCCTTCTCAGGCTCCCACAGAGCGCTCTCCATGTGACATGCTCTCTCCTGCCCAGGCACCCATGGAACATCTCCAAGAGACACGTTCTCTCCTTCTTGGGTCCCCACGGAGAGCTCTTCAAGAGACACACCTTCTGGGCCATAAAACACACCTTCACAAATGTAAAAGAAGAGAAATCATAAAATGTCTGCTCTCAGACCACAGTTTTAACAGAGTTAAACTTGAAATCAAGAACAGAAAGATAGCTGGATAATCAAACAACAGTGGATAAATGAAAAAGTATTTCTAAAAAAAAACAAATACAGGATCAAAGAAGAAATCTCTGTAGAAATTTTAAAAATATTTTGAATGTCGCCAAACCCTTTGTGCATTAACTGATAGAGTCATGTTTTATCTTGTAAACTGTTCATATGTTAATGTAGATTACACAGATTATTTTTTAATATGACAGATATAGAGAGACAGAGAGAGGGGGGACACAAGCAGGTGAGTGGGAGAGAGAGAAGCAGGCCTCCCACTGGGCAGGGAGCCCCATCCCAGGACCCTAGGATCATGACCCGAGCTGAAGCCAGATGCCCAACACCTGAGCCACTACCAGGCATCCCCCACAGATTCATCTTTAAATAGTGAACCAGCCTTCAATTCCAAAGATAACCTCTTCTCTGTTAGAATGTTATTCCTTTTTTTAATATTTTATTTATTTATTTGACAGAGAGAGATCACAGGTAAGCAGAGAGGCTGGCAGAGAGAGAGAGAGAGAGGGAAACAGGCTCCCTGCTGGGCAGAGAGCCCGATGTGGGACTCGATCCCAGGACCCTGAGATCATGACCTGAGCTGAAGGCAGCGGCTTAACCCACTGAGCCACCCAGGCGCCCCCAGAATGTTATTCCTTTTGTGTACTGCGGGGTTACACTTGCTAGTACTCCTGAGGACTTCTGCATTTATGAACAAGAGTTGCTGTGTTGGGTTTTTGGTTAGGATTTGGTATTCAGGTCATGCAGGTCTCACCAAGAGAGCTGGGAAGTCTGTCCTCTTCCATTTTCTGAAAGACACTCTTCAGATCTGGTGTTATTCTTTCCTAGAATGTGTTCATACATTTCACCAGTGAAATAATTTAGGGCTACAGATTTCTCTTCAGTAGGTCTTCAACTGTAAGTTCAATATCTTTACTAGTTATTTCATTATTTAGGTTAACTACTTCATAGTGGGTTAGTATGGAAGGTTGCAGTTTTCAGAAGAATGGATGTTTTCATCTAAATTTCTGAAGCTGTGTCTGGGGGGAGAGAGCCAGACGAAGAATAACAATGAACTCAAAACCAGCTCAGTGTACTTCAAACCCTGGTCTTCCTTCACAGCCTTCCTGCTCCTATATGTCGTTCCAAGTCCTGCAACAGCGTCTCCCTGAGCCCTGTCTTGGACCGAAAGCTGCATTACATGGGACAGACAGGGTGGGGTGTGCTTTACTCCATCTTACCAGGAACTAAAGCAAGGTCATGGCTACATATGATTTTCTTTTTTAATTTATGCATTGGAGAGACAGAGAGCCTGAGTGCACAAGGAACAGGGGAAGAGGAGGAGAGAGTCTCAGGCAGACTCCACGCTCAGCAGGGAGGCCAGTGCAGGGCTCGGTCTCGGAACCCTGAGATCACAACACGAGCCCAAACCGAGTCAGACACTTAACCGAGGGCACCAGTATGTATGATTTTTTAAAAACAAAACTGGATTCATGTTGTAGCTGCTTTTTTGTGCTTTTTTTTTTTTATTCCACCAACCTATGGCTTTTCTCTAAGATTATTACAAGTTGAAGGTGTACAGACCGGTGATTTGGTTTACATACATCATTAAACGATTACAACAGGGTTATCTATCACCTCCTACCGACACATTGAAAAGATAGAAAAACTTCACGTTGTGATAAAAACTCTTAGATCTCCTGGGATCGAGCCCTGCATCAGGCTCTCAGCTCAGCGGGGAGCCTGCTTCCCCCTCTCTCTCTGCCTCCTTCTCTGCCTACTTGCGATCTCTGTCAAATAAATAAATAAAATCTTAAAAATAGTTAAAAAAACAATCCTTAGATCTATAGCTGACCTTGGGACAAGCAAGGATTAAGACACTGACATCCCACACAGTCAAAAATCCACACAGAACCTTTGACTCCCCGAAAACTAGATTTCTAATAGGCTACACTGACCTGAGGCCTTAACAGGAGCATAAACAGTCAACAGGCATTTTACGTTATTTGTACTGTGTACTGCGTTCTGACAAAGTAAGCTAGAGAAAAGAAAATGTTAAAATCATAAAGCACTGTCCTATATTTATAAAAAAAAATCCCATGTATAACAGAGCCCACACAGTTCAAACCCATGTTGTTTGAGGTTCGACAGTCCTCTGGTAAGACTGTCTCATACATCTCACAGCAGTGTCACTGGGGTTGCCACACTGTATTTGATGGCCTCACTGTTCACCTGTGTGGTACCTGAAAGTCTGTACCTTTCAACCACAGTCCTCCAATTTTTTCTCACTTCACCCTACCTCCTTCCACTAACCACAAATTTGATCTCTTTTTCTAGGTGTCTGGTGGGTGAGTTTTGTGTTGCTGGTTTTAGATTCCACGTATAAATGAGACCATAAAATATGTCTCTGTCTGACTTACTTCACTTAGCATAATTCCTTCAAGGTCCGTCCACATCATGGATGGCAGGGTGTCGTGGTTCATGGCCATCCGGCACAAAATAGAAGACAGTACCCTGACAACCACCAGGTGGTTTCATTCAGCACAACAGCCATGGCTCTCCCCAAGATGTTCTGCTCACAACAGCACCTCCAGATCCAGTCCACACCCCTCCATGGAATCTGCACTTCCCTGGCACAATCCATGGCCATCCCACATGGCCCAGCACCCATCCACGGCCATCCTGCATGACCCAGCGGCCATCCACGGCCATCCCCCGTGGTCCGGTGCCCCTTACTAGCAGGCAGGTCCCCATCCACTTGGACAGCAGCACGTCCACCATCTCTGGCAGCACCACATCCGCCACCTTCTGCTTGAACACAGTGATGATGTCGGCAAAGCCATTCTGCATGGCCAGCTGGCCTGTGTGCTGGGCCATCTCACTGGCTTCCACTGCATACATCTGCATGTCACAGAAGGACCATCAGCAAGAGTCCCACCCACAGAGCAGGCTGGCATCCACTCTCCCTGGGCCCAAGGCTCCAGCCAAGCCAGAGGCAGCCTCAAAGAAAACAGCAACAGAAGGAAAGAGGTGTGCTGGATAGCAGGGACAGCTCTCCAACAGACGAACCCAGACAAGGGAGCTACCTCCCATCTTAACTCCACCTTCTGCCTAAAACAGATGGGGACTGCCGGAGGACAGAAGAGTCTGCATGCACACCAGGTACCCGTCGCAGAGGCCCTGTGGGTCAGACACTGTGACCCAGCTCCCATACACACAGCCACATAATCCAGAGTTTCCCACACAACCCTGAGAATGGTCGGACTTTAAGGGTACCAGCGGCTGAGACGGCTTCAAGCCCAGGTTGTCACTAGAAGGTCCTGAGTGTTACGTCTTTGTTCTGATAGCATCTTAATTCCAGTGATCACTGTCCTGCAGTTTCCCATATAAACTAGAATTTCACCCACCTGTGTCAGGGGCATTTCAGAGGCTTCAACTCTGGAGCCTCACACATGCTCTGCAGGGAAGAGGAGAAGGGACCCCAGCATGCATCATGGAGAGAGGTCTGTCCTGTCCCTGCCAGGTGGTCCTTGCTTGGTGCAGGGATAACACATGGATAACACATGGACAGGGATAACATAGGGATAATGCTTGTGACCTACACAAGCGGCCCAGACCCAGCACACAGACACGTGTTCCTCTAGCTGATAAGCATGTTACAAAAAACATCCGACCGCACGCAACTCCGATATTCTCTGCTCTATTCTACTCTACTCGGTGCTGCTGTTGACTAAGCAGGCCGAGGTCATGACAGCCGACAGGCTCAGCCCACAAGAACACATTGCCCACTTCACCAACATGATGCCTTTGCATGCGAACGACACGTCCCCAGACTCAGTTTGAAGCTACTGAAGGAGAGCTGTTTCTTACTCATGGCTTTAGGCTGCACATAGTGGGCACAAAAGAGGCTGATGATCCCCATTCTGCAGCTGACAACCAGAATCACTTTATTGTTCAGGGATTCTTTATTTTGCATGATAAATTGTGGTATTTAGTTGTCTGCGGCTGGTCTGCCAACATTTCCAAGTGAAGTTTCTAGAGGAAATACACATTAGGAATCACTGCCTATAATATGAACTGTGCTGAGCTCTGGTTTAAGAAGGAATATCAGAGTCTGAGCTAATAATCCCCTTGAGCCCACCACACATGCCTAAAAATACAAGCAACAACAACAACAACAACAACAAAAAAAACCACAAATCCCGAAGACCTAAATATGCTGGCGTATAAAAACACAACAGTGAAGAAATGAAATGGAATTTTCTGGAATCCTTTCAGTTCAGTGTGATGCTACCTACGGCTTCACCCTATACCTCCCCAAGAGCCGGATGAACAGACAGGCAGGTAGACCACTCAGGAAGTGGAGCAGACACTGCCCTCCTGACCACTGTTCCCACTGGAGACAGGAGGAACCACCAAATTCCCCACCAGTTACCACTTGGCCAAGTATCCACCAAGAGAGATGCCAGAGGAGGCACACTGGCCCCTCATGAAACTAGAGCTCTGGAGAGAGCTGACGAACCCACAAGGGTGAGCTCAAGGTCTCCAGCCATGTCCAGAGGGAGGAAAACACATGAAACCCAAGATAACATAACACCCCATGGGAATCACGCCAATCCCCAGAAAAAAAAAAAAAAAAAAGAAAGGCTCCTCCAAATGGTTCATGAAACCATGGGTGGAAGTCAGAGCCCAGAAGGGCTGCACTCACAACACTGGCCCCCACGCCCAACTTTTCAGGTCTCGAGCTGCAGAACACCCAGTGTAGATATAGTTTGGCTGGAAGGCAGACACTGAAGCTACCCAGACCTTGTCAGCACAGATAGGAAGTCTGCACAGGGCCTTCATGAGCCCATGAGTGTCACAAAGACACTCAGCACTGAGAAACAAAAGACTGAGGGTCAGAGGAGACACAATCAATATTCAGCCATCCCACCTGAATAGTCCACCTTGACAGAAAGTCAGAACTAGGTTGCTAAGGTGTACATATAAGCTGACAAAAATAAAAAGAAACATGAGCAAATTATATGAAAGTTTACCAAAAAAAAAAAGAAGAAATAGAAAAGGCCAACAAAATATAGAAGATGACCAATCTGACTTTAAAAATGGAAATCAAAATCAAGAAATACCATGTTTCACCTTTAAGATGAGAGATCTGTATTTCCTTTAGTGTGGTTGGGAAACGAGGATTCATGTACACTGGTGGTATACAATTGCCAATCTTTCTGGAGGGGAAACTGGCAAAACCCGCCAAAGTGAAAAAATACATACACGCTACAAATTTACCCAAGAGAAATTCTAGCAGAAGTTAAGCAAGATTTCTATAAGAGAAAACCCATTAGAGCACTGCTTGTCGTGGGGCAAAGCTGTTAATCAAGCAAACCACCAATAGGGCCTTTTTAAAATCAATAAGATACTCTTGATAGTCTGAAAGCTCTACAGATGCCTAAGTGCCTCAGTTAGGCATCTGCCTTCAGCTCGGATCATGATCCCAGGGTCCTGGGATCGAGTCCCACATCGGGCTCCCTGCTCCACAGGAGTCTGCTTCTTCCTCTGCCCACTGCTCCCCCTGCTTGTGCGCGCTCTCTCTTCCTGACAAATCAGTAAGTAAATAAAATCTTTCAGAAAAATAAGTCTGAAAGCTCTAATCGTATACATACATCAAGGGGTTTTCCTTCACTGTAACACGTTGAACCATGAAATGGGACACACCTACCAAGAACATACATGAGAAAGGGCCCTGCAGCTTGTGGGTTACACAGCGAACACTCCTGCAATGACAGCAGATGCCTGCCGGCACCCCACACCTTCCCAGCCGGCCCTGCAGCCAGGAAAGCCAATATCACCGAGCGCGGAGAGGGACGCCACAAGGGCTGGGCCGGCTCAGTGCTACCCACTACCAGTCCACCATGGCGGACTCTGAAAGGAAGCAGGTTTACTACCCCCGCAGGAGGAAGATCTTCTCTTGGCCTAGCAACAGTCCAGCCAAAGAGAAACTGCCGCAATTTGCCAATGAAAAGCCGCCGCTGCCCTCCAGAGGGCGTTCCTTCCACACAGCCCCATCCACTCCCCCTTCCTACCGAAAAGCCTCCTGGCCTTGGTTCTCCAGACCGGCCTGCAGTTCCCCACGGGGTGCTTGTCCTGCCCTGCGGTTCCTCCACTTCTCCCGAAGAAGCCCACTTTGTTGGTACGGCCGTTATTTTTAAGGCTTCTGCCACCAGACGCCTTGGCAACAGGAACCACCATCCTGACTCCCAGAGAATGAGCTCCCTGGTCGCTTCCCTTCATAAACATCTTCCGACACTGCTTTTTAACTTTACATAACTGAATCAAAAGTTATTCTTTCATGTCTTGCTTCTTTCACCCAACATCCTGTCTGTGATGTTTATTCAGCATGCATCAGTTTTTGTCTAGCTTTAAGATGTAAACAGGGTCTACCTAGACCATACAGTTATGGGTCTTTGTCCTAACTGGGGAAAAACTTTAAATAAACTAATAAGCTATTTATTTATTTAGAGTTATTATTGTTGGTTTATGTAACATTTTTGTATTTTATTTTTAAAATAAAATGCGTTACTTTATTTTAAATATTAAGAAAAGTTCATCATCTCATTGTTCAGATAACTTCTCTAAACCACCATGGGACACTCCAGCCCACCACATGATTTTGTAGGGTCTGCCAGCTAAGAATCGCTTTCACATTTTTTAATTGGTTAGGGTAAGGGTTTGCTCATTTCCTCATGGTCTTACAGCCACTCACGCACCACGATGGCAGAGCCGAGGAGCCACACGCCCTGCTGAGCCAAAGAAAACTTCTGTGCACCCTTTGCTAAGCCATGAAGAGGAGCAGCCCAGCTGAAGCTAACTCGAAAGCTGAGGCAGGGAACTGCCACCTCCATATCCCCAGCCGTACCAGCGTTCCATAGCTGCCAAAGTACTCCTCGTCCTGCCACGTGTCCTCAGGGTCACAATCCTCCAAGTGCTTCCTGAGGTGGTTTGCAAGTACATACCCACAGCAGCCCCTGTGCTCGCCCCACCACCAATCAGCAGTTGTCTGCCTCAGGATGAGAATTTTTTCTCCTCTCAAAAAGCTGAGCTGGATAAAAACATATAAAGAAGTCAAAATTCAAGAAAAACCTGTAGTTGGTATTTCAATAGTGGCTCAGTGATAAGCCCCCAACCATTGGGGCCCAAATCAGCTATTTTAAAAGACTCAATGGGTAATTACACAAACTCACAATTTCTGAAAATGATACCAACATTGAAAGACTTTAGTGGAATATCTACATGAAAGAAAGCACAGCATAACTGATATTTTTAAAGGAAAGATTAAAAATTTTTGATCAACTTAAGACAGAATTTCTCTATCGCCTCTTTGCTATAACTCGGCTATGTCGCAGCTGATTCACTTACTGGAGTAGAAAAAACTACATTCAAGTCAGTATCTTTTTTAAAGCTCTATTTATTTGAGAGAGAGAGAGTGGGAGTGGGAGGAAGGCCAGAGGGAGTGGGAGAGAGGACCTACATCAGACTCCCCACTGAGCACTGAGCATGGAGCCCAGTGCTGAACTTGACCTCACAACCCTGAGATCATGACCTGTGCTGAAATCAAAAGGCAGATGCTTATCCATCTGAGCCACCATCTTCAAGTCAGTATTTTTATTTTATAGCCTTAATGTTTATTAACTAGAATAGGTTCTAAATCAAGGTTTCTAAAAAGAAACTGCAACAGGTGCTTCCTTCCCCCATTCCTCACCCAGGTATCTTTCACCTAAGGCTTGGCATCAGAATCTGTTAGTGTGGGAAAAGAAGGATCACTCACAGGTCTCATTTGGCTCTAAACATCTGAATACTTCTTTCTTTAACTTTGGTATGACTTATTCAAAATTCTTATCTGATTCTGTCATCTAGCATGCCATTTAGCCAAATCCATAAAACATGAACCCAAGGTCCGAGGCCCCTGCCTGTAAGCAAGTGTGTAGGGTTACCTGCGTCTGATCAGTGCAGAATAGTCTGCAATGGCCATGAACTCTTCTGGCTGCACACCCTCCTGGAGCTGCTCCCGGTCACCACACTCCATGTGACCTTCTCCCTCCCGCTCAAAAGTAAGGGAAGAACAGAGGATGACTGTGGGGCTTCTCTCCGTGTCCATCCTAACAACCTGTAACCTTTGGTTATCAGGAAGGTTTCAAATGAAGAGCCACGTGACCATGGTTAATCACAAAAGTTGGGTCATCTTCACCAGCAGGATCGAGGGATCTCATTCTTACTCCACTTCTCCTTTTCGTCTCTAGTACAAAATTACTTGCATCCTAAGAAGTACATCAAATAAGTAAGAAAAAGGCACTTTTAGTGTCTACTTGGTGACTGATGCTTATCACCAGCAACTCCTTCTGAAAGTGGTGCCTGGCCCCAAGAGAAAGAAAACCTGCTTCTAGGCCTCATGCTCTCTGGACCTCTACAGACTGGAGGACAGAACTGGGCAGACTTCCAGAAGGTGCCAGGGGCCAGGCCCAACTCTCATGGTCTGACTTGGACAGCAAGTCTGCTCATATAGACTGCTCAGGACCCAAAAGGGGAGCCTGAGACCACACACTGCCCAGTCTCTACTTTCTGTCAGAAGAGGCTTGTCTGGAAGAAGTCCACTGGAGGTGGCAGAACCTCCAAGCCCGTGTTCCAGTTCAATGCAGCAACTCCATCCCAATATGTGCATTTTTAAAGAAGTTTCCTAAACATACACATAATTCATGTTCTTTGGAAAATATGTGAAGCACAAGTGTACACAGAGGAAAATTAAAACCATCTGTATTCTCACCCACTGGTGAGAAATAATGATGCTTAACAAGTTAACATTTATATTGTTTTCATGCTTTTTTTTTCCCCAAGATTTTCTTTATTTACTGTCAGAGAAAGATAGTACAAGCAGGAGGAGGGGCAGGCAGAGCATGAAGAGAGGAAGCAGCCTCCCCATCGAGCAAGGAGCCCAACACAGGACTCAGTCCCAGGAACCTGGAATCATGACCTGAGCCGAAGGCAAACACTTAATGGAGTCACCCAGGCATCCCTCAGGCTTTATTTTTAAGTTTTATTTATTTTGAGAGTGAGAAAGAGCACCCCTGGGTGGGAGAGGGGCCAGAGAGGGAGCGAGAGAATTTCAAACCAATTCCCTGCTGAGCACAAGCCTGACAGAGGGCTCGACCTCACGACCCTGAGGTCATCACCTGAGCCAAAACCAAGAGTTGGACGTTCAACTGACTGAGCCACCAAGGCATCCCCAGGCCCCCCTTTAAGTGTACACATAGCATGTGCATACAGAGTGTTTACTGGGATCATGAAATTCTGCCTTGTGATATGTGTCCCACTTATTAAATTATTTTTTATTAAGTTCTATTTGCCAACACGCTGTACATCATTACTTTTCTATGTAGCATCCAATGATTCATTAGTTGGGTGTAACACTCACTTATTATATTCCTAACATTTTTCCTCCTTGTTAAATTATTTCTAAATACCTCTTCCTAACATTTGGTAATATTCTGTGAATTATCATAACTAATTTAACTGATTTCCTAGTTTGGTACCCTTAAACAATTTCCAGTTTATACTTTTACAAATTATGTTAGGATGAACTTTTTTAAAAAAGATTTTTATTTACTTACTTGACAGAGGGAGATCACAAGTAGGCAGAGAGGCAGGCAGAGAGAGAGAGAGGGAAGCAGCTTCCCCACTGAGCAGAGAGCCCAATGTGGGACTCGATCCCAGGACCCTGAGATCATGACCTGAGCCAAAGACAGAGGCTTAAACCACGGACACACCCAGGCGCCCCAAAGATGAACTTTCTAAAAAATATCATTTTGTCTGTCATGACAATTTTCTCAAGATAAACTTCGGAGTGGGAAATGGCAGATTAAGATGCCATGTATTTACACGCATGCACACATGCACAGTTGTTCTTTTGACAAAGTTATTTGAGAAGGATGTGACACTCTTTTTTGCCTTTTTTACTAACATAATACCTTGTGAGAAACTTCCCAATTCTTAGAATCCTAACTTACAAATTTCAACAACTGTACAATATTCCGCAATAGGAATTATTCCGGATTCCTCAGTCATCCTTGACTAATGGACATTCTCCTGGTGTCCAGCTCTCTATCACGGTGTGGCCACAACATTCATACACATTTACTCTCGTGTGACATTTTATTTCTAGGAGACAGATGACCGAGGCTGGACCATAAACTTTTTATTCACGCATTTGCGAGACTCTTCCATACAGGGTGCGGCACCCACACTTCTCCAGCGAAGCGGACAGCACCCTCCAGCGACTACTCACAGCAATAGGCGCCATCGTGGTCTTTAATTTTTGCTGGAGCGACAGGTGTAGAGACGCCAGAAAAAGCAAATATGTGTGGAAACAAGACTATTTCTTATACTCCGTAAGAAAGACTTTTAATAGTATAAGGAGACACTAATTATTTATTGTGGGGTTTATGACAGATGTTACAAGAGCACAAACAGCACAAAACTAGGGGCAAGCAAGTAGAACTAATGTGGAGGTGTCTTATGCTGTGAAGCAGTCGGACACAAACAGCACTGGGGTGGGTTAAAGATGCGCATCACAGTTTCTTGGTAACCACTAAAATATTAGTAAAAGATACAGGTGCAAAACCAACAGAGGAGACAATGTGGCATTATTAGCAATAATTCTTTAATCCAAACAGAGGTAACACTGGAGAAAGGTACCAAAAAGTAAGGGAAAACAGCAAGATGGCCAACTCAACCACATCAGTCACCATGTTCAATGTTAACGGACTAAATACTCTAATTAAAGAGCAGAGATTACCGACAGGAAAGAAACGGACATTTCTACAGCATCTTACAACAGAAACATTTTAAATATAAGGTTTTCGATTCAAAATATAGGTGTATGTGCACCATGCAAGCTGGTACACCAATATTAATATAAGATAAACTAGATATAAGACCAAAAAAGTACTAGGTAAAAAGAGATTTCATAAAAATAAAAAAGTCAATTAGTTTAGAAAGTAATAACTATCCTGAATGTATTTGTCAAATAACAGATTCAAAATACGTGAAGCAAAAAGTGACAGATGCAAAAGGAAGTTAAAAAAAAAAAAGACAAACCCACAATCATAGTGGAAATTTCTTTAAAATTGTATTTATTTATTTTAGAGACAGAGAGAGCAGGTGTCTAAGGAAGTGCAGGGAGTGGCAGAGGGAGAGAAACAGAACCCAGAAGGGGAGGGGGGCACTTGACCCTACGACCCTGAGATCATGACCAGAGCCAAAACTGTGAGTCAGACACGTAACTCATGAGTGACCCGGCACAGCCATAGTGAGAATTTCTGAAGCTCAACCCGCTCGATAACTACACAACATGTGGGCAATAAAGCAGAAAGGACAAAAATGTTTGAACAATACTAGTAACACATTTGACCTTAATGATATTTATAGAAAACCACCAACTGCAGAAAACAGATTCTTTGTGGGTGTGTGTGGGGCGCTCACAACAGCCCACCTGACTAGGCCACAAAGCAGGCCTGAATAAATTTCCAAAGACTGAAATTGTATAGAGCATATTTTCTGACCAAACATAAGCAAACCAAAATTAAATAACAAAGAGATAAATAAAAATCCCTAAATCTCCTGAAATACCACACTTCTGAATAGCCCAGAAACTATCTGATATCCACTGTGACATATTACCAAGTATTTTAACTGATCAAAAATAAAAGTACAACATAGTTAAGTGTGTAAGGCAAGAAAACTGAGCGCGAGAGGAAAAGTCATAGCTTTGAACACATGTACTAGTGAAGAAATGTTCAAGTCAGTGTTTCAAATTTCCATCAAAGATGCTACAAGATATCGCGTTCACTCCTCCCGCAGAGAGACAGGACACGTAGTTAAGGAGAGCTCTTTTATTCTTGCATGCTAGCTTCTTACACTCCGGAGGATGCTTCTTCCCTGCTGGCCAGCGTGGGGCTTGCCCTGGGGCGCTCTCCGAGGACAGGGAGCCGGCGGCGAGGAGGAGGCGCAGCGGGGAGGCGGCCCGGTCCCCTTGGCTCAGGCACGGCGGCGGCGGCGGCGGTGGCGGCGGCGGCGGCAGCGGCGGTGGCTGCGGCTCCTTGCGCTTTTCTTTCTCCAGGCTGCTGTAGCCCCTGCTCATACTGCTGGTCCCATCGCATGTGGGCTGCCTTCCCCCCAGGCGCAGGCGGCCAGGCAGCATGTGCCGCGCCTGCCCGCCCCATGAGGTTTCCGGCACGCGGCCCCGAGCTGCCGGCGGGCTGTCCTGCTGCAGCTGTGGCCACCGCTCACTCACACCGGTCCTCCCGGCCCCTCCCAGTTATATAATCATGGTCAGCCAATCACAGCAGGTTACATGAGTTAGGCGCAGGGACACTGCACTAAAGCATAGAGGGCATGCAGAGATCACGCAGAGAGCATGCAGGCGCCCGGTCCAATGAGGATTGCTTCCTCATTTGGATGAAGCTTGTTCATTCTAAAGCCCGAGCGCACTGGCTCATCACCAGCCGCCATCCCGTCTGGCCTGCCTTGTGGGGTCCCGGACACCCTGACAACAAGAAGAGAAAATTAAACCCAAAGGGTGAAAGAAATAAAGATAAAAGCAGAAATCAATAAAACAGAAATCAGATGAACAAATGAAGTCAAAGACAAAACCAGTTCTTTGAAAAGATAAAACTGTTTAAACTCTAACCCTAACCCTAAACCTAACACTAACCCTAACCGTACACTAGTAAGACTGCCACAGGCCTGCACACAATGGTGACAGTCACACAGGGGCGATCCACCAAACGTGACAGTTACACGGGCAGGTGTGATCCATGAACATGACCGTCACACATGGGGGCACTCTGTGGGACATGACAGTCACATGGGGTGGGGAATGCTGTGAGATGTGAGGATCACGCAGGGAGCACACGAGAAAAGCGTCTCATAGGGCTAATTTAGCTCTACACACACATCAAGGGCAAACCCCCAAAGTAACACTGGGAAAAGGCAAGTTGCTGATGAATAAATAGGGATTGACTCGAGGGCCAAGCAGATTGATCCTCATGTGGGGTTTCTGGCCAGACTCCCAGGCATTTGTTCATTCGATGGGAAAGGCAGAATGCTGTGTTGTGGCTCCAGATTTCCCTATCAAGAGGGCTTGGGGACCAGTCGGTTGAGGATGGAATTGTAAACACAAGCTATGGTTCAATTCATTGCCAAGCAGAAGGCAGTTCCAATGTGCAGCGACTTATTCAATACATCCAGCACTGGAATAAGGGAGGAAGTCACATGTTTGCTCACACTAGAGTTTATGTGTATGATGACCAACCAATAGAGGGGTGGAGTCAAGAGGCCATGGAGGAGTTCACCTGCTGAGACCTGAGAACTGCCGCAAAAAGTAACATTTCCTTGTACTGGGCAGGTGAAGTCTGGTTTGTTTGCTCTAGGTTCCCCCATGTGGAAAGATTGTGAAGAAGAGCTCTCTGGCATGGATGCGGGAAAGCACACCTCCATTGACCATTGCAGCTGAGGAACATGGCAGGTTCATTCTGGTGGCTCTGGGGCAAAGTACCAAGGCCTTGAGTTGACATGGAATCTCATGCAGATGGGCCACAATGCTGGTTTGTTACCAAGGAGATCTTAGAATGTGCTGGTTGCTAAGGTGCCATGCAGGATTCTCCTACCCTGAGGGTTTGGCACGGGTCGAAGAGCACGGTATCCTCCTGGGGACAGGAGATGTTCTGTCATGTGGCTCAGGGACCACATGATGTGTCATAAATTGGTGTTCCAGAACAGGTCCCTGAGGACCTGAAAACCTAATCGGGTTCCATTGAGGGCCTAGGGGCATTTCAGGTTCAATCTTCTATCTCACGATCTTTGACTGGGCTATCTCCCTGGATGTAGGTGATCAGGGTGTTTCAGACTGCGCATTTGTGTCCAGAGTGGCCAGCAATAAGGGGTGGGCTCAGGGCCCTTGCAGGTTTCTCCTAATCTAGAGTTTTAGGGCAACTATGACTGGCAGTTTCCTTGGTGATGGCAGGGGCAGTCCTGTGGTGTGGATCCAGAGACCCCATCCTAGAGGCCTTGTGTGCCATATTTTTGTTAGAGAAGGCTGCAAACACAAATTCGGATTAGAGTGAGTGGTGAGGTGATCTCAGGCCCAATGCATAGACCTGGAGTGCAGCTCATTTGGAACTGTAATTAGGGTGACTGGAAGGCAGTAGAACAGGCTTTTCTCTCTGGATTGTGTGTCCAGGATGGCCTCGGAATGCAGGTGTGTTCTCATCGGTCCATGGGGGACTTTTCATCTCTATGGATCCTGGTGGCTCCCCATAGTTTTGTGGCTTTTTCGGAAAAGGGAAGAGTGCTGTTTTCCATCTTAGGGGTGCCCCAAAACAGCGATTCCTGAGACAGGCTCTGGGTCTTGGCACCTGGAAAATCCGACCAAGGGTTATTATTTGGGCCTAGGGGCTTACCAAGCATCCAATGCCAGTCCTGGAGGTACAACTGAGAGCTTTGTTTGAAAGCATGCTCAGGTGAGGGTCACTATGCCAGATTTTGCTCAGGGCGGCCCTCAAGTGTGGGCGTGGTCTCAATGGCCATGCAGTAGTTTACCACTCTGAATGTTGGACACCCTTCCCAACTTCCAGGAATCCTGCCATGGGGAAGGAGGATTTCTCTATTGTGATTCAGGTTCCCCCATTGGTAGGGATTCCAAGAAAGGTCTGGGGACAGTTCCCTGAGTACCAAGGATGGGTAGAGATGACGGGCCTGGTCCTTGGCCTGTCTCACATGCTGGATATGGGCCCCGATCTCTGGGTGGCTGACACGAGGCCAGGGCTCAGACTCTGTCAGACACAGCACTAGGGGCCAGGGCTGTCCAGAATTCGGGGTTCCCTTGAGGGCCGAGTGGATTGATCCTCATGTGGAGTTTTTGGGTAAACTCACCAGGCACTTCTTCTTTCTATGGGGAAGGCAGAATGCTGCGTTGTGGCTGCAGAATTCCCTATCATGAGGGCTTGTAGGGTGAGGATGGAATTGTAAACCCAAGCTATGGATAAATTCAGAGGCAAGCGAATGGCATTTCCAGTGTGCAGCGGCTGATTTGAATATCCAGCTCCAGAGTAAGGGCAGACGTCAGATGTTTGCTCATGGTGGTTTGTGTCTATGATGACTGACAAATGTAGGGGAGATGACAAGCTGCCATGGAGGATTTCCCACACTAGGGCTTGTGAGATGCTCCAAACAGCATGGTTTCCTTCAACCAGGCAGGGGCAGTCTGGTTTGTTTGCTCGAGAGTCCCCCATGTGGAAAGATTGGGTAGCAGAGCACTCCCACATGGATGCCTGGAAAGCACACCTCCATTGACAATTGCAGCTGAGGAACATGGCAGGTTCGTTCTGGAGGCTCTGGGGCGAACTACCAAGGCCTTGAGGTGACATGGAATCTCATGAAGATGGGTCACAATGCTGGCTTGTTGCCGGTGAGATCTTAGAATCTGCTGGTGGCTACGGGCCGAGTAGGATTCATCTACCCTGAGTGTTTGACACAGGTCCAAGAGCATGCCTTCCATCTGGGGCCAGGAGATGTTCTTTTGTGGGGCTAAGGGACCATATGTTGTATCATAAGTTGGTACTCCAGAACAGGACTCTGAGGACATATGCCTGAAAACATAATCTAGGGTTCCAATGAGGTCATAGGGGCATATCAAGTTCTTCTTCTGACTCAGGACCATTGACTTGACTTGGGTGTCTGCCTGGGTTCAGGTGACCAGGATGTTTCAGACTTCACATTTGTGTCCAGAGCGGCCTCCAATATTGGGGTCGACTCAGGGGCCTTGCAGGTTTCTCCTTATCTCAAGGGTTTGGGCAGCTATGATGGACACATTTCTTTAGGATGGCAGGCACAGTCCTGTGGTGTGGTTCCAGAGACCCCATCCTGGAGGACATATGATCCATGGTTTTGGGAGAGAAGTCTGCAAACACAAACTCGGGTTAAGGTTAACGGTGTGGTGATCGCAGGAACAATGTATAGACCTGGAGGGCAGCTCGTCAGGACCTGTAAATCAGTTGCCTCGAAGGCAGTAGCACAGGCTTTTTTATCTGGCTTGTGTCCAGGATGGCCACGGAATGCAGGTGTGGTCTCATGGATGCATGGGAGATTTTTCCTCTCAAGAATCCTGGTGGCTCCCTATACTATTGTGGCTTTCTCGGTGAAGGGAAGAGTGCTATTTTCCATCTTAGGGGTGCCCAAAACAGGGTTTCCAGAGACGCCCTGTGGTTCTGTGCACCTGAAAACTCCCACCAGGTGTTAGGATTTGGGCTTAGGAGCATACCAGGCCTGCAATGCTCGATCCTGGAGATGCAACTGAGAGCATTTGTTTGAAAGCATGCTCAGGTTGGGGGTCACAATGCCTGCTTGTGTCCAGGGCGGGCCTTATGAGTGGGCGGGGACTCCTTGGCCATTCATCTTTCTACCACACTGAGGTTTGGACACCGATCCCACCAGCCAGGATTCCTGCCATGGGGAAGGAGGATTTCTCTATTGTGCTTCAGGTTCCCCCATTGGCAGGGATTCCAGAAAAAGTCTGGGGTCAGATGCCTGAACCAAGAATGGGTAGAGATGACAGCCCTGGGCCATGGCCAGTCTCACATTCTGGAGATGGAGCCCGCCATCTGGGTCCTGACAAGAGGTCGGAGATGTGGTTCTGTCAGACATAGCAATAGTGGGCAGGGCAACGTACAAATCGGGGTTCCCTCGAGGGTCTAGTAGATTTATCCTCATGTAGGGTTTCTGGGCAGACTCACCAGGCCCTATTTATTACTAAGGGGAAGGCAGAATGCTGTGTTGTGGCTTCAGAATTCCCTATCAAGAGGGCTAACTGAACAGTAGGGTGAGGATGGAATTGTGAACCAAGCTACTTTTAAATTCAGTGCCAAGCAAAAGGCAATTCCAGTGTGTAGCAGCTGATTCAAATATCCAGCACTTGAGTAAGCGTGAATGTCAGTTGATTGCTCACGCTGGAGTTTGTGTCTATGATAACCAACAAATGGATGGGTGGCCTCAAGAGGCCATGGAGGATTAACCACTCTCGGGCTTGTGAGATACTCCATACAGCAAGGTTTCCTTTTAACATTCAGGGGAGTCTGTTTTTTTTCTCCAGGGTTCCCCATGTGTTAAGTTGGTATCAGAGCACCCCTGCTGGATGCCTGGAAAGTACACCTACATCGACCATGGCAGCTGAGGAACATGGAAGTTTCATTCTGGTGGCTCTGGGGCAAAGTACCAAGGCCTTGAGTTGTCATGGAGTCTCATGAAGATGGGTCACAAAGATGGTTTGTTGTCAGGGAGATCATAGAATGTTCTGGTTTCCATGGAGCCTTGCAGGATTCATCTACCCAGAGTATTTGACACAGGTCCAAGAGCAAGGCTTCCTTCTGGGGTCAGGAGATGTTCTGTTTTGTGGCTCAGGGATCATGTTGTATCATAAGTTGATATTTACAACAGCCCTCTGCGTACAGATACCTGAAAATATAATCTAGTGTTCCAATGAATCCTAGGGGCATGTCAGGTTCAATCTTCTGTCTCAGGACCATTGACTTGGCTATAAGCCTGGATGTAGGTGATAGGGTGTGTCAGACTGCGCATTTGCGTCCAGAGAGGACTCCAGTATCGGGGTGGGCTCTGGGGCCTTGCAGGTTTCTCCTAATCTAGAGGGTTTGTTCAATAGTGACAGGCACAGTATCCTTGGGGAAGACAGGTACACTCCCGTGGTGTGGCTCTAGATACCACAACCTGGAGGGCATGTGAGCCATGGTTTTGGGAGGGAAGTCTGCAAACACAAACTCGGGTTAGTGTTAGTGGCAAGGTGATCGCAGGTCCAATGTATAGCCATGGAGGGCAGTTCGTCAGGAACTGTTAATCAGGTGACTCAAAGGCGGTAGCACAGGCTTTTCTCTCTGGCTTGTGTGTCCAGGATGGCCTCGGAATGCAGGTGTGATCTCATGGGTCCATGGGATACTTTTCTTCTCTAAGGATCCTGGTGGCTTTCAATAGTTGGTGGCTTTCTCGGGGAAGGGAAGAATGTTTTTTTCCATGATAGTGGTGCCCCAAAATAGATTCCAGACAAGGTCTCTGGGTCTGGTCCCCTGGAAAATCCCACCAAGGGTTAGGATTTGGGCCTAGTGGCTTACCAGGTTTGCATGCAGGATCCTGGAGGTGAAACTGAGAGGGCTTGTTTGAAATCATGCTCAGGCTGAGGGTCACAAAGCCTGCTTGTGCCCAGGGTGACCCTCATGAGTGGGCGTGGTCTCCTTGTCTATGCAGCTGGCTCTCACCTTGAGGGTTGGACACCCATTTCAACAGCCAGAATCCTGCCATGGGGAAAGAGGAGTTCTCTATTGTGCTTCAGGTTCCAGCATTAACAGGGATTCCAGCAAAGTTCTGGGGACAGATGCCTGAATACCAAGGATGGGTAGAGATGATGGCCCAGGGCCATGGCTGATCTCTCATGCTGTATATGGGCCCCGTCCTCTGGGGACCATATACAGCATGAGACACAGCACTAGTGGCCATGGAAAACTATTAATCGGTGTTGCCTCATGGGCCGAGTAGATTGATCCTCATTTGCAGTTTCTGGGAAGACTTAACAGGTCCTTCTTGCTTCTATGTGGACAGCAGAATACTGCGTTGTGGCTCCAGAATTCCCTTTTAATAGATATTGCAGACCAGTAGGTGAGGATGGAATAGTAATACAAAGCTATGATTAAATTCAGTGTGTACGAAAGGCAGTTCCAGTGTGCAGCTGCTGTTTCGAATATCCAGCACCTGAGTAAGGGCGGATGTCAGATGTTTGCTCACGCTGGAGTTTGTGTCTATGATCACCCACAGATGGAGGTGTGGTGTCAAGAAACCATGGAAGATTTCCCATGCTGGGGCTTGTGAGATGCTCCAAATAGCCAAGTTTCTTTCTAATGGACAGGGGGAGTCTGGTTTGTTTTCTCTGGTTTCTCCATGTGGAAAGTTTGTGTAGCAGAGCACCCCACATGGATGCCTCAAAACACCCCTCCATTGACCATTGCAGCTGAGGAACATGGAAGGTTTGTTCTGGTGGCTCTGGGGCATTGTATCGAGGCCTTGAGTTGACATGGAGTCTCATGAAGATGGGTCACAATGCAGGTTTGTTACCAAGGAGATCATAGAATGTGCTGGTTGCTAAGGGACCATGCAGGGTTCAACTACCCTGAGGGTTTGGCACAGGTCCAAGAACACGGTTTCCTTCTCGGGGAGGAGATGTTCTGTTCTGTGGCTCAGGGACCGTATGTTGTATCATAAGTTGGTATTCCAGAACAGGCCTCTGAGGACAGATACCTGAAAAACTAATCTAGTGTGCCAATGAAGTCCTCGGGGCATGTCATATTCAATCTACTGACTCAGGACCATTGACCTGGGTGTCTACCTGGATGGAGCTGATCAGGGTGTTTCAGACTGTGCATTTGCGTCCAGAGCGGCCTCCATTATTGGGCTGGGCTCAGGGCCTTGCAGGTTTCTCCTAATCTAGAGGTAATGGGCAAAAGTAATGGGCACAGTTTCCTTTAGGATTGCAGGCACAGTCCTGTGTTGTGCCTTCAGATACCAGATCCTGGAGGTCATGTGAGCCATGGTGTTAGGAGGGAAGTCTGCAAACACAAACTCAGATTAGGTTTAATGGCGAGGTGATTGCAGGCCAAATGCATAAACCTGGAAGGCAGCTCATCAGGAACTGTAAATCGGATGAATCGAAGGTGGAAGCACACGATTTGTATCTGGATTGTATGTCCAGGATGGCCTCGGAATGCAGGTGTGGTCTCATGGGTCCATGGCAGATTTTTCCTCTCAAGGATCCTGGTGGCTCCTAATAGTTTAGTGGCTTTCTCAGAGAAGGGAAGAGTGCTGTTTTCCATCTTAAGTGTGCCCCAAATTAGGGATTCCAGAGACGGGCTCTGTGTTTGGGCCCCTGGAAAATCCCACCAAGGGTTAGGATTTGGGCCTAGGTGTATACCAGGACTGCAATGCAGGATCCTGGTGGTGCAACTGAGAGCGTTTGTTTGAAAGCATGCTCAGGCTGAAGGTCACAATGCCTGCTTGTGCCCAGGGCAGCCCTTATGAGTGGGCGTGGTCTCCATGGCCATGCAGCTGGCTCCAATGCTGAGGGTTGAAAACCCATCCCAACAGCCAGGATTCATGCCATGGTGAAGGAGGAGTTCTCCTTTGTACTTCAGGTTTCCCCATTGGCAGGGATTCCAGCAAAGTCTGGGGACAGATGCCTGAATACCAAGCATAGGAAGAGATGACAGACTTGGGCCATAGCCGTTCTCTCATGCTGGATATGGGCCCCGATCTCTGGGTGGCTGCCAATAGGTCTTGGCTCAGACTCTGTCAAAAACATCACTAGTGTACAGGGCAGCCTATAAATCGGGGTTCCCTCGAGCGCTGAGCACATCCATCCTCATGTGGAGTCTGGGCAGTCTCACCAGGCCCTTCTTCTTTCTATGGGGAAGGCAGAATGTTGCGTTGTAGCTCCAGAATTCCCTCTCAAGAGGGCTAGCTGACCAGGAGGTTGAGGATGGAATTTTAAACCCAAGATATGGTTAAACTCAGTCAACTGAAAGGCAGTTCCTGTCTATAGTGACTGAATCGAAAATCCAGCACCTAAGTAAGGGCGGATGTCAGATTTTGCTCATGCTGGAGTTTGTGTCTATGATTACTGACAAATGGAGGGGTGTCAAGAGGCCATGGAGGATTTCCCACGCTGGGGATGTGAGATGCTCCAAACAGCAACGTTTCCCTCTACCGGACAGGGGCATTCTGGTTTGTTGTCTCCAGGGTCCCCCATGTGGGAAGTTTGTGTAGCAGAGCACTCCCATATAGATGCCTGGTAACCACACCTCCACTGACCATTGCAGCTTAGGAACATGGCAGGTTCATTCTGGTGGCTATGGGGCGAAGGACCAAGGACTTATGAATCTCATGAACATGGGTAACAATGCTGGTTTGTTCCAGGGAGATATTAGAAACGCTGGTGGCTAAGTGGCCGTGCAGGATTCATCTACCCTGAGGGTTTGACACAGGTCCAAGAGCACGTATTCCATTTGTGTCAGGAGATGTTTCATTGTGGGACTCAGGGACCATATGTTGTATCATATTGGTATTCCAGAACAGGCGTCTCAGGCCAGATACCTGAAATGAGGTTGTAGGGGCATGACAGCTTGAATCTTCTGACTCAGGACCATCGACTCGGCATCTTCCTAGAAGAAGGTGATCAGGGTGTTTCAGACTCTGAATTTGGCTCCAGAATTCCCTATCAAGAGGGCTTGCAGACCAGTAGGGTGAGGATGGCATTTTAAACACAAGCTACGGTTCAATTCAGGGCCAAACGGAAGGCAGTTCCAGTGTGCAGTGCCTTATTCGAGATATCCAGAACCTGAGTAAGGGCGGATGTCAGATGTTTTCTCATGCTGGGCTTTGTTCCTATGATGACTGACAAATGGAGGGGTGGCGTCAAGAGGCCATGAAGGATTTCCCCCGATGAGGCTTGTGAGATGCTTCAAACAGTAAGGTGTCCTTCTACTGAACAGGTGGAGTCTGATTTGTTTGCTGCAGGTTCCCTCATGTGGAAAGTCTGGATAGCAGAACTCTTCGGCATGGATGCCTGGAAAAAACACATCCGTTGATCACTGCATTTGAAGAACATGGCAGGTTCGTTCTTGTGGCTCTGCAGCGAAGTATCAAGGCCATGAGTTGACATGGAGTCTCATAAAGATGTGTCACAATGCTGGTTTGTTACCAGGGAGATCTTAGAATGTTCTGGTGGCTAAGGGGTTGTGCAGGATTCATATACCCTGAGGGTTTGACAAAGGTCCTGAGCGTGGCTTTCCTCTGGGGAAAGGAGATGTTCTGTTGTGGGGCTCAGGGACCATATGTTGTATCATAAGTTGGTATTCCAGAAGAGGCCTCTGTGGACAGATGCCTGAAAAGCTAATCTAGGCTTCCAATGAGGTCCTAACTGCATGTCAGGTACAATCATATGACTAAGGACCATTGACTTGGGTGTCTGCCTGATGGAGATGATCAGGATGTTTTAGACTGCCCAATTGTGTCCAGAGTGGCTTCCAATATTGGGGTAGCCTCAGGGTCCTTGAAGGTTTATCCTAATCTGGAGGATTTGGGCAACTGTGACGGGCACAGTTTTCTTGGGGATGACAGGCACAGTCATGTGGTGTGACTCCAGAGACCCCATCCTGAAAGGCGTGTGAGCCATGGTTTTGGGAGAGAAGTGTGCAAATATAAACTCGGGTTAGGGTTAGTGGTGAGGTGATCGCAGGCCCAATGCATAGACCTGTAGTGCAGCACGTCAGGAACATTAAATCAGGTGACTCGAAGGCAGTAGCACAGGGTATTGTACCTGGATTTTGTATCCACGATGGCCTCAGAATTCAGATGTTGTTTCATGCATCCATGGGAGATTTTTTCTCTGAAGGAACCTGGCGGCTCTCAATAGTTTGGTTGCTTTCTAAGGGAAGCAAAGAGTGCTGTTTTCCATCTTAGGGGTGCCCCAAAACAGGGATTCCAGTGACGGACTCTGGGATGTGCGCATGAAAAATCCCACCAAGAATTAGTATTTGGGCCAAGGTGCGTACCAGTCATTCAATGCCGGATCCTGGAGTTGCAACTGAGAGTGTCTGTTTGAAAACATGCTCAGAGTAGGGTCACAATGCCTGTTTGTGTTTAGGGCGGCCCTCAGGATTAGGTGTGATCTCCTTGACCATGCAGCTGGTTCCCTTTCTGATGGTTTGACACCTATCCCAACAGTCAGGATTCCTGCCATATGGAACGAGTTCTCTATTGTGCTTCAGGTTCCTGCATTGGTAGGGATTTCAGCAAAGGTCTGGGGCAGTTGCCTGAATACCAAGGATGGGTAGAGATGACGGCCTTGGGCCATGGCTGGTCTCACATGCTGGATATGGATCCCGCACTCTGGGTCGCTGACATGAAGTCAGGGCTCAGGCACTGTCAGACACAGCACTAGTAGCCAGGGAAACGTATAAATCCTGGTTCCCTCGAGGGCTGAGTAGATTGATCTTCATGGGAAGTTTCTGGGCAGACTCACCAGGCCCTCCTTCATGCTTTCAAACAAGCCCTCTCAGTTACACCACCAGGATCCTGCATTGCCGTTCCGTTACACCCCTAGGCCCAAATCCTAACACTTGGTGGGTTTTCCAGGCTCCCAGACCCAGAGACCATCTCTGGAATCCCTGTATTGGGGTGCCCCTAAGATGGAAAAGTGCATTCTTCCCTTCCCTGAAAATGCCATCAAACTATGGGGAGCCGCCAGGATACTTAGAGAGGAAAAGTGTCCATGGTCCCATGAGAACACACCTGCATTCCGAGGCCATCCTGGACACACAATCCTGATAGAAAAGTCTGTGCTACCGCCTTCCTGTCACCTCAATTACAGCTCCTGACGAGCTGCCTTCCTGGTCTACGCATTAGGCCTGCGACCACTACGCCACTAAACCTAACCTGAATTTGTGTTTGCAGATTTCTCTCCAAAAATAATGGATCACATTCCCAACAGGATTGGGTCTCTGGAGCCACACTATAGGACTGTGCTGCTATCACCAAGGAAACTGTGCCCGTCACAGTTGCCTAAACCTTCCAGATTAGGAGAAACCTGCAAGGCCCTTGAGCCAACCCCAATATTGATGCCCACTCTGGATGCAAATGCACAGTCTGAAACAACCTGATCACCTACACCCAGGCAGATAGCCAAGTCAATGATCCTGAGTCAGAAAATTGAAGCTAACATGCCCCTAGGACTGTATTGTAACCCTAGATTAGGATTTTAGGCATCTGTTCTCAGGAGCCTGTTCTGGAATACCAAGTAAGGATATATCACGTTGTCCCTGGGCCACACAACAGAACATCTCCTGTCCCAGGAAGGAAACCGTGCTCTTTGACCTGTGCCAAACCCTCCGTGTAGGAGAATCCTGCATGGCAAATTAGCCACCAGCACATTCTAAGATCTCTCTCATAACAAACCAGCATTGTTACCAAACTGCAAGAAATTTCTCTCAACTCAAGGCCTGGGTACTTCATCCCAGAGCCAGCAGGACAAACCTGTCATGTTCTTAAGCTTCAAATGTCAATGGAGTTGTGCTTTTCAGGCGTCCAAGTGGGAGAGCTTTGCTACCCATACTTTCCACATGAGAGACCCTGGAGCAAACAAACCAGACTCCAACTCTATCCAGCATGTGAGGACGGCCATGGCACAAATCTGTCATCTCTATGCATCCTTGGTATTCAGGCATCTGTTTCCAGACCTTTGCTGGAATCCCTGCCAATGGGGGAACCTGAATCACAATAGAGAATTCCTACTTCCCCATGGCTGGAAACCTGGCTATTGGAATGGGTGTCCATCCCTCAGGGTGGGAGCCAGCACATGGATAATGAGACCACGTCCACTCCTGAGGGCCGCCCTGGGCACAAACGGTCATTGTGATGCTCAGCATGAGCATGCTTTCAAACAAGTCCTCTCAGTTGCACCACCAGGGTCCCGCATTGTAGGCCTGGTATACCCATAGGCCTAAATCCTAACCCTTAGTGGGATTTTCCAGGTGCCCAGACCCAGAGACCGTCTCTGGAATCCCTGTTTTGGGGCATCCCTTAGATAGATAATAGCACTCTTCCCATCCCAATAAGCCATCAAACTATTGGGAGTCGCCAGTATCCTTAGAGAGAAAAAATCTCCCATGGACCAATGAGACCACAGCTGCATTCCGAGGCCATCCTGGACACACAATCCAGATATAAAAGCCTGTGCTTCCGCCATCAAGTCACTCTAATTACTGTTCCTGACGAGTAGCACTTCAGGTCTGTGCATTGCCCTGCGATAACCTCGCCACTAACCCTGACCCACGTTTGTGCTTACAGACTTCTCTCCCAAGACCATGGCTCACATGCCCCCCAGGATGGGGTCTCTGGAGCCACACCACAGGACTGTGCCTGCCATCCTCATCGAAATTGTGCCTGTCACAGTTACCCTAACCCTCCAGAGTAGGTTGAAACATGAAAGGCCCCTGAGGCTACCCCAATATTGGAGGCAACTCTGGACACATGTACGCAGTCTGAAACACCCTGATCACCTACATCCAGGCAGACACCAAAGTCAAGTGTCCTGAGTCGGAAGATTGAACCTCTCATGTCCCTGGGACCTCATTGAAACTCTAGATTAGGTTGTCAGGCATCTGTCTTCAGAGACCTGTTCTGGATTACGAACTTGTGATACAACATGTGGTCCCTGAGCCACACAACACTACATCTCCTCTCCCTAGAAGGAAACCATGCTCTTTGACCTGTGTTAAACCTTTAGGGTAGGAGAATCCTGCATGGCACCTTAGCCACCAACACATTCTAAGATCTACCAGGTAACAAACCAGCATTGTGGCCCATCTGCAAGAGATTCCATGTAAACTCAAGACCTTTGGTACTTCACCCCAGAGCCACCCTAAAGAACTTCCCATGTTCCTCAGCTGCATTGGTAAATGGAGGTGTGCTTTACAGACATCCAAGCAGAAGAGCTCTGCTACCCATAATTTTCACATGGGGGACCCTGGAGCAAACAAATCAGACTCCACCTGTCCAGTAGAAAAAGCAACCTTGCTGTTTGGAGCATCTCACATGCATCAGCGTGAGGAACCCTCCATGGCCTCTTGATGCCACTCTTCCATTTCTCGGTCATCATAGACACAAACTCCAGTGTGAGCAAACATCTGACATCCACCTTACTCTGGTGGTGTACATTTCGTTTGTTGGCCATCTTAATACAAACTCCATCGTGAGCAGACATCTGACCCTCGCCCGTACATAGGCACTGGAGATCTCGAAACAACCGCTGCAAATTGGAACGGCCATGTGCTTGGCACTGAGATTAACCGTAGCTTGTGTTTTCAGCCCTCTGTTCTCACACTCCTCGCCTTCAAGCCCTCCATATAGGGAATTTGGGAGCCATAATGCAGCCTTCTGTCTACCAGAAATTAGAAGCGCTCTACGGATCTGCATGAAACCCCACATGAGGATCCACCTGCACGGCCCTCTATGGCACCCAAATATCATAGGCCACCCTGTGCACTAATGCTCTGTCTGACACAGCCCGAGCCCCAATCTCCTGGCAGCCACCCAGATAGCGGGTCCCATATTCAGCAGGTGTGACCTGCCTTGACCTGAGTCCTTCATCTCAAACCAACCTGGGTATTCACGTACCTGTCCCAGAACATAGCTCAAATTCCTGTGCATGGGGGAACCTGAAGCACAAAAGAACACTCCTACTTCCCCATGGAAGGAAAACAAAATGTTAAAATGGTGGTCCAACCCTCAGATTGGGATCCAGGTGCATGTTAACAAGAGACAACGCCCACTCATGATGGGCAGCTGGGCACAAACAGGCATTGTGACCCTCACCCTGAGATCCATTTCCAACAAGTCCCCGTGGGAGCTGGACCAGGGCCCCACAGAGCGGGCCTGTCATGCCCATAGGCCCAAATCCCAAGTCATTTTGGGGTTATCCAGGCACAAGAAACCCAGAAGCCATCTCTGGAATCCCTGTTTTGACAGGAAACCTGACACGGTAAACTGCGCTCTCTCCTTCCCCCAGTAAGACACCAAACTCTTGGGTGCTGGGCAAAATCCCTAGAGAAGTAGAATATCCCATGGACACATGAGGACACCCCACCATTCCAAGGCCATATTAGACACAATCCAGACAGAAAAGCCTTTCCTCCTTCCTCCCAGCAGCACAAATTTCAAATCCCATGGAGCTGCCCTCAGGGTCTGCAGATCGGGCCTGCCATCACCTCGCACCTAACTCTTACCCAATTTTGTGTCTGAAGACTTTGGTCCCAGAGCCTTTAAACACATGCCCTCCAGGATGGGGCCTCGAGAACCACAGCACATCACTGGGCCTGCTCTCTGGACAAACTCTGCCCTCTGAGTTGTACAAACCCTCCAGATTAGGAGAAACCTGCAAGGCCCCTGAGCCCACCCCAATTTCATAGGCCGCTCTGGAAAAAATGCAGTCTGACACAGTCTCAGCATGTACCTCCAGGAAGACACGCAGGTCAAAGGCCCTGAGTCCGAAGGTTGAACTTGACATGCCCCTACAACCTCATCAGAACCCTAGCCTAGGTATTCAGGCCTCTGTGCCCAGAGGCCTATTCTGGAAATTCAACATGTGATCCGACATGTCCCTGAGCCATACAAGAGAACCCCTCCTGCCCGAGAAGGAACCTGGCTCCTGGGAACTGGTCTAACCCTCAGGTAGGAGAATCCTGCATGGCCCTAGACCCACCACCACATTCTAAGGTCTCCCTGGACACCAAGCAGCATTGTGACTCGTTAGACTGAGAACATCCGTCAACTTAGATCACTTGGAACTTGGAAACAGAGCCAGCAGATCAAGCCTTCCATGTTCCTCGGCTGCAATGGTAATGCAAGGAAGGCTTCCAAGGCCTCCATTCAGAGAGCCCTGCTATCGAATCTTTCCATATGGGGGATCCTAGAACCCTCTAAGCGGACTTCCCCTGTCCCGCAGTAGGACACTTGCTGTTTGGAACAGTTCACAAGGTCCTGCTTGGGAAAACATCCAAGAAATCTTGAGGCTACCCCACAATTCGTTGACCATCAAGGATACAAACTCCAGCGTGAGCAGACATCTGACACTCACCCAGGTTCTAGAAATCTCGAAACAACTGCTGTACATTGGAACGGACATGTGCTCGGCACTGAGCTTAACCATAGCTTGTGTTTTCAGACTTCTGTCCTCACACTCCTCGCCTGCAAGCCCTCCATCTTGGGTATTCTGGAGCCACAGTAAAGCCATCTGCCTGATCACCAGAAAGAAGAAATGCCCTAAGGGTCTGCACAGAAACCCACATGAGGATTCAGTTGCATAGCTCTCAACAGCACTCCAATATCATAGGCCGCACTCTGCACAAATTCTCTGTCTAACACAGCTCGATCCTGACCTCCTGTCAGTCACCCAGACAGCGGGACCAATTTTCTGCAAGTGGGTCCTGCCTAGGCCCGAGGACCTCATCTCGAAGCAACCTGGTTATTCAGGTACCTGTCCCAGAACTTAGCTCAAATTCCTGCCCATGGGGGACACTGAAGCACAAAAAAGTACACCTCCTTCTCCATGGCAAGAAAAGTGAATTTTGAGATGGCTGTCCAACCCTTAGAGTGGGATCCAAGTGCATGGCCCATAAGACCATGCCCACTCAACATGGGCATCTGGATACAAGCAGGCAATATAACCCTCAGTCTGGGACCCATTTCCAACAAGCCACCTCAGGAGCTGTACCAGGAGAACACAGAGGGGGCCTCTCATGCCCCTAGGCCCAAATCCTAAGCCTTGTTGGGGTGATCCAGGCTCCTGGACCCAGAACCCATCTCTGGAATGCCTGTTTGGACAGGGCCCCTGACACAGAAAACCGCGCTCCCCCCAATCCCCCAGAAAGAAACCAAACTCTTGGGTGCCGGGCAGAATTCCGGTAGAATCTCACATGGACCCATGAGGCCACCCCTCCATTTCGTGGCCATCTTAGACAAACAAATCAGACAGAAAAAACTGTGCTCCTGCCTCCCAGGTGTCCGAATTTCAAATCCTGAGGAGCTGCCTTCAGGGTCTGCAGATCGGGTCTTCCATTACCTTGCCTGTAACTTTAACCCAAGTTTGTGTCTGAAGACCTTGGACCCAAAGTCCTGATCCATATGCCCTCTAGAATGGGGCCTCCAGGACCACACCACATCACTGGGCCTGCTCTCCCGAGGAATCTCAGCCTGTCTCAGTCTCCCAAACCCACAAGATTAGGAGAGAGCTGCAAGGCCCCAAAGCCCACCCCAATTTCATAGGCCACTCTGGAAAAAATGCACAGTCTGACATAGCCTCCGAAATACCTCCAGGAATACATGCAGGTCAATGGGAAGGGATGAATGCCCTAAGACCATGGTGGGTCCAAGGTGCTGGGTGTGTGGCCAGCTGTCTCAGTGGCTGTTGGAATGTCTGGACTCAGGCTATGTAAGACAGAGCATTAGTGCTTAGGGTAGGCTATGCAATTTGGGTGTTGCTGAGGGCAGAGCAGGTTGATTTTCATTTGGGGTTTCTGGGCAATGCCATAGACAATATTTTTCTTCTGGGGGGGCCGTCAGAGTACTTTCTTGTGGTCCCAGAATCCCCAGTCAGTAGGGCTTGTGGGCCAGGAGTGTGAGGACGGAAGTCTGAAAACACAAGCTAGGGTGAGTTTTGGAGACAAAGACACGGCAGGCCCACTCTGCAGAGGCTGAATTGAAATCTCCTACATATGAAGTCAGGGTGAAGATCAGACGTTGTCTGAGGCTGGAGTTTGTGTCCATGATGACACCTTCATGAAGCGGGGGCCTCATGAGTCCAAGGAATTTTTCCCATGCTGAGTTTGGAGGTTTCTCCAAACCACAATGTTTCCTTCTGCAGGATAGTCGAGTCCTATTGGATGGTTCCAGGACGTCCCATATGGAAAGACTGGAGAGCAGGGTTTGAAGGATGAATCCCTGTACAGCATGCCTCGCATTCCCATTGGCCATTAGCGACAACACATGTTTGATCTGCTGGCTCTGGGGCAAGCTACCCAGGGGGCTGAGTTGAAATGGACTCTCCTGAGGATGCATGATAATGTGGGTTTGTGTCCATGGAGACCTTGGAATGTGCTCGTGGTTCAGGGACCCTGCGGAATTCACCTACCTGAAGGGTTTGATATAGCTCCAATAAGAAAGATTCTCATGTGGAGATGAGAGAGTTTCAGTTTGGTGCCTCAGAAAAGCCCCATATGCTGATCTTCGAAACCAGTCCTCTGAGGAGGGACACCTGGAAACAAATCTAGTGTTCAGATTAGGGCCTAGGGGCCTGTCCGTTTCAATCTTCTGTCTCTGGGGACACTGAGTATCTAAGTGGAGATAGTTGCTCAGCTGGTGTCAGAGTGCCCCTCTTAGTCCAGGGCAGCCTACACTATCAGGATGGCCTCAGGGGCCTTGGAGGTTTTTTCTGTCCTGTAGGGTTGTGGTAAATGGATTGGGCACAGTTTCCTTGGAGTGAACAGGCACAGTATTTAGGTGTGGCTCCAGAGGCCCTAGCCTGGAGGTTGTGTAAGTCCAGGCTTTGGGCACAGAAGTCTGAAAACACAAACTCGGCTTAGGTGTGGTGCCAAGGGTATGGCAGGCTGGATCTACAGACCTCGACTTATGAAAGAAGGGCGAGTGAAAGGCAGTCCCTCATGTTTTTGTCTCTGTATATTGTGCCCAGAATAGCCATGAATTGTAGGGGTGGCCTCAGGGACTATGGACGAGTTTCCCTCTCTGGGGATTTGTCCCAGCTCCCAAGTGTTTGGGGTCATTTTGTGGGAAGGGTGGAGTCCTTCTGTCTGGCTCAGGTGTCTCTCCAATAGAGGGATTCCATTGCAGAGTCCCAGGTACGGGCAACTGGTAAACTCTAACTCTGGTGAGGATTTGGAACATAGGGGCTTGACAAGTCCCATATGCGGACTCTTGGTCCAGGCCCTGAGAGGCCTTGCTTCGACATGGGGCTCACGCTGAGGGTCACAATGCGATTTCATGCCCAAGTGGGCACTCAAGGCTGGGTGTGGGTTCAGGAGCTATGAAGGTTTGACTCACCCTGAAGGTGTGACTCCATGTCAACAGCACGATTTACAGCCATGGAAAAGGAGGAGTTCTGATTGGTGCTTCAGGTACCCACCTGTGCAGGGATTTGATATAATGTCTAGGTTCAGATGTCTGAAAATTCAGGTTGGGAATAGATGTCGGTCTAAGGCCATGGCGTGTCCGATGTGCTGGATGCACAGCCATCTGTCTCCTTGTCTGTCGGGACTTCTGGTCTCAGGCTGTGTCAGACAGAGCATTAGTGCCCAGGGCAGGCTATCCAATTGGGGTGCGTTCAAGGCCCGAGCAGGTTGATCCTCATTTAGGGTTTCTGCAGAGCCCCATAGGGCAACATTTTTATTCTGGTGGGCAGGCAGAGGGCTGCATTGTGGTTCCGGTATTCCCAGTCTGGAAGGCTTGTTTGCCAGGAGTGTGCAGAAGGAAGTAAAAAAAACAGAAGCTAGCATTAGGTTTGGGGCCAAGGGCATGGCAGGCCCACTCTGCAGAAGCTGAATCGAGATCTCCTGCATCTGAGGTCATGGTGAGTATGAGACGTTACCTCAGTCTAGAGTTTGCGTCCATTATGGCCCCTTCCTGAAGGGGGTGGTGGCTTCATGAGGCCAGGGAAGTTTTCCTACGATGGGATTTGTGAGCTACTCCAAACCTCAAGGTTTCCTTCTGCAGGACAGTCGAGTCCTATTGGATGGTTCCAGGATGCCCCATATGAAAAGAGTCGAGAGCAGGGGTCTAAGCATTGATGCCTGGAAACACCACCTCACATTCCCACTGGCTGGTCAGTGCAAGGCAGGCTCAATCTGCGGGCTCTTGGGCGAGCTACCCAAAGGGCTGAGTTGAAAGGGACTCTCCTGAGGATGGGTCATAATGTGGGTTGATGGCCATGGAGACCTTGGAATGTGGCGGTGGCTCAGGGAATATGCAGGATTCTCCAACCTGAAAAGTTTGACACAGCTCCAACAAGGAACCTTCCCATGAGGAGACGAGAGGTATTCTGTTTGGTGCCTCAGGAAAGCCCCATATGCTGGTCTTTGAACCCAGGCCTCTGAAGAGTGACACCTGGAAACCAAAGCGAGAGTTCAGATTAGGGCCTAGGGGCCTGTCCAGCTCAATCTTATGTCTCTGTGGACATCTGACTGCATGCCTGCATGGAGGTAGTTGCTCAGATTTTCAGAATGCCCCTGTGTGTCCAGGGCGTCTTACAATAGTGGGATGTCCTGGGGGACCTTGAGGTTTCTCCTATTCTGTAGGGTTGTGGCCAATGGAATGGGCACTGTTTCCTAGGAGAGAGCAGGCACAGTCCTGTGGTATGGCTCCAGAGGCTCCAGCCTGGAGGCTGTGTTTCCCAGGGCTGTGGGGACAGATGTCCGAAAACACAAACTCGGCTCAGATTTGTGACCGAGGTTATGGCAGGAGTGATCCACAGTCCTTGAGGGGAGCTCCTCTGGATATGAAAGGAGGGAGAATGGGAGGCGGTCGCTCAGGCTTTTGTCTCTGGGTGTTGTGTCCACAATGGCCATTTAATGTAGGGGTTGCCTCATGGGGCATCGGAGAGTCTCCCTCTCTGGGGATTGACCAAGCTCCCAAGAATTTGGGTTCATTCTGTGGGAAGGGAAAGGGAAGAGTACTGTTTTCTGCCACAGGTGTCCCCTCAGTAGAGGGATTCTAGAGCAGAGCAGTGGGTAATGACAACTGGAATCCCCGCCATCTGATTAAGCTTGAGTGCCTATGGGCATGGCAAGCCCCATATGAGGGCTCTTGGTCCAGCCACTGAGAGGCGTTACTTGAATAAGGGACTCACGCTGAGGGTCACAAGGCGTGTCTGTGCCCAAGGTGACCCTCAAGCAAGGGTGTGTCCTCGTAGGGCATGCAGGTTTCTCTTACAATGAAGGTTTGACTCACTGCCAACAGCAAGGTTACTTGCCATGGGGAAGGAGGAGTTCTGACATGTGTGTCAGTTTCCCCCCTGTGCAGGGATTGGATATAAGGTCTAGATTCCGAAGCCTGAAAACCCAGGCTGGGAAGGGATAATGGCCTAAGGCCATGGCGGGTCCAACGTGCTGGGTGTGTAGCCAGCTGTCTCAGTGTCTGTTGGAAGGTCTGGGCTCAGGCTATGTAAGACAGAGCATTAGTGCTTGGGGTAGCCTAGGCAATTGGAGTGTTACCGAGGGCCAAGCAGTTTGATCCTCATTTGGGGTTTCTGGACAATGGTATAGACAATGTTTTTCTTCTGGAGGACAGGTAGAGTGCTTCGTTGTGGCCCCAGAATTCCAAATTGGGAGGACTTGTGGGCTAAGATTGTGAGGACAAAAGTCTGAAAACACAAGCTAGGATGAGGTTTGGAGCCAAGGACACAGCAGGCCCACTCTGCAGAGGCAGAATCGGGATCTCTTGCATCTGGATTCAGGGTGATGATCAGACGTTGGTTGATGCTGGAGATTGTGTCCGTGATGGCCCCTTCATGAAGCGGGGGCTTCATGAGGCCAAGGCAGTTTTCCCACTCTGAGCTTGTGAGTTGCTCCAAACCACAATGTTTCCTTCTGCCGGACAGCTGAGTCCTTTTGGATGGCTAAAAGGACGTCCCATATGGAAGGACTGGAGAGCAGTGTTGCAAGGATGGATGCCTGTACAACATACCTCGGATTCCCATTGGCTATTTGCGACAAGACATGTTTGATTTGCTGGCTCTGAGAAAAGCTACCCAGGGTGATGAGTTGAAATGTTCTCTCCTGAGGATATGTTGTTATGTGGGTTTGTGTTCATGGAGACCTTAGAATGTGCTGGTGTTTCAGGGGCCTTAGAGTATTTGCCTACCTGAAGGATATGTTACAGCTCCAATAAGAAAGCTCCCCATGTGGAGATGAAAGAAGTTCTGTTTGGTGCCTCAGTAAAGCCCCATATGCTGTTCTTCGAACCCAGGCCTCAGAGGAGTGACACCTGGAAATAAAAGGAAGAGTTCAGATTAAGCCTAGGGTCCTGTTCAGTTCAATCTTCTGTCTCTGCGGACATCTGTCTGTGTGTCTGCATGGATGTAGTTACTCAGCTTGTGTCAGAATGTTCCTGTTTGTCCAGGGTGACTTACAGTAGTGGGATGTCCTTAGGGGCCTGTACGATTCAGTCTTTTCTATTTGCACATCTGTCTATGGGTCTGAGTCGAGGTAGTTGCTCAGCTGTTGTCATATCTCCTCTGTTTGTCCTGGGTAGCCTACACTATTGGGATTGCTTGGGTGACTTTGGAGGTTTCTCTTAATTTCCAAGGTTGTGGCCAATGGAATGGGAAGAATTCCATTGGAAAGGGAAGGCACAGTTTTGAGGTGTGGCTCCAAGAGACCAAGCATGGAGCGGGTGTGGGTCAGGGCTGTCAGGACAGAAGTCTGAAAACACAAACTTGGCTTAGGTTTGGGGACGTAGGTATGGCAAACCCAATCTACAGATCGTGAGAACTCTTCGGGATATGAAAAAATGGTGAGTGTGAGGCGTTTGCTCAGGCTTTTGTCCCTGGATTTTGTGTCAACGATGGCTGTGGAATATCGGGGAGGCCTCATGGGCCATGGATGAGTCCCTCTCTGTGTATTTTGCCCGTTCACAAGAGTTTTGGGTCAATCTGTGGGTTGGGATGAGTCATTTCTGTTTTGTTACCTCAGGTGTCCTATCAAAAGAGGGATTCCAGAGCACAGCCCTGGTGAGGGGCGACTGGACCAGCCGACTTCTGGTTAAAGATTGGGGCCTAGGGGGATGGCAAGACCAATATGCCATCTCTTGGTCCAGCCTCTAAAAGGCCTTACTTGAGGACAGGTTCCACGCTGAGGGTCCCAATGAGTGTTTGTGCCCATGCAGCACTCAAGCAACCAAGCCTCAGGAAACCCCCATATGCTGATACTGGAAACCAGGCCTCTGAGGAGAGATACCTGGAAACCAAAGAAATAGATCCGATTAGGGCCTAGGGGTCTGTCCGCTTCAATCTTCTTCTCTGGTACATGCATCTATGGTATGAGTGGAGGTAGATGCTCAGCCGGTATGAGACCGCCCTGTTTGTCCCGGGCAGCCTACACTATTGGGATGGCCTCAGGGACTTCGGAGTTTTCTCCTAATTTGTACGATTGTGGACAATGGAATGGGCAGAATTCCCGTGGAAGGGGCAGGCACAGTCCTGATGTGTGGCTCCAGGGGCCCCATCCTGGAGGGTGTGTTGGCCAGGACTGTGGGGACAGAAGTCTGAAAACACAAACTTGGCTTAGGTTTGGGGATGGAGGTATGGCAGGCCCGACCTACAGACCATGAGGAGAACTCTTTGGGATATGAAGAAAGAGCGAGGGTGAGGCGCTTATTCAGGCTTTTGTCTCTGGATTTTGTATCAAAGATGGCCGTGGAATGTCGGGGAGGCCTCATGAGCCATGGATGAGTCTTCGTCTCTGTGGATTTGGCCTGATCCCAATTGTTTTGGGTCAATCTGTGGGATGGGAGGAGTCATTTCAGTTTTGTTACCTCAGGTGTCCCACCAAAAGAGGGATTCCAAAGCAGAGCCCTGGGGAGGGGCGAATGGACAACCCGAACTATAGTTAAAAATTGGGGCCTAGTGGCATGGCAAGCCCAATATGCCATCTCTAGGTCCAGCCACTGAGAGGCCTTACTTAAGGACTGGCCTACGCTGAGGGTCACAATGCATGTTTGTGACCATCACGGCCCTCAAGCATGGACGGGTCCAACACTGAACGTTGGACAACATGCCAACCACAAGGTTCCTTGCCCTGGGGAAGGAGTTTTGATTTCTGCATCATATCCATCCCTGAGCAGTGATTGGAGATAAGGTCTAGGTTCTGAAGCCTGAAAACCAAGATTGGGAAGAGATGACGACCTAAGGCCATGGCGGGTCTGATATGCTCAGGGTGCAGCCAGCTGGCTGGGTGTGGGTCGAAAGGTCCAGGCTCAGGCTGTGTCAGAAAGGTCATTGGTGCCCAAGGCAGCTTGTATAATTGACATACAGTCAAGTGGCATGCAGGTTGATCCTCATTTGGAGTTTCTGGGTAGCTCCAGAGGGCAATGTTTTTCTTCTTGAGGGCAGGCACAGAGCTGCATTGTAGTACTGGAATTGCCAGACTGGAGGACCTGTGGGCCAGGAGTGTGAGGACGGAAGTCTGAGAGCACAAGTTAGGCTTAGGTTTCTGGGCGAGGGCGTGGCAGGCACACTCTGCAGAGCTGAATCGAGATCTCATGCACCTGAAATCAGAGCGAGGATCAGACGAACACTCAGGTTGGAGTTTCTGTCCCTGATGGCCCCTTCATGAAGGGGGTGGGATCACGAGGCCATGGAGGTGTTCCCACGATAGGAGTTGTGAGATGCTCCAAACCACAAAGATTCTTCTGCGGGACCACTGAGATCTGTTGGTCGGTTCTAGGACTTCGCATACGGAATGATTCCGAGCAGTGTTCTAAGGATGGATGGATGGGCAGCACACCTCTCATTCCAATTGTCTCCTAGTGACAAGACAGGTTAGATCTGATGGATCTGGGGGAGCAACCAAGGGGGCTGAGTTGAAATGGACTCTCCTGTGGGTGGGTCCTAATGTGCGTTTGTGTCCATAGAGACCTTGTAATGAGGCGGTGGCACTGGGACCCTGAAGTGTTCTCCTAACCAGAGGCTTTGACACAGCTCCAATGTGCATGTTTTCCATATGGAGACGAGATTTGTCCTGATGGGTGCCTCAAGAAACAGCCATATGCTGGTATTGGAATCCAGGCCTCTGAGTAGAGGTGCCTGGAAACCAAAGCAATGAATCCGATTAGGGCCTAGGGGCCTGTTTGTTCCAATTTACCTCTGGAGACATCTGTCTACTGGTCTGAGTGCAGGTAGGTGCACAGATGGGCTCAGATTGCCCCTGTTTGTCCTGGACAGCCACCACTATTGGGATGGCCTCGGGGACTTTGGAGGTTTATCCTATGTGTAGGGTTGTGGCCAATGGAATGGGCAGAATTCCCTTGGAGAGGGCAGGTACAGTCCTCAGGTTTGGCTCCAGGGGCCTGAGCCTGTAGGTTGTGTGGGCCAGGGCTGTGGGGACAGATGTCTGAAAACACAAACTGGACTTAGGTATGGCAGGACTGCTCTACAGACCGTGAGGAGAACTCTTCAGGATATGAACAAAGGGCAAGTGTGAGGTGCTTGCTCAGGCTTTTGTCTCTGGATATTGTGTCACTGATGGCCGTGGAATGTCCGGGTGAACTCATGGGCCATGGACGAGTCTTCCTCTGGGGATTTGGCCCGATCTCAAGAGTTTGGGGTCATTCTGTGGGATGGGAGGAGTCCGTTTTGTTTTCTTACTTCAGGTTTCCCACCAAAAGAGGTATTCCAGAGCAGAGCCCTGGGGAGGGGCGACTGGAGAACAAGAAATCTGATTAAAAATTGGGGCCTAGGGGCATGGCAAGCCCATTATGATGTCTAATGGTCCAGCCACTGAGAGGACTTACTAGAGGACAGGACTCACGCTGAGGGTCACAATGCGTGTTTATGCCCTTGCCACACTCAAGCATGGGTGGCGCCTCATGGTGATCACTGGTTTCTCCTCCACTGAACGTTGGACAACATGCCAACCACATGGTTTCTTGCCATGGGGAAGGAGGAGTTCTGCTTTCTGCATCACGTTCACCACTTGGCAGGGTTTGGAGTTAAGGTCTAAGTTCTGAAGCCGGAAAAGCTAGGTTGGGAAGAGATGATGAGCTAAGGCCTTGGAAGGTCCGATGTGCTCAGTGTGTGGTCAGCTGTCTGGGTGTTGGTCAAGAGGTCCGGGCTCAGGCTGTGTCAGACAGTGTATTAGTGCCCAGGTTAGACTATGTAATTTAGGTACAGTAGAGTGCCGTGTAGGTATGTCCTCATTTGAGGTGTGTGGGAAGCTCCATAGGGCAACATTTTTCTTCTGGAGGGTAGACAGAGTTCTGCATTGTAGGTCCGGAGTTGCCAAACATGAGGGCTTGGGGGCCAGGAGTGTGAGGACAGAAGTCTGAGAACACAACAAGACTTATGTTTTAGGGCGAGGGCAAGGCAGTCACAGTCTGCAGAGCTGAATCGAGATCTCGTGCATCCAAAATCAGGGCGAGGATCAGACGTTGGCTCAGGTAGCAGTTCCTGTCCATGATTTCATCTTCATAAAGGCCGGGGGGCATCACAAAGCCATTGAGGTTTTCCCACAATGGGAGTTGTGAGATGCTCCAAAACTCAAGGATTCCTTCTGCAGGATATTTGAGACCTGTTGGATGGCTCCAGGACATCCCATATGGAACGACGCCAGAGCAGAGTCCTAAGGATGGATGCCTTGGCAGCCCGCCTCGCATTGCAGTCATCTCCTAGTGACAAGAAAGGTTTGATCTGCTGGCTCTGGGGGCGCAACCAAGGGGGCTGAGTTGAAATGGAATCTTCTGCGGATGGGTCCTAATGTGGATTTGTGTCCATGGAGACCTTGGAATCGGACAGTGGCACTTGGACCCTGAACGATTCTCCTAACCTGAGATTTTGAGACATCTCCAAAAAGCAAGTTTTCCATGTGGAGACAAGATTTGTTCTAATTGATGCCTCAGGAAACCCCCATATGCTGGTATTGGAAACCAGGCGTCTGAGGAGAGATACCTGGAAACCACAGCAATGGATCCGATTAGGGCCTAGGGACCTGTCCGGTTCAATCTTCTTCTCTGGCGACATCTGCCTATGGTATGTGTGGAGGTAGTTGCTCAGCTGGTGTCAGACTGCCCCTGTTTGTCCGGGCGGCCTTCACTATTGGGATGGTCTCAGGGAATATGAAGGCTTCTCCTAATTTGTAGGATTATGGACAATGGAAGTGGCAGAAATGCCGTGGAGTGGGCAGGCACAGACCGGATGTGTGGCTCCAGGGGCCCCAGCCTGGAGGGTGTGTGGGCCAGGACTGTGGGGACAGAAGCCTGAAAACACAAACTCGGCTTAGGTTTGGGGACATAGGTAAGGCAGGCCCGATCTACAGACCGTGAGGAGAACTCTTTGGGATCTGAAGAAAGAGCAAGTGTGAGGCACTTATTCAGGCTTTTGTCTCTGGATTTTGGTCAATGATGACCGTGGAATAACGGGGAAACCTCATGGGCCATGGACGATTCTTCCTCTCTGTGGATTTGGCCTGATCCCAATTGTATTGGGTCAATCTGTGGGATGGGAGGAATCCTTTCAGTTTAGTTACCTCAGGTGTCCAATCAAAAGAGGGATTCCATAGCAGAGCCCTGGGGAGGGGCGAATGGACAACCCGAACTACGGTTAAAAATTGGGGCCTAGCGGCATGGCAATCCCAATATGCCATCTCTTGGTCCAACCACTGAGAGGCCTTACTTGAGGACATAGCTCACGCTGAGGATCACAGTGCGTGTTTGTGACCAACGCGGCCCTCAAGCCTGGGCGGGGCTCATGGGCCACAATGGTTTCAACCACACTGAACGTTGGACCACATGCCAACCACAAGGTTTCTGGCCATGGGGAAGTAGTAGTTCTGATTTCTGCATCACGTTCACCCCTGGTCCTTGATTGGAGTTAAGGTCTAGGTTCTGAAGCCTGAAAAACGAGGTTGGGAAGATATGACGACCTAAGGCTATGGCGGGTCCTATGTGCTCAGTGTGCAGCCAGATGTCTGGGTGTTGGTCGGGAGGTCCGGGCTCAGGCTGTGTCAGACAGGGCATTAGTGCTCAGGGTAGACTGTATAATTGGGGTACAGTAAAGTTGTCTGAAGTTTGATCCTCATTTGGGATTTATTGGTAGCCGTATAGGGCAACGTTTATATTCTGGAGCACAGGCAGAGTGCTGAATTGTGGCTCCGGAATTGCCATCCTGAGTGCTTGTGAGCCAAGTGTCTGAGGATGGAAGTGTGAGAACACAAGCTAGGCATAGGTTTCGGGGCGAGGGCAAAACAGGCACACTCTGCAGAGCTGAATCGAGATCTCGTGCATCTGAAGTCAGGGCGAGGATCAGACGATCCCTCAGGTTGGAGTTTCTGTCCCGGATGGCCCCTTCATGAAGGGGGGTGGATCACGAGGCCATGGAGGTTTTCCCACAATGGGAGTTGTGAGATTCTCCAATCCTCAAGGATTCCTTCTGTGGGATCATTGATACCTGTTGGTTGGATCCAGGACATCCCAGAGGGATGACTCCAGAGCAGTGTTCTAAGGATGGATGCCTGGCTGCCCGCCTAGCATTTCATCTGTCTCCTTACGATAATACAGGTTCGATCTGCTGGCTCTGGGGGAGCAACCAAGGGTGCTGAGCTGAAATGGACTTTCCTTCGCATGGGTCATAATGTGGGTTTGTGTCCATCAAGACCTTGGAATGGGGTGGTGGCACCAGGGTCCTGAATGTTTCTACTAACCAGAGTTTTTAACACAGCTCCCATGTGCAAGTTTCCCATATGGAGACGAGATTTGTTCTGATGGGTGCCTCAGTAAAGCCCCATATGTTGCTATTGGAAACCAGGCCTCTGAGGAGAGATGGCTGGAAACCAAAGCAATGGATCTGATGAGGTCCTATGGGCTTGTCCGGTTCAATCTTCTTCTCTGGGGACACCTATGTCCGGGTCTGAGTGGAGGTAGTTGATCTGCTGGTAGCAGATAGCCCCTGTTTGACTCGGGCAGCCTACACTCTTAGGATAGCCATGGGGATGTTGGAGGTTTCTCCTAATTTGTTCTGATTGGTGCCACCCCGACATTCCATGGCCATGATTGACACAAAATCAGACAAAAACCTGAGCAAGTGCTTCACTCTCGCCCTTTGTTCATATCCCGAAGAATTCTCATGATCTGTAGATCGGGCCTGCCATACCAATATCCCCAAACCTAAGCCGAATTGCTGTTTTCAGACTTCTGTTCCCCCAGCCCTGGCCAACACACCCTCCAGGCTGGGGCCCCTCGAGCCACACTCAGGGCTGTGCCTGCCCTCTCAAATGGAATTCTGTCCATTCCATTGGCCACAACTGTAAGAACTCGGAAGTTCCCCTGGCCATCCCAACAGTGTAGGCCGCCCGGGACAAACAGGGGCAATCTGACAGCAACTGTGCAGCTAGCTCCACACAGACCGGAGACAGATGTCCACAGAGAAGAAGATTGAACTGGACAGGCGCCTAAGCCCTAATCAGATCCATTGTGTTGGTTTCCAGGCATCTCTCCTCAGACGCCTGGTTTCCAATACCAACATATGGGGGTTTCCAGAGGCACCCATCAGAACAAATCTTGACTCCACATTGGAAACGTAATCTTTTGAGCTCTGTCAAAATCTCTGTGTGGGGAAATCCTTCAGGGCTCCGGATCCACTGCCCCACTCCAAGGTCTCCATGGACACAAACGCACAATATGACCTATCCTCAGGAGAGTCCATTTCAACTCACCCACCTCGGTTGCTCCCTCAGAGCCAGCAGATCGAACCTGCCTTGTTGCTAGGAAATAATTGGAATGTGAGGCGGGCATACCATGCATCCATCCTTAGAATCTTGCTCTGGAGTCGTTCCATATGGGACCTCCAGAAATCATCCAACAGTTCTCGAGGGTCCTACGGAAGGAAACCTTGCTGTTTGTAGCATCTCACAACTCCCATTGTGGGAATACCTACATGGACTCTTGAGAACCTCCCCCTTCATGAAGAGGCCATCATGTACAGAATCTCCAGCCTGAGCCAAAAACTGATCCATGCCCTGAGTTCAGATGCACGAGATCTCGGTTCAGTCTGCAGAGTGTGCCTGCTGTGCCTTCGCCCCGAAACCAAAGCCTAACTTGTGTTCTCAAACTTCCATCCTCACAATTCTGGCCACAAGCCCTCCAGTTTGGGAATTCTGGAGCCACAATGCAGCACTCTGCCTGCCCCCCAGAAGAAAAATGTTGCCCTACGGGGCTACCCAGAAACCCCAAATGAGGATCAAACTACACGCCACTCGACTGTACCCCATTTATACAGTCTATGCTGGGCACTAATGCCCTGTCTGATAGAACCTGTGTCTGGACCTCCCGACCAACACCCAAAAAGCTGACCGCACACTGAGCACATCGGACCTGACCATGGCCTTATATTGTCATCTCTTCCCAACCTCGGGTTTCAGGCTTCAGAACCTAGACCTTATCTCCAATCACAGCCCTAGGTTGAACATGATGCAGAAATCAGAAATCTTCCTTCTGCATGGCAAGAAACCATGTGGTTAGCATGTTGTTGAATGTTCAGATTAGGAGAAACCAGCCTGGCCCGTGAGGCCCCACCCATGCTTGAGGGCCAGGTTGGGCACAAACTTAGACTGTGACACTCAGCGTGAGCCCTGTCCTCAAGTAAGGCTTCTCAGTGACTGGACAAGTAACCAGCATATAGGACTTGCCATGCCCCTAGGTCCCCATTCTAAATCAGCAGTCGGGTTATCCAGTCACCCATCCCTAGGGCTCTCCTCTGGAATCCGTCTTTTGGTGGGACACTTGAGGTAAAAAAAAAAAAAAAAAAACAAACCAGAAAGGACTCCTCCCATCCTAAAGAATGACAGGGAACTCTTGGGATTGGGCCAAATAGCCAGAGAGGGATACACATACATGGCCAATGGGGCCACCTCGACATTCAACGGCTATCATTGACACAAAATCCAGAGACAAAAGCTTGAGGAAGCACTTCACATTCATCCTTCGTTCATATCACAAAGAATTCTCCTCACCGTCTTTAGATCGTGCCTGCCATACCTATGTCCCCAAACATAAGCCGAGTTTGTGTTTTCAGACTTTTGTCCCCACAGCCCTGGCCCACACACCCTCCAGGATGGGGCCCCTGGAGCCACACCTCAGGACTGTGCCTGCCTCTCCAAGGGAATTCTGCCCATTTCAATGGTTCCAACACTACAGATTAGGAGAAGCCTCCAAAGACTCTGAGGCCATCCCAATACTGTGGGCCACCCGGGGCTAAAAAGGGGCGACCTGACACAAGCTTAGCAACTACCTCCACTCAGACCGGTAGGTAGATGTCCGCAGAGAAGATTGAACCGGACACGCCCTTAGGCCCTAATTGGATCCATTGCTTTGGTTTCCAGGCATCTCTCCACAGAAGCCTGGTTTTTCATACCAGTATATAGGGATTTCCTAAGGTACCAAACAGAAAAAAAGTCCTCTCCAAATGGGAAACTTGTTCTTCAGAGCTGTGTCAAAACCTCCACTTAGGAGAATCCATCAAGGCCCTGTAGTCACTGCCCCATTCCAAGGTCTGCATGGACACAAACCCACATTAGGACCTATCCTCCAGAGAGTCCATTTCATCTCAACCCACTCAGTTGTTCCCCCACAGCCAGCAGATCGAACCCACCTTGTTGTTAGGAGATAATTGGAATGTGAGACGGGCTGCCAGCACAGCACATCCATCCTTAGATCCCTGCTCTGGAATCGTTCTGTTTGGGACATCCTGGAGCCATCCAACAGTTCTCAACAGTCCCACAGAAGGAATCCTTGTGGTTTGGAGCATCTCACAACTCCCATCATGGGAATACCTCTGTTGCCTCGTGAGATCCTCCCCTTCATGAACGGACCGTCGTGGACGGAAACTCCAACATGAGGCAACATCTGATCCTTGCCCTGACTTCAGATGCACGAGATCTTGATTCAGCTCTGCAGAGTGTGCCTCCCATGCCCTCACCTCAAAACCTAGGTTAGATTTCTCAGACTTCCATCCTCACACTCCTGACCCACAAGAAGTCCAGTTTGGGAATTCTGAAGCCACACTGCAGCACTCTGCATGCCCTCCAGAAGAAAAACATTGCCATCTGGGGCTACCCAAAAACCCCAAATGAGGATCAACTAACACGCCACTCGACTGTACCCTGATTTTACAGTCTACTCTGGGCACTAATGCCCAGTCTGACACAGCCTGAGCCTGGAACTCCCAACTGAAACCCACACAGCTGGCCGCACACTTATCACATTGGACCCATCAAGGCTTTAGGTTGTCATCTCTTCCCAACCTCAGTTTTCTGGCTTCAGAACCTAGACCTTATCTCCAATCACTTCGCAGGGACGAACGTGATGCAGATATCAGTACTCTACCTTCCCCATGGTCAGAAATGTTGTAGTTGGTATATTGTCCAATGATCAGTGTAGGAGAAACCAGAGTGGCCCAGGAGGCCCCAACCATGCTTGAGTGCCACGTTTGGCACAAACACGAATTGTGATCCTCAGCGTGAACCCTTTCCTCAAGTAAGACCTCTCAGTTGCTGGAACAAGAGCCCACATATGGCGCTTCCATGCCCCTAGGCCCTCAATCTTAACCAGAGGTCGAGTTGTCCAGTTGACCCTCTCCAGGGCTCTGTTCTGGAATCCCTCTTTTGGTGGGACTCCTGAGGTGTAAAAACAGGAAGGACTCCTCCCATCCCACATAATTACACCGAACTCTTGTGGTCAGGCCAAATCCACAGAAATGGAGGCTCGTCCCTGGCCCATGAGGCCACCTTGACATTGCAGGGCCATCGGTGACACAAAATCCAGAGAGAAAATACTGAGTAAGCGCCTCACAGTTGCCCTTTGTTCATATCACCAAGAGTTCTCCTCACGGTCTGTATATTGGGCCTGCCTAACCTAACTCCCAAACCTAAGCCAAGTTTGTGTTTTCAGACTTCTGTCCCCACAACCCTGGCCCACACACCCTCCAGGCTGGGGCCCCTGGAGTCACAACTCAGGACTGTGCCTGCCCTCGCTAAGGGAATTCTGCTCATTCCATTGACCAAACCCTAAAGATTAGGAGAAACCTCCAAAGTCCCCGAGGCAATCCCAATAGTGTAGGCCACCCGAGATAAATAGGGTTGATCTGACAACAGTGGAGCAACTACCTCCACTCAGACCAATAGAAAGATTTCCCCAGAGAAATAGATTGAACTGAACAGGTCCCTAGGCCCTAATCGAATCCATTGCTTTGGTTTCCAGGCATCTCTTTTCAGAGGCCTGGTTTCCAATACCAGCATATGGGGGTTTCCTGAGGCACCAATCAGAATTAATCTCATCTTCACCTGGGAAACTTGCTCGTTGGAGATGTCTCAAACTGTCGGTTAGGAGAAACCTTCAGTGCCCCTGTGCCACCACCCCATTCCAAGTTCTCCATGAACACAAACACACATTATGAGCCATCCACAGGAGAGTCCATTTCAACTCAGCCCCCTCGGTTGCTCTCCCAGAGCCAACAGACCGAACCTGTCTTGTTGAGAGGATAAAATTAGGATGTTAGGCAGGCTTTCCAGGCATCCATCCTTAGAACCCTGCTCTGGAGTCATTCCTTATGGGAGGTCCTGGAGCCATTCAACAGATCTCAATTGTCCTGCAGAAGGAATCTTTGCAATTTGGAGATTCTCACAACTCCCATTGAAGGAAAACCTTCATGGCCTCGTGATGCCCTGCCCCCTTCATGAAGGGGCCATCAGGGACAGAAACTCCAACCTGAGCCTACATCTGATCCTTGCCCTGTCTTCAGATGCACGAGATCTCGATTCAGCATTGCAGTGTGTGCCTGCCATGCCCTCGCTCCGAAACCTAAGCCTAGCTTGTGTTCTCAGACTTCTGTCCTCATACTCTTAGTCTATATGCCCTCCTGTTTGGCAATTCCAGAGCCACAATGCAGCACTCTGCCTGCCTTCCAGAAGAAAAAACATTGATTTATGGGGCTACCCAGAAACCACAAATGAGGATCAACCTGCATGCCACTCGACTGTACCCCAATTATGCAGTCTACCCTGGGCATTAATGCCCTGTCTGACACAGCCTGATCCCAAACCTCCCGACCGACACCCAGACAGCTGGCCTCACACTGAGCACATCGGACCCGCCATGGCCTTAGGTCATCATCTCTTCTCAACCATTGTTTTCAGGCTTCAGAACCTAGACCTTATCTCCCATCTCTGTTCAGGGCTGAACGTGATGCAGAAATCAGAACTCCTCCTTCCCCATGGTAAGAAATCTTGTGGTTGGCATGTGGTCCAATGTTCAATGTAGGATATACCAGCATCTTCCATGAGGCCATGCCCATGCTTGAAGGCCGCGTTGGGCACAAACAAGCATTGTGACCCTCAGCGTGAGCTCTGTTTTCAAATAAGGCCTCTCACTGGTTGGACCAAGAGCCCGCATATGGAGTTTGCTATGATCTTAGGCCCCTAATCTTATCCAGAGTTCGGTATGTCCAGTCGCTCCTCCCCAGGTCTCTGTTCTGGAATCCCTCTTTTGGTGGGACACCTGAGGCATAAAAACAGAAAGGACTTTTCCCATCCCACAGAACAAACCCAAGCTCTTGCGATCCGGCCAAATTTCTAGAGAGGGAGACACGTCCATGGCCCATTAGGCCACCCAGACATTCCGCGGCCATCTTTGATACAAAATCCAGACAAAAGCCTTAGCAAGCGCCTCACACTCGCTCTTTGTTCATATCCCAAAGAGTTCTCCTCATGGTCTGCAGATCGGGCTTGCCATACCTTCGTCCCCAAAGCTAAGCTAAGTTTGTGTTTTGAGGCTTCTTCTGTCAACACAGCCCTGGCCCACACACCCTCCAAGCTGGGGTCTCTGGAGCCAGAACTCAGGACTGTGCCTTCCCACTCCAATGGAATTTGCCCATTCCATTGGCCACAACCGTACAAATTAGAGGAACCTCCAAAATCCCCAAAGTTATCCCAATGGTTTAGGTCACCTGGGACAAACAGGGGCGATCTGACACAAGCTGAACAAATACCTCCACTCAGAACCGTAGGCAGATATCCCCACAGAAAAACATTGACCTGACAGGCCCCCAGTCCCCAGTCAGATCCATTGCTTTGGTTTCCAGTCATCTCTCCCCAGAGGCCTGGTTTCCAATACCAGCATTTGGGGTTTCCTGAGGCACTGATCAGAACAAATGTTTTCTCCACATGTTAATCGTTCTCTTTGGAGCTGTGTCAAAACCTCCAGTTAGGAGAATCTTTCAGGGCCCCGGTGCCACCACCCCATTCCAAGGTCTCCATGGACACAAACCCACATTATGACCCATCCGCAGGAGAGTCCATTTTGACTCAGCCCTCTCGGTTGCTCCCCCAGACTCAGCAGATCGAACATATCTTTTTGCTAGGAGAAAATTGGAATGTGAGCCGTTCTGCCCAGGCATCCATCGTTAGAACACTACTCTGGAGTCGTTTCCTATGGGATGTCTTGAAGCCATCCAACAGGTCTCAATTGTACCACAGAAGGATTACTTGCAGTTTGGAGCATCTCACAATACCCATCATGGGAAAACCTCAATGGCTTTCTGAAGCCCCCCACCTCGCTTCATGAAGGGGCCATTATGGACAGAAATTCCAAAGTGAGCCAATGTCTGATCCTCACCCTGACTTCAGATGCCGAGATCTCAATTTAGCTATGCAGAGAGTGCCTGCTCTGCCCTCCCCCCGAAACCTAAGACTATCTTGTGCTCTCAGGTTTTTGCCCTCACACTCCTGGCCAAAAAGCCCTCCACTTTGGGAATTCTGGAGCCCCAATGCAGCACTCTGCCTGTCCTTCAGAAGAAAAACGTTGACCTATGGGACTACCCAGAAACCTCAAATGAGGATCAACGTGCAGGCCACTCAACTGTACCCCAATTATACAGCCTACCCTGGGCACTAATGCCCTGTCTGACACAGCCTAAGCCTGGACCTCCCAACCGACACGCAGACATCTGGCCGCACACTGAGCATATGGCACCCGCCATGGCCTTAGGTTGTCATCTCTTCCCACCCTCGGTTTTCAGGCTTCAGAACCTAGACCTTATCTCCGATCACTGCCCAGTGGTGAACGTGATGCAGAAATCAGGACTCCTCCTTCCCCATGCCCAAAATCCTTGTGGTTGGCATGTTGTGCAACGTTCAGTGTAGGAGAAAACAGCGTGGACCATGAGGATCCGCCCATGCTTGAGGGCTGCAATGGGCACAAACACGCATTGTGACCTTCAGAGTGAGCCCTGTCCTCAAGTAAGGCAACTCAGTGACAGGAACAAGAGCCCACATATGGGTCTTGCCATTCCCCAAGGCCCCCAATCTTAACCAGAGGTCGAGTTTTCCAGTACCCCCTCCCCAAGGCTCTGCTCTGGAATCCCTCTTTTGGTGGGACACCTTAGATAAAAAAAAAGACAGAAAGCATTCCCCCATCCCACAGAATGACCCCAGTCTCTTGGGATTGGGCCAAATTCCCAGAGAAAGAGACTTGTCCATGGTCCATAAGCTCACCTTGACTTTGCACGGCCATCGGTGACACAAAATCCAGAGAGAAAAGCCTGAGCAAGCTCCTCAAACTTGCCTTTTCTTCATATCCCGAAGAGTTCTCCTCTTGGTCTGTATTTCAGGCCGTCCATACCTTCATCCCCATCCCTAAGCTGAGTTTGTGTTTTTAGACTTCTGTCCCCACAGCCCTGGCCCACACACCCTCCATGCTTGCGCCCCTGGAGACATACATCAAGACTGTGTTTGCCCTCTCCAAGGGAATTCTGCCAATTAAATTGACCACAACCCTACAGGTTAGGAGAAACCTCTGAAGTCCCCGTGGCCATCCCAATAGTATAGGCACCTCGGGACAAACAGGGGCGGTCTGACACCAGCTAAGCAAATACCTTCACTCAGACCAGAGACAGATGTCCCCAGAGAACATTAACCGGACAGACCCATAGGCCCTAATCAGATCCATTACTTTGTTTTCCAGGCATCTCTCCCCAGAGGTCTTGTTTCCAATACCACCATATGGGGGTTTCCTGAGGCACCAATCAGAACAAATCTCGTCCCCACATGGGAAACTTGCTCTTTGGAGCTGTATCAAAACTTCTGATTAGAGCAATCCTTCAGGGCCCCGGTGCCACTGCCTCATTCCAAGGTCTCCATGGACACAAACCCATAATATGACTTATCCACAGGAGAGTCCATTTCAACTCAGCCCCCTCGGTTGCTCCCCCAAATCCAGCAGTTGGTACCTGCCTTGACGCTAGGAGACAATTGGAATGTGAGCAGGCTGCCCAGGCATCCATCCTTACTTAGAACCCTACTCCCCAGTCGTTTTATATGGGACGTCCCAGAGCCATCCAACAGGTCTCGACTCCCGCAGAAGGAATCTTTGCTGTTTGGAGCATCTCACTACTCTCATAATGGGAAAAGCCCCATGGACCCGTGATGCCCACCGCCCCCCCTTCATGAAGGGCCATCATGGACAGAAACTCCAATGTGAACCAACATCTGATTTTCCCGCTGACTTCAGAGGCACAAGATCTCAATTCAGCTCTAAGGAATGTGCATGCCGTCCCCTCACACAGAAACCTATGACTGGCTTGTTATCTCAGACTTCTTTTATCACGCTCCTGGTCCTCAAGCCCTCCAGTTTGGGAAATTCGGAATCACAATGTAGCACTCTGCCTTCCCTTCAGAAGAAAAACGTTGCCCTTTAGGGCTACCCAGAAACCCCAAATGAGGATCAAACTGCATGCCACTTGACTATACCCCCTTTATACAACCTACCCTGAGGACTAATGCCCTCTCTGACAAAGCCTGAGCCCAGACCTCCCGATCGACAACCATACAGCTGACCGCACACTGAGCACATCGGACCCGCCATGGCCTTATGTCATCATCTCTTCCCAACCTCGGTTTTCAGGCTTCAGAACCAAGACCTTATGTCCATTCACTGCCCAGCGGTGAACATGATGCAGAAATCAGAACTCCTCCTTCCCCATGGCGAGAAACCTTGTGTTTGGCATGTTGTCCAATGTTCAGTGTAGGAGTAACCAGTGTTGCCCTTGAGGACCCACCCATGCTTGACGGCCGCATTGGGCACAAACACACATTGTGACACTCAGCGTGTGCCCTGTCTTCAAGTAAGGTCTCTCAGTGGCTGGAAAAAGAGCCCACATATGGGGCATTCATGCCCCTAGGCCCCCATTCTTAACTAGAGTTCAGGTTGTCTAATCGCCCCTCCCCAGGGCTCTGCTCTAGAATCCCTCTTTTGGTGGGATACCTGAGTTATAAAATTAGAAAGGACTCCTCACATCCCACAGAATGACCCAAAACTCTTGGTATAGGACAAAATTCCCAGAGAGAGAAACTTGACCATGGCCCATGAGACCACCTCGACATTGCACAGCCACTGGTGACACAAAATCCAGAGACAAAAGTCGGAGAAAGCGCCTCACACTCGCCCTTTGTTCATATCCCAAAGAATTCTCCTCACGGTCTATAGATTGTGTCTGCCTAACCTAGCTCCCCAAATCTAAGCCGAGTTTGTGTTTTCAGACTTCTGTCCCCACAGCCCAGCCCACACACCCTCCAGGTTGGGGCCACTGGAGCCACACCTCAGGACTGTGCCTGCCCTCTCCAAGGGAATTCTGCCCATTCCATTGGCCACAACTATACAAACTTGGAGAAATCTCCCAAATCCCTGAGGCCATCCCAATAGTGTAGGCCGCCTGGGACAAACGGGGCGATCTGAAACTACGTGAGCAACTACCTCCACTCACACCAGAGACAGATGTCCCCAGAAAAGAACATTAACTGGACAGGCCTCCAGTCCCTTATTGGATTCATTGCTTTTGTTTCAAGGCATCTCTCCCCTTAGGCCTAGTTTCCAATACCACCCTATGGGGGTTTTCTGAGGCACCAATCAAAACAAATCTCGTCCCCACATGGGAAACTTGTTCTTTGAAGCTGTATCATAACTTCTGATTAGGACAATCCTTCAGGGCCCCGGTGCCACTGCCCCATTCCAAGATCTCAATGGACACAAACCCACATTATTACTCATCCACAGGAGAGTCCATTTCAACTCCACCCCCTCGGTTGCTCTGCCTGAGTCAGCAGATCGTACCTGTCTTTTTGTTAGGAGACAACTGGAATGCGAGGCAGTCTTCCCAGGAATCTATCCTTAGAACACTGCTCTGGAGTCATTTCCTATGGGACGTCCTGGAGTCATCCAGCGGGTCTCAATTGTACCGCAGAATGAATCCCTGAGGTTCTGAGCATCTCACAGTTCCCATCATGGGAAAACCCCAAGGGCCTCCTGATGCCACTCCCTTCATGAAGGGGCCATCATGAACTGAAACTACAACCTGAGCCAACGTCTGACCCTCGCCCTGACTTCAGATGCACGAGATCTCAATTCATCTCTGGAAACTGTTCCTGCCCTGCCCTTTCCCCGAAACCTAAGACTAGCTTGTGCTATCAGATTTTTGTCCTCACACTCATGGTCAACAAGCCCTCCAGTTTGGGAATTTTGGAGCTAAAATGCAGCTCTCTGACTTCCCTCCAGAAGAAAATATTGCCCTATGGGGCAACCCATACCACAAAAGATTATCAAACTGCATGCAACTCGACTGTATCCCAATTATACAGCCTACTCTGGTCACTAATGCCCTGTCTGACACAGATTGAGCCCAGACCTCTGGGCCAACACCCAGAGAGTTGGCCGCACACTGAGCACATGGCACCCGCCATGGCCTTAGGTCGTCATCTCTTCCCAACCTCGTTTTTCAAGCTTCAGAACCTAGACCTTATCACCAATCAATGTCCAGGGGAGAACGTGTTGCAGAAATAAGAACTCCTCCTTTCCTATGGCAAGAAACATTGTGGTTGGCATGTTGTCCAATGTTCAGTGTAGGAGAAAACAGCCTGGACCATGAGGACCCGCCTACGCTTGAGGGCCGCGTTGGGCACAAACATGCATTGTGACCCTCAGAGTGAGCCCTGTCCTCAAGTAAGGTCTCTCAGTGGCTGTAACAAAAGCCAGCATATGGGTCTTGCCATACCCCAAGGCCCCCAATCTTAACCAGAGTTCGAGTTGTCTAGTCGCCCCTCCCCAGGGCTCTGCTCTGGAATCCTTCTTTTGTTGGGACACATTAGGTAAATAAATAAATAAATAAATAATAGAAAGAATTCCTCCCATCCCACAGAATGAGCCCAATCACCTGGGATCGGGCCAAATCCCCAGAGATGGAGAATAGTCCATGGCCCATAAGGCCACCCCGACATTACACAGCTATCTTTCGACACTAAATCCAGAGTCAAAAGCCTGAGCAAGTGCCTCACACTCGCTCTTTCTTCATATCCCGAAGAGTTCTCATGGTCTGTATTTCGGGCCAGCCATAACTTCATCCCCTACCCTAAGCCAAGTTTTTGTTTTTAGACTTCTATTCCCAAAGCCCTTGCCCACAAAGCCTCCATGCTTGGGCCCCTGGAGTCACTCCTCTGGAATGTGCCTGCCCCCTCCAAGGGGATTCTGCCCATTCAATTGCCCACAACCCTGCAGGTTAGGAGAAACCTCCAAAGTCCCCGAGGCCATCTTAATAGTGTAGGCCCCCTGGGACAAACAGGGGGGGTCTGACACCAGCTAAGCAAATACCTCCACTCATACCAGAGACAGATGTCCCCAGAAAAGAACATTAACCGGACAGGCCCCTAGGTCCTAATCGGATCCATTGCTTTGTTTTCCAGTCATCTCTCCCCAGAAGCCTGGTTTCCAATACCCCCATATGGGGGTTTCCTGAGGCACCAATCAGAACAAATCTCGTCCCCACATGGGAAACTTGTTCTTTGGAGCTGTATCAAAACTTCTGATTAGGACAATCCTTCAGGACCCCAGTGCCACTGCCCCATTCCAAGGTCTCCATGGACACAAATCCACATTATTGCCCATCCGCAAAAGAGTCCATTTCAACTCAGCCCCCTCGGTTGCTCGCCCAGATCCAGCAGGTGGAGCCTGCCTTGTCACTAGGAGACAACTGGAATGTGAGGGGGGCTGACAGCCATCCATCCTTAGAACCCTGCTCCAGAGTCATTTTATATGGGACTTCCCGGCACGATCCAACATGTCTCGACTGTTCCGCAGGAGGAATCCTTATTGTTTGGAGCATCTCCCAACTCTCATAATGGGAAAACCACCATGGCCCCGTGATGCCTGCACCCACCCCTTCATGAACGGGCCATCGGGGACAGAAACTCCAACGTGAGCCAACATCTGATCCTCCCGCTGACTTCACATGCATGAGATCTCGATTCAGCTCTGCAGAGTGTGCCTGCCGTGTCCTCGCCCCAAAGCCTAACCATAGCTTGTGTTCTCAGACTTCCGTCCTCACAATCCTGGTCCACAAGCCCTCCAGTTTGGGAAGTTCAGACACACAAGGCAGAACTCTGCCTGCCCTCCAGAAGAAAAACGTTGCTTTATGGGGCTACCCAGAAAACCAAGTTGAGGAACAACCTGAAGGACACTTGACTGTACCCCCATTACAGAGCCTACAGTGAGCACTAATGCCCTTTCTGACACAGCCGGAGCCCGGACCTCCCGTTCAACACACAGAGAGCTGGCCGCACACTGAGCACAACAGACCTGCCATGTCCGTAATTCTTCATCTCTTCCCAACCTCGATTTTCAGGCTTCAGAACCGTGACCCTATGTCCATTCACTGCCCAGGGGTGAACGTGATGCAGAAATCATAACTCCTCCTTCCCCATGGCAAGAAACCTTGTGGTTGGCATGTTGTCTAACGTTCAGTGCAAGAGAAACCAGCGTTGTCCATGAGGACCCACCCATGCTTGACGGCCGCATTAGGCACAAACACTCATTGTGTCCCTCAGCGTGTGCCCTTGCCTCAAGTAAGGCCACTCAGTGGCTGGAACAAGAGCCTGCATATGGGGCATTCATGCCCACAGGCCCCCATTCTTAACCGGAGTTCAGGTTGTCCAATCGCCCCTGCCCCATGCTCTGCTATGGAATCCCTCTTTTGGTGGGACAACTGAGGTAGAAAAACAGAAAGAGTTCCTCCCATCCCACAGAATGACCTCAAAATTTTGGGATCGGGCCAAATCCCCAGAGAGAAAGACTCGTTCATGGCCCATGAAGCCACCCCGAAATTCCACGCACATAGTTGACACAAAATACAGAGACAAAAGCCTGAGCAAGTGCCTCACACTCACCCTTTGTTCATAGCCCCCAAAATTCTACTCACGGTCTGTAGAGCAGTCCTGCCATACCTATGTCCCCAAACCTAAGCCAAGTTTGTGTTTACAGACTTCTGTCCCCACAGCTCTGGCCCACACAACATCCATGCTTGGGCCCCTGGAGACATAACTCAGGACTGTGCCTGCCCTCTCCAGGGGAATTCTGACCATTCCATTGGTCACAACCCTACAGATTAGGAGAAACCTCCAAATTCCCCGATGCCATCCCAATAGTTTCGGCCCCCCAGGATATACAGGGGCATCTCTCCCATGCTGAGCAACTACTTCCACTGAGACCCGTAGACAGATATCCCCAAAGAAGGAGATTGAACTGGACAGGCACCTAGGCCATAGGAAGATCCATTGCTTTTGTTTCCAGGCATCTCTCCTCAGAATCTTGGTTTCCATTACCAGCATATGGGGGTTTCCAGAGGTACCAATCAGAACAAATCTCGTCTCCACATGGGAAACTTGCTCTTTGGAGCTGTGTCTAAACCTCCAGTTAGGAGAAAACTTCAGGACCCCGGATCCCCAGCCCCATTCCAAATTCTCCATGGACACAAAACCACACTATGACCCATCCTCAGGAGAGTCCATTTCAACTCAGCCCACATGGCTACTCCCCCAGAACCAGCAGATCGAACGAGCCTTGTTGCAGGAGACAATTGGAATGCCAGCCGGGCTCTCCAGTCATCCACCTTAGAACACTGCTCTGGTGTCGTTCTGCATAGGACGTCCTGGAGCCATCCTACAGGTCTCGACTGGCCCGCAGAAGTAATCCTTGCCGATTTGAGCATCTCACAGCTCCCATCTTGGGAAAACCTCCATGGTCTCATGATGCCATCCCCCTTCATGAAGGGGGATCATGGAAAGAAACAACAACCTGAGCCAACGTCTGATCCTTGACCTGACTTCAGATGCACGAGATCTTGATTCAGCTCTGCAGAGCGTGCCTGCCATGCCCTCGCCCCAAAACACTGGCCTAGCTTGTGTTCTGAGACGTCTGTCCTCACAGTCCTGGGCCACAAGCCCTCCCGTCTGGGAATTCCAGAGCCACAATGCAGCACTCTGCCTGCCCTCTAGAAGAAAATCTTTGCCCTATGGGTCTACCCAGAAAACCCAAATGAGGATCAAAATGCACGCCACTCGACTGTACCCCAATTATACAGTCTAACCTGGGTGATAATGCCCAGTCTGACACAGCCTGAGTGCAGACCTCCTGACCAACACCCAGACAGCTGGAGCCACACCTCAGGACTGTGCCTGCTCTCTCCATGGGAATTCTGCCCATTCCATCGGCCACAACCCTGCAGACTAGGAGTAACCTCCAAAGACCCCGAGACCATCCCAATAGTTTCAGCTGTCTGGGACAAACAGGGGCGATCTGACACAAGCTGAGCAGCGACCTCCACTCAGAACCAAGACAGATGTTCCCAGAGAAGATGATTGAACTGGCCAGACCCCTAAGCCCTAATTGGATCAATTTCTTTGGTTTCCAGGTATCTCTCCTCAGACGCCTGGTTTCCAATATCACCTTATTGTGGTTCCCGAGGCACCAATCAGAACAAATCTCGTATCCACATAGGAATCTTGCTCTTTGGAGCTGTCTCAAAACCTCTGATTAGGAGAATCCTTCAGGGCCCCAGAGCCACTGCCCCATTCCAAGGTCTCCATGGACACAAACCCACATTACAAACAATCCTCAGGAGAGTCCATTTAAACTCAGCCCCCTCGGTTGCTCCCCCAGAGCCAGAAGATTGCACCTGCCTTGACACTAGGGGAAAATTGGAATGTGAGTTGGGTTGCCCAGGCAACCATTGTTAGAAACCTGCTCTGCAGAAGGTCCTTATGGGTCATCCTGGATCCATCCGACAGGTCTTGACTGTCCCGCAGAAGGAATCCTTGGAGTTTGGAGAATCACCCAATCCAACCGTGGGATATCCTCCATGGCCTCGTGATGCACCCCCACCTTCATGAAGGGGACATCATGGAAAGAAACTCCACCCTGAGCCAACGTCTGATCCTCACCCTGACTTCAGATGCACGAATTCTTGATTCAGCTCTGCAGAGTGTGCCTGCCGTGCCCTCATCCCGAAACTTAAGCCTAGCTTGTGTTCTCAGATCTGTCCTCACACTCCTGGCCCACAAGCCTTCCGTTGGGAATTCTGGAGACACAATGCAGCACTCTGCTTGCCCTCCAGAAGAAAAACGTTGCCCTATGGGGCTACCCTGAAATGCCAAATGAGGATCACCCTGCATGCCACTTGACTGTACCCCAATTATACAGTCTAGCCTGGGCACTGAAGACCTGTCCAACACAGCCTGAGCCCAGACCTCCAGAACGACATGCAGATAGCTTGACGTACACTGAGCACATAGGATCTGCCATGGTCTTAGATTGTCATCTCTTCCCAACCTCGGTTTTCAGGCTTCAGAACCTAGACCTTATCTCCACTCACTCCCCAGGGGTGAACGTGATGCAAAAATGAGAACTCCTCCTTCCCCATGTCCAGAATCCTTGTGGTTGGCATGTTGTCCAATGGTCAGTGTAGGAGAAACCAGCGTGCCCAGGTGACCCCGTCCATGCTTGAGGGCCACTTTGGGCACAAACACGCAATGAGACCCTCAGCGTGTGCCCCATCCTCAAGTAAGGACTCTCAGTGGCTGGAACAAGAGCCCGCATATGGGGCTTGCCATGTCCCTAGTCCCCCAATTTAACAGGAGGACGAGATGTCTAGTCAACCCTACTCAAAGCTCTTCTCTGGAATCATTCTATGGTGGGACACCGGAGATTAAAAAAAAAAATACCGGAAAGACTCCTCCCATCCACAGAATGACCCAATCACTTGGTATTGGGCCAAACCCCCAGAGAGAAAGACTCGTCCATGGCTCATGAGGCCACATTGACATTCCACAGCCATGGCTGACACAAAATCCAGAGACAAAAACCTGAGCAAGCACCTCACACTGGCCCTTTGTTCATAGCCCGAAAAATTCTTCTCACGGTCTGTAGATTGGGCCTGCCATACCTCCGTTCCCAAACCTAATCCGAGTTTGTGTTTTCAGACTTCTGTCACCATAGCCCTGGCCCACACACCCTCCAGGCTGGGGGATCTGGAGTCACACGCCAGGACTGTGCCTGCCCTCTCCAAGGGAATTCTGCCCATCCAATTGACCACAACCATACAAATTAGAGGAACCTCCAAAACCCCTGAAGCTATCCCAGTGATGTAGGTCCCCTGGGACAAACTGAGGGATTTGCCCCCAGCTGAACAACTACTTCCACTCAGGCACGAAGGCATATGTCCCCAGAGAAAAAATATTGAAGCCGACAGGCACCTAGACCATAATCAGATCCATTGCTTTTGTTTCCAGTCATCTCTTCCCAGAGCCCTGGTTTCCAGTACCAGCATAGGGGTTTCCTGAGGCACCAATCAGAAAAAATGGCATCTCCACATGGGAAACTTGCTCGTTGGAGCTGTCTCAAAACCTCAGTTTAGGAGAATCCTTAATGGCTCCGGTGCCACCACCCCATTCCAAGGTCTCCATGGACACAAACGCACAGTAGGACCCATCTGCAGGAGAATCCATTTCAACTAAGCCCTCTTGGTTGCTCCCCCTGAGGCAGCAATCAAACCTGTCTTTTAGCTAGGAGATATTTGGAATGGGAGGCAGTCTATCCAGGCATCAATCCTTAGAACCCTGCTCTGGAGTAGTTTCCTATGGGACATCCTATACCAATCCAACAGTTCTCAATTGTACTTCAGAAGGAATCCTTGAGGTTTGGAGCATCTCAAAATTCCCATCATGGGAAAACCTCAGTGGCCTCTGATGCCCCCCGCTTCATGAAAGGGCCATCATGGACAGAAACGCCAACATGAGCCAACATCTGATACTCATCCTGAGTTCTGATGCACGAGATCTCGATTCAGCTCTGGAGAGAGTGCCTGCCTTGCCCTCTCCCCTAAACCTAAGACTAGCTTGTGCTCTAATATTTATATCCTCACACTCCTGGCCAACTAGCCCCCAGTTTGGGAATTCTGGAGCCACAATTCATCACTCTGCCTGCTCTCCAGAAGTAAATATTTGCCCTATGGGGCTACCCAAAAACCCCAAAAGAGGATCAACCTGCACGCAACTCGACTGCACCCCAATTATACACTCTACCATGGGCCCTAATGAACTGTCTGACACAGCCTGAGCCCGGACCTCCCAACCGACATGCAGACAGTGGGCCCCACACTGAGCACTTGGAACCGCCATGGCCTTGCGTCGTCATCTCTTCCCAACTGTGGTTTTCAGGCTTCAGAACCTAGGCCTTATCTTCAATCACTGACCAGTGGTGAACGTGATGCAGAAATCAGATCTCCTCCTTCCCCATGCCCAGATTCCTTGTGGTTGGCATGTTGTCCAATGTTCAGTGTAGGAGAAACCAGTGTGCCCAGGTGGCCCTGCCCATGTTTGAGGGCCGCATTGGGCACAAACACACATTGTGACCCTCAGCGTGTGCCCTGTCCTCAAGTAAGGCCTCTCAGTGGCTGGAACAAGAGAACACATATGGGAATTGCCATTCCCCTAGGCCCGAATATTAACCAGATGTCGGGTTGTCCACTTGCCCCTCCCCAGGGCTCTGCTCTGGAATCCCTCTTTTGGTGGGACACCTGAGGGGGTAAAAAAAAATAGAACTCCACCACCCCACAGAATGAACCCAAACTCTTGGAATCTGGCCAAATCCCTGAGAGGGAATCTCGTTCATGGCCCATGAGGCCACCCCGTCATTCCATGGCCTTCGTTGACACAAAAATCCAGTGACAAAAGCCTGAGCAAGCACCTCACACTCACCCTTTGTTCATTTCCCAAAGAGTTCTACTCAAGGTCTGTAGACTGAGCCTGCCATACCTACGTCCCTTAATCTAAGCCGAGTTTCTGTTTTCAGACTTCTGTCCCCACAGCCCTGGCTCACACACCCTCTAGCCTGGGACCCCTGGAAACATACCTCAGGACTGTGCCTGCTCTCTCCAGGGGAATTCTGCCCATTCCATTGTCTAGAACCATACGGATTAGGAGGAACCTCCAAAGACCCCAAGGACTTCCCAATAGTGTAGACCGTCCAAGAAAAACAGCGGCAATGTGACACAAGCTGAGAAACTACCTCCAATAAGACCCGTAGACTGATGTCCCCAGAGAATAAGATTGAACTGGACAGGCCCCTAGGCCCTAATCAGAACCATTGCTTTGGTTTCCAGACATCTATCCTCAGAGGCCTGGTTTCCAATACCAGCATATGGGGGATTCCTGAGGCATTCATCAGAACAAATCTTGACTCCATATTGGAAACGTAATCTTTGGAGCTCTGTCAAAACCTCCGGATAGGAGAATCCTTCAGGGCCCCAGATCCATCACCCCATACCAAGGTCTCCATGGACACAAATGCACAATATGACCCATCCTAAGGAGAGTCCATTTCAACTCAGCTCACTGGGTTGCTCCCCCAGAGCCAGCAGATTGAATCTGCCTTGTTGCTAGGAAATAATTGGAATGTGAGGTGGGCACACCACACATCCATCCTTAGAATCCTGCTCTGGAGTCATTCCATATGGGACCTCTGGAAGCCATCCAACTGTTCTCGAGAGTCCTACAGAAGGAATCCTTGCAGTTTGGAGCATCTCACAACTCCCATCGTGGGAATACCTCCATGGCTTCTTGAGACCCTCCCCCTTCATGAAGGGGCCATTATGGACAGAAACTCCAACCTTAGCCAAGGTCAGATGCTCGCCCTGAGAACAAATGCACAAGATCTCTATTTAGCTCTTCAGAGTGTGCCTGCCATGCCCTGCCCCAAAACCTAAGCTTAGCTTGTGTTCTCAGACTTCCGTCCTCACACTCCTGGCCCACAGGTCCTCCAGTCTGGCAATTCCAGAACTATAATCCAGCACTCTGCCCGACTTCCAGAAGAAAAACATTGCCCTCTGGAGCTACCCAGAAACCCCAAATGAGGATCAACCTGCACGTCACTTGACTGTGCCCCAACTACCTCCACTCAGACCCGTAGACAGATGTCCCCAGAGAAAAGGATTCAACCAGACATGCCCCTAGGCCCTAATCGGATCCATTGCTTTGTTTCCAGGCATGTCTCCTCTGAGTCCTGGTTTCCAATACCAGCATATGGGGGTTTCCTAAGGCACCGATCATAAGAAATCTCATCACCACATGGGAAACTTTCTTGATGGAGATGTGTCAAAATCTCCAGTTAGCAGAATCCTTCAGTACCCCAGTGCCACTGCCCCATTCCAAGGTCTCCATGAAAAAAAACCCACATTAATACCAATCCTCAGGAGAGTCCATTTCAAGTCAGTCCCCTTGGTTGCTCCCCTGGACCAGCAGATCGAACCTGTCTTGGCGAGAGGATACAATTGGAATGCGAGGCGGACTGCACAGGCATCCAACCGTAGAACACTGCTTTGGTGTCATTCCTGATAGGAGGTCCTTGAGCCATCCAACAGGTCTCAATTGTCCCCCAGAAGGAATTGTTGTGATTTGGAACTTCTCACAACTCCCATCGAAGGAAATCTCCATGGCCACATGATGCAACCCCGCACTTCTTGAAGGGGCCATTATGGACAGAAACTCCAAACTATGCCAACGTCTGATCCTCGCCCTGACTTCAGATGCATGAGATCTTGATTTAGCTCTGCAGAGCGTGCCTGCCATGCTCTCTCCCCGAAAAACTGGCCTAGCTTGTGTTCTCAGTCTTCCATCCTCATACTGCTGGGCCAAATGCCCTCCAGTTTGGGAATTCCGGAGCCACAATGCAGCACTCTGCCTGCCCTCCATAAGAAAAACGTTGCCCTATGGGGCTACCCAGAAACCTCAAATGAAGATCAACCTGCACGCCACTCGACTGTACCCTAATTACACAGTCTATCCTGGGTAATAATGCCCTGTCTAACACAGCCTGAGTCCGGATCTCCCGATCGAAATAAAGATAGCTGGGGCCACACCTCAGGACTATGCCTGCCCTCTCCAAGAAAATTGTGTCCACTTCATTGGCCACAACCCTACAGATTAGGAGAAACCTCCAAAAACGCCGAGACCATCCCAATGGTGTCAGCCACCTGGGACAAACGGGGCGATCTGGCACGAGCTGGCACCCAGAACCATAGACAGATGTTCCCAGAGAAGAAGATTGAAGCAGACAGGCCCCTAGGACCTAATCGGATCCATTGCTTTGGTTTCCAGGCATGTCTTCTCAGGTGCCTGGTTTCCAATACCATCTTATTGTGGCTCCTAAGGAAAAAAATCAGAGCAAATCTCAACTCCACATGGGAAACTTGCCTTTGGAACTGTCTCAAAAACTCCGGTTAGGAGATTCTTTCAGGGCGCCGGCGCCACTGTCCCATTCCAAGTTCTCCATGAACACAAACCCACATTATGACTGATCCTCAGGAGAGTCCATTTCCACTCAGCCCACTCGGTTGCTCCCCCAGAGCTAGCAGGTCCAACCTGCCTTGTCACTAGGAGAAAATTGGAATGCGAGTTGGGCTGCCCGGGCATCCATTGTTAGAACCCTGCTCTGGAGAAGTTCCTTATGGGACGTCCTGGATCCATCCCACAGGTCTCGACTGTCCTGCAGAAGGTATCCTTGAGGTTTGGACTATCACACAATCCCAACATGAGAAAACCTCCATGGCCTCGTGATGCCCCCCCCCACCTTCATGAACGGGCCATCATGGATAGAAACTCCATCCTGAGCCAACGTCTTATCCTGCCCTGACTTCAGATGCATGAGATCTCGATTCAGCTCACCAGAGTGTGCCTGCCGTGACCTCGTCCCGAAACCTAAGCCAAGCTTGTGTTCTCAGACTTCCGTCCTCACACTTCTGGCCCACAAGCCCTCCAGCTGGGAATTCTGGAGACACAGTGCAGCACTCTGCCTGCCCTCCAGAAGAAAAACTTTGCCCTATGAGGCTACAGAGAAACGCCAAATGAGGATCAACCTGCATGCCACTTGACTGTACCCCAATTATACAGTCTATCCTGGGCACTAAAGCCCTGTCTGACACAGCCTGAGCCCAGACCTCCCGACCTACCCCCAGACAGCTGGCCGTACACTGAGCACATCAGACCCGCCGTGGCCTTAGTTCGTCATCTCTTCCCAAACTCAGTTTTCAGGCTTCAGAACCTAGAACTTATCTCCAATGACTACCCAGGAGTGAAAGTGATGAAGAAATCAAAACTCCTCCTCCCCCAAGGCAAGAAACCTTGTGGTTGGCATGTTGTCCAATATTCAGTGTAGGAGAATCCACCATGACCCATGAGGCCCCACCCATGCTTGAGGGCCGCAATGGGCACAAATACACATTGTGACCCTCAGAGTGATCCCTGTCCTCAAGGCAAGCATCCCAGAAGCAATACCAAGAGCATGCATATGGGGCTTGCCATTCCCCTAGCCCCCAATCTTAACAAGAGGTTGAGATGTCTAGTCACCACTACTCAGGGCTCTGCTCTGGAATCCTTCTATGTTGGGACACCTGAGGTAAATAAAAATACTGAAAGGACTCCTCCCATCCACCGAATGACCACAAACACTTGGGATCTGGCCAGATCCACAGAGAGAAAGACTCGTCAATGGCCCATGAGGCCAGCCTGACATTCCACAGCCTGTGTTGACACAAAATCCAGAGAAAAAAACCTGGGCAAGTGCCTCACACTTGCCCTTTCTTCATAGCCTGAAAAATTCTCATGGTCTATAGTTCGGGCCTGTCATACATATGTCCACAAACCTAAGCGCAGTTTGGGTTTTCAGACTTCTCTCCCCACAGTACTAGCCCACACATCCTCCAGGCTGTGGCCCCTGGAGCCACACCTCAGGACTGTGCCTGCCCTCTCCAGGCGAATTTTGCCCACTCCATTGGCCACAACCCTACAAATTAGGAGAAACCTCCAAAGTCCCCGAGGCCATCCCAATAGTGTAGGCCACCCAGGAAAAACAGTGGCGATCTATCCCAAGCTGAGCAACCACCTCAACTCAGACCTGTCGACAGATATCCCCAAAGAAGAAGATTGAACCAGACAGGCACCTAGGCCCAAATCGGATCCATTGCTTTTGCTTCCAGGCATCTCTTCTCAGAGGCCTGGTTTCCAATACCAGCATATGGGTTCTTCCGGAGGTACCAATCAGAACAAATCTTGTCTACAAATGGGAAACGTGCTTTTTGGAGCTGTGTCAAAACCTCCAATTAGGGGAAATATTCAGGTCCCTGGAGCCACCGCCCCATTCTAAGGTTTCCATGGAAACAAACCCACATTATGACCCATTCTCAGGAGAGTCCATTTCAACACTGCCGCATCAGTTGATCCCCCCAGAGGATGCAGTTCGAACCTGCCTTGTCACTAAGAGACAATAGGAATGTGAGGCAGGTTCTCCAGGCATCCATCCTTAGAACTCTGGTCTGGCGTCATTCCATATGGGACATCCTGGTGCCATCTGACCAGTCTCGACTGTCCTGTAAAAGGAATCCTTGCCAATTGGAGCATCTTACAACTCCCATCATGGGAAAGCCTCCATGGCCCCATGATGTACCCTGCCTTCATGAAGGGGCCATCCTGCACAGAAACTCCAACCTGAGCCTACGTCTGATCCTAGTCCTGACTTCAGATGCACGAGATCTCGATTTAGCTCTGCAGAGTGTGCCTGCCATGCCCTCACCCCAAAACCAAAGCCTAGCTTGAGTTCTCAGACTTCCTTCCTCACTCTTCTGGCCCACAAGCCCTCCAGTTTGGGAAAAACGGAGACACAATTCAGCAAACTTCCAGCCCTCCAGAAGAAAAACGTTGCCCCTGGGGCTACTCAGAAATGCCAAATGAGGATCAATCCTCACGCCACTCAACTGTACTCCTATTATACAGTCTACTCTGGGCACTAATGTCCTTTCTGACACAGCCTGAGCCTGGACTTCCCACCGAAACCCAGACAGCTGGGGCCACACCTCAGAACTGTGCCAGCCCTGTCCAAGGGAATTCTGGCCATTTCATTTGCCACAACCCTACAGATTAGGAGAAACCTCCAAAGTCCCCGAGACCAGCCCAATAGTGTTGGCCTCCTGGGACAAACAGGTGCGATCTGACACAAGCTGGTCAATGACCTCCATTCTGAATCGTAGACAGAGACTCTCAGAAGAGAATATTGAAGCAGAAAGGCCCCTAGGCCCTAATTGGATCCATTGCTTTGGATTACAGGAATCTCTCCTCAGATTCTTGGTTTCCAATACCAACTCATGGGGGTTCCTGAGGCACCGATCAGAACAAATCTTGTCTCCACATGGGAAACTTGCTCTTTGGAGCTGTCTCAAAACCTCAGATTAGGAGAATTCTTCAGGGCACTGGAGTCACTAACCCATTCCAAGGTCTCAATGGACACAAACCCACATTATGACTGATCCTCAGGAGAGTCCATTTCAATTCAGCACCCTCGGTTGTTTCACCAGCGCCAGCAGATCGAACCTGCCTTGTCACTAGGAAACAACTGTAATGCGAGTTGAGCTGCCCAGGCATCCATCATTAGAACCCTGCTCTGGAAAAGTTCCTTATGGGACATCCTTGATCCATCCAATGGGTCTCAACTGTCCCGCAGAAGGAATCCTTGTGGTTCGGAGCATCACACACTTCCACAGTGGGAAAACATCCAAGGCTTCCTGATCCCCCCTACTTCATGTCAGGGAAATCATGGACAGAAACTCCAACGTAAGCCAACATCTGATCCTTGCCCTGACTTCAGATGCACGAGATTTTGATTCAGCGTTGCAGAGTTTGCCTGCCGTGCCATCGCTGGTAAACCTAAGCCTAGCTTGTGTTCTCAGACTTCCGTCCTGATACTCCTGGAACACAAGCCCTCAAGTTGGGAATTTTGGAGACAAAATGCAGCACTCTGCCTGCCCACCAGAAGAGAAATATTGCCCTATGGGGCTACCCAGAAACCCCAAATGAGGATCAACCTGCATGTCACTTGACTATACCCCAATTATACAGTCTAGCCTCGGCACTTATGCCCTGTGTGACACAGCCTGAGCCCGGACCTTCCGACCGACACCCAGTCAGCTGGCCGCACCCTGAGCACATTGGACCCGCCAGAGCCTTAAGTCCTCATCTCTTCTTAACCTCTGTTTTCAGGCTTCAAAACCTAGACCTTGTCTCCACTCACTGCCAAGTGGTGTACATGATGCAGAAATCAGAACTCCTTTTTCCCCATGGCCAGAAACTTTGTGGTTGGTATGTTGTCCAACATTCAGTGTAGGAGAAACCAGCATGGCCCATGAGGCCCCGCCCATGCTTGAGGCCGCATTAGGCACAAACACACATTGGGACCCTCAGCGTGAGCCCTATCCTCAAGTAAAGCCTCTCAGGGGCTGTACCAAAAGCCCACATATGGGCTTGCCATGCCCCTAGTTCCCCAATCTTAACCAGAGTTTGAGAAGTCTAGTCACCCCTGCTCAGTGCTCTTCTCTGGATTCCCTTTTTGGTGGGACATATGACATAAAAATAATAGAGAAAGGACTCCTACCATCCAAAGAATGACCCCCAAACACTTGGAATTGGGCCAAATCCCCAGAAAGAAAAAAATCATCCATGGCCAAAGATGCCAGCCCGACATTCGCCAGCCACCGTTGACACAAAATCCAGAGACAAAAGCCTGAAAAAGCGCCTCACACTCCCCCTTGATCATAGCCCCAAAAAAATGTCATCGAGGTCTGTAGATCGGTACTTCCATACCTCCGTCCCCAAACCTAAGCTGAGTTTGTGTTTTCAGACTTCTGTCCCCACAGTCCTGGCCCACCCACACTCCAGGCTGGGGCCCCTGCCCTCTCCAAAGGAATTCTGCTCCTTTGTTTGGACACAACCTGACAGATTAGGAGAAACCTCCAAAGTCCCCAAGGTTATCCCAACAGTGTTGGCTGCCCAGGACAAACAGGGGTGATCTGTCACAAGCTGCGCAACTACCTCCACTCAGACCTGTAGACAATATGCCCAGAGAAGAAAACTGAACCGGACAAGCACCTAGGCCCTAATCGGATCCATTGCTTTTGTTTCCAGGCATCTCTCATCATAGGCCTGATTTCTAATACCAGTATATCGGGGTTTCCGGAGGTACCAATCAAAACAAATCTCGTCTCCACATGGAAACTTTGCTCTATGGAGCTGTGTCAAAACCTCCCGTTAAAAGAAAACTTCAGGTCACTGGAGCCACCACCCCATTCCAATATCTCTATGGACACAATCCCCCATTATGACCCATCCTCAGGAGAGTCCATTTTAACTCAATCCCCTCGGAATCTCCCCCAGAGCCAGCAGATTGAACTGGCCTTGTCTCTAGGAGACAATTGAAATGAGAGGTGGGCTCGTCAGGCATCCATCCTTAGAACCCTGCTCTGGCTTCGTTCTGTATGGGACGTCCTGGAGCCATCCATCAGGTCTCGACTGTCCCGCAGAAGGAATCCTTGTGCTTGGAGCATCTCACAACTCCCATCATGGGAAAACTTCCCAGGCCACATGATGCCCCCAATCTTCATGAAGGTGGATCATGGGCAGAAACCCCAACCTGAGCCAATGGCTGATCCTCGTCTTGACTTCAGAAGCACGAGATTTCGATTCAGCTCTTCAGAGTGGGCCTGCTGTGTCCTCGCACCGAAACCTAAGCCTAGCTTGTGTTCTCGGATTCCGTCCTCACACTCCTGGCAGACAAGCCCTCCAGTTTGGCAATTCCAGGACCACAATGCAGCATTGTACCTGCCCTCCAGAAGAAAAATGTTACCCTATGGGGCTACACAGAAATCCCAAATGAGGATCAGCTTGCATGCCACTTGACTGTTCCCCAATAATACTGTCTACCTTGGGCACTAATGCCCTGTCTGACACGGCCTGAGCCCAAACGTCCCGACTAACACCCAGACAGCTGGCCACAAAATGAACACATCAGACCCGCCAGGGACTTAAGTCAACATCTCTTCCCAACCTCGGTTTTTGGGCTTCAGAGCCTAGACCTTATCTCCAATCACTGCTTAGCGGTGAACGTGATGCAGAAATCAGAATTCCTTCTTCCCCATGCCCAGAAACCTTTGGTTCGCATGTTGTCCAATGTTCAGTGTAGGAGAAACCAGCATGGCCCATGAGGTCCCAGCCATAATGAGGGCTGCTTTGGACACAAACATGCTTTGTGACCCTCAGCGATATGACACAAGCTGAGCAACTACCTCCACTTAGACCATAGACAGATGTCCCTAGAGAAGACTGAACCAGACAGGAGGACCCTAGGCCTTAGACTGTCATCTCTCCCCAATCTGGGTTTTCAGACATCTGAACCTAGACATTATATCAAATCCTCGCACAGGTGGGTACCTGAAGCACAAATCAGAACTCCTCCTTCCCGATGCCTGTAAAGCTTGCTGTAGGCATGGAGTCACACCTTCAGGGTGGGAAAAACCTTCATATCTCCTGAGACGATGCCCAATCTTGAGTGCCGACTTGGGTACAAACTCGCAATTTGATCCTCAGCGTGAGCACCATGTCAAAGTAAAGCCTCTCAGGGCCTGGACCAAGAGCCCGCATATGGGGCTTGCCACGCCCCTATGCTCCGAATCCTCACCAAAGTTCGAGATTTCCAGTCGCCTGTACCTGGGGCTCTGCTCTGGAATCCCTCTCTTGAAGAGACACCTGAGCCAGAAAACAGGACTCCACCCTTCCCACAAAATGACTCCAAACTCTTCGGAGCTGTGCCAAATCTCCAGAGAGCTAGACTCGTTTATAGCCCCTGATGCCACCCTACAATCCATGACTATCCTGAACACAACACCCAGAGAGAAAATCCTGAGGGACTGCCTCCCACTCACCCTTCTTTCATAAGCCAATGAGCTCCCATCAGGGTCTGTAAATCCGGCCTGCCATACCCTCTGCACCACACCTAAGCTGAGTTTGTGTTTTCAGACTTCTGTGCCCATGGCACGGATCCACACACCCTCCAGGCTAGGGCCTATGGAGCTACAACAAGGACTGTGCCTGTCCTCTCCAAGGAAACTGTGCCCAATTCATTGGCCACAACCCTACATATTAGGAGAAATCTCGAAGGCCACCGAAGCCATCCTTATAATGTAGGCTTCCCTGGACTAAGATGGGCACCCTGACACTAAATGAGCAACTCTCTCCACTTAAACACTCAGACAGTGTCCCCAAAGACAGAAAATTGAAACGGACAGACCTCTAGGCCCTAATCTAATCCCTAGCTTTGGTTTTCAAGTGTCTCTCCTCAGAGGACTGGTTTCAAAGACCAGCATCTGGGGCTTTTATGAGGCACCCAACAGAAACTCTCCCATCTCCACACAGGGAGCTTTCTTATTGGAGCTATATCAAACCCTTCAGGTAGGCGATTTCTGCAGGGCCTCTGACCCACCAGCACATTCCAAGGTCCCATGGACACAAACCCACATTATGACGCATCCTCAGGAGAGTCCATTTCCACTCAGCCCCCTGGGTAGCTCGCCCCAGAGCAAGTAGTTCAAACATGTCTTGTCGCAAAGAGCCAATGGGAATGCGAGGTATGCTGTACAGGCATCCTTCCTTCGAACCCTGCTCCCCAGTCCTTCCATATTGGACGTCCTGTAGCCATCCAATAGGACTCGACTGTCCCGCAGAAGGAAACCTTGTGGTTTGGAGCAACTCACAAACTCAGTGTGGGAAAGCCTCCTTAGCCTCATGAGGCCCCTGCTTCATGAAGGGGCCATCATGGACACAATCTCCAGCCTCAGCCAATGTTTGATCCTCACCCTGACTTCAGATGCAGGAGACCCTGATTCAGCCTCTGCAGAGTAGGCCTGTCGTGCCCTTGGCCCCAAACCTCAACCTAGCTTGTGTTTTCAGACTTCCGTCCTCACACTCCTGGCCCACAAGCCCTCCTGATTGGGAATGCTGGGGCCAAAACAAAGCACTCTGCCTGCCCACTGGAAGAAATACATTGTCTATGGCGTTGCCTAGAAACCCAAAATGAGGATCAACCTGCTCGGCCCTCGGCAACACCCCAATTGCATAGGCTACCCTAAGCACTAATGCTCTGTCTTACATATCCTGAGCGCAGACCTTCCGACGGACACCGAGACAGCTGGTGGCACACAAAGCACCTTGGACCCACCATGGCCTTAGGGCATCCATCCCATTCCCATTGACATGTGTGTCTTCCTGGAGGTATGTTCTGAGGCTGTGTCAGACTGTGCGTTTTTCCAGAGCAGCCTATGAAATTGGGGTGGGCTTAGGGGCCTTGTAGGATTCTGCTAATCTGGAGGGCTTGGGAAACTGAGACGGGCAAGTTTCCTCGGAAGAGCAGGCCCAGTGATGTGATGTGGTTCTGGAGGCCCAATCCTGGGGGGCATGTGTTCAGGGATTTGGGACCAAAGTCTTCAGACACAAACTCGGGTAGGAGTTAGGGGCGAAGTGATGGCAGGCCAGATCTGCAGACCCTGGGGGCAGCTGCTCGGGGTTTGAAATTTGTATGGCTGGGAGGCAGGAGCACAGGCTTTTCTGTCTGGATTATGTGTCTAGGATGGCCATGGAATGGAGGGGTGGCCTCATGGGTCCATGGGAGATTCTTACTCTCTGGGGATTCTTCCTGGCACCCAAGAGTTTGGTGTCTTTCTGGGGGAAGGGGAGAGCGCGATTTTCTATCTCAGGGGTCCTGTCCAAACAGGCATTCCAGAGATTGGTTCTGGGTCTGGGCACCTGGATAACCCCACCAAGGCTTAGGATTTGGACCTAGGGGCATTACAGGCCCGCTCTGTTGGCTCCTAGTCCAGCTCCCAAGGGGGATTGTTGGAAAGGGGTCTCAGGCTAAGGGTCACAATGCCTGTTTGTGTCCAGAAGCCCAAATGGGGTGGGCCATGCACCTGGCTCCCACTCTGAGGGTTGGCGAGCCATCTCAACATTTACTTTTCCAGCCATGGTGAAGGAGAAGTATTCTTTTGTGCTTCTGGGTCACCCATGGGCAGGAATTTGTTCTACGTTCTGGGACAGGTACCTGAATACCCAGGTCAGTTTGAGATGATGGTCTCCGGCCAAGACAGGACCCACATGCAGGATATGGGGTCTTCTGTCTGGGTGGCTGACAGGAGGTCGGGGCTCGAGCTGTGTCAGACAGAGCATTCGTGCAGAGGGCGGCCTATGGTACTGGGGTGCCTTTGAGAGCTGTGCACCTAGAACCTTATGTGGGAGTTCTGCACAGACCTTAGGGCACTTCTTCTTTCTGGTGAGTAGGCAGAAGAATGCTTTGTGGCTCCAGAATTCCCAATATGGGGGGCTTACAGGCGAGAAGTGTGAGGACAGATGTCTGATAACACAAGCTGTGGTTAAGCTCAGTTCTGAGCACATGGTCGTTCCACCATGCAGTGGTTTTTTCGAGATCTCCAGCACCTGAGTATGCGTGATGGTCCGATGTCTGCTCACGATGGAGTTTGTGTCCATGATAGCCAACGAATGGTGGGGTTTTCTCAAGAAGCCTTGGAGGTTTTCCCAAGCTAGAGCTTGTGAGCTTCTCCAAACAGTAAGGAAACTTACTGCGATAGCAAAGCTCTGAATGGAGGCCAGGGAAGCCCACCTTGGGTTACCATTACAGCCGAGGAACGAGGCAGGCTAGATCCGCTGTCTCTGGTTCCAAGTTCCAAGTGATCTAAGTTGATGAAAGTTCTCAGTCTAACGGGTCCCAATGCTGCTTCATATCCAGGGAGTCCTTAGAATATGGCGGAGACCCTGGGCCCATGCAGGATTCTTTTATCCTAAGGGTTATACCCAGTTCCCAGGAGAAAGGTTTCCTTCTCGGGACAGTAGGGGAATTGTTGTATTGCTCATGGACCATAGGATGTACCATATATTGGTTTTCCAGAACAGGCCTCTAGGGACAGAGGCCTGAAAACCTAAGCTAGGGTTCGGATGAGGTGCCTAGGGGGATGGCAGATTCAATCTTCGGACTCAGTGTCATTGACCTGCGTGTCTTCTTGGAGGTAGGTGCTGAGGCTGTGACATACTGTACATTTCTTTCAAGAGCAGCCTATGAAATTCGGGTGGGCTCAGGGTCTTTGCAGTTTTCTCCTAATCTGGAGGGTTTGGGCAACTGAGATGGGAATAATTTCATCCATAGAGCAGGCCCAATGATGTGCTGTGGTCTGGAAGCCCCATCCTGGAAGGCATGTCGGGCTCTGGGACCAAAATCTTCAGACACAAAATCGGTAAAAGTTAGGGGTGAAGTGATGGCAGGCCAGATCTGCAGACCCTGAGGGCAGCTCCTCGGGATTTGAAATTAGGGATACTGGGAAGCAGGAGCACAGGCTTTTCTGTCTGGATTGTGTCTAGGATGGCCACGGAATGGAGGGGTGTCCTCATGTGTCCATGGGAGTTTCTTCCTATTTTTGGATTCTACCTGGCACCCAAGAGTTTGGTGTCTTACTGTGGGAAGGGGAGACCGCGTTTTACCGTGTCAGGGTTCCGGTCAAAACATGGATTCCAGAGATGGGTTCTGGGTCCTGGTGCCTGGGTAATCACACCAAGGCTTAGGATTTGGGGCTAGGGGCCTGACAGGCCCACTCTGTGGGGACCTGGTCCAGCTCCCACAGGGGCTTGTTGGAAATGGGTCTCAGGGTGAGGGTCACAGTGCCTGTTTATGCCCAGCTGCCCATCCTGTGTGGGCACTGTCTTTTGTTCCATGCACCTGGATTCCAATCTGTGGGTTGGACAATCATCTCAATATTTAGTTTTTCTGCCATGGGGAAGGAGGAGTACCCTTTTGTGCTTCAGGGTCCACCACGAAGAGGAATTCGAGCTATTTTCTGGAACAGGTACCTGAATACCCAGGTTGGTTCGAGATGACTCAGGTCAAGGCATCTCACACCTGTAGGATATGGGGCCCACTATCTGTGTGGCTGCCAGGAGGTTGGGGCTCGCCCTGTGTCAGACAGAGCATTAGTGCACAGGGTGGCCCATTATGTTGGGGTGCTATAGAGGGGCGTGCAGCTGGATCCTCATGTTCATTTTCTGTGCAGACCCATGGGGCACTTTTTCTTTCTCGTGGGCAGACAGAAGGCTGCATTGTGGCTCCCAAATTACCAATATGGAGGGTTTACAGGCAAGGAGTGTGAGGACAGAAGTCTGAATAGACAAGCCTCATTTAAGCTCAGTGCCGAGCACATGGCCATTCTAATGTGCAGTGGTTTTTTCGAGATCTCCAGCGTCTGAGTATGGGTGAGGTCAGATGTCTGCTTACGCTGGAGTTTGTATCTATGATGGCCAACGAACAAGATATCCAGCACCTGCATAAGGGCGGAAGGATAATGTTTGTTCACACTGGAGTTTGTGTCTATGATGACCAAAAAATGGAGCGGTTGCGTCAAGAGTCGATGGACGATTTACCACGCTGAGGATTGTGAGATGCTCCAAACAGCATGGTTTCCTTCTACAGAACAGGTGGAGCATGGTTTGTTTGCTCCAGTGTCACCCATTGGGAAAGTTTGAGGAGGAGAGCTCTCCCGCATGGATCCCTGACAATTGCAGCTGAGACACATGGCAGGTTCCTTCTGGTGGGTCTGGGGCTAAGGACCAAGGCCTTGAATTGACATGGAAACTTGCAGATGGGTCACAATGCTGGTTTGATACCGGTAGATCTTATATGATGCTGGGGGCTAAGGTTCTGTGCAGGATTCTCCAAACTTGAAGTTTTGGCACAGGTCAAAGTGCATGGTTTCCTTCTGGGGACAGAATATTTTCTGTTGTGTGGCTCAGGGACCACATATTTTATCCTAAGTTGGTATTCCAGAAAAGGCCCCTGAGGACAGATATCTGAAAAACTAATCTAGGTTTCCAATGGGGATCTAGGGGCATGTCAGGTTCAATCTTCTGACTCAGGACCATGACATGACTGTCTGCCAATATGTAGGTGATCACACTGTTTCAGACTGCGCATTTGCATCCAGAGCATACACCAATATGGGAGTGGGCTCAGGGGCCTTGCAGGTTTCGCCTAATCTGGAAGGTTTGGGCAACTGTTACTGGCACAGATAACTTGGGAATGGTAGGCACAGTCTTGTGTTGTGGCTCCGGAGATGCAATCCTTGAGGGCATGTGAGTCATGGTTTAGGGAGAGAAGTCTGCAAAAACACAAATTTCGATTAGGGTTAGTTGTGAGGTGATCATAGGCCCAATGGATAGACCTGGACAGCAGCTCATTGGCAACTGTAATTAGGTGAATCGAAGGTGGTAGCACAGGCTTTTCTATCTGGATTTTGTGTCCAGGATGGCTCAGAAAGCAGAGGTGTTCTCATGGCTCCACGGGGGATTTTTCCTCTCTAAGGATCCTGGCCGCTCCCCATAGTTTGGTGTCTTTTTCCGAGAAGGGAAGAGTGCTGTTTTCAATCTTATGGGTGCCCCCAAAAAGGGATTCCAGCGACGGGCTCTGTGTATGAGCCCCTGGAAAATCCCACCAAGTGTTAGGATTTGGGCCTAGGTGCATACCAGGCCTGCAATGTGGGATTATGGTGTTGCCACTGAGAGTGCTCGTTTGAAAGCATGCTCAGGCTGATGGTCAGAATGCCTATTTATGCCCAGGGCGTCCCCAGGAATGGTCGTGGCCTCATTGGCCATGCATCTGGCTCCCACTGTGAGGGTCGGACACCCATCCCAACAGCCAGACTTCCTGCCATGTGGAAGGAGGAGTTCTCTATTCTGCTTCAGGTTCCCCCATTAGCAGGGATTCCCGAAAAGGTCTAGGGACAGGTGCCTGAATAACAAGGATGGTTGGGATGACAGACTTGGGCCATGGCTGGTATCACATGCTGGATATGGGGCCCGCTATCTGGGTGGCTGACACTAGTTTGGGGTTCAGTCTCTGTCAGACACAGCACTAGTGACCAGGGCAGACTAAGAATCGGTATTCCTTCGAGAACCTAGCAGATTGATCCCCATGCGGGGTTTCTGGACAGACTCACCAGGCACTTCGTTCTAAGGGGAAGGCAGAATTCTGAGTTGTGGTTCCAGAATTCCTCATCAAGCGCGCTTAGGGACCAGTAGGGTGAGGATGGAATTGTAAAGATAAGCCAGAGTTGAATTCAGTGCCAAGCAGAAGGCAGTTCCAATGTGCAGCGGCTGATTCAAGATATCTAGCATCTGAGTAAGGGCGGATGTCAGATGTTTGTTCACACTGGAGTTTGTTTCTATGATGACCAACAAATGTAGGGATGGTGTCAAGAATCCATGGATGATACCCCACACTGAGGTTTGTGAGATGCTCCAAACAGCAAGGTTTACTTGTACTGGACAGGTGGAGTCTGGTATATTAAGTCTATGTCCCCCTGTGGAAAATTTGGGTAGCAGAGCTCTTTCGCATGTATGCCTGGAAAGCACAGCTCCATGGAACATTGCAGCTGAGGAACATGGCAGATTCGTTCTGTGGCTCTGCGGTGAAATGCCAAGGCCTTGAGTTGACATGGAATCTCTTGCAGATGGGCCACAATGCTGAATTGTTACCAGGCAGATCTTAGAATGTGCTGGTGGCTAAGGTGCGGTGCAGGATTCTCCTATCCTGAGGATTTGGCACAGGTCAAAGAGCTTGGTTTCCTTCTGGAGACAGGAGATGTTTTCTTGTGTGGCTCAGGAGCCACATGTTGTATTATAAGTTGGTATTCCAAAACAGGCCTTTGAAGACAGATGCCTGAAAACCTAAGCAAGGGTTCTAATGTGGTCCTAGGTGCATGCATGTTTCAATCTTCTGATTTCGAACCATTGACTTGGCTGTCTTCCTGGATGTAGGTGATCAGGTTGTTTCAGACTGGGAATTTGCATCCAGAGAAGCCACCAATATTTGGATGGTCTCAGGGATTTCAGGTTTCTCCCAATTTAGAATGTTTGGGCAACTGTGATGGGCACAGATTCCTTGGGTATGGCAGGCACAATCCTGTGGTGTGGCTCCAGAGATCCCATCATGGAGGGCATGTGAACCATGGTATTGTTAGAGAAGTCTGCAAACACAAGTTTGGGTTGGGGTGAGTGGCTAGGTGATCACAGGCCCAATGCCTACACATGGAGGTCAGCTCGTCAGGATCTGAAATTAGAGTGACTCGAAGGCAGTAGTATAGGCTTTTCTACCTGGATTATTTGTCCAGGATGGCATCAGAATGCAGGTTGGTTGCCTGGGTCCACAGGAAATTTTTCCTTTATAAGGATCCTGGTGGCTCCCCATAGTTTTGTGGATTTTTTGGGGAAGAGAAGAGTGCTGTATTCCTTCTAAGAGGTTCCCCAAACAGGGATTCCAGAGATGGGTTATAGGTCTGAGCACCTCGGAAATCACACCAAGGGTTAGAATTTGGTCATAGGGGCAGAGCAGGCTTTCAATGTAGGATCCTGGTGGTGCAACTGAGAGGGGATGTTGGAAAGCATGCTCAGGCTGAGGGTCCTAATGCCTGTTTATGCCCAAGGTGGGTCCTCAGTCGTGGGCCTGGTCTCATTGGACATGCAGCTAGCTCCGACTTTTGAGGGCTGCGCACCCATCCCAACAGCCAGGCTTCCTGTCAATGGGGAAGGAGGAGTTCTCTATTATGCTTCTGGTTCCCCCATTGCCAGGGATTCCAGCAAATGTCTATGGACAGGTGCTAAATACCAGGGATGGGTAGAGATGATGGACTTGGGACATGGCCGGTCTCACATGCTAGATATGGGGCCCACTCTCTGGATGGCTGACATTAGGTTGGGGCTCAGGCTGTTTCAGACACAGCACTAGTGACCAGGGAAGCCTAGCAATCGGGGTTCCCTTGAGGGCTGAAGATTGATTCTCATGTGGGTTTTCTGAGCAGACTCACCAGGCAAATCTTCATTCAATGGGGAAGGCAGAATGCTGCATTGTGGCTCCAGAATTCCTCATCAAGTGGGCTTGGGCACCAGTAGGGTGTGGATGGAATTGTAAACACGAGCTACAGTTCAATTTACTGCCAAGTGGAAGGCATTTCCAATGTGCAGTGGCTGTTTCGAGATATCCAGCACCTGAGTGAGGGCGGATGTCAGATGTTTGTTCACACTGGAGTTTGTGTCTATGATGACTGACAAATGTAGGGGTGGCGTCAAGAGGCCATGGAGGATTTCCCATGCAAAAGCTTGCGAGATGTTTCAAACATTAATATTTCCTTCTTTTGGACAGTTGGAGTATAGTTTTTTGCTCCAGGGTCCCCATCTTGAAAGTGCAGGTTGCAGAGCTCACCCTCATGGATACCTGGGAAGATCACCTCCATTGACCATTGCAGTTTAGGACCATGACAGAATCGTTCTTATGGTTCTGGGGCAAAGTACCAAGGCATTGAGTTGACATGGAATCTCTTGCAGATGTGCTCCAATGCTGGTGTGTAACCAGAGAGATCTTAGAATGTGCTGGTGTCTAAGGTACCGTGCAGGATTCTCCTACCCTGAGGGTTTGGCAAAGGTCAAAGATTACAGTTTACTTCTGGGGACAGGAGATGTTCTGTTGTGTGGCTCAGGGACCACATGTTGTTTCATAAGTTGGTATTCCAGAACAGGCCTCTGGGTACATAGGTCTGAAAACCTAATCTAGGATTCCAATGAGGTCCTAGGGGAATGTCATGTTCAATCTTCTGAATCAGGACCATTGATTTGGCTGACTGCATGGATGTAGGTGATCAGGGTGTTTCAGACTGGGCATTTGCATCTAGCGCTGCCAACAATATTGGGGTGGGTCAGGGGCCTTGCAGGTTTCTCCTAATCTGGAAGGTTTGGGCAACTGTGACAGGCACAGTTTCCTTGGGGATGGCAGGCGCAGTCCTGTGGTTTGACTCCAGAGAACCTATCATGGGGGGCATGTGAGCCATGGTTTTGGGAGAGAAGTGTGTAAACACAAATTCAGATTAGGATTAGTGGCCTGGTGATCAAGTCCCGATGCGTAGACTTGGAGAACAGCTTGTCAGAAACTGTAATTAGGGTGACTAGAAGTCTATAGCACTGGCTTTTCTATCTCAATTGTGTGTCCAGCATGGCCTCGGAATGCAGGTGTTGTCTCATGTGTCCATGGGAGACATTTCCGCTCTAAGGATCCTGGTGGCTTTCCATAGTTTGGTGGCTTTTCGGTGAGGAAAGAGTGCTGTTTTCCATCTTAGGGGTGACCCAATATAGGATTCCAGAGACAGGCTCTGGGTCTGTGCACCTGGAAAATCCCACCAGTGTTTGGATTTGGGCTTAGGAGCATACCAGGCCTGCAATGCAGGATCCTGGTGGTGCAACAGAGAGGGCTTTTGAAAACATGCTCAGGCTGAGAGTCACAATGCCTTTTTGTGCCCAGGGTGGCCCTCAGGAATGGGCGTGGTTTCATTGACAATGCAGCTGGCTCCCACTTTGAGGGTTGGACTTCATCCCAACAGCCAGCTTTCCTGCCATGTGGAAGGCAGAGTTCTCTATTGTGCTTCATGTTCCCCCATTGGCAGGGATTCCAGCAAAGGTCTGGGGACTGGTGCCTGAATAGCAAGGATGGGTAGAGATGACAGACTTGGGCCATGGCCAGTCCCTCATGCTAGATATGGGGTCCACTCTCTGGGTGTCTGAAAATAGGTCGGGTCTCAGGGTCTGTCACTAGTGGTCAGGGCAGCCTATAATCGGGGTTCCCTCGAGAGCTGAGCAGATTGATCCTCATGTCGCATTTCTTGGCAGACTCACCAGGCACTTCTTCATTCAAGGGGAATGCAGAATGCTGCGTTGTGGTTCCAGAATTCCCTATCAAGAGGGCTTGGGAACCAGTTGGGTGAGGATGGAATTGTAAACACAAGCTACGGTTCAGTTCAGTGCCAAGCAGAGGGCAGTTGCCAATGTGCAGCGACTTATTCGAGATATCCAGCACATGAGTAAGGCAGAATCAGATGTTTGCTCACAGTGGAGTTTTGTTGGTATGATGACTAACAAATGAAGGTGTGGCGTCAAGAGGCCATGGAGGATTTCCCAAGCTGAGGCTTGTGAGATGCTCCAACCAATAAGGTTTCCTTCTACTGGACAGTTGGAGTCTATTTTATTTGCCTCAGCGTCCCCCATGTGGAAAGTTTGGGTAGCAGAGCTTTCCCGCATGGATGCCTAAAAAGCACACCTCCTTTGACCATTGCAGATGAGGAAAATGGCAGGTTCATTCTCATGGCTCTGGGGCGAAATACCAAGGCCTTGAGTTGACATAGAAACTCTTGCAGATGGGCCACAGTGCTGCTTTGTTACCAGGGAGATCTTAGAATGTGTTGGTTTCTAAGGTGCCGAGCAGGATTCTCCTACCCTGAGGGTTTGGCAAAGGTCGAAGAGCACGGTTTCCTTCTGGGGCCAGGAGATATTTTGTTGTGTGGCTCAGGGACACGTGTTGAATCATAAGTTGGTATTCCAGAACATGCTCTGGAGGACAGATGCCTGAAAATCTGATCTAAGGTTTCATTGAGGTTCTAGGGGCATGTCAGGTTCAGTCTTCTAACTCAGGACCATTGACTTGGCTGTCTGCCTGGATGTAGGTGATCAGGGTGTTTCAGACTGGGCATTTGCATCCAAAGCGGCCTACAATAGTGGGGTGGGCACAGGGGATTTGCAGGTTTCTTCTAATCTGGAAGGTTAGGGAAAATGTGAAGGGTCCATTTTCCTTGGGGATAGCAGCAGAGTCCTGTCGTGTGGATCCTGAGACCCCCTCCTGGAGGGCATGTGAGCTATGGTTTTGGAGAGAAATCTGCAAACACAAATTCGGGTTATGGTTAGTGTCATGGAGGTCACAGACCCAATGCATAGACCTGGAGGGCAGTTCATCAGGAACTGTTATTAAGGTGATGGGAAGGTGGTAGCACTGGCATTTCTATCTGGATTTTTTATCCAGGATGGCCTTGGAATGCAGGTGTGGTCTCATGGGGCCATGGTAGACATTTCCTCTCTAAGTATCCTGGTGGCTCTCCATAGTTTGGTGGCTTATTTGGTGAGGAAAGAGTGCAGTTTTCCATCTTTGGGGTGCCCCGATACTGGGATTCCAGAGATGGGCTATGGGTTGGCTCCTAGAAAATCCCACCAAGTGTTAGGATTTGGGCCTAGGTGATTACCAGGCCTGCAATGAGGGATCTTGGAGGTGCAACTGAGAGAACTTGTTTGAATGCATGCTCAGGCTGAATGTCACAATGCCTGTTTGTGCCAGGGAGGGTCTCAGGATTGGGCGTGGTCTCATTGGCCATGAAGCTGGCTCCCACTTTGAGGGTTGGACATCCATCCCAACAGCCAGATTTCCTGCCATGGGGAAGGAGGAGTTCTCTATTGTGCTTCAGGTTCCCCCATTGGGAGGGTTTCCAGCAAAGATCAGGGGATAGGTGCCTGAAGACCAAGCATGGGTAGAGATGATGTACTAGGATATGGGCACTGCTCTCAGTGTGGTTGACTTTGGTCTGGGCTCAGGGTCTGTCAGACACAACACTAGTGGCCAGGGCAGCCTATAAATCGGGATTCCCTCGAGAGCTGAGCATGTTTATCCTCATGTGGGATTTCTGGGAAGACTCACCAGGCTCTTCTCATTTCTATGGCGAAGGCAGAATACTAAGTTGTGGTTCCAGAATTCTCTATCAAAAGGTCTTGGGGACCAGTAAAGTAAGGATTGAACTGTAAACACAAGCAACATTTCAATTCAGTGCCAAGTGGTAGGCAGTTCCAATGTGCAGTGGCTTATTCGAGATATCCAGCACCTGAGTAAGGCGGAATCAAATGTTTGCTCACACTGGAGTTTGTGTCTATGATGAGCGACAAATGGAGGAGTGGCGTCAAGAGGCCATGGAGGATTTCCCAAGCTGAGGGTTGTAAGATGCTCCAAACAGCAAGGTTTCCTTCTACTGGACAGGTGGAGTCTGGTTTGTTTGCTCCAGGGTCCCCCATGTGGAAAGTTTGGGTAGCAGAGCTCTCCCACATGGATGCCTAAATAGCATACCTCCATTGACCATTGTAGCTGAGGAACATGGCAAGACTTTCTGGTGCCTCTGGGGCGAAATACCAAGGCCCGAGTTGACATGGAATCTCTTGCAGATGGCCCACAATGCTGGTTTGTTACCAGGGAGATCTTAGAATGTGCTGGTGTCTAAGGTGCCATGCAGAATGCTTCTCCCCTGTGGGTTTGGCAAAGTTCGAAGCACACGCTTTCCTTCTGGGGACAGGAGATGTTCTGTCGTGTGGCTCAGGGACCACCTGTTGTATCATAAGTTGGTATTGCAATACAGGACTCTGAGGACAGATGCTTGGAAACCTAATCTGGGGTTCTAGTGAGGTCCTATGGGCATGTCAGTTTCAATATTCTGACTCAGAACCATTGACGTGGATGTCTGCCTAGATATTAGAGTTGAGGGTGTTTCAGACAACGCATTTGCACCCAGAACGGCCAAAAATATTCAGTGGGCTCAGGGGCCTTGCAGGTTTCTCCTAATCTGGAAGGTTTCGTCCACTGCGACAGGCACAATTTTCTTGGGGATGACAGGCATAGTCCTCTGATGTGGATCCAGAGACCCTATTCTGGAGGGCATATGAGCCATGGTTTTGGGAGAGAAATCTGCAAACACAAAATTGGGTTAGGGTTATTGTTGTGGTGGTCACAGACCCAATGCATAGACCTTGATGGAAGCTCGTCAGGAAATGTAATTAGGGTGATGTGAAGGCAGTAGCACTGCATTTCTATCTGGATTGTTTAACGAGGATGGCCTTGGAATGCAGGTGTGGTCTCATGGGGCCATGGTAGATATTTCTTCTCTAAGTATCCTGGTGGCTCTCCATAGTTTGGTGGCTTATTCGGTGAGGGAAGAATGCAGTTTTCCATCTTAGGGGTGCCCCGATACTGGGATTCCAGAGATGGGCTATGGGTCTTGGTGCCTGGAAAATCCCACCAAGTGTTAGGATTTGGGCCTAGGTGATTACAAGGCCTGCAATGAGGGATCCTGGTGGTGTAACTGAGAGAGCTTGTTTGAACGCATGCTCAGGCTGTGTGTCCCAGTGCCTGTTTGTGCTCAGGGAAGCCCTCAGGATTGGGCGTGGTCTCATTGGCTATGCAGCTGGCTCCCACTTTGAGAGTTGGACACCCGTCCCAAGAGCCAGGTTTTCCTGCCTTGGGGAAGGAGTTCTCTATTGTGCTTCAGGTCCCCCCGTTGGCAGGGGTTCAAGCAAAAGTCTGGGGACAGATGCCTGATTACCAAGGATGGGTAGAGATGAGAGAGTAGGGCTATGGCCTGTCCCACATGCTACATATGGGTCCCGCTCTCTGGGTGGCTGACACTAAGTCGGGGCTCAGGATCTGTCAGACACAGCACTAGTGGCCAGGGCAGCCAATAAATTGGTGTTCCCTCAAGGTCTGAGCATATTGATCCTTATGTGGGGTTTCTGGGCAGCCTCACCAGGCACTTCTTCTTTCTATGGGGAAGGCAGAATGCCGTGCTGTGGTTCTATAATTCCCTTTCAAGAGGCCTTGGGGACCAGTAAGTTGAGGAAGGAATTGTAAACAAAAGCTGCGGTTAAATTCTGTGCGAAGCAGTAAGCAGTTCCATTGTGCTGTGGCTTATTTGAGATATCCAGCACCTTAGTAAGGGAAGATATCAGATATTTGCTCACACTGGATTTTCTGTCTATGATGACTGACATATGGAGGGGTGGTGTCAAGTGGCCATGGAGGATTTCCCACGCTGAGCATCCTTAGAGAGGAAATGTCTCCCATAGACCCATGAGACCACACCTTCATTCAGAGGCCATCCTGGTCACATAATCCAGATAGAAAAGACTGTGCTATCAAATTTCAGTCACCATAATTACAGTTCCTGAGCAACTGTCCTCCAGGTCTATGCATTGGGCCGATGATCACCTCCCCACTATCCCTGACTCGAATTTGTGTTTGCACAATTTTTTCCCCAAACCATGTCTTATATGCCCTCCAGGATGGGGTCTCTGGAGCTACAGCACAGGTCTGTGCTGGCCATACAACCTGTGATTCCTGAGCCACACAACAAAACATCTCCTGTTCCCAGAAAGAAACCGTGTCTTAGACATGTGCCAAACCCTCAGGGTAGGAGAATCCTGCACGGCACCTTAGACATGAGCACATTCTAAGATCTCCCTTGTAACAAACCAGCATTGTGGCCCATCTTCAAGAGATTACATGTAAACTCAAGGCCTTGGTACTTCGCCCCAGAGTCACAAAAACGAACCTGCCATGTTCCTGCCCTACTATGGTCAATGGAGGTGTGTTTTCCAAGCATCAATGCGGGTAAGCTCTGCTACCCAAACTTTCCACATGGGAGACACTATAGCAAACAAACGAGACTCCACCTTCCCAGTAGAAGGCAACCTTGCTGTTTGGAACATCTCACAATCCTCAGCATGGGAAAACCTCCATGACCTCTTGATGCCATCCCTCCATTTTTCACTCATCATAGAAACAAACTCCAGTGTGAACAAACATCTGATTCCACCTACTCTGGTTCTGGATATCTCGAATAAGCCGCTGAGCATCCGAAATGCTTTCCGCTTCACATTGAATTGAACCATAGCTTGTGTTTACAATTCCATCCTCATCCTAATAGTTCCCAAGCCACCTTGATAGGGAATTCTGGAGCCACAACGCAGCATACTGCCTTCCCCTTAGAAATAAGACGTGTCTGGTGAGTCTGCCCAGAAATCCCACATGAGGGTCAATCTGCTCGGCCCTCGAGGGAACCCCGTTTTTTAGGATGCCCTGGCCACTAGTACTGTGTCTGACAGAGCCTGAGACTTGACCTAGTGTCAGCCACCCAGAGAGCAGGCCCCAAATCTAGCATGTGGTATCGGCCATGGCCCAAGTCCCTCATCTCTATTCATCCTTGGTATTCAAGCAACTTTCCACAGACTTTTACTGAATCCCTGTCAATGGGGGAACCTGAAGCACAATAGAGAATTCCTCCTTCCCCATGGCTGGAAACCTGGCTGTTGGGATGGGTGTCCAAACCTCAAAATGGGAACCAGCTGCATGGCCAAGGAAACCACGACCACACCTGAGGGCCGAACTGGTCCCAAGAAGGCATTTTTACCCTAAGCCTGAGCATGCTTTCAAACAAGCTCTCTCAGTTGCACCACCATGATTCCGCATTACAGGCCTGGTACGCCCCTAGGCCCAAATCCTAACCCTTGGTGGGATTTTCCAGCCACCCAGACACAGCCCGTCTCTGGCATCCCTGTATTGTGGTACCCCAATGATGGCAAGAGCACTCTTCCCACCCCTGAAAAAGCCACCAAACTATGGGGAGCCCCCAGGATCCTTAGAGAGGAAAAAGTATCCCATGGTCCCATGAGACCAGACCGGCATTCTGAGGCCATCCTGGACACACAATCCAGATAGAATAGCCTGTGCTACTGACTTCCAGGCACCCTAATTACAGTTCCTGACGAGCTGCCCTCCAGTTCCATGCATTGGGCCTGCAATCACCTCGCCACTAACCCTAACCCAAATTTGGGTTTCCAGACTTCTCTCCCAAAACCATGGCTCACATACCCTCCAAGATGGGGTCTCTGGATCCACACCACAGGACTGTGCCGGCCATCCCCAAGGAAACTGTGCCCATCACATTTGTCCAAACCTTCCAGATTAGGAGAAACCTGAAAAGCCCCAGAGTCCACCCCAATATTATTGGCCACTCTGGACCCAATTAGCAGTCTGAAACACCCTGATGACCTACATTCATGTAGACAGCCAAATCAATGGTCCTGAGTCAGAAGATTGAACCTGACATACCCCTAGGAAATCATTGGAACACCAGATTAGGTTTTCAGGCATCAGTCCTCAGGGGCCTGTTCTGGGATAGCAATTTATGATACAACAGGTGTCCCTGAGCCACACAACAGAACATCTCCTTACTCCAGAAAGACACCGTGCTCTTGGACCAGTGTCAAACCTCAGGGTAGACAAATCCTGCATGGCCCCTTAGCCAACAGCACATTCTCAGTTTTCCCTGGTAACAAAGAAGCATTGTGACCCATCTTAATGAGACTCCATGTCAACTCAAGGCCTTGGTACTTTGCCCCAGAGCCATCAGAATGAGCCTGCCATGTTCTGCAGCTGCAATGGTCAATTTAGTTGTGCTTTCCAGGGATCCATGCGGGAGTGCTCTGCTACCCAAACTTTCCACATAGGGAAGCCTGGAGCAAACAAACCAGATTCTCCATGTCCAGTAGAGAAAAGCTTGCTGTTTGGAGCATCTCACAAGCTCCAGCGTGGGAAATTCTTCATGGCCTCTTGACACCACCCCTCCATTTTTCAGTCATCATAGAAACATACTCTAGCATGAGCAAACATCTGGCATCCGCCCTTACTCAGGGGCTGGATTTTCGATTCAACTGCTCCACATTGGAACTGCCTTTTGATAGACACTGAATTTAGCCATAGCTTGGGTTTACAATCACATCCACAGCCTCATGGTCCTCAAGTCCTCTTGATAAGGAATTCTGAAGACACAACACAACATTCTGCCATCCCCATAGAAAGAAGGGCCTGGTGAGGCTTCCCAGTACTCCACATGATGCTCAATCTGCTCAGCCCTCGAGGGAACCCTGATTAAGAGTTTATCCTTGCCACTAGTGCAGTGTCTGACAGCCTGAGCCCCGACCTTGTGTCAGCCACCCAGAGGGCAGTGTCTATATCCAGCATGTGAGACCAGCCATGGACCATGGCCGTCAACTCTACCCATCCTTGGTATTCAGGCATCTGTCCCCAGACCTTTCCTGGAATACCTACCAAAGGGGGAACCTGAAGCACAATAGAGAACTCCTCCTTCCCTATGGCAGAAATCCTGGCTGTTGGGATGAGTGTTCAACCCTCAGCGTGGGAGCCAGCTGCATTGCCAATGAGACTACGCCCACTCCGGAGGGCCGACCTGGGCACAAGAAGGCATGGTGACCCCCAGCCTGAGCCTGCTTTCAAACAAAGGCTATAAGTTGCTCTGCCAGGATCCCTCATTGCAGGCCTGGTATGCCCCTAGGCCCAAATCTTAACCCTTGGCGGGATTTTATAGGGGCCCAAACCCAGAGCCCGTTTCTTGAATCCCTGTTTTGGGGTACACCTAAGATGGAAAACAGCACTCTTCTTTTCCCCTAGAAAGGCACCAATTGTGGGGAGTCTCCAGTATCCTTAGAGAGGAAAAATCCCCATGGACACATGAGACCACACCTGCATTCTGAGGCCATCCTGGACACACAATCCAGATACAAAAGCCTGTGCTACTGCCTTCGAGTCACCCTATTTACATTTCCTGAGAAGCTTCCCTCCATGTCTATGCATTGGCCTGCGATCACCTCGCCACTAACCATAACCCCAGTTTGTGTTTGCAGACTTCCCTCCCAAAACCATGGCTCACATGCCCACCAGGATGTGGTCTCTAGAGCCACACCACAAGAAAGTGCCTTCCATCCCCAAGAAAACCGTACCCATCACAGTTGCCCAAACCCTCCAGATGAGGAAAAAACCTGCCAGGCCCTTGAGCCCACCCCAATATTGGAGGCCGCTCTGGACGCAAACATACAGGCTGTAACACCCTGATCACCTCCACCCAGGCAGATAGCCAAGTCAATGGCCCTGAGTCAGATGATTGAACCAGTCAGGCTGCTAAGACTTCACTGGAACCCTAGATTGGGTTGTCAGACATCTGTCCTCAGAGTCCTGTTCTGGAATACCAAGATATGATACATGTGGTTCCTGATCCCCACAACAGAACATCTCCTGTCCCCAGAAGGAAACGGTGCTCTTGGACCTGTGTCAATCTTTCAGGGTAGATAAATCCTGCACGGCCCATTAGCCATCAGCACATTCTATGCCCTCCCTGTTAACAAACCAGCATTGTGACCCATCTTCATGAGATTCCATGTCAACTTAAGGCCTTGGTAATTCGCCCTAGAGCCACCAGAATGAACCTGCCATGTTCCTATGCTGCAATGGTCAGTGGAGGTGTGCTTTCCAGGCATCCATGCGGGACTGCTCTGCTAGCCAGTCTTTCCACCTGAGGGGCCCTGGAGCAAACAAATCAGATTGTCCCTGTCTGGTAGAAGGGAACCTTCTGTTTGGTGCATCTCAGAAGCAGCAGCATGAGAAGTCCTCCATGTCCTCTTGACACAAGCCCTCCATTTGTCTGTCATCATAGAAACAAACTCCAGCATGAGCAAACATCTGACATCTGCCCTTACTCAGTTGCTGAATATTCGATTCAACCGCTGCACACTGGAAGTGCCTTTCACTTGACATTGAATTTAACCATAGCTTGGGTTAGAATTCCACCCTCAGCCTCCTGGTCCACAAGCTGTCTTGAGAGGGAATTCTGAAGCCACAAAGCAACATTCTGCCTTCCCCTAGAAATAAATAGGGCCTGGTGAATCTGCCCAGAAACTCCACATGAGGATCTATATGCTTGATGCTCAAGAGAACCTTGATTTATAGTCTGCCCTGGGCGCTAGTGCTGTGTGTGACAGCCTGAGCCAAGACCTAGTTTCAGCCACCCAGAGATCTGAGCCCATATCCAGCATGTGAGACCGGCCATGGACAAAGCCCGTCACCTCTATTCATCCTTGGTATTCAGGCATCTGTCCCCAGACCTTTGCTGGAATCCTTTTCAATGGGGGAACCTGAAGCACAATAGAGAACTCCTCCTTCCCCATGGCAGGAATACTGGCTGTTGAGATGGGTGTCCAAACCTCAAAGTGGGAGCCAGCTGCATTGCCAATGAGAATACGCCCACTCATGAGGGCCACCCTGGGAACAAGCAGGCATTGTGACCCTCAGCTTGAGCATGCTTTCAAAGAAACGTCTCAGTTGCACCTCCAGGATCCCACATTGTAGGCCTGGTACGCCCCTAGGCCCAAATCCTAACACTTGGTGGGATTTTCCATGTGCCAATACCCAGAGCCCGTCACTGGAATCCCCGTTTTGTGTCACCCCTATGATGGAAAACAGCACTCTTCTCTTCCCCGAGAGAGCCACCAAACTATTGGGAGCCCCCAGGATTCTTGACAGGAAAAATCTCCCATGGACCCATGAGCCCACACCTGCATTCCAAGGTCATCGTGGATACACAATCCAGATACAAGAGCCTGTGCTACTGCCTTCTAGTCACCTGATTTACAGTTCCTGACATGCTGCCCTCCAGGTCTATGCATTGGGCCTGAGAACACCTCACTACTAACCCTATCCCGAGTTTGTGTTTGCATACTTCTCTCGCCATACCATGGCACACATGCCCTCCAAGATGGGGCCCCTAGAATCACACCACAGGTCTGTGCCTGCCATCCCCAAGGAAACTCGTCCCATCAGAGTTGTCCAAACCCTCCTGATTAGGAGAAACCGCAAGGCTCCTGAGCCCACCCCAATTATGGAGGACGATCTGGACTCAAATGCGCAGTCAGAAATACCCTGTTCACCTCCATCCAGGCAGACACCCAGATCAATGGTCCTGAGTCAGATGATTGAAACTGACATGGCCCTAGGACCTCACTGGAAGCCTAGATTAGCTTCTTAGGCATATGTCCTCAGAGGCCTCTTCTAGAATACCAACTTATGATACAACATATTGTCCCTGAGCCTCACAACTGAAAATCTCCTGTCCCCAGACGGAAGCCGTGCTCTTGGACCTGTGTCCAACCCTCAGGGTATATGAAGCCTGCACAGCCCCTTAGCCACCAGAACATTCTAAGATCTCCCTGGTAACAAACCAGCATTATGACCAATCTTCATGAGACTCCATGTCAATTCCTGGCCTTGGTACTTCGCCCCAGAGCCAGCAGAATGAACCTGCCATGTTCCTCAGCTGCTATGGTCAATGAAGGTTTGCTTTCCAGGCATCCATGAAGTAGTGTTCTGCTATCCAGACTTTCCACATGGGAGACCCTAGAACAACAAATCAGACGGCCTCGGTCTGGAAGAAGGAAACCTTGCTGTTTGGAACATCTCAAAACCCCAGCTTTTGAAATCCTCCATGGCTTGTTGATGCCACCCCTCCACTTGTCGGTCAACATAGACACAAACCCTAGCATGAACAAACATCTGATATCCACCCTTACTCAGGTGCTGGATATCTAGAATAAGGTGCTACACAACGGAACTGCCTTCCGCTTGACCCTAAATTTAACCGTAGCTTGTGTTTACATTTCCATCCTCACCCTCCTGGTCCGCAAGCCCTCTTGAGAGGGAATCCTAGAGCCACAATGCAATATTCTGCATTCCCGGTAGAAAAAAAAAGGGCCTGGTGAGTCTGCCCAGAAACTCCACATGAGAATCAATCTGCTCAGTGCTCGAGGGGACCCCAATTGATAGGCTGCCCTGGACACTATTGCTGTGTCTGCCAGAGCCTAACCAAGACCTAGTATCAGCCAATAAGTGATCGGGGTCAATATCCAGCATGTGAGACTGGCCATGGCCCAAGTCCGTCACCTCTACCCATCCTTGCTATTCAGGCATCTGTCCCCAGACCTTTTCTGGAATCCATGCCAATGGGGGAACCTGACACACAATAGAGAATTCCTCCTTCCCCATGGCAGGAATCCTAGCTGCTGGGATGGGTTTCCAACCCTCAAGGTGGAAGCCAGCTCCATGGCCAAGGAGACCATGCCCACTCATGGGTGCCACCCTGGGCACAAGCAGACATGGTGTCCCTCGGCCTAAGCATGCTTTCAAACAAACGCTCTCATGCACCTTCAGGATCCCGCATTGCAGACCTGGTACGCCTCTAGGTCCAAATTCTAACACTTGGTGGGATTTTCCAGTAGCCCAGACCCAGGGCCCAACTCTGGAAACCCTATTTAGGGGCACCAATAATTTGGAAAACAGAACTCTTCTCTTTCCCGAGAAGCCACCAAACTTTTGGGAGCCCCCAGGAAACTTAGAGTGGATAAATCTCCATGGGCTCATGAGACCACACCTGCATTTCTACACCTTTCTGGACACACATACTAGATACAAAAGTCTGTGCTACCACATTCAATTCATCCGATTTACAGTTCCTGAGGAGCTGCTTTCCAGGTCTATTTATTGGGCCTGCAATCACAACGCTGCTAACCCTAAGCCAAGTTTGTGTTTGCAGACTTCCCTCCCAAAAGCATGCTTCACATGCCCTACAGGTGGTGGTATCTGGAGCCATACCAAAGGACTGTGCCTGCCATACTCTAAGAAACTGTGCCTGTCACTGTTACCCAAAACGTCTACATTAGGAGAAACCTACAATGCCCCTGAGACCAGCCCAATATTGGAGGTCTCTCTGGACTCAAATGCACAGTCTGAAACAACCTGATCACCTCCATCCAGGCAGACACCCAAGTTAATGGTCCTGAGTCAGAACATTGAACCTGACGTGCCCCGAGGACTTCATTGGAACACTAGATTAGGTTTTCAGGCATCTGACCTCAGCGGCCCGTTATGGAATACCAACTTATGGTACAACATGTTATCCCTGAGCCACAGAATAGAACATCTCCTGGCCCCAGAAGGTAGCCGTGCTCTTGGACCTGTGTCAAACCCTCAGGTTAGATGAATCCTGCACAGCCCCTTAGCAACCAGCACATCCTATGATCTCCCTGGTAACAAACCAGCATTGTGGCACATCTTCATGAGACTCCATGTCAACTCAAGGCCTTGATACTTCGCCCCAGAGCCACCAGAATGAACCTGTCATGTTCCTCAGCTGCAATGGTCAATGGAGTTGTGCTGTCCAGGTCTCCATACGGGAGTGCTCTGCAACACAAATTTTCCACATGAGAAACTGAAGCAAACAAACCAGACTCCCCCTGTCTGGTAGAAAGAAACTTTGATGTTTGGAGCATCTCACAAGCCCCAGCGTGGGAAATCCTCCATGGCATCTTGACACCACCCCTCCATTTGTTGGTCATTGTAGACACAAACTCCAGCATGAGCAAACATCTGACATCTGCCCTTACTCAGGTGCTGGATATTCGAATCAGCCACTGCACACTGTAAAGGCCATTTGCTTGTCACTGAATTTATCCATAGCTTGGGTTTACAATTCCATCCTCACCCTACTGGTCTGCAAGCCCTCGTGATAGGGAATTTTGGAACCACAATGCATCATTCTGCCTTCCCCATAGATAGCAAAAGGGCCTGATGTGTCTGCCAAGAAACTCCACATGAGGATCAATCTACTCAGCCCTCGAGGGAACCCAGATTTATAGGCAACCCTGGCCCCTAGTGCTGTGTCTGACAGAGCCTGAGCCCCGACCTCGTTTCAGCCACCCAGAGTTTGGGACCCATATCCAGCATGTGAGACAGGCCAATGACCAGGGCCATCATCTCTACCCATCCTTGGTATTCAGGCATCTGTCCCCAGATTTTTCCTGGAATCCCTATCAATGGGGCAACCTGAAGCACAATAGAGAACTGCTCCTTCCCCATGGCAGTAAACGTGGCTGTTTTTGGATGGTTGTCCAACCCTCAGAGTGGAGAGAGCTGCATCGCCAATGTGACCAGACCCACTCCTGAGGGACACCGTGGGCACAAAGAGGCATTGTGACCCTCAGCCTGAGCATGCTTTCAAACAATCCCTCCTAGTTGCACTACGAGGATCCTGCAATGTAGGCCTGGGATGGCCCTAGGCCAATCCTAAACCTTGCCCGGATTTTCCAAGCACTCAGACCGAAAGCCCGTTTCTGGAATCCCTGTTTTGGGCACTCCTAAGATGGAAAATATCAATCTTCCCTTCCTCAAAAAACCACCCAACTATTGGTTGCCGCCAAGAGCCTTAGAGAGGACAAATCTCCCATGGACACATGAAACCATACCTGCATTCCGAGGCCATCTTGGACACAGAATCCAGATAAAAATGCCTGTGATTCCACCTTCGAGTCCCACTAATTGCAGTTCCTTAGGAGCTGCCCTCCAGGTCTACGCATTCGGCCTGTATCACATCGCCTTAACCCTAACCCAAGTTGGTGTTTGCAGACTTCTCTCACAAAACCATGGCTCACATGCCCTCAAGGATGAGGTCTCTGGTGCCACACCACCAGACTGTGCCTGCCATTCCCAAGGAAACTGTGCCCATCACAGTTACCCAAACACACCAGATTAGGAGAAACCTGCAAGGCCCCTGAGCCCACCCTACTATTCGAGGCCGCTCTGGACACAAATGCACAGTCTGAAACACCCTGATCACCTACATCCAGGCATACAGCCAAGTCAATGATCCTGAGTCAGAAGATTGAAACTGACACGCTCCTAGGACCTCATGGGAAACATAAATTAGATTTTCAGGCGTCAGTCCTCAGAAGGCTATTTTGTAATACCAACATATGATACCACATGAGGTCCTTGAGCCACACAACAGAACAACTCCTGTCTCCAGAAGGAAACCGTTTTCTTGGACCTGTGTCAAACCCTCAGGGTAGGAGAATCCTGCATGGCACCTTAGCTATCATCACATTCTAATATTTTCCTGGTAACACCATCACTGTGACCCATGTGCAAGAGATTTCAAGTCAACTCAAGGCCTTGTTACTTCGCCCAAGAGCCACCAGAACGAACCTGCCATGTTCTTCAGCTGCAATGGTCAATGGAACTATGGTTTCCCGGTCTAAACGGTAGAGCTTTCCTACCCAAACTTTCCATATGGGGGACCTGGGAGCAAACAAATAAGACTCCACCTGTCCAGAGGAAGGAAACCTTGCTATTTGGAGCATCTCAACAAGTCTCAGCATGGGAAACCTCCATGGCCTCTTGATGTCACCTCTCCATTAGTCAGTCATCATAGACACAAACTTCAGTGTGAGTAAACATCTGACATCTGCTCCTACTCAAGTGTTGGATGTCTTGAATAAGTTGCTGCACACTGGAATGGTTTCTGCTTGGCACTGAATTAAACCATAGCTTGTAATTACAATTCCATCCTCACCCGACTGGTCCCTATGCCCTCTTTATAGGGAATTCTGGAGCCACAATGCTGCATTCTGCCTTCCCCATAGAAAGAAGAAGGGATTGGTGAGTCTGTCCAGAAACCCCACATGAGGATACTTCTGCTCGGCCCTCGAGGGTACCCCGATTTATAGGCTGCCCTGGTCACTAGTGCTGTGTCTGACAGAGCCTGAACACTGACCTAGTGTGAGCCACCCAGAGTTTGGGGCCCATATCCAGCATGTTAGTGCGGCCATGGCCCAAGTCCATCCTTTCTACCATCCTTGGTACTCAGGCATCTCTCCCCAGATCCTTGCTGGAATCCCTGCCAATGTGGGAACCTGAAGCACAATAGAGAACTCCTCCTTCCCCATAGAAGGAAACCTGGCTATGGGGATGGTTGTCCAAACCTCAGAGTGGGTGTCAGCTACATGGCCAATGAGACCACGCCCACTCATGAGGGCCACCCTGGGCACAAGCAGGCATTGTGACCCTCAGCCTGAGAATGCTTTCAACCAATACCTCTCAGTTGCACCACCAGGATTCCACATTGCAGCCCTGGCACATCCCTTGGCCCGAATCCTAACTCTTGGTAGAATTACTTGGTGCCCAGTCACAGAGCCCTCTCTGAAATCCCTGTGTGGGGCACCCTAAGATAGAAAACAGCATTCTTCTGTTCACTGAATGGGCACCAAACTAAATCCATAGGATCCTTAGAGAGAAAAAGTCTCCCATGGACCCTTGAGACCACACCTGCATTCTGAGGCCATCCTGGACACACAATCCAGGTACAAAAGCCTGTGCTACCGCTGTTAGGTCACCCTAATTACAGTTCCTGATGAGCTGCTTTCCAGGTCTATGCACTGCGCCTGTGATCCCCTCACCACTAACCCTAAACTGAGTTTATGTTTGCAGACTACTCACCCAAAACCATGGCTCACATGCCCTCCAGGATGGGGTCTTTGGAGCCACACCACAGGCCTGGACATGCCATCCCCAAGAAACTGTGCCAGTCACACCTACCCAAACCCTTCAGATTAAGAGAAATCTGCAATACCCCTGAACCCACCCCACTAATGGAGGCCGATCTGGAAGCAAATGCGCAGTCTGAAACACCCTGATCACCTGAACCCAGGCAGACACCCAAGACAATGGTCCTGAGTCAGAAGATTGAACCTGACATACACCTTGTACCTCATTGGAACCCTAGATTAGGTTTCAGGCATCTGTCCTCAGAGGCCTGTTTTGGAATACCAACTTGTGATACAACATGTGCTCCCTGAGCAACACAACAGAACATCTCCTTTCCCCAGAAGGAAATGGGTCTCTTCGACCTGTGCCAAACCCTCAGTGTTGGAGAATCCTGCACAGCCCCTTAGCCACCATCACATTCCTAGATCTTCCTGGTAATAAACCAACACTGTGACCATGGGCAAGAGATTCCAAGTCAACTCAAGGCCTTGTCACTTCGCACAAGATCCAACAGAATGAACCTGCCATGTTCTTCAGCTGCAATGGTCAATGGAGGTGTGCTTTCCAGGCATCCATTCCAGAGAGCTCTGCTACCCAAACTATCTACATAGCGGACCCCGGAGCAGACCAACCAGACTCCACCAGTCCATTAGAAGGAAACCTTGCTATTTGGAGCTTCTCACAATTTTCAGCGTGGGAAATACTCCATGGCCCCTTGACGCCACATCTCCATTTGTAGGTCATCATACACAAACTCCAGTTTAAGAAAATATCTGACATCCGCCCTTACTAAGGTGATGGATGTCTCAAATCAGCTGCTGCACATTGGAACTGCCTTCCTCTTGGCAATGAATTTAACCGAGCTTGTGTATACAATTCCATCCTCACCCCACTGGTCTCCAAGCTCTCTTGATAGGGGATTCTGGAACCATGATGCAGCATTCAGCCTTCCCCATAGAAAGAAGAAGTGCCTGGTGATTCTGCCCAAAACCCCCACATAAGGATCAATCTGCTTGGCCTCCGAGGGAACCCTGCTTTATAGGCTTCCCTGGACACTAGTGCTAGTCTGACAGAGCCTGAGCCCTGGACTTCTGTCAGCCACCCAGAGAGGGGGTCCCATATCCAGCATGTGAGACCGACTATGGCCCAAGTCCATCATCTCTACACATCATTGGTACTCAGACACCTGTGCCAGACCTAACCGTATCCAGAATTTGTATTTCCAGACTTCTCTCCCAAAACAATGGCTCACTTGCCCTTCAGGATGAAGTCTCTGGAGCCACACCACAGGACTGTGCCTGCCATCACCATGGTAACTGTGCTTGTCATAGTTGCCCATACTTTCATGATTAGGAGAACCCTGCAAGGACCCTGAGCCCACTACAATATTGGAGGCTGCTATGGACGCAAATGCATAGGTGAAAGACCCTGATCACCTACATTCAGGCACAACCAAGTCTACGTCCTGAATCAGAAGATTGAACGTGTCATGCTCCTAGTACCTTATTGGAACCTTAGATTAGGATCTCAGGCATCTGTACTCAGAGGCCTGTTCTAGAATACCAACTTATGATACAACATGTGCACCCTGAGCCACACAACAGAACATCTCCTGTCCCCAGAAGGACAACATGCACATCAACCTGTGCCTAACCTCAGTGTAGGAGAATTCTGCACGGCACATTAGCCACCAGAACATTCTAAGATCTCCCTGGTAACAAACCAACACTGTGACCCATGGGCAAGAGATTCCATGTCAACTCAAGGCCTTGGTACTTCGCCCCAGAGCCACCAGAATGAACCTGCCATGTTCCTTATCTGCAATGGTCAGTGGAGGTGTGCTTTCCAGTCATCCATGTGGGAGAGATCTGTTTCCCAATCTTTCCACATGGGGGACCCTGGAGCAAAGAAACCAGACTCCACCTGTCCAGTAGAGGGAAACCTTGCTGTTTGGAGCATCTCCAAGCCTCAACATGAGAAATCCTCCATGGACTCTTGACACCACTCCTCCATTTGTCGTTTTCATAGACACAATCTCCAGTGTGAGCAAATATCTGACTTCTGCCCTTACTCAGGTGCTGGATATCGCGAAAAAGTCGCTACACATTGGAACTGCCTTCTGTTTGGGACTCAATTAAACCGTAGCTTGTGTTTACAATTCTATCCTCACCCTACTGGTCCCCAAGCCCACTTGATAGGGAATTCTGGAGCCATAAGGTCCATTCTGCCTTCCCCATAGAAAGAACAAGTGCTTGGTAAGACTGCCCAGAAACCCCATATGAGGATCAATCTGCTTGGCCATCGAGGGAACCCCGAATTACAGGCTTCCCAGGCCAATAGTGCTGTGTCTGACAGAGCCTGAGATCTGATCTAGTTTCAGGCACCCAGAGAGCAGGTCCCATATGTAGCATGTGGAACGGGCCATGTCACAAGTCCGTCAACTCTACCTATCCTTTGTATTCAGGCACCTGTCTCCTGACCTTTGCTAGAATCACTGCCAGTGGGGGACCCTGAAGCGCAATAGAGAACTCCTCCTTCCCCATGGCAGGAGACCTGGCTGTTGGGATGGGTGTCCAACCCACAAAGAGGGAGACAGCTACAAGGCCAATGAGACCACGGCCACTCCTGTTTGAAACCCTGTGCAGAAACAGGCATTGTGACCCTCAGCCTGAGCATGCTTTCAAACAAGCCCTCTCAGTTGCACCAACATAATTCTGAATTGCAGGCCTGGTATGCACTTAAGCCCAAATCCTAAACCTTGATTGGATTTTCCAGGGACTCAGATCCAGATCTCTTCTCAGGAATCCCTGTTTGGGGGCACCCCTAAGATGGAAAACAGCACTCTCCCCTTCCCCGAAAAAGCCACCAAACTATGGAGAGCCACCAGAATCCTAAGTGAGGTAACGTCTCCCATGGACTCAAGAGACCACATCTGCATTCAGAGTCCATCCTGGACATGCAATTCAGATAGAAAACACTGTGTTATCGCCTTCCAGTCACCCTAATTACAATTTCTGACGAGCTGAACTCCAGGTCTATGCATTGGGACTGCGATCACCTCGCCACTAACCCTAACCCGCATTTGTGTTTGCAGACTTCTCTCCCAAAACCATGGCTCATATGCCCTTCAGGATAGGGTCTCTAGATCCACACCACAGGACGGTGCCTCCCATCCCCAAGGAAAGTGTGCTCATCAAAGCTGCCCAAACATTCCAGATTAGGAGAAACATGCAAGGCCCCTGAGCCCACCCCAATATTGTAGCAGCGCTGGATGCAATTGCCAGTCTGAAACACCCTGATCACCTACATCAGAGCAGACAGCCACGACAATGTTCCTGGGTCAGAAGATTGAACCTGACATGCCCCTAGGACCTCATTGGAACCCTAGATTAGGTTTTCGGGTATCTGTCCTCAGGTTCCTGTTCTGGGATACCAACTTAGGATACAACATGTGGTCCCAGAGCCATACAACAGAACATCTCCTGTCCCCAGAAGGAAACCGTGCCCTTCGACCTGTACCAAACCCTCATGGTTGGAGAATCCTGCACAGCACCTTAGACACCAGCACATATGCTACTTTGTACATTGCTCCAAACCACAAGGTTTCCATCTGCTGGACAGTCGAGTCTTGTTGGATGGCTCCAGGATGTCCCATACGGAAGGACTGGGGAGCAGGTTTCGAAGGATGGATGCCTATACATCATACCTAGCATTAATTGGCTCTTTGCGACAAGATATGTTTGAACTACTGGCTCTGTGGCTAGCTACCCTGGGGTCTGAGTTGAAATGCACTCTCCTGAGGGTGGGTCGTAATGTGGGTGTGTGTCCATGGAGACCTTGGAATATGCTGGTGTATCAGGGACCTTGCAGAATTTGCCTAACCGAAAAGATTGATATGGCTCCAATAAAAAAGCTCCCCATGTGGAGAAGAGAGAGGTTCTGTTTGGTGCCTCAGAAAAGCCCCAGATGCTGGTCTTCAAACCAGTTCTCTGAGGAGAGACACCTGAAAACCAAAGCTAGGGTTGAGATTAGGGTCAAGGTGCCTGCCCATTTCAATCTACTGTCTCTGGGGACACTGTCTGAGTGTCTAAGTTGAGATAGTTGCTCAGCTGGTGTCAGATGCCCCTCTTTGTCCAGGGCAGCCTACACTATTGGCATGGCCTTGGAGGCCTTGGAGGTTTCTCCTAATCTGTAGGGTTGTGGCCAATGGATTGGGCACAGTTTCCTTGGAGAGGACAGGCACAGTCCTTCAGTGTGTCTCCATAGGCCCTAGCCTGGAGGGTGTGTGGGTCCGGGCTGTGGGCACAGAAGTCTGAAATCACAAACTCGTCTTAGGTGTGATGCTGATGGTATCGCAAGCTGCATCCACAGACAGTGAGGGGAGCTCCTCGGCTTATGAAAGAAGGGCGAATGGGAGGCAATCACGCAAGCTTGTGTCTCTGGATGTTGTGTCCCCCATAGCCGTGGAATGTATGGGTGGCCTCAGTGGCTATGGAAGAGTCTCCCTCCCTGAAGAGTTGGGCCAGATCCAACGATTTTTGGGTCATTTTGTGGGAAGGGTGGAGTCGTGTTGTCTGGCTCAGGTGTTTCTCCAGGAGAGGGACTCTAGATCACAGCCCTGGGTAGGAGAGAATGGAAAACTCGAACTCTGGTGAGGATTTGGTGCATACGGGCTTGGCAAGCCCCATATGCGGGCTCTTGGTCCAGGCCTTAAAAGGCCTTTCTTCAACATGGGGCTCTCGCTGACGGTCACAATGCGAGTTTGTGCCCAAGGCGGCACTCAAGTTTGGGCTTGGTCTCAGGGGCCATGAAGGTTTCTCCTACCCTGAAGGTGTGTCTCCATGCCAACAGCAAGCTTTACAGCCATGGGGAAGGAGGAGTTCTGATTTGTGCTTCAGGTACCCACGTGTGCCAGGATTTGATATAATGTTTAGGTTCAGATGTCTAAAACCCATGTTGGGAAGAGATGATGGCGTAAGGCCATGGCGTGTCCGATGTACTGGGTGTGCGGCCAGCTGTCTCCTTGTCTGTTGGGACGTCTGGCCTCAGACTGTGTCAAACAGAGCATTAGTGCCCACGGCAGCCTATCGAATTGGGGTGCGGTCGAGGCCCGAGCAGGTTGATGCTCATTTGGGGTTTCTGGAGAGCCCCATAGTGCAAAGTTTTTCTTCTGGTGGGCAGGCAGAGGGCTGTGTTGAGGTTCTGGAATTCCCAGTCTGGAGGCCTTGCCTAAGGCCATGTCAGGTCCGATGTGCTCAGTGTGGAGCCAGCTGTCTGGGTGTTGGTAAGGAGGTTTAGACTCAGGCTGTGTCAGACAGGGCACTAGTGTCCAGGGTAGATTGTATAATTGGGGTACAGTCGAGAGACGTGCAGGTTGATTCTAATGTGATATTTCTGGGTAGCCCCAAGGGCAACATTTTTCTTCTGGACGGGAGGCAGAGTGCTGCATTGTGGCTCCAGAATTAACAACTGGATGCCTTTGTGGGCGAGGAATGTGAGGACGGGTCTGAGAACATCATGTTAGGCATAGGTTTTGGGGCGAGGGCACAGCAGGCACCCTCTGCAGATCTGAATATGGATTTTGTGCATCTGAAGTTAGGGTGAGGTTCAGACCTAGACTTAGAATGGAGTTATATCCATTATGGCCTCTTCATGAAGGGGCAGCATCTCGAGGCCATGGAGGTTTACCCACGATGGGAGTTGTGAGAAGCTCTAAACTGCAAGGATTCCTTCTGATCGACAATTGAGACCTGTTGGATCACTCCAGGATGTCCCATATGGAACGAGGCCAGAGCATGGATCTAAGGATGGATGCCTGGGCAGCCCGCCTCGCATTCCAATTGTCTCCTAGCGATTAGTCAGGTTTGGTATGCTGGCTCTGGGGGAGCAACCTAGGGGGGTGAGTTGAAAGGGACTCTCCTGAGGATGGGGCCTAATGTGGGTTTGTGTCCATGGAGACCTTGAAATGGGGTGGTGGCACTCGGGCCCTGAAGGATTCTCCTAACCGGAGCTTTTGAGACATCTCCAAAGGACAAGTTTCCCATGTGGAGATGAGATTTGTTCTGATTGGTGCCTCAGGAACCCCCCATATGCTGATATTAGAAACCAGGCCTCTGAGGAGAGATACCTGGAAACCAAAGCAATGGATATGATTAGGGCCTAGGGGTCTATCCGGTTCAGTCTTTTTCCTTGGAGCCATCCATCTAAGGTATGAGTGGATGTAGATGCTCAGCTGGTGTCAGACCACCCCTGTATGTCCTGGGTAGCCTACATTATTAGGATGACCTAGTGGACTTCGGAGGTTTCTCCTAATTTTTAAAATATGGACAATGGAATGGGCAGAATCCCCGTGGAGTGGGCAGGCACAGTCCTGATGTGTGGCTCCAGGCGCCCCTGTCTGGAGGGTGTGTGGGCCAGGACTGTAGGGACAGCAGTCTGAAAACTCAAACTCGGCTTAGGTTTGGTGACGTAGGTATGGCATGCCCGGTCTACAGACGGTGAGGAGAACTCTTTGGGATATGAAGAAAGAGCGAATGTGAGGCGTTTATTCAGGCTTTAATCTCTGGATTTTGTGTCAACAATGGCTGTGGAATGTCGGGGAGGCCTCATGGGCCAAGGACGAGTTTTCCTCTCTGTGGATTTGGCCTGATCCCGATTGTTTTGGGTTAATCTGTGGGATGGAAAGAGTCTTTTCAGTTTTGTTAGCTCAGGTGTCCAACCAAAACAGGGATTCCAAAGCAGAGCCCTGGGGAGGGGCGAATGGACATCCCAAATGATGGTTAAAAATTAAGGCCTATGGTCATGGCAAGCCCAATATGCCGACTCTTGGTCCAGCCACTGTGAGGCCTTACTTGAGGACTGGGCTCATGCTGAGGGTCATGTGGCCCCCAAGCATGGGTGGGGCCTATTTGGCCACACTGGTTTCAACTACACTGAACGTTGGACAACATGCCAACCACAAGGTTTCTTGCCATGGGGAAGGAGTTCTGATTTCTGCATCATGTACAACCCTGGCCTGTGATTGATGATAATTTCTAGGCTCTGAAGACTGAAAACCGAGGTTGGGAAGAGATGACGACCTAAGGCCATGGGGGATCTAATGTGCTCAGTGTGTGGCCAACTGGGTGGCTGTGGTTCGGGAGGTCCAGGCTCAGGCTGTGTCAGAAAGGGCATTAGTGCCTAGGGAAGTCTGAATAATTGGAGTACAGTCAAGTGGTGTGCAGGTTGATCCTCATTTGGGGTTTCTGGGTAGCCCAGATGGCATTGATTTTCTTCTGGAGGGCAGGAAGAGTGCTGCATTGTAGTTCTAGAATTGCCAAACTGGAGGGCTTGTGGACAGGGAGTGTGAGGATGGAAGTCTGAGAACACAAGTTAGGCTTAGGTTTCTGGGCGAGGGCACGGCAGCCACACTCTTCAGAGGTGAATGGAGATCTCGTGCATCTGAAGTCAGGGCGAGGGTCAGAGAATCACTCAGGTTGGAGTTTCTGTCTCTGATCGCCCCTTAATGAAGGGGGGTGGCATCATGAGGCCATGGAGGTTTTCCCACGATTGGAGTTGGGAGATGCTCCAAACTGCCAAGATTTTTCTGTGGGACCATTGAGACCTGTTGGTTGGCTCCAGGACTTCCCTAATGGAATGATTCTGAGCAGGGTTCTAAGGATGGATGGATGGTGGGGAAGCCCGCCTCTCATTCAATTGTGTCCTAGCAACAAGACAGGTTAGATCTGCTGGATCTAGGGGAGCAAACGAGGGGGCTGAGTTGAAATGGACTCTCCTGCGGATGGGTCCTAATGTGGATTTGTGTCCATGGAGACCTTGCAATGAGGTGGGGGCACCAGGGCCCTGAAGGCTTCTCCTAACCAGAGGCTTTGACACAGCTCCAATGTGCAAGTTTCCCATGTGATGAGATTTGTTCTGATGGGTGCCTCAAGGAACAGCCATATGCTGATATTGGAGGCCTCTGAGGAGAGATACCTGGAAACCAAAGCAATAGATCCGATTAGGGCCTAGGGGCCTGTTTGTACCAATTTACCTCTGGGGACATCTCTCTGTGGGTCTGAGTGCAGGTCGGTGCTCAGATGGGCTCAGATTGCCCCTGTTTGTCCTGGGCAGCCACCACTATTGGGATGGCCTCAGGGAATTTGGAGGTTTATCCTATTTGTAGGGTTGTGGCCAATGGAATGGGCAGAATTCCCTTGGAGAGTGCAGGTAAAGTCCTCAGTTTTGGCTCCAGAGGCCTGAACCTGTAGGGTATGTGGGCCAGGGCTGTGGGGACAGTTGTCTGATAACAGAAACTCAGCTTAGGTTTCGGGTCATAGGTATGGCAGGACTGATCTACAGACCGTGAGGAGAACTCTTGGGGATATGAACAAAGCACAAGTGTGAGGTGCTTGCTCAGGCTTTTGTCTTTGGATATTGTGTCACCAATGGCCGTGGAATGTCCGCGTGACCTCATGGGCCATGGACGAGTCTTCCTTTCTGGGGATTTGGCGGGATCCCAAGAGTTTAGTGTCATTCTGTGGAATGGAAAGAGTCTGTTTTGTTTTTTTATATAAGGTGTCCCACCAAAAGAAGGATTCCAGAGCAGAGCCCTGGGGTGGGGGAATGGACAAACAGAATTCTGGCTAAAAATTGGGGCCTAGGGTCATGGCAAGCCTATTATGTCGTCTAATGTTCCAGCCACTGACAGGACTTCCTAGAGGATAGGACTCACGCTGAGGGTCACAATGCTTGTTTATGCCCTTGCCGCGCTCAAGCATGGGCGGGGCCTCATGGTGAATGCTGTTGTCTCCTACACTGAACATTGGACAACATGCAAACTACATGATTTCTTGCCATTGGTAAGGAGGAGTTGTGATTTCTGCATTCCAGTGTGCAGCTGTGATTTGAGATATCTAGCACCCGAGTAAGGGTGGATGTCAGATGTTTGTTCACACTGGAGTTTGTGTGTATGATGACCAAGAAATGTAGGGGTGACGACAAGAATCCTTGGATGATACCCCACGCTGAGGCTTGTGACATGCTCCAAACAGCAAGGTTTCCTTATACTGGACAGTTGGAGCCTGGTTTATTAAGTCCAGTGCCCCCCCTGTGGAAAATTTGGGTAGCAGAGCTCTCCCCCATGGATGCCTGGAAAGCACAGCTCCATTGACCATTGAAGCTGAGGAACATGGCAGATTCGTTCTGGTGGCTCTGTGGCGAAGTATCAAGGTCTTGAGTTGACATGGAATCTCTTGCAGATGGGCCACAATGCTGGATTGTTACCAGGAAGATCTTAGAATGTGCTGGTGGCTAAGGTGCCATGCAGGATTCTCTTTTCCTGAGGGTTTGGCACAGGTCGAAGAGCACAGTTTCCTTCTGGAGATAGGAGATGTTTTCTTGTGTGGCTCAGGAACCACATGTTATATTATAAGTTGGTATTCCAGAACAGGCCTTTGAGGACAGATGCTTGAAAACCTAAGCTAGGGTACTAATGTGGTCCTAGAGACATGTATGATTCAGTCTTCTGACTTCGAACCATTGATTTGGCTGTCTTCCTGGATGTAGGTGATCAGGTTTTTTCAGACTGGGCATTTGCATCCAGAGCGGCCGCCAATATTGGGATTTTCTCAGGGACTTCATATTTCTCCTAATTTGGAATTTTTAGGCAACTGTGATGGGCACATAATCCTGGGGGATGGTAGACACAGTCCTGTGGTGTGGCTGCAGAGACCCCATCATGGAGGGCATGTGAACCATGGTATTGTTAGAGAAGTCTGCAAACACAAGTTCAGATTGGGGTTAGTGGCTAGGTGATCACAGGCCCAATGCCTACACATGGAGGTCAGCTCGTCAGGAACTGAAATTAGGGTGACTCGAAGGCAGTAGTACAGGCTTTTCTACCTGGATTGTTTGTCCAGGATGACATCAGAATGCAGGTGTGGTTGCCTGGGTCCATGGGAGATTCTTCCTCTCTAAGGATCCTGGAAGCTCCCCATAGTTTGGTGGCTTTTTTGGGGAAGGGAAGAGTGCTGTATTCAATCTAAGGGGTGCCCTAAACAGGGATTCCAGAGATGGGCTCTAGGTCTGAGCACCTCGGAAATCACACCAAGGATTAGAATTTGGTCATAGTGGCATAGCAGGCTTTCAGTGCAGGATCCTGGTGGTGCACCTGAGAGGGTATTTGGTAAATCATGCTCAGGCTGAGGGTCAAAATGCTTTTTTGTGCCCAGGGTGTTTGTGCACAGGGTGTGTCCTCAGTCATGGGTGTGTTCTCATTTGATATGCAGCTAGCTCCGACTTTGAGTGTTGGACACCCATCCCATCAGCCAGGTTTCCTGCCATGGGGAGGAGGAGTTCTCTATTATGCTTCCAGTTCCCCCATTTGCAGGGATTGCAGCAAATGTCTATGGACAGGTGCTGAATACCAAGGATGGGTAGAGATGATGGACTTCGGACATGGCCGGTCTCACTTGCTAGATATGGGGCCCACTCTCTGGATGTCTGACACTAGCTTGGGGCTCAGGCTGTTTCAGACAGAGCACTAGTGGCCAGGGCAGCCTATCAATCGGGGTTGCCTTGAGGGCTGAAGATTGATTCTCATGTGGGTTTTCTGGGGAGACTCATCAGGCACTTCTTCATTCAATGGGGAAGACAGAATGCTGCGTTGTGTCTCTGGAATTACTCATCAAGAGGGCTTGGCCACCAGTAGGGTGAGGATGGAATTTTACACGCAAGCTATGGTTCAATTTACTGCCAAGCAGAAGGCATTTCCAATGTGCAGCAGCTGTTTCGAGATAGGAGTAAGGGCGGATGTCAGAGGTTTGCTCACAGTGGAGTTTGTGTTTGTGATGACCGACTAATGGAGGGGTGGTGTCAAGAGTCCATGGAGGGTTTCCCATGCAGAGGATTGTGAGATGCTCCAAACAACAGTTTCTTTCTACTACTGGACAGGTCGAGCCTGGTTTGTTTTTTTGTTTTTTTGTTTTTTTTGTTTTTCTCCAGGGTCCCCCATGTGGAAAGTTGAGTAGCAGAGCTCACCCGCATAGATGCCTGGAAAGGACACCTCCATTGACATTGCAGCTAAGGAATAAGGCATGTTCATTCTAGTGGCTCTGGGGCGAAGGACCAAGTCCTTGAGTTTACATGAACTCTCTTGCAGATGGGTCACCATGCTGTTTTGTTACCAGGGAGATCTTAGAATGTGCTGGTGGCTAAGGTGCCCGGCAGAATTCTCCTACTTTGAGGGTTTCTCAAAAGTGGAAGAGCACGGTTTCCTTCTTGGGACAAGAGATGTTCTGTTGTATGGCTCAGGGTCCACCTCTTGTATCATAACTTGGTATTCCAGAACATACCCCTGAGGATAGATTCCTGAAAACCTAATCTAGGGTTCCAATGGGGTGCTAGAGGCAGGTCAGATACAATCTTCTGACTCAGGACCATTTTTTTGGCTGTCTGACTCGATGTAGGTGATAAGCGTGTTTCACCTTGCGCATTTGCATCCTGAGTGGACGCCACTATGGGGGTTGGCTCAAGGGCATTGCAGGTTTCGCCTAATCTGGAAGATTTGGGTAATGGTGATGGGCACAGTTTCCTTGGGGAATGGCAGGGACAGTCCTGTGGTGTTGCTCCAGAGTCCCCATCATGGAGTGCATGTGAGCCATGGTTTTACGAGAGTAGTCTGCAAACACAAATTCCAGTAAGGGTTAGTGGCGAGGTGATTGCATGAACAAAGCGAAGACCTGGAGGGCAGCTTATCATGGACTGTAATTAGGGTGACTTAAAGACAGTAGCACAGGCTTTTTTATCTGGATTGTGTGTCCCAGATGGCCTCGAAATGCAGCTGTGTTCTCATGGGTCAATGGGAGATTTATCCTCTCTAGGATCCTGGTGGCTTCCCATAGTTTGGGGGCTTTTTCGAGGAAGGGAAGAGTGCGGTTTTCCAACTTAGGGGTGCCCCAAAACAGGGATTCTAGAGAGGGGTTCTGGGTCTGGGCTCCTGGAAAATACCACCAAGGGTTAGGATTTGGGCCTAGGAGTGAACAAGGCCTGCAATGCGGGATCCTAGTGGTGCAACTGAGAGGGCTTGTTTGAAAGCATGCTCAGGCTGAGGGTCACAATGCCTGTTTTTGCCCAGGGTGGTCCTCAGGAGTGGGCGTGGTCTCATTGGCTATGCAGTTTGCTCCCACTTTGAGGATTGGACATTCATCCCAACTGCCAGGATTCCTGCCATGGTGAAGGAGGAGTTCTCTATTCTGCTTTAGGTTCCCCTATTGTCAAGGATTCCAGCAAAGGTCTGTGGACAGATGCCTGAATACCAAGGATGGGTAGAGCTGATGGAATTTGGGTCATGGTTGGTCTCACATGCTGGATATGAGGCCTGCTCTCTTCGTGGCTGACACCAGGTTGGGGCTCAGGCTCTCCCAGACACAGCTCTAGTGCCCAGGGCAGTCTATAAATCAGGGTACCCTCGAGGGACAAGCAGATTGATACTCAAGTGGGGTACCTGGGCAGACTCACCAGGCACTACATTTTACTATGGTGAAGGCAGAATGGTGGGTTGTGGCTAAGAATTCACCAGGACTTGAAGACCAGTAGGGTGAGGATGGAATTGCAAACACAAGCTACAGTTCAATTCAGTGTCAAGCAGATGGCCGTTCCAAAATGCAGCAGCTTATTCGAGATATTCAGCACCTGAGTTAGGGCTGATGTCAGATGTTTGCTCACACTGGAGTTTGAGTGTATGATGACCATCAAATGGAGGGGTGGCATTAAGAGTCCATGGAGGATTTTCCACGCTGAGTCTTGTGAGATGCTCCAAACAGCAAGGTTTCCTTCCATAGAACAGGTGGAGCCTGGTTTGTTTGCTCCAGGGTCCACCATGTGGAAAGTTTGGGTAGCAGGGCTCTCCCGCATGGATGCCTGGAAAGCACACCTCCATTGACCATTGCAGCTGAGGAACATGGCAGGTTTCTTCCGGTGGCTCTGAGGCGAAGGTCCAAAGCCTTGAGTTTACATGAAATCTATAGCAGATGGGTCACAATTCTGGTTTGTTACCAGGGAGACTTTAGATTGTGCTGGTGACTAAGGTTCCATGCAGGATTCTCCAAACCTGAAGTTTTGGCAAAGGTCGAAGTGCACGGTTTCCTTCTGGGGACAGATGTTCTGTTGTGTGGCTCAGAGACCACATGTTGTATCACAAGATGGTATTCCAGAACAGACCTCTGAGGACAGATGACTGAAAACCTAATCTAGGTTTCAAATGTGGTCCTAGGGGCATGTATGGTTCAGTGTTCTGACTCTGAACCATTGATTTGGGTGTCTGCCTGGATGCAGGTGATCAGGATGTTTCAGACTGCACATTTGCATAAAGAATGGCCGCCGATATTGGGGTGGTCTCAGGGTCCTCAGGTTTCTCCTAATCTGGAAGGTTTGGGCAAATGTGACAGGCACAGAATCCTGGGGGATGGCAGCCACAGTCCTGTGGTGTGGCTCCAGAGACCCCATCCTGGCGGTCAAAAGCCGTGGTATTGTTAGAGAAGTCTGCAAACACAAGTTCGGGTTAGGGTTAATGGCTAGGTGATCACAAGCCCAATGCCTACCACTGGAGAGCTGCTCGTCAGGAACTGTAATTAGGGTGACTGGAAGGCGGTGGTACAGGCTTTTCTATCTGGATTGTTTGTCCAGGATGGCCTCGGAATGCAGGTCTGGTATCCTGTGGCCATGGGAGATTTTTCCTCTCTAATGATCCTGGAAGCTCCCCATAGTTTGGTGGCTTTTTCGGGGGAAGGGAAGAGGGCTGTATTCCATCTAAGGGGTGCCCCCAAAATAAGGGTTCCAGAGAAAGGCTCTGGGTCTGGGCCCTTTGGAAATCATACCACGGGTTAGAATTTGGGCATAGGGGTGTAGCGTGCTTTCAATGCTGGATCCTGGTGGTGCTACTGAGAGGGGATGTTGGAAAGCATGCTCAGGCTGAGGGTCACAATGCTTGTTTGGGCCCAGGGTGTGTCCTCAGACGTGGGCATGGTCACAATGGACATGCACCTAGCTCTGACTTTGAAGGTTGGACACACATCACAACAGCCAGGTTTCCTGCCATTAGGAATAGGAGTTTCTATTATGCTTCTGTTTTCCCCATTGGCAGGGATTGCAGCAAAAGTCTATGGACAGGTGCCCGAATACCAAGCATGGGTAGAGATGACTGACTTAGGCCATTGCCCGTCTCACATGCTGGATATGGGGCCTGCTCTCTGGGTGGCTTACAAGGTCGGGGCTCAGCCTGTGTCAGACACATCACTAGTGGGCATCCTATTATCAGGGTTCTCTTGATGGCCTAAAATTGATTCTCATGTGGGGTCACTGGGCAGACTCACCATGCACTTCTTCTTTCAGGAAAGCAGAATGCTGGGTTGTGGCTCCAGAATGCCTCATCAAGAGGGCTTGGGGAACAGTAAGGTGAGGATGGAATTGTAAACACAAGCTATGGTTCAATTCACTGCCAAGCAGAAGGCATTTCCAATGTGCAGCGACTGATTTGAGATATCCAGAACCTGAGTACGGGCTGATGTCAGATGTTTGTTCACACTGGAGTTTGTGTCTATGATGACCCACTCATAAAGTGGTGTCGTCATGAGGCCATGTAGGATTTTTCAAGCAAAGGTTTGTGAGATGCTCCAAACAGAAAGATTTCCTTCTTTTGGACAGGTGGAGTGTGGTTTGTTTGCTCCAGGATCCATCCCCATCTTGAAAGTGCGGGGCGGAGAGCTCACCCACATGGATGCCTGGAAAGCACACCTCCATTGACCATTGCAGTTCAGTACCATGGCAGAATCGTTCTTATGGCTCTAGGGCAAAGTACCAAGGCGTTGAGTTGACATGGAATCTCTTGCAGATGGGCCCCAATGCTGATGTGTAGCCAGAGAGATCTTAGAATCTGCTGGTGGCTACAGGCCGAGTAGGATTCATCTACCCTGTGGGTTTGACACAGGTCCAAGAGCACGACTTCCATCTGGGGAAAGGAGATGTTCTGTTTTGGGGCTAAGGGACCATATGTTGTATCATAAGTTGGTACTCCAGAACAGGTCTCTGATTACAAATGCCTGAAAACCTAATCTAGGGTTACAATGAGGTCCTAGTGGCAAGTCCGGTTCAATCTTCTGACACAGGACTATTGACTTGGTTGTCTGCCTGGATTCAGGTAATCAGCGTGTCTCAGACTGCGCATTTGTTTTCAGAGTGGTCTCCAATATTAGGGTGGGCTCAGGGGCCTTGCAGGTTTCTCCTTATCTCGAGGGTTTGTGCAAATGTGACGGACACATTTTCCTTGGGGATGGCAGACACAGTCCTGTGTTGTGGCTCCAGAGACCTCATCCTGGAGGAGACATATGAGGCATGGTTTTGGCAGAGAAGTCTGCAAACACAAACTCGGGTCAAGGTTAACGGTGAGGTGATCACGGGCTCAATGCATAGACCTGGAGGGCAGCTCGTCAGGAACTGTAAATCAGGTGCCTTGAAGGCGGTAGCACAGGTTTTTGTATCTGACTTGTGTGTCCAGGAAGGCCTCGGAATGCAGGTGTGGTCTCATGGATCCATGGGAGATTTTTCCTCTCAAGAATCCTGGCTGCTCCCTATACTATGGTGGATTTCTCAGCAAAGGGAAGAGTGCTATTTTCTATCTTAAGGGTGCACCAAAACAGGGATTCCAGAGACCGGCTGTGGTTCTGGGGCCCTGGAAAATCTCAGCGGGGGTTAAATTTGGCTCAGGGGTATACCAGGCCTGCAATGCTGGATCCTGGAGATGCAACTGTGAGCGTTTGTTTGAAAGTATGCTCAAGTTGAGGGTCACAATGCCTGCTTATGTCCAGGGTGGCCCTCATGAGGGGGCAGTGTCTCCTTGGCCATTCAGCTAGATACCACTCTGAGGATTGGACAGCCATCCCAACAGCCAGGATTCCTGCCATGGGGAAGGAGGATTTCTCTATTGTGCTTCAGGTTCCCCCATTGGCAGGGATTCCAGCAAAAGTCTGGGGACAGATGCCTGAACCAAGAATGGGTAGAGATGACAGCCCTGGGCCATGGCCAGTCTCACATTCTGGAGATGGAGCCCGCCATCTGGGTCCTGACACGAGGTCGGAGATGTGGTTCTGTCAGACATAGCAATAGTGGCCAGGGCAACCTATAAATTGGGCTTCCCTCAAGGGTCGAGTAGATTTATCCTTATGTAGGGTTTCTGGGCCGTCTCACCATGTCCTTTTTCTTACTATAGGGAAGGTAGAATGCTGCGTTGTGGCTTCAGAATTCCCTATCAAGAGGGCTTACTGAACAGTAGGGTGAGGATGGAATTGTAAACCCAAGCTACTTTTAAATTCAGTGCCAAGCAAAAGGCAATTCCAGTGTGTAGCAGCTGATTCAATTATCCAGCACTTGAGTAAGCGTGAATGTCAGTTGATTGCTCACACTGGAGTTTGTGTCTATGATAACCAACAAATGGATGGGTGGCCTCAAGAGGCCATGGAGGATTAGCCACTCTCGGGCTTGTGAGATACTCCATACAGCAAGGTTTCTTTTTACTGTACAGGGGAGTCTGGTTTGTTTTCTCCAGGGTTCCCCATGTGTTAAGTTGGTACCAGAGCACTCCCACTGGATGCGTGGAAAGTACACCTACATTGATCATGGCAGCTGAAGAACATGGCAGTTTCATTCTGGTGGCTCTGGGGCGAAGGACCAAGGCCTTAAGTTGTCATGGAGTCTCATGAAGATGGGTCACAATGCTGGTTTGTTGTCAGGGAGATCATAGAATGTGCTGGTTTCCAGGGGGGCTTGCAGGATTCATCTACCCAGAGTGTTTGACACAGGTCCAAGAGCAAGGCTTCCTTCTGGGGACAGGAGATGTTCTGTTGTGTGGCTCAGGCACCATGTTGTATCATAAGTTGATATTCAGAACAGCCCTCTGAGTACAGATACCTGAAAACATAATCTAGTGTTCCAATGAATCCTAGGGGCATGTCAGGTTCAATCTTCTGTCTCAGGACCATTTACTTGGCTATCAGTCTGGATGAAGGTGATAGAGTGTGTCAGACTGCGCATTTGGATCCAGAGCGGCCTCCAATATTGGGGTGGGCTCAGGGGCCTCAGAGGCTTCTCCTAATCTAGAGGGTTTGTGCAATAGTGACAGGCACAGTTTCCTTGGGGAAGACAGGTACACTCCCGTGGTGTGGTTCTGATACCACAAGCTGGAGGGCATGTGAGCCATGGTTTTGGGAGGGAAGTCTGCAAACATAAACTCGGGTTAGGGTTAGTGGCAAGGTGATCGCAGGCCCAGTGCATAGACATGGAGGGCAGCTCGTCAGGAACTATTAATCAGGTGAATCAAAGGCGGTAGCACAGGCTTTTCTCTCTGGATTGTGTGTCCATGATGGCCTCAGAATGCAGGTGTGGCCTCATGGGTCCCTGGGAAATTTTTCTTCTCTAAGGATCCTGGCGGCTTTCAATAGTTGGTGGCTTTCTCGGGGAAGGGAAGAGTGCTGTTTTCCATGTAAGGGGTGCCCCTAAATACGGATTCCATAGACGGGCTCTGGGTCTGGGCCCCTGGAAAATCCCACCAAGTGTTAGGATTTGGGCCTAGTGGCTTACCAGGACTGCATGTGGGATCCTGGAGGTGCAACTGAGAGGGCTTGTTTGAAATCATTCTCAGGCTGAGGGTCACAGTGCCTGCTTGTGCATAGGGTGGCCCTCATGAGTGGGCGTGGTCTCCTTGGCCATGCAGCTTGCTCCCACTTTGAGGGTTGGACACGCATCCCAACAGCCAGAATCCTGCCATGGGGAAAGAGGAGTTCTCTCTAGTGCTTCAGGTTCCCGCATTAGCAGGGATTCTAGCAAAGGTCTTGGGACAGATGCCTGAATGCCAAGGATGGGTAGAGATGACGGACATGGGCCATGGCCAGTCTCAAATCGTGGATATGACCCCTGATCTCTGGGTGGCTGACACTAGGTCTTGGCTCAGGATCTGTCAGACACAGCACTAGTGCCCAGGGAAACCTATAAATCGGGGTTCTCTCGAGTGCCGAGAAGATTAATCCTCATGTAGTGTTTCTGGGCAGACTCACCAGTCCTTTCTTGTTTGTATGGGGAAGGCAGAATGCTGCGTTGTGGCCCCAGAATTTCCTATCAAGAAGGCTTGTGGACCAGGATGCTGAGGATGGAATTGTAAACCAAGCTATGGTTACATTCTGTATCAAGTGAAAGTCACTTGCAGTGTGCAGCAGTTGAATCGAATATTCAGCACCTTAGTAAGGGTGGATGTCAGATATTTGCTCATGCTGGAGTTTGTGTCTATGATGACCCACAAATGGAGGGACCACATCAAGAGCCCATGGAGGATTTCCCAGGCTGGGGCTTGTGAGATGAGATGCTCCAAACAGTAAGGTTTCCTTCTACCGGACAGGGCAGTCTCATTTGTTTGCTCCAGTGTCCCACATTTGGAAAGAATGTGTAGCATAGTTCTCTCTCATGGATGCCTGGAAAGCACACCTCCATTGACCATTGCTGCTGAGAAACATGGCAGGTTCATTCTGGTTGTTCTGAGGTGAAGTACCAAGGACTGGATTGGACATGGAATCTCATGAAGATAGGTCACAATGCTGGTTTGTTACCAGGGAGATCTAAGAATGTGCTGGTGGATAAGGGGACGTGCAGGATTCATCTACCCTGAGGTTTAAGCACAGGTCCAAGAACCTGGATTCTGTCTGGGGAGAGGAGATGTTCTGTTGTGGGGCTCAGGGACCATTTGTTGTATCGTAAGTTGGTATTCCAGAACAGGCCTCTGATGACAGATGCCTGATAACTTAATCTAGTGTTCAAAGGAAGTCCTAGAGGTATGTCAGGTTCAATCTTCTTACTCAGGACCAATGAATCTTGTGTCTGCCTGGATGGAGGTTATCAGGGTGTTTCAGACTACACATTTGCAACCAGAGCAGCATTCAATATTGTGATGGGCTCACGATCCTTGCAGTTTTCTCCTTATCTGGAAGGTTTTGGCAACTGTGACAGGCGCAGTTTCCTTGGGGATGGCAAGCACAGTCCTTTGGTGTGGCTCCAGAGACCCCATCCTAGAAAGCATGTGAGCCACGGTTTTGGGAGAAAAGTCTGCAAACACAAACTCGGGTTAGGGTTAGCATCATGGGATTGCAGGCCCAATGCATAGACCTGGAGGGCAGCACGTCAGGAACTGTAAATCAGGTGACTCTAAGGCAGTAGCACAGGCTATTGTATCTGGATTGAATTTCCAGGATGGCCTTGGAATGCAGGTGTGGTCTCATGGGTCCGTGGTAGATTTTTCCTCTCAAGGATCCTGGCAGCTCCCAATAGTTTGGTGGCTTTCTCAGGGAAAGGAAGAGTTTTGTTTTCCTTATTAGGTGTGCCCAAGGACAGGGATTCCAGAGACAGGCTTTGGGTCTGGGCTCATGGAAAATCCCACCAAGTGTTAGGATTTGGGCCTAGGGACATACAAGGCCTACAATGCAGGTCCTGGAGGTGCAACGAGAGCATTTGTTTGAAAGCATCCTCAAGTTGAGGGTCACAATGCCTGCTTGTGCCCAGGCAGCCCTCAGGAGTGCGTGTCGTCTCATTGCCCATGCAGCCAGACCCCATTCTGAGGGTTGGACACCCATTCCAAAGCCAGGATTCCTGTCATGGGGAAGGAGGAATTCTCTATTGTGCTTCAGGTTCCCCCATTGGTAAGGATACAAGCAAAGGTCTAGGGGACAGATGCCTGAATATCATGGATGGGTAGAGATGACAGACATGGGCCATCGCCGGTCTCACATGCTGGATATGGGCTCCACCCTCAGTGTGGCTGACATGAGGTCGGGGCTCAGACTCTGTCAGCCACAGCACTAGTGGTCAGGGAAAACTCTAAATCAGGGTCCCCTCGTGAGCTGAGTGGATTGATCCTCATGTGCAGTTTTGGGGCCGACTCACCAGGTCCTTCCTCTTTCAATGGGGAAGGCAGAATGCTGTGTTGTGACTCCAGAATTCACTATCAAGAGGGCTTGCAGACCAGTAAGGTGAGGATGGATTTGTAATCCGATGCTAGGTTTATATTCAGTGCCAATCGAAAGGCAGTTCCAGTGTGCAGCGGCTGATTCCAATATCAGCACCTGAGTATGGGCGGATGTTAGATGTTTGCACATGCTGGAATTTGTGTCTATGATGGCTGACAAATGGAGGGGTGGCGACAAGAGGCCATGGAGGATTTCCCACCCTGGGGCTTGTGAGATGCTCCAAACATCAAAGTTTCTTTCTACAAGAGAAGAGGAGTCTCGCTTGTTTGCTAAGGTTTCTCCATGTGGAAAGTTGGTGTAGCAGAGCACTTCTGTGTGGATGCCTAGAAAGCACCCCTCCATTGACCATTGCAGCTGAGGAACATGACAGGTTCGTTCTGGTGGCTCTGGAGCGAAGTATCAAGGCCTTGAGTTGACATGGATTCTCATGAAGGTGGGTCACAATGCTGGTTTGTTACTAGGGACATCATAGAATGTGCTGGTTGCTAAGGAGCCATGTAGAATTTGTCTACCCTGAATGTTTGACACAGGTACACAAGCACTGGTTTCTTCTGGGTCCAGGAGATGTTCTGTTGTGTGGCTCAGGCACCACATGTTTTATCATAAGTTGGTATTCCAGAACAGGCCTCTGAGGACAGAAACCTGAAAACCTAATCTAGTGTGCCAATGAAGTCCTCGGGGCATGCCAGGTTCAATCTTCTGACTCAGTATCATTGACTTGGGTGTCTGCCTGGATGGAGGTGAACAGGGTGTTTCAGACTGCAAATTTGAGTCCAGAGTCACCACAATATTGAGGTGGACTCAACGTCCTTGCAGTTTTCTCCTAATCTAGAGATTTTGGGCAACAGTGATGGGCTCTGTTTCCTTGAGGAAGACAGGCATAGTCCTTAGGTGTGGCTCCAGATACCACAACCTGGGGGGCATGTGAACCATGGTTTTTGGAGGGAAGTCTGAAAACACAAACTCAGGTTAGGGTTAATGGCGAGGTGATCGCAGGCCAATGCATTGACTTGGAAAGCAACTCGTCAGGAATTGTAAATTAGATGACTCGAAGGGGGTAGCAAAGGGTTTTGTATCTGCATTGTGTGTCCAGGATGGCCACATAATGTAGGTGTGGTCTAATGGTCCATGGAGGTTTTTCCTCTCTAAGTTACCTGGTGGCTCCCAATAGTTTGGTGGCTTTCTCGGGGAAGGGAAGAGTGCTGTTTTCCATCTTGGAGGTTCCCTAAAATAGGGAATTCCAGAGACTGGCTCTGGGTCTGGGACCCTGGATAATCCCACTAAATGTTAGGATTTGGGCCAAGGGGCATACCTGGCCTGCAATGCAGGACACTTTTCGGTCAACTGAGAGGGCTTGTTTGAAAGCATGCTCAGGCTCACATTGCCTGCTTGTGCCCAGGGCAGCCCTCATGAGTGGGCGTAATCTCCTTGGCCATGCAGCCAGCGCCCACTTGGAGGTTGGACACCCATCCCAACAGCCAGGAATCCTGCCATGGGGATGGAGGAATTCTCTATTATGCTTCAGGTTCCCCCATTGGAAGGGATTACAGCAAAGATCTAGGGACAGATGCCTAAATCTTGGGACTTGGGCCATGGCCGGTCTCACATGCTGGATATGGGCACCGATCTCTGGGTGGTTGACAAAAGGTCTTTGCTCAGGCTCTGTCAGACACAACACTAGTGCCCAGGGCAGCCTATAAATCGGGATTCCCTTGAGCACCGAGCAGATTGATTGTCATGTGAAGTTTCTAGACAAACTCACCAGGCCCTTTTTCTTTCTATTGGGAAGGCAGAATGCTGCGTTGTGGCTCCATAATTCCCTATCAATAGGGCTTGTGGACCAGGAGGCTGAGGATGGATTTGTAAACCCAAGCTATGGTTAAATTCAATATCAAGAGAATGGCACTTCCAGTGTGCAGCGGTTAAATCGAATATCCAGCACATGTGTAAGGGCGGATGTCAGACATTTGTTCATGCTGGAGTTTTTGTCTATGATGACCAACAAATGGAGGGTGGCGTCAAGAGGCCATGGAGGATTTCTCAGACTGGGGCTTGTGAGATGCTCCAAACAGCAAGGTTTCCTATTACCGGACAGGGGCAGTCTGGTTTGTTTGCTCCAGGGTCCCACATGTGGAAAGATTGTATAGCATAGCTCTCCCGTATGGATGCCTGGAAAGCACACCTCCATTGACCATTTCAGCGGAGGAACATGGCAGGTTCTGGTGGCTCTGAGGCAAGGAACCAAGGACTGGATTGGACATGGAACCTCATGAAATGGGTCAAAATGTTGGTTTGTTACCAGGGAGATCTTAGAATGTGCTGGTGGTTAAGGGTCCTTGCAGGATTCATCTAACAATAGGATTTGACACAGGTCCAAGAGGCCAGATTCCGTCTGGGGACAGGAGATGTTCTGTTGTGGGGCTCATCGACCATATGTTGTATCATAAGTTGGTATTCCAGAACAGGCCTCGGAGGACACAAGCCCAAAAACCTAATCTAGGGTTCGAATGAGGTCCTAGGGTAATGTCAGATTCAATCTTCTGACTCAGGACCCTTGACTCTGGTGTCTGACAGGATGCAGGGGATCAGGGTGTTTCACACGTAGCATTTGCGTCCAGAGTGGCATCCAATACTAGGGTGGGCTCAGGGTCCTTGCAGATTTTTCATTATCTGGAGGGTTTGGACAACTGTGATGGGCAGTTTTCGTGGGCATTGCAGGCAAAGTCCTGTGGTGTGACTCCAGATACACCATCCTGGAGAACATGTGAGTCATGGTTTTGAGAGAGAAGTCTGTAAACACAAACTCTGTTTAGGATTAGCAGTGAGGTGGTCATAATCCCAATGCATAGACCCGGAGGGCAGCAAGTCTGGAACTGTAAATCAGATGACTCGAAGGCGGTAGCACAAGCAATTGTATCTGGATTTAATTTCCAGGATATCCTTTTTTTCTTTTTTTTAATTATTATTTTTTTTTAACTTTTTTTTTTTGGTTTTTATTTTTTTATTTTTTTAATTTAATTTTATTTTTTTCCAATTTATTTATTTTCAGAAAAACAGTATTAATTATTTTTTCACCACACGCAGTGCTCCATGCAAGCTGTGTCCTCTATAATACCCACCACCTGGCACCCCAACCTCCCACCCCCCCGCCACTTCAAACCCCTCAGATTGTTTTTCAGAGTCCATAGTCTCTCATGGTTCATCACCCCTTCCAATTTACCCAAAAGCACATACCCTCCCCAATGTCCATAACCCTACCCCCCTTCTCCCAATCCCCCTCCCCCCAGCAACCCACAGTTTGTTTCGTGAGATTAAGAGTCACTTATGGTTTGTCTCCCTCCCTATCCCATCTTGTTTCATGGATTCTTCTCCTACCCACTTAAGCCCCCATGTTGCATCACCACTCCCTCATATCAGGGAGATCATATGATAGTTGTCTCTCTCCGCTTGACTTATTTCGCTAAGCATGATACGCTCTAGTTCCATCCATGTTGTCGCAAATGGCAAGATTTCGTTTCTTTTGATGGCTGCATAGTATTCCATTGTGTATATATACCACATCTTCTTGATCCATTCATCTGTTGATGGACATCTAGGTTCTTTCCATAGTTTGGCTATTGTGGACATTGCTGCTATAAACATTCGGGTGCACGTGCCCCTTTGTATCACTACGTTTGTATCTTTAGGTTAAATGCCCAGTAGTGCAATTGCTGGGTCATAGGGCAGTTCTATTTTCAACATTTTGAGGAACCTCCATGCTGTTTTCCAGAGTGGTTGCACCAGCTTGCATTCCCACCAACAGTGTAGGAGGGTTCCCCTTTCTCCGCATCCTCGCCAGCATCTGTCATTTCCTGACTTGTTGATTTTAGCCATTCTGACTTGTGTGAGGTGATATCTCATTGTGGTTTTGATTTGTATTTCCCTGATGCCGAGTGATATGGAGCACTTTTTCATGTGTCTGTTGGCCATCTGGATGTCTTCTTGGCAGAAACGTCTGTTCATGTCCTCTGCCCATTTCTTGATTGGATTATTTGTTCTTTGGGTGTTGAGTTTGTTAAGTTCTTTATAGATTTTGGACACTAGTCCTTTATCTGATATGTCGTTTGCAAATATCTTCTCCCATTCTGTCAGTTGTCTTTTGGTTTTGTTAACTGTTTCCTTTGCTGTGCAAAAGCTTTTGATTTTGATGAAATCCCAAAAGTTCATTTTTGCCTTTGCTTCCCTTGCCTTTGGCGATGTTCCTAGGAAGATGTTGCTGCGGCTGAGGTCGAAGAGGTTGCTGCCTGTGTTCTCCTCAAGGATTTTGATGGATTCCTTTCTCACATTGAGGTCCTTAATCCATTTTGAATCTATTTTTGTGTGTGGTGTAAGGAAATGGTCCAATTTCATTTTTCTGCACGTGGCTGTCCAATTTTCCCAACGCCATTTATTGAAGAGGCTGTCTTTTTTCCATTGGATATTCTTTCCTGTTTTGTCGAAGATTAGTTGACCATAGAGTTGAGGGTCTATTTCTGGGCTCTCTATTCTGTTCCATTGGTCTATGTGTCTGTTTTTGTGCCAGTACCATGCTGTCTTGATGATGACAGCTTTGTAATAAAGCTTGAAGTCCGGAATTGTGATGTCACCAACTTTGGCTTTGTTTTTCAATATCCCTTTGGCTATTCGAGGTCTTTTCTGGTTCCATATAAATTTTAAAATTATTCATTCCATTTCTTTGAAAAAGATGGATGCTACTTTGATAGGAATTGCATTAAATGTGTAGATTGCTTTAGGTAGCATAGACATTTTCACAATATTTATTCTTCCAATCCAGGAGCATGGAACATTTTTCCATTTCTTTGTGTCTTCCTCAATTTCTTTCATGAGTACTTTATAGTTTTCTGAGTATAGATTCTTAGCCTCTTTGGTTAGGTTTATTCCTATGTATCTTATCGTTTGGGGTGCAATTGTAAATGGGATTGACTCCTTAATTTCTCTTTCTTCTGTCTTGTTGTTGGGGTAGAGAAATGCAACTGATTTCTGTGCATTGATCTTATATCCTGACACTTTACTGAATTCCTGTATAAGTTCTAGCAGTTTTGGAGTGGAGTCTTTTGGGTTTTCCACATAGAGTATCATATCATCTGCGAAGAGTGATAATTTGACTTCTTCTTTGCCGATTTGGATGCCTTTAATTTCCTTTTGTTTTCTAATTGCTGAGGCTAGGACTTCTAGTACTATGTTGAATAGCAGTGGTGATAATGGACATCCCTGCCGTGTTCCTGACCTTAGTGGAAAAGCTTTCAGTTTTTCTCCGTTGAGAATGATATTTGCAGTGGGTTTTTCATAGATGGCTTTGATGATATTGAGGTATGTGCCCTCTATCCCTACACTTTGAAGGGTTTTGATCAGGAAGGGATGCTGTACTTTGTCAAATGCTTTTTCAGCATCTATTGAGAGTATCATATGGTTCTTGTTCTTTCTTTTATTGATGTGTTGTATCACATTGACTGATTTGCGGATGTTGAACCAACCTTGCAGCCCTGGGATAAATCCCACTTGGTCGTGGTGAATAATCCTTTTAATGTACTGTTGAATCCTATTGGCTAGTACTTTGGTGAGAATTTTTGCATCTGTGTTCATCAAGGATATTGGTCTATAGCTCTCTTTTTTGATGGGATCCTTATCTGGTTTTGGGATCAAGGTGATGCTGGCCTCATAAAATGAATTTGGGAGTTTTCCTTCCATTTCTATTTTTTAGAACAGTTTCAGGAGAATAGGAATTAGTTCTTCTTTAAATGTTTGGTAGAATTCCCCCGGGAAGCCATCTGGCCCTGGGCTTTTGTTTGTTTGGAGATTTTTAATGACTGTTTCAATCTCCTTACTGGTTATGAGTCTGTTCAGGCTTTCTATTTCTTCCTGGTTCAATTTTGGTAGTTTATATGTTTCTAGGAATGCATCTTTTTCTTCCAGATTGTCAAATTTGTTGGCGTAGAGTTGCTCATAGTATGTTCTTATAATAGTTTGTATTTCTTTGGTGTTAGTTGTGATCTCTCCTCTTTCATTCATGATTTTATTTATTTGGGTCCTTTCTCTTTTCTTTTTGATAAGTCTGGCCAAGGGTTTATTAATTTTATTAATTCTTTCAAAGAACCAGCTCCTAGTTTGGTTGATTTGTTCTATTGTTTTTTTGGTTTCTATTTCATTGATTTCTCCTCTGATCTTTATGATTTCTCTTCTCCTGCTGGGCTTAGGGTTTCTTTCTTGTTCTTTCTCCAGCTCCTTTAGGTGTAGGGTTAGGTTGTGTACCTGAGACCTTTCTTGTTTCTTGAGAAAAGCTTGTACCGCTATATATTTTCCTCTCAGGACTGCCTTTGTTGTGTCCCACAGATTTTGAACCGTTGTATTTTCATTATCATTTGTTTCCATGATTTTTTTCAATTCTTCTTTAATTTCCCGGTTGACCCATTCATTTTTTAGAAGGATGCTGTTTAGTCTCCATGTATTTGTGTTCTTTCCAAACTTCCTCTTGTGGCTGAGTTCTAGCTTCAGAGCATTGTGGTCTGAAAATATGCAGGGAATGATGCCAATCTTTTGATACTGGTTGAGTCCTGATTTAGGACCGATGATGTGATCTATTCTGGAGAATGTTCCATGTGCACTAGAGAAGAATGTGTATTCTGTTGCTTTGGGATGAAATGTTCTGAATATATCTGTGATGTCCATCTCATCCAGTGTATCATTTAAGGCCTTTATTTCCCTGTTGATCTTTTGCTTCGATGATCTGTCCATTTCAGTGAGGGGAGTGTTAAAGTCCCCTACTATTATTGTATTATTGTTGATGTGTTTCTTTGATTTTGTTATTAATTAGTTTATATAGTTCGCTGTGCCCACGTTGGGGGCATAGATATTTAAAATTGTTAGATCTTCTTGTTGGACAGACCCTTTGAGTATGATATAGTGTCCTTCCTTATCTCTTATTATAGTCTTTGGCTTAAAATCTAATTGATCTGATATAAGGATTGCCACTCCTGCTTTTTTCTGATGTCCATTAGCATGGTAAATTCTTTTCCACCCCCTCACTTTAAGTCTGGAGGTGTCTTCGGTTTTAAAATGAGTTTCTTTGAGGCAACATAAAGATGGGTTTTGTTTTTTTATCCATTCTGATACCCTGTGTCTTTTGATTGGGGCATTTAGCCTATTAACATTCAGGGTAACTATTGAGAGATATGATTTTAGTGCCATTGTATTGCCTGTAAGATGATTGTTACTGTATATTGTCTCTGTTCCTTTCTGATCTACCACTTGTAGGCTCTCTCTTTGCTTAGAGGACCCCTTTCAGTATTTCCTGTAGAGCTGGTTTGGTGTTTGCAAATTCTTTCAGTTTTTGTTTGTCCTGGAAGCTTTTAATCTCTCCTTCTATTTTCAATGATAGCCTAGCTGGATATAGTATTCTTGGCTGCATGTTTTTCTCGTTTAGTGCTCTGAAAATGTCATGCCAGCTCTTTCTGTCCTGCCAGGTCTCTGTGGATAAATCAGCTGCCAATCTAATACTTTTACCATTGTATGTTACAGACTTCTTTTCCCGGGCTGCTTTCAGGATTTTCTCTTTGTCACTAAGGCTTGTAAATTTTACTATTAGGTGACGGGGTGTGGGCCTATTCTTATTGATTTTGAGGGGCGTTCTCTGAACCTCCCGAATTTTGATGCTCGTTCCCTTTGCCATATTGGGGAAATTCTCCCCAATAATTCTCTCCAGTATACCTTCTGCTCCCCTCTTTCTTTCTTCTTCTTCTGGAATCCCAATTATTCTAATGTTGTTTCGTCTTATGGTGTCACTTATCTCTCGAATTCTCCCCTCATGGTCCAGTAGCTGTTTGTCCCTCTTTTGCTCAGCTTCTTTATTCTCTGTCATTTGGTCTTCTATATCACTAATTCTTTCTTCTGCCTCATGTATCCCAGCAGTGAGAGCCTCCAGTTTTGATTGAACTTCATTAATAGCTTTTTTGATTTCAACTTGGTTAGATTTTAGTTCTTTTATTTCTCCAGAAAGGGCTTTTATATCTCTGGAGAGGGTTTCTCTAATATCTTCCATGCCTTTTTCAAGCCCGGCTATAACCTTGAGAATTGTCATTTTGAACTCTAGATCTGACATATTACCAATGTCTGTATTGATTAGGGCCCTAGCCTTCGGTACTGCCTCTTGTTCTTTTTTTTTGTTGTGAATTTTTCCGCCTTGTCATTTTGTCCAGCTAAGAGTATATGAAGGAGCAAGTAAAATACTAAAAGGGTGGCAACAATCCCAGGAAAATATGCTTTAACCAAATCAGAAGAGATCCCAAATCGTGAGGGGGGATTTCTCCCCCCTCACGATTGGGTGAGGGATCTCCTCTGATTGGGATCTCCTTTGATTGGGATCTCCCAATCTCTCCTGATTGGGATCTCCCAATCTCTTCTGATTGGGATCTCTTCTGATTTGGGGATACAAAGAGGTTCAAAAAGAAAGAAAGAAGAAAAGAAAAAAAGAATTAAAAAAAAGAGATTGAATTAAAAATTCAATCAAGAATTTAAAAAAGAATTAAGAAAAAAAATGATTGAAGAGATTAGGATCTCTTCTGATTTGGGGATAAAAAGAGGTTCAAAAATAAAGAAAGAAAAAAAAGAATTACAAAAAAGAAAATGAATAAAGAAATGTATAAAAAAGTAAAATATATATATTAGATAGTCTAGTTAAAAAACGTTAAAAAAAGGGTAAAAGTTAAAAAAAATTTTAGTAGAAGAAGAGAAAAAAAAATGAAAAAGAAAAAAATTAAATTAACTGCAAGACTAAAAAATCACAGGCAGAGAGCCATGAGTTCCGTGGTTTGTTTTCTCCTCCTCTGGAATTCTGCTGCTCTCTCCTTGGTATTGAAACTGCACTCCTTGGTAGGTGAACTTGGTCTTGCCTGGATTTCTTGTTGATCTTCTGGGGGAGGGGCCTGGTGTAGTGATTCTCAAGTGTCTTTGCCCCAGGCGGAATTACACCGCCCTTACCAGGGCCGGGCTGAGTGATCTGCTCGGCTTTGCTTTCAGGAGCTTTTGTTCCCTGAGCGCTTTCCGTAGAGTTCCAGAGGACCGGAATACAAATGGCAGCCTACTGGTCTCCGGCCCGGAGGAGCCGAGAGCCCGGTGCCCCGCTCTCCTGTGCGCCCTCAGCGAACAGCTCCTAGTAACTCGCGTCTGCCTAACCTCCGGCCCCGCTCCGAGCTCACCGAGCTTGCGACCGGTTCAAGGCAACTCCGAGCTGCGAGCTTACTGTCGGCTCTGTCTCTGCAGCCGGCTTTCCCGTTCCAATATCTGCAAGCTCTGCGACACTCAGACACCCCCGATCCTTCTGTGACCCTGCGGGACCTGAGGTCACGCCAACCTCGCGTGGGCTTCGCCCCGGTTTTGCCTCCGGAGCGATGTCCCTCAGCGGAACAGACTTTTAAAAGTCCTGATTTTGTGCTCCATTGGTCCGCCGCCTGCCGGGAGCCGGCCCCTCCCCCCGGGGTCTATCTTCCCGTCGCTTTGGATTCACTTCTCCGCCAGTCCTACCTTTCAGAAAGTGGTTGTTTTTCTGTTTCTAGAATTGCTGTTCTTCTCTTCGATCTGCCGATGGATTTGCAGGTGTTTGCGATCTTTAGATAAGCTCTCTAGCTGAACTCCTCCTAGCTGAGGTAGTCTCAGCCTGCTACTTCTCCGCCATCTTGACTCCTCCAGTCCAGGATGTCCTTTAATGCAGGTGTGGTCTCATAGGTCCATGGGAGATTTTTCCTCTCAAGGATCCTGGCGGTTCCCAATAGTTTGGTGGATTTCTCGGGGAAGGGATGAGTGCTGTTTTCCAGCTTAGGCATGCCCCAAAACAGGGACTCAATAGATGGGCTCTGGGTGTAAGCGGTTGGAAAATACCACCAAGGGTTAGGATTTGGTCCTAGGGCCATACCAGACCTGCAATGCGGGATCCTGGAGGTGCAACTGAGAGTGTTTGTTTGAAAGCAGGCTAAAGCTGAGGGTAACAATGCCTGATTGTGCCCAGGAGGCCATCAGGAGTGGGTGTTATCTACTTGGCCATGCAGCCGGTTCCCATTCTGCGGTTTGGACCCCCTTCCGAAAGCCAGGATTCCTGCCATGGGAAAGGAGGATTTCTCTATTGTGTTTCAATTTCCCCCATTGGTAGGGATTCCAGCTAAGGTCTAGGGGACAGATGCCTGAATACCAAGGATGGGTAGAACTGACGGCCCTGGGCCATGGCCGGTCTCACATTCTCGATATAGTCCCCATCCTCTGGGTGGCTGAGACGAAATCGGGGCTCAGGCTATGTCAGACACAGCACTAGTGGGCAGGGCAAACTATAAATAGGGGTTCCCTCCTGGGTTTAGTATATTGATCCTCATGCGCAGTTTCTGGGCAGACTCACCAGGTCCTTCTTTCTATGCAGAAGGCAGAATGTTGCGTTGTGGCTCCAGAATTCCCTATCAAGAGATATGGCAGACCAGTAAGGTGAGGATGAAATTGTAATCCGAAGCTAGGGTTAAAATCAGTGCCAAGCGAAAGGCAGTTTCAGTGTGCAGGATGTCAGAAGTTTGCTCATGCCGGAGTTTGTGTCTATGATGACTGACAAATGGAGGGTTGGTGTCAAGAGGCCATGAAGGATTTCCCACCTGGGGGCTTGTGTGATGCTCCAAACATCAAAGTTTCTTTCTACCAGACAGGGGGAATCTGGTTGGTTTGCTCCAGTTTCTCATGTGGAAAATTTGTGTAGCAGAGTACTCCCGAATAGAGGCCTGGAAAGCACATCTCCATTGACCATTACAGCTGAGGAACATGGCAGGTTCGTTCTGGTGGCTCTGGGGCGAAGTACCAGGGCCTTGAGTTGACATGGAATCTCATGAAGATGGGTCACAATTCAGGTTTTTTACCAGGGAGATCTTAAAATGTTCTGGTGGCTAAGGGACTGTGAAGAATTCATATACCCTGAGAGTTGGACACTGGTCCAAGAGCATGGCTTCCATCTGAGGACAGGAGATGTTCTGTTGTAGGGCTCAGGGACCATATGTTGTATCATAAGTTGGTATTCCAGAAGAGGCCTCTGAGGACAGATGCCTGAAAAGCTAATCCCTCTTCCAATGAGGTCCTAGGGCCATGTCAGTTTCAATTATCTGACTCAGGACCATTGACTTCGGTATCTGCCTGGATGGAGGTGATCAGGGTGTTTCAGACTGCACATTTGCATTCAGAGCGGCCTCCAATATTGGGGTCGGCTCAGGAGCCTTTCAGGTTTCTCCTAATCAGGAGGGTTTGGGCAACTGTGATGGGCACAGTTTCCTTGGGGATGGCAGGCTCAGTCTTGTGTTGTGACTCTAGGAGCCCCATACTGGAGGGCATATGATTCATGGTTTTGGGAGAGAGATCTACAAACACAAACTCAGGATGGGGTTATTGGTGAGGTGTTCACAGTCCCAATCCACAGAACTGGAGGGCAGGACGTCAGGAACTGTAAATCAGGTGACTTGAAGGCAGTAGCACAGTCTCTTGTATCTGGATTGTGTATCCACGATGGCCTCAGAATGCAGGTTTGGACTCATGGGACCATGGGAGATTTTGCTTCTCAAGGATCCTGGGTGCTCCCAATAAATAGTTTGGTGGCTTTCTCAGGGAAGCGAAGAGTGCTGTTTTCCACCTTAAGGGTGCCCCAAAACATGGATTCCAGTGACAGGCCTGGGTATGGGCATATGGAAATTCCCACCAAGTATTAGGATTTGGTCCAAGGGGTGTACCAGGCCTGCAATGCAGGATCCTGGAGGTGCAACTGAGAGCGTTTGTTTGAAGGCATGCTCAAGCTGAGGAACACAATGGCTGCTTGTTCCCCGGGCATCCCTCATGAGTGGGCGTTGTGTCCTTGGCCATGCAGCTGGCTCCCACTTTGAGGTTTGGACACCCATATCAACAGCCAGGTTTCTGCCATGGGGGAAGAGGAGTTCTCTATTTTGCTTCATGTTCTCCCATTGGCAGGGATTCTAGCAAAGGTCTGCAGACAAATGCCTGAATACCAAAGATGGGTAGAGGTGATGGACTTGGTCCCTGGCCGATCTCACATGCTGGATATGGGCTCAGATCTCTGGGTGGCTTAATCTAGGTCTTGGCTCAGGCTCTGTCAGACACACAACTAGTGCCCAGGACAACCTATAAATCAAGGTTCCATCGAGCGCCAAGTAGATTAATCCTCATGTGGAGTTTCTGGCAGATTCACAGGCCATATTTCTTTCTATTGGGAATGCAGAATGTTGCTTTTTGGCTCCCGAATTCCTTCTCAAGAGGCCTTGCGGACCAGGAGGCTGAGGATGGAATTCTAAACCCAATCTATGGTTAAATTCCGTGTCAAGTGAAACACAGTTCCAGTGTGCAGCGGTGGAAATGAAAATCCAGAACCTAAATAAGGGTGGATATCAGATGTTTGCTCATGCTGGAGTTTGTGTCTATGATGATCGACAATAAGAGGGGTTTTTACAAGAGGCCATGGAGGATTTCTCACGCTGGTGCTTCTGAGATGCTCCAAACAGAAGGTTCCCTTCTACCGGTCAGTGGCAGTCTGGTTTGTTTGCTCCAGGGTCCCACATGTGGAAATACTGGGGAGCAGAGCACTCCCACATGGATGCCTTTAAAGCACCCCTCCACTGACCATTGCAGCTTAGGAACATTGCAGGTTCATTCTACTGGCTCTGGGGAAAATTACCAAGGACTAGATGTGACATGGAATCATGAAGATGGGTTACAATGCTTGTTTGTTACCAAGGAGATCTTAGAATGTGCTGGTGGCCAAGGAGCTCTGCAGAATTCATATACCCTGAAGGATGACACAATTCGAAGAGCAGGGATTCCATCTGGGGACAGGAAAAATTCTATTGTGGGGCTCAGGGACCATATGCTGTATCATATTGGTATTACAGAATAGGCCTCTGAGGCTAAATACCTGGAAAGCTAATCTAGGCTTCCAATGAGCTCCTAGGAGGATGTCAAGTTCAATCATCTGACTCAGGACCATTGACATGGGTGTCTGACTAGATGGAGGTGATCAGGGTGTTTCAGACTGTGCTTTTGCATCCAGAGTGGCCTCCAGTATTGGGATGGGCTCAGGGGCCTTGCAGGTTTCTCCTAATCTGGAGGGTTTGGGCAACTGTGACAGACACCTTTTCCTTGGGGATGGCAGAAACTTTCCTGTGGTTTGGCTCCAGAGACCCCATCCTGGAGGGCATATGAACCATGAATTTGGGAGAGAAGTCTTCAAACTCAAACTTGTGTTAGGGTTAATGGTGAGGTGATCACTGGCCCAATGCATAGGTCTGTAGGGCAGCTTGACTGGAACTGTAAATCAGGTGACTCAAAGGCGGTAGCACAGGCTTTTCTCTCTGGATTGTATGTCCAGGATGGCCTCGGAATGCAGCTGTGGTCTCATGGGTCAATGGGAGATTTTTCCTCTATAAGCATCCTGGTGGTTCCCAATACTTTGGAACTTTTCTCGGGAAAGGAAGAGTGCTGCTATCCATCATAGGGGTGCTCCAAAACAGAGATTCCAGAGAAGGGCTCTGGGTATGGTGGCATGGATGATCCCACCAAGATTTATTATTTGGTCCTAGAAGCATACCAGGCCTGCAATACGGGATCCTGGAGGTGCAACTGAGAGGGCTTGTTTGAAACCATGCTCAGGCTGAGTGTCACAATGCCTGCTTTTGCCCACGGCGGCCCTCAGGAGTGGGCGTGGTCTCATTGGCGTTGTCTCATGCAGCTGGTTCCCATTCTGAGGGTTGGGCAACCATCGCAACAGCCAGGTTTCCTTCCATGGGGAAAGAGGAGTTCTCTATTGTGCTTCAGGTTCTCCCATTGTTAGGGATTTCTGCAAAGGTCTGGGATGGTTGCCTGAATACCAAGGATAGGTAGAGATGATGGACATGGGCCATGGCCAGTTTCACATGCTGGATAGGGGCCCCACACTCTGGGTGGCTGACACGAAGTCGGGGCTCAGGCTCTGTCAGATTCAGCACTTAGTGGCCAGGGAAAACTATTAATCGGGGTGCCTCATAGGCCGAGTAGATTGATTCTCATGTGCAGTTTCTGTGCAGACTCAACAGGTCCTTCTTCTTTCTATGTGGAAGGCAGAATACTGCCTTGTGGCTCCAGAATTCCCTACTAAAAGATATTGTGGGGGCGCCTGGGTGGCTCGGTGGGTTAAGCCGCTGCCTTTGGCTCGGGTCGTGATCTCGGAATCCTGGGATCGAGTCCCGCATCGGGCTCTTTGCTCGGAAGGGAGCCTGCTTCTTCCTCTCTCTCTCTCTCTCTGCCTGCCTCTCTGCCTACTTGTGATCTCTCTCTGTCAGATAAATAAATAAATAAATCTTTCAAAAAAAAAATATTGTGGTCCAGTAGGGTGAGGACAGAATAGTAATACAAAGCTATGGTTAAATTCAGTGTGACGCAAAAGGCAGTTCCAGTGTAAAGCTGCTGTTTTGAATATCCAGCATCTGAGTAAGGGCAGATGTCAGATGTTTGCTCATGCTGGAGTTTGTGTCTATGTTTACCCACAAATTGAGGGGTGGCGTCAAGAGGCCATGGAGGATTTCCACACTGGGGCTTGTGAGATGCTCCAAACAGAAGGTTTCCTTCTACCGGACAGGGGCATTCTGGTTTGTTGTCTCCAGGGTCCCCCATGTGGAAAGTTTGTGTAGCAGAGCACTCCCTTTCGGATGCCTAGAAAGCACACCTCCACTGACCATTGCAACTTAGGAACATGGCAGGTTCATTATGTTGGCTCTGGGGTGAGGAACCAAGGACTTATTTTGACATGGAATCTCATGAACATGGGTAACAATGCTGGTTTGTTACCAGGGAGATCTTAGAAACACGGCGGCTAACGGGCCATGCAGGATTCATGTACCTTGAGGGTTTGACACAGGTCCAAGAGCTCGTATTCCGTCTGGGGTCAGGAGACGTTCTATTGTGGAGCTCAGGGACCATATGTTGTATCATTTTGGTATTCCAGAACAGGCCTCTCAGGCTAGATCCCTGAAAACTTAATCTAGGGTTCGAATAAGGTCCTAGGGACATGCCAGGCTCAATCTTCTGACTCCAGACCATTGACTCAGCGTCTGCCTGGAAGGAGGTGACCAGGGTGTTTCAGACTGGGAATTTGCATCCAGAGTGGCCTCCAGTATTGGGCTGGGCTCAGGGGACTTGCAGGTTTCTCCTTATCTGGAGATTATTGGGCAACTGTGATGGACACTTACCCTTCGGAATGACAGGCACTCTCCTGTGTTGTGGCTCCAGAGACCCCATCCTGGAGGGCATGTGAGCCATGGTTTTGGGAGGGAAGTCTTCAAACACAAATTCGATCACAAGGTGATCGCATGCCCATTGTGTAAGCCTGGAGGGCAGTTCGTCTGGAACTCTAAATCAGAAGATTCGAAGGCAGAAGCACAGGCTTTTGTGTCTATATAATGTGTCCAGGAAGGCTTCGGAATGCAAGTGCGGTCTCATGGGTCCATGGGAGATTATTCCTCTCTAGTGATCCTGGCGGCTCCCAATAGTTTGGTGCCTTAACTGAGGAAGGGAAGAATGCTGTTTTCCATGATAGGGGTGCCCCAAAACAGGGATTCTGGAGACGGGTTCTTGGTCTGGGCACCTGGAAAATCCCACCAAGATTTAAGATTTGGGCCTAGGGGCCTACCAGGCCTACAAAGCGGGTCCTGGAGGTGCAACTGAGAGCGTTTGTTTGAAAGCATGCTCAGGCAGAGAGTCACAATGCTTTCTTGTGCCCAGGGCAGCCCTCCGGAGTGGGCGTGGCCTCATTGGACATGCAGCTGGCTCCCACTCTGAGGGTTGGAAACCCATCCCAACTTCCAGGAATCCTGCCATGAGGAAGAAGGAGTTCTCTATTGTACTTTAGGTTCTCCCATTGGTAGGGATTCCACAAAGGGTCTGGGGACAGATGCCTGAATACCAAGGATTGGTAGAGATGATGGCCCTGGTCCATGGCCGGTCTCACTTGCTAGATATGGGCCCCGCCCCCTTGGTGGCTGACACGAGGTCAGGGCTCAGGCTCTGTCACACAGCACTAGTGACCAAAACAGCATATAAAACAGGATTCCCTCAAGGGCTGAGCAGATCTATCCTCATGCAGAGTTTTTGGGCCAGATTCACCAGGACCTTCTGCTTTACATGCGTAAGGCAGAATATTTTGTTGTGGCTCCAGAATTCCCTATCAAGAGGGATTGCGGACCAGTAGGGTGAGGGTGGCATTTTAAACACAATCTACAGTTCAATTCAGGGCCAAGTGGAAGTCACTTCCAATGCGCAGCACCTTATTTGAGATATCCAGGACCTGAGTAAGGGCAGATGTCAGATGTTTGCTCATGATGGGGTTTGTGTCTATGATGACCGACAAATGGAGGGGTGGCGTCAAGATAACATGAAGGATTTCCCCCGATGAGGCTTGTGAGATGCTCCAAACAGTAAGGTGTGCTTCTACTTGACAGGTGGAGTCTGGTTTGTTTGCTCGAGGTTCCCCCATGTGGAAAGTCTGGATAGCAGAACTCTTTGGCATGGATGCCTGGAAAGCACACCTGAATTGGCCATTGCATCTGAGGACCATGACAGGTTTGTTCTTGTGGCTATGGGTCGAAGTACAAAGGCCATGAGTTGACATAGAGTCTCATGAAGATGTGTCAAAATGCTGCTTTGTTACCAGGGAGAACTTAGAATGTTCTGGTGGCTAAGGGGATGTGCAGGATTCATATACCCTGAGGGTTTGACAAAGGTCCTGAGCATGGCTTTCATCTGGGGACAGATGATGTTCTGTTGTGGGGCTCAGGGACCATATGTTGTATCATAAGTTGGTATTCCAGAAAAGGCCTCTGTGGACAGAAGCCTGAAAAGCTAATCTAGGCTTCCAATGAGGTCCTACGTGCTTGTCAGGTACAATCATCTGACTAAGGACCATGGACTTGGGTGTCTGCCTGGATGGAGGTGATCAGGATGTTTCAGCCTGCACATTTGCATCCAGAGTGGCCTCCAATATTGGGGTGGTCTCAGGGGACTTGCAGGTTTATCCTAATCTGAAGGGTTTGGGCAACTGTGATGGGCACAGTTTCCTCGGGGATGGCAGGCACAGTCCTGTGGTGTGGCTCCAGAGACACCATCCTGAAAGGCATTTGAGCCATGGTTTTGGGAGAGAAGTCTGCAAATAAAAACTCGGTTTAGGGTTAGTGGTGAGGTGATCACAGACCCAAAGCCTAGACCTGGTTGTCAGCACGTCAGGAACAGTAAATCAGGTGCCTCGAAGGCAGTAGCAAAAGCTTTTGTATCTGGATTTTGTATCCACGATGGCCTCTGAATGCAGGTGTTGTCTCATGGGTCCATGGGACATTTTTTCCCTGAAGGATCCTGGCGGCTCTCAGTAGTTTGGTTGCTTTCTAAGGGAAGTGTAGAATGCTGTTTTCCATCTTTGTGGTTCCCCAAAACAGGGATTCTAGTGACGGACTCTGGGAATGGGTGTATCTAAAATCTCACCAGGAGTAAGGATTTGGGCCTGGGTGTGTATCAGTCATGCAATGCCGGATCCTGGAGTTGCAACTGAGAGTTTTTGTTTGAAAACATGCTCATGCTGAGGGTCACAATGCCTGCTTGTGTTCAGGGCCACCCTCAGGAGTGGACGTTGTCTCCTTGGCCTTGCAGCTGGTTCGCATTCTGAGGGTTTGACACCTATCTCAGCAGTCAGGACTCCTGTCATATGGAGCGAGGAGTTCTCTATTGTGCTTCAGGTTCCCGCATTGGTAGGGATTTCAGCAAAGGTCTTGGGCAGTTGCATGAAAACCAAGGATGGGTAGAGATGATGGCCATGGGCCCTGGCTGGTCTCACAAGCTGGATATGGACCCCGAACTGTGGTTTGTTGACACGAAGTAAGGACTCAGGCACTTTCAGACACAGCACTAGTAGCCAGGGCAAAATATAAACCCGGGTACCCTCGAGGGCCGAGTAGACTGATCTTCATGGAGGAGTTTCTGGCCAGACTCACTAGGCCCTCCTTCATGCTTTCAAACAAGCCCTCTCAGTTACAGCACCAGGATCCTGCATTGCAGTTCCATTACGCCCCTAGGCCCAAATCCTAACACTTGGTGGGCTTTTCCAGGGGCCCAGACCCAGAGCCCATCTCTGGAATCCTGTTTTGGGGCACTCCTAAGATGGAAAAGTGCATTCTTCCCTTCCACGAAAATGCCATCAAATTATGGGGAGGTGCCAGGATCCTTAGAGAGGAAAAGTGTCCCATGGACCCATGAAAACACACCTGTTTTCGAGGCCATCCTCGACACACAATCCTGACAGAAAAGTCTGTGCTACCACCTTCCCTTCATCTCAATTATAGTTCCTGACGAGCTGCCCTCCAGGTCTACACATTAGGCCTGCGACCATAACACCACTAACCATAAACTGAATTTGTGTTTGCAGATTTCTCTCCAAAAACCATGGATCACATGCCCAACAGGATGGGGTCTCTGGAGTTACATTATAGGACTGTGCTGCTATCACCAAGGAAACTCTGTCCATCACAGTTGCCCAAACCTTTCAGATTTGGTGAAAAATGCAAAGCCCCTTAGCCAACTCCAATATTGGCGCCAATCTGGACACAAATGCACAGTCTGAAACAACCTGATCACCTACATCCAGGCAGACAGCCAAGTCAATGGTCCTGAGTCAGAAAATTGAACCTGACATGCCCCTAGGACTGTATTGGAACCCTAGGTTAGGATTTTAGGCATCTGTGCTCAGGGTCCTATTCTGGAATACCAAGATAGGATATATCACGTTGTCCCTGGGCCACACAACAGAACATCTCCTGTCACAGGAAGAAAACTGTGCTCTTTGAAGTGTGCCAAACCCTCCATGTACAAGAATCCTGCATGGCACATTAGCCACCAGCACACTCTAAGATCTCCCTCAAAACAAACCAGCATTGTGACCAAACTGCAAGAGATTCCTGTCAACTCAAGGCCTGGGTACTTCGTCCCAGAGACAGCAGAACGAACCTGCCATGTTCCTTAGCTGAGCAAATGTCAATGGAGTTGTGCATTCCAGGCATCCAAATGGGAGGGCTCTGCTACCCATACTTTCCACATGGTTCACCCTGGAGCAAACAAACCAGACTCCAACTGTCCTGTAGAAGGAAACCTTTCTGTTCGGAGCATCTCACAAACTTTGGCGTGGGAAATCCTCCATGGCCTCTTGGTGCCCCCCTCCATTTGTCGGTCATCATAAACACAAATTCAGTGTGAGCACAGATCTGACATCCGCCCTTAAACAACTGCTGGATATATTGAATAAGCCACTGCACATTGGAACTGCTTTCTACTTGGGACTGAATTGAACCATAGCCTGTGTTTACAAATCCATCATCAACCTACTAGTCCCCAAGCCCTCATGATAGGGAATTCTGGAGCCACAATGCAGCATTCTGACTTACCCGTAGAAAGAAGAGATGCCTGGTGAGTCTGCCCAGAAACCCCACATGAGTTAAATATGCATGGCCCTCAAGGGAGCCCCGATTTATAGACTGCCCTGGCCACTAGTGCTGTGTCTGACAGAGCATGAGCTCCGACATAGTGTCAGCCACCAAGAGAGCGGGCCCCATTACCATCATATGAGACCGCCATGACCCAAGTCCATCATCTCTACAGATCTTTGGTATTCAGGCACTTTTTCCCAGAATTTTGCTGGAAACCCTGCCAATGGGGGTACCTGAAGAACAATAGAGAACTCCTCTTTCCATGGCAGGAAGCCTGGCTGTTGTGATGAGTGTCCAACTCTCAAAGTGGGAGGCAACTGTATGGCCAATGAGACCATGCCCTCTCCTGAGGGCCCTCCTGGGCACAAACAGGCATGGTGACCCTCAGCCTAAACATGCTTTCAAACAAGCCATCTCAGTTACACCACTAGGATCCTGCATTGCAGGCCTGGAAAGCCCCTGGCCCAAATCCTAACACTTGGTGGGATTTTCCAGGCACCCAGACCCAGAGACCATCTCTGGAATCCCTGTTTTGGGGTACCCCTAAGTTGGAAAACAGCACTCTTCTGTGTTTTGGGGCACCCGTAAGATGGAAAGGAGCAATCTTTTCTTCTCTGAAAAAGCCACCAAACTATGGGAACTGCCAGGATCCTTAGAGAGGAAAAGTCTCCCATTGAACCGTGAGACCACATCTACATTCTGAGCCCATCCTGGACACACAATGCAGATAGAAAAGCCTGTGCTTCCAGCTTCCAGTCACCCTAATTACATTTCCTGATGTGCTTCCATCTAGGTCTATGCATTGGACCTGCGATCACCTCGCCACTTTCCCTAACACAAATGTGTGTTTGCAGACTTCCCTCCCAAATCCATGGCTCTCATGACCTCCAGGATGGAGTTTCTGGAGCCTTCCCACAGGAATGGGCCTGCCATCCCCAAGGAAACTGTGCCCATCACAATTGCCCAAAGCCTCAAATTAGGAGTAACCTGGAAGGACCCTGAGCCCACCCCAATATTGGAAGTGGCTCTGGATGCAAATGCACAGTCTGAAATACCCTGATCACCTACATCCAGACAGACACCCATGTCAATGATCCTTAGTCAGAAAATTAAACCTGACGTGCACCTAGGACATCATTGGAACCCTAGATTAGGTTTCAAGCATCTTTCCTCAGAGGCCTGTTGTTGAATACCAAGTTAGAATACAACATATGTACCCTGAGCCACAAAACAGAACATCTCTTCTCCCGAAAAGGAAACTGTGCACATCGACCTGTGCCAAACCCTCAGGGTAGGAAAATTCTTCATGGCCCGTTAGCCACCAGAACATTGTAAGACCTCCCTTGTTACAAACCAGTATTGGGACACCTCTGCAAGAGATTCCAAGTCAACTCAAGGCCTTGGTACTTGGCCCCAGAACCACCAAAATGAACCTGTCATGTTCCTCAGCTGCAATGGTCATTGGACGTGTGCTTTTCAGTCATCCATGCGGGAGGGCTCTGCTATCCAAACTTTCCACATGGAGGACCCTAGAGGAAACAAACCAGACTCCTCCTGTCCATTAGAAGGAAACATTGTTGTATGGAGCATCTCACAATCCTAAGCGTGGGTAATCCTCCATGGCCTCTTGAAGCCACCCCTCCATTTGTCGGTCAACCTAGACACAAGCTCCACTGTGAGCAAACATCTGACATCTCCCCTTACTCAGGTGCTGGATATCTCTTATAAGCTGCTGCACATTGGAACTGACTTCCGCTTGGTACTCAATTTAAGCATAGCTGGTGTTTATAATTGCATTCTTACCCCACTTGTCCCCAAGCCCCCTTGATAGGAAATTCTGGAGCCACCACACAGCATTCTGCCTGCCCCATAGAATGAAGTGCTTCGTGAGCCTGCGCAGAAACCCCACATGAGGACCAATCTGCTCGGCCCTCGAGAGAACTCTGATTTATAGGCTTCTCTGGCCACTAGTGTTGTGTGACAGAGCCTGAGCCAAGACCTCGAGTCAGACACCCAGAGAGCGGGGCCTGTATCCAGCATGTGAGAACGGCCATGGCCCAAATCTGTCATCTCTATGCATCCTTGGTATTCAGGCATCTGTCCCCAACCTTTGCTGGAATCCCTGCCAATGGGGGAACCTGAAGGACAATAGAGAATTTTTCCTTCTCCATGGCTGGAAACCTGGCCATTGGAATAAGTGTCTATCCGTCAGGGTGGGAGCCAGCACATGGGCAGTGAGACCACGCCCACTCCTGAGGGCCGCCCTGGCACAAACAGGCATTGTGATGCTCAGCCTGAGCATGCTTTCAAACAAGCCCTCTCAGTTGCACCACCAGTATCCCACATTGCATCCTGGTATGCCCATAGGCCCAAATCCTAACCCTTGGGATTTTCCAGGCACCCAGACCAAGAGCCCATCTCTGGAATCCCTGTTTTGGGGCAACCCTAAGATCGAAAACAGCACTCTTCCCATCCCGAAAAGCTATCAAACTATTGGGAGCCGCCAGGATTCTTAGAGAGGTAAAATCTCCCATGGACCCATGAGACCACAGCTGCATTCCTAGGCCATCCTGGGCACACAATTCAGATAAAAAAGCCTGTGCTTCCGCCCTCGAGTCACTCCAATTATTGTTCCTGACAAGTAGCCCTCCAGGTCTACGCATTGTCCTGCGATAACCTCGCCACTAACCCTAACCCGAGTTTGTGTGTGCGGATTTCTCTCCCAAAATCATGGCTCACATGCCTTCCAGGATGGGGTCTCTGGAGCCACATCACAGGACTGTGCCTGCCAACCCCATGGAAATTGTGCCTTTCACAGTTACCCAAACACTCCAGAGTAGGAGGAAACATGCAATGCCCATGAGGGCACCCCAATATTGGGGGCTACTCTGGACACAAATGCGCAATCTGAAACACCTTGATCACCTACATCCAGGCAGACACCCAATTCAACTATCCTGAATATGAAGATTGAAACTCTCATGACCCTGGGACCTCATTGGAACCCTAGATTAGGTTGTCAGGCATCTGTCTTCAGAGGCCTGTTCTGGAATACGAACTTATGATACAACATGTGGTCCCTGAGCCACACAACACTACATCTCCTGTCCCCAGAAGAAAACCATGCTCTTCGACCTGTGTGAAACCCTTAGGGTAGGACAATCCTGCATGGCACCTTAGCCACCAAAACATTCTAAGATCTAGCTGGTAACAAACCAGCATTTTGACCCATCTGCAGGAGATTCCATGTCAACTCAAGGCCTTGGTACTTTGCCCCAGAGCCACCCTAAAGAAAATGCCATGTTCCTCAGATGCATTGGTCAATGGAGGTGTGCTTTCCAGGCATCCATGTGGAAGAGCTCTGCTACCCATACTTTTCACATGGGGGAACCTGGAGCAAAGAAGACTCCACCTGTCCAATAGAAAAAGCAACCTTGCTGTTTGGAGCATCTCACATGCATCAGCGTGGAGAATCCTCCACGGCCTCTTGATGCCACTCCTTCATTTCTCGGTCATCATAGACACAAACTCCAGTGTGAGCAAACATCTGACATCCACCCTTACTCAGATGGTGGACATTTCTTTTGTTGGCCATCATAGATACAAACTCCATCGTGAGGAGACATCTGACCCTCAGCCATACTTAGGTGCTGAGATCTCGAAACAACCACTGCACACTGAACGCCCACTCAGTATGGGCAGCTGGGCACAAACAGGCATTGTGACCCTCACCCTGAGACCCATTTCCAGCAAGTACCATGGGAGCTGGACCATGGCCCCACAGATTGGGCCTGTCATGCCCCTAGGCCCAAATCCAAAGCCTTTGTGGGGTTATCCAGGCACAAGAACCGAGAACTCATCTCTGGAATCCCGGTTTTGACAGGAACCCTGACACGGTAAAACACGGTCCCCCCTTCCCCCATTAAGACACCAAACTCTTGGGTACCGGCAGAATCCACAGAGAGGTAAAATATCCCATGGACACATGAGGACACCCCACCATTCAGAGGCCATTCTAGACAAAATCCAGACAGAAAAGCCTTTGCTCCTGCCTCCCAGTCGCACAAATTTCAAATCCCGAGAAGCTGCACTCAGGGTCTGCAGATCTGGCGTGCCATCACCTGGCCCTTAACTCTTAACCAATTTTGTGTCTGAAGACTTTTGTCTCAGAGCCCTTAAACACATGCCCTCCAGGATGGAGTCGCCAGAACCACACTACATCACCTGGCCTGCTCTCCAGAGCAAACTCTGCCATCTCAGTTGCCCAAACCCTCCAGATTAGGAGAAATCTGCAAGGCCCCTGAGCCTACCCCAATTTCATAGGCCGCTCTGGAAAAAAATTCTGTCTGACACAGCCTCAGCACCTACCTCCAGGAAGACACGCAGGTCAAAGGCCCTGAGTCCGAAGGTCGAACGTGACATGCCCCTACAACCTCATCAGAACCCTAGCCTAGGTATTCAGGCCTCTGTGTCCAGAAGCCTATTCTTTAAATTCAACATATGATCTGACATATGGTCCCTGAGCCATATAAGAGAAGCCCTCCTGTCCTGAGAAGGAAACCCGGCTGCTGGGAACAGGGTCTAACCATCAGGTAGGAGAATCCTGCATGGCCACAGACCCACCACCACATTCTAAGGTCTCCTTGGACACTAAACAGCATTGTGACTCGTTAGACTGAGAACATCCGTCAACTTAGATCTCTTGGAACTTGGAACCAGAACCAGCAGATAAAGCCTTCCATGTTCCTCAGCTGCAATGGTAATGCAAGGAAGGTTTCCCAGGCCTCCATTCAGAGAGCTCTGCTATCGAATCATTTATATGGGGGACCCTGGAGCCCTCTAAGCAGACTTCCCCTGTCCCTCAGTAGGACACCTTGCTGTTTGGAGAAGCTCACAAGATCCTGCTTGGGAAAACCTCCAAGAATTCTTGAGGCCACCCCACAATTCGTTGACCATAATTGATACAAACTCCAGCCTGAGCAGACATCTGACCCTCGCCCATACTTAGGTGCTGGGGATCTCGAAACAACCACTGCACATTGGAATGGCCATGTTCTCGGCACTGAGCTTATCCGTGGCTTGTGTTTTCAGACTTCTGTCCTCACACTACTCGCATGCAAGCCCTCCATATTGGGAATTCTGGAGCCACAACACAGCCTTCTGCCTGCCCACTAGAAAGAAGTGCCCTATGGGTCTTTGCAGAAACCCACATGAGGATCCTCCTGCACAGCCCTCAATGGCACCCCAATATAATAGGCCAACCTCTGCACAAATGCTCTGTCTGACACAGCCCGATCCCCGACCTCCAGTCAGCCGCACAGATAGTGGGCCCCATATCCTGCAGGTGGGTTCAGCTTTGGCCCAAGGCCATCATATCAAACCAACCTGGGTAATCAGGTACCTGTCCCAGACTTAGTTCAAATTCCTGCCCATAGAGGACCCTGAAGCACAAAAGAGTACTCCTCCTTCCCCATGGCCAGAAAACTAAATGTTGAGATGGCTGTCCAACCCTCAGAGTGGGAGCCAAGTGCATGGCCCGTGAGACCATGCCCACTCTGCATGGATATCTGGGCAGAAACAGGCATTGTGACCCTCAGCTTGAGAACCATTTCCAAAAAGCCCCCTTGCGAGCCTTACTAGAAGAACATAGAGTGGGCCTGTCATGCCCCTAGGCCCAAATCCTAAGACTTGTTGGGGTGATCCAGGCTCCCAGACCCAGAACCCATCTCTGAAATGCATGTTTGGACAGGGCCCCTGACAAAGAAAACCACGCTCCCCCAATCCCCCAGAAAGACACCAAACTCTTGGGTGCTGGGCAGAATTCCCAGAGAGGTTGAATTTCACATGGACCCATGAGGCCACCCCTCCATTTCGTGGCCATCTCAGACAAACAAATCAGACAGAAAAGCCTGTTCTCCTGCCTCCCAGCCGTCCGAATTTTAAATCCCAAGCAGCTGCCCTCAGGGTCTGCAGATCGGGTCTGCCACCACCTCGCCCCTATCTCTTACCCGAGTTTGAGTCTGAAAACTTTGGACTCAAATTCCTGACCCATATGCCCTCCTGGACGGGGCCTCCAGGACCACAGCACATCACTGGGCCTGCTCTCCTGAGGAGTCTCAGTCCGTCTCTGTTTTCCAAACCCACCAGATAAGGAGAAACCTGCAAGGCCACCCCAAATTCAAAGGCTGCTCTGGAAAAAATTGACAGTCTGACATAGCCTCAGAACATACTTCCAGGAAGACACACAGGGCAATGGGAAGGGAAGAATGGCCTAAGACCATTGCGGGTCTGATATGTTGGATGTGCGGCCAGCTATCTTGGTATCTGTTGGAAGGTCTGGGCTCAGGTTATGGAAGACAGAACATTAGTGCTTACGGAAACCTATGCAATTGGGGTATTGCCGAGGGTGAGCAAGTTGATTTTCATTTGGGGTTTCTGGCCAATGCCATAGACAATGTTTTTCTTCTGGGGGAAGGCAGAGTGCTTCATTGTGGCCCCAGAATTCCCAATCTGGAGGACTTGTGGGCCAGGAGTGTGAGGACAGAAGTCTGAAAACACAAGATAGGTTGAGGTTTGGGGCCAAGGGCACATCAGGCCCACTCTGCAGAGGCTGAATTGAGATCTCCTGCATCTGACATCATGGCAGTATGAGATGTTGCCTCAGGCTAGAGTTTGTGTCCATGACGGCCCCTTCCTGAAGTGCTTGGGGGCTTCAGGAGGCCATGGAGCTTTCCCAACGATGGGAGTTGTGAGCTACCCCAAACCTCAAGGTTTCCTTCTGCAGGACAGTCGAGTCCTATTGGATGGTTCCAGGATGCCCCATACGGAAAGACTCGAGAGCAGGGGTCTAAGCATGGATGCCTGGAAACACCACCTCACATTCCCACTGTTTGGTCTGGAAAAGGCAGGCTCAATCTGCGGCCTCTTGGGCATGCTACCCAAATGGCTGAGTTGAAATGGACTGTCTAGAGGATGGGTCATAATATGGGTTGACGCCATGGAGACCTTGTAATGTGGTGGTGGCTCAGGGACTCTGCAGGATTCTACAACCCAAAGGGTTTGACACAGCTCCAACAAGGAAGCTTCCCATGTGGAGACGAGAGGTGTTCTGTTCGGTGCCTCAGGAAAGCCCCATATGCAGGTCTTCCAACCCAGGCCTCTGAGGAGTGACACCTGGAAACCAAAGCAAGAGTTCAAATTAGGGCCTAGGGGCCTGTCTGGTTCAATCTTTTGTCTTTGTGGACATTGTTCTGCATGCCTGCATGGAGGTAGTTGCTCAGCTTGTGTCAGAATGCCCCTGTTTGTACAGGGCAGCTTACACTAGTGGGATGTCCTCGAGGGCCTTGAGGTTTCTCCTATTCTGCAGGGTTGTGTTCAATGGAATGGGCACAGCTTCCTAGGAGAGAGCAGGCACAGTCCTGTGGATAGACTCCAGAGGACCCAGCCTGGAGGATGTGTTTGCCAGAGCTGTGGGGACTGATGTCTGAAAACACAAACTTGGTTCAGATTTTGGGCCAAGGTAATGGCAGGCCTGATCTCCAGTCCGTGAGGGAAGCTCCTCTGCATATGAAAGGAGGGCAAGTGGGACGTGGTCACTTAGGCTTTTGTCTCTGGGTGCTGTGTCCACAATGGCCGTTTAATGTAGGGATTGCCTCATGGGCCATGGAAGAGTCTCCATCTTTGGGGATGGGCCAAGCTCCCAAGAGTTTGGGGTCATTCTGTGGGAAGGGAAGAGTACGGTTTTCTGCCACAGGTGTCCCCCCAGTAGAGGGATTCTAGAGCAGAGAAGTGGATACTGACGACTGGAATATCCGACATCTGGTTAGGCATGGGTGCCTATACGCATGGCAAGCCCCATATGTGGGCTCTTGGTCCAGCCATTGAGAGGCGTTACTTGAATAAGGGACTCACGCTGATGGTCACAATGCGTGTTTGTGCCCAAGGTGACCCTCAAGCATGGGCATGGCCTCATGGGCCATGCAAGTTTCTTTTACACTGAAGGTTTGACTCTCTGCCAAAATTAAGGTTTCTTGCCATGGGGAAAGAGGAGTTCGGACTTGTGCATCAGGTTCTCCCTGTGCAGGGATTGGAGATAAGTTCTAGGTTCCGATGCCTGAAAATCCAGGTTGGGAAGGAATGATGGCCTAATGACGTGGCGGTTCCAATGTGCTGGGTGTGCAGCCAGCTGTCTCGGTGTCTGTTGGAAGGTCTGAGCTCAGGCTATGTAAGACAGAGCATTAGTGCCTAGGGTAGACTATGCAATTGGGGTGTTGTCGAGGGCCAAGCAGTTTGATCCTCATTTGGGGTTACTGGGCAACGGTATAGACAATGTTTTTCTTCTGGGGGTCAGGTAGAGTGATTCGTTGTGGCCCCAGAATTCCCAATTGGGAGGGCTTGTGGGCCAGGAGTATGAGGACAGAAGTATGAAAACACAAGATAGGGTGAGGTTTGGAGCCAAGGACACAGCAGGCCCACTCTGCAGAGGCAGAATCGGGATCTCCTGCATCTGGATTCAGGGTGATGATCAGACGTTGGATGATGCTGGAGTTTGTGTCTGCGATGGCCCCTTCATGAAGCAGGGGTTTCATGAGGCCAAGGCGGTTTTCCCACACTGAGTTTGTGAGTTGCTCCAAACCACAAGGTTTCCTTCTGAAGCACACTCAAGTCCTTTTGGATGGCTAAAATGAAGTCCCATACGTAAGAACTGGAGGGCAGGGTTTGAAGGATGGATGCTTGTACAGCATACCTCACATTCCCATTGGCTATTTGCAACAAGACATATTTGATCTGCTGGCTCAGGGGCAAGCTACCCATGGGGCTGAGTGGAAATGGACTCTCCTGAAGATGGGTCATAATGTGGGTTTGTGTCCATGGAGACCTTAGAATGTGCTGGTGTTTCAGGGGCCCTACAGTATTCGTCTACCTGAAGGGTTTGATACAGCTCCAATAAGAAAGCTCCCCATGTGGAGATGAGAAAGGTTCTGTTTGGTGCCTCAGGAAAGCCCCATATGCTGTTCTTTGAACCCAGGCCTCTGAGAAGTGACACCTAGAAACCAAACAAGAGTTCAGATTAAGCCTAGGGGCCTGTCCGGTTCAATCTTCTGTCTCTGCGGACATCTGTCTGTGTGTTTGCATGGATGTAGTTGCTCAGCTTGTGTCAGAATGTCCCTGTTTGTCCAGGGAGGCTTACATTAGTGGGATGGCCCTACGGGCCTATCCAGTTCAATCTTCTTCTATGTGGACATCTGTCTACATCTCTGAGTGGAGGTAGATGATCAGCTATTGTCCAATCTCCCCTGTTTGTCCTGGGTGGCCTACACTATTGGGATTGCCTCGGTGATTTTGGGGGCTTCTCTTAATTTGCAAGGTTGTGGCCAATGGAATGGGCAGAATTCCTTTGAAAGGGAAGGCACAGTTTTGAGGTTTGTCTCCAAGGGCCCAAGCATGGAGGGTGTGTGGGTCAGGGCTGTGGGGACAGAAGTCTGAAAACACAAACTCGGCATAGGTTTGGGGACGTAGGTATGGCAGGCCCAATCTACAAACCTTGAGGAGAACTCTTCTGGATATGAACAAATGGCGAGTGTGAGGAGCTTGCACAGGCTTTTGTCTCTGGATTTTGTGTCAACGATGGCCATGGAATGTCCGGGAGGCCTCATGGGCCATGGACGAGTCTCCCTCTCTGTGGATTTCGCCCGTTCCCAAGAGTTTTGGGTCAATCTGTGGGATCAATGAGTCATTTCTGTTTTGTTACCTCAGATGTCCAACAAAAAGAGGGAATCCAGAGCAGAGCCTTGGTTTCGGGCGACTGGACAACCCGACGTCTGGTTAAAGCTTGGGGCTAGGGGGATGGCAAGTCCAATATGCCATATCATGGTACAGCCACTGAAAGGCCATAATTGAGCACAGGCCACACGCTGAGGGTCCCAATGCATGTTTTTGCCCTCGCGGAACTCAGGCAACCAAGCCTCAGGAAACTCATATATGCTGATATTGGAAACCAGGCCTCTAAGGAGAGATACCTGGAAACCAAAGCAATGGATTTCAATCTTCTTAGCTGGGGTCATCCATCTAAGGTATGAGTGGAGGTAGATGCTCAGCTGGTTCAGTCCGCCCTTGTTTGACCTGGGCGGCCTACACTATTGGGATGGCCGTGGGGACAATTGTGGAAAATGGAATGGGTAGAATTCCCATGGAGTGGGCAGGCACAGACTTGATGTGTGGCTCCAGGGGCCCCAGCCTGGAGGGGGTGTGGGTCAGGATTGTGGGGACAGAAGTCTGAAAACAGAAATTCGGCATAGGTTTGGGGATGTAGGTATGGCAGTCCTGATCTACAGGAAGAAACTCTCATGAAGGGAACACTTCAGGACATGAAGAAAGAGTGAGTGTGAGGCAATTATTCAGGCTTTTTTCTCTGGATTTTGTGACAACGATGGCTGTGGAATGTCGGGGAAGCCTCAAGGGCCATGGACGAGTCTTCCTCTCTGTGGATTTGAACCAATCCCAATTGTTTTGGGTCAGTCTCTGGGATGGGAGGAGTCCTTTCAGTTTTGTTACATCAGGTGTCCCACCAAAAGAGGGATTCCAAAGCAGAGTCCTTGGGAGGGGCGAATGGAAAACCCGAAATATGGTTAAAAATTGGGGCCTAGGGGCATGGAACTCACAATATGCCGTCTCTTTGTCCAGCCACTGTGAGGCCTTACTTGCAGACTGGGCTCACGCTGAGGGTCACAATGTGTGTTTCTGACCAACACGGCCCTCAAGCATGGGCGGGGCCTCATGGGCCACACTGGATTCAATTACACTGAACGTTGGACAACATGCCAAGCACAAGGTTTCTTGCCATGGGGAAGGAATTCTGATTTCTACACCATCTTCAACCCTGGGCAGTGATTGGATATAAGGTCTAGGTTCTGAAGCATGAAACCGGAGGTTGGGAAGAGATGATGACCTAAGGCGATGACGGGTCTGATGTGCTCACTGTGCGGCCAGCTGGCTGGATGTGGGTTGGGAGGTCCAGCCTCAGGCTGTGTCAGAAAGGGCATTAGTGCTCAGGGAAGCCTGTGTAATTGGGGTACAGTCAAGTGGTGTGCAAATTGATCCTCATTTGGTGTTTCTGGGTAGCCCCAGAGGGCAATGTTTTTCTTTTGGAGGGCAGGCAGAGTGCTGTATTGTAATTCTGGAATTGCCAAATTGGAGGGCTTTTGGGCCAGGATTGTGAGGACAGATAACTGAGAACACAAACTATGCTTAGGTTTCTGGGCGAGGGCCTGGCAGGCACACTTTGCAGAGCTGAATCAAGATCTCGTGCATCTGATGTCAGACCAAGGATCAGGCGATCACTCAGGTTGCAGTTTCTGTCCCTGATGTCCCCTTCATGAAGGGGGAGGGTGATCAAGAGACCATGGAGGTACTCCCATGACGGGAGTTGTGAGATGCTCTAAACCACAAAGATTCTTCTGTGGGACAATTGAGACCTGTTGGTTGACTCCAGGACTTCCCATACGAAATGATCCCAAGCAGGGCTCTAACAATGGATGGCTGGGCAGGCCACCTCTCATTCCAATTGTCTCCTAGCGACAAGACAGGTTAGATCTGTTGGATCTGGGGGGGCAACCGAGGGGGCTGAGTTGAAATGGACTCTTCTGAGGATGGGTCCTAATGTGGGTTTATGTCCATGGAGACCTTGGAATGAGGCGGGGGCACCAGGGCCCTGAAGGCTTCTCCTAACCAGAGGCTTTGACACAGCTCCAACGTGCAAGTTTCCTATGTGGAGACGAGATTTGTTCTGATGGATGCCTCAAGAAAGAGCCATATGCTGGTATTGGAATCCAGGCCTCTGAGAAGAGATGCCTAGAAACCAAAGCAAAGGATCCGATTAGGGCCTAGAGGCCTGTTTGTTCCAATTTACCTCTGGGGACATCTCTCTGTGGGTCTGAGTGCAGGTAGGTGCTCAGATGGGCTCAGATTGCCCCTGTTTGTCCTGGGAAGCCACCACTATTGGGATGGCCTCGGGCACTTTGGAAGTTTATCCTATTTGTAGGGTTATGGCAGTGGAATGGGCAGAATTCCCTTGGAGAAGGCAGGTACAGTCCTCAGGTTTGGCTCCAGGGGCCTGAGCCTATAGGGTGAGTGGGACAGTTGTCTGAAAACACAAACTCAGCTTAGGTTTCGGGTTGTAGGTATGGCAGGACTGATCTACAGACCATGAGGAGAACTCTTCAGGATATAACAAAGAGTGAGCGTGAGGTGCTTGCTCAGGATTTTGTCTCTGTATTTTGTGTCACCGATGGCCGTGGAATGTCCGAGTGACCTCATGGGCAATGGATGAGTCTTCCTTTCTGGGGATTTGGCCCAATCCCAAGAGTTTGGGGTCATTCTGTGGGATGGGAGGAGTCCATTTTGTTTTTTAACCTCAGGTGTCCCACCAACAGAGGAATTCCAGAGTAGATCCCTTGGGTGAGGTGACTGGACAACCACAAATCTGGTTAAAATCTGGGGCTTAGGGGCATGGCAAGTCCATTATGACATTTAATGGTCCAGCCACTGAGAGGACTTACTAGAGGACAGGACTCATGCTGAGGGTCACAATGCATGTTTATGCCCTGGCAGCACTCAAGCAGGAGTGGGGCCTCATGTCTGGTTTCTCCTACACTGAACATGGCCAACATGCCAAGCACAAGGTTTCTTGCCATGGCTAAGGAGGAGTTCTGATTTCTGAATCACATTCAGACCTTGGCAGAGTTTGGGGTTAAGGTCTAAGTCCTGAAGCCTTAAAAGCTAGGTTAGGAAGAGATGACGACGTAAGGCCATGGCAGGTCCAATGTGCTCAGTGTGTGGTCAGCTGTCTGTGTGTTGGTCAGGAAGTCCGGGCTCAGGCTGTGTCAGACAATGTATTAGTGCCCAGGTTAGACTATATAATTTGGGTACAGTAGAGTGCCGTGTAGGCCTATCTTCATTTGGGGTGTGTGGGAAGCTCCACAGGGCAACATTTTTCTTCTTTTTGGCAGGCAGAGTGCTGCATTGTGGGTCCGGAATTGCCAAACTTGAGGACTTGGGGGCCAGGAGTGTGAGGACGGAAGTGTGAGAACAAAAGCTAGACATAGGTTTCAGGGCGAGGGCAAGGCAGGCACACTCTGCAGAATTGAATGAGATCTCGCGCATCAGAAGTCAGGGCGAGGATCAGACTTTGGCTCAGGTTGGAGATCCTGTCCGTGATTTCCCCTTCATGAAGGGGTGGGGCATTACAAAGCCATTGAGGTTTTCCCAAGTTGAGTGCTGTGAGATGATCTCAAACGCAAGGATTCCTTTTCCAGGAGATTTGAGGCCTGTTCAATGGCTCCAGGATGTCCCATACGGAACGACGCTGGAGCAGGGTTCTAAGGATGGATGCCTGGGCAGCCCGCCTCGCATTCCAATTGTCTCCTAGCAACTAGACAGGTTCAATCTGCTGGCTCTGGGGGAGCAACCAAGGGGGATGAGTTGCAATGGACTCTCCTGTGGCTGGGTCCTAATGTGGGTTTGTGTCCATGGATACCTTGAAATGGGGAGGGGGCACTTGGGCCCTGAAGGATTCTCCTAACCGGAAATTTTGAGACATCTCCAAAGAGCAAATTTCCCATGTGGAGGCAAGATTTGTTCTAATTGGTGCCTCAGGAAACCCCCATATGCTGGTATTGGACTCCAGGCCTCTAGGAAAAACACCTGGAAACCAAAGGAATGGATCCGAATAAGGCCTAGAAGCCTGTCTGATTCTATCTTCTTCTTCTCTGGTGATATCTGTCTATGGTATGAGTGAAGGTAGTTGCTCAACTGGTGTCAGACACCCCCTGTTTGTATGGGCAGCCTACACTATTGGGATGGCCTCAGGGACTTTGGAGGTTTCTCATAATTTGTACGATTATTGACAATGGAATGGGCAGAATTCCCGGGGAGTGGGCAGTCACAGACCTGATGTGTGGCTCCAGGGGTCCCATCCTGGAGGGTGTGTGGGCCAGGACTGTGGGGACAGAAGTCTGAAAACACAAACTCAGAATAGGTTTCGGGTCGTATATATGGCAGGCCCTATCTACAGACCGTGAGGAGAACTCTTCGGGATATGAAGAAAGAGCGAGTGTGAAGCACTTATTCAGGCTTTTGTCTCTGGATTTTGTGCCAACAATGGCCATGGAATGTCGGGGAGACCTCATGGGCAATGTATGAGTCTTCCTCTCTGTGGATTTTGCCCGATCCCAATTGTTTTGGGTCAATATGTTATATGGGAGGAGTCCTTTCCGTTTTGTTACCTCAGGTGTCCCACAAAAAGAGGGATTCCAGAGCAGAGCCCTGGGAAGGGGTGTCTGGACAACCTGAACTATGGTTAAAAATTGGGGCCTAGGGGCATGGCAAGCCCAATATGCCTTCTAATGGTCCAGCCCCTGAGAGGACTTCCTTAAGGACAGAACTCACGCTGAGGGTCATGGGGCACGCTGGTCTCTCCTACACTGAACATGGGACAACATGCCAACCATGAGGTTTCTTGCCATGGGAAAGTACTAGTTCTGATTTCTGCATCTCATTCACCCCTGGGCAGTGATTGGAAATAAGGTCTAGGTTCTGAAGCCTGAAAACCGAGGTTGGGAAGAGATGATGAACTAAGGCCAAGGCGGGTCCAATGTGCTCAGTGTGCGGCCAGCTGGCTAGGTGTGGGTATGGAGGTCCATGTTCAGGCTGTGTCAGAAACGGCATTAATGCCCAGGGCAGCCTGTATAATTGGGGTACAGTCAAGTGGTGTGCAAGTTGATCCTCATTTGGGGTTTCTGGGTAGCACCAGAGGGCAATGTTTTTCTTCTGGAGGGCAGGCAGAGTGCTGCATTGTAGTTCTGGAACTGCCAAATTGGAGGGCTTGTGGGCCAGGAGTGTGAGGACAGAAGTCTGAAAACACAAGCTAGGCTTAGGTTTCTGGGCAAGGGCATGGCAGGCACACTCTGCAGAGCTGAATTGAGATATCGTGCATCTGATGTCAGGCCGAAGATCAGACGATCACTCAGGTTGAAGTTTCTGTCCCTGATGGCCCTTTCATGAAGGGGGAGGTGATCATGAGGCCATTTAGGTTTTCCCATGATGGGAGTTTTGAGATGTTCCAAACCGAAAAGATTCTTCTGCCGGACCACTGAGACCTGTTGGTTGGTGCCAGGACTTCCCATTCGGAATGATTCCGAGCAGGGTTCAAAGGATGGATGGATGGGCATGCCACCTCTTATTCCAATTGTCTCTTACCGACAAGAGAGGTTAGATCTGCTGGATCTGGGGGAGCAACCGAGTGGCCTGATTTGAAATGGACTCTTTTGCAGATGGGTCCTAATGTGGGTTTGTGTCCATGGAGACCTTGGAATGAGGCGGTGGCACTGGGGCCCTGAAGGCTTCTCCTAACCAGAGGCTTTGACACAGCTCCAACGTGCAAGTTTCCCATGTGGAGACGAGATTTGTTCTGATGGATGCCTCAAGAAAGAGCCATATGCTGGTATTGGAATCCAGGCCTCTGAGGAGAGATGCCTTGAAACCAAAACAATGGTTCTGATTAGGGCCTAGGGGCCTGTTCGTTCCACATTACCTCTGGGGACATCTCTCTGTGGGTCTGAGTGCAGGTAGGTGCTCAGATGGGCTCAGATTGCCCCTGTTTGTCCTGGGAAGCCACCACTATTGGGATGGCCTCGGGGACTTTGGAGCTTTATCCTATTTGTAGGGTTGTGGTCAATGGAATGGGCAGAATTCCCTTGGAGAGGGCAGGTGCAGTCCTCAGGTTTGTCTCCAGGGACCTGAGCCTGTATGGTGTGTGGGCCAGCACTGTGGGGCCAGTTTTCTGAAGACACTAACTCGGCTTAAGTTTCAGGTCGTAGGTACAGCAGGACTGATCTACAGACCTTGAGGAGAACTCTTCGGGATATGAACAAAAGGCTAGTGGAGGCACTTGCTCAGGCTTTTGTCTCTGCATATTGTGTCACCAATGGCTGTGGAATGTCCGGGTGACCTCATGGGCAATGGACAAGTTTTCCTCTCTGGGGATTTGGCACAATCGCAAGAGTTTGGGGTCATTCTGTGGGATGTGAGGAGTCCGTTTTATTTTCTTACCTCAGATGACCCACCAGCAGAGGGATTCCAGAGCAGATTCCTTGGGAGGGGTAACTGGACAACCAGAAATCTGGTTAAAAATTGGGGCCTAAGGGCATGGCAAGCACAATATGCCTTCTAATGGTCCAGCCACTGAGAGGCCTTCCTTGAGGACAGAACTCACGCTGAGGGTCACAATGTGTGTTTATGCCCTCGTGGAGCTCAAGCATGGGTGGGGACTCATGGAGCACGCTGGTCTCTCCTACACTGAACGTTGCACAACATGCCAACGACAAGGTTTCTTGCCTTGGGGAAATAGTAGTTCTGATTTCTCCATCTCATTCACCCTTGGGCAGTGATTGGCGATAAGGTCTAGGTTGTGAAGTCTGAAAACCGAGGTTGGGAAGAGATGACGACCTAAGGCCATGTCAGTTCCGATGTGCTCAGTGTGGAGCCAGCTGTCTGGGTGTCGGTCAGGAGGGTCAGGCTCAGACTGTGTCAGACAGAGTATTAGTGCCCAGGGTAGATTGTATAATTGGGGTACAGTCAAGTGCCATGCAGGTTGATCCTCATTTGGAGTTTCTGGGTAGTCCCAAGGGCAACATTTTTCTTCTGGAGGGCAGGCAGAGTGCTGCATTGTGGCTCAGGAATTCCCAAACTGGATGCCTTGTGGGCGAGGAGTGTGAGCACAGAAGTCGGAGAACACATGTTAGGCATAGGTTTCAGGGCGAGGGCATGGCAGGCACCCTCTGCATATCTGAATCGGGTTTTCATCCATCTGAATCAGGGTGAAGTTTAGACCTAGTCTCAGGTTGGAGTTTCTGTCCATCATGTCCCCTTCATGAAAGGGCCAGCATTTCGAGGCCATGGAGGTTTACCCACAATGTGAGTTGTGAGATGCTCCAAACCAAAAGGATTCCTTCTGATCAACAATTGAGACCTGTTGGATCGCTCCAGGACGTCCCACATGGAATGACGCCAGAGCAGGGATTTAAGGATGGATGCCTGGGCAACACGCCTCACATTGTAATTGTCTCCTATTGAATAGATAGGTTTGATATGCTGGCTCTGGAGGAGCAACCGAGGGGGCTGAGTTGAAATGGACTCTGCTGTGGATGGGTCCTAATGGGTTTGTGTCCATGGAGACCATGGAATGGGGCAGTGGCACTTGGGCCCTGAAGGGTTCTCCTAACCGGAGGTTTTGGGAAATCTCCAAAGGAGAAGTTTTCCATGCCTTGTCTGAAACAGCCTGAGCCCAGAACTCCCGACAGACACACAGAAAGCTGGCCGCACACTGAGCACATTAGACTCGCCATGGCCATAGGTCCTCATCTCTTCACAACCTCGTTGTGAAGATTGGTGCCTCAGGAAACCCCCATATGCTGACATTGGAAACCAGGCCTCTGAGGAGAGATACCTGGAAATCAAGGCAATGGATCCGATTAGGGCCTAGGGGCCTATCTGGTTCAATCTTCTCCTCTGGGGACATCCATCTATCGTATGAGTGGAGGAGGATGCTGAGCTGGTGTCAGACTGCCCTTGTTTGTCCCTGCACTATTGGGATGGCCTCGGACACTTTGGAGGAGTCTCCTTATTTGTGCGATTGTGGACAATGAAATGGGCAGAATTCCCATGGAGTGGGCAGGCACAGACCTGATGTGTGGCTCCAGGGGCCCCAGCCTGAAGGGTGTGTGGGCCAGGACCTTGGGGACAGAAGTCTGAAAACACAAACTTGGCTTAGGTTTGGGGAAGTAGGTATGGCAGGCCCGATCTACAGACCATGAGGAGAACTCTTCGGTATATGAAGAAAGAGCGAGTGTGAGGTGCTTATTCAGGCTTTTGTCTCTGGATTTGTGTCAACGGTGGCCATGGAATGTCGGGGTGGCCTCAAGGGCCATGGACGAGTGTCCCTCTGTGGAGATTTGGCTTGATCCCAAGAGTTTGGGCTCATTTTGTGAGATGTGTTTTTTTTTTAACCTTTGTTTTCTCACCTATGTGGTATTTTAGAACAGAGCCCTGGGAAGGGGCGACTTGACAGCCGAACTCCAATTAAGGATGGGGCCTAGGGGCACGGCAAGTGCGGTCTTGGTCCAGCCACTTAGAGGCCTTACTTGAGAACAGGGCTCAGGCTGAGGGTCACAATGCGTGTTTGTGCCAAACGCTGCCCTCAAGCATGGGAGGGGCCTCATGGGCCATGCTGGTTTCTCCCAAACTGAATGTTGGACAACATGACATCTACAATATTTCTTGCCATGTTGAAGGGTGAGTTTTGATTTCTACATCATGTTCACCCCTGGGCAATGATTGGAGATAAATTCTAGGTTCCGAAGCCTGAAAAACGAGGTTGTGAAGAGATGAGGACCTATGGCCATGGCGAGTCTAATGTGCTCAGTGTGCGGCCAGCTTTCTGTGTGTCTGTCGGGAGTTCTGGGCTCAGGCTGTTTCAGACAAGGCATTAGTGCCCAGGGATAGATTGTATAATTGGGGTAGAATCTAGTGGCGTGCTGGTTGATAGTCACTTGGCATTTCTGGTTAGCCCCAGAGGATAACATTTTTCTTCTGGAGGGCAGGCAGAGTGCTGCACTGTGGCTCCAGTACTGCCAAACTAGAGTACTTGAGGGCCAGGAGTGTGAGGACAGAAGTTTGAGAACACAAGCTAGGCTTAGGTTTCTGGGCGAGGGCACGGAAGGCACCCTCTGTAGAGCTGAATCGAGATCTCATGCATCTGAAGTCAGGGCGAGGATCAGATGTTGGTTCAGTTTGGTGTTTCTGTCCATGACGGCCCCTTCATGAAGGGGGGAGAGCATCACGAGGCCATGGAATTTTTCCCATGATGGGACCTGTGAGATGCTCCAAACCTCAAGGATTCCTTCTGGGGGACAATTGAGACCTGTTGGAATGCTCCAGGATGTCCCATATGGAATGACTCCAGAACACGGTTCTAAGGATGGATGCCTGGGAAGCCCGCCTTGCATTCCAATTTTCTCCTAGTGACAAGACAGTTTCGATCTGCTGGCTCAGAGGGAGCAACAGAGGGGGCTGAGTTGAAATGGACTCTCCTGCGGATGGGTCCTAATGTGGGTTTGGGTCCATGGAGACATTGGAATGGGGAGAATTTCCTCCTAGGGACAGGAGATGTTATGTTGTGTGACTCAGGGAACAGATGTTGTATCATAAGTTGGTTTTAGAGAACAGCCATCTGAGGACAGATGCCTGAAACCTATTCTTGGTTTCCAATGATGTCCTAGGGGCATGTCGTGTTCAATTTTCTGACTCAGGATCATTGACTTTGATTTCTGCCTGGATGTAGGTGATCAGGGTGTTTCAGACTGTGCCTTTGCATCCAGAGCCAGTTCCAATACTGTGGTGGTATCAGGGGCCTTGGAGGTTTCTCTTAATCTGCAGGGTTGGGCAAATGTGATGGTCAAGTTTCCTTGGGGATGCCAGGCTCAGTTCTGTGGTGTGGCTCCAGAGACCCCATCCTGGAGGACATGTGAGGCATGGTCTTGGGAGAGAAGTCTGCAAACGAAAACTAGGTTTAGGTTTAGTGGCACAGTGATCGCAGCCCAATGCGTCGACCTGGAGGGAAGCTCATCAGGAACTGTAACTAGGGTGTCTCGATGACAGTAGCACAGCCTTTTCTATCAGCCTTGTGTGTCCAGGATGACCTCGGAATGGAGGTGTGGTCTCATGGGTCCATGGGATATTTTTCCTCTCTAAGCATCCTGGTGGCTCTCAATTGTTTGGTGGCTCTTTCGGGGAAGGGAAGAATGCTGTTTTTCATCTTGGGATGCCGCAAAACAGGGATTCCAGAGACGGGCTCTGCCTTTGGGCACCAAGAAATTACCACCAATGGATAGGATTTGAGCAGAGGGATGTACCGGGCCTGCAATGTGGGATCCTGGTGGTGCAATAGAGAGGGCTTTTTTGAAAGCATGCTCAGGCTGAAGGTCACAGTGCCTGTTTGTTCTTAGGGTGCCTCTCAGGAGTGGGCATGTTCTCATTGCCCATGCAGCTGGCTCCCTCTATGAGGGTTGGAAAACCATCCCAACAGCTAGGTTTCTTGACATGGGGAAGGAGCAGTTCTCTATTGGACTTCAGGTTCCCCCATTGGAAGGGATTCCAGCAAAGGTCTGGAGACAGATGCCCGAATATCAAGGATGTGGAGAGAGGACAGATTGGGTCAGGACCAGTCTCACATGCTGGATATGGGCCCCGCTTTCTGGGTGGCTGACACGAGGTTGGGTGTCAGGCTCTGTCAAACACAGCACTAGTGGCCAGGGCAGCCTATAAATCGGGTATCCTCGAGGGCCGAGCAGATGATCCTCATGTGGGGTTGCTGAGCAGTCTTACCATGCACTTCTTTCTATGGGAAAGGCAGAATGCTGTATTGTGGCTCTAGAATTCCCTATCAAGAGGGCTTGGGGACGAGTAGGGTGAGGATGGAATTGTAAACATCAGTTACGGTTAAATTCAGTGCCAAGCAGAAGGCAGTTCCAATGTGCAGCGGCTTATTCGAGATATCCAGCACCTGAGTAAGGGCAGATGTCAGATGTTTGTTCACACTGGAGTTTGTGTCTATGATGGCCAAAAAATTGGGGGGTGTCTCAAGAGGCCATGGAGGAATACCCATGCTTAGGATTGTGAGATGATCCAAACAACAAGGTTTCCTTCTACTTAACAGGTGGAGTTTGGTTTGTTTGCTCCTGGGTTGCCCATGTGGAAAGTTTGGGTAGCAGAGCTCTCTCGCATGGATGCCTGTAAAGCACACGTCCAAAGAACATTGCTGCTGATGAACATGACAGTTTAATTCTGATAGCTCTGGGGCCAAGTGCCAAGGCCTTGAGTTGACATGAAATCTCTTACAGATGGGTCCTAATGCTGGTCTGTTACCATGGTGATCTTAGAATGTACTGGTGGCTAAAGTGCCATGCAGGATACTCCTACCCTGAGGGTTTGGCACAGGTCGAAGTGCACAGTTTCCTTCTTGGGACAGGAGATGTTCTGTTGTGTGGGTCAGGGTCCACATGTTGTATCATTACTTGTTATTCCAGAATAGGCCTCTGAGGACAGACGCCTGAAGCCTAATCTATGGTTCCAAGTATTTCCTAGGGGCATGTCAGGTTCAATTATCTGACTCAGGATCATTGACTTGGGTGTCTGCCTGGATGTAGGTGATCAGGGTGTTTCAGACTTTGTGTTTGCATCCAGAGCGGCTTCCTATATTGGGGTGGGATCAGGGGCTTTTGAGGTTTCTCCTAATCTGGAAGGTTTGGGTTAGGGTTAGGGTTAGGGTTAAGGTTAGGGTTAGGGGTTAGGGTTAGGGTTAGGGTTAGGGTTGTTGCAGGAATTGTAAACACTAGCTAGGGTTCAATTCAGTGCCAAGCAAAAGGCAGTTCCAGTGTGCAGTGGCTGATTCGAATATCCAGCACCTAAGGAAAGGTGGATGTCTGATATTTGCTCACACTGGAGTTTGTGTCTATTATGACTGACAAAGGGAAGGGTGGCATCAAGAGGCCATGGAGGATTTCCCACTCTGAGTCTTGTAAGATGCTCCAAATAACATGGTTTCCTACCACTGGACAGGTGGAGTCTGGTTTGTTTGCTCAAGGTTTCCCATGTGGAAAGTTTAGGAATCAGAGCTCTCCCTCATGGATGCCTGAAAATCACACCTCAATTGACGATTGCAGCTGAGGAACATGGCAGGTTCTTTCTGGTGGCTGTGGGGCGAATTTTAAAGGCCTTGATTTGACATGGAATTTCTTGCAGATGGGCCACAATACGTGTTTGTTACCAGGGATATCTTAGAATGTGCTGGTGCCTAACGTTACGTGCAAGATTCTCCTACACTGAGGGATTGGAACAGGTTGAAGAGCTTGGTTTCCTTCTGGGGACAGGAGATTTTCTGTTTTCTGGCTCAGGGACCACATGTTGCATCATAAATAGGTATTCAGAACAGGTCCCTGAGGGCAGGTGTTTGAAAACCCAATCTAGGGTTCCAATGAAATCCTAGGGGCATGTCAGGTTCAATCTTCTGACTCAGGACCATTGACTTGGCTGTCTGTCTGGGTGGAGCTGTTCAGGTTGTTTCAAACTGCACATTTGCATCCAGAATGGCTGCTAATATTGGGATGGGCTCAGGTGCCTTTCAGATTTCTCCTAATCTCTAAAATTTGGGAAACTGTGATGGGTACATTTTTCTTGGGGATGGAAGGCCCAGTCCTGTGGTGTGCCTCGAGAGACCCATCCTGGAGAACATGTAAGCCACGGTTTTGGGAGAGAAGTCTGCAAACACAAATTTTGTTTTGGGTTAGTCGCAAGGAGATCGCAGGCCCAATGCATAGACCTGGAGGACAGAACATCAGGAACTGTAATTAGGGTAAGTGGAATGTGGTAACATAGGCTTTTCTATCCGGATTGTGTGTCCAGAATGGCTTCAGAATGCAGGTGTAGTCTCATGGGTGCATGGAAGACTTTTCCTCTCTAAGGACCCTGGCGGCTCCCCATAGTTTGGTAGCTTTTTCGGGGAAGGTAAGATTGCTGTTTTCCATCTTAGAGGTGCCCCAAAACAGGGATTCCAGATACGGGCCCTGGGTCTGGGCGCCTATAAAATCCAACAGAGATTTAGAATTTGGGCCTAGGGGCATACCAGGCCTGCAATGCGGGAACCTTGTGGTGGAACTGAGAGGACTTGTTTGAAAGCATACTCAGGCTGTGGGTCACAATGCCTGTTTGTTCCCAGGGCAGCCCTCACGAGTGGGCGTGGTCACATTGGCCATGCACCAGGCTCCCACTTTTAGGGTTGGACACCCATCCCAACAGCCAGGTTCCTGCCTTGGGGTAGGAGTACTATTCTATTGTGCTTCAGGTTCCCCCACTGGAAGGAATCCAGCAACGTCTGGTGAAAGAAGCCAGAATACCAAGGATGGGTAGAGATGATGGACTTGTGCCATGGCCAGTCCTACATGCTAGATATGGGGCCCACTCTCTCGGTGGCTGACACTATGTCTGGGCTCAGGCTCTGTCAGAAACAGCACTAGTGGCCAGAGCAGCCTACAAATCGATGTTCCCTCGAGAACCGAGCCGATTGATCCTCTTGTGGGGATTCTGGGCAGACTCAGCAGGCACTTCTTCTTTCTATGGGGAAGGTAGAATGCTGCATTATGGCTCCAGAATTCAATATCAAGAGGCCTTGGGAACCAGTACGGTGAGGATGGAATTGTAAACACAAGCTACTGTACAAGCAGAAGGCAGTTCAAATGTGAAGCATCTTTTTCGAGATATCCAGTACCTGAGTAAGGGCAGATGTCAGATGTTTGCTCACACTAGAGTTTGTGTCTTGATGATGGACAAATGGAGGGGTGGCGTCAAGAGGCCGTGGGGGATTTCCCACATTGAGGCTTGTGAGATGCTCCAAATAGCAAAGTTTCCTTCTACTGGAATGGTGGAGTCTGGATTGTTTGCTTACAGGTTCCTCCACTTGGAAAGTTTGGGTAGTAGAGCTCTCCCGTATGGATGCCTGGACATCACACCTCCATTGAGCATTGCAGCTGAGAAATAAGGCAGGTTCGTTCTGGTGCCTCTGCGGTGAAGGACTAAGTCCTTGAGCTGACATGGAATCTCTTGCAGATGGGCCACAATGCTGGTTTGTTACCAGTCAGATCTTAGAATGTGCTGGTGGCTAAGGTCCCATTCAGGATTCTCCAACCCTGAGGATTTGGTACACATTGAAGAGCACAGTTTCCTTTTCAGGACAGGAGATGTTCTGTTGTGAGGCTTAGGGACCACAATTATCATATGTTGGTATTCCAGAACAGGTCCCTGAGGACAGATGCCTGAAAACCTAATCTAGGGCTCCAATGAGGTCGTACGGGCATGACAGCTTCAATTTTCTGACTCAGGACCTTTGACATGACTGTCTGACTGGATGTAGGTGATCAGGGTGTTTCAGACTGCAAGTTTGCACCAGAGCGACCGCCAATATACAGGGAGGCTCAGGGTATTTGCCGGTTTCTCCTAATCTAGAAAGTTTGGGCAACTGTGACAGGCACAGTTTCCTTGGGGATGGCAGGTCCTGTGTTGTGGCTCCAAATGCCCCATTCTTGGTGGCATGAGAGCCATGGTTTTGGGAGAGAATTCTGAAAACTGAAATTCGGGTTAGGGTTAGTGGGGAAGCGAATAGTCACAATGCATAGACCTAGAGGACAGCACATCAGGAACTGTAAATAGGGTGAATAGAAGGCAGTAGCACATGTTTTTCTCTCTGGATTGTGTGTCCAAGAAAGCCTTGGAATGCAGGTGTGGTCTCATGGGTCCATGGGAAAATTTTCCTCTCTAAGGATCCTGGCGGCTCTCCATAGTTTGTTACGTTTTTCAGGGAAAGAAAGAGTGCCATTTTACATCTTAGGGGTGTCCCAATACAGAGATTCCAGAGGTGGGCTCTGGGTCTGGGTGCCTGGAAAAATCCCACAAAAGGTTAGGATTTGGACCTAGGGGCATACCTGACCTGCATGCGGGATCCTGGTGGTGCCACTGTGAGGGCTTGTTTGAAAGCATTCTCAGGCTGAGGGTCACAATGACTGTTTGTGACCAGGGCAGCCCTCAGGAGTGGGCATGGTCTCATTGGCCATGCAGCTGGCTCCTACTCTGAGTTTGGACACCAATCCTAACAGACAGTTTCATGCCATCTGGAAGAAGGATTTCTCTATTGTGCTCCCAGTTCCTTTAGTGGCAGGTTTGTTAGATGCTCCAAACAGCAAAGTTTCATTTTACTGGACATGTGGAGTCTGGTTTGTTTGTTTGTTTGTTTTTTTTCCTTTTTTTTTTTTTTTTTTTTTGCTCCAGGGTCCCCCATGTGGAAAGTTTGGGTAGCAAATCTCTCCCTCATGGATGCCGGGAAAGCACACCTCCATTGACCATTGCAGCTGAGGAACATGGCAGGTTCATTCTGGTCGTTCCGGGTGAAGTACCAAGGCCTTAAGTTGACAGGGAATCTATTACAGATGGGCCACAATGCTGGTTTGTTATGAGGGAGATCTTGGAATGTGCTGGTGGCTAAGGTGCCTTGCAGGATTCTCCTACCCTGAGGGTTTGGCACAGGTCTAAGATCGCTTTATCCTTCTGGGGACAGGATTTGTTTTATTGTGTGGTTCACGGACCACATGTTGTTTCCTAAGTTGGTATTCCAGAACAGGCCCCTGAGGACAGATGCCTGAAAACCTAATGTTGCATTCCAATGAGGTCCTAGGAGCATGTCAGGTACAATCATCTGACTCAGGACCATTGTCTTGGCCTTTTGCCTTGATGTAGGTGATCAGAGTGTTTCAGACTGTGCATTTGACCCAGATCTGTGGCCAATATTGGGGTGGGCTCAGGGGCAAAATAGTTTCTCATACTCTGGAAGGTTGGAAAACTGACGGGCACAGTTGCCTTGAGGATGGCAGTCACAGTTCTGTGGTGTGACTGCAGAGACCCCATGCTGGAGGGCATGTGAGCCGTGGTTTTGGGAGGGGAGCTGCTAATTCAAATACGGGTGTGGGTTAGTGGTGATGTGATTGCAGGCCCAGTACATAGACCAAGAGGGGAGGATGTCAGGAACTATAATTAGCATGAATAGAAGGCGGTAGCACAGGCTTTTCTATCTGGATTGTGTGTCCAGGATGGATTCCAAATGCAGGTGTGGTCTCATGGGTCCATGCAGACTTTTCCTCTCTAAGGTTCCTGGTGGTTCCCCATAGTTTGGTAGTTTTTTTGGGGAAGGGAAGAGTGCGGTTTTCCATCTTAGGGGTGCCCAACAACAGGAATACCAGAGACGGGCTCTGGGTCTGTGTGCCTGGAAAATCCCACCAAATGTTAGGATTTGGGCCTAGGGGCATATGAGGCCTGCAGTGCTGGATAATGGTAGTGTAACTGAGAGGGCTTGTTTGAATGCATGCTCAGGCTGAGGGTCACAATGACTGTTTGTGCCTAGGGCAGCCCTCAGGAGTGGGCGTGGTCTCATTGGCCATACAGCTGGCTCCCACTTTAGGGGTTGGACACCTATCCAAACACCCAGGCTTCCTCCCGTGGGAAAGGAGGAGTTCTCTATTATGCTATAGGTTCCTCCATTGTCAGGGATTCCAGCAAATGTCTGGGGACAGGTGCCTGGATACCAAGGATAGGTAGAGATAAGAGACTGGGGCCATGGCCGGTCTCACATGCTAGATATGGGGCCCGCTTTCTGGGTAGTAGAAACTAAGTCTGGTCTCAGGCTCTATTGGCCACAGCATTTGTGTCCAGGGCAACCTATACATCTGGGTTCCCTTGAGGGCCGAGCAGATTGATTCTCATGTGAGGTTGCTGGGCAGACTCACCAGGCACTTCTTTCTATGGGTAAGGCAGAATGCTGTGTTGTGGCTCCAGAATTCCCTATCAAGAGGCCATGGGAGCCAGTAGGGTGAGGATGGAATTGTAAACACAAGCTACGGTTCAATTCAGTGCCAAGCAAAAGGCAGTTCCAAATGTGCAGTGTTGGATTCAAGATATCCAGCACCTGCATAAGGGTGGATGTCAGATGTTTACTCACACTGGAGTTCGTGTCTATGATGGCCAACAAGTGGAGGGGTTGTGTCAAGAAACCTTGGAGGATTTCCCATGCTGAGGCTTGTGAGATGCTCCAAACAGCAAGGTTTCCTTCTACCGGACAGAGGGAGTCTGGTTTGTTTGCTCCAGTGTCCCCCATGTGGAAAGTTTGGGTAGCAAATGTCTCCCGCATGGATGCGGGGAAAGCACACCTCCATTGACCATTGTAGCTGAGGAATATGACAGGTTCATTCTGGTCGTTCTGGGTGAAGTACCAAGGCCTTAAGTTGACAGGGAATCTATTACAGATGGGCCACAATGCTGGTTTGTTACGAGGGAGATCTTGGAATGTGCTGGTGGCTAAGGTGCAGGATTCTCCTACCCTGAGGGTTTAGCACAGGTCGAATGCACGTTTTCATTCTGGGGAAAGGACAAGTTCTGTTGTGTGACTCAGGGACCAAATGTTGTATTATAAGGTGTTATTCCAGAATAGACCTTTGAGGACAGATGCCTGAAAACCTATTCTAGGTTTCCAAAGAGGTCCTACGGGCATGTCTGGTACAATCTTCTGCCTCAGGCCCATTGACTTGGGTGTTTGCCTGCATTTAGGTGATCAGGGTGTTTCAGACTGTGCATTTGCTTCCAGTATGGCCTACAATATTGGAGTTGGCTCAGGGTCCTTGCAGATTTCTCCTAACCTGGTGGGTTTGTGCAACTGTGACTGGCAAAGAATCCTTGGGGATGGCAGGCCCAGTCCTGTGGTGTGGCTCCAGAGACCCCATTCTGCAGGGTATGTGAGCCATGGTTTTGGGAGAGAAGTCTGCAAACACAAACTCGAGTTAGGGTTAGTGGAGAGGTGATCTCAGGCCCAATGCATAGACCAGGAGGGAAGATTGTCAGGAACTTTAATTAAGGTGACTGGAAGGATGTAGCACAGGCTTTTTTATCTGGATTGTGTGTCCAGGATGGCCTCAGAATGCAGGTGTCGTCTCATGGGTCCAAGGGAGATTTTTCCTCTCTAAGGGTCCCCTCTTCTCCCAATAGTTTGGTGGCTTTTTCGGAGAATAGAAGAGGGCTGTTTTCCATTTTAGTCATGCCCCAAAACAGGGATTCCAGAGACGGGCTCTGGGTCTGCATGCCTGGAAAATCCCATGAAGGGTTAGGATTCGGGCCTAGGGGCATCCCAGGCCTGCAATGCAGGAATCTGGTGGTGCAACTGAGAGGGCTTGTTTGAAAGAATACTTTGGCTGAGGGTCACAGTGCCTGTTTGTTCCCAAGGTGATCCTTAGGAATGGGCGTGGTCTAATTGACCACGTAGCTGGTTCTCAATTTGAGGGTAAGACACCCATCCCAATAGACAGGTTTCCTGCTATTGGGAAGAGGGAGTTCTCTATTGTGCTTCAGGTTCCCCCATTGGCAGAGATTCCAGCAAAGGCCTGGGGACAGGTGCCTGAATACCAAGGTTGAGTAGAGTTGATGTTCTTGGGCCCTGGCTGGTCTCACATGCCAGATATGGTGCCCGCTCTCCGGGTGGCTGACACGAGTTTGGGGCTCAGGCTCTGTCAGACACACCACTAGTGGCCAAGGTAACCTGTAAATCGAGGCAGCCTATAAATCCCTCAATGGCCGAGCAGATTGATCCACATTTGGCGTTTCTGGGCAGACTCACCAGGCACTTCTTCTTTCTATGGGGAAGGCAGAATGCTGCATTTTGGCTTGAGAATTCCCTACCAAGAGGGATTTGGGTCCATGGAGGTGAGGATGGAATTGTAAATCCAAGCCCAGTTAAATTCAGTGCCACGCAGAAGGCAGTTCTAGTGTGCAGCAGCTTATTCGAGATATTTATCACCTGAGTAAGGACAATGTCAGAGTTTTGCTCACACTGGAGTTTGTGTCTATGATGACCAACAAATGGAGGGGTGGCTTCTAGAGGCCATGGAGGATTTCTCTCACTGGGGCTTGGGAGATGCTCCAAACAGTAAGGTTTCATTCTACTGGACAGGTGGAGGCTGGTTTGTTTTCTCCAGTGTCCTCCATGTGGAAAGTTTGGGTAGCAGAGCAATTCTGCAAGGATGTGTGGAAAGCATACCTCCAATGACCATTGCAGCTGAGGAACATGGCAGGTTCATTCTGGTGGCTATAGCGTGAAGTATCAAGGCCTTGTGTTGACATGGAATCTCTTGCAGATCGGTATCAATGCTAATTTATTACCAGGGAGATCTTAGAATGTGCTGGTAGCTAAGGGGCCATGCAGGATTCTACCACCCTGAGTGTTTGACACAGGTCCAAGAGCATGGTCTCCTTCTGGGGACAGGAGAAATTCTGTTGTTTGGCTCAGGGAACACATGTTGTATTATAAGTTGGTTTTCCAGAACAGGCCTCTGAGGACAGATCTGAAAACCTAATCTAGGGTTCCAATGAGGTCCTAGGGCCATGTCATTTCAATCTTCTGTGTCCGGACCATTATTTTGTGTATCTGGCTGCATGGAGGTGATCAGGGTGCTTCAGACTGGGCTTTTGCATCCAGAGCTATCTTCCATATTGGGGTGAGCGCAGGTGCCCTTCAGGTTTATCCTAATCTAGAGAGTTTGGGCAACTGTGACAGGAACAGTTTTTTTGGGGATGACAGGCACAGTCCTGTGCTGTGGCTCCAGAGACCCCATTCTGGAGGATATGTGAGCCATGGTTTTGGGAGAGAAGTCTGCAAAACCAAATTGGGTTATGTTTAGTGGCAAGGTGATTGCAGGCCCAATGTATAAACCTGAAAGGCAGCTTATCAGGAAATGTAATTATGGTGACTGGAAGGAAGTATCACAGAGTTTTTTATCAGGATTGTGTGTCTAGGATGGCCTCAGAATGCATGTGTGGTCTCATAAGTCCATGAGAGATTTTTTCCTCTCTAAGGTTCCTGGTGGCTCCCCATAGTTTGGTGGCTTTTTCAGAGAAGGGAAGAATGCTGTTTTCCATCTTAGGCATTCCCCAAAACATCCATTCCAGAGCCAAGCTCTGGGTCTGGGGGCATAAATATTCCCACCAAGTGTTATGATTTGGGCCTAGGGACATTCCAGGTCTGCAATGGGGGATCCTGGTGGTGCAACTGAGAGGCCCTGTTTGAAAGCATGCTCAGGCTGAGGGTCACAATGCCTGTTTGTGCCCAGGGCTGCCCTCAGGATTGGGTGTGGTCTCATTGACCATGCAGCTGAGTGTTGGACACCAATCTCAACAGACAGGTTCCTGCCATCTGGGAGAAGGAGTTCTCTAAGGTGCTTAAGGTTCCCCTGTAAGGGTCTGGTTGGCCAGAGGGAGTCATTTTGTGTTTATGTAGTGAACTTAGATTGACCCTATGCAGTAAACTTAGATTGACCCCACCCTTCCCAGAAGAACTTACTTGCAAAACCTAGATACAAGGGCGGTTTAGGACAGGTGAAGACAGGCAATCAGACACACATAGATCTACTAGGGTAAATTGAAGTACAATTGGGCACCCGTGTGCTACCTAGCATTTTTTTTTTCCTGTGTGTGGTGATTTAGGATGACTGTGCAGGGTTCTCTGTGTATTGCAATCTCATTGGTCATGTGTGTATAGCCCGGCTAAATACTTCTTTAAAAGTTAGTCTGTGTGGGGTCGCCTCTTTGCAAGAGACGGTCCTGACCAGTCAGTTTGATTCTCAATGCTGGCGTGAAATAAAGCTTTGCTTGACCTTCATTTTGTATCAGTCTCGCTCCTTTGATTATGGACCCTAACATTGGAGGGGGCACCCGGATTCAAACGACGAGAACTGAGCCAGCATTGGAATTTTTAGAAAAAGCCTCCAGAAATAAGATCACAAGATCCAATCTGTCTGTCTGGATAGAGCTCCAGGGTATGTCCCACCAGGGAGAAGATGGATGCAGCCGTGCCCCCTAGGGCTGGAGTGGATGCGGGGATGCCCGATCCCTCTGTTGGTAGATCAATGGGGGGGTTTGAGTACCCCAGGCCTTTGGGGGTTTCGAGTACCCTTAGGCTGTCACTGGGGTGTTCGAGTCCCCCAGTCGGTCAGGGGCCTGCTGGGGGGATCGAGTACCCCTAGGCAGTTGGGGGATTTGAGTTCGAGTCCCCCTAGATGGTCAGGGGTTACAAGTCTTCCTTGTGGTTGGGGGTTTCGAGTCTCCCTAGATGGCCAGGGGTTTAAAGTCCCCCTAGACGGTCAAGGTGTTCGAGTCCCCATGGGCAGCCGGGGGGGGGGTTGAGTCCCTCAGACAGTCGGAGGGTTTGAGTCCCCCTGGAAGGTTGGGGATTTGAGTCCCTGGGTGGTTGGGGGGGTTTGAGTACCCCTAAGCGGTTGAGGGGTTTGAGTCCCCCGAGGTGGTCGGGGGATAAAGCCCCCACCAATGGCAGGTTATGGGTAAGAATCCTTGGGCCTGCGGTTGTCTTTGCCTGGTCCTTTTGTTGTCTGTTGTGTTGTCTGTTATGATTGAAGGAATGGGGCAAGCAGAGGGTAAGGGGACTCTGACATCATCTCTCCATTCTTCATAATAGATGTAAGGCTTCTTGCTCACTCGTTTTGTGTGTTAAGGGCTAAACTGGAGTCAACTGGAGTTAGTCGAATGCCGGGTTAAGGTGCTCAATGCTGGCTCATTGGAGCAGGGCGTGGAATATCATGCCTAGGGGGCCACTTTTGGTAAGCAGAACTGGCACTGCAGGATGAACCAACCTCGAGACAGAGACTTTAAGGAATATTCCCAAGCAGCTGCAGAAACTCCCTTTGTTTTGGGGAATTCCTTGCCTTTTCTGGCCCAACGTTGACTGCATAGCCTCTCCCCCTTGCTGATGGGAGAGCATGGCATCTGACGTGGAAATGGCTATTTGTCTGTTTCAAGGTTTTAATGGGTAATTTTTAAAGTGGCTTCCGAAGTCTTTGGTAACCTGAAACTATGAAGAGTTGCTTGAATGACAAATGGAATTACATTTGTTGGACATGTAGGTCTTAACCAAATGGGATAAAGTGCTAGAGTGTTGGCTGCTGGAACAGGGTTTGTGCTTTTGAAATCTGCTGATGAACACATTCTGTGCTTAACTGATTGATAAATTTGCCATCTAAAGAATTCTGTTGTGCTAACTCACAATTTGTTTATATTTAGTCTTCAGTAGAGGTTCAGGGATTTCTAAGAGAATAAAATTCTGTTAAGTGTAATTAAGACTGATGGAAATGAGAAAAGCAACTCTGTATGTAAAAAGTAGGAGATATGTGAAAGTTTGAATCTGAAAAGTGTCTGACTGTGTGAATGTGTCTGTATGGCTCCACTTCCGCTATGGAGTCTGAGTGAGCTGCACTCTGAGTTTGCGGGGCATCATATGGCATAACAGTCATCTACTCCATGGAATGTTCTAGTCCAGGGTTTATACGGACAGACCTTAGCAAAGAAGCTTCTACGTTCCCACGAGCGATGCAAGCAGGACAGCATCTGAAAGATCCCCCTCCCTTTATCTGCAGCATCATTCATGATGGGAGGGAAGCCTAGTAAACTCATTATCTGCTTACTTAAAAGAAAAAGACACTGATATAGAAAAGCTGGTTTTCTCTCTGTTTAAAAAGACAAAGTTTTCTTAAGTTAATTGATCTGTTATGGTTTTCTCTTTGCCTACCCAGAAAATTCAGTTTCTATGTTTTGTTTTAATAGATGCTTAACATCCCTAATTATATTTAGGCATGTGTTTTAAAACTTTCTAAGGTTTTAGCAATTGTTCACAGGATTTAAACCAATGATAAACCTTGGGTTGCATTTGGGAAAATGCCATGCATTTCCTAAAGTTTAAATACGTTGATAGATCACCACTTGATATTGTGATTATGAAAATGTTATGTGTCACAGAAGTAACCTGATTTTCTTGCCAGTTACATTTTAAATTCTTATCTCACCAGCTCTTTACCATATCTATTCTGAGTTTTTGTCATTTGTAATTGTTTTAATTCTCTTGTAAGATAAATTCCGTCTCAAAGAAAATTCATATGGGAGACTTTCAGGACAAATACAGGTCTTTGATATCTTGAAATTCTGGAACTGAAATGGGTAAGAATTTACAGAAGTAAAAGCTGAATTCAGACTAAACCAGAATTATTAACATGGGACTAGGTGAACTGAAAGACTGTAATGTTGTATCTCTTGATGTTTTTTCTTATGTTTGCTCTTCCAGACTAGGGAAACTTATTCTTAAGTTATCTGTAATTTACAGAGAGAAAATGTAGTTATTTGTAATCAAATTAAGGTATTAAACTCTTTCTCCCTATCTAAACCCTCTGAAATCATATGGCCTAAGCAAGTATTCTTTCTTCCATTGCAATCAGTCATTTGCATAAGTTCTATAAGAATCCGTTCTCCTTGTAACAGGACACCACTGGAAACACTAGTTATTTTATTTTAGCATGGCTTTGACTGGATGCCATATTAGAAAAGACTCAGATATGACTAGACAGCTTAAAGGAACTAAGGTTGACTTTATAAAACCTGGAACCGTAAAGCCCTTTGGAACTGTTGGCCTGATACCTTGCTTACAGAGCTCCCAGCAGCCTCACCAGATGAGTAAAGGATGTTACTTCCTGGCAGGTGCAAGAACCTCAGGATTCTCTGGAGGCCTCAGGAAGAGGCATTCACCCAAATCGACAGTATTATAGGCACATCTGATGGCAAGTATGTAACTTGGCTTCTAGCCTGGAGAGGCTATCATAAGTTCAACCTAGAGATTCCTTATGAGAAGTTCCAGCAGAGCAGATTCTGAAAGATTTATATGATCCCTCACTGTTCTTGCTGAGCTTATGTAAACAATTAGGCCAAGCTTGTTAAAACTGGACTCGTTTTTCAAATAAATTAGTCCTGATTTGCCTATCTCTGAAAACAAGGGTTATTTTAGGGAGAAAATTATTTTAATAGCACACCTTTACAGATGTTAATTTCTAGATTTGATTGTCTTTACATGTTTGTTTACTTGAGATAGACTACTTGAGGGAAGGGAATTTGCATGTTAGCTCACTTAGATGATCTTGCTTTGTCAGTCAGTCACCCTAGATATAGGGAACTTCAGAAAGTTGAAGGATTTGAAGGGAAGAATCTGACTGAGTTAGTGGGAATAGCAGAAAAGGTGTTTAACAACAGAGATGCACAGGAAGACGAAAAACAGACAAAAATGATTAAAGTTTTGGCATTACATGAGGCAGAGAGGAGATGGGTAGGGGATAGTAAATGGAAGGAAAAGCCTAAGCACAGAGAAGGCAGGCGGGAAGACTTAGCTTCAGATCAGTGTGCTTACTGTAAAGAAAGAGGACATTGGGCCAGGGAGTGCCCCAAAAGGAAGACAACTCTGCTTGCCACCAGAGATTAAAGGGGTCATGGTTCGGAGCCCCTCCCCAAACCTCGGGTAAAAATTGAAGCGGAGGGGAAATCAGTTTATTTTTTTTGGTGGACATGGGAGCCCAATTTTCATCAGTGCTTAAACCTATTGAAAGACTACTTGGAGAAAATGTCTGGGTACATGGAGCAAATGGCACAGAGAGACATAAATGGGCAACAGAAAGGACATTAAATTTGGCCTTGGGAAGAGTTAAATATCAATTTTTGGTCCTCCCTAATGTCCCATATAACTTGATGGGAAGAGATCTCCTCCACAAGTTAAGAGCTGGCATTCAGTTCTCAGAAGGAGGCATGACTGTAACCTTGAGGCAACACCCTGTACAAGTGCTTATGGCAGCAGTATATGAATATCTCCTTTACGAGCCAGTCTCAAAACCAGAGGAAACAAAGTTGGGGGAGCCTTCTCCATATCCTAGGAGGAGTTACCCAAGGTCTGGGCAGAAGGGAAGCCCCCTGGCTTGGCCAAGGAACAACCTCCAGTGGAGGTACAATTAAAGGCGACAGCTATGGCTGTTTGCATTCGGCTGTACCCACCTTTTCCGTGAAGCAAATGAAGGAATCAGAAAACACAGTATCCACCTCCAAGGAGAGGGGATCCTAGCTTCTTACAAATCTCCATGGAACACACCTTTGCTGCCTGTCAAAAGGGCCGAGACTGGGGAGTACCGACCGGTCCTTGACTTGTGGGAAGTTAATAAATGGGTTGAAGATATCCACCCAACGGTGCCTAACCCCTATACCCTTCTCTCCCTCCTTGACCCTAAAAGAACTGTGTATACCATCTTAGAGCTCAAGGATGCATTTTTTCTGCATGTATTTAGCAAAGGAATTCTCAGTACGCTTTTGCTTTTGAGTGGTCTGGACCACAGGAAGGATTCCAAGGCCAGCTCACCTCGACAAGACTTACAATTCGCCCACTATCTTTGACAAGGTCCTACATGAGGATTCGCATGAGTACAAAAACTCCAACCCAGGACTCATTCTGTTACAGTACATTGATGACTCGCTAGTAGCTACTGAGGACTATGAGTCATGTTTGTGGGGCACAAGGGCTCCCTTACAGACTCTGCTCGAGAAGGGTATCGGGTGTCAGCAAATAAAGCTCAGCTCTGTCATAGCCATGCCACTTAAAGGCTTTGATCTCCATGATACAGTGCATTCACTGTCTGAGTCCAGGAAACAGGTGATCACCCGATATGCCCGCCCCACCATGTCCCGACAAGTGAGGCAGATTCTAGGACAGTGTGCTACTGTAGGCTGTGGATACTGCAGTTTGTGGAGATTGTCTGACCTCTCTATGAACTGGCAAAAGGAGGGCTTACTATGATAGAGTGGACAGATGAGGCAGGAGGAGCATTTCAGGAATTACAAACAGCCTTAATGACTGCCCCAGCATTGGCCATCCCAGATGTTACCAAGCCCTTCCACAGTCTGGGACACCTAAAGGGGACTAATCTGGTTTCAAAAGGAAACCACTTAGCAGATCAAGCCACAAACCAAGCAGCCTGAGAACCAGTGCAAGAGCTGGTTACACTCCCCGCTCTAGCCCTATCAGAGAAACCAGACTATTCAGAGAAAGATTTAAACTATTTACCAAAATATGATAAATTAGACTATGAAGGAGACTGGGCTAAGACTAAAAGAGGAAATTTAATTCTTCTTCGAAGTCTAGGTAAGAAGTTAGTAGACCAGATACATCAGGGTACTTATTTGGGGATATTCAAACTCAATGACTTTATAGGCAAGCAATTCCAGGTTTCTAAATTAGGGCATATGGTTCAGGATGTAGTTGATAGATGTGCTCAATGCCATGCAGTTGAGGTGGGAGGAACTAGAATTGGAAGAGGGAAAAGAGAAAGAGGTAAGGAACCAGGAATTTATTGGGAAATTGATTTTACAGAAATGAAACCTCTAAAGTATGGACACAAGTATATGCTAGTTTTTGTAGATAACTTTTCAAACTGGGTAGAGGCTTTTTCCACCAAACGTGAGATTGCAGGAGTGGTAGGGAAAAAAGGTTACTAGAAGAAATAATTCCTAGGTTTGGGCTGCCTCTCATGACTGGGTCAGACAATGACCCTGCATTTGTGAACTCCGTCTCACAGACATTGGCCAAGGCCGTGGGAACAACTTCATTGTGCCTATTGGCCCCAGAGTTCTGGGCAAGTAGAGAGAAGGAACAGGACTCATTTTTTTTAAGATTTATTTATTTATTTGACAGAAAGAAATCACAAGGAGGCAGAGAGGCAGGCAGAGAGAGAGGAGGAAGCAGGCTCCCCACTGAGCAGAGAGACCAATGCAGCGCTTGATTCCAGGACCCTAGGATCATGACCTGAGCTGAAGGCAGAGGCTTTAACCCACTAAGACACCCAGGCATCCCTAAACCGGACACATAAAGAGACCTTGACAAAGCTAATTCTGGAGACCTGCAGTGGATGGGTGGATCTCCTTCCTTCGTCTGCCTCAGGGAATGATATACACCCTATTTAAACAAGGTGAGCCCATTTGAAATAATGTTTAGGAGACCGCACCCATCCCCTGCTCTGTCCTCGGCTACAAGAGGTTGCCCTAGCAGAAATTACTGATCAGTCTGTACTCCAGTCACTACAGGCATTACAGTCTGTCTTAAAAAAACGCCCGTGCCAGGATCCAGATTGCCCGCCCTGGGATGGAGACGTAGGTGGAACCACATCCTTACCAACCCAAGGACTTGGATTGCATACATCGCTGTCATGTGGAGTACTTGGAGCCTCACTGAAAGGAACCATTTACTGTTATCCTGACCACCCCCACAGCAATAAAAGTAGAAGGCATCAGGGCCTGGATTCATGAGGGTCATGTCAAGCGAGCTGAGGATGAAGATGCCTTCCAGAGGTAGAAGCCTCAGCCAATGAACCCCGCTGACCAGGGACTAATGCTAAGACCCAAAAGACTATGAGTTTATTGTTGCTCTCATTGTTACCTGTTTATGTAAAGTATAGGTAGGAAATTAGATGAAGTGGTAAATGGCTAACAAATCAGCCGACTGTGCACTAGTGTCATTTGTACAAAAGAAAACTAGAGCGATAAAAATGTTAGACTCATGTGCTCAATATAACCCCTTACAACCAGAGAACATTGAACTGGCTGAAAAGCCAAGGATTTGACTAATCTACAAAGAAAAGAGGGAATGTAAGGGCATGGTTGGCCAGAGGGCGTCATTTTGTGTTTATGTAGTGAATTTAGATTGACCCTATGCACTAAACTTAGATTGACCCTGCCCCTCCCAGAGTAACTTAATCGCAGAACCTAGATAGAAGGGTGTGTCAGGCCAGATGAATACATTCAATCAGTGGGGCACACATCTATCTCCTAGGGTAAATTGAAATTCAGTTGGTCACACGTGTGTTACTTAGCATTTTTTTTTCTGTGTGAGGGAGACATACCATGCATATGCAGTATTCCCTGTGGACTGCAATCTCATTGGCCACCTTTGTATAGCCTGGCTAAACTACCTCTATAAAAGTTAGTCTGTGGAGCTGTGAGGGTCGCCTCTTAGCAAGTGACAGCCGTGACCGGTCAGTTTGATTCTCGATGCTTGGCACGAAATAAAGCTTTGCTTGACCTTTGCTTTATTTCAGTCATGCTTTTTGATCATGGACCATGACGCCCCAATTTGCAGGGATTCCAGGAAATTACTGGAGAGAGATGCCTGAATAACAAGAATGGGTAGAGATGATGGACTTGAGCCATGACTGGTCTCACATGCTGGGTATTGGCCTCACTCTCTGAAAGGAAGGCACTAGCAAGGGGCTCAGTCTCTGTCAAACAAAGAACTATTGGTCAAAGCAGCCTATAAATCCGGGTTCCCTTGAGGGCCGAGCAGCTTGAACCTCAAGTGGGGTTTCGGGACAGACTCACCAGGCACTTCTTCTTTCTATGGGGATGGCATAATGCTGTGATGTGACTGGAGAATTCACGTGAATTCACATGGAATTTCTTGCTGACGGGTCTCAATGCTAGTTTGTTACCAGGAAGATCTTATAATGTGCTGTTGGATAAGGAGCCATGCAGGATTCTCGCTTCTTGAGGGTTTGACACAGGTCAAAGAGCACAGTTTCCTTCTGGGGACAGGAGATGTTCTGTTGTGTGGCTCAGGGTCCACATGTTGTATCCTAAGTTGGTATTCCAGAACAGGCCTCTGAGGACAGATGCCTGTAAACCTAATCTAGGTTTCCAATGAGGTCGTAGGGGCATGTCAGTTTCAATCTTCTGACTCAGGACCTTTGACTTGGGTGTCTGCCTCGATGGAGGTGATCAGGGTGTTTCAGACTCACATTTGCATCCAGACTGGCCTCCAGTATTGGGATGGGCTCAGGGGACTTGCCAATTTATCCTAAACTGGAGGGCTTGGGTATATGTGACAAGCACAGGTTCCTTGGGGATGGCCGGCACAGCTCTCTGGTGTGGCTGCAGAGATCCCATCCTGGAGTGCATGTGAGCCATGGTTTTGGGAGAGAAGTCTGCAAATATGAACTCAGGTTAGGGTTAGTGGTGAGGTGATTGCAGGCCCAATGCATAGAAGTGGAGGACAGCTGATCAGGAACTCTAATTAGGGTGATTCGAAAGTGCTAGTACAGGCTTTAATATCTGGATTGTGTGTGCAGGATGGCTTCGGAATGCAGGTGTGGTCTCATGGGTCCATGAGAGAATTTTTTTCTCTAAGGATCCCAGTGGCTCCCAATATTTTGGTGGCTTTTTCAAGGAAGGGAAGAGTGATGGTTTCCAACTGAGGGATGCCCCAATATAGAGATTCCAGAGATGGGCTCTAGGTCTGGGCGCCTGGACAATCTCACCAAGGATTAGTAATTGGTCCTAGAGGCGTAATAGTCCTTTAATGCCCGATCCTAGTGGTGCAACTGAGAGGGCTGGCTTGAAAGCATGCTCAAGCTGAGTGTCACAATTCCTGTTTGTGCCCATGGAGGCCCTCAGGAGTGGCCGTGGTCTCATTGGCCATGCAGCTGGCTCCCCCTCTGAGGGTTGGAAACCCATCCCAAAAGCCACGTTTCCTGCCTTGGGGAAGTAGGAGTTCTCTATTGGGCTTCAGGTTCCCCATTGGCAAGGATTCCAGCAAAGGTCTAGGGACAGATGTCTGAATACTAAAGATGGGTAGAGATGATGGACCTGGGACATGGCCAGTCTAATATGCTGGATATGGGCCCGGCTTTCTGGATGGCTGACAGGAGGTCGGGGCTCAGGCTCTGTCAGACACAGAACTAGTGGCCAGGGTAGCCTATAAATCCAGGCAGCCTATAAATCCATCGAGGACCAAGCAGATTGAACCTCATGATGGATGTCCCAGCAATCTCACCAGGCATGACTTCTTTCTGTGAGGAAGGCAAAATGCTGGGTTGTGGCTCCAGAATTCCCGATCAAGAGGGATTGTGACCAGTAGAGTGAGGGTGGAATTGTAAACACACGCTACGGTTAATTCAGTGCCAAGCGGAAGGCAGTTCCAATGTGCAGCAGCTACCAAGATATCCAGCACCTGAGTAAGGGCAGATGTTTCCTTCGGGTGTGTAGGCACAGTCATCTGGTGTGGTTCCAGAGGCCCCATCCTGATGGGCATGTGGGCCACGGCTTTGGGGAAGAAATCTGCAAACATGAACTAGGTTTAGGTTGAGGGGTGAAGTGATCACAGGCCCGATCTGCAGGCCCTGTTGGAAGCTCATAGTGTACTGAAGTTAAGGTATCATGGAGGCGGTAGTGCAGTCTTTTCTGTCTGCATTGTTTGTCCCAGAGTTTCGCAAAATGTAGGGTTGGATTCATGGGGTCATGGGAGAAACTTCGGCTCTCGGGATTCTGCTCAGCTCCCAAGAGTTTGTTGTCTCTGGGAGAAGGGAACACTGCTCTATTCTGTCTCAGGGAACCCCCAAAAGAGGTATTCCAGAGACAGGTTCTGGGTGTGGGCGCCTGGAAAACACCTACCATGGTGAGTGTTTGGCCCTAGGGTGGTAGGCGTGCTCTGCGGACTCCTGGTCCAGCTACCGAAGGGTTTTGATGGAAAGCCTCAAGCTGAGGCTAACAATGCAAGTTTGTTCCCAGAATGGCTCCCATGTGTGTCTGTGGTCTCATGGGCCATGCAGCTGGTTCCCACTCTGAGGGTTGGACACCTATCTCAACAGCCAGGCCTTTGCCTTCGGGAAGGAGGAGTACTCTTGTGCTTCAGGTTCCTCCGTAGTCAGGGATTTGAGCTACAATCTGGGAAAGATGCTTGAATATCCATGTTGAGTGGAGATGATGGCTTTGGGCCATGACAAGTCCAACCTTCAGGATATGGGGCCCACTATCTGCATGGCTGACTCTAGGTCGTGGCTCAGGCTGTTTCAGACAGAGTCTTAGTGTCCATCTCAACAACCAGGTTTCCTGACATTGGGAATAATGATACTCAGGTTCCCCCGTAGGCGGGGATTTGAGCTATGGTTTGGGAGAGATACCTGAATACCCAGGTTGAAAAGAGATGATGGCTTCTGGCCACGGCAGGTCCCAACTGCAGGATACGGGGCCCACTGTCTGCGTGGCAGGCTGGAGGTCGTGGCTCAGGCTCTGTCAGAGAGAGCCTTAGTTACCATGGTGGCCTAAGATATTAGGGTGTCATCGAGGGCCCTGCAGGTGGATCCTCATGTGGGGCTTTTGGGCAGACTCACCAGGCAATTCTTTCTTGGGACAGGCAGAATGCTGCGTTGTTGCTCCAGAATTCCCTATCAAGAGGGCTGGTGGACCAGGAGGGTGAAGATGGAATGGTAAAAACACGAAACTGTCAAAGTCATTACCAAGCGGAAGGCAGTTCCAGTGTGCAGCTGCTACTGGATATATCCAACACCTGCATAAGTGCAGATATCAGCTGTTTGCTCATACAGGAGTTTGTGTCTATGATGACCAACAAATGGTGGGTGGCGTCAAGAGGTCATGGAGGATTTCCCACGCTGGGGATTGAGAGATGCTCCAAACAGCAAAATTTCCTTCAACCGCATAGTGGGATTCTGGTTTGTTTGTTCCAGGGTCCCCCATGAGGAAAGTTTGTGTAGCAGAGCACTCCCATATGGATGCCTGGAAAGCACACCTCCATTGACCATTGTAGCAGAGGAACATGGAAGGGTCGTTCTGGTGGCTCTAAGGCGAGGTACCAAGGCCTTGAGTTGACATGGAGTCTCATGAAGATGGGTCACAATGTGGTTTGTTACCAGGGAGATCTAAGAATGTGCTGGTGGCTAAGGGGACGTGCAGGATTCATCTACCCTGACGGTTTGACACAGGTCCAAGAGCACGGTTTCCTTCTGGGGACAGGAAATGTTCTGTTGTGTGGCTCAGGGACCACATGTTGAATCACAAGTTGGTATTCCAGAACAGGCCTCTGAGGACAGGTGCCTGAAAACCTAATCTAGGGTTCCAATGAAGTACTAGGGGCATGTCAGTTTCAAACATCTAACTCAGGCCCATTTTCTTTTGTGTCTACCTGGATGTAGGTGATCAGGGTGTTTCAGACTGCGCATTTGAGTCCAGAGCGGCCTCCAAAATTAGGGTGAGCTCAGGGGCCTTGCAGATTTCTCCCATCTGGTGGGTTTGGGCAACTTTGAGGACACAGTTTCCTTGGGGATGGGAGGCACAGTCCTGTGCTCTAGCTACAGAGACCCCATCCTGGATGGCATGTAAGTCATGGTTTTGGGAGAGACGTCTGCAAACACAAACTCAGCTTAGGTTTAGTGGTGAGGTGGTCGCAGGCCCAGTGCACAGACTCGGAGGCAGCTCGTCAGGAATCATAAATCGCGTGACTCAATGGCAGTAGCACAGGCTTTTGTATATGGACTGTGTGTCAAGGATGGCCTCAGAATGCAGGTGTGAACTCATGGGTCCATGGGAGATTTTTCTGCTCTAAAGATTCTGGCGGCTCCCATTGTGTGGTGGCTTTCTCAGGGAAGGGAAGAGTGCTGTTTTCCATCTTATGCATGCCCCAAAACAGGGATTCAAGAGACAGGCTCTGGGTCAGGGTGCTTGGAAAATCCCACCAAGGCTTAGGATTTGGGCCAAGGGGCATACCAGGCCTGCAATGTTGGATCCTGATGGTGCAACTGAGAGGGCTTGTTTGAAAACATGCTCAGCTGAGGGTCACAATTCCTGTTTGTGCCCAGCGAGGCCCTCAGGAGTGGGCATGGTTTCACTGGCCATGCAGCTGGCTCCCACTTTGAGGGTTGTACACCCATCACAACAGTCAGGTTTCCTGCCATGGGAAGGAGGAGTTCTCTATTGTGCTTCAGGTTCCCCCATTGGCAGGGATTCTAGCAAAAGTCTGGGGACAGGTGCCTGAACACCAAGGATGGGTAGAGATGGCCAGTCTTACATGCTGGATATGGGACCCGTTCTCTGGGTTGCTGACACTAGGTAAGGGATCAGGCTCTGTCAGACACAGCACTAGTGAACAGGAAACTATAAATTGGGGTTCCCTCAAAGGCCGAGCAGATTGAATCTCATGTGGGGTTTCTGGGCAGACCCACCATGCACTTCTTCTTTCTAAGGGGAAGTAAGAATGCTTCGTGGTAGCTCCAGAATTCCCTATCAAGAGGGCTTGGGGACCAGTAGGGTGAGGATGGTACTGTAAACATAAGCTACGGATCAATTCAGTGCCAAACTTAAGGCATTTCCTTTGTTCAGCAGCTTATACGGGATATCTAGCACCTAAGGGTGGATGTCAGATGTTTGCTCACACTGGAGTTTGTATCTATGATGACCGACAAATGGAGGGGTGGTGTCAAGAGAACATGAAGGATTTCCCACCCTGAGGCTTGTGAGATGCTCCAAACAGTAAGGTTTCTTTCAACTGGACAGGTGGAGTCTAGTTTGTTTTCTCCAGGGCCCCCATGTGGAAAGTTTGGGTAGCAGAGCTCTCCCACATGGATGCCTGAAAAGCGCACCTCCATTGATTATTGAAGCTGAGGAACATGGAGGTCTGTCTGGTGGCTCTGGGGCAAAGTATCAAGGCCTTGAGTTGACATGGAATCTCTTGCAGAGGGGTCACAATGGTGGTTTCTTATTAGGGAGATCTTAGAATGTGCTGTTGGTTAAGGTGCCTTGCAGGATTCTCCTATTCTGAGGGTTTGGCAGAGGTCAAGGAGCACAGTTTCCTTCTGGGGACAGGATATCTTCTGTTGTGGGGCTCAGGGACCACATGTTGTACCATAAGTTGGTATTCCAGAAAGTTCACTGAGGACAGATGCTGAAAACCTAATCTAGGGTACCAATGAGGTCCTAGGGGCATGTCAGTTTCAAACTTCTGACTCAGAACCATTGACTTGGGTGTCTGCCTGGATGTAGGTGATCAGGGTGTTTCAGACTGGGCATTGTGTGCAGAGGGGCCGTCAATATTGAGGTGGGCTCTGGCGCCTTGCAGCTTTCTCCAAATTTGAAATGTTTGGGCAACTTAGAAAGGCACAGTTTCCTTGGGGATTGTAGGCACAGTCCTGTACTCTGGCTCCAGAGACACCATCCTGAAAGGTAAGTGAGCCATGGTTTTGGGAAAGAAGTCTACAAGCACAAGTTCGGGTTAGGGTTAGTGGTGAGGTGATTGCAGGCCCAATGCGTACAACTGGAGGGTAGCTCGTGAGGAACTGTAATTAGGGTGACTTGAAGGGGGTAGCACAGGCTTTTCTATCTGGATTGTGTTTGCAGGATGGCCTTAGAATGCAGGTGTGGTCTCATGGGTCCATGTGAGATTTTTTCCCCTCTTAGGATCTGGGCGGCTCCCCAAGTTTGGTGGCTTTTTCAGGGACAGGAAGTGTGCTGTTTTCCGTCATTGGGTTGCCCCAAAACAGGGATTCCAGAGACGGGCTCTCCATCTGTGTGCCTGGAAAATCACACCAAGGGTTATTATTTGGGCCTAGGGGCGTATGAGGCCTGCAATGCGGGATTCTGGCCATGCCAATGAGAGGGCTTCTTTGAAAGCATGCTCAGGCTGAGGGTCACAATGCCTGTTTGTGCCCAGGGCGGCCCTCAGGAGTTGGCATGATCTCCTTGTCCATTAAGCTGGCTCCCACTGTGTGGTTTCGACAAACATCCGAACTGCAGGTTTCCTGTCATGGGGAAGGAGGAGTTCTCTATTATGCTTCATGTTCCCCTATATGCAGGTATTCCAGCAAAAGTATAGGGAAAGGTGTATGAATCCAATGATGGATAGAGATGACGGACTTGTGCCATGGCCAGTCTCACATGCTGGATATGGGGTCCACTCTCTGGGTGGCTGACACTAGGTCGGTCGTGGCATAGGCTCTGTCACACACAACACTAGTGGCCAGAACAGCCTATAAATCAGAATTCCTTCGAGTGCCAAGCAGATAGATTCTCATGTGGTGTTTCTGGGCAGACTGTCCAGGCAATTCTTCTTTCTATGGGGAAGGCAGAATGCTGCATTGTGGCTCCAGATTCCTCATCAAGAGGGTTTGGGGACCAGTAGGTTGAGGATGGAATTGTCAACACAAGTTACGGTTCAATTCAGTGCCAAGCAGAAGGGAGTTCCAATGTGCAGAGACTAATTCGAGATACCCAGTCCCTGAGTAAGGGCAGATGTCGGATGTTTGCTCACACTGGAGTTTGTGTCTATATGACTAACAAATGGAGTGGTGATGTCAAGAGGCCATGGAGGATTTCCTACGTTGGGGCTTGTGAGATGCTCCAAACAGGAAGGTTTCCTTCTACTGGACAGGGGGAGTCTGGTATGCTAGCTCCAGGGTCCCACATGTGGAAAGATTGGGAGCAGAGTTCTTCTGTATGGATGCCTGGAAAGCACACCCCCAATGACCATTACAGCTCAGGAACATGGCAGGTTCCTTCTGGTGGCTCTGGGGCGAAGTACCAAGGCCTTGAGTTGACACTGAATCTCTTGCAGATGGGTCACGATGCTGGTTTGTTACCATGGAGATCTTAAAATGTGCTGGTGGCTAAGTGGCCATGCAGGATTCTCCTACCCTGAGGGTTTGACACAAGTCCAAGAGCACAGTTTCCCTTTGGGGACAGGAGATGTACTGTTGTGTGGCTCAGGGACCACATGTTCTATCATAAGTTGGTATTCCAGGGAAACTGTGCTCTTTGTCCTGTGCCAAACACTCAGGGTAGGAGAATCCTGCTGGGCACGTTAGCCACCAGTACATTCTAAGATCTCCCTGGAAACAATTTAGCATTGTGACCCATTCCTGAAGACAGGTGCCTGGAAACCTAATCTAGGGTTCCAGTGAGGTCCTAGGGGCATGTCAGGTTCAACCGTCTGACTCAGGGACATTGACTTGGGTGTCAGCATGGATGTAGGTGATCAGGTGTACAGACTGTGCTTTGTGACCAGAGGAGCCTCCAGTAAGGGGGTGGGCTCAGGGGCCTTGAAGGTTTCTCCTATTCTGGAGGATTTGGGAAAATGTGATGGGCAAATTTTCCTTGGCAATGGCAGGCACAGTCTTGTTATGTGGCTCTAGAGAGCCCATTCAGCAGGGCATTTGATCCATGGTTTTGGGAGAGAATTCTGCAAATACAAACTCAGGTTAGGGCTAGTGGCGAGGTGATTGCATGCTCAATGCATAGACCTGGAGGGCAGTTCATCAGGAACTGTAATTAGAGTGACTCGAAGACAGTATCAAAAGATTTTCTATCTGGATTGTGTGTCCAGGAAAGCCTCGGAATGTAGGTATGGTCCCATGGGTCCATGGGAGACTACTTCTCTAAGGATCCTGGAAGCTCCCAATAGTTTAGTGGCTTTTTCGGGGAAGGGAAGAGTGCTGCTTTCCATCTTAGGGGTGGCCCAAAACAGAAATTACATAGACGGGCACTGGGTCAGGGCACCTGGAAAATCCCACCAAGGGTTAGGATTTGGGCCTAGGGGCATGCCAGGCCTACAATGCGGGATCCTGGTGGTGAAACTGAGAGAGCTTGTCTGAAAGCATGCTCAGGCTGAGGGTCACAATCCCTGTTTGATCCCAGGGCGGCCCTCAGGAGTGGGCGTGGTCTCATTGGCGATACTGCTGGCTCCCAGTTTGAGGGTTGCACACCCATCCCAACCAACAGGTTTCCTGCCATTGGGAAGGAGGAATTCTCTATTGTGCTTCAGGTTCCCCCACTGACCGGGATTCCAGCAAAGGTCTGGGGACAGATGCCTGAATACCAAGGATGGGTAGAGATGACGGACTTGAGCCATGGCCGGTCTCACATGCTGGATATGGTCCCCGATCTCTTGGTGGCTGACACGAAGTCGGAGCTCAGGCTCTGTCAGACACAGCACTAGTGTCTAGGGCATTCTACAAATAGGGGTTCCCTCGAGGGTTGAGCAGATTGATCCTCTTGTGGACTTTTTTGAAGACTGACTGGCACTTCTTCCTTCTATGAGGAAGGCAGAATGCTCTGATGGGGCTCGAGAATTACCTGTTAAGAGGCCATGGAGACCTTGAGGGTGAGGATAGAATTTTAAACACAAGGTATGGTTAAATTCAGTGATGAGTGGAAGGCAGCTCCAGTGAGCAGCAGCTGATTCGAGATAATCCAGCACCTGACTAAGGGTGGATGTCAGATGTCTGCTCACACTGGAGCTTGTCTCTATTATGACCTACTAAAGGAAGGGTGGTGTCAAAAAGCCATGGAGGATGTCCCACACTGGCACTTGTGAGATTCTCCAAACAGCAAGGCTTTCTTCTACTCGTGTTGGAGAGTGTGCTTTGTTTGCTCCAGTGTCCTCCATGTGGACAGTTTGGGTAGTACAACTCTCCCTCATGGCTCCCTTGAAAGCCGACCTCCATTGTCCATTGCAGCTGAGGAATATGGAATGTTTGTTCTGATGGCTCTGGTGTGAAATACAAAGGGCAATGAATGAACATGGAATCTCTTATAGATGGGTCCCAATGCTCGTTTTTTACCAAAGAAATTTTAGAATGTCCTGGTGGCTAAGGGGCCATGCAGGATTCTCCCACCCGGAGGGTTTGACACAGGTCAAAGGGCATGGTTTCCTCCTGGGGACAGGAGATGTTCTGTTCTGTGGCTCGGGAACCACATGTTGTATCATAAGTTGGTATTCCAGAACAGGCCTCTGAGGACAAATGCCTGAACACCTAATCTAGTGTTCCGGTGAGGTCCTAGGGGCATGTCAGTTTCAATCTTCTGACTCAGGACCATTGACTTGAGTGTCTGCCGGATGTAGGTGAACAGAGTGTTTCATTATACGCATTTACTTCCAGAGCGACCTCCAATATTGTTGTGGGCTCAGGGATCTTGCAGGTTTCTCCTAATCTGGAGGGTTTGGGAAACTGTGATGGGCAAATTTTCCTTGGGGATGGCAGGCATAGTCCTATGGTTTGGCTCCAGAGACCCCATCATGGAGGGCATTTGAACCATGGTTTTGGGAGAGAAATCTGCAAATATAAACTCAGGTTAGGGTTAGTGGCAAGGGGATCACAGGCCCAATGCATAGACCTGGATGGCAGTTCATCAGGAACTGTAATTGGGGTGACTTGAAAGAGGTATCACAGGCTTTTCCATCAGCATTGCGTGTCCAGGATGGTCTCGGATTGCAGGTGTGGTCTCATGGGTCCATGGGATATTTTTCTCTCTAAGGATCCTGGCAGCTCCCAATACTTTGGTGGCTTTTTTGGGGAAGAGAAGAGTGCTGTTTTCCATCTAAGGGGTGCCCCAAAAGAGAAATTCCAGAGATGGTAACTGGGTATGGGCACCTGGAAAATCTCACCAAGGGTTAGGATTTGGGCCTAGTGGTGTACCAGGCTGGCAAATCAGGATCCTGGTGGTGAAACTGAGAGTGCTTGTCTGAAAGCATGCTTAGGCTGAGGGTCACAATGCCTCTTTGATCCCAGGGTGGCCCTCAGGAGTGGATGTAGTCTCATTGGCAATGCAGCTGGCTCCCACACTGATGGTTGGACACCCATCCCAACATCCAGGTTTCCTGCGATGGGGAAGGAGGAGTTCTCTATCGTGCTTCAAGTTCCCCCATTGGCAGGGACTCTTACAAAAGACTGGGGACAGATGCCAGAATACCAAGGATGGGTAGATATTATGGACTTGAGCCATGGCCGGTCTGCATGCTGGATATGGGACCCACACTCTGGGTGGATGACATGAGGTCGGGGCTCAGGCTCTGTCACACACAACACTAGTGGCCAGGGCAGCCTATAAATCGGGGTCCCCTCTAGGGTTGAGCAGATTGACCCTCATGTGGGGTTTCTGGGCAGACTCACCGTGCACTTCTACTTTCTATGGGGAAGGCAGAATGCTGTGTTGTGGCTCCAGAATTCTCTCTCAACAAGGCTTGGAGACCAGTAGGGTGAGGATGGACCTTTCCCACATGCATGCCTGGAAAGCACACCTCCATTGACCTTTGTTGATGAGGAACATGACAGGTTCATCCCGGTGGCACTTGGGCAAAGTTCCAAGGCCTTGAGTTGACAAGGATTCTCTTGTAGATGGGTCACAATGCTGGATTGTTACCAGGGAGATCATAGAATGTGCTGGTGGCTAAGGTGCTGTGCAGGATTCTCCTACCCTGAGGGTTTGCAAAGGTTGAAGATCACGGTTTCCTTCTGGGGACAGGAGATGTTCTGGGGTGTGACTCAGAGAAAAACCCGTTGTATCATTAGTTGGTATTCCAGAACTGGCTTCTGAGGACAGAGGCCTGAACACCTAATCTAGGGTTCCAATGAGGTCCTAGGGGTATGTCAGTTCCAATCTTCTGACTCAGGACCATTGATTTAGTTGTCTGCCTGGATGTAGGTAAGCAGGATGATTCAGACTGCACATTTGCGTCCAAAGCGGCCAACAATATTGGGGAGGGCTCAGGCGCCTTGCAGGTTTCTCCTAATTTGGAATGTTTGGGCAACTATGACGGGCCCAGTTTCCTTGGGGATGGCAGGCACAGTCTTGTGGTCTGGCTCCAAAGACCCTATCCTGGAGGGCATGTGAGCCATGGTTTTGAGAGAAAAGTCTAAACAAAAATTCCGTTTAGGGTTAGTGATGAGGTGATCACAGGCCCACTGCATAGACATGGAAGGCAGCTCGTCAGGAGCTGTAAATCGGATGACTCGAAGGTGGTAGCACAAGCTTTTGTATCTTGATTGTGTGTTTCCAGGATGGCCTCTGAAGGCAGGTGTGGTCTCTTGGGTCCATGGCAGATTTTTCCTCTCCATGTTTCCTGGCAGCACCCAATAGATTGGTGGATTTCTCTGGGAAGGGAATAGTGCTGTTTTCCACGTAGGGGTGCCCCAGAACAGGGATTCATGGAAGGGCTCTGGGTCTGGGCCGTTGAAAAATCCCACCACGTCTTAGGATTTGGGGCAAGGGGTGTACCAGTCCTGCAATGCAGGATCCTGAAGGTGCAACAGAGAGCGTTTCTTTGAAAGCATGCTCAGGTTTCGTGTCACAATGCCTGTTTGTGCCCAGGGCGGCCCTTTTCTGTGGGCGTGGTCTCATTGGCCATGCAGCTGGCTTCCAATCGGAGGGTTGGAAAACCTTCCCAACAGCTAGGATTCATGCCATGGGGAAGGAGGAGTTCTCTATTGTGCTTCAGTTTTCCCCATTGGCAAGGATTCCAGCAAAGGTCTGGTGACAGATGCATGAATACCAAGGATGGGTACAGGTGATGGTGTAGGGCCATGGCCGGTCCCAAATGCTTGATATGGTTCCTGCTTTCTGGGTGACTGAGACTAGGTCGGGGCACAGGCTCTGTCAGACACAGCACTAGGGGCCTGGGAAGCCTATAAACTGGGGTTCCCTCGAGGTCTGAGCAGATTGATCCTCATGTGGGGTTTCTGGGAAGACTCACCAGGCACTTCTTCTTTCATGGGGAAGGCAGAATGCTGCGTTGTGGCTCTAGAATTCCCTATCCCGAGGACTCTGCTACCAGTAGGGTGAGGATGGAATTGTAAACACATGCTACAGTTCAACTCAGTGCTAAGCTGAATGCAGTTCCAATGTGCAGCAGCTTATACGAGATATCTAGCACCTGAGTAAGGGCAGCTGTCAGATATTTGCTCACACTGGACTTTGTGTCTATGATGACTAAGAAATGGAGGGGTGGTGTCAAGAGGTCATGGAGGATTTCCCATTACGAGTCTTGTGAGATGCTCCAAACAGCAAGGTCCATCTACTGGATTGGTGGTGTCTGGTTTGTTTGCTCCAGTGTCCCCCATGTGGAAAGTATGGGTAGGAGAGCTCTCCCATATGGATGCCTGGAAAGCACACCTCCATTGTCCTTTGCAGCTGAGGAACATGACAGGTATGTTATGATGGCTCTGGGGTAATGGAACAAGGACTTGAGTTGACATGGAGTCTCTTACAGATGGGTAACAATGCTGGTTTGTTACCAGGGAGTTATTAGAATATGGTGGTGGCTAAGGTGACTTGCATGTTTCTCATACCCTTAAGGTTTGGTACAGGTCAAAGAACACGGTGTCCTTCTGGGGAAAGGAGATGTTCTGTTGTGTGGCCCAGGGACAACATATTGTATCCTAAGTTGGTATGCCAGAAAAGACCACTGAGGACAGATGCCTTAAATCTTAATCTAGGGTTCCAGCGTGTTCCTAGTGGCATGTCAGTTTCAATCTTCTGACTCAGTATCATTGACATGGGTGTCTGTCTGGATGTAGGTGATCAGGTTGTTTCAGGCTGTGCATTTGCTTCCAGAGCGGCCGCCATTATTGGGGTGGGCTCAGGGGACTTGCAGGTTTCTCATAATCTGGAATGGTTGGGCAAATGTGACACACACAGTGTCCTTGGGGATGGTAGCAGTCCTATGGTGTGGCTCCAGAGACCCCATCAGGGAGGGCATATGAGCCATGGTTTATGGAGAGAAATCCGCAAACACAAAATCGGGTTAAGGTTAGTGGCGTGAAGGTCGCAGGCCCCATGCATAGACCTGGAAGGGACCTCGTCAGGAACTGTAATTAGGGTGATGGGAAGGAGGTAGCACAGGGTTTTCTATCTGGATTGTGTGTCCAGGATGGCCTTAGTATGCAGGTGTGGTCTCATGGGTCCATGGGACAATTTTCCTCTCTAAGGTCCTGGTGGCTCCCCATAGTTTTGTGGCTTTTGGTGGGAAGGGAAGAATACTGTTTTGAATCTTAGCGGTGCCCCAAAACTGGGGTTCCAGAGACAGGATCTTGGTCTGGGCCCTTGGAAAATCCCACAATATGTTAGGACTTGGGCATAGGGGCATACCAGTACTGCAATGCGGGATAGTGGTGGTGCAACTAGAGGGATTGTTTGAGCATGCTCAGGCTGAGGGTCACCATGTCTGCTTGTGCCCAGGGAGGTCCTCAGGAGTGGGCATGGTCTTATTGGCCAATGCAGCTGGCTTCCAATTTGAGGGTTGGACACTCATCCCAATAGCCTGGTATCATGCCATGGAGAAGGAGGCATTCTCTATTGGGCTTCAGGTTCCCCCATTGGCAGGGATTCCAGCAATGTTCTGGGGAAAGATCCTGAAAAGCAAGGATGGGTAGAGATGAGGAAGTAGGGCCATGATCCATCCCACATACTAGATATGGTTCCAGCTCTTTAGGTGGCTTACACTAGGTCAGGGCTCATTCTCTGACAGACACAGCACTAGTGGCTATGGCAGCCTATAAATCAGGGTTCCCTTGAGGGCCAAGCAGATTGATCCTCATGTGGGGTTTCTGGGCAGACTCACCAGGCACTACTTCTTTCTATAGAGAAGGCAGAATGCTGCATTGTGGCTCTAGAATTATCTATCAAGGGGCCTTGCAGACCAGTATAGTGAGGATGGAATTGTAAACACAAGCTACATTCAACTTAGTGACAAGCAGAAGGCAGTTCCTATATGCAGCGGCTTATTCGAGATATCCAGCACCTGAGTAAGGGCGGATGTCAGATATATGCTCACACTGGAGTTTGTGTCTATGATGACTGACAAATGGAGGGGTGGCATCAAGAGGACATGGAGGATTTCCCACGCTGAGGATCCTTAGAGAGAAATGTCTCCCATGAACCCATGAGTCCACACTTGCATACCGAAGCCATCCTGGACACACAATCCAGATAGAAAGGCCTCTGCTACCACCTTCCCATCACGCTAATTACAGTTCCTGACGAGCTGACCTCCAGGTCTATGCATTGGGCCTGTGACCTCCACGCCAATAACCCTATCCCGAATTTGTGCTTTCTTATTTCTTTCCAAAAACCATGGCTCACATGTCCTCCAGGATATGGGTCTCTGGATCCACACCACAGGACTGTGTCGGCCATCCCCGAGGAAACTGTACCCATCACAGTTGCCCAAACCTTCCAGATTAGGAGAAACCTGCAAGGCCCTTGAGCCCACCCCAATACTGTCGGCCACTCTCAACACAAATACACAGTCTGAAACACCCTGATCACCTACATCTAGTGAGAGAGCCAAGTCAATGATCCTGAGTCAGATGATTGAACCTGACATGTCTCTATGACCTCATTGGAACACGGGATTAAGTTTTCAGGCATATGTCCTCAGGAGCCTGTTCTGTAATACCAATTTATGATACTACAGGTGGTCCCTGAGACATACAACAGAACATCTCCTGTGCCCAGAAGAAAACCGTGCTCTTCGACCTGTGCCAAACCCTCAGGTTAGAAGATCCTTGCACGGAACCTTAGCTACCAGCACATTTAAAGATCTCTCTGGTAACAAACCATCATTGTGGCCGATATGCAAGAGATCCCATGTCAACTCGCGGCACGGTCCTTCGCGCCAGAGCCACCAGAACAAACCTGCCATTTTCCTCAGATGCGATGGTCAGTGGAGGTGTGCTTTCCAGAGATCCTTGCAGGAGAGCTCTGCTACCCAGACTTTCCACATGGGGGAAAATGGAACAAATGAACCAGACTCCACCTGTCCAGTAGAAGGAAACCTTGCTGATTGGAGCTACTCACAAGCCTCAGCGTGGGAAATCCTCCATGGCCTCGTGACAGCATCACTCCATTTGTTGGTCATCAAAACACAAACTCCAGTGTGAGCCAATATCTGACATCTGCCTTTACTCTGGTGCTGTCTATCTCGAATAAGCCTCTGCACATTGGAACTGCCTTCTGTCTCACACTGAATTGGACCATAGCCTGTGTTTACAATTCCATCCTCATCCTACTGGTCCCCAAGGCCTCTTGATAGGGAATTCTAGAGCCAAAAACGCCACATTCTGCCTTCCCTATAGAAAGAAGATGTGCCTGGTGAGTCTACCCAGAAACCCCATATGAGGATCAATCTGCTCGGCCCTCAAGGGAAACCCAATTTATATGCTGCCCTGGACACTAGTGCTGCATCTGACAGAGCCTGAGCCCCAACCTAGTGTCAGCCAGCCATTGAGGGGGCTCCATTTCTAGCATGTGGGACTGGCCATGGACTTACTCCATCATCTCTACCCATGCTTGGTATTCAGGCACTTGTCACCAGACCTTTGCTGGAATCCCTGCCAATGGGGGAACCTGAAACCCAATGGAGAACTCCTCCTTCCCCAATGCAGGAAAACCTGGCTATTCGAATGGGTGTCCAATCATCAAAGAAGAAGCCAGCTGCATGGCCAAGGAGACCACATCCACTCCTGAGGGCCGCCCTTGAAACAAGGAGGCATTGTGACCCACACCTTGAGTTTGATTTCAAACAAGCCATCTCAGTTGCCCCAGTAGGATCCTGCATTACAGGCCTGGTACACCCCTAGGCCCAAATCCTAACCCTTTTGGGGATTTTCCAGCCACCCAGACCCAGAGCCTTTCTCTGGCATCCCTGTATTGGGGCACCCATAAGATGGTAAAAAGCACTTTTCCCTCCCCCGAAAAAGCCACCAATCTATGGAGAGTCACCAGGATCCTTAGAAGGGAAATGTCTCCCATGGACCCAAGAGACCACACCTGCATTCCGAAGCCATCCTGGGCACATAATCCAGATAGAAAAGCCTGTGCTACGGCCTTCCTGTCATTCTAATTACAGTTCCTGATGAGCTGCCCTCCAGGTCTACGCATTGGGCCTGCGATCACCATCCCACTAACCCTAATCCAAATTGGTGTTTACAGAATTATTTCACAAAACAATGGCTCACATGCCCTCCAGGGTAGGGTCTCTGGATCCATACCACAGGACTGTGCCTGCCATCCCCAAGGAAACTGTGCCCATCACAGTTTTCCAAACCTTCCAGATTAGGAGAACCGTGCAAGGGCCCTGGGCCCACCACGATATTGGAGTCCACTCTGGACTCAAATGTGCAGTCTGATGCAGCCTGTTCAGCTACATCCAGGCAGACAGCCACATCAACGGTCCTGAGTCAGAAGATTGAACCTGACATGCCCTCGGAAATCATTGGAACCCTCGATTAGAATTTCAGGCATCTGTCCTCAGAGGTGTGTTCTGGAATACCAACTTAGGATAAAACACGTGGTCCCTCAGCCACTCAACAGAACATCTCCTGTCCCCAGAAGTAAACCGTGCTCTTCGACCTTTGCCAAACCCAAAGGATAGGAGAATCCTGCATGGCACCTTAACCACCAGCACATTCTAAGATCTCCCTAGTAACAAACCAGCATTGTGACCCATCTGCAAGAGATTCCATGTCAACTCACCGCCTTGGTACTTCGCCCCAGAGCAAGCAGAACGTACCTGTCATGTTCTTCAGCTGCAATGCTCAATGGAGGTGTCCTTTCCAGGCATCCATGCGGGAGTGCTCTGCTACCCAAACTTTCCACATGGGGGACCCTGCAGCAAACAAACCAGGCTCCATCTGTCCAGTAGAAAGAAACCATGCAGATTGGAGCATCACACAAGGCTCAGCATGGGAAATCCTCTAAGGTCTCTTGACGCCACCCATCCATTTGTCGGTCATCAAAGTCACAAACTCCAGTGTGAGCAAATATCTGACATCTGCCCTTTACTCAGGTGCTGGATATCTCGAATAAGATGTTGCACATGGGAACTGCATTCCACTTGGCACTGAATTGAACCATAGCTTGTGTTTACAATTCCATCCTAACCCTACTGGTCCCAAAGCCCCCTTGATAGGGAATTCTGGAGCCACAACGCCACATTCTGCCTTCCCCATAGAAAGAACAAGTGTCCGGTGAGTCTGCCCAGAAACACCACATTAGAATCAAACTGCTCTGCCCACGAGGAAACGCTGATTTATAGGCTCCCCTGGCCACTAGTACTGTGTCTGACAGAGACTGAGTCCCGACCTAGTGTCACCAACCCAGAGAGTGGGCCCCATTCCATCATGTGAGACCTGCCATGGGACAAGTCCATCATCTCTACCCATCCTTGGTATCAGGCTCCTTTCCCCCAGGCTTTTGACGGAATCCCTGCCAATGGGGGAACCTGAAGCACATAGAGATCTCCTCCTTCCCCATGGCAAGAAACCTGGGTATTGGGATGGGTGTCCAAACCTGAAAGTGGGAGACAGCTGCATAGCCAATGAGAACAAGCCCACTGCTGATGGTCAGCCTGGGCATTGTGACCCTCAGCCTGAGTGTGCTTTTAACCAAGCCCTCTCAGTGGCACCTCCAGGATCCCACACTGCAGACCTGGTACACACCTAAGTCCAAATCCTAACACTTGGTGGGATTTTCCAGGCCAAGAGACAGAGAGCCCATCTCAGGAATCCATTTTTGACACCGCTAAGATGCAAAACAACACTCTTCCCTTCCCCGAAAAGGCCACCAAATTATGGGGAGCCAACTGTATCCTTAGAGAGGAAAAATTACCCATGGACCCATGAGATCACAACTGCATTCCAAGGCCATCCTGAACAAACAATCCAGATAGAAAAGCCTGGGAAACCGCCTTCTAGTCACCCTAATCACAGTTCCTGACGAGCTGCCCTCCAGGTCTCCGCATTGGTCCTCCAATCAACTCGCCACTAACCCTAACCGAATTTGTTATTGCAGACTTCTCTCCCAAAACCATGGCTCACATGCCCTCCAGGATGGGGTCTCTGGAGAAACACCACAGGACTGTGCCTGCCATCCCCAAGGAAACTGTACCCATTACAGTTGCTTAAACCTTCCAGATGAGGATAAATGTACAAGGTCCCAGAGCCCACCCTAAGATTGTTGTCTGCTCCAGACACAAATTCGCAGTTTGAAACACCCTAATCACCTACATCAGGCACACAGCCAAGTTAATGGTCCTGAGTCAGAAGATTGAACCTGACATGCCCCTAGGACCTCATTGGAACACTAGATTAGGACTTCATGCGTCTGTCCTGAGGGACCTGTTCTGGAATACCAACTTATGATACAACATGTGGTCCCTGAGCCACACAACAGAACATCTGTCCTCAGTAGGAAACCGTTCTCTTTGACCTGTGCCAAACCATCAGTGTAGGAGACTCCTGCACGGCATCTTAGCCACCATTACATTCTAAGATCTTGCTAGTTACAATCCAGTATTGTGACCCATCTTCCTGAGACACCATGTCAACTCAAGGCACTTGGTACTTCGCCCCAGAGCCACCCCAACGAAACTGCCATGCTCCTCAACTGCAATAGTCAATGGACGTGTGCTTTCCAGATATCCGTGCGGGAGAGCTCTGCTCCACAAACTTTCCACATGGGGAAGACTGGAGCAAAAAATCCAGGCTCCACCTGCCCATTAGATGGAATCCTTGCTATTCGGAGCATCTCACAAGCCTTAGCATGGGAAATCCTCCATGGCCTCTGGATTACACCCCTCCATTTGTAGGTCATCATAGACACTAAATCCAGCATGGGCAAATATCTAACATCCGTCCTTACTCAAGTGATAGATATCTCTAATCAGCCGCTACACATTGGAACTGATTTCAGCTTGGCACTGAATTGAACCGTAGCTTGTGTTTACAATTCCAACCTCATCCTCGTAGTCCCCAATTCCTCTTGATGAAGAATTCTGGAGCCACAAGGCAGCATTCTGCCTTACACATAGAAAATTGAAGTACATGGTGTGTCTGCCCAGAAACCCCACATGAGGATCAATCTGCTCGGCCCTCGAGGGAAACCCGACTTATAGGCTGCCCTGGCCACTAGTGTTGTGTCTGACAGAGCGTGAATCCCGACCTAGTGTCAGTCACCAGAGAGTGGGCCCCATATCCATGATATGAGGCGGGCCTGGGACAAGTCCGTCATCTCTACCCATCCTAGGTATTCGGGTACCTTTCCCCAGACTTTTGGTGGAATCCCTGCCAATGGGGGAACCTGAAGCACATAGAGAATGCCTCCTACCCGATGGCATGAAACCTGGGTATTCAGATGGGTGTCCATCCCTCAAAGTGGGAGACAGCTGCATGGCCAGTGAGACCATGCCCACACTTGAGGGACTCCCTGAGCACAAAGAGGCAATGTGACCCTCAGTCTGAGCTGGTTTTTAAACAAGCCCTCAATAGGGAGAGCTCTGCTACCCAAACTTTCCATATAGGGACCCTGGAGCCAACACATCAGAATCACCCTGTCCAGTACAAGGAAACCTAGCTGTTTGGAGCATCTCTCAAGCCCCAGCGGCGCACATCCTCCATGGCTTCGTGACGCCACCCCTCCATTTGGTGGTCATCATAGACACAAAGTCCATTGTGAGCAAGCACCTGACATCTGCCCTCACTCAGGTGCCGGTATCTCGATTCAGACTGTGCACACTGGCTGCCTTCCGCATGGCACTGAATTTAACCATAGCTTGTGATTAAAATTCCATCCTTACCCTCCTGGTCACCAAGCACACTTGACAGGGAATTCTGGACCCAAAACAAAGCATTCTGCCTACCCCAAAGACAGGAGATGTGCCTGGTAATTCTGCCCAGAAACTCCACATGAGGATCCACCTGCATGGCCCTGGATGGCACCTTAATATCATAGGCCGCCATGGGCACTCAGGCTCTGTCTGACACAGCCTGACCATGACCTCCAGACATCCAGGCACACAGTGGGCCCCACATCCTGCAGGTGGGACCTACCATGGCCTGAAGCCGTCAGCTCTACTCAACATGGGTATTCAGGCATCTGTTACCAGACCGAAGATCAAATCCCTGCCTAAGGGGGACCTGAAGCATAAGAGTACTCCTTCCTGAAAGCAGAAACCTGGCTGTTGAGATGGGTGTCCAAGCCTCAGAGTGGAAACAAGTTGCATTGCCCATTAGACCACGGCCACTCATGGGAACCGTCCTGGGCCGAAACAAGCATTGTGACCCTCAGCGTGAGCCTGCGTTCAAAAAAACCCCTCGGTAGCTGGACCAGGAGCCCGCCGAGTGGGAATGCCATGTCCCAAGGGCCAAATTCTCACACTTGTTCGTGATTTCCTGGCGCCAAGACCAAGAACCTGTCTTTGGGTTCCCTCTTTTGGGGGTCCCCTGAGACGGAAAAAAAGCAGTCTTCCCTTCCTCCAGAGACACCAAACTCTTAGGAGCTGGGCAGTATCCACAGAGAAGAAGAATCTCCCATGGACCCATGAAGACACCCCTATGTTTTGTGGCCGTCCTGGACACACATTCAGAAAAAAAAGCCTGTGCTACCGCCTCCATGGCATCTTAATTTCAGTACACTATGAGCTGCAATCACAACCTGCAGATCGGGCCTGTGATCACCTCGGCACTCAACCTTACCCAGGTTGTCGTTTGTGGATTTCTGTCCCCAAATCCCTGTCCCAAATGCCCTCCAGGATAGAGCCTCTGGTGCCACAATGACAAGTGAACCCACCCTCCTGAAGGATACTATGCCCTTCACTGTTGACCAAGCCGTGAAGATAAGGAGCAAAGTACAAAGCCCTTGAGCCGACCTCAATTTCAAAGAACGCTCTAGGCCCAAATGCGCGCTCTGACACACAATGAGCACCTGCGTCCAGTTAGACATCTAAGTCAAAGGCCCTGATTCAGAAGATTGGACCTGACATGCCTCTAGGACATCATCGATATTCTAGTTTAGGTTTTCAGGTACCTGTCCCCAGAGGCCTATTCTCCAATACCAACTCATATTCCAACATGTGGTCTTGGAGCCACACAATAGAACCAAACCTGTCTCCAGAATGATACCTTGCTCTTGGTAGCTGTGTCCAAGACACAGTGTAGAAGAATCCTGCATGGATCCCTGACTACACCAACATTCTAATGTCTCCATGGATATCAACCAGCATTGTGATGCAACAGCATGAAACTCCATGTCAATTCAGGCTGCTGGGAACTTCGCTCCAAACCTCCATATTGAACCTGCCATGTTCCTCAGCTACAATGATCAATAGAGTTGTGCTTTCCAGGCAACGATACAGAAGAGCTCTGCTACTCTAACTTTCCATATGGGGAACCCTGGGCAAACAAACCAGACTCCCCCTGTCCAGTAGAAGGAAACCTTGCAGATTTGAGCATCTCAAAAGCCCCTGTGTGGGAAATCATCTATGGCCTCATGACGCCACCCCTCTATTTGGTGGTCATCAGAGACACAAACTCCAGTGTGAGCAAACAACTGACACCTGCTCTTACTCAGCTACAGAATAAGCCACTGCACCCCGGAACTGCCTTCTGCTTGACACTGAATAACCGTAGCTTGTGTTTACAATTCCATCCTCACCCTCCTGTTCACCAAACCCTCTTGATATGGATTTCTGGAGCCAGGACGCAGAATTTGCCTGTCCAACAGAAAGAAGAAGTGCTGGTGAGTCTGCTCATATACCCTACATGAGGATCCACCAGCATGGCCCTCGACGGCACCCTAATATCATAGGCCGCCAAGGGCACTCAGGCTCTGTCTGACACAGCTTGAGCCACGACTTCCAGTCAGCCATGCAGACAGTGGGCCCCATATCCAGCAGGTGGGACCTGCATGGCCCAAAGCCGTCACATCTACTCAACCTGGATATTCAGGCATCTCTCCCCAGACCGTAGCTCAAATCCCTGCCTATGAGGAAACCTGAAGCACAGGAGTATTCCTCCATCCCGATTGCAGGAAACCTGGCTGTTGAGATGGGTGTCCAACCCTCAGAGTGGGAAACAGCTGCATGACCCATAACAATACGGTCACTCATCGAGCCTCCCTGGGAATAAACAGACATTGCGACCCTCAGCGTGAGGCTGCTTTCAAACAAACCCCCTTGGTAGCTGGGCCAGGAGCCCGCAGAACGGGACTTCCATGTCTCTAGGGCCATATCCTCACCTGCATTCGTGTTTTCCAGTCGTCCACACTCAGAACCTGTCTCTGGAATCCCACTTTTGGGGGTCTCCTGAGACGGAAAATGGAAGTCTTCCCTTCCCCCAGAGACACAAATTCTTGGGATCTGGGCAAAATCCCCAGAGATGAAGAATCTCCCATGGCACCATGAAGCCTACCCTACATTTTGTGACCGTCCTAGAAACACAATCTAGACAGAAAAGCCTGCCATACCGACTGCATGACACCTTAATTTAAGTACTCTATGAGCTTTCCACAGGGCCTGCAGATCGGGCCTGTAATCACCATGGCCCTTACCTTAACCCTAGTTTGCTTTTGCAGATTTCAGTACCCAAAGCACTGGCCCACATGCCCTCAAGGATGCAGCCTTTGGTTCCACACCGGACGACTGTCCCTATGTTCCCAAAGGAAATTCTGTCCTTCACGGTTTCCCAAACCCTGAAGATTAGGAACAAAGTACAAAGCCCCTGAGCCCAGCTCAAGTTTGAAGAATGCCCTGGCCCTAATGCACATTCTGACACACAGTGAGCACCTGCCTCCAGGCAGACATCCAAGTCAAAGGCTCTGAGTCAGAAGATTGAACCTGAAATGCCTCTAGGACTTCATCAATACCATAGTTGAGATTTTCAGGTGCCTGTCCCCAGAGTCCTTTTCTCCAAAACCAACTTATGTTCCAACATATAAGTTCCTGTGCCACACTACAAAACCCCTCCTTTCCCTAGAAGCTTTCCTTGCTCTTGGTAGCTGTGTCCAGGACTCAGTATAGGAGAAACCTGCATGTCCCGCTGAACAACCCAGCACTCTAATGTCTCCCTGGATACCAACCAGCATTGTGATCCAACAGCATGAAACTCCATGTCAACTCAGGCTGCTTGGAACTTCGCCCAGAGGCACCAGATGGACCCTGTCATGTTCCTCAGCTACAATGGTCAATGGAGGTGTGCTTTCCAGGCATCCATGAGGGAGAGCTCTGCTACCCAAAGTTTCCATATGGGGGACCCTGGAGCAAAAAAAAAAAAAAACAGACTCCCCCTGTCCAATAGAAGGAAATCTTGCTGTTTAGAGCATCTCACAAACCCCAGGGTGGGGAATCCTCCATGGCCTCATGACGCCCCCCTCCAATTGGCAGTTATCTTAGACACAGACTCCAGTGTGAGCAAACATATGACAGCCACCTTTATTCAGGTGTCGTAGATCTCACAGAATCCGCTGCAGATGGGGACAGCCTTCCACTTGGCACTGAAATTAATTTTAGCTTGTGTTTACAATTCCATTTTCACCCTACTGGTCCCCAAGCCCTCTGGATATGGAATTCCGGAGACACAGCATGGTATTCTGTCTTCCCCATAGAAAGAAGAAGTGCCTGGTGATTCTGCCCAGAAAACCCACATGGGGATCAATCTGTGAGGCCCTAGAGGGAACCCCGATTTATAGGCTGCCATGGCCTCTCGTATTGTGTATATCAGAGCATGAGCCCCGACCTAGTGTCAGTGACCCAGAAAACGGGACCTATATCTAGCATGTGGAACAGAACATGGCCTTACTCCATCATCTCTATTTATCCTTGGTATTCAAGCATCTGTCCTCAGACTTTTGCTGGAATCCCTGCCAGTGTGGGAACCTTAAGAACAACAGAGAACTCCACCTTTTCCATGGCAGGAATCCTAACTGTTGGGATGGGTGTCCAACTCTCAGAGTTGGAGCCAGCTGCATGGCCAGTGAGACCACAACCACACATGAGGGCTGCCTAGGGCCCAAACAGGCATTGTGACCCTCAGCCTGAGCATGCTTTCAAACAAGTCCACTCAGTTGCACCACCATGATCCCGCTTTGTAGGCCAGGGATGCCCCTAGGCCCATATCCTAACCGTTGGTGGGATATTCCCAGAATTCAGACCCAGAGCCCGTCTCTGAAATCCCTGTTTTGGGGCATGCCTAAGATGGAAAACAACACTCTTCCCTTCCCCGAAAAACCCACCAAACTATTGTGAGACGCCAGGATCCTTAGAGAGTAAAATCTCCCATGGACTCATGGGACCACACCTGCATTCCGAAGCCACGCTGGATACAGAATCCAGATATAAAATCCTGTGCTACCACCTTCGTGTCACCCTAGTTACAGTTCCTGATGAGCTGCCCTCCATGTCTATGCATTGGGACTGTGATCACCTTGCCATTATCCCTAACCCGAGTTTGTGTTTGCAGACTTCTCTCCATAACCATGGCTCACATGCACTCCAGGGTGGGATAGTGGAATCACACCACAGCACCATGCGTGCCATCCCCTAGGAAACTGTACATATCACAGTCTCCCAAACCTCCAGATTAGGAGAAACCTGCAAATCCCCTGAGCACACCGCAATATTGGAGGCTGCTCAGGATGCAAATGCACAGTCTGAAACACTCTGATCACCTCCATCGAGACAGACACCCAAGTCAACTGTCCTGAGTCTGAAGATTGAACCTGACATGCCCCTAAGACTTCATTGGAACCCTAGATTAGGTTTTCAGGCATCTGTCCTCAGAGGCCTGTTTTGGAATATGAACTTGTGATACAACATGTGGTCCCTGAGCTACGCAACACTACATCTCCTGTCACCAGAAGAGGACACAGTTCTTCGACCTGTGTTAAACCCTCAGGATAGGGAAATCCTGCATGGCACTTTAGCTACCAGCACATTCTAAGATCTCCCTGGTAACAAACCAGCATTGTGACCCATCTGCAACAGATTCAATGTCAACTCAAGGCCTTGGTACTTCGCCCAGAGCCACGAGAAGAAACCTGCCATGTTCCTCAGCTGCAATGTTCATTCAGGCTGTGCTTTCCAGGCATCCATGCAGAAGAGCTCTGCTATCCATACTTTCCACGTGGGGACTCTGGAGCAAACAAACCAGACTCCACTGGTCAGTAGAAAAAAACACCTTGCTGTTTGGAGCATCTCACAAGCATCAGCGTGGGGAATCCTCCATAGCCTCATGACGCCGCCTCTCTATTTGTCAGTCATCATAGACACAACCTCCAGTGTAAGCAAACATCATTCATCCGCCCTTATTTAGGTGCTGGATATCTCATTTGTTGGCCATCAGAGATACAAACTCCAGTGTGAGCAGACATCTGACCTTGCCCATACTCAGGTGCTGAGATCTCGAAAAAAACGCTGCACATTGGAATGGCAATGTGCTCGGCACTGAGCTAAAATGTAGCTTGTCTATTCAGACTTATGTCCTCACACTCCTCGCCTGTAAGCCCTCCATATTGGGAATTTGAGAGCCACAATGCAGCCTTCTGCCTGCCCACAACAAAAAAGTGCCCTATGGGTCTGTGCAGAAAATCCACATGAGGATCCACCTGCACAGCCCTCTATGGCACCCCAATATAATAGGCCACCCTGTGCACTAATGCTCTGTCTTATACAGCTCAAGCCTGAGCACCTGGCAGCCACAACTATAGTGGGCCCCATATCCTACAGGTGTGAGCTGCCTTGACCTCAATCTTTCATCTCTAACCAACCTGGTACCTGTTCCAGAACATAGCTCAATTTCCTGCCATGGGGGACGCTGAAGCACAAAAGAGTATACTACTCCTTCCCCATGGCAGGAAAACTAAATGTTGAGATGGTTGTCCAGCCCTCAGATTGGGATCCAGCTGCATGGAACAAGAAACAGTGCCCACTCAGGATGGAGAGCTGGGCACAAATAGGCACTGTGACCCTCACCCTGAGAACCATTTCCAACAAGACCCCGCAGGAGCTGGACCAGGACCCCACAGAGCAGGCCTGCCTGTCCCCTAGGCCTAAATCTTAAGCCTTGGTGGGGTTACCCAAGCACCAGGACTCAGAACCCATCTCTGGAATTCATGTTTTTACAGGAACCCTGACACGGTAAAACGTGGTCTCCCCTTCCCCAGTAAGACACCAAACTCTTGGGTGCCAAGCAGAAACCCCAGATAGGAAGAAACTCACATGGGCACATGAGGACACCCCTCCATTCCTTGGCCATCCTAGACACAATCCAGACAGAAAAGCCTGTGCTCCTGCCTCCCAGCTGCCCGAATTTCAAATCTGAGAAGCTGCCCTCAGGTTCTGCAGATCGGGCCTGACATCACCTCCTCCCTAACTCTTAACCCCAGTTTGTGTCTGGATACTTTGGTCCCAAAATCTTGACCCACATGCACTCCAGGATGGGGCCTCCAGAACGACATTACATTACTGGGCCTGCTCTTCTGAGGAAACTCTGCCTGTCTCAGTTTCCCAAGTCCTCCAGATTAGCAGAAAACTGCAAGGCCCCTAAGCCCAACCCAATTCCACAGGCCTCTCTGGAAAAATGCACAGTATGACAGAGCCTCAGAACATACTTCCAGGAAGACATGCATGTCAGTGGGAAGGGATGAATATCCTAAGACCATGGTGGGTCCCAGGTGCTGGTGTGCGGCCAGCTTTCTCAGTGTCTGTCGGAAGGTCTGGGCTCAGGCTATGTAAGACAGAGCATTACTGCTTAGGGAAGCCTATGCAATTGGGGTGTTGCTGAAGGCCGAGCAGGTTGATCCGCCTTTTGGATTTCTGGGCAACGCTATAGACAATGTATTTCTTCCAGTGGGCATGAGAGTGCTTCGTTTTGGCCCCAGTATTCCCAATCAGGAGGGCTTGTGGGCCAGGAGTGTGATGACAGAGGTCTGAAAACACAAGCTAGGGTGAGGTTTGGGGCCAAGGGCACGGCATGTGCACTCTGCAGAGGATGAATTGAGATCTGCATCTGAAGTCAGGGTTAGGACCAAACGTTGGCTGAGGCTGGAGTTTGTGTCCATGATGGTCCCTTCATGAGGCAGGGTCCTCATGAGGCTAATGAGGTTTTCCCACACTGAGTTTGTGAGTTGCTCCAAATTGCAAGGATTCCTTCTGTGGGACAGTTGAGACCTGTTGGATGGCTACAGGACGTCCCATAAGGAAGTTGTCCAGAGCAGCGTTCTAAGGATGGATGCCTGGGCAGCCGGCCTCACATTCCAATTGTCTCCTAACGAGAAGACACGTTGATCTGCTGGCTCTCGGGTAGCAACCGAGGGGGGGTGAATTGAAATGGGGTCTCCTGAGGATGGGTCATAATGTGGGTTTGAGTCCATGGAGACCTTGGAATGGGGCAGTGGCACCAGGGCCTTGAAGGATTCTCCTAACCAGAGGTTTTTACACAGCTCCAATGAGCAAGTTTTCCATGGGGTGACGAGATTTGTAGGAGAAACCAAGTTTCTCCTACACTGAACTTATTGGTGCCTCAGGAAATACCCTATGCTGATATTGGAAACCAAGCCTCTGAGGAGTGATGCCTGGAAACAAAAGCAATGGATCAGATTAGGGCCTAGGGGCCTGTCTGGTTCAATCTTCTTCTCTGGGGACATCTGCTGATGAGTTTGAGTGGAGGTAGCTGCACAGCTGGTGTCTGATCACCCTTGTTAGTCCTGAGGGCCTACACTATTGGGATGGCCTTGGTGACTTTGGAGGTTTCTCCTAATTTTCAAGGTTGTGGCCAATGAAATGGGAAGAATTCCCTTGGAGAGGTAAGGCACAATCCTGAGGTTTGGTTCTAGGGACCCAAGCATGGAGGGTGTGTGTGCCAGGCCTTCTGGACAGAAGTCTGAAAACACAAACTCGCTTAGGTTTGGGGATGTAGGTATGCCGGCCCGATCTATAGACCATGATGAGAACTCTTTGGGGTATGAACGAAGGATGAGTGTGAGGCACTTGCTCAGGCTTTTGTCTCTGGATTTGGTGTCACTGATGGCTGTGGAATGTCGGGATGGCCTCATGGGCCATGGAATATTATCCCTCTTTGGGGATTTGGCATAATCCCAAGAGTTTTGGGTCATTTTGTGGTAAGCGAGGAGGCCTTTTCTGTTTTTTACCTCAGGTATACCACCAAATGAGGGATTCCAGAGCAGAGTTCTGGGGAGTGTCGACTAGACAACCCGACTTCTGGTTAACATTGGGGACCAAGGGGCATGGCAAGCCCCATATGCAGGCTCTTGTTCCAGACACTGAGAGACCTTCCTTGAGGATATGGCTCACGCTGAGGTTCACAATGCCTATTTGTGCCCAACGAGTCCCTCAAGCCTGGGCGGGGTCTAATGTACCATACTGGTTTCTCCTACACTGAACGTTGCACAGCATGCCAACCACAGGGTTTCTGGCAGTGGGGAAAGAGGAGTTCTGGTTTCTGCAACACATTCACCCCTGGACAGTGATTGGAGTTAAGGTCCAGGTTCTGAAGCCTAAAAACCAAGGTTCGGAAGAGATGAAGACCCAAAGCCATGGCGTGTCTGATGTGCTCAGTGTTCGGCCAGCTGTTGAGTGTGGGTGGGCGTTGCAGGCTCAGGCTGTGGCAGACAGGGGATTAGTGCCCAGGCTAGACTGTATCATTAGGATGAAGTCGAGTTTCGTGGAGGTTGATACTCATTTGTGGTTACCGGGTAGCCCCAGAGGGCAACGTTTTTCTTCTGGAGGGCAGGCACAATGTCGTATTGTGGTTCCAGAATTCCCAAACTGGAGGGCTTGTGGGCCAGGAGTGTGAGGACGAAATTCTGAGAACATAAGCAAGACTTGGTTTTCAGGGCGAGGGCACGGCAGGCATCCTCTGCAGAGATGATTCGCGATCTCAGCACCTGAAGACAGAGCTAGGATCAGACATTGGCTCAGGTTGGAGTTTCTGTCGATGACGGCCCCTTCATGAAGGAGAGTCTCACGAGGCGATGAAGGTTTTCCCACGATGGGAGTTGTGAGATGTTTCAAACTGCAACGATTCTTTCTGTGGGACAGTCAAGACCTGTTAGATGGCTCCAGGACATCCCATAAGGAAGTTTTGAAAAGCAGGGTTTGAAGGATGGATGCCTGGGCAGCCCACCTCCCATTCCAGTTGTCTCTTAGTGATAAGGCAGGTTCGATCTGCTGACTCTGGGGGAGCCACCGAGGAGGGTTAGTTGTTATGCACTTTCCTGAGGATGGGTCATAATGTGCGTTTGTGTCCATGGAGACATTGGAATGGGGTGGTAGATCCAGGGCTCTGAAGGATGTTCATAACTTGAGGTTTTGATGGGGCTCCAAGGAGCACTTTTCCTATGTGGAGATGAGAATTGTTTTGATGAGTGCCTATGGAATCTCCCTTATGCTGGTATTGGAAACCAGGCCTCTGAGGAGAGATGCCTGGAAACAAAAGCAATGGATCTGAATAGGGCCTTGGTGCCTGTCCGGTTCAATCTTATTCTCTGGGGATATCTGTCTACGGGTCTGAGGGGAGGTTGTTGCTCAGCTTGTGTCAGATCTCCCCTGTTTGTCCTGGGCGGCCTAAAATATTGGGATGGCCTCGGAACTTTGGAGTTTTCTCCTAATCTGTATGGTTGTGACCCTGGAATGGGCAGAATTCCTCTGGTGAGGGCAGGCACAGTCCTTAGGTGTGGCTCTAGGGTCCCCAGCCTGGAGGGTGTGTGGCCAGGCCTGTGGGGACAGAAGTCTGAAAACACAAACTCCGCTTAGGAATTGGGATGTAGGTAAGGCACGCAGACCATGAGGAGAACTCTTTGGGATATGAAAAAGGGTGAGTTTGTGGTGCTTGCTCACATTTTTCTCTTGATTTGTGTCAACAATGTGGGTGGAATGTTGGTGTCGCATCATGGGCCATGGACATTTTTCTTTCTCTGAGGATTTGGCCTGACCCCAAGAGTTTGGGTACATTCTGTGGGATGGGAGGAGTCCTTTCTGTTTTTGTTTTTTTTTTTTTTTTTCATCTCCTGTGTCCCACCAAAGGAGGAATTCCAGAGCACAGTCCTTGGGAAAGGCAACTGGACAACCCCACCTCTGCTTAAGTTTGGAGGCCTAAGGGCATGGCAAATCCCATATGTGGGCTCTTGGTCCAGACACTGAGAGGCCTTCCTTGAGGACAGGGCTCACTCTGAGGGTCACAATGCCTATTTGTGCCCAACAAGGCCCTCAAGCCTGGTCGGCCCTCATGGGCCACACTGGTTTCTCCTACACTGAATGTTGGACAACATGCCAACCACAAGGTTTCTGGCCATGGGGAAGAAGGAGTTCTGATTTCTGTATCACATTGACACCTGGACAGTGATTGGAGTTTAGGTGTAGGTTCTGAAGCCTGAAATCTGAGGTTGGGAAGAGAAGAAGACCAATGGACCTGGCGTGTCCAATGAGATCAGTGTGCGGCCAGCTGTTGAGTATAGGTCTGGAGTTGCGGGCTCCAGCTGTGTCAGACAGGGCATTAGACAGTTTAGACTGTATAATTGGGGTGCAGTCAAGTGGCGTTCAGGTTGATCCTCATTTGGGGTTTCTGGTTGGCTCCATAAGGCAATGTTTTTCTTTTGGAGGGCAGGGAGAGTGTGGTATTGTGTCTCCAGAATTCCCAAACTGGAGGGCTTATGGGCCAGGAGTGTGAGGATGGAAGTCTGAGAACACAAGCTAGGCTTAGGTTTCGGGGCGAGGGCATGACTGTCACACTCTACGGAGCTGAATCGAGATCTCATGTACCTGAAGCCAGGGCGAATATCAGACGTTTGCTCAGGTTGGATTTTCTGTCCATGATGGCCCCTTTATAAACTGGAGGCCATGTCATGAGGCCATGGACGTTTTCTCACGATGGGAGTTGTGAGATGCTCCAAACCACAAAGATTCCTTCTGTGGGACACTTGAGACCTGTTGGATGGATCCATGAAGTCCCATATGGAACAACTCCAGAGCAGGGTTCTAAGGATGTATGCCTGGGCAGCCTGCCTCCAATTCCAGGTATCTCCTAGCAACAAGGCATGTTCAATCTGCTGGCTGTGGGGGAGAAACCAAGGAGGTTGAGTTGAAATGGACTCTCCTGAGGATGGGTCATATTGTGAGTTTGTGTTCAAGGAGATCTTGGAATGATGCACTTGATCCAGGTCCCCTAAATATTCTCCTAATCAGAGGTTTTGACAGAGCTCCAAAGAGTACGTTTCCTATGTGGAGACGAGATTTTTCTGATGAGTGCCTCTGTAATCCTCCATATGCTGGTATTTGAAACCATGCCTCTGAGGACAGATGCCTTGAAATAAAAGCAATGGATCCGATTAGGGCCTAGGTGCCTGTCCGGTTCAATCTTCTTTTATGGGGATATCTCTCCCTGGGTCTGAGTGGAGGTAGTTGCTTAGCTAGTGACAGATCAACCCTGTTTGTCCTGGGCGGCCAACACTATTGGAATGGCCTTGGGAACTTTGGAGTTTTCTCCTAATCTCTAGGGTTGTAGCCAATGGAATGGGCAGAATTACCCTGGAGAGGGCAGGAACAGTCCTGAGGTGTGACTCCAGGGCCCCAAGCTTGGAGGTTGTGTGGGCCAGGACTGTGGGGACAGAAGTCTGAAAAGGCATACTCAGTTTAGGTTTGGGGACGTATGTATGAAAAGCCCGATCTACAGACCGTTAGGACTTTTTGGGCTATGAACAAAGGGCAAGTGTGAGGTGCTTGCTCAGGATTTTGTCTCTGGATTTTGTGTCAAGGTTGGCCATGGAATTTCGGGGTGGCCTCAAGGGCCATGGACAAGTCTTTCTCTCTGGGGATTTGTCCTGATCCCAAGTGGTTCGGGTCATTCTGTAGATGGAAGGAGTCCGTTCTGTATTTTTTTTTAACCTCAGGTGTCCCACCAAAGAGGGATTCCAGAGCAGAGCCCTGAGTAGGGGTCACTAGACATCTCAAAATCTGGTTGAGATTGGGGGAGCAGGGGCTTGGCAAGCCCCATATGCGGGCTCTTGTTCCAGTCACTGAGAGGCTTTACTTGAGGATCGGGCTCACTCTGAGGGTCACAATGTGTGTTTGTACACATTGTGGCCCTAACGGATAGGCGGGACCTCATGGGCCATGCTGCTTTCTCCTACAATATACGTTGGACAACATGCCAACCACAAGGTTTCTGGCCATGGGGTAGGAGGAGTTCTGATTTCTGCATCACATTCACTCCTGGGCAGTCAGTGGAGACAGCATCTAGGTTCTGAAGCCTGAAAACCTATGTTGTTTAGAGATGATGACGTAAAGCCATTGTGAGTGCGATGGGCTCAGAGTATGGCCAGCTGTCTGCATGTCGGACGGGAGGTCTAGGCTCAGGCTGTGTCAGGCACAGCTTTAGTGCACAGGCTAGACTGTATAATTGGGGTACGGTCGAGTGGCATGCAGGTTGCTCTTCATTTGGTGTTTCTGGTTAGCCCTATAGAGCAACGTTTTTCTTCTGGAGGGCAGGCACAGTACTGCATTGTGTCCCCAGAATTGCCAAACTGGAGGGCTTGTGGTCAGGATTATGAGGAAGGAAGTCTGAGAACAAAAGCTAGGCTTAGGTTTCAGGGCGAGGATATGGCAGACACACTCTGCAGAGCAGAATTGAGATCTCATACTTCTGAAGTCAGGGAGAGGATCAGACTTTTCTGGAGGATGGAGTTTCTGTCCATGATGGTGCGTTCATGTAGGTGTGGGGGCATCATGAGGCAAAGGAGGTTTTCCAACCGTGGGATTGTGTGATGCTCCAAACAGCAAGGACTCATTCTGCAGTACAATCGAGACCTGTTGGATGGATCCAGGACGTCCCATAATAAAGTTCTCCAGAGCAGGGTCCTAAGGATGGATGCCTGGGCAGCCCACTCGCATTCCAATTGTCTCCTAGCGACCAGGCAGGTTTGATCTGCTGGCTCTGGGGGAGCAACCGATGGGGCTGAATTGAAATGGACTTTCTTGAGGATCGGTCATAATGTGGGTTTGTGTCCATGGAGACCTTGGAATGGGGCTGTGCTGCCAGTGCCCTGAAGGATTCTCTTATCTGGAGTTTTCACACAGCTCCAAAGAGCAAGATTCCCATGTGGAGATGAGATTTGTTCTTATTGGTGCATCAGGAACCCCCAAAAGCTGGTATTGGCAACCAGGCATTGAGGAGAGATGCCTGGAATCCAAAGCAATAGATCGATTCACGTCTAGGGGCCTGTCTGCTTCAATCTTCTCAGGGCTCATCTGTCTATGGTTCTCAGTGGAGGGCATTGCTCAGCTTATGTCAGATAGTCCCTGTTTGTCCTCTGTGGTCTACACTACTGGCATGGTCTCAGAGAATTTGGAGGTTTCTCCTAATCTGTACGATTGTTTCCATTGGAATAAGAAGAATTCACATAGAGAGGGCAGTCACAGTCCTGAGGTGTGGCCCTACCTGACTGGGTGTTGGTCGGGAGGTCCGGGCTTAGGCTGTGTCAGACAGGACATTAGTCCCCAGGCTAGCCTGTATATTTGGGGTAGAGTCGAGAGGCGTGCAGGTTGATCCTCATTTTGCATTTCTGGGTAGCCCCATAGGGCAAAGTTTTTATTCCAGAGGGCAGGCAGAGTGCTGCATTGTGGCTCCGGAATTTCCAACCTGGAGGGCTTGTGGGCCATGAGTATGAGGTCGGAAGTCTGAGAACACAAGCTAGGCTTATGTTTCAGGGCGAGGACATGGTAGGCACACTCTGCAAAGCTGAGACAATATCTGGTATATCTGAACCCAGGGCGAGGATAAGACGTTGGCCCAGGCTGGAGTTTCTGTCCATGATGGCCCATTCATGAATGTGGAGGAGGGCATCACGAGGTCATGGAGGTTTTCCCATGATGGGAGTGTGTGATACGCCAAACTGCAAGGATTCGTTCTGTGGGAGAGTCGAGACCTGTTGGATGGATCCAGCACGTCCCATAAGGAAGTTCTCCAGAGCAGGGTTCTAAGGATGGATGCCTGGGCAGCCCACCTATCATTCCAAATGTCTCATAGCAACAAGGTAGGTTCGATCTGTTGGCTCTGGGGAGTAACGGAGGGGGTTGAGTTGAAATGGAATCACCTAAGTTTGGGTCATAATGTGGGTTTATGTCCATTGAGACATTGGAATGGGGTGGTGGCTCCAGGGACCTGAAGGTTTCTCCTAACTGGAGCTTTTCACAAAGCCCCAAAGAGCAAGTTGCCCATGTGGAGACTAGATTTGTTCTGATTGTTACCTCTGGAAACCCCCATATGCTAGTATTGGAAACCAGGCCTCTGAGGAAACAAATGCAATGGATCCATTTAGGGTCTAGGTGCCTGTGCGTTTCAAACTTCTTCTCTGGGGATATCTGTGTACGGGTCTGAGTTGAGGTAGTTGCTCAGCTTGGGACAGATCACCCCTGTTTGTCCTGGGAGGCCTATACTATTGGGACGGCGTTGGGTACTTTGGAGTATTCTCCTAATATCTAGGGTTGTCTCCAATGAAATGGGGGATTCCCTTGGAGAAGCAGGCACAGTCCTGAGATGTGGCTCCAGGGGCCCCAGCCCGGAGGGTGTGTGGGCCATGACTGTCGTACAGAACTCTGAAACACAAACTTGCTTTATGTAGATATGGCAGTTCCGATCTACAGACCATGCGGAGAATTATTCAGGCTATGAATAAAGGGCGAGTGTGAGGCGCTTGCTCAGGCTTATGAATCTGGATTTTGTGTCAACGGTGGCCATGGAATGTCGGAGTGACCTCATGGGACATCGACGAGTCTTTCTCTCTGGGGATTTGGCTCGATCCCAAGTGGTTGGGGTCATTCTGTGGATTGGAGGAGTCTTTTCTGTATTTATTTACCTCAGGTGTCCCACCAAAGAAGGATTCCAGAGCAGAGCCCTGAGTAAGGGTGACTAGATATCTCGACCTTTGGTCAAGATTGGGAGACTTGGGGCATGGCAAGCCCCAGATGCGGTTCCTGGTCCAGCCACTGAGAGGATTTACTTGAGGACAGGGGTCACGCTGAGGGTCACAATGTGTGTTTGTGCCTATTGCGGCCCTCAAGCTTGGGCGAGGCCTCATGGGCCACACTGGTTTCTCCTACAATGAATGTTGGACAACATGCCAACCACAGTGTCCTGGCGAGGGGGAAGGAGGAGCTCTGATTTCTGCATCACGTTCAACCCTGGGAAGTGAGTGCAGATACAGTCTAGGTTTGTGAACCCTGAAGACCGAGGTTAGGAAGAGATGACGACCTAAGGCCTTGGAAGGTCCCATGTGCTCAGTATATGACTAGTTGTCTGCGTGTTGGTTGGGAGGGCTGGGATCAGGCTGTGTCAGACAGGGCTTTAGGGCTCAGGCTAGACTGCATAATTGGGGTACAGTCGAGTGGCTTGCAAGTTGTTCTTCATTTGACATTTCTGGTTAGCCCCATAGGGCAATGTTTTTCTTCTGGAGAGCAGGCGGAGTGCTACATTGTGGCTCCAGAATTCCCAAACTGGAGGGTTTGTGGGCAAGGAGTGTGTGGATGGAAGTCTGAGAACACAAGTAGGCTTAGGTTTCTGGGTGAGGGCACAGCAGGCACACTCTGCAGAGTTGAAATGAGATCTCGTGCATCAGAAGTCAGGGCGTGGGTCAGACGACGGTTCAGGTTCGAGTTTCTGTCCAGGATGGCCCTTTCATGAAGGGAAGGGGGCATCACGAGGCCATGGAGGTTTTACCACGATGGGTGTTGTGAGATGCTCCCATCTGCAAGGATTCTTCTGCTGGACAATCAAGACCAATTGGATGGCTCTAGGATGTCCCATACGGAATGACACCAGAGCAGGGTTCTAAGGAAGCATCCCTGGAGAGCCCGCCTCACATTCCAATTGTATCCTAACAACAAGGCAGGTTCCATCTGCTGGCTCTGGGAAGGCAAGTGAGGGGGCTGATTTGAAATGCACTCTCGTGCGGATGGGTCATAATGTGGGTTCGTATCCATGGAGACCTTGGAATGGGGTGGTTGCTCCGGCGACCTATATATTTGTTCGAGCTGGAGGTTTTGACACAGCTCCAAAGGACAAGTTTCCCATATGGAGGTGAGATTTCCTCTGATTGGTACCTCAGGAAACCCCTTATGCTGGTATTAGAATCCAGGCCTCTATGGAGAGATGCCTGGAGACAAAAGCAATGGATTCAAATAGGGCCTAGGTGCCTGTCTGGTTCAATCTTCTTCTCTGGGCATATATGTCTATGGGTCTGAGGGGAGGTAGTTGATCAGCTTGTGACAGATCGCCCCTGTTTTTTCCTGGGTGATCTACACTATTGGGATGGCCTTGGGGACTTTGGAGGTTTCTCCTAATCTGTACAGTAGTGGCCAATCAAATAGGCAGAATTCCCTTGGAGAGGGCAGGCACTGTTCTGAGTTGTGGCTCCAGGGGACCCAGTCTGGAGGGTGTGTGGGCCAGGGCTGTTGGGACTGAAATCTGAAAACACAGTCTCGGCTTAGATTTAGGTACGTAGGATCATACATTGGCTCAGTTTGTAGTTATTTGTCTGCGATGACCCCATCATGAAGGTGGGGGGATCATCACGAGGCCATGGAGGTTTTCCCATGGTGGGAGTATGTGATACTCCAAACCACAAGGAATCGTTCTTCGGGACAGTCGAGACCTGTTGGATGTATCCAAGACATCCCCGAAGATCTCCAGAGCATGGTTCTATCGATGGATTCCTGGGCGGCCTACCTTGCATTCCAATTGTCTCCTAGCGACAAGGCAGGTTCGATCTGCTGGCTCTGGGTAGCAACCGAGGGTGCTGAGTTGAAATGGACTCTCCTGAGGATCGGCCATAATGTGGGACTGTGTCCATGGAGACCTTGGAATAGGGCGGTGGCTCCAGGGCCCTGAAGCATTCTCTTAACCGGAGGTTTTTACACAGCTCCAAAGAGCAAGATTCCCATGGGAGACGAGATTTGTTCTGATTGGTCCCTCAGGAACCCCCATAACCTGCTATTGGAAACCAGGTATCTGAGGAGAGATGCCAGGAATCCAAAGCAATTGATCTGATTCGTGCCAGGGGCCTGTCCGCATCAATCTTCTCTGGGCACATATGTCTTTGCTTCTGAATGGAGGTCATTGCACAGCTTGTGTCAGATTGACTCTGTTTGTCCCAGGTGGCCTACACTAGTGGGATGATCTTGGGGATTTCAGAGGTTTCTCCTAACCTGTAGGGTCATGGCCAATGGAATGGGCAGAATTCCCTTAGACAGCACAGGCACAGTCCTGAGATGTGGCCCAGGCTGTCCGGGTGATGTTCAGGAGGTCCGGGCTCAGGCTGTGTCAGACAGGGCATTAGAGTCCAGGGTAGACTGTATAATTGGGGCACAGACGAGTGGCGTGCAGGTTGATCCTCATTTGGCATTTCTGAGTAAACTCATTGGGCAACGTTTTTCTTCTGGAGGACAGGCAGAATGCTGGATTGTGGCTCCAGAATTCCCAAACTGGAGGACGTGTGGTCCAGGAGAGTGAGGACAGAAGTCTGAGAACACAAGCTACACTTAGGTTTGGGGGCAAGGGCAGGGCAGGCACACTTTGAAGAGCTGAATCAAGATCTCGTGCATTTGAAGTCAAGGCGAGAATCAGTCATTGGCTCAGGTCGGAATTTCTGTCCATGATTCGCCTTCATGAAGATTGGGGGCATCAAGTGCCTATAGAAATTTTCCCATGTTGTGAGTTGTGAGATGCTCCAATCCGCAAAGACTCCTTCTGCAAGACAGTCGAGAGCTGTTGGATGGCTCCAGGACGTCCCATAAGGAACGATGCCAGAGGAGGGTTCTAAAGATGGATTCCTGAAGTGCCTGCCTCTCATTTCAATTGTCTCTTAATGACAAGGCAGGTTCGATCTGCTGGCTCTGGGGGAGAAACTGGGGGGGTTGAGTTGAAATGGACTCTCCTGAGGATGGGGTCATAATGTGGAATTGTGTCCATGGAGACATTGGAATGGGATTGTGGCTCCGGTGACCTGAAGTTTTCTCCTAAGTGGAGGTTTTGACACAGGTCCATAGCACAAGTTTCCCATGTGGAGATGAGATTGTTCTGATTGTTACCTCCGGAAACCCCCATATGCAGGTATTGAAATCCAGGCCTCTGAAGAGAGATGCCTGGAAACAAAAGCAATGGATCCGATTAGGGCCTAGGTGCTTGTCTCGTTCAATCTTCTTTTCTATGGATATCTGTCTACAGGTCTAAGTGGAGGTAGTGAATCAGCTTTTGTCAGATCACCCCTGTTTGTCCTGGACGTCCTAAAGTATTGGGATAGGCTCGGAGACATTGGAGGTTTCTTCTAATCTGTTGGGTTGTGTCCAAAGGAATGAGCAGAATTCCCTTTGAGAGGACAGGCACAGTCCTGAGGTGTGGCTCCAGGGGCCCCAGCCTGGAGGGGGTGTGGGCCAGGACTGTGGGTATAGAAGTCTGAAAAAAAAAGACTTGCCTTAACTTTGTGGACATAGGTATGGCAGACCCAATCTATGGACCATGAGGAGAATTATTTGGGCTATGAACAAAGGGCCAGTGTGAGGCGTTTGCTCAGGATTATGTATCTGGATTTTGTGTCAACATTGGCCATGGAATATCAGGGTGGCCTCATGGGCCATGGACGAGTCTTTCTTTCTGGGGATTTGGCCCGATCCCAAGTGGCTGAGGTCATTCCGTGGATGGGAGGAGTCCTTTCTGTATTTACTTCAGGTGTCCCACCAAAGAGGGAATTCCGAGCAGAGCCCTGAGTAGGGGTGACTAGATATCTCGACTTCTGGTTAAGATTGGGAAACTTGGGGCATGGCAGGCCCCATATGCAGGCTCTTGGTCCAGCCCCTGAGGGGCTTTACTTGGGGACAGGGCTCACGCAGAGGGTCCCAATGTGTGTTTGTGCCCATCGCGGCCATCAAGCATGGGCGGGGCCTCATGGGCCAGTTGGTTTCTCCTACACTGAACGCTGGACAACATTCCAACCACAAGGTTCTGGCGAGGGGGAAGGAGGAGTTCTGATTTCTGCAACACGTTCACCCGTGGGAAGTGACTGGAGATAAAGTCTAAGTTTCTGAAGCCTGAAAACCGAGGTTGGGAAGAGATGACAACCTAAGGTCATGGCGGTTCAGATCTTCTCAGTGTACGGCCAGCTGTCTGGGTGTCGGTCGGGAAGTCAGGCCTCAGGCTGTGTCAGACAGGGCATTCGTGCCCAGACTAGACTGTATAATTGGGGTACAGTCAAGTTGCAGGTTGATCCTCTTTTGGGGGTTTCTTGGTCGCCCCTTAGGGCAATGTTTCTCTTCTGGAGGGCAGGAACAGTGCTGCATTGTGTCTCCAGAATGCCCAAACTTGAGGGCTTGTGGCTCAAGAGTGTGAGGACGGAAGTCTGAGAATACAAGCTAGGCTTAGGTTTTGGGGCAAGGGCATGGAAGGCACAGTCTGCAGAGCTGAATAGAGATCTTATGCATCTGAAGTCAGGGCAAAGAACAGATGTTGGTTCAGGTTGGAGTTTCTGTCCACAATGTCTCCTACATAAGGTAGGGGCTCACTAGGCCATGGAGGTTTGTCCAAAGTGTGAGTGTGTGATGCTGCAAACCACAAGGATTCCTTCTGTGGGAGATTCGAGACCTGTTGACTGGATCAAGGACACCCCATAAGGAACTTTTCCAGAGCAGGGTTTTAACGATGGATACATGAGCAGCGAATTCGCATTCCAATTGTCTCCTAGTGACAAGGCAGTTTCGGTCTGATGGCACTGGGTGAGCAACTGAGGGGCCTGAGTTGAAATGGACTCTCCTGAGGATGGGTCATAATTGGTTTTGTGTCCATGGAGACCTTGGAATAGGGCGTTGGCTCCGGGGAACTGAAGGATTCTCCTAACCAGAGGTTTTGACACAGCTCCAAAGTGCTTTATTCCCATGTGGAGACGAGATTTGTTCTGATAGGTGCCTCAGGAACCCCCATACACTGGTACTAGCAGCCAGGCATCTGAAGAGAGATGCCTGGAATCCAAAGCATTGATCTGATTCTTGCCTAGGGGCCTGTCTGTTTCAATCTACTCTGGGCACTTCTGTCTATAGTTCTGAGTGGAGGTCGTTGCTCAGCTTGTGACAGACAGAACCTGTTTTTCCCTGGCGGCCTACACTACTGGGATGGTCTCAGGGACTTTGGAGATTTCTTCTAATATGTTGGGTTGTGGCCAATGGAATAGGCAGAATTCCCTTAGAGAGTGCAGGCATAGTCCTGAGATGTGGCCCCAGCTGTCCGGGTGATGTTTGGGAGGTCCAGGCTCAGACTGTGTCAGACAGGGCATTGGTTCCCAGGGTAGACTGTATAATTGGGGTACAATCGAGTGGCGTGCATGTTGATCCTCATTTGGCATTTCTGCGTAGCCCCATTAGGGCAACGTTTTTCTTCGGGAGGGCAGGTAGAGTTCTGCACTGTGTCTCCAGAATTCCCAAACTGGAGGGTGTGTGTTCCAGGAGAGTGAGGATGGAAGTCTGAGAACACAAGCTATGCTTAGGTTTCGGGGCGAGGGCATGGCAGGCACACTCTGAAGAGCTGAATTGATATCTTGTGCATCCTAAGTCAAGGCGAGGATCAGCCGTTAGCTCAGGTTGGAGATTCGGTCCATGATCCACCTTCATGAAGATTGGCGGCATCATGTGGCCCTGGAAGTTTTCACATGCTGGGAGTTGTGAGATGGTCCATGTGCAAGGACTCCATCTGCGGGACAGTCGAGAGCTGTTGGAAGGCTCCAGGACGTCCCATACGGAACGACACCAGAGCAGGGTTCTAAGGATGGATGCCTGAAGAGCCCACTTCACATTTCAATTGTCTTTTAGCGACAAGGCCAGTTTGATCTGCTGGCTCTGGGGAAGCAACAGAGGGGGTTTAGTTGAAATGGACTCTCCTAAAAATGGGTCAAAATGTGGGATTGTGCCTATGGAGACATTGGAATGGAGTGGTGGCTCCGGTGAACTGAAGTCACCTCTGGTGACCAAAACCTCCTAACTGGAGATTTTGACACAGCTCCATAGAGCAAGGTTCCCATGTGGAGACGAGATTTGTTCTGACTGATACCTCCAGAAAACCCCACATGCTGGTATTGGAATCCAGGCCTCTCAGGAGAGATGCCCGGAAACAAAAGTAATGGATCCTATTGATACCTAGGTGCTTGTCCGGTTCAATCTTCTTCTCTGGGCATATCTGTCTAAGGGTTTGAGTGGAGGTAGTTGCTCAGTTTGTCAGATCACCCTTGTTTGTCCTGGACGTCCTACACTATTGGGATGTCCTCGGGAACATTGAAGATTTCTCCTAATATGTAGGGTTGTGTCCAAAGGCATGAGCAGAATTCCCTTGGAGAAGGCAGGCACAGTCCTGAAGTGTGGCTCCAGGGGCCCCAGCCTTGAGGGTGTATGGGCCAGGACAATGGAGACAGAAGTCTGAAAACACAAACTCGGCTTAGGTTTGGGTACATAGGTATGACAGGCCCGATCTATAAACTATGAGGAGAATTTTTGGGCTATGAACAAAGGACAAGTGTGAGGTGCTTTTTCAGGCTTTTATCTCCAGATTTTATGTCAACAGTGGCCGTGGAATGTCCGGCTGGCCTCATTGGCCATGGACAAGTTTTTCTGTCTGTGGATTTGGCCTGATTCCAAGTGTTTGGGGTCATTCTTTGGATGGTAGGAGTCCTTTCTCTATTTTTTTTTTGTTTGTTTACCTCATGTGTCCCACCAAAGAGGGATTCCAGAAAAGACCTCTGAATAGGGTTGATTATACTTCTTGATCTCTGGCTAAGATTGGGGTCTAGGGGCATGGCAAGCACCATATGCAGGCTTTTGGTCCAGCCTCTGAGATGCTTTACTTGGGACAGGGCTCACGCTGAGGGTCCTAGTGTGTGTTTGAATCCATTGCTCAGTGTGCGGCCAGCTGTCTGGTTGTCGGTCACGAGGTCTGGGTTCAGGCTGTTTCAGACTGGGCATTACTGCCCAGGCTGGACTGTTTAATTGGGGTACAGTCTAGAGGCGTGCAGGTTGATCCTCATTTGGGTTTCTGGGTAGCCCCATAGGGCAACGTTTTTCTTCTGGAGGGCAGGCAGATTGCTGCATTGTGTCTCCAGAATTCCCGAACTGGAGGACTAGTGAGCCAGGAGTGTGAGGATGGAAGTCTGAGAACACAAGCTAGGCTTAGGTTTTGGGGCAAGGGAACAGCAGGCACACTCTGCAGAGCTGCATTGAGATCTCATGCATCTGAAGTCAGGGCGAGGATCAGACATTGCCTCAGGTTGGAGTTTCTGTCTATGATGTCCCCTACATGAAGGTGGGCGCATCACGAGTCCATGGAGGTTTTCCCAAGGTGCAAGTCTGTGATGCTACAAACCACAAGGATTCCTTCTGCAGGACAGTCCAGACCTGTTGGATGGATCCAGGAGGTCTCAAAAAATTTCTCCAGGGCAGGGTTCTAACGATGGATGCCTGGGCAGCCCAAATCTTATTCCAATTTTCTCCCTGCAATAATGCAGGTTTTATCTGCTGGCTCTGGGTTAGCAACAGAGGGGGTGAGTTGAAATGGACTCTCCTGAGAATGGGTCATAATGTGGTTTTGTGACCATGGATACCTTGGAAGTGGACAGTGGCTTCAGGAACCTGAAGGTTTCTCCTAACTGGAAGTTTTGACACAGCTGCAAAGAGCAAGTTTCCCACGTGGAAACGAGATTTGTTCTGATTGGTACCTCCTGAAAAACCTATATGCTGGTATTGGAAACCAGACCTTTGAGGAGAGATGCCTGGAAACAAAAGCAATGGATCCGATTAGGGCCTAAGTGCCTGTCCAGGTCAATCTTCTTCTCTGGGGACATCTGTCTACGGGTCTGAGTGGAGGTCATTGCTCAGCTTGTGACAGGTCGCCCCTGTTTGTTCTGGGTGGACTACACTATTGGGATGGCCATGGGGACTTCAGAGGTTTCTCCTTCTATAGAGTTTTAGCCAATGAAATGGGCAGAATTCCCTTGGAAAGGGTAGGCACAGTCCTGAAGTTTGGATCCAGGGGCCTCAGCCTGATGGATGTTTGAGCCAGGACTGTGGGGACTGAAGCCTGAAAGCACAAACTCGGCCTAGGTTTGGGGACGTATGTATGACAGAACCGATCTACAGACCATGAGGAGAATTTTTCGCGCTATGAACGAAGGACGAGTGTGAGGCACTTGCTCAGGCTTTTGTCTCCGGATTTTGTGTCAACGTTGGGCATGGAATGTCGGGCTGGCCTCATCGGCCATGGACGAGTATTACTCTCTGGGGATTTGGCTGGATTCTAAGTGTTTGGGGTCATTCCTTGGATGGTAGGAGTCCTCTCTCTCTCTTTTTGCCTCATGTTTCGCACCATAGACGCATTCCAGAGAAGAGTTCTGAATAGGGATGACTAGAATTCTCGAGCTCTGGTTAAGATTGGGAGACTAGAGGCATGACAAACCCCATATGTGGGCTTTTTGTCTAGCCCCTGAGAGGCTTTACATGAGGACAGGGCTCACGTTGAGGGTCCCAATATGTGTTTGTATCCATCGCGGCCCTCAAGCATGTCTGAGGCCTCATGGGCCATTCTGGTTTCTCCTACACTGAACGTTGGACAACATGCCAACCCCAGGGATTCTTGCCATGGTGAAGGAGAAGTTATGATTTCTGCATGACGTACACTGCTTGGCAGTGAGTGGAGATAAGGTCTAGGTTCTGAATCCTGAAGACCGAGGTTGGGAAGAGATGACGACCTAAGGCTATGGCGTGTCCGATGTGCTCAATGTGCGGACAACTGTCTGGGTGTCAGTCACGATGTCCAGGCTCAGGCTGCATCAAAAAGTGCATTACTGCCCAGGCTGGACTGTATAACTGGGGTACAGACGAGTGGTGTGCAGGTTGATCCTCATTTGGGGTTTCTGCATACCCCCATAGGACAACGTTTTTCTTCTGGAGGGCAGGCAGATTGCTGCATTGTGTCTCCAGAATTCCCGAACTGGAGGGCTTGTTAACCAGGAGTGTGAGGACGGAAGTCTGAGAACACAAGCTAGGCTTAGGTTTCGGGGCGAGGGCACAGCAGGCACACTCTGCAGAGCTGCATCGAGATCTCATGCATCTGAAGTCAGGGCGAGGATCAGACATTGCCTCATGTTGGAGTTTCTGTCTATGATGTCCCCTACATGAAGGTGGGGGCATCACGAGGCCATGGAGATTTTCCCATGGTTCGAGTGTGTGATGCTGCAAACCACAAGGATTTCTTCTGTGGGACAGTCAAGAACTGTTGGAAGTATCAAGGTGTTCCCATGAGGAACTTCTCCAGAGCAGAGTTTTAATGATGGGTGCCTGGGCAGCCCAATTCACATTCCAATTGTGTCTTAGCGACAAAACAGGTACCATCTGCTGGATCTGGGGGAGGAACCGAGTGGGCGGAGTTGAAATGGACTCTCCTGAGAATGGGTCATAATGTGGCTTTGTGTCCATGGAGACTTTGGAATGGGGCAGTGGCTCCAGCACCCTGAAGGGTTCATCTAACTGGAGGTTTTGAGACAGTTCCAAAGAGCAAGTTTCCCATGTGGACACGAGATCTGTTCTGATTGTTGCCTCAGGAAACCCCATAAGCTGGTATTGGAAACCAGACATCTGAGGAGAGATGCCTGGAATCCAAAACAATGTATCCGATTAGGGCCTAGGGGCCTGTCCACTTCAATCTTTTTCTCTGAGAACATCAGTCTATGGTTTTGTGTGGTAGTCGTTGCTCAGCATGTGTCAGATCGCCCCTGTTTGTCCCAGGAGGGTTACACTATTGGCATTGTCTCGGGGACCTTGGAGGTTTCCTCCTAATCTGTAGGGTTGTGGCTAATGGAATGGGCAGAATTCCCTTGCAGAGGGCAGGACAGTCCTTTGGTGTGGCCCCAGCTGACTGTCAGTCAAGAGATCCCTTCTCAGGCTGTGCCAGTCAGGGCATTAGTGTGCAGGGTAGAATGTATAATTGGGGTACAGTCGAGTGGCATGTTGGTTGACCTCATTTGGCGTTTCTTTGTAGGCCCAGGGGCAACTTTTTTTTTTTTTTTGAGGGCAGTCATAGTGCTGCACAGTGGCTCCAGAATTCCCGAACTGGAGGGCTTGTGGCCCGGGAGAGTGAGGATAGAAGTCTGAGAACACAAGCTAAGCTTAGGTTTCGGGTCAAGGGCATGGTAGGCACACTCTGCAGAGCTAAATAGAGATCTCATGCATCTGAAGTCAGGGCAAGTGTCAGACATTGGCTCAGGTTGGCGTTTCTGTCCATGATCCCCCTTCATGAAGGTGGGCGGGCATCATAAGGCCATGGAGGGTTTCCCACCATGGGAGTTGTGAGATGCTCTAATCCGCAAGGATTCTTTCTCCAGGACATTCGAAACCTGTTGGATGGCTCCAGGACGTACCATAAGGAAGGACGCTTGAGCAAGGTTCTAAGGGTGGAGGCCTGGAGAGCCGGCCATGCATTCTAATTATCTCTTAGTGACAAGACAGTTTTGATGTGCTGGTTCTGGGTGAGCAACCGAAGGGGCTGGGTTGAAATGGACTCTCCTGAGGATGGGTCATACTGTGGGTCTGTGTCCATGGAGACCTTGGAATGGGGCAGTATCTCCAGAGACCTGAAGGTTTCTCCCAACTAGAGGTTTTGACACGTCTCCAAAGAAAAGTTGCCCATGTGGACACGAGATTTGTTCTGATTGGTACCTTAGAAACCTCCCATATGATGGTATTGGAAACCAGGCCTCTGAGGAGAGATGCCTGTAACCAAAAACAATAAATCCAATTAAGGTGTACATGCTTGTATGGTTCTATCGTCTTCTCTGGTGCTATCTGTCTATGGTCTGAGTGGAGGTCTTTGCTCAGCTTGTGACAGATCGCCCCTGTTTGTCCTGGACGGCCTACACTATTGGGTTGGCCTCAGGGACTTTGGATGTTTCACCTAATCTGTATGGTAGTCGCCAATGAAATGGGCAAAATTCCTTTGGAGAGGGCAGGCACAGTCCTGAGTTTTGGCTCCAGGGGACCCATCCTGGTGGGTGTGTGGCCCAAGCTGTTGGGACAGAAGTCTGAAAACGCAAACTTGGCTTAGGCTTGAAGATATAGGTATGGCAGGCCCAATCTACAGACTGTTTTGAGAATTTTTCAGGCTATGAACAAATGGCGAGTGTGAGGCACTTGCTCGGCTGTTGTCTCTAGATTTTGTGTCAATGGTGGCCATTTAATGTCGGGGTGGCCTCATGGGCCATGGACGAGACTTTCTTTCTGGGGATTTGGACAGATCCCAAGTGTTTGGAGTCATTCTGTGGATTCTGAAAAGTCCTTTCTGCCTTTTTTAGTTAGTTAGTTTGTTTGTTTTCTTTTGTTTTGTTTTACCTCAGGTGTCCCACCAAAGAGGGATAACAGAGCAGTGACCTGAGTAGGCGTGACTAGACATTTAGAGTTCTCATTAAGATTGGGGGAGTAGGTGCATGGCAAGCCCCATATGCGGGCTCTTGGTCCAGCCCCGAAGATGTTTTACTTGAGGACAGGGCTCACGCTGAGGGTCCCAATGTGTGTTTGTGCCCATCACGGCCCTTAAGCATGGCCAGGGCCTCATGGGCCACACTGTTTTTTCCTACACTGAACGTTGGACAACATGCCAACCACAAGGTTTCTTGCCATGGGGAAGGAGAAGTTCTGATTTCTGCATGACGTACACCACTTGGCAGTGAGTGGAGTTAAGGTCTAGGTTCTGAAACCTGAAGACCGAAGTTGGGAAGAGATGATGACCTAAGGCTATGGCGTGTCCAAAGTGCTCAGTGTGTGGCCAGCTGTCTGGCTGTCAGTCACGAGGTCTGTGCTCAGGCTGAGTCAGACAGGGCATTACTGCTCATGCTGGACTATATAATTGGGGTACTGTCGAGTGACGTGCAGGTTGATCCTCATGTGGGGTTTCTGGGTAGCCCCATAGGGCAATGTTTTTCTTCTGTAAGGCAGGCAGAGTGCTGCATTGTGTCTCCAGAACCCCCAAACTGGAGGGCTTATGAGCCAGGAATGTGAGGACGGAAATCTGAGAACACAAGCTAGGCTTAGGTTTTGAGGTAAGGACATGGCAGGCACACTCTGCAGAGCTGAATCGAGCTCTCATGCTTCTGAAATCAGGCAAGGATTAGATATTGCCTCAGGTTGGAGTTTTTGTCCATGATGATCCCTAAATGAAGGTGGGGACATCACGAGGCCATGGAGTTATTTTCACGGTGGGATTGTGTGATGCTGAAAACTACAATGATTCCTTCTGCAGGACAGTCAAGACCTGTTGGATGGATCCAGGACTTCTCATAAAAAATTTCTCCAGAGCAGGGTTCTAACGATGGATGCCTGTGCAGCCCATCTCGTATTCTAATCTTCTCTTAGCGACAACGCAGGTTCGCTCTGCTGGCTCTGGGAGAGCAACTTAGGGGGGTGAGTTGAAATGGACTCTCCCAAGATGGGTCATAATGTGGGTTTGTGTCCATGGAGACCTTGGAATGGGGCAGTGGTGCCGGCGCCCTGAAGGATTCTCCTAACCGGAGATTAGATCCACAAAGCAAGTTTCTCATGTGGAGATGATATTTGTTCTGATTGTTGCCTCACGAAACCCCATAAGCTGGTATTGGAAACTGGGCCTCTGAGGAGAGATGCCTGGATACCAAAGCAATGAATTCTATTAGGGCCTGTCCACTTCAATCTTCTTCTCTAGGAACATCTGACTATGGTTCTGAGTGGAGGTCGTTTCTCAGCTTGCGTCTAATCGCCACTCTTTCTCCCAAGAGGCCTACACTATTGGGATGGTCTCAGGGTCTTTGGAGGTTTCCTGTAATCTGTAGGGTTGTGGCCAATGGAATGGGAAGAATTCCCTTGGAGAGGACATGCACAGTCCTGAGGTGTGGCCCCAGCTGTCTGGGTGTCGGTCGGGAGGTGTGGGATCAGGCGCTGTCAGACAGCGCATGAGTGTGCAGGGTACACTGTACAATTGGGGTACAGTCGAGTGGGGTGCAGGTTGATACTCATTTGGGGCTTCTAGGTAGTCCCATAGGGCAAAGTTTTTCTTCTGGAGGTCAGGCAGATTGCTGCATTGTGGCTCCAGAATTCCCAAACTGGAGGGCTTGTGGCCCAGGAGTGTGAGGAAGGAAGTCTGAGAACACAAGCTTGGCATAGGTTACAAAGCGAGGGCACAACAGGCACACTCTGCTGTGGTGAGTAGAGATCTCTTGGATATGAAGTCAGGGCAAAGATCAGACTTTGGCTGAGGTTGGAGTTTCTGTCCATTTCCCCCCTTCACGAAGGGGCGGGTGCATCATGAGGCCATGGTGGTTTTCCCAAGATGGGAGTAGTGAGATGCTCCAATCCCCAAGGATTTCTTCTGCCGGACAGTCAAGACCTGTCAGATGGCTCCACGATGTCCATTATGGAATGATGCCAGAGCAGGGTTCTAAGAATGGAATCCTAAGCAGCCCGCCTCGCATTCCAACTATCTACTTGTGATAATGCAGGTTCGAATGCTGGCTCTGGGAGAGCAACCAAGGGAACTGAGTTGAAATGTGCTCTCTTGACAATGGGTCATAATGTGGGTTTGTGTCCATAGAGACCTTGGAATGGTGCAGTGGCTCCGTGTACCTGAAGTTTTCTCCTAACCGGAGGTTTTGACACAGCTCCAAAAAGCAAGTTTCCCATGTGGAGAGATGATTTGTACTGATTGATTCCTCCAGGAATCCACATATGCGGTATTGGAAACCAGGCCTATGAGGAGAGCTGCCTGGAATCAAAAGCAATGGATCCAATTAGGGCCTAAGTGCCTGTCTAGTTCAATCTTCTTCTCTGGGGTATCAGTCTATGCGTCTGAGTGGGGGTAGTTGCACAGCTTTTGACAGATCACCCCTGTTTGTCGTGGGTGGCTGACACTATTAGGATGGCCTCGGGGACGTTGGAGGTTTCTCCTAATCTGTCATGTTGTGTCCAAAGGAATGAGTAGAATTCCCTTTGAGAGGACAGGCAGAGTCCTGATGTGTGGCTACAGGGGACCCACCATAGAGGATGTGTGGGCCAGGACTGTGGGGACAGAAGTCTGAAAACACAAACTCGGCTTAGGATTGAGGATGTAGCTATGGCAGGCTTGATCTACAGACGGTGAAGAGAATTTTTCAGGCTATGATCAATGAGCGAGTGTGAGGCGTTTTATCAGGCATTTGTCTCCAGATTTTGAGTCAACGGTGGCCATGGAATGTGGGCTCGCCTCGTCGGCCATGGACGAGTATTACTCTCTGGGGATTTGGCCCAATTCCAAGTGTTTGGGGTCATTCTTTGGATGGTAGGAGTCCTTTCTCTATTTTTTTTAACCTCATGTGTCCCACCAGAGAGGGATTGCAGAGGAGATCTGAGTAGGGGTGACCAGACTTCTCAAGCTCTGGTTAAGATTGGGGGACTAGGGACATGGAAAGCCCCATATGCAGGCTCTTGGTCCAGCCCCTGAGAGGCTTTACTTGAGGACAGGGCTCACGCTGAGTGTCCCAATGTGTGTTTGTGCCCATCGCGGCCCTCAAGCATGGCCGGGACCTCATGGGCCACGCTGGTTTCTACTACACTGAACATTGGACAACATGCCAACCAAAGGATTCTGGTCATGGGGAAGGAGGAGTTCTGATTTCTGTATCACGTACATCACATGCAGTGGGTGAAGATAAGGTCTAGGTTCTGAAGCCTGAAAACCGAGGTTGGGAAGAGATTACGACCTAAGACCATGTCGTGTCCAATGAGCTTAGTGTGCGACCAGCTGTCTGGGCTTTGCTACCGAGGTGAGGGTCCAGTCTGTGTCAGACTGGGCATTACTGCCCAGGCTAGACTGTATAATTGGGGTACAGTCGAGTGGCATGCAGTTTGATCCTCATTTGGGGTTTCTGGATAGCCCCATAGGGCAAAGTTTTCTTCTGGAGGGCAGGCAGAGTGCTGCATCGTGTCCCCAGAATTCCCAAACTGGAGGGATTGTGATCCAGAAGTGTTAGGACGGAAGTCAGAAAACACAAGCTAGCCTTAGGTTTTGGGGCAAGGGCACGGCAGGCACACCCCATAAGGAACTTCTGCAGAGCAGGGTTCTAATGATGATTCACGGGCAGCCCAAATCGCATTCCAATTGTCTCTTATCGACAAGGCCAGTTTGATATGATCTCTCTGGGGAGCAACCGAGGGAGCTGAGTTGAAATGCACTCTCCAAAGGATGGGTCATAATGTGGTTTTGTTTCCATGGAGATCTTGGAATGGGCCAGTGGCTCCAGGGACCTGAAGGTTTCTCCTAACTAGAGGTTTTGCAACAGCTCCAAAGAGCAAGTTTCCCATGTGGAGACGAGTTTTGTTCTGATTGGTACCTCCAGAAACCCCCATATGCTGCTATTCGAAACCAGGCCTCTGAGGAGATATGCCTAGAAACCAAAGCAATGGATCCGCTTAGGGCCTAGGTTCCTGTCTGTTTCAAACTTCTTCTCTGGGGATATCTGTCTACAGGTCTGAGTGGAGGTCGTTGCTCAGCTTGTGACAGATCTCCCTTGTTTGTCCTGGGCGGCCTACACTATTGGGATGGCCTCAGGGACTTTTTAGGTTTCTCCTAATCTGTAGGGTTATGGCCAATGGAATGGGCAGAATTCCCCTGGAGAGGGCAGGCACCATCCTGAGGTGTCGTTCAGGGGCCCCAAACTGGAGGGTGTGTGGGCCAGGACTTTGGGGACAGAAGTCTGAAAAGACAAACTCAGCTTAGGTGGGGACATATGTATGACAGACCCCGTCTGCAGTCAATGAGAATTTTTCAGGCTATGGGGAAAAGGCGAATGTGAGCGCTTGCTCAGGCTTTTGTCTCTGGATTTTGTGTCAGCAGTGGCTGTGGAAAGTTGAGGCGGCCTCATGGGCCATGTACAAGTCTTTCTGTCTGTAGATTTGTCCTGATCCCAAGTGTTTGGAACATTCTGTATATGGGAGGAGTCTTTCTGTATTTTTTTTTTACCTCAGTTGTCCCACCAAAGAGGGATTCCAGAGCAGTCCCTGAGTAGGGGTGACTAGACATCTCAACCTCCGGTTACGATTGGGGGTCTAGAGGCTTGGCAAACCCCATATACGAGCTCTTTGTCCAGTCACTGAGAGACTTTACTTGAGGATATGACTCACGCTGAGAGTCACAATGTGTGTTTGAGACTATCGCGATCATCAAGCATGACCGAGGCCTCATGGGTCACGCTGAAACCCACACTGTTTCTCCTACAGTGAAAGTTTGACAACATGCCAACTGCAAAATTTCTGGCCATGGGGAAGAAAAAGTTCTGATTTCTGCATCACGTTCACCCCTGGGAAGTCAGAGGAGATAAGGTCTAGTTTCTGAAGCCTGAAACCTGATGTTGGGAAGAGATGATGACCTAAGGTTATGGCGTGTCCGATGTGTTCAGTGTGCAGCCAGCTGTCTGGGTGTTGGTCGGGAGGTCCGGGCTCAGGCTGTGTCAGACCGAGCATTAGTACCCAGGCTAGACTGTATAATTGAGGTACAGTCGAGTGGCGTGCAGGTTGATTCTCATTTGGCATTTCTGCATGGACCCATAGGGCAATGTTTTTCTTCTTTAGGGCAGGCAGAGTGCTGCATTTTGGCTCCAGAATTCCCAACTTGAGGGCTTCTGTGTCAGGAGTTTGAGGATGGAATTCTGAGAACTCAAGTTAGGCTTAGGTTTTGGAGCGAGGGCATGGCAGGCTCACTCTGCATAGCTGAATCGAGATCTCATCTATCTGAAGTCAGGGTGAGGATCAGACATTGGCTTAGGTTGGAGTTTCTGTCCAGGATGTCCCCTACATGAAGGTGGGGGGGCACACGATCCCATGCAGGTTTTCCCACGGTGGGATTGTCTGATGCTCCAAACTGCAAGGTTTCCTTCTTGGGACAGTCGAGACCTGTTGGATGGATTCAGGACATCCCATAAGGAACTTCTCAGGAGCAGGGTTCTAACGATGGATGCCTGGGCAGCCAAACTAAGATTCCAATTGTCTCTGAACGACAAGGCAAGTTCGATCTGCTGGCACTGGGGGAACAACTGAGGGGGCTGAATTGAAATGGACTCTCCTGAGGATCAGTCATAATGTGGGTTTGTGTCCATGGAGACCTTGGAATGGGGCAGTGGATCGACTGCCCTGAAGTATTCTCCTAACTTGAGGTTTTGAGACAACTCCAAAGAGCAAGTTTCCCATGTGGAGATGAGATTTGTTCTGATTGGTGCCGCAGGAACCCGTATAAACTGGTATTGGAAACCAGGCATCTGAGGAGAGATGCCTGGAATCCAAAGCAATGGATCCAATTAGGGCTTAGGGACCTTTCCGCTTCAATATTCTCCTCTGAGAACATCTGTCTTCGGTTCAGAGTGGAGGTCATTGCTCAGCTTGTGTCATATCGCCCCTGTGTGTCCCAGGAGGCCAACACTATTTGGGTGGTCTCGGGGACTTTGGAGGTTTATCCTAATCTGTAGAGTTGTGGCAAATGAAATGAGAAGAATTCCCTTGGAGAGGGCAGGCACAGTCCTGAGCTGTGGCCCCAGCTGTCTGGCTGTCGGTCATGAGGTCCGGGCTCAGGCTGTGTCAGACAGGGCATTAGCGCCCAGGGTAGACTGTATAATTGGAGTACAGTTGAGTGGCGTGCAGGTTGATCCTCATTTGGCATTTCTGGGTAGCCCCATAGGGCAACGTTTCTCTTCTGAAGGGCAGGCATAGTGCTGCATTGTGGCTCCAGAATTCCCAAACTAGAGGGCTTGTGGGGCAGAAGTGTGAGGAAGGAATTCTGAGAACACAAGCTAGGCTTAGGTTTCTGGGAGAGAGCACGGCAGGCACACCCTGCAGAGCTAAATCGAGATCTTGTGCATCCGACGTCAGGACGAGGATCAGGCTTTGGCTCAGGGTAAAGTTTCAGTTCAGGATGGCCCCTTCATGAAGTTGGCGGGCATCATGGGGCCATGGAGGTTTTCACATGATGTGAGTTGTGAGATGCTCCAATCTGCAAGTATTCCTTCTGTGGAACAGTTGAGACCTGCTATATGGCTCCAGTATGTCCAATACGGAACGGCGCTAGAGCAGGGTTTTAAGGATGGATGCTTGGGGATCCCACCTCGCATTCCTATTGTCTCCTTGCAACAAGGCAGATTCTATCTGCTGGCTCTGGGGGAGCAACCGAGGAGGCTGTGTTGAAATGGACTCTTCTGAGGATGAGTCATAATGTGGGTTTGTGTCCATGGAGACCTTGGAATGGGGCAGTTGCACCGGGGACCTGAAGGTTTCTTTTAACTGGAGGTTTTGACACAGCTCCTAGACTAGATTTGTTCTGATTGGTACCTCCAGAAACCCCCATATGCTGGTATTGGAATCCAGGCCTCTGAGGAGAAATGCCTGGAAACAAAAGCAATGGATCCACTTAGGGCCTAGGTGCTTGTCCGATTCAATCTTCTCTGGGCATATCTGTCTATGGGTCTGAATGGAGGTAGTGGCTCAGCTTATGTCAGATTGCCCTTGTTTGTCCTGGATGTCCTACACTGTCGGGATGGCCTTGGGCACCTTGGAGGTTTCTCCTAATCTGTAGCATTGTGTCGAAAGTAATGAGCAGAATTCCCTTGCAGAGCACAGGCACAGTCCTGAGGTGTGGCTCCAGGGGCCCAGCCTGGAGGGTGTGTGGGCCAGGAAAATGGAGACAGAAGTCTGAAAACACAAACTTGGCTTTGGTATCGGGACTTAGGTATGGCAGGCCTGATCTACAGACTATGAGCAGAATTTTTCGAACTATGAACAAAGGGCGAGTATGAGGCACATTTTCAGGCTTTTTTCTCCAGATTTTGTGTCAATAGTGGCCGTGGAATAGCGGGCTGGCCTCATTGGCCATGAACGAGTTTTTCTCTGTGTGGATTTGGCTGGATTCCAAGTGTTTGGGGTCATTCTTTGGATGGTAGGAGTCCTTTCTCTATTTTTTTTAACCTCATGTGTCCTACCAAAGAGGGATTCCAGAGAAGAGCTCTGAATAGGGGTGACTAGACTTCTAGAGCTCTGGTTAAGATTGAGGGACTAGGGGCATGGCAAGCCCTATATGCAGGCACTTGGTCCAGCCCCCGAGAGGCTTTACTTAAGGAAAGGGCTCAGGCTCAGGGTCCTAATGTGTGTTTATGCCCATCGTGGCCCTCAAGCATGGCCAGGGCCTCATGGGCCACGTTGGTTTCTCCTACACTGAACGTTGGACAACATGACAACCACAAGTTTTCTGGTCATGGGGAAGGAGGAGTTCTGGTTTCTGCATTGCGTACACTGCTTGGCAGTGAGTGGAGATAAGGACTATGTTCTGAAGACTGAAAACCGAGGTTGGAAAGAGATGACGACCTAAGGTTATGTCGTGTTTGATGTGCTCAGTGTGTGGACAGCTGTCTGGGTGTCAGTCACGACGTCCGGGCTCAGTCTGTCATACTGGGCATTACTGCCCAGGCTAGACTGTATAATTGGGGTACAGTTGAGCGGCATGCAAGTTGATCCTCATTTGGGGTTTCTGGGTAGCCCCATAGGGCAACATTTTTCTTCTGGAGAGCAGGCAGAGTGCTGCATTGTGTCTCCAGAGTTACCAAACTGGAGGGCTTCTGAGCCAGGATTGTGAGGACAGAAGTCTGAGAACAAAAGCTAGGCTTAGGTTTCGGGGCGAGGGCACGTCAGGCACATTCTGCAGAGCTGAATCAAGATCTCATGCATCTGAAGTCAGGGCGAGGATCAGACATTGCCTCAGGTTGGGGTTTCTGTCCATGATGTCCCCTACATGAAGGTGGGGACATCACGAGGCCAAGGAGGTTTGCCCACGTTGTGAGTGTGTGATGCTGCAAACCACAAGGATTTCTTCTGCAGAATAGTCGAGACCTCTTGGATGGATCAAGGTCATCCCATAAGGAACTTCTCCAGAGCGGGGTTCTAACAATGGATGCCCGGGCAGTCCAACTCGCATTCCAATTGTTTCCCAGCGACAAGTCCGGTTCATTCTGCTGACTCTGAGGGAGCAACCGAGGGGGTTTAGTTGACATGGACTCTCCTGAGGATGGGTCATAATGTGGGATTGTGTCCATGGAGACATTGGAATGGGGCGGTGGCTCCAGTGACCTGAAGTTTTCTCCTACGTGGAGGTTTTGTCACAGCTCCATAGAGCAAGATTCATTCCCATGTAGACACGAGATTTGTTCTGAATGGTACCTCCAGAAACCCCCATATCCTGGTATTGGAATCCAGGCCTCTGAGGAGAGATGCCTGGAAACAAAAGCAATGGATCCAATTAGGGCCTAGGTGCTTGTCCGATTCAATCTTCTCTGTACATATCTGCTACGGGTCTGAGTGGATGTAGTGGCTCAGCTTATGTAAGATTGCCCTTGTTTATCCTGGATGTCCTACACTGTCGGGGTGTCCTTGGGCACCTTGGAGGTTTCTCCTAATCTGTAGCATTGTGTCGAAAGTAATGAGCGGAATTCCCTTGGAGAGCACAGGTACAATCCTGAGGTGTGGCTCCAGGGGCCGCAGCCTGGAGGTTGTGTGGGCCAGGAAAATTGAGACAGAAATCTCAAAACACAAACTCGGCTTTGGTATGGGGACTTAGGTATGGCAGGCCCGATCTATAGACTGAGGAGAATTTTTCAGGCTATGAACAAAGGGCGAGTGTGAGGCGCATTTTTAGGTTTTTGTCTTTGGATTTTATGTCAAAGTTGGCTGTGGAATGTCAGGCTGGCCTCATCGGACATGGACAAGTTTTTCTCTCTGTGGATTCGGCCGGATTTTAAGTGTTTGGGGTCATTCTCTGGATTGTAAAAGTTCTTTCTCTATTTTTTTTTTAACCTCATGTGTCCCACCAAAGAGGGATTCCAGAGAAGAGCTCTGAGTAGGGGTACTAGACTTCTAGAGCTCTGGTTAATATTGAGGTCTAAGGTCATGGCAAGCCCCATTTGGGGGCTCTTGGTCCAGCCCGTGAGAGGCTTTACTTAAGGACAGGGCTCACGCTGAGTGTCCCAATGTGTGTTTGTGCCCACTGCGGCCCTCAAGCATGGTGGAGGCCTCATGGGCCACCTTGGTTTTTCCTATACTGAACATTGGACAAGATGCCAACCACAAGGTTTCTGGTAATGGGGAAGAAGGAGTTCTGATTTCTGCATCACATGCACTGCTTGGCAGTGAGTGGAGATAAGGTCTAGGTTCTGAAGGCTGAAAACCGAGGTTGGGAAGAGATTACGACCTAAAGCCATGGTGTGTCCGATGTGCTCAGTGTGCGGCCAGCTGTCTGTGTGTCAGTCACGATCTCCGGGCTCAGTCTGTGCCAGACTGTGCATTACTGCCCAGGCTAGACTGTATAATTGGGGTACAGTTGAGTGGCATGCAGGTTGATCTTCATTTGGGATTTCTGGGTAGCCCCATAGGGTAACGTTTTTCTTCTGGAGGGCAGGCAGGTTGCTGTATTGTGTCTCCAGATTTCCCAGACTCGAGGGCTTCTTAGCCAGGAGTGTGAGGATGGAAGTCTGAAAACACAAGCTAAGGTTAGGTTTGGGGTCAAGGACACGGCAGGCACACTCTGTAGAGCTGAATCGAGATCTCATGCATTTGAAATCAGGGCGAGGATCAGACTTTGCCTCAGGTTGGAGTTTCTGTCCATGATGTCCCCTACATGAAGGTGGGGTCATCACGAGGCCATGGATGATTGCCCACTGTGTGAGTGTGTGATGCTGCAAACCACAAGGATTTCTTCTCCGGGACAGTCAAGACTTATAGGTTGGATCAAGGACACCCCATAAGGAACAACGCAGCATTCTGCCTTCCCCATAGAATGAAATGCATGGTGAATCTGTCCAAAAACCCCACATGAGTATCCATCTGCTGGACCTAGAGGAAACCCCGATTTATAGGCTTCCCTGGCCACTAGTGCTGTGTATGATAGATCCTGAGCCCTGGCCTCATGTCAGCCACCCAGAGTGCGGGGCCAAAATCCAGCATGTGAGACAGGCCATGGCCCAAGTACGTCCTGTCTACCCATCCTTGGTATTCAGCACCTGTCCATAGACGTTTGCTGCAATCCCTGCCAATGGGGGAACCAGAAGCATAATAGAGAACTCCTCTATTGGTTCTGGAATACCAACTTCTAATACAACATGTGGTTCCTGAGCCACAAAAGAAAACATCTTCTGTTTCCAGACATCAAGACAGCATGGTATTGGCACAAAAACAGACACATAGATCAATGTAGCAGAATAGAGAGCCCAGAAATAGACCCTTAACTCTGGTCAACTAATCTTCGACAAAGCAGGAAAGAATGTCCAATAGAAAAAAGACAGCCTCTTCAATAGATGGTGTTGGGAAAATTGGACAGCCACATGCAGAAAAATGAAATTGGACCATTTCCTTACACCACACACAAAAATAGACTCAAAATGGATGAAGGACCTCAATGTTAGAAAGGAATCCATCAAAATCCTTGAGGAGAACACAGGCAGCAACCTCTTCGACCTCAACCGCAGCAACACCTTCCTAGGAACATCGCCAAAAGCAAGGGAAGCAAGGGCAAAAATGAACTATTGGGATTTCATCAAGATCAAAAGCTTTTGCACAGCAAAAGAAACAGTTAACAAAATCAAAAGACAACTGACAGAATGGGAGAAGATATTTGCAAACGACATATCAGATAAAGAATTAGTGTCCAAAATCTATAAAGAACTTAGCAAACTCAACACCCAAAGAACAAATAATCCAATCAAGAAATGGGCAGAGGACATGAACAGACATTTCTGCAAAGAAGACATCCAGATGGCCAACAGACACAGGATTTGTTTTGTAGTGTGGCTCAGGGACCACATGTTGTATCATAAGTTGGTATTCCAGAACAGGCCTCTGAGGACAGATGCCTGAAAACCTAATCTAGGTTTCAAATGTGGTCCTATGGTCATGTATGTTTCAGTCTTCTGCCTCAGAACCATTGACTTGGTTGTCTGCCTGGATGTAGGTGATCAGGTTGTTTCAGACTGCGCATTTGCATGCAGAACAGCCACCAATATTGGGGTGGTCTCAGGGTCCTCAGGTTTCTCCTAATCTGGAAGGTTTGGGCAACTGTGATACGCACAGAATCCTAGGGGATGGCAGGCACAGTCCTGTGGTGTGGCTCCAGAGACCCCATCCTGGAGGACATGTGAGCCATGTTATTGTTAAAGAAGTCTGCAAGCACAAGTTCGGGTTAGTGTTAGTGGCTAGGTGATCACAGGCCAAATGCCTAAAACTGGAGGGCAGCTCGTCTGGAATTTAATTAGGGTGACTGGAAGGCGGTGATACAACTTTTCTATATGGATTGTTTGTCCAGGATGGCTTCGGAATGCAGCTGTGGTCTCCTGGGGCCATGGGAGATTTTTCCTCTCCAAGCATCCTGGTGTCTCCCCATAGTTTGGTGGCTTTTTAGGGGGAAGGGAAGAGTGCTGTACTCCATCTAAGGGGTGCCCCAAAATAGGGGTTCCAGAGACGGGCTCTGGTCTGGGTGTCTCAGAAATAATACCAAGTGTTAGAAATTGGGCATAGGGGTATAGCAGGCTTTCAATGCTGGATCCTGGTGGTGTAACTGAGAGGGGATGTTGGAAAGCATGCTCAGGCTGAGAGACACAATGCTTGTTTGTGCCCAGGGCGGGTCCTCAGCCATTGGCATGGTCAAAATGGACATGCAGCTAGGTCTGACTTTGAAGGTTGGACAGACATACCAACAGCCAGGTTTCCTGCCATTGGTAAGTAGGAGTTCTCTATTATGCTTCTGTTTCCCCCATTGGCAGGGATTGCAGCAAAAGTCTATGGACAGGTGCCTGAATACCAAGGATGTGTAGAGATGACGGACTTGGGCCATTGCCTGTCTCACATGCTGGATATGGGGCCCACTCTCTGGGTGGCTGACACTCGGTCAGGGCTCAGTCTGTGTCAGACACAGCATGTTCAGTATAGGAAAAACCAGTGTGGCAAATGAGGCCCGGGCATGCTGGAGGGCCGCCATGGGCATAAACAAACATTGGAACCTCCAGCCTGAGCCCGGTCCTCACGTAAAGCCTCTCAGTGACTGGACCAACAGCTCACATATGGAGTTTGCCATGCTCCTAGTCCCCAAATCTTAACCAGAGCTCAAGAAGTCTAGTCACCCCTACTCAGAGCTCTTCTCTAGAATCCCTCCTTGGTGGGACACATGAGGTTAAAAAAATAAATAAATAAATAAAAAAGCAGAGAAAGGACTCCTACCATCCAAAGAAGGACCCCAAACACTTGGAATCAGGCCAAATCCACAGAGAGAAAAACTCGTCCATGGCCGATGAGGCCAGCCTGACTTTCCACAGTTACCAGTGATGCAAAATCCGGAGACAAAAGCCTGAAAGAAGGCCTCACACTCACCCGTTGATCATAGCCTGAAAAATTCTCCTCAAGGTGTGTAGATCAGTCCTGCCATACCTAGGTCCCAAAACCTAAGCCGAGTTTGTGTTTTCATACTTCTGTCCCCATAGTCCTGCACACACACCCTCCAGGCTGGGACCCCTGGAGCCACACCTCAGGACTGCGCCTGCCTTCTCCAAGGGAATTCTACTCTTTCTCTTTGACACAACCTGACAAATTAGGAGAAATTTCCAAAGTCCCCGAGGCCATCCCAATAGTGTCGGCCACCCAGGACAAACAGGGGTGATCTGTCACAAGCTGCGCAACTACCTCCACTCAGACTCGTAGACAGATATGCCCAGAGAAGAAAATTGAACTCGACAGGCACCCAGGACCTAATCAGATCCATTGCTTTTGTTTCCAGCCATCTCATCCTCAGAGGCCTGGATTCCAATACCAGCATATGGGGGTTTCCGTAGGGATCAATCAGAACAAATCTCGTCTTCACATTGGAATCTTGCTCTATGCAGCTGTGTCAAAACCTCCAGTTAGGAGAAAACTTCAGGTCGCCGGAGCCACCGCCCCATTCCAATGTCTCCATGGACACAAACCCACATTATGACCCACCCTCAGGAGAGTGCATTTCAGCTAAACCCACTTGGTTGTTCCTCCAGAGCCCACAGATTGAACAGGCCTTGTCACTGGGAAACAATTGGAATGCAAGTTGGGCTGCCTAGGCATCCATTATTAGAACCCCGCTCTGGCCGACTTCCATCTCACAACCACTGGCCCACATGCCCTCCGGTTTGGGGCCTCCAGTGCCACACTGCAGGACAGGGCCTATCCTTCCTAGGAAAATTCCACCCTAAGTAGCTGCCCAAAACCTCCAGGGTTGGAGAAACTGACAAGGCCCCTGATGCCACCCCAATTTCATAGGCCGCACTGCTGAAAAGTGCACCATCTGACTCAACCTAGACACCTACCTCCAGGTAGACACCCAGGTCACAGGCCCAGAGGCAGAATATTGAATCGCACATGTGCCTAGGACCTCATGAGAAACCTGGTTTAGGTTGTCAGGCATCGGTCCCCAGGGGCTTGTTCTGGAATACCCACACAGGGTCCAACATGTGGTTCCTGAGCCACACAGAAGAACCTACCCTGTCCCCAGAAGGAACTGTTGCTCCTGGGAGCTGTGTCAAACCCTCAGGAAAGTCGAATCCTGCATGGCTCCTGAACCACTACCACATTGGAAGGTCTCCCAGGATACAGACTGGCATTGTGACCCAACAGCATGAGACACGCTGTCAAATGGGCCCCCTTGGCACTTTTCCCCAGAGCCAGCAGATCGAACTTGCCGTGATCCTCAGCTGCAATGGTAAGCTGAGGCGAGCTTTGCAGGCATCCATTCAGAGAGCTCTGCTAGCCAATCTTTCCATAGGGGGATCCTGGAGCCATCTAAACAGATTCACCATTATCCTCCAAAAGGCACTTTGCTGTTTGGAGCAGCTCACAACCTGAGAGTGGATAAACCTCCATGGCCTCATGAGGCTCCCCCTTCATTCTTTGGCCATCGTGAACACTAACTCCTGCGTGTGCAAACATTGGAACCTCGCCTCTACTCAAGCCCTGGAGATCTCGAATCAGTCACTGCACATTGGAACTGCCAAGCGCTCAGCTGAACTGAACTGTAGTTCGTGTAACCAGGCTTGCAGGCTGTCATTCCAGGCCCGCAAGCACTCCAGATTCCGAATCTGGAGTCACGATCCAGAATTCTGCCTACACATCAGAAAGTAGAAGTGCAACATTGGCCTGCCCAGAATCCTCGCATGGGGATCAACTTGCGCGGCGATCGACGGCAATCCAATATCATAGTCAGTCCTGTGTTGTAATGATCTGTTTGACACAGCCAGAGCCCCGGCCTCTTGTCAGCCATCAAGAGAGCGGGCCCCATTCACTGCAGATGGGATCTGCCATGGCCCGAGGCCATCATTTCTATCCAACCTGTGTATTCGGGTATCTATCCACAGACCATAGCTCAAATCCCTGCCTATGGGTGAACCTGAAGCACAAAAGTATACTCCTTCAATTATAAGGCCAGAATGTTTGCTGTGGTGATGGTTGTCTATCCCTCAGAGTGGGAGTCAATTGCATGGCCCATGAGATCACGCCCACCCATGAGGGCCATCCTGGGCACAAACAAGCATTGTGACCCTCAGCCTGAACCCACTTTCAAACACTCCCCTCAGCAGCTGGATCATGCTCATGGAAACCAGGCTTGCTGTGACTCTAATTCCCAATAATAACCCTTGATGGGGTTATCCAGGCACCCAGACTCAGAAACAGTGTAAGCAATCCCTGTTATGGTGGGATCCAGGAAACCTGAACAACACTCTTCCCTTCCCTCAGAAGGACACCAAATTCTTGAGAGCTGGACAGGACCTCCTGTAAGGAAGAATATCCCATTGCCCCATGAGGCCCCCCACTTCATTCCGTGGCCTTCCTAGACACACAATATAGACAGAAAAGCTTGCACTACTGACTCCGTGCTGCCCTAATTTCAAATCCAGAGGCGCTGCCCTCAGCGTCTGCAGAGCACACCTGCCAACACCTCACCCCTAACCCTAATCCGAGCTTGTGTTGGCAGACTTCTCTCTCCAACGCCCTGGCCCACATGCCCTCCAGTATAGGGCCTCCAGAGCCACACTGCAGGACTGGGGCCTGTCCTCCTGAGGAAAACTCAGTGCTAAACAGCGGCCCAAAATGTACATGTTTGGAGAAACATACAAGGATCCTGAGCCCATCCCAATTTTGTAGGCCACACTGCAGAAAAATGCACAGTCTGAGTAACCCTGGTCACCTACCTTCAGTAGACACCCAGGTCAGTGGCCCGAGGCAGATGATTGAACCACACATGCGCTTAGGATCTCATGAGAACCCTAGATCAGGTTGTCAGGCATCGGTCTCCCGAGACCTGTTCTGGAATACCCACATAGGGTCCAATATGTGGTCCCTGAGGCACACAACAGAACCATTTTTTTCCTGAATAGGACGGTTTCTCTTGGGACCTATGTCAAACCTCAGGGTAGAGAAATCCTGCATGGCTACTGAACCACCACCACATTGGAAGGTCTCCATTGACAAAGACTGCCAAAGTGTCCCGACAGCTTGAGACAAGCTGTCAACTGGGCCCCCTTGGCACTTTTCCCCAAAGCCAGTAGATAGAAATTGCCATGTTCCTCAGCTGCAATGGTAAGCCGAGGCAGGCTTTCCAGGCATCCATTTGGAGACCTCTGCTAGCCAATCTTTCCATGCGGGGTATCCTGGAGCCATCTAAACAGAATCGCCATTGTCCCTAGAAGGACACCTTGCTGTTCAGAGTAGCTCACAAGTCTGAGAGTGGTTAAACTTCCAAGGCCTCATGAGGCCACAGCTGCATTCTTCGGCCATCATGAACACAAACCCCAGCATGTGCGAACATCGGACCCTCACCCCTACTCAGGCCCTGGAGATCTCAGATCAGCCACTGCACATTGGGACTGCCAAGAGCCTGGCACTGAATTATACCCTAGCTCGTATTTTGGGCCTTGTGGGCTCACACTCCTGGCCAACAAGCACTCCAGATTGTGAATCTGGAGCCATGATGCAGACTTCTGCCTGCCTACCAGAAAGTAGAAGTGCAGCATGGGCCTGCCCAGAATCCTTACATGAGGATCAATGTGTACTCCCGTCCAAACAGGGATTCCAGAGATGGATTCTGGGTCCTGATGCCTGGATAACCTCACCAAAGCTTAGGATTTAGGCCTAGGGGCATGACAGAACTGGTCTGTGTGTTCCTGGTCCAGCTTCTGAGTTGGCTTGCTGAAAATGGGTCTCATGCTTGAGGGTCAAAATGCCCCTTTGTGCCCAGCTGCCCATCTTGAGTGGTCGTCCTCTCATGGGCCAATCACCTGGTTACCACTCTGATTGTTGGACAACCATATCAACTTTCAGTTTTCCTGCCATGGGGAAGGAGGAGTACTCTTTGGTGCTTCAGGGTCCCCCATGGGCAGGAATTTGAGCTAAGTTCTGGGACAGGTACCTGAATACCCAGGTTGGTTCGAGATGAAGGAGTTAGGTCAAGGCAGTTCACATCTTCAGGATATGGGGCCCGCTATCTGGGTGGATGACAGGAGGGAGGGGCTTGGGCTGTGTCAGGCAGAGCATTAGTGCACTGTGTGGCCTATGATATTGGGGTGACTTTGAAGGCGGTGCAGGTTGATCCTCATGTGGGGTTTCTGCACAGACTCATAGGGCACTTCTTCTTTCTGATGCACAGGCAAAAGCTTGCATTGTGGCTCCCAAATTCCCAATATAGAGGGCTTCCAGGCGAAGAGTGTGAGGAAGGAAGACTGAAAACATAAGCAAAGGTTAAGCTCAGTGCCGAGCACATGGCTGTTCCAACGTCCAGTGGTTGTTTCATGATCTCCAGCACCTGTGTATGTGCGAGGGTCAGATGTCTGCTCACACTACAGTTTGTATCCATTTTGGCCAACGAATTGTGTGGTGCCCTCAAGAAGCCTTGGAGGTTTTCCCATGATGGAGCTTGTGAGCTGCACAAAACAGCAACGTTTCCTTGTGGGACAGGGGAAGTCCGCTTTGAGGGCTCCAGGTTCCCCCATATGGAAAGATTTGATAGCACAGCTCTCGGAATGGAGACCTGGGAAGCCCACCTTGTGTTACCATTGTAGGGGAGGAACAGGACAGGATTGATCCACTGGCTCCGTTTTGAAGTTCCAAGAGATCTGAGTTGATGGAAGTTCTCAGTCTAACGGGTCAGAATGCTGCTTGGGGTCCAGGGAGACCTTAGAATGTGGCGGTTGCTCTCGGGCCATGCAGGTTTGTCCTATCTGAGGGTTAGACCCAGTACCCAGGAGCCAGGTTTCCTTCTCAGCACAGAAGCTCTCCTGTATGGCTCACGGACCACATGTTGGACCATATGTTGATTTTCCAGGCCAGTCCTCTGGTGACAGTTCCTGAAATCCTAAGCTAGGGTTCTGATTAGGTCCTAGGGGCATATCAGGTTCAATCTTCAGACTCAGGGCCATTGACCTGTGTGTCTTCCTGGAGGTAGTTGCTAAGGCTGTGTCACACTGTGTATTTTTTTCCAGAGCGGCCTATGTAATTGGGTTGGACTCAGGGGCCTTGCATATTTCTCCTATTGTGGATGGTTTGGGCTACTGAGACAGGCAGATTTTCCTCGGGAGAGCAGGCCCAGTGATGTGGTGTGTTTCTGGAGGTCCCATCCTGGAGGGCATGTGGGTCAGGGCTTTGGGACCAAAGTCTTTGAAAATAAACTTAGGTAAGAATTAGGGCAAGGCGATGGCATTCCCAATCTGCAGACCCTGAGGGAAGATCCTCGGGATTTTAAATTCGGGTGTCTGGGAGGCAGGAGCACAGCCTTTCCGTCTGGATTGTGTGTCTAGGATGGCCTTGGAATAGAGGGGTGGCCTCATGGGTCCAGGGGAGATTCTTCCTCTCTGAGGATTCTGCCCTCACCCAAAATTTTATTGTCTTACTGGGGGAAGGAGAGAACGCAGTTTTCCATGTCAGGGTACCCGTCAAAACAAGGATTCCAGAAGTGGGTTCTGGGTCCTGTGCCTGGATAACCCCACCAAGGCTTAGGTTTTGGGCCTAGCGTCATGACAGACAAGCTCTGTGGGCTCCTGGTCAAGCTCCTGAGGGTTTTGTTGGAAAGGGATCTCGGGCTGAGGGTCAGAATGATTGTTGGTGCCCAGCTGCCTATCCTGAGTAGGCGTGGTCTCATGGGCCATTCACCTGGCTCCTACTCTGAGGGTTAGACATCCATCTCAACATTCAGTTTTCCTTCCATGGGAAATGAGGAGTACTCTTGTGTTTCAGCGTCCCCCATGGGCAGGAATTTGAGCTATTTTCTGGGACAGGTACCTTAATACAGAAGTTGGTTCAAGATGACGACCTCAGGCCAAAGCAAGTCCCAACTGCAGGATATGGGTCCCACTCTCTGGGTGACTGACAGGAGGTCTGTGCTCGGGCTGTATCAGACATAGCATTAGGTCACAGGGTGGCCTATGATATAGGAGTGATGGTGAGGACCGTGCAGGTGGATCCTCATGTGGGGTTTCTGCGCAGACCCATAGGGCATTTCTTCTTTCTGGTGGGCAGGCAGAAAGCTGCATTGTGGTTCCAGAATTCCCTATCAAGTGGGCTTGGGGACCAGTTGGTTGAGGATGTAATTATAAACGCAAGCTACCATTAAATTCAGTGCCAAGCAGAAGGCAGTTCCAATGTGCAGCGACTAATTTCAGACATCCAGTACCTGAGTAAGGGTGGATGTCAGACGTTTGCTCACACTGGAGTTTGTGTCTATAATGACCATCAAATGCAGAGGTGGTGTCAAGGGGCCATGGAGGATTTCCCACCCTGAGGCTTGTGAGATGCTCAAATAGCAAGGTTTCCTTCTACTGAACAGGTGGTATGTGGTTTGTTTGCTCGGGAGTTTCCCATGTGGAAAGTTTGTGTAACAGAGCTCTCCCGCATGGAAGCAATGAAAGCACACCTACATTGACCATTGTAGCTTAAGAACAAGGCACGTTAGTATTGGTGGCTTTTGGGCGTAGTACCAAGGCCTTGAGTTGACTTGGAATCTATTGCACATGGGTCACAGCTCTGATTTGTTACTAGGGAGATCTTAGAATGTGCTGGTGGTTAAGGTGCTTTTCAGGGTTCTCTTACCCTGAGGGTTTAACACATGTCCAACAGCACAGTTTCCTTCTGAGGACAGGAGAAGTTCTGTTGTGTGGCTCAGAGACCACATGTTGTATTCTACCTTGGTATTCAGAAACAGGCCTCTCAGGACAGATGTCTGAAAACCTAATCTAGGGTTCAAATGAGGTCCTAGGGGCATGTCAGGTTCAATCTTCTGACTCACGACCATTGACTTGGGTGTCTGCCTGGATGTAGGTGGTCATGGTATTTCAGATTGCACATTTGTATCCAGAGTGGCCTCCAATAGTGGGATGGTCTCAGGGGTTTTGCAGGTTTCTCCTAATCTGGAGGGTTTGGGCCACTGTGACGGGCACATTTTTGGGGGGGATGACAGGATCAGTCCTGTGGTGCAGCTTCAGAGACCCCATTTTGGAGGGCATGGGAGCCATGGTTTTGAGAGAGAAGTCTGCAAACAGAAACGTGGGTTAGGGTTACTGGCGAAGTGATCACAGGCCCAATGCGTAGACCTGGAAGGCAGCTCTTCAGGAACTGTAATTAGGGTGACTCAAAGGTGGAAGCTGGATTTTGTCTCCCAGATGGCATCGGAATGCAGGTGTGCTCTCATGGGTCCATGAGAGATTTTTCTCTTTAAGGATAGAAAAGCCTGCGCTACTGCCTCTATGACACCTTAATTTCAGTACAATACGAGTGGCCTCAGAGTGGGAGCCAGCTGCAGGGCCAATGAGACCACACCCACTCCTTCCCCTTAGAAAGAAGTGCCTGTTGAGTCTGCCCAGAATCCCCGCATGGGGATCGATCTGCTAGATCCTCGAAGGAATACTGTTTCATAGTCTGCCATGGCCACTATTGCTGTGTCTGACAGAGACTGAGGCCCAAACTAGTGTCAGCCACCCAGAGAGCAGACCCCATATACAGCATGTGATACGGGCCATGGCCCAAGTCTGTCATCTCACCCATCTTTGTTATTCAGGCACCTGTCACCAGAACTTTGTGGGAATCCCTGCCAATGGAGGAACCTGAAGCAGAATAGAGAACTCCCTCTTTCCAATGGCAGAAAATATGGCTGTTGGGATGTGTGTCCGACCCTAAAAGTGGAAGCCAGAAGCATGGCCAATGAAGCCACAACCACTCCTGAGGGCCGCCCTGGGCATAAACAGACATTGTGACCATCAGCCTGAGCATGCTTTCAAACAAGCACTCTCCGTGGCAACACCATAATCCGGCATTGCCAGCCTGGTATGCCCATAGGCCCAAATCCTAACACTTGGTGGGATTTTCTAGGGGCTCAGAGCCAGAGCCAGTCTTTGGAATCCCTGTTTTGGGGCACCCCTAAAATGAGCTTCCCTCAGGGCCTGCAGATCAGGCCTATGATCACCTCGGCCCTCACACTAACCCTAGTTCGCGTTTGCAGATTTCTGTCCCCAAAGCCCAGGCTCACATGCCCTCTAGGATGGGGTATCTGGAGCCACGGACAAGTATGCATACATTCCTGAAGGAAACTCTGCCCTTCACTGTTGCCAAAACCCTTAAGATTAGGAGCAAATTACAAAGTCCCTGATCCCACCTCAATTCAAAGGAAAACTCTGGACCCAAATGCACATTCTGACACACAATGAGGACCTGCCTCCAGGAAGACATCCAAGTCAAAGGCCCTGAGTCAGAAGATTGAACCTGACATGCCTCTGGGACTTCATCTATACCCAAGCTTAAGTTTTCAGGTTCCTGTCGCCAGAGACCAGTTCTCCAATACCAACTTCTATTCCAACATGTGGTCCCTGAGCCACACAATAGAACCTCTCCTGTCCCCAGAAGGATAGATTGCTTTTGGTAGCTGAGTCCAAGACTCAGTGTAGGAGAATCCTGCATGGGACCCTGACCACCCCAACATTCTAACGTCTCCCTGGATGCAAACTAGCACTGTGATCCCACAGCATGAAATTCCATGTCAACTCAGGCCTCTTGTAACTTCGATCCAGAGGCACCAGATCGAACCTGCCATGTTTCTCAGCTGCAAAGTTCAGTGGAGTTTTGCTTTCCTTGCACCCATGCAAGAATGCTCTGCTACCCAAACTTTTCATATGAGGGACCCTGGAGCAAAGAAACCACACTCCCCCTGTCCAGTAGAAAGAAACCTTGCTGTTTGGAGCATCTCATGCGCCCCAGTGTGGGAAATCCTCCATGCCCTCGGGACACCACCCTGCCATTTGTCGGTCATCATAGACAGAAACCCCAGTGTGAGCAAGCATCTGATATCCGCACTTAGTCATGTGCTGGATATCACAAATCAGCCACTGCACAATGGAACTGCCTACCGCTTGGCACTGAATTGAACCATAACTTGTGTTTACAATTCCATGCTGAACCTCCTGGTCCACAAACCCACTTGATAGGGAATTCTGGTGCCACAACGCAGCATTCTGCCTACCACACAGAAAGAAGTCCTGCCTGGTGATTCTGCCCAGAAACCCCATATGAGAATCCAACTGCATGGCCCTCGATGTCACACTAATATCATAGGCAGCAATGGGCACTCAGGCTCTGTCTGACACATGCTGAGCCATAACCTCCAGACAGCCATGCAGACAGTGGTCCCCGTATTCTGCAAGTGAGAAATGCCATTGCCTGAAGCTGTCATCTCTACTCAACCTGGGTATTCAGGTATCACTCCCAGACCATAGCTCAAATCCCTGCCTATAGGGGAACCTTAAGCACAAGAGTATTCCTCATTCCCGATGGCAGGAAACCTGGCTTTTGAGATGGGTGTCCAACCCTCAGAGTGGGAACCAGCTACATTGCCCATGAGACCACAGCCACTCATGGGAGCTGCCTTGGGCACAAAGAGACATTGTGATTCTCAGCATGAGCCTACATTCAAACAAACTCCCTCGGTAGCTGGACCAGGAGTCTGCAGAGTGGGATCGAGAGGTTCCTAGGTAAATATCCTCACCTTCATTCGTGTTTCCCAGGTGTCCAGAACAAGGATCTCTCTCTGGAATCCCACTTGTGGGTGTCCCCTGAGATGGAAAACAGCAATCTTCCCTTCCTCCAGAGACACCAAACTCTTGGGAGTTGGGCAGAATCCCCAGAGAGGAGGAATATCCCATGGTACCATGAAACACTCCTACATTTTGCAACCGACCTGGACACACAATCCAGATAGAAAAGTCTGCACTACTGCCTCTATGACACCTTAATTTCAGTACAATATGAGCTGCACTCAGGGCCTGCAAAACGGGCCTGTGATCACCTCGGCCCTCACCCTGACCCTAGTTCGCATTTCCAGATTTCTGTCTCCAATGCCCTGGCCCACATGCCCTCAGGACTGGGCCTCTGGAGCCACACTGGACGACTGTGCCTACCCTCCCAAAGGAAACTATATCCTCACTGTTGCCAAAACCCTGAAGATTAGGAGAAAATTACAAAGCCCCTTAGCAAACCTCCATTTTGAAGAACGCTCTGGACCCAAATGTGTATTCTGACACACAATGAGACCCTGCCTTCTGGCAGACATCCAAGTCAAAGGCCCTGAGACAGCAGATTGAACCTGACATGCCTCTAGGACTTCATCGATACCAGAGCTTAGATTTTCAGGTGCCTATCTCCAGGGGCCTTTTACCAATACCAACTTATATTCCAACATGTGGTCCCTGAGCCACACTACAGAACCCCTCCTGACCCGAGAAGTATACCTTGCTTTTGGTAGCTGTGTCCAAGTCACAGTGTAGGAGAATCCTGCATGGCCCTCTAACCACACCAACATTCTAACTTCTCCATGGATCCCAACCAGCATTGTGATCCAACAGCATGAAATTCCATGTCAACTCAGGCTGCTTGGAACTTAGTCCCAAAACCACCAGATTGAACCTACCATTTCCTCAGCTGCAATGGACCATGGAGTTGTGCTTTCTACGCATTGACACAGGAGAGCTCTGATACCCAAACTTTCCATATGGGGGACCCTGGAGCAAACTAACCAAAATCCCCCTGTCCAGTAAAAGGAAAACTTGCTGTCTGGAGCATCTCACAAATCACAGCATGGGAAATCCTTTATGGCCTCTTGTGCCACCCCTCCATTTGTCAGTCATCATAGACACAAACTACAGTGTGAGCAAACATCTGGCATCCGCCATTATTCAGGTGCTGGATAGCTCAAACCAGCCTTCTGATTGTCACTGGATTGAACAATTGTTTGTGTTTACCATTCCATCCTCACCCTCCTGGACCCCAAGACATCTTGATAGGGAATTCTGGAGCCACGATGCAGCATTCTGCCTGTCCCACATAAAGAAGTGCCTGGAGAATCTGCCAAGAAAACCCACATAAGGATCCACCTGCATGACCCTTGACAGAACCATAATATCATAGGCCGCCGTGGGCACTCAGACTCTGTCTAACACAGCCTGAGCCACGACCTCCATTCAGCCATGCATACAGTGGGCCCCATATTCTGCAGGTGGGACCTGTTGGCCCGAAGCCTGATGGCCTGAAGCCGTCACATCTACTCAACCTGTATATTCAGGCATCTCTCCCAGACCATAGCTCAAATCCCTGCCTATGGGGGAAATTGAAGCCCAGGAGTACTCCTCCTTCCTGATGGCAGGAAGCATGGCTGTTGGGATCGGTATTCAACCCTCAGAATAGGAACCAGCTCTGTGGCCCATGAGGCCACAGTCACTCATGGGAGCCGCCCTGGGCACAAAGAGGCATTGTGACCCTCAACCTGATCATGCTTTCAAACAGGCCCTCTCAGTTGCACCACCAGGATCCCGCATTGAAGGCCTGGTATGCCCCTAGTCGCAAATACTAACCCTTGCTGGGATATTCCAGGGGCCCAGACACAGAGCCTGTTCATGGAATCCCTGTTTTGGGTCACCCCTAAGTTAGAAAACAGCACTCTTCGCTTCCCCAGAAAAGTCACCAAACTATTGGGAGCCGCTAGGATTCTAAGAGAGGAAAAATTCCCCATGTACCCATGAAACAACATCTGCATTATGAGGCCATCAGGGACAAGAGTCCACAAATAAAAGCTTGTGCTACTGCCTTACATCACCCTAATTACAGTTCTTGATGAACTGCACTCCAGGTCTACACACTTTTTTTTTTTTTCTCATGAGTATTTATTATTTCAGTTTAAAATGTACTTATGTTTTCTTTTTTTTTTCCCAATTTATTTATTTTCAGAAAAACATTATTCATTATTTTTTTCACCACACCCAGTGCTCCATGCAAGCTGTGCCCTCTATAATACCCACCACCTGGTACCCCAACCTCCCACCCCCCCGCCACTTCAAACCCTTCAGACTCTTTTTCAGAGTCCATAGTCTCTCATGGTTCACCTCCCCTTCCAATTTACCCAAATTCCCTACTACTCTCTAACGCCCCTTGTCCTCCATGCTATTGGTTATGCTCCACAAATGAATGAAACCATATGATAATTGACTCTCTCTGCTTGACTGATTTCACTCAGCATAATCTCTTCCAGTCCCGTCCATGTTGCTACAAAAGTTGGATATTCGTCCTTTCTGATGGAGGCATAATACTCCATAGTGTATATGGACCACATCTTCCTTATCCATTCATCCGTTGAAGGGCATCTTGGTTCTTTCCATAGTTTGGCGACTGTGGCCATTGCTGCTATAAACATTGGGGTACAGATGGCCCTTCTTTTCACGACATCTGTATCTTTGGGGTAAATACCCAGGAGTGCAATTGCAGGGTCGTAGGGAAGCTCTATTTTTAATTTCTTGAGGAATCTCCACACTGTTCTCCAAAGAGGCTGCACCAACTTGCAATCCCACCAACAGTGTAAGAGGGTTCCCCTTTCTCCACATCCTCTCCAACACATGTTGTTTCCTGTTCTCCTGAAGCTGTTTCAAAAAATTGAAGCAGAAGGAAAACTTCCAGACTCTTTCTATGAAGCCAGCATTACCCTGATCCGCAAACCAGGCAAGGACCCTACCAAAAAGGAGAATTTCAGACCAATATCACTGATGAATATGGATGCTAAGATTCTCAACAAGATCCTAGCCAACAGGATCCAACAACACATTAAAAAGATTATCCACCATGATCAGGTGGGATTCATCCCTGGGCTACAAGGATGGTTCAACATTCGTAAATCAATCAATGTGATACAACAAATTAATATGAGAAGAGAGAAGAACCACATGGTCCTCTCAATTGATGCAGAAAAAGCATTTGACAAAATCCAACATCCGTTCCTGATTAAAACGCTCCAAAGTATAGGGATAGAGGGAACATTCCTGAACCTCATCAAATCTATCTATGAAAGACCCACAGCAAATATCATCCTCAATGGGAAAAAGCTTGCAGCCTTCCCACTGAGATCAGGAACAAGACAAGGATGCCCACTTTCACCACTCTTGTTCAACATAGTATTAGAAGTCCTAGCAACAGCAATCAGACAACAGAGAGAAATAAAAGGTATCGAAATTGCTAATGAAGAAGTCAAACTCTCTCTCTTCGCAGATGACATGATTCTTTATATGGAAAACCCAAAAGACTCCACCCCCAAACTACTAGAACTCATAGAGCAATTCAGCAACGTGGCAGGATACAAAGTCAATGTGCAGAAATCAGTGGCTTTCTTATACACTAACAATGAAAATACAGAAAGGGAAATTAGAGAATCGATTCCATTTACTATAGCACCAAGAACCATAAGATACCTGGGAATAAACCTAACTAAAGAGGTAAAGGATCTATATTTGAGGAACTATAGAACACTCATGAAAGAAATTGAAGAAGACACAAAAAGATGGAAGACCATTCCATGCTCTTGGATCGGAAGAATAAACATTGTTAAAATGTCTATACTGCCTAGAGCAATCTATACTTTTAATGCCATTCCGATCAAAATTCCACCGGCATTCTTCAAAGAGCTGGAGCAAATAATCCTAAAATTTGTATGGAATCAGAAGAGACCCCGAATCGCTAAGGAAATGTTGAAAAACAAAAATAAAGCTGGCGGCATCACCTTACATGATTTCAAGCTTTATTACAAAGCTGTGATCACCAAGACAGCATGGTACTGGCATAAAAACAGACACATAGACCAGTGGAACAGAGTAGAGAGCCCTGATATGGACCCTCAACTCTATGGTCAATTAATCTTCGACAAAACAGGAAAAAATATACAGTGGAAAAAAGACAGTCTCTTCAATAAATGGTGCTGGGAAAACTGGACAGCTATATGTAGAAGAATGAAACTCGACCATTCTCTTACACCGTACACAAAGATCAACTCAAAATGGATAAAAGACCCCAACGTGAGACAGGAATCTATCAGAATCTTAGAGGAGAACATAGGCAGTAATCTCTTTGATATCAGCCACAGCAACTTCTTTCAAGATACGTCTCCAAAGGCAAAGGAAACAAAAGCGAAAATAAACTTCTGGGACTTCATCAAAATCAAAAGCTTCTGCACAGCAAAGGAAACAGTCAAAAAAACAAAGAGGCAACCCACAGAATGGGAGAAGATATTTGCAAATGACAGTACAGACAAAAGGTTGATATCCAGGATCTATAATGAACTCCTCAAACTCAACACACACGAAACAGACAAACACATCAAAAAATGGGCAGAAGATATGAACAGACACTTCTCCAATCAAAAAATACAAATGGCTATCAGACACATGAAAAAATGCTCATCATCATTAGCCCTCAGGGAGATTCAAATTAAAACCACATTGAGATATCACCTTACACCAGTTAGAATGGCCAAAATTAACAAAACAGGAAACAACATGTGTTGGACAGGTCTACACACTTTGCCACTAACCCTAACCCTACTTTGTGTTTGCAGACTTCTCTTTCAAACAATGGATCACATTCCCTCCAGGATGGTGTCTCTGGAACCACACCACAAGACTTTGCCTGCCATACCCAAGGAAACATTGCCCAAGCCACTTGTCCAAACCCTCCATATTGGAAAAACCTGCAAGGCCCCAGAGCCCACCCCAATATTGGAGGCTGCTCTAGACGCAAATGCACAATCTGAAACACCCTTAGTCCCTACATCTAGGCAGACAATCAAGTCATTGGTCGGGAGTCAGAAGATTGAAACACACATGGCCTTAGGACCTCATTGAGACCCCAATTAGGATTTCATGCATCTGTCCTCAGAGGCCTGTTCTGGAATACCAACTATGATACAACATGTGGTCCCTAAGCTACACAGCAGAAAAACTCCTGTCCCCAGAAGGAAAATGTGCTCTTGGACCTGTGTCAAACCCTCAAGGTAGGAGACTCCTGAATGGGATTTTAGCCACCAGCACAGTCTAAGATCTTCCTGGTAACAAACCAGCATTGTAACCCCTGTGCAAGACATTCCATGTCAACTCAAGGCCTTGGAACTTCACCGCAGATCCACCAGAACGAAACTTCCATGTTCCTCAGCTGTGTGGTCCATTGAGATATGCTTTCCGGGCATCCATGCGGGAGAGCTCTGTTACCCAAAATTTCCATATGGGGGACCCTGGAGCTAACACGCCAACCTCCAATTGTCCAGTTGAAAGAAACCTTGCTGTTTAGAGCATCTCACAAGCCTCAGCGTGGGATATTCTCCATGGCCTCTGGATGCCAACCCTCCACTAGTCAGTCATCATAGACACAAACTCCAGTGTGAGCAAACATCTGACATCCACCCTTACTCACATGCTGGATATCTCGCATAAGAAGCAGCCCACTGGAACTGCCTTCCGCCTGATGAATTTAACTGTAGGTGGTGTTTACAATTCCATCCTTACCCTACTGGTCCCCAAGCCCACTTGATAGGGAATTCTGGAGCCATATCACAGCACTCTGCCTTCCCCATAAAAAGAAGAAGTGCCTTGTTAGTCTGCCCAGGAACCCAACATGAGGATCAATGTACTCCTGCCTTGAGGGAACCCTGATTTATAGACTGCCCTGGCCACTAGTGCTGTGTCTGACAGAGACTGAGCCCCGACCTCATGTCAGCCTTCCAGAGAGTGGTGCCCGAATCCAGCATGTAAGACCATCATCTCTACACATCTGTGGTATTCAGGCATCTGTCCCCAGACCTTTGCTGGAATCCCTGCCAATGGGGGAATCTGAAGCACAATGGAGAACTCCTCCTTCCCCATGGCAGGAAACCTGGCTGTTGGGATGGGTGTCCAACCCTCAAAGTACGATCCAGCTGCATGGCCAATGAGACCACGCCCAATCCTGAGAGCTGCCCTGGACACAAACCGGCATTGTGACCCTAAACCTGAGCATGCTTTCAAACAAGCCCTTTCAGTTACACCACCAGGATACCGCATTGCAGGCCTGTGGCTCCCCTAGGCCCCAATCCTAACCCTTGGTTGGATTATCCAGGCGCCCAGACACAGAGCCCGTCTCTGAAATCCCTGTTTTGGGACACCCCTAAGATGGAAATCAGCACTTTTCCCTTCCCCGAAAAAGCCACCAAACTATTGGGAACTGCCAGGATCCTTTGAGAGGAAAAATCTCTCATGGATTCATGAGACAACACCCGCATTCTGAGGCCATTGTGGACACACAATCCAGATATAAAAGCCTGTGCTACCACCTAGAGTCACCTAATTACAATTCCTGACAATCTGTGGTCTAGGCCTATGCACTGGGCTTGCGATCACATCGTCCATATCCCTAACCCAAGTTTGTGTTAGCAGACTTCTCTCTCAAAACCATTGCTCACATGCCCTCCAGCATCTGGTCTCTGGAGCCACACCACAGGACTGTGTCTCCATCACCAAGAAAACTTTGGCCGTCACAGTTGCCCAAACCCTCCAGATTAGGAGAAGCCTGCAAAGCCCCTGAGCCCACCTCAATATTGGAGGCTACTCTGGACACGAATGCGCATTCTGAAACACCCTGCTTCCGTACATCCAGACAGACATCCAAGTCAATGTTTCCGAGTCGGAAGATTGAACCTGACACGCCCCTAGTACCGCATTGGAACTCCAATTAGGTTTTCAGGCATCTGTCCTCAGAGGCCTGTTCTGGTATAAGAACTTATAATACCACTTGTGGTCCCTGAGGCACAACAGAAAAACTCCTGCCCCTAGAAGGAAACCGTGCTTTTGGACCTGTGTCAAACCCTCAAGATAGGAGAATCATGCATGGCATCTTAGCCACCAACACATTCTAAGATCTCCCTTGTAACAAACCAGTATGGTGACCCCTTTGTTAGAGATTCCATGTCAACTTAAGGCCTTGGTACTTCGTCACAAAGCCACCAGAACGAGCCTGCCATGCTCCTCAGCTGCATGGTCCATGGAGGTGTGCTTTCCAGGCATCCATGCGGGAGAGCTCTGTTACCCAAAGTTTCCACATGGGGGACCCCGGAGCAATCAAATCAGACTCCACCTGTCCAGTAGAGGGAAACCTTGCTGTTTGGAGCATCTCAAAACCTCAGCGTGGGAAATCCTCCAGGGTGTCTTTACGCCACCTTTCCATTTGTTGCTCATCATAGAGACAAACTCCAGTGTGACCAAACATGTGACATCCACCCTTTCTCACGTGCTGGATATCTCAAATAAGATGCAGCACATTAGAACTCCCTTCGGCCTGGCACTGAATTTAACCGTGTCTTCGGTTTACAACTCCTTTCTCACCCTACTCTTCATCATGCCCTCTTGATAGGGAATTCTGGAGCCAAAACGCAGCATTCTGCCTTCCCCATAGAAAGACGAAGTACCTGAGAGGCTGCCAGGAAATCCTACATGAGGATCTTCTGCTCAGCCCTCGAGGGAACCCCAATTTTTAGGTTCACTGGCCACTAGTGCTGTGTCTGACAGAGCCTGAGCACCGACCTAGTTTCAGCCAACCAGAGAGTCGGGCCCCTATCCAGCATGTCAGACTGGCCATGGCCAACGTCCTTCCTCTCTACCCATCCTTGGTATTCAGGCAACTATACCCAGAACTGTGCTGGAATCCCTGCCAATGGGGGAACCTTGAGCACAATAGAGAACTCCTATTTCCCCAAGGCAGGAAATGTGGCTTTTGGGATGGTTTTCCAACCCTCAGAGTAGGAGCCAGCTGCAAGGCCAATGAGACCATGCCCACTCATAGGGGCCACCCTGGGCACAAACAGGCATGTAGTCTCTCAGCTTGAGCATGCTTTCAAGCCAGCCTACTTAGGTGCACCACCATGATCTAGCTTTGAAGGCCTGGTATGCCCTTAGGCCCAAATCCTAACCCTTGGTGGGATTTTCCATACGCCCAACCCAGAGTCCTTCTCTGGAATCCCTGTTTTGGGACACCCCTAAGATGCAAAACAGCTATCTTCCCTTTCCCGAAAAAGCCAACAAAGTATTGGAAGCCGCCGGGATCCTTAGAGAAAAAAATCTCCCATGGATCCATAAGACCACACCTGCATTCCAAACATTCCAAGCCATCCTGGACACACAATCCAGATAGAAAAGCCTGTGCTACCACCTTCGAGTAACCGTAATTACAGTTCCTGACGAGCTGCCCTCCAGGTCTATGCATTGGCATGCGATCACCTCACCAATAACCCTAACCCAAGTTTGTGTTTGCAGACTTCTCTCCCAAAACCATGCCTTACATGCCCTCCAGGATTGGGTCTCTGTATCCACACCACAGGACTGTGCCTGCCATCCCCAAGGAAACTGTGGGTATCACATATGCCCAAACCCTCCAGTTTAGGAGAAATCTTCAAGGCCCCTGGGCCCATTCCAATATTGGAGGCCAGTCTGGACGCAAATGTGCTTCTGATACACCCTGATCATCTCTACCGAGGCAGATACCCAAGTCAATTTTTCTGGGTCAGAAGAATGAACCTGACATGCCCCTAGGACCTCATTGAAACCCTAGATTAGGTTATTAGGCCTCTGTCCTCAGAGGCCTGTTCTGGAATAACAATGTATGATACAACATGTGGTCCCTGAGCCACACAACAGAACGTCTCCTATCCCCATAAGGAAACCGTGCTCTTTGACCTGTGCCAAACACTCAGGGTGAGAGAATCCTGCACGGCCCCTTAGCCACCAGCATATTCTAAGATCTCCCTAGTAACAAAACTGCATTTTGACCCATCTGCAAGCGATTACCTCTCAACTCAAGGCCTTGGTACACCCCCTAGAGCCATGTTAATCAGCTGCAATGGTCAGTGGAGGTGTGCATTCCAGGCATCCATGCAGTAGAGCTCTGCTACCCAAACTTTCCACATGGAGGACCGTGAAGCCAACAAACCAGTCTCCACTTGTCTGTGCCTGTCACAGTTGCCCAAACCTTCAAGATTAGGAGAAACCTGAAAATCCCCTGAGCCCACCTCTATATGGGCGGTCACTTTGGTGAAAACTTGCAGTCTGAAACACCCTGATCACCTACATCCAGTCAGTCAGTCATATCAAAGGTCCTGAGTCAGAAGATTGAACTGCCATGCCCATACAACATCATTGGAACTCTAGATTAGGTTTTCAGGCATCTGTCCTCAGGGGCCTGTTCTGGAATACCAGCATATGATACATGTGGTCCCTAAGCCTCACAACAAAACATCTCCTGTCCTGAGAAAGAAACCGTGCTTGTAGACTTGTGCCAAATCCTCAGGGTTGGAGAATACTGCATGACAACTTAGCGACCAGCACATTCTAAGATCTGACTGGTAACAAACCAGCATTGTGGCCCATCTGCAAGAGATTCCATGTCAACTCAAGGCCTTGGTTCTTCACCGCAGAGGCACCAGAACAAACCTGCCATGTTCCTCAGATAAAATGCTCAATGGAGGTGTGCTGTCCAGGCATCCATACGGGAGAGCTCTACTACCCAAACTTTCCACATGCAGGACCCTGGAGCAAACAATCCAGACTCCACCATTCCAGTAGAAGTAAACCTTGCTATTTGGAGCATCTCACAAGGCTCAGTGTGGGAAATCCCCATGGCATCTTGACACCACCCCTCCATTTGTCGGTCATCATGCATGGCATCTTAGCCACCAGCACATTCTAATATCTCCCTTGTAACAAACCAGCATGGTGACCCCTTTGTTAGAGATTCCATGTCAACTTAAGGCCTTGGAACTTCGTCACAAAGCCACCAGAACGAGCCTGCCACAGGCTCGTTTGTTTGACACAAACTCTAGTGTGAGCAAACATCTGACATCCACCCTTACTCAGGTGCTGGATATCTCGAAAAAGATGCTTCACATTTGAACTGCCTTCTGCTTGGCACTGAATTGAACCATAGCTTGTGTTTATAATTCCATCCTCACCGTACTGGTCCCCAAGGTCTATTGATATTGAATTCTGGAGCCACAATGCAGCATTCTGTCTTCCCCATAGAAAGAAGAAGTGCCTTCTGAGTCTGCCCAGAATCCCTACATGAGGATCAATCGGCTCGTCTCTTGAGGGAACCCTGATTTGTAGGCTACCCTGGCCACTAGTGCTGTTTCTGACAGAGCCAGAGCCCAGACCTAGTGTCAGCCACCCAGAGAGTGGGTCCCATATCTAGCATGTGGGACTGGCCATGGCCCAAGTCCATCATCTCTACCTATCCTTGGTCTTCTTGCTTCTTTCCCCAGACTTTGCTGGAATCCTTCCTTTGGGGGAACCTGAAGCACAATAGAATACTCCTCCTTCCCCAAGGCAGGAAACCTGGCTGTTTGGATGGGTGTCCAACCCTCAAAGTGGGATCCAGGTGCATGGTCCATATGACCACGCCAACTCCTGTGGGCTGCCTGGGTACAAGCAGGCATTGTGACCCACATCCTGAGTATGCTTTCAAACAAGTCCTAACTTGTTTGAACCTAACGGTTCCACCACAAGGGTCCGGCATTGGAGGCCTGGTACGCCCTTAGGCCCAAATTCTGAAGCTCGGTTGGATTTTACAGGTGCCCAGACCCAGAGCCCATCTCTGGAATCTCTGTTTTGGGGCACCTCAAAGATGGAAAACAACAATCTTACCTTCCCTGAAAAAGCAACCAAACTATGGGGAGTCGCCAGGGTCCTTAGAGAGGAAAAGTCTTCCATGGACCCATGAGAATACACCTGCATTCCGATGCCATTCTGGACACAGAATCCAGATAGAAAAGCCTATGCTACCACCTTCCAGTCACCCTAATTACAATTCCTGATGTGCTGCCCTGCAGGTCTATGCATTGGGCCTGTGATTGCCTTATGACAAACTCGAACCTGAATTTTTGTTTGCAGACTTCTCTCCCAAAACCATGGCTCACATGCCCTCCAGGATGGGGTCTCTCAAGGCACACCACAGGACTGTGCCTGACATCCCCAAGGAAAATGTACCCATCAGTGTTTCTTAAACCTTACTGATTAGGAGAAAACTGAAAGGCACCTGAGCCCACCCCAATATTGGCAGCCACTCTGGATACAAATGCACAGTTTGAAACAACCTGAACAGCACCATCCAGGCAGACAGCCAAGTCAATGGTCCTGAGTCAGAAGATTGAATGTGACATGCCCGTAGGACCTCATTGGAACCCTAGATTGGGTTTTCAGGCACCTGCCCTTAGGGACCTGTTCTGAATATCTACTTATGATGCAACATGTGGATGCTGAGTGACAAAAGAGAAAATCTCCTGTCCTCAGAAGGAGATGGTGCTCTTTGCTCTGTGCCAAACCCTCAGTGTAGGAGAATATTTCTTGTAACATTAGGCATCAGCACTTTCTAAGATGATATCCCTGGTAACAAACGTGCATTGTGGCCCATCTGCAAGACATTGTCAAATCAAGGACTTTGTACTTCACCCCACAGCCTCCAAAAAGAACCTGCCATGTTCCTCAGCTATAATCGTCAATGGAGATGTGCTTTCCAGGCATCCATGCGGGAGAGCTCTGCTTCCTAAACTTTCCACATGAGGAACCCTTGAGCAAACAAAACAGACTCCACCTGTCCAGTGGTAGAAAACCTTGCTGTTTGGAACATCTCACAAGCCTCAGCGTGGGAAATCCTCCATGGCCTCTTGATGCCACCCCTCCATTTGTCGGTCATAATAGACACAAACTCCAATGTGAGCAAATATCAGACATCCGCCCTTCCTCAGGTGCTGGATATTTGAATCATCCGCTGCACACTGGAACTGCCTTTCACTTGGCACTGAATTGAACCCTAGCTAGTGTTTACAATTCCATCATCATCCTACTGATCCCCAAGGTCTCTTGATAAGGAATTCCAGAACCTAAACACAGCATTCTGCCTTCCCCGTAGAAAGAAGTAGTGCCTGGTGAGTCTGCATAGAAAAACCACATGAAGATCAATCTGCTCGGCAGATAAATAGGGAATCCCAATTTATAGGCTGTCCTGGCCACTAGTGCTGTGTCTGACAGAGCCTGAGGCCCGACCTAGTGTCAGCCACCCAGAGAGCGGGACCTATATCTAGCAGGTTGGGCCGACCATGGCCCTACTCTATCATCTCTAAAATCCTTGGTATTCAGGCACCTGTCCCCAGACCTTTGTTGGAATCCCTGCCATTGGGGAAACCGGGAGCACAATAGAGTACCCCTCCTTCCCATGGCAGGAAACCTGGCTGTTGGGATGGGTGTCCAACCCTCAACTTGGGAGCCAGCTCCATGGCCAATGAGCTAACACCCTCTCCTAGGGGCCACTCTGGGCACAAACAGGCATTGTGACCCTCAGCCTGAGCATGCTTTCAAACAAGCCTTCTCAGTTGCACCACCAAGATCCAGATTTCAGGCCTGGTATGCCCCTAGGCCCACATCCTAACCTTTGGTGGTATTTTCCAGGCTCCCAGATTCAGAGCCCGTCCCTGGAATCCCTGTTCTGGGGCACCCCTAGGATGGAAAACAGCACTCTTCAGTTCCCCTAAAGAGTAACCAAACTATGGGCAGCTGCCAGGATCTTTAGAGAGGAAAAGTTTCCCATGGACCCATGAGGCCACACCTAAATTCTGAACACATCCTGGACAACCTGGAAAAACAATCCAGATAGAAACGTCTGTGCTTTCAACTTCCAATCGCCCTAATTACAGTTCCTGACGAGCTTCTCTCAACATCTACGGATTGGGCCTGCAACCTCCTAGCAACTAACAGTAACCCGAATCTTTGTTTGCAGACTTCTCTCCCAAAACCATGGCTCACATGCTCTCCAGGATGGGGTTTCTGGAGCCACACCACAGGACTGTGCCTGCAATCCCCAAGGAAACTTTACCCATCACATTTCCTCAAACCCTCCTGATTAGGAGACACCTCCAAGGCCCCTGATCCCACCCCAATTTTGGAAGTGGCTCCGGATGAAAATGCACAGTCTGAAACACCCTGATCACCTTAAATCCAGGCAGACACCCAAGTCAATGGTCCTGAGACAGAAAATTGAAACTGACAAGCACCTAGGATATCATGGGAACCTTAGATAGGTTTTAGGCATCTGTCCTCAGAGGCCTGTTCTGGAATACCAACTTAGGATACAACATGCGGACTCTGAGCCACACAGCAGTACATCCTCTGTCCCAAGAAGAAAACTGTACACTTCGACCTGTGCCAAACCCTCAGGTTAGGAGAATCCTTCATGGCCCCTTAACCCTCAGCACATTCTAATACCTACCGGGTAACAAACCAGCATTGGGACCCAATTGCAAGAGATTCCATGTCAACTCAAGGCCTTGGTACTTGGCCCCAGACCCACCATTACGAACCTGTCATGTTCGTCAGCAGCAATGGTCATTGCACTTGTGCTTTAAACGCATCCATGTGGAAGGTCTCTGCTACCAAAAATTACCACATGAGGGACCCCATAGCAAACAAACCAGATGCCACCTATCCAGTAGAAGGAAACCTTGCTATTTGGAGCATCTCACAAGCCTCAGCGTGGGAAATCCTCCATGGCCTCTTGACGCCACCTCTCCATTTGTCGGTCATCATAGACACAAATTCGAGGGTGAGCAAACATCTTTCATCCGCCCTTACTCAGGTGCTGGACGTCTTGAATGAGTTGTTTCACATAGGAACTGCGTTCTGCTTTGAACTGAATTTAACCCTAGCTTGTGTTTACAATTCCATCCTCACCCTACTGGTCCTGAAGCCCTCTGGATAGCGAATTCTAAAGCCAAAATGCAGCATTCTGCCCTCCCCATAGAAAGAAATGGTGCGTGGTAAGACTGCCCAAAAAACCCACATACGTATCATCTGCTCATCTCTAGCGGATCTCCGATTTTTAGGCTGCACTGACCACTAGTGCTGTGTCTGACAGAGCCTGAACCCGACCTTGTGTCTGTCAGCCAGAGAGCACGGGCCATATCCAGCATGTGAGACCGGCCATTGCCCATTTTGTCCTCACTACCCATTCTTCGTATTCGGGCATCTTTCTCCATACCTTTGGTGGAATCCCTGCCAATGGGGGAACCTGAAGCCTAATAGAGAACTGCTCTTTACCCATGGCAGGAAACCTAGCTGTTGGGAAGTGTGTCCAACCCTCAGAGAGAGAGCCAGCTGCATGGGTAATGAGACCATTCCCACACCAAAAGGGTATCTTGGGAACAAACAGGCATTGTGACACTCAGCCTGAGCATGCCTTCAAAAAAGCCCTCTCAGTTGCACGACCAGGATCCTGCATTGAAGGCCCGGTATGCCCCTAGGTCCAAATCATAACTGTTGGTGGAAATGTCTTGGCGCCCAGACCCAGAGCCCACCTCTCAAATTCCTGTTTTTGTGCACCCCTAAGACAAAAACAGCACTCTTTCTTTTCACCGAAAAAGCTACCAAACTATGGGGATCCGTTAGGATCCTTAGATAGGAAAAGTCTCCCATGGACCCATGAATCTACACCTCCATTCCAAGGTCATCCTGGACACACAATGCCAATAGAAAAGGCTGTGCTACCGTCATCGATTCACCCTAGTTACAGTTCCTGACGAACTGCCCTCCAGGTCGAGGCATTGCACTGTGATCACTGTGCCACTACTAAGCCTAAACGGAGTTTTCGTTTGCAGACTTCTCTCCCAAAACCATGCCTCACATATCCTCCAGAATGGGGTCTCTGGAGCCACACCACAGGACTGTGCTTGCCATCCTGAAGGAAAGTTTGCCCATCACATTTGCCAAAACCCTCCAGATTAGGAGAAACCTCCGAGGCTCCTGATCCCACCCCAATATTGGAAGGGGCTCTGGATGCAAATGCACAGTCTGAGACACCCTGGTCACCTACATCCAGGCAGACACCAAGTCAATGATCCTGAGTCAGAAAATTTAACCCAACATGCCCCTAGGACATCGTTGGAATCCAAGAATGGGTTTTTAGGCATTTGTTCTCAGATGGCTGTTCTCTAAAACCAACTTATGATACAACATCTGTTCCCTGAGTCACACAATAGAACATCTCCTGTCCCTAGAAGGAAATCCTCGCCATTCCAAGGTCTCCATGGAAACAAACCCACATTAGGACCAATCCGCAGGAGATTCCATTTCGACTCAGCCCCCTCTGTTGCTCCCTCTGAGCCAGCAGATCGAACCTCTCTTGTCACTAGGAGACAATTGGAATGTGAGGTGGGCTGCCCAGGCATCCATCCTCAGAACCCTGCTCTGGAGTTGTTCCATATGGGACATCCTGGAGCATTCCAACAGGTCTCAATTTTCCCACAGAAAGAATCCTTGTGGTTTGGATCATCTCAGAACTCCCATCGAGGAAAACCTCCATGGCCTCGTGATGACCTGCCCCTTAATGAAGCGGCCACCATGGCCAGAAACTCCAAACTGAGCCAACGTCTGATCCTCGCCCTGATTTCAGATGCACAAGATCTCAATTCAGCTCTGCAGAGTGTTCCTTGCCCTGACGTTGCTCAGAAACCTATGCCTAGCTTGTGTTCTCAGATTATTGTCTTCACACTCTTGGCCACATACCCTCCAGTTTGGGAATTCTGGAGCCACAATGCAGCACAGCACTCTGCCTGCCCTCAAGATGAAAAAATGTTGCCCTCTGGGGCTACCCAGAGATCCCAAATGAAGATAAACCTGCACGCCACTCGACTGTACCCCAATTATACAGTCTACCCTGGGCACTAATGCCCTGTCTGACACAGCTTGAGCCTGGACTTCCTGACCCACACCCAGACAGCTGGAGACACACTGAGCACATTCAGATCCACCATACCCTAGGTCCTCATCTCTTCCCAATCTCAGTTTTCTGGCTTCAGAACCTAGACCTTATCTCCAATCACTGCCCAGGGGTGAATGTGATACAGAAATCAGAACTCTTCCTTCCCCATGGCAAGACACCTTGTGGTTGGCATTTTGTCCAATGTTCAGTGTAGAAGAAGCCCATGTGTCCCATGAGGCCCCGCCCATGCTTGAGGGCTACGTTGAGCACAAACAGGCATTGTGACCCGCAGTGTGAGCCCTTTCCTCAAGTAAGGCCTCTCAGTGGCTGGACAAAGAGCTGGCATATGGGGCTTGCAAAGTCCCTAGGCCCCCAATCTTAACCAGACTTCGGGTTGTCCAGTTGCCCCTCCCTAGGGCTCTGTTCTGGGATCCCTCCTTTGGTGGCACACCTGAGGTATAAAAACAGAAAGGTCTCCTCCCATCCTACAGAATGACCCCAAACTCTTGGCATCGGACTAAAACTCCACACAGGGAGACTCGTCCATGACCTTTGAGGCCACCCCGACATTCAACGGCCATCGGTGACACAAAATCCAGAGACAAAAGCCTGAACATGTGCCTCACACTCTCCCTTTGTTCATATACTGAAGATTTTACCCCGAAGAGATTTACATGGTCTGTAGATTGTGCCTGTAATATCTACGTCCCCAACCTAAGCCAAGTTTGTGTCTTCAGACTTGTCCCCTCAGCCCTGACCAAACAACCTACAGACTGGGCCCCCTGGAGCCACACCTCAAGACTGTGCCTGTCCTCTCAAAGGGAATTCTGCCCATTCCATTGGCCACAACCGTACAAATTAGGAGAGACCTCCAAAGTCCCCGAGGCCATCCCAATAATGTAGGCCGCTCAGGACAAACAGGGGCTATCTGACACATGCTGAGCAACTACCTCCACTCAGAACAGTAGACAGAAGTTCCTAGAGAAGAAGATTGAACTGGACATGCCCCCAGGCTGTAATCGGATCCATTGCTTTGGTTTGAAGGCATTTCTACTCAGAGGCCTGGATTCCAACACCAGCATATGGCTGTTTCTTGAGGCACCCATCAGAAAAAATCTCATCTCCACATAGGAAACCTGTGTGTTGGAGCTGTGTCAAAGCCTCTGGTTAGGAGAACCCTTCAGGTTCAGGGCCCTGGTGCCACCGCCTCATTCCAAGGTCTCCATGGACACAAATCCACATTAGGACCCATCCACAGGAGAGTCCATTTCAACTCAGCCGCCTTGATTGCTTCCCCAGATCCAGCAGATCAAACCTGTCTTGTCCCTAGGAGACAAATGGAATGAGAGGCGGGCTGCCCAGCCATCCATGCTTAGAACCCTGCTAGGAATCATTCCAAATGGGAAGTCCTAGAGCCAACCAACAGGTCTACTTGTCCTGCAGAAATATTTGCGGTTTGGAGCATCTCACGAATTCCATCGTGGGAAAACCTCCATGGCCTCATGATCCCCCCTCCCTTCATAAAGGGGCCATCAGGGACAGAAACTCCAATGTGAGTGATTGTCTGATCCTTGCCCTCACTTCAGATGCACGAGATCTCGATTCAGATCTGCAGAGTGTGCCTGTCGTGCCCTCGCCCAGAAACCTAAACCTAGCTTGTGTTCTCAGACATCCATCCTCACACTCCTGGCCCACAGGCCCTACAGTTTGGCAATTCCAGAACTACAGGCACTCTGCCTGCCCTCCAGTAGAAAAACGTTGTCCTCTGGGGCTACCCAGAAACCCTAAACGAGGATCAACCTGCACGCCACTTGGCTGTACACCAATTATACAGGCTGCCCTGGGGACTAATTCCCTTTCTGACACAGCCTGAGCCTGGACCTCCCAGCCCACACACAGCCAGATGGCCACACACTGAGCACATCGGATCCGCCATGGCCTTAGGTCATCATCTCTTCCCAACCTCAGTTTTCAGGCCTCAGATCCTAGTCCTTATCTCCAACCACAGCCCAGGGTAGAACATGATGCAGAAATCAGAACTCCTTCACCATGGCTAGAAACCTTGTGGATGGCATGTTGTCCAACATTCAGTTTAGTTGAAACCAGTGCAGCCCTTGAGGCCCCACCCATGCTTGAGGGCCGCGTTGGTCACAAACACACATTGTGACCCTCAGCGTACTCCCAGGGCTCAAGGAAGGCCTCTCAGTGGCTGGACCAAGAGACGGCATATTGGGCTTGCCATGCAGCTAGGCCCCAATTTTTAACTATAGTTCGGGTTGTCCATTCGCCCCTCCCTAAGACTCTGCTTTGGAATCCCTCTTTGGTGGGACACCTGAGGTAACAAAAGTGAAAGGACTCCTCCCATCCCACAGATTGACACCAAACAATTGGGAGCAGGCCAAATACACAGAGAAGAAGACTTGTTCATGACCCATGAGGCCTCTCCGACATTCCACGGCCATCATTGACACAAATCCAGAGACAAAATCCTGAATAAACACCTCACACTCGCTCTTTCTTGATATCCTGAAGAGTTCTCCTCAAGGTCTGTAGATTGGGCCTGCCATTCCTACGTTCCCAAACCTAAGCCGAGTTTGTGTTTTCAGACTTCTGTCCCCACAGTGCTGGCCCACACATCCTCCAGGCTGGGGCCCCTGGAGCCACACATTAGGACTGTGCCTGCCCAATCCATGGGAATTCTGCCATTCCATTGTCCACAATCATACAAATTCGGAGAAACCTCCAAAGTCCCCGAGGCCATCCCAATAGTGTAGGCCACCCAGGACAAACAAGGGGGGGGTCTGACACCAGCTGAGCATCTACCTCCACTCATACCATAGATGGATGTCCCCAGAGAAGAAGATTGAACCGGATAGGCCCCTAAGCCCTAAGTGGACCCATTACTTTCGTTTCCAGGTATCTCTCCTCAGAGGCCTGGTTTCTAATATCTGCATATGGGGGTTTCCTGAGGCACCAATCAGAACAAATCTCGTCCCCAAATGGGAAACTTGTCCTTTGGAGATGTCTCAAAACCTCCGGTCAGGGGAATCCTTCAGGGTCTGTGTGCCACCAACCCATTCCAAGGTCTCCATGGACACAAACCCACATTAGGACCCATCCTCAGGAGAGTCCATTTCAATTCAGCACCCTCGGTTGCTCCCCCAGAGCCAGCATATCAAACCTGTCTTGTCACTAGGAGACAATTGGAATGTGAGGTGGGCTGCTCAGGCATCCGTCCTTAGATCTCTGCTCTGGCCTCATTCCTTATGGGATGCACTGGAACGATCCAACAGGTCTCAGTTGTCAATCAGAAGGAATTCTTGCTTTGGTAGCATCTCACAGCTCCCATCGTGGGTAAACTTCCATGGCCTCGAGATGTTGCCCCCTTCATGAAGGGGCCATAATGGACAGAAACTCCAACCTGAGCCTAGGTCTGAACCTCGCCCTGACTTCAGATGCATGAAATCCCAATTCCGATCTGCAGAGGGTGCCTGCCGTGCCCTTTCCCCAAAACCTATGCCTAACATGTATTCTCAGATTTCTGTCTTCAAGCTCATCGCCCACATGGCATCCAGTTTGGGAATTCTGGAGCCACAAGGCAGCACTCTGCTTGCTCTTCAGAAGAAAAACGTTGCCCTGGGGGATACCCTGAAACGCCAAATGAGGATCAACCTGCACAGCACTCGACTGTACACCAATTATACAATCTACCCTGGGCATTAATGCCCTGTCTGACACAGCCTGAGCCTGAACCTCCTGACCAACACCCAGACAGCTGGCACCACACTGAGCACATCGGATCCGACATGGCCTTAGGTCTATCTCTTCCCAACCTCGGTTTTTAGACTTCACAACCTAGACCTTATCACCATTCACTGCCCAGGGGTGAATGAGATGCAGAAATCAGAACTACTACTTCCCCATGGCAAGGATACATGTAGTTGGCATGCTGTCCAAAGTTCAGTGTAGGAGAAACCAGCATGCACCATGAGTCCCCAACCATGCTTGAGCGCCATGAGGGCATAAACACACATTGTGACCCTCAGCGTGAGTTCTGTCCTCAAGGAAGTCCTCTCAGTTGCTGGACCATTAGAAGGCAGATTGGGCTTGCAATACTGCTAGGCCCCAATTTTTAGCCATAGTAAGGTTTGTCCATTCACCCCTCCCCCGGGCTCTGCTTTGGAATCCCTCTTTTGGTGGGACATCTGAGGTAACAAAAGTGAAAGGACTCCTCCCATACCACAGATTGACCCAAAATAATTGGGATCAGGCCAAACCCACAGAGAGGAAGACTCGTCCATGGCCCAGAAGGCCTCCCCGACATTCCATGGCCATCATTGACACAAAATCCAGAGACAAAAACCTGAGCAAGCACCTCACACTCGCCCTTTTTTCATAATCCATATAGTTCTCTTCACGGTCTCTAGATCCTGCCTGCCATACCTACATCCCCAAACCTAAGCTGAGATTGTGTTTTCAGAATTCTGTCCCGACAGTCCTGGCCCATTCACCCTCTAGGCTGGGGCCCCTGGAGCCACACATCAGTTCTCTGCCTTCCCACTCCACCGGAATTCTTCCCATTCCATTGTCCACAATAGTACAAATTAGGAGAAACCTCCAAAGTCCCCCAGGCTATCCCAATAGTGTAGGCCACCCGGAACAAGCAAGTGTCATCTGACACCAGCTGAGCATCCACCTCCACTCATACCGTAGATGGATGTCCCGAGAGAAGAAGATTGAACCAGACAGGCCCCTAGGCCATAATCGGATTCATTGCTTTGGTTTCCAGGCATCTCCTCAGAGGCCTGGTTTCCAATACCAGCCATGTGGGGTTTCCTGAGGCACCCATCAGAACAACCCTCGTCTCTACATGGAAACCTGTGCTTTGGAGAAGTGTCAAAACTTAGGAGAATCCTTCAGTGTCCCAGTGCCACCACCCAATTCCAAGGTCCTCATGGACACAAACACACATTAGGACCCAACCCTAGGGGAGTCCATTTCAACTCAGCCCCCCTGGTTGCTCCTGCAGAGCCATCAGATCGAACCTGTCTTGTTGCTAGGAGACAATTGGAATGCGAGGCAGGCTCCCAGGTTTCCATCCTTAGAACGGTGCTCTGGAGTCATTCCATATGAGATGTCCTGGAGCCATCCAACAGGTCTCAATTGTCCCGCAGAAGGAATCCTTGTGGTTTGGAGCATCCTACAAATCCCAACGTGGGAAAACCTCCATGCCCTCAAGATTCGCCCCTTTCATGAAGGGGCCATCATGGACAGAATCTCCAACATGAGCAAACGTCTAATCCTCTCCCTGACTTCAGATGCACGAGATCTCGTTTCAGATCTGCAGAGGGTGCCTGCCATGCCCTCGCCCTGAAACTTAAGTCTAGTTTGTGTTCTCAGACTTCCGTCCTCACACTCCTGGCCCCGAAGTCCTCATGTTTGGCAATTCCGGATCCACAATGCAGCACTCTGCCTGCCCTAAAGAAGAAAAATGTTGCCCTAATGAGCTTCCCAGACACCTTAAATGAGGATAAATCTACATGGCACTCGACTCTACCCAAATGATATAGTCTAAACTGGACACTAATGCACAGTCTGATACAGCCTGAGTCCGGACGTCCTGACCAACACCCAGACAACTGACCACACACTGAGCACATCGGGCGCGCCATGGCCTTAGGTCATCATCTCTTCCCAACCTCGGTTTTCATGCTTCAGAACCTAGACCTTATCTCCAATCACTGCCCAGAGTGGAATGTGATTCAGAAATCAGAACTCCTCCTTCCCCATTACAAGAAACCTTGTAGTTGCCATATTGTCCAAAGTTCAGTGTAGGAGAAACCAGTGTTGCCCATGAATCCCTGCCCATGCTTGAGGGCTGCGTTGGGCACAAACTTGCATTGTGCCCCTCAGAGTGAGCCCTGTCCTCAAGTAAGACCTCCCAGTGGCTGGACCAAGTTCCCGCATATGGGGCTAGCCATCCCCTAGGCCCCCAATATTAACCAGAGTTCGGGTTGTCCAGTCGCTCCTCCCCAGAGCTCTGTGCTAGAATCCCTCTTTTAATGGCACACCTGAGATAAAAAATCAGAACATACTCCTCCTATCCCACAGAATGACCACAAAATCTTGGCATCAGGCCAAATCCCCAGAGAGGGAGATTCGTCCATGGCTCATAAGGCCACCCCAACATTGCACGGCCATTGGTGACACAAAATCCAGAGACAAAAGCCTGAGCAAGCACCTCACACTCACACTTTGTTCATATCCTGAAGAGTTCTCCTCAAGGTCTGTAGGTTCGAGACTTTCATACCTTCATCCCCAAACCTAAGCGGAGTTTCTGTTTTCAGACTTCTGTCCCCACAGCTCTGACCCACACACCTTCAATGCTTGGGCCCTGCAGCCACACCGCAGGACTGTGCCTTCCCTCCCCAAAGGAATACTGCCCATTTCATTGGACACAAACTTGCAAATTAGGAGAAACCTCCAAAGTCCCCAAGGCCATCCCAATAGTGTAGATTGCCTGAGAAGAACAGGGTCGACCTGACATCAGCTGAGGAACTACCTCCACTCAGACCCATAAACAAATGACTGGAGAGAAGAAGATTAAACCAGACAGGACCTAGGCCTTAATCAGATTCATTGTTTTGGTTTCCAGGCATCTCTCCTCAGAGTACTGGTTTCCAATACCAGCATATGGGGGGTTACTGAAGCACCAATGAGAACATATCTTGTCTCTCCATGGGAAACTTGCTCGTTGGAGCTGTGTCAAAACCTCCAGTTAGGAGAATCATTCAGGGCCCCGGTGCCACCGCCGCATTCCAAGGTCTCCATGGACACAAACCCACATTATGACCCATCCTCAGGAGAATCCATTTTGACTCAGCCCCATCTGTTGCTTTGCCAGAGCCAGCAGATCAAACGTGTCCTGTGGCTAGGAGACAATTGGAATGTGAGGCGGGCTACCCAGGCATCCTTTCTTAGAACCCTGCTCTGGAGTCATTCCATATGGGATGTCTTGGAGCCATCCAACAAGTTTCAATTGACCTGCAGAAAATCCTTGTGGTTTGGAGCATCTCATTCCTCCCATCATGGAAAAACACCCATGGCCTCATGATGTCTCCTCCTTCATGAAGGGGCCATAATGGACACAAACTCCAACCTGAGCCAACGTCTGAACCTCGTCCTGACTTCAGATGCACGAAATCTCGATTCAACTCTGCTGAGTGTGCTTGCCATGTCCTTGCCCTGAAACCAAAGCCAAGCTTGTGTTCTCAGACTTCCGACCCCACACTCCTGGCCCAAAAGCCCTCCAGTTTAGCAATTCCGGAGCCAGAATGCAGCAGTCAGCCTGCCCTCCAGAAGAAAAACTTTGCCCTATGGGGCTACCAAGAAACCCCAAATGATTATCTTCTGCACGCCACTCGAATGTACCCCAATTATACAGCCTATCTGAGCACTAATGCCCTGTCTGGCACAGCCTGAGGGCAGACCTCCTGAACGACACCTAGAGCTGGCCCCAAACTAAACACATCGGACACGCCATGGCCTTATTTCATCATCTCCTCACATCATCTCTTCCCATCATCTCTTCCAGTTTTCAGGCTTTAGAACCTAGACCTTATCTTCAATCACGGCCCAAAGGTGAATGTGATCAAGAAATCAGAACTCCTCCTTCACAATGGCAAAAAACCTTGAGGTTGGCACGTCCAAGGTTCAGTGTAGGAGAAACCTGCATGCTCAATGAGGTCCCGCCCATGATTGAGGGCCCCCTTGGGCACAAACACGAATTGTGACCCTCAGTGTGAGTCCACTCTTCAAGTAATGCCTCTCAGGAGCTGGACCAAGAGCCCGCATATGGGACTTGCCATGACCATAGGCCTCCAGGCCTATGCAGAGGGTGGGTGTTCCAGTTGTCTGTACCCAGTGTTCTGCGCTAGAATCCCTGTATTGGGGGGACACATGATGCAGAAAATAAGACTCCTCCCTTCCCACAGAATGACCCAAACTCTTGGGAGCTGGGCAAATCACCAGAGAGGGAGACTCTTCCATGGCCCATGAGGCCACATTAAACGACCATCGTGAATACAACATCCATAGACATAAACCTGAACGACTGCCTCCCTCTTGCCCTCCTTTGTAATCACGATGGGCTCCCCTCACAGACTGTAGATCACTCCTGCCATAACCTCGGCCCCAAAACTCAGCCAAGTTTGTGTTTTTGGACTTCTGTCCCCACAGTCCTGGCCCACACAGTCTCCAGGCTGGGACCTCTGGAGCCACACAACAGGACTGTCCTGCTTTCTCCTAGGAGACAGTGCCCATTCCATTGCCCACAACCCCACAGAATAGGAGAAAAATCAAGGCCCCCAAGGACAGCCCACTACTGTAAGCCGCCCTAGACAAACAGGGGCATCCTGACACAAGCTGAGGAATTACCTCCACGCAGACATGCAGACAGATGTCCACAGAGACAGAAGATTGAACCAGACAGGTTCTTAATCTTAATCTGAACTCAATCTGAACTGAATCTCAATCTTAATCTGAACTCTTGCTTTGGTTTCCAGGTGTCACTCCTCAGAGGCCTGAGTTCAAAGACCAGCATATGGGGCTTTCCTGAGGCACCAAACAGAACACCTCTCGTCTCCAACAAAGATTCCTTGTTGGAGCTGTGTCAAACCCTTCTGACTGGAGAGTCCTGGAGAGTCCCTGAGCCACCACCACGTTCCAAGGTCTCCATGGCCGCCAGCCCACATTATGACTCATCCTCAGGAGAGTCCATTTCAACTCAGCCCTCTGGGTAGCTTGGCAAGAGCCCACAGATTGAGCCTGCCTTGCTCCGACCAGCCAGTGGGAATGTGAGGTGATGTTTCCAGGCATCCATGCTTAGACCCCTGCTCTTGAGTCTTTCTCTATGGGGTGTCCTGGAACCATCCAATAGGACTTGACTGTCCTGCAGAAGGAAACCTTGAGGTTGGGAGTAGCTCACAACTCCCAGCATGGGAACCACCCTGGCCTCATGAAGCCACCACCCCCTTCAGGAAGGGGGCCATCATGGACACAAACACCAGCCTGAGGCAATGTCTGATACTCACCCTGACCTCAGATGCAGGAGATCTCGATTCAGCCTCAGAGTGGGCCTGCCGTTCCCTCGCCCCTAAACCTCACGCTAGCTTGTGTTTTCAGACTTCCTTCCTCACACTCCTGGCAAACAAGCCCTCCAGACTGGGAATTCCGGAACCCTCTGCCTGCCCACCAGAAGAAAAATGTTGCCCTATGGGGCTCTCCAGAAACCCCAAATGAGGATCAACCTGCTCGGCCTTGACCACACCCAAATTGGATAGGCTACCCTGGGCACCAATGCTCTGTCTAACACAGCCTGAGGCCAGACGTCACAAGAGACAAGGACACAGCTGGCCTCACAGTCAGCACATCAGACACGCCCTGGTCTTAGGCCATCATCTCTTCCCAACCTGGGTTTTCAGACATCTGAACGTGGACATTATATCAAATCCCCGCACAGGTGGGTACCTGAAGCACAAATCAGAACTCCTCCTTCCCCATGGCTATAAAGCTTGCTGTTGCCATGGAGTAACACCTTCAGGGTAGGAGAAACCTTCATGGACCCTGAGGCCAAGACCAAACTTGAGTGCCGCCTTGGGCACAAACTCACATTGTGACCGTAAGCGTGAGCCCCATGTCGAAGTAAGGCCTCTCACGGCCTGGACCATGAACCCGCATATGGGACATGCCAAGCTCCTATGTTCCCAATCCTCACCAGAGTTCGAGTTTTCCAGTCGCTTGTATCCAGGACTGTGATCTGGAGTCCCTCTCCTGGAGAAACATCTGAGCCAGACAAGAGGACTCCTCCCTTCCCACAAAATAACCCCAAAATCTTTGGAGCTGGCCCAACTCCTCAGAGAGTGAGACTCTTCCATAGCCCCTGAAACCACCCCTACATTCCATGTTTATGGGGGACACAACATCCAGAGACAAAAGCTTACATTACTGCCTCCCAGTCGCCCTTCTTTCATAAGCCAAGGAGCTCCCGTCACAGTCTGTGGATCCGGCCTGCCATACCCTCGGCACCACAACTAAGCCGAGTTTGTGTTTAAAGACTTCTGTGCCCATAGCCTGGACCCACACACCCTCCAGGCTAGGGCCTATGGAGATATACTGAAGGACTGTGGCCATTCTTGCCAAGAAAACTGCCCAATCCATTGGCCAAAACCCTACAGATTAGGAGAAACCTCCAAGGCCTCAGAGGCCATGCCAGCAGTGTAGGCTGCCCTGAAATAAGAAAGCACTCTGACACCAGCTGAGCAACTATCTCCACTTAGACACCCAGACAGTGTCCCCAGAGACAGGAGATTGAAACGGATAGGCACCTAGGCCCTAATCTGAACCCTACCTTTGGTGTTCAGGTGTATCTCCTCAGAGAAATGGATTGAATACCAGTATCTGGGGCTTTTTTGAGGCACCAAACAGAACCTCTCTCATCTCCACATGGGGGCTTTTTTATTGAAGCTGTATCAAACCCTTCAGTTAGGCAAATTCTGCAAGACCCCTGAGCCACCAGCACATTCCAAGTTCTCCATGGACAAAAGTCAACATTACGACCCATCCTCAGGAAAGTCCATTTCAACTCAGACCCATGGTTAGCTCACCCTAGACCCAGTAGTTCAAACATGTCTTTTCGCAAAGAGCCAATGGGAATGCGAGGTATGCTGTACAGGCATCCATCCTTCTAACCCTGCTCTCCAGTCCTTCTGTATGGAACCTCATGGAGCCATTCAACAGGAATCGACTGTCCTGCGGATGGAAACCTTGTGGTTTGGAGTAATGCACAAACTAGCATATAAGCTGGTGTCTAAGGTGCTTTGCTGGATACTCCAACCCTGAGGGTTTGGCACAGGTCGAAGGGCACGGTTTCCTTCCGGGAATAGGAGATGTTCTGTTGTGTGGCTCAGGGACCACATGTTGTATCCTAGGTTGGTATTCCAGAATATGTCCCTTAGGATATATGCCTGAAAACCTAATCTAGGGTTCGAATTCTGTCCTAGTGGCATGTCAGGTCAATCATCTGACCCAGGAAAATTGACTTGTCTGTCTGCTTGGATGTAGGTGATCAGGATGTTTCAGACCGGCATTTGCGTCCAGTGCTGCCGACAATATTGGGGTGGGCTCATGGGCCTTGCATATTTCTCCTAATCTGAAAGGTTTGGGCAGCTTTGATGGGCACACTTTACTTGGAGATGGCAGGCACAGTCCTGTGGTGTGGAACCAGAGAACCTATCCTGGAGGGCATATGAGCCATGGTTTTGGGAGAGAAGTCTGCAAACACAAATGCGGTTTAGGGTTAGTGGAAAGGTGATCACAGGCCCAATGCATAGACTTGGAGTGCATCTCATCAGGAACTGTAATTAGGGTTACTGGAAAGCGATAACACAGGCTTTTCTCTGGATTGTGTGTCCAGGATGGACTCTGAATGCAGGTGTGTTCTCTTGGGTCCATGGGAGATGTTACATCACTTGGGATCCTGGTGGCTCTCCATAGTTTGGTGGCTTTTTCGGGGTAGGGAAGAGTGCTGTTTTCCATCTTAGGGGTGCCCCAAAACAGGGATTCCTGAGATGAGATCTGGATCTGGGTCACTGGAAAATCCCACCAAGATTTAGGATTTGGGCTTAAGGGCGTACTAGGCCTGCAGAGTGGAATCATGTTGATGCAACTGAGAGGGCTTGTTTGAAAGCATGCTCAGGTTGAGGTCCACAATGCCTGTTTTTGCACAGATGGCTCTCAGGAGTGGCCGTGGTATCATTGGCCATGTAGCTGGCTCCAACTTTGGGGGTTGGATACCCATCCCAACAACCAGGTTTCCTGCCATGGGGAAGGAGGAGTTCTCTATTGTGCTTTAGGTTCCCCCATAGGCAGGGATTCCAGCAAAGGTCTGGAGACAGGTGCCTGAATAAAAAGGATAGGTAGCGATGACATACGTGGGCAATGGCAATCCCAAATGCTAGATGTGGGGCCCAATCACTGATGACTGACACTAGGTCAGGGATCAGGCTCTCTCACACACAACACTCGTGGCCAGGGAAACCTATAAATTGGTGTTCCCTCGAGGGCCAAGCAGATTGATCCTCATGTGGGGTTTCTGGCCAGACGCATCAGGTACTTCTTTCTATAGGGAAGGCAGAATGCTGTGTTGTGACTCCAGAATACCCTCTCAAGAGGACCTGCGGACCAGTCACATAGGATGGAATTGTAAACACAAGCTATGGTTCAATTCCGTGCTACACGGAAGGGAGTTCCTATGTGCAGCGGTTTAATCGAGACACCCAGCAATGGAATAAGGGTGGATGTCAGATGTTTGCTCACACTATAGTTTGTGTCTATGAATACCAACCAATGGAGGGGTGGCATCAAGAGGCCATGGAGGAGTTCACACGCTGAGGCCTATGAGCTGTTCCAAATAGTAAGGTTTCCTTCTACTGAGCAGGTGAAGCCTGGTTTGTTTGCTCTTGGTTCCCCCATGTGGAAAGTTAGTTAAGCAGAGCTCTCTGGCATGGATGCCTGGAAAGCACACCTCCATTGTCCATTGCAGCGGAGGAACATGGCAGGTTCGTTCTGGTGGCTCTGGGGCAAAGTACCAAGGCCGTGAGTTGACATGGACCTCTTGAAGATGGGCCACAATGCTGGTTTGTTACCAAGGAGATCTTAGAATGTACTGGTTGCTAAGGTGCCCTGCGGGATTCTCCTACCCTGAGGGTTTGGCACAGGTCGAAGAGCACGGTATTCTTGGCACAGGCGATGTTCTGTCGTGTGGATCAGGAACCACATGATGTGTCATAAATTGGTATTTAAGAACAGGGCCCTGAGGACAGATGCCTGAAAACCTAATGGGGTTCCATTGAGGGCTTGGAGCATTTCAGGTTCTATCGTCTAACTCACGATCACTGACTTGGCTGTCTCCCTGGATGTAGGTAATCAGGGTGTTTCAGAGAGTGCATTTGCGTCCAGAGTGCCCAGCAATATTGGGGTGGGCTCAGGGGCCTTACAGGTTTCTCCTAATCTGGAAGGTTTGGGCAACTCTGATATGCACAGTGTCCTTGGGTATGGCAGCCAAAGTTCTGTGGTGTGGCACTAGAGATCCAATTCTGTTGGGCACGTGAGCCATGGTTTTGGGAGAGAAGTCTGGAAACACAAATTCAGGTTAGCGAATTTGTGGCGATGTGATCACAGGCCCAATGTGTAGACCTGGAGGGCAGCTCGTCAGGAACATTAATTAGGGTTAGTAGAAGGCAGTAGCACAGGTTTTTTTCTCTGGATTGTGTGTCCAGGATTGCCTAGGAATGCAGTGTGGTCGCATGGGCCTATGGCAGACTTTTCCTCTCTACGGATCCTGGCATCTCTCCATACTTTGGTGTCTTTTTTGGGGAAGGGAAGAGTGCTGTTTTCCATTTAGGGGTGCCCCCAAAACAGGGATTCCAGAGAAGGGCTCTGATTCTGGGCACCTGGGACATCCCACCAGGGTTAGGATTTTGGCCTAGGGGTGTATGAGACCTGCAATGTCGGATCATGGCGGTGCAACTGAGAGGGATTGTTGGAAAGTATGATTATGCTAAGAGTCACAATGCCTGTTTGCGCCCAGTGCGGCCCTCAGGAGAGGGCATGGTCTCATTGGTCTTGAAACTGGCTCCCCCTTTGAGGATTGGACACCCATCCCAACAGCCAAGTTTCCTGCCATGAGGAAGGAGGAGTTTTCTATTGTGTTTCAGGTTCCCGCATTGACAGGGATTCCAGAAAATGTCTAGGGACAGGTGTGTGAATACCAAGAATGGGTAGAGGTGACGTACTTGGGCCATGGCAATCCCAGATGCTAGATGTGGGGCCCACTCTCTGGTGACTGACACTAGGTCGGGGCTCAGGCTCTGTCAGAAACAGCACAAGTGCCAGGGAACCTATCAATCGGGGTTCCCTCGAGGGCCGAGCTGATTGATCTTCATGTGTTGTTTCTGGCCAGACTCACCAGGCACTTTTTTCTATATGGAAGGCAGAATGCTGCATTGTGGCTCCAGAATTCCCTATCAAGAGGGCCTGGGGAACAGTCGGGTGAAGATGGAATTGTAAACACAAGCTATGGTTCAATTCAGTGCCAAGCGGAAGGCAGTTCCTATGTGCAGCGGCTTTTTCGAGATATCCAGCACCTGAGTAAGGGCGGATGTCAGATATTTGCTCACACTGGAGTTTGTGTCTATGATGACTGACAAATGGAGGGGTGGCATCAAGAAGCCATGGAGGGGTTTTCACGTTGAGGCGCATGAGCTGCTCTAAATAGCAAGGTTTCGTTCTACAGGACAGGTGGAGTCTGGTATATTTGCTGCAGGGTCCCCCATGTGGAAAGTTTGGGTAGCAGAGCTCTACCGCATGGATGCTTGGAAAGTTCAACTCCATTGACCTTTGCAGATGAGGAACAGGGCAGGTTCGTTCTACTGTCTCTGAAGTGAAGTCCAAGACCTTGAGTGGACATGGAATCTCTTGCAGATGGGCCACAATCCTGGTTTTTTACCAGGAAGATCTTAGAATGTGCTGGTGGTTAATGTGCTGTGCAGGATTCAACTACCCTGGGCTTTGGCACAAATGGTAGAGCATGATTTTCTTCTGCGGACAGGAGATGTTTTGTTGTTTGGCCCAGGGACCACATGTTGTATCATAAGTTTATATTCCAGAACAGGCCTCTGAAGACAGATGTCTTAAAACTGAATCTAGGGCTCCAATGATGTCCTAGGGGCATGTTAGTTTCACTATTATGACTCAGGATCATTGCTTTGGCTGTCTGCCTGGATGTAGGTTATCAAGATGTGTTAGACTGTGCAATTGCGTTGAGCAGCCGCCAATATTGGGGTAGGCTCAGGGGCCTTGCATGTTTCTCCTAATCTAGAAGGTTTGGGCAACTGTGACGGGCACAGTTTCCTTGGGGATGGCAGGAACATTCCTGTGGTGTGGATCCAGGAAAACCATCCTGGAGGGCATGTGTGCCTTGGTTTTGGTAAAGAAGTCTGCAAACAAAATTCGGATTAGGGTGAGTGGTGAGCTGATCCCAGGTGCAATACTTGTACCTGGAGGGCAGCTCGTCTGGAACTGTAATTAGGATGACTGGAAGACGGTAGCACAGGCTTATGTCTCTGGATTGTGTGTCCAGGTTGGCTTTGGAATGCAGGTGGATTCTCATGCATCCATGGGAAACCTTTCCTTTCTATTCATGCTGTTGGCTCCCCATAATTTGGTGACTTTTTCGGAGAAGGGAAGAGTTCTGTTTTCCATTTTAAGGGTGTCCCAAAACAGGGATTTCAGAGATGGGCTCTGGGTCTGGGCACCTGGAAAATCCCACCAAGTTTTAGGATTTGTGCCTAGAGGCTTACCAGGCCTGCATTGCAGGATCATGATGGTGCAACAGAGAAGGATTGTTTAAAAACATGCTGAGGTTGAGGGTCACAGTGGCTTTTTGTGCCCTGGGTGGCCATTAGCGGGTGTGGTCTCATTGGTCTTTTAACTGTCTTCCCCCTGTGAGGGTTGGACACCCATCCCAACAGCCAGGTTTATTGCCACGGGGAAAGAGGAGTTCTCTATTGGGCTTCAGGTTCCCCCGTTCGCAAGGATTCCTGCCAAAGTCTGGGGACAGGTGCCTGATTACCAAGAATGGGTAGAGATGATGTACTTGAGCCATGGCCATCCCAAATGCTAGCTATGGGAACCGCTCTCTGATGGCTGAAACTCGGTTGGGGCTCAGGCTGTGTCAGACACAGCACTAGTGGCCATGGCAGCCTATAAATCAGGGTTGACTCGAGGGCTGAGCAGACTGATCTCCATGTGGGTTTTCTGGGCATAGTCAACAGGCACTTCTTTATTCGATGGGGAAGGCAGAATGCTGCGTTGTGGCTCCAGATTTCCCTATCAAGAGGGCTCAGGGACCAGTCGGTTGAGGATGGAATTGTAAACACAATCTAGGTTCAATTCAGTGTCAAGGAGAAGGCAGTTCCAATGTGCAGGTGTTTATTTGAAACATCCAGGTCCAGAATAAGGGTGAATGTCAGATGATTGCTCACACTGAAGTTTGTGTCTATGATAACCCACCAGTTGAGGGGTGGCGTCAAGAGGCCATGGAGAAGTTCACACGCGGAGACCTTGAGCTGCTCTAAACAGAAGGTTTTCTTCTACAGCGCAGGTGAAGTCTGGTTTGTTTGCTCTAGGTTCCCCCATGTGGAAAGTTTGTGAAGCAGAGCTCACTGGCATGGATGCCTGGAAAGCACACCTCCATTGACCATTGCCACTGAGGAACATGGCAGGTTCATTCTGGAGGCTTTTGGGCGAAGTTCCAAGACCTTGAGTTGACATGGAATCTCTTACAGATGGACCACAATGCTGGTTTGTTACCAAGGAGATCTTAGAATATGTTGGTTGCTAAGGTGCCATGCGGCATTCTCCTACCCTGAGGGTTTGGCACAGGTCGAAGGGCACGGTTTACTTCTGGGGACAGGAGATGTTCTGTCATAAGGCTCAGGTACCACATGATGTGTCATAAATTGGTATTCCAGAACAGGCCCCTGAGGACAGATGCCTGATAAACTAATGGGGTTCCTTTGAGGGCCTAGGGGCATTTAAGGTTCAATGTTCTAACTCACGATCATTGACATGGTTGTCTCCCTGGATGTAGGTGATCAGGGAGTTTCCGACTGCGCTTTTGTGTCCAGAGTAGCCGGCAATATTGGGGTGGGCTCAGGGGCTTTACAAGTTTCTCCTAATCTGGAAAGTTTAGGAAACTCTGATATGCACAATGTCCTTGGGGATGGCAGTGAGAGTTTCGTGGTGTGACTCCATAGATTCGATTCTGGTGCGCATGTGAGCCATGGTTTTGGTCTGGAAACAAAATTCGGGTTAGTGACTTTGTTTCAATGTGTTCACAGGAACAGGGCGTAGACCTGAAGGGTAGCTCATGAGGAACTTTAATTAGGGTGACTGAAAGGGAGTAGCACAGGCTTTTCTCTCTGGATTGTGCGTCAGGGATGGCCTCGGAATGCAGGTGTGGTCTCATGGGTCCACGGGAGATATATATATATATATATATATATATATATATATATATATAAAGAAGAATTGAAAAAAATCATGGAAACAAATGATAATGAAAATACAACGGTTCAAAATCTGTGGGACACAACAAAGGCAGTCCTGAGAGGAAAATATATAGCGGTAAAAGCTTTTCTCAAGAAACAAGAAAGGTCTCAGGTACACAACCTAACCCTACACCTAAAGGAGCTGGAGAAAGAACAAGAAAGAAACCCTAAGCCCAGCAGGAGAAGAGAATTCATAAAGATCAGAGCAGAAATCAATGAAATATAAACCAAAAATCAATAGAACAAATCAACAAAATAGGAGCTGGTTCTTTGAAAGAATTAATAAAATTGATAAACCCCTGGCCAGACTTATCGAAAAGAAAAGAGAAATGACCCAAATAAATAAAATCATGAATGAAAGAGGAGAGGTCACAACTAACACCAAAGAAATACAAACTATTATAAGAACATACTATGAGCAACTCTACGCCAACAAATTTGACAATCTGGAAGAAATGGATGCATTCCTAGAAACATATAAACTACCAAAATTGAACCAGGAAGAAATAGAAAGCCTGAACAGACCCATAACCAGTAAGGAGATTGAAACAGTCATTAAAAATCTCCAAACAAACAAAGCCCAGGGCCAGATGGCTTCCCGGGGGAATTCTACCAAACATTTAAAGAAGAACTAATTCCTATTCTCCTGAAACTGTTCCAAAAAATAGAAATGGAAGGAAAACTTCCAAACTCATTTTATGAGGCCAGCATCAGCTTGATCCCAAAACCAGACAAGGATCCCATCAAAAAAGAGAGCTATAGACCAATATCCTTGATGAACACAGATGCGAAAATTCTCACCAAAATACTAGCCAATAGGATTCAACAGTACATTAAAAGGATTATTCACCACGACCAAGTGGGATTTATCCCAGTGCTGCAAGGTTGGTTCAACATCCGCAAATCAGTCAATGTGATACAACACATCAATAAAAGAAAGAACAAGAACCATATGATACTCTCAATAGATGCTGAAAAAGCATTTGACAAAGTACAGCATCCCTTCCTGATCAAAACCCTTCAAAGTGTAGGGATAGAGGGCACATACCTCAATATCATCAAAGCCATCTATGAAAAACCTACCGCAGATATCATTCTCAATGGAGAAAAACTGAAAGCTTTTCCACTAAGGTCAGGAACATGGCAGGGATGTCCATTATCACCACTGCTATTCAACATAGTACTAGAAGTCCTAGCCTCAGCAATCAGACAACAAAAGGAAATTAAAGGCATCCATATTGGCAAAGAAGTCAAATTATCACTCTTCGCAGATGATATGATACTCTATGTGGAAAACCCAAAAGACTGCACTCCAAAACTGTTATAACTTGTACAGGAATTTAGTAAAGTGTCAGTATATAAGATCAATGCACAGAAATCAGTTTCGTTTGTCTACACCAACAACAAGACAGAAGAAAGAGAAATTAAGGAGTCAATCCCATTTACAATTGCACCCCAAACCATAAAATACCTAGGAATAAACCTAACCAAAGAGGCAAAGAATCTATACTCATAAAACTATAAAGTACTCATGAAAGAAATTGAGGAAGACACAAAGAAATGGAAAAATGTTCCATGCTCCTGGATTGGAAGAATAAATATTGTGAAAATGTCTATGCTACCTAAAGCAATCTATACATTTAATGCAATTGCTATCAAAGTACCATCCATCTTGTTCAAAGAAATGGAACAAATAATTTTAAAATTTATATGGAACCAGAAAAGACCTCGAATATCCAAAGGGATATTGAAAACGAAAGCCAAAGTTGGTGGAATCACAATTCCGGACTGCAAGCTCTATTACAAAGCTGTCATCATCAAGACAGCATGGTACTGGCACAAAAACAGACACATAGATCAATGGAACAGAATAGAGAGCCCAGAAATAGACCCTCAACTCTATGGTCAACTAATATTTGACAAAGCAGGAACGAATGTCCAATGGAAAAAAGACAACCTCTTTAATAAATGGTGTTGGGAAAATTGGACAGCCACCTGCAGAAAAATGAAATTGGACCATTTCCTTACACCACACATAAAAATAGACTCAAAATGGATGAAGGACCTCAATGTGAGAAAGGAATCCATCAAAATCCTTGAGGAGAACACAGGCAGCAACCTCTTCGACCTCAGCCGCAGCAACATCCTCCTAGGAACATCGCCAAAGGCAAGGGAAGCAAAGGCAAAAATGAACTATTAGGATTTCATCAAGATCAAAACCTTTTGCACAGCAAAGGAAACAGTTAACAAAATCAAAAGACAACTGACAGAATGGGAGAAGATATTTGCAAACAACATATCAGATAAAGGACTAGTGTCCAAAATCTATAAAGAACTTAGCAAACTCAACACCGAAAGAACAAATAATCCAATCAAGAAATGGGCAGAGGACATGAACAGACCTTTCTGCTAAGAAGACATCCTGATGGCCAACAGACATATGAAAAAGTGCTCCATATCACTCGGCATCAGGGAAATACAAATCAAAACCACAATGAGATATCACCTCACACCAGTCAGAATGGCTAAAATCAACAAGTCAGGAAATGACAGATGCTGGCGAGGATGCGGAGAAAGGGGAACCCTCCTACATTGTTGGTGGGAATGCAAGCTGGTGCAACCACTCTGGAAAACAGCATGGAGGTTCCTCAAAATGTTGAAAATAGAACTGCCCTATGACCCAGCAATTGCACTACTGGGCATTTAACCTAAAGATACAAACGTAGTGATACAAAGGGGCACGTGCACCCGAATGTTTATAGCAGCAATGTCCACAATAGCCAAACTATGGAAAGAACCTAGATGTCTATCAACAGATGAATGGATAAAGAAGATGTGGTATATATACACAATGGAATACAATGCAGCCATCAAAAGAAACGAAATCTTGCCATTTGCGACAACATGGATGGAACTAGAGCATATCATGCTTAGCGAAATAAGTCAAGTGGAGAAAGACAACTATCATATGATCTCCCTGATATGAGGAAGTGGTGATGAAACATGGGGGCTTAAGTGGGTAGGAGAAGAATCCATGAAACAAGATGGGATAGGGAGGGAGACAAACCATAAGTGACTCTTAATCTCACGAAACAAACTGTGGGTTGCTGGGGGGAGGGAGGTTGGGAGAAGGGGGGTATCGTTATGGACATTGGGGAGGGTATGTGCTTTTGGGTAAATTGGAAGGGGAGGTGAACCATGAGAGACTATGGACTCTGAAAAACAATCTGAGGGGTTTGAAGTGGCGGGGGTTGGGAGGTTTGGGTACCAGGTGGTCGGTATTATAGAGGGCACGGCTTGCATGGAGCACTGGGTGTGGTGAAAAAATAATGAATACTGTTTTTCTGAAAATAAATAAATTGGAGGAAAAAAAAAAAGCCATGGAGGGGTTTTCACGTGAGGCTTATCAGCTGCTCCAAAGAGCAAGGTTTCGTTCTACTTAACAGGTGAAGTCTGTTTTGTTTCTCCACGGTCCCCCATGTGGAAAGTTTGGGTAGCAGAGCTCTATGGCATGGATGCCTGGAAAGCTCAACTCCATGGACAACTGCAGTTGAGGAACATGGCAGGTTCGTTCTGGTGTCTCTGGAACAAAGTACAAAGTCCTTGATTTGACATGGAATCTCTTGCAGATGGGCCACAATGCTGGTTTGTTACCAGGGAGATTTTAGAATGTGCTGTTGGCTAATGTCCTGTGCAGGATTCTAGTACCCTGGGCATTGGCACATCTGGAAGGGCACGGTTTCCTCCGGAGGACAGGAAATGTTCTGTTGTGTGGCTCAGGGACCACATGTAGTATCATAAGCTCGCATTCCAGGAAAGGCTTTTGAGGACAGATGTCTGAAAACCAAATCTACGGTTCCAGTGATGTCCTAGGGCATGTTAGGTTCACTATTCTGTCTCAGGACCATTGATTTGGCTGTCTGCCTGGATGTAGGTGATCAGGGTGTTTTAGACTGCACATTTGCATTCAGAGCTGCCACAAAAATTGGTGTAGGTTCACGGGACTTATAGGTTTCTCCTAATCTAGAAGGTTTGGCAACTGTGACGGGCACAGTTTCCTTGGGGATGGCAGGGATAGTCCTCTGGTGTGGATCCAGACACCCCAACCTGGAGAGCATGTGTGCCATGGTTTTGGTAAGAAGTCTGCAAACACAAATTTGGATTAGTGTGAGCGGTGATTTGATCACAGGCCCAATGCATAGACCTGGAGGGTAGCTCGTCTGGAATTATAATTAGGTTGAATGGAAGGCAGTAGCAGAGGCTTTTCTCGCTGGATTGTGTGTCCAGGATGGCCTCAGAATGCAGGTGGGTTCTCATGGGTCCATGGGAGAATTTTCCTCTCTATGGATCCTGGTGGCTCCCCATAATTTCATGGCTTTTTCGGGGAAGGGAAGAGTGCTGTTTTCCATCTTAAGGGTGCCCCATAACAGGGATTCCAGAGATGGGCTCTGGGTCTTGGCACCTGGAAAATCCCACAAGGTTTTTAGGATTTGTGCCTAGAGGTGTACCAGGCCTGTAATGCAGGATCATGGTGGTTCTACTGAGAGAGATTATTTGAAAGCATGCTCAGTCTGAGGTTCACAATGCCTGTTTGTGTCCATGGCAGCCCTCAAGAGGGCGTGGTTATGCAACGGGCTCCACTTTGAGGGTTGGACATCCATCCCAACAGCCCGGTTTATTGCCCTTGGGAAAGAGGAGATATCTATTGTGCTTCAGGTTTCCCCATTGGCAGGGATTGCAGCCAAGGTCTGGGGACAGGTGCCTAAATACCAAGGATGGGTAGAGATGACACACTTGGACCATGACCATCCCAAATGCTAGATATGGTGCCCACTCTCTGCTGACTGACACTAAGTCGGGGCTCAGGCTCTGTCAGACACAGCACTAGTGGCAAGGGCAACCTATAATTCTGGGTTGACTCGAGGGCTTATCAGATTTATCCTCATGTGGGGTTTCTAGGCACACTAACCATGCACTTCTTCATTCGATGGGGAAGGCAGAATGCTGCGTTGTGGCTCCAGATTTCCCTATCAAGAGGGTTTGGGGACGAGTCTGGTGAAGATGGAAATGTAAACACACACTATGGTTCAATTCAGTGCCAAGAGGAAAGCAGTTCCAATGTGCAGTGGTTTATTCGAGACATCCAATACCTGAAAAGGGTGCATATAAGATGTTTTCTCACACTGGAGTCTGTGTCTATGCTGAACGACCAATGCAGGGGTGGCGTCAAGAGGCCATGGAGAAGTTCACACGCTGAAGCCTGTGAGTGGCTTCAAACATAAGGATTCCTTCTACCGAGCAGGTGAAGTCTGGTTTGTTTGCTCTAGGTTCTCCCATGTGGAAATTTAGCGAAGCAGAGCTCTCTGGCATGGATGTTCGGAAAGCACACGTCCATTGACCATTGCCACTGAGGAACATGGCAGGTTTGTTCTGGAGGCTCTGGGGCGAAGTTCCAAGGCCTTGAGTTGACATGGAATCTCTTGCAGATGGGCCACAATGCTGGTTTCGTACCAAGGATATCTTAGAATATGCTGGTTGCTAAGGTGCCATGCAGCATTCTCCTACCCTGAGGGTTTGACACAGGTCGAAGAGCACGGTATCTTTCTGGGGACAGGAGATGTTCTGTCGTGTGGCTCAGGGACCACATGATGTGTCATAAATTGGTATTTCAAAACAGGCCCCTGAGGACAGATGCCTGAAAACCAAATGGGGTTCCATTGAGGGCCTAGCGGCATTTCAGTTTCAATCTTCTAACTCACCAACATTGACTTGGCTGTCTCCCTGGATGTAGGTGATCAGGGTGTTTCAGACTGCCCATTTGCGTCCAGAGTGGCCGGCAATATTGGGGTGGGCTCAGTGGCCTTATAGGTTTCTCCTAATCTGGAAGGTTTGGAGAACTCTAATATGCAATTGCACTTGGGAATGGCAGCGAGAGTTTTGTGGTGTGGCTCCAGAAATCTCATTTTGGTGTGCATGTGAGCCATGGTTTTGGGAGAGAAGTCTGGAAACACAATTCGGGTTAGTGACTTTGTTTCAATGTGTTCTCAGGCACAGTGCATAGACCTGAAGGGTAGCTCATGAGGAACTTTAATTAGGGTGACTGGAAGGGAGTAGCACAGGCTTTTCTCTCTGGATTGTGTGTCCAGGATGGCCTCAGAATGCAGGTGTGGTCTCATGGGTCCATGGGAGATTTTTCCTCTCTATGGATCCTGATGGCTCTGCATAGTTTGGTGGCTTTTTCGGGGAAAGGAAGAGTGCAGTTTCCCATCTTAGGGGTGCCCAAAACAGGGATTACAGAGACAGGCTCTGATTCTGGGCATCTGGGACATCCCACCAAGTTTTAGGATTTGGGCCTAGGGGTGAACGAGGTCTGCAATGTGTGATCAAGTTGGTGCAACTGAGAGGGATTGTTTGAAATCATGCTCAGGCTGATGGTCACAATTCCTGTTTGTCCACAGGGCCACCCTCAGGAGTGGGCGTGGTTGCTGCTGCCCCTCGAACAGCTTGTTACTTAAATTGTATTCCCTGGAGGATTTTTCTACTTACCAAGCACATTTAGATATGGCCTTAAGAAATACATATACTGGAAACTGCTCTTTGGGGAGAAAGATGATGTATGACCATGAAGCTGGGCAGTTGGCTATGCCCAGCTCACTCAGTGCAGAACGCCGCCCCTTCACAGAAGCTGGGCAGCTGGGGATACCTGGCCCGCCCAGGGCGGAATGCGGCCTGCTTCAGGGAAGCCAAGCACCCGGGAATACCCGGTCAGCTCAGGGTGGAACGAAAACCGCCTGCTTCCCTTTTCCGTTATCGCTCCTTTCTCTTCCCAGAAGTGCCCATTTTTAGTAAGATGAGTCCTTTGAATGTGCTTGTTTATCTATAAACTTTATCCTCCTCCTTTCTTGCCTGTAAGACGTGACTAACGTTTGACCTTCATCAATCGTTCTGTTGGCTATTGTTTTCTATCTAATAAAAGTGAGACTGTGGAGTTGCTCCTGGCAGCAGTTCATTTCAACTGAGCCCCCTGCTCCCAATCTCTTGCAGCTGACTTTTCTTTGCCTAATTCTTCTCTCGTCCCCGATTGGAAGTGGCACATGGTCTCATTGGTCTTGTAACTGGCTCCCCCTTTGAGGGTTGGACACCCATCCCAAGAGTCCAGTACCTGCCATGAGGTAGGAAGAGATCTCTATTGTGCTTCAGGTTCCCCCACTGGCCGGGATTCCAGCAAAGGTCTGGGGACAGGTGCCTGAATACCAAGGAGGGATAGAGATGATGTTCTTGGGCCATGACCATCCCAAATGCTAGATATGGGGCCCGCTCTCTGGTGACTGAAACTCGGTCGGGGTCCCAGAGAAGAGATGCCTGAAAAACTAATGGGGTTCCATTGAGGGCCTAGGGGCATTTCAGTTTCAATCTTCTAACTCACGATCATTGACATGGCTGTCTCCCTGGATGTAGGTGACTGCACATTTGTGTCCCAAGTGGCCTGCAATATTGGGGTGGTCTCAGGGGCCTTACAGGTTTCTCCTAATCTGGAAGGTTTAGGCAACTCTGATATGCACAGTGTCCTTGGGGATGGCAGCCAGAGTTCTGTGGTGTGGCTGCAGAGATCCCATTCTGGTGGCCATGTGAGCCATGATTTTGGGAGAGAAGTCTGGAAACACAAATTCGGGTTAGCGACTTTGTGGCGATGTGATCGCAGGCCCAAAGCGTAGACCTGGAGGGCAGCTCATCAGGAACATTAATTAGGGTTAGTGGAAGGCAGTAAGACAGGCTTTTCTCTCTGGATTGTGTGTCCAGGATGGCCTTGGAATGCGGTGTTGTCTCATGGGTCCATGGGCGACTTTTCCTCCTATGGATCCTGGTGGCTCTCTATAGTTTAATAGCTATTTCGGGAAATGGAAGAGTGCTCTTTTCCATATTATGGGTGCCCCAAAACAGGGATTCCAGAGACAGGCTCTGGTTCTGGGAGTCTGGGACATCCCACCGAGTGGTAGGATTTGGGCCTAGGGGTGTATGAGGCCTACAATGCCAGATCATGGTGGTGCAACTGAGGGTTAGTTCCAAGTCATGATCAGGCTTAGGGTCAAAATGCCTGTTTGCGCCCAGGGTGGGCCTCAGGAGTGGGCGTGGTATCATTGGTCTTGTAACTGGCTCTCCCTTTAAGGTTTGACACCCATACCAATAGCCAAATGTCCTGCCATGGGGAAGGAGGAGTTTTCTGTTGTGCATCAGGTTCCCCCATTGGCAGGGATTCCAGCCAAGGTCTGGCGACAGGTGCCTGAATACCAAGGATGGGTAGATATGACGTACTTGTGCCATGGCAATCCCAAATGCTAGATGTGGGGCCCACTCTCTGGTGACTGACACTAGGTCGGGGTTCAGGCTCTGTCAGACACAGCACTAGTGGCCAGGGCAACCTATAAATCAGGGTTCCCTCGAGGGCCGAGCAGATTGAGCCTCATGTATTGTTTCTGGCCAGACTCACTAGGCACTTCATTCTATAGGGAAGGCAGAATGCTGCATTGTGGCTCCAAAATTCTCTATCAAGGTAGCTTGGGGACCAATAGGGTGAGGATGGAATTGTAAACAGAAGCTACTGTTCAATCCAGTGCAAAGCAGAAGGCAGTTCCTATGTGCAGCAGCTTTTTCAAGATACCCAGCACCTCAGTAAGGGTGGATGTCAGATATTTGCTCAAACTGGAGTTTGTGTTTATAATGACTGACAAATGGAGGGGTGGCGTCAAGAAGCCATGGAGGGGTTTTCATGTTGAGGCTTATGAGCTGCTCCAAACAGCAAGGTTTCGTTCTACTGGACAGGTGGAGTCTGGTTTATTTGCCCAGGGTCCCCCATGTGGAAAGTTTCAGTAGCAAAGTTCCACCGCATGGATGCCTGGAAAGCTCAACTCCATTGACCATTTCAGTTGAGGAACATGGCAGGATTTTTCTGCTGTCTCTGCAGCGATGTACCAAGTCCTTGAGTTGACATGGAATCTCTTGCAGATGGACCACAATTCTAGTTGGTTACAAGGGAGATCTTAGAATGTGCTGGTGGCTAAGGTGCTGTGCAGAATTCTACTACCCTGGGCTTTGGCACAGATGGAAGGGCAGGTTTTCCTTCTGGGGACAGGAGATGTTTTATTGTGTGGCCCAGGGACCACATGTTGTATCATAGGTTCACATTCCAGAACAGGCCTCTGAGGACACATGTCTGAAAACTGAATCAACGGTTCCAATGACATCCTAGGGCATGTTAGGTTCACTATTCTGACTCAGGACCATTGATTTGCCTGTCTGCCTGGATGTAGGTGATCAGGGTGTTTTAGACTGCACATTTGCATTAAGAGCAGCTGCCAATATTGGGGTAGGCTCAGGGCCTTGCAGGTTTCTCCTAATCTAGAAGGTTTAGGCAACTGTGACGGGCACAGTTTCCTTGGGGATGGCAGGGATAGTCCTGTGTTGTGGATCCAGAGACCCCATCCTGGAGGGCATGTGTGCCATGGTTTTGGTAGTGAAGTCTGCAAACACAAATTCAGATTAAGGTGAGTGGCAAGGTGATCGCAGGCCCAATGCATACACGTGGAGGGCAGCTCGTTAGGAACTGTAACTATGGTGACTGGAAGGCAGTAGCAGAGGCTTTTCTCTCTGGATTGTGTCTCCAGGATGGCCTCAGAAGGAAGGTGTGTTCTCATGGGTCCATGGGAGAATTTTCCTCTCTATGGATCCTAGTGGCTCCCCACAGTTTGGTGTCTTTGTCAGGGAAGGGAAAAGTGCTGTTTTCCATCTTATGGGTGCCCCAAAACAGGGATTCCAGATATGGGCTCTGGGTCTGGGCACCTGGAAAATCCCACCAAGTTTTAGGATTTGTGCCTCGAGGCATACCAGGCCTGCAATGTGGGATCATGGTGGTTCAACTGAGAGGCATTATTTGAAAGCATGCTCTGGCTGAGGGTCACAATGCCTGTTTGTGCCCAGGGCGGCCGTCAGGAGTGGGAGTGGTCTCATTGGTCCTGTAAGTGGCTCCCCCTTTGAGGGTTGGACATCCATCCCAACAGCCCGGTTTATTGCCATGGGGAAAGAGGAGATCTCTGTTGTGCCTCAGGTTGCCCCATTGGAAGGGATTCAGGCCAAGGTCTGGGGACAGGTTCCTGAATACCAAGGACGGGTAGAGATGACACAATTGGGCCATGACCATCCCAAATGCTATATAGGGGGCCCGTACTCTGGTGGCTGACACTAGGTCGGGGCTCAGGCTCTGTCAGACACAGCACTCGTGGCAAGGACAACCTTTAAATCGGGGTTACCTTGAGGGCCGAGCAGATTGATCATCATGTGTGGTATGTGGGCAGCCTCTCCAGGCACTTCTTCATTCAATGGGGAAGACAGAATGCTGCATTGTGGCTCCAGATTTCCCTGTCAAGAGGGCTTGTGGACCAGTCGGGTGAGGATGGAATTGTAAACAAATGCTGTGGTTCAATTCACTGCCAAGCTGAAGGCAATTCCAATGTGCAGCGGTTTATTCGAGACATCGAGCACCTGAAAAGGGTGCATGTAAGTTTTTGCTCACACTGGAGTTTGTGTCTATGATGACCGACCAATGGAGCAGTGGCGTCAAGAGGCCATGGAGGAGTTCACACGTTGAAGCCTGTGAGCGGCTCCAAACATAAGGTTCCTTCTACTGGGCAGGTGAAGTCTGGTTTGTTTTCTATAGTTTCTCCCATGTGGAACGTTTATGAAGCAGAGCTCTCCAGCTTGGATGTCTGGAAAGCACACCTCCATTGACCATTGCAGCAGAGGAACATGACAGGTTCGTTCTGGTGGCTCTGGTGCGAAGTACCAAAGCTTGAGTTGACATGAAATCTCTTGCAGATGGGCCAAAATGCTGGTTTGTTACCATGGAGATCTTAGAATGTGCTGGTTGCTAAGGTGCCATGCAGCATTCTCCTACCCTGAAAGTTTGGCACAGGTCAAACAGCACAGTATCTTTCTGGGGGCAGGAGATGTTCTATCGAGTGGCTCAGGGACCACGTGATGTGTCATAAATTGGTATTCCAGAACAGGCCCCTGAAGACAGATGCCTGAAAACCAGATGTGGTTCCATTGAGGGTCTAGCGACATTTCAGTTTCAATTGTCTAACTCACCAACATTGACTTGGCTGTCTCCCTGGTTGTAGGTGATCAGGGAGTTTCAGACTGCCCATTTGTGTCCAGAGTGGCCGGCAATATTGGGGTGGGCTCAGGGGTCTTATAGGTTTCTCCTAATCTGGAAGGTTCGGGCAATTCCGATATGCACAGTGTCCTTGGGTGTGTCAGCGAGAGTTCTGTGGTGTGGCCCCAGAGATGCCATTCTGGTGGGCATGTGAGTCACGGTTTTGGGAGAGATGTCTAGAAACACAAATTCGGGTTAGTGACTTTGTGTCGATGTGATCACAGGCACAATGCGTAGACCTGGAGGGCAACTCGTCAGGAACTTTAATTAGGGTGACTGGAAGGCAGTAGCACAGACTTTTCCTTCTGGATTGTGTGTCCAGGATGGCCTCGGAATGTGGGTGTGGTCTCAGGGGTCCTTGGGACACTTTTCCTCTCTATGCATCCTGGCGGCTCTCCATAGTTTGGTGCCTTTTTCGGGGAAGGGAAGAGTGCTGCTTTCCATCATATGGGTGCCCCAAACAGGGATTCCAGAGACGGGCTCTAGTTCTGGGCGTCTGGGACATCCCACCAAGGGTTAGGATTTGGCCATGGGGCGTAGGAGGACTGTAATGTGGTATCATGGTTGTGCAACTGAGAGGGATTGTTTGAAAGCATGCTCAGGCTGAAGGTCACAATGCCTGTTTGCACCCAGGGTGGGCCTCAGGAGTGCACATGGTCACATTGGTCTTGTAACTGTCTCCCCCTTTTAGGGTTGGACACCCATCCCAATAGCCAAGTTTCCTGCCATGAGGAAGAAGGAGTTCTCTATTGTGCTTCAGTTTCCGACATTGGCAGGGATTCCAGCCAAGGTCTGGGAACAGGTGCCTGAATACCAAGGATGGGTAGAGATGACGTACTTGGGCCATGGCAATCCCAAATGTTAGATGTGGGGCCCACACCCTGGTGACTGACATGAGGTCAGGGCTCAGGGTCTGTCAGACACAGCACTAGTGGCCGGGCAACCTATAAATCGTGGTTCCCTTGAGGGCTGAGCGGATTGATACTCATTTGCGGTTTCTGGCCAGACTCACCAGGCACTTCTATCTATAGGGAAGGCAGAGTGCTGAGTTCTGGCTCCAGAATTCCATATCAAGAAGGCCTGGGGACCAGTCGGTTGAGGATGGAATTGTGAACACAAGCTACAGTTCAATTGAGTCCCAACCGGAAAGCAGTTCCTATGTGCAGTGGCTTATTCAATATATCCAGCACCTGAATAAGGGTGGATGTCAGATATTTGCTCACATTGGAGTTTGTGTCTATGATGACTGACAGATGAAGGGGTGGCTTAAAGAGGCCATGGAGGACTTTTCACGTTGAGGCTTATGAGCTTCTCCAAACAGCAAGGTTTCATTCTATTGGACAGGTGGAGTCTGGCTTATTTGCTCCAGGGTCCCCCATGTGGAAAGTTTGGGTAGCAGGGCTCTACCGCAAAGACGCCTGCAAAGCTCAACTCCATTGACCAATGCAGCTGAGGAACAGACCAAGATCGTTCTGGTGTCTCTGGAGCCAAGGACCAAGTCGTTGAGTTGACATGGAATCTCTTGCAGATGTTCCACAAAGATTGTTTGTTACAAGGGAGATCTTAGAATGTGCTGGTGGCTAAGGTGTTGTGCAGGATTCTACTACCCTGGTCTTTGGCACAGATGAAAGGGCACGGTTTCCTTCTGGGGACACAAATACAGTGTGAGCAAAGATCTGACATCTGCCCTTACTCGGCTGCTGGATATCTCGAATAAGCCACTGCACATTGGAACTGCTTTCTACTTGGACTGAATTGAGTCATAGCTTGTGTTTATAAATCCATCGTCAACCTACTAGTCCCCAAGCCCTCATGATAGGGAATTCTGGAGCTACAATGCAGCATTCTGACTTACCCATAGAAAGAAGAGGTGCCTGGTGAGTCTGCCCAGAAACCCCACATGAGGATAAATATGCTTAGCCCTCAAGGGAACCCAGATTTATAGACTGCCCTGGCCACTAGTGCTGTGTCTGACAGAGCATGAGCCCCGAAATATTGTCAGCTACCAAGAGAGCAGGCCCCATTACCAGCATGCGAGACTGGTCATGTGCCAAGTCCGTCATCTCTACTCATCCTTGGTATTCAGGCACCTTTCCCCAGACCTTTGCTGGAGACCCTGCCAATGGGGGTACCTGAAGCACAATAAAGAACTCCTCTTTCCATGGCTGGAAGCCTGGATGTTGTGATGGGTGTCCAACCCTCAAAATGGGAGCCTGCTATATGGCCAATGAGACCACGCCCTCTCCGGAGTGCCCTCCTGAGCACAAACAGGCATGGTGATCCTGTGCCTGAGCATGCTTTCCAACAAGCCCTCTCAGTTACACCACTAGGATCTTGCATTGCAGGCCTGGAATGCCCCTAGGCCCAAATCCTAAAACTTGGTGGGATTTTTCCAGGCACCCAGACCCAGAACCCATCTCTGGAATCCCTGTTTTGGAGTACCCCTAAGTTGGAAAACAGCACTCTACCCTGTTTTGGGGTACCCCTAAGAAGGAAAAGAGCACTCTTTTCTACTCTGAAAAAGCCACCAATCTATGGAGAGCCACCAGGATCCTTAGAGAGGAAAAGTCTCCCTTTAAACCATGAGAAAACACCTACATTCCAAGCCCATCCTGGACACACATACAGAGAGAAAAGCCTGTGTTACCAGCTTCCAGTCACCCTAATTACAGTTCCTGATATGCTGCCCTCTAGACCTATGCTTTGGCCCTGTGATCACCTTGCCACTCTCCCTAACCCAAATTTGTGTTTGCAGACTTCCCTCCGAAATCCATGGCTCTCATGCCTTCCAGGATGGGGTCTTTAGAGCCTGACAACAGGACTGGGCCTGCCATCCCCAAGGAAACTGTGACCATCACTGTTTCCCATAGCCTCCAGATTAGGAGAAACCTGCAAGGCCCCTGAGCCCACCCCAATATTGGAAGTGGATCTGGATGCAAATGCACAATCTGAAACACCCTGATCACCTACATCCGGACAGACACCCAAGTCATTGGTCCTTAGTCAGAAAATTGAACCTGACGTGCACCTAGGACATCATTGGAACCCTAGATTAGGTTTCAAGCATCTGTCCTCAGAGGTCTGTTCTTGAATACCAAGTTAGGATACAACATATGTACCCTGAGCCACAAAACAGAACATATCCTCTCCCAAGAAGGAAACTGTGCACATCGACCTGTGCCAAACCCTCGGTGTAGGAGAATCCTTCATGGCCCCTTAGCCACCAGCACATTCTAAGAACTCCCTTGTAACAAACCAGTATTGGGACAACTCTGCAAGATATTCCATGTCCACTCAAGGCCTTGGAACTTGGCCCCAGAATCACCAAAATGAACCTGTCATGTTCCTCAGCTGCAATGGTCATTGGACGTGTGCTTTCCAGTAATCCATGCGGGAGGGCTCTGCTACCCAAACTTTCCACATGGGGGACCCTGAAGGAAATAAACCAGACTCCTCCTGTCCATTAGAAGGAAACCTTGTTGTATGGAGCATCTCACAATACTAAGCGTGGGTAATCCTCCATGGCCTCTTGAAGCCACCTGTCCATTTATCGGTCATCATAGATAGAAACTCCACTGTGAGCAAACATTTCCCATCTGCCCTTACTCAGGTGATGCATATCTCGTATAAGCTGCTGAACATTGGAACTGCCTTCTGCTTGGCACTCAATTTAAGCGTAGCTGGTGTTTAAAATTGCATTTTCACCCTACTTGGCCCTAAGCCCTCTTGATAGGGAATTATGGAGCCATAACTCAGCATTCTGCCTGCCCCACAGAAAGAAGTGCTTCGTGAGTCTGCGCAGAAACCCCACATGAGGATCAGTCTGCTCGGTCCTCTAGTCAACCCCAATTTATAGGCTTCTCTGTCCACAAGTGCTGTGTCTGACAGAGCCTGAGCCTAGAACTTGTGTCAGCCACCCAGAGAGCGGGGCCCGTATCCAGCATGTGAGAATGGCCATGGCCCAAATCTGTCATCTCTATGCATCCTTGGTATTCAGACATCTGTCCCCAGACCTTTGCTGGAATCCCTGCCAATGGGGGAACCTGAAGCACAATAGAGAATTCCTCCTTCCCCATGACTGGAAAGCAGGCCATTGGAATGGGTGTCCATCCCTCAGGGTGGGAGCCAACACATGGGTAATTGGACCACGCCCACTCCTGAGGGCCACCCTGGGCACAAACAGGCATTGTGACTCTCAGCGTGAGCATGCTTTCAAACAAGCCCTCTCAGTTACACCAACAGGATCCCACATTGCAGGCCTGGTATGCCCATAGGCCCAAATCCTAACCCTTGGTGGGATATTCCAGGTGCTCAGACCCAGAGCCCATCTCTGGAATCCCTGTTTTGGGGCAACCCTAAGATTGAAAATAGCACTCTTCCCTTCCCGGAAAGCCATCAAAATATTGGGAGCCACCCGTATCCTTAGAGAGGAACATCTCCCATGGAACCATGAGACAACAGCTGCATTCTGAGGCCATCCTGGACACACAATCCAGATATAAAAGCCTGTGCTTCCGCCTTCCAGTCACTCAAATTACTGCTCCTGACAAGTAGCCCTCCAGGTCTACACATTGCCCTGCGATAACCTCACCACTAACCCTAACCCGAGTTTGTGTTTGCAGACTTCTCTCCCAAAACCATGGCTCATATGCCCTACAGAATGGAGTCTCTGGAGCTGCACCACAGGACTGTGCCTGCCATCCTCATCGAAATTGTGCCTGTCACAGTTACCCAAACCCTCCAGAGTAGGTTGAAACATGCAAGGCCCCTGAGGCCACCCCAATATTGGAGGCTACTCTGGACACAAGTGTGCAGTCTGAAGCACCTTATCACCTACATCTAGGCAGACGCCCATGTCAGCTGTCCTGAGTCTGAAGATTGAACCTCTCACGCCCCTGGGACCTCATTGGAACCCTAGATTTGGTTTCAGGCATCTGTCTTCAGGGACCTGTGCTTGAATACGAACTTATGATACAACATGTGGTCCCTGAGCCTCACAACACTACATCTCCTGTCTCCAGAAGGAAACCGTGCTCTTCGACCTGTGTTAAACCCTCAGGTAGGAGAATCCTGCATGGCACCTTAGCCACCAACACATTCTAAGATCTACCTGTTAACAAACCAGCATTGTGACCCATCTGCAAGAGATTCCATGTCAACTCAAGGCCTTAGTATTTCGCCCCAGAGCCACCCTAAAGAACCTGCCATGTTCCTCAGCTGCATTTGTCAATGGAGGTGTGCTTTCTAGGCATCCATGTGGAAGAGCTCTGCTACCCATACTTTTCACATGGGGGACCCTTGAACAAAAATCCATACTCCACCTGTCCAATAGAAAAAGCAACCTTGCTTTTTGGAGCATCTCACATGCATCAGCGTGAGGAATCCTCCAAGGCATTTGGATGCCACTTCTCCATTTCTCGGCCATCATAGACACAAATTCCAGTGTGAGCACATCTGACATCCACCCTTACTCAGGTGCTGGATATTTCGTTTGTTGGCCATCATAGATAAAAACTCCATCATGAGCAGAAATCTGACCCTTTCCCGTTCATAGGTGCTGGGGATCTCGAAACAACTGCTGCACATTGGAACGACCATGTGCTCGACACTGTACTTAACTGTAGCTTGTATTTTCAGCCTTCTGTTCTCACACTCCTCGCTTTCAAGCTCTCCATATTGGGAATTTGGGAGCCACAATGCAGCCTCTGCCTGCCTACTAGAAAGAAGTGCCCTATGGGTCTGAGTGAAACCCCACATGAGGATCGACCTGCACGGCCCTCTATGGCACCCTAATATTATAGGCTACCCTGTGCACTAATGCTATGTCTGAAACAGCCCGAACCCAAACCTCCTGGCAGCCACCCAGAAAGCGGAACCCATATCCGGCAGGTGTGACCTGCCTTGACCTGAGTCCTTCATCTCAAACCAACCTGGGTATTCACATACCTATCCCAGAACATAGCTCAAATTCCTGCACATGCGGGATCCTGAAGCAAAAAAGAGTACTCCTCCTTCCTCATGTCAGGAAAACTAAATGTTGAGATGGTGGTCCAACCCTCAGATTGGGATCCAGGTGCATGAAACAAGAGACAACGCCCACTCTCCATGGGCAGCTGGGCACAAACAGGCATTGTGACCCTCACCCTGAAAACCATTTCAAACAAGTCCCTGTGGGAACTGGACCAGGGCCCCACAGAGCGGGCCAGTCATGACCCTAGGCCCAAATCTTAAGTCTTTATGGAGTTATCCAGGCACAAGGTCCCAGAACCCATCTCTGGAATCCTGGATTTGAAAGGAAGCCAGACATGGTACACCATGCTCTCTCCTTCCCCCAGTAAGACACCAAACTCTTGGGTGCCGGTCAGAATCCCCAGAGAGGTAGAATATCCCATGGACACATGAGAACACCCCACCATTCTGAGGCCATCCTAACACAATCCAGACAGAAAAGTCTTTGCTCCTGCCTCACAGCTGCACGAATCTCAAATCCTGAGGAGCTGCCCTCAGGGTCTGCAGATCGGGTCTGCCATCACCTCTCTCTGAACCCTTACCCAATTTTGTGTCTGAAGAATTTTGTCCCAGATCCCTTAAACACATGCCTTACAGGATGGGGCCGCCAGAACCACACTACATCACTGGGCCTGCTTTCTGGAGGAAACTCTGCCGTCTCAGTTGTCCAAACCCTCCATATTAGGAGAAACCTGCAAGGCCCCTGAGCCCACCTCAATTTCATAGGCCGCTCTGGAAAAAATGCACTGTTTGACACAGACTCCGCACCTACCTCCAGGAAGACACGCAGGTCAAAGGCCTTGAATCCGAAGGTTGAACATGGCATGCCCATACAACCTCATCAGAACCCCAGCCTAGGTATTCAGGTCTCTGGGCACAGAGGCCTTAAAATCCAACATATCATCCAACATGTGGTCCCTGAGCCACACAAGAGAACCCCTCCTTTCCTGAGAAGGAAAACTGGCTCCTGGGAACTGGGTCTAATTTTCAGGATAGAGAATCCCGCATGGCCTGAGAGCTGCCACCACATTCTAAGGTCTCCCTGTACACCAAGCAGCATTGGGACCTGTTAGACTGAGAACTTCCCTCAACGCAGATCACTTGGAACTTGGAATCAGTGTCATTGGATCAAACCTTCCCTGTTCCTCAGCTGCAATGGTAACGCGAGATGCTCTTCCCAGGCCTCCATTCAGAGAGCTCTGCTATCGAATCTTCCATATGGGGGAACTTGGAGCCCTGTAAACGGACTTCTCCTGTCCCGTAGTAAGACACCTTGATGTTCGGAGAAACTCACAAGCTCCAGCTTGGAAAAATCTATAAGAATTCTTGAGGCCACCCCACCATTCCTTGGATATCATGGATACAAACTCCAGCGTGAGCAGATATCTGACCCTCGCCAAGGTGCTGGAGATCTTGAAACAACTGTTGTACTTTGGAATGGACATGTGCTCAGCACTGAGCTTAACCATAGCTTGTGTTTTCAGACTTCTGTACTCACACTCCTCACCCACAAGCCCTCCATCATGGGTATTCTGGAGCCATAATGCAGCCATCTACCTGCTCACCAGAAAGAAGTGCCCTAAGGGTCTGCGCAGAAACCCCACATGAGGATCCAGTTGCACACCTCTCAACGGCACCCCAACATCATAGGCCGCCCTCTGCACAAATTCTCTGTCTGACATAGCTCGAGCCCGACCACCTGTCAGCCACCCAGACAGCGGGCCCCATTTCCTGCAGGTGGGTCCTGCCTTGGCCTGAGGACCTCATCTCGAAGCAATCTGGGTATTCAGGTACCTGTCCTAGAACTTAGCTCAAATCCCTGACCATTGGGGACCCTGAAGCACAAAAAAGTACACCTCCTTCCCAATGACAGGAAAACTGAATGTTGAGATGACTGGTCAACCCTCAGAGTGGGAACCAGGAGCACGGGCCATGAGACCACGCCCACACAGGATTGGCATCTGGGCACAAACAGGCATTGTGACCCTCAGCTTGTGAACCATTTCTAACAAGCCCCTCTAGAGTTACCAGGAGAACATAGAGCGGGCCTGCCATGCCCCTAGGCCCAAATCCTAAGCCTTGTTGGGGTGATCCAGGCTCCCAGACCCAGAACCCATCTCTGGAATGCCTGTTTGGATAGGACCCCTGACATGGAAAACTGCGCTCCCCCCATCCCCCAGAAAAACACCGAACCCTTGGGTGCAGGGCAGAATTCCCAGAGAGGTAGAATCTCACATGGACCCATGTGAGGCCACCCCACCATTTCATGGCCATCTTAGACAAAGAATCCAGACAGAAAAGCCTGTGCTCCTGACTCCAGGCCGTCCGAATTTCAAATCACGAGGAGCTGCCCTCAGGGTCTCCATATCGGGTCTTCCATCACCTCGCCCCTAACTCGTACCCGAGATTGTGTCTGAAGACTTTGGACACAAAGTCCCGACCCATATGCCCTCCAGGATGGGGCCTCCAGGGCCACACCACATCACTGGGTCTGCTCTCCCGAGGAATCTCAACCCGTCTCAGTTTCCCCAACCCATCAGATTAGGAGAAACCTGCAATGCCCCTAAGCCCACCCCAATTTCATAGGCCACTCCAGAAAAAATGCACAGTCTGACACAGTCTCAGAATATACCTCCAGGAAGACAAATAGGTCAATGGGAAGGAATGAATGGCCTAATACCGTGGGAGGTCCGATGTCCTGGATGTGCAGCCAGCTGTCTCGGTGTCTGTCTGAAGGTCTGGGATCAGGCTATGTAAGACAGAGCATTATTGCTTAGGCTAGCCTATGCAATCGGGATGTTGCCAAGGGCCGAGCAGGTTGATTTTCATTTGGGGTTTCTGGGCAATGCCATAGACAATGTTTTTCTTCTAGAGGGAAGGCAGAGTGCTTCGTTGTGGCCCCAGAATTCCCAATAGGGAGGGCTTGTGGGCCAGGAGTGTGAGAACGAAAGTCTGAAAACAGAAGCTAGGGTGAGGTTTGGAGCCAAGGGCACGGCAGGCCCACTCCACAGAGGCTGAAATGAAATCTCCTGCATTTGAAGTCAGGGTGAGGATCAGACGTTGGCTGAGGCTGGAGTTTGTGTCCATGATGGCACCTTCATGAAGCGGGGGCCTCATGAGGCCAAGGAAGTTTTCCCACGCTGAGTTTGGAGGCTGCTCCAAACCACAAGGTTTCCTTCTGTGGGACAGTCGAGTCCTGTTGGATGGCTCCAGGACGTCCTATACGGAAGGACTGGAGAGCAGGGTTAGACAGATGGATCCTTGTACAGAATGCCTCATATTCCCATTGGTCATTAATGACAAGACATGTTTGATCTGATGGCTCTGGAGCAAGCTACCCAGGGTGCTGAGTTAAAATGGACTCTCCTGAGGATGCGTCATAATGTGCGTTTGTGTCCATCGAGAACTTGGAATGTGTTGGTGGTTCAGGGGCCCTGCGGAATTCTCCTACCTGAAGGGTTTGATACAGCTCCAATAAGCTTCCCATGTGGAGACAAGATGGGTTCAGTTTGGTGCCTCAGAAAATCCCCATATGCTGGTCTTCAAAACCAGTCCTCTGAGGATGGACACCTGGAAACCAAAGCTAGGGTTCAGATTAGGGACTAGGGGCCTGTCCATTTCAATCTTTTGTCTCTGGGAACACCGTCTGAGTGTCTAAGTGGAGATAGTAGCTCAACTGGTGTCAGAGTGCCCCTCTTATTCCAGGGCAGACTACAGTATCGGGATGGCCTCAGGGCCTTGGAGGTTTTCCCTACCTGTAGGGTTGTAGTCAATGGATTGGGCAAAGTGTCCTTGGAGAGGACAGGCACAGTCTTTCAGTGTGGCTCCAGAGGCCCTAGCCTGGAGGTTGTGTGGGTCCAGGCTGTGGGCACAGAAGTCTGAAAACACAAACTCGGCTTAGGTGTGGCGCCGAGGGTATGGCAGGCCGAATCTACAAATCTAGAGGGGAGCTCCTCGGCTTATGAAAGAAGGGCGAGTGGGAGGTGGTCCCTCAGGCTATTGTCTGGATTTTGTTTCCAGGATTGCCGTGGAATGTAGGGATGGCCTCATGGACTAAGGACGAGTATCCCTTTCTGGGGATTTGGTCCAGCTCCCAAGAGTTTGGGGTCATTTTGTGGGAAGGGTGGAGTCCTGTGTCTGGCTCAGGTGTCTGCAAGAAAGGGATTCCATTGCAGAGTCCCAGGTACAGGCTACTGGAAAACTCAAACTCTGGTGAGGATTGTGAGCATAGGTTCTTGGCAAGCCCCATATGCGGGCTCTTGGTCCAGGCCCTGAGAGGAATTACTTCGACATGGGCTTACACTGAGGGTCACAATGCAAGTTGGTTCCAAGGCAGCACTCAAGTCTGGGCGTGGTCTCAGGGGCCATGAAGGTTTCTCCTACCCTGAAGGTGTGACTCCATGCCAACAGAAAGCTTAAGAGCCATGGGGAAAAAGGAGTTCTGATTTGTGCTTCAGGTATCCACCTGTGTGGCGATTTGATATAATGTCTAGGTTCAGATGTCTGAAAACCCAGGTTGAGAATAGATGACGGCATAAGGCCATGGCGTGTCCGATGTGCTGGGTGTGCAGCCAGCTGTCTCCTTGTCTGTGGGGACGCGTGGCCTTAGGCAGTGTCAAAGAGAGCATTAGTGCCCAAGACAGCCTATGCAATTGGGGTGCGTCCAAGGTCCGAGCAGGTTGATCCTCATTTGGGGTTTCCGGAGAGCCCCTTGGTGCAAAGTTTTTCTTCTGGTGGGCGGGCAGAAGGCTGCATTGTGGTTCCAGAGTTCCCAGTCTGGAGGGCTTGTTTGTCAGGAGTATGAGGAAGGAAGTCTGAAAACTCAAGCTAGCGTGAGGTTTTGGGCCAAGGACATGGCAGGCCCACTCTGCAGAGGCTGAATCGAGATATCCTGCATCTGAGGTCAGGGCGAGTATGAGACGCTGCCTCAGGCTAGAGTTTGTGTCCATGATGGCCCCTTCCTGAAGGTGGTGGGGGCTTCATGAGGCCAGGGAGGTTTCCCTACGATGGGATTTGTGAGCTACTCCAAACCTCAAGGTTTCCTTCTCCTGGACAGTCGAATCCTATTGGATGGTTCCAGGATGGCCCATATGGAAAGACTCGAGAGCAGGGGTCTAAGCATGGATGCCTGGAAACACCACCTCATATTCCCACTGGCTGGTCGGTGCAAGGCAGGCTCAATCTGCGGGCTCTTGGGAGAGCTACCCAAAGGGCTGAGTTGAAATGGACTCTCCTGAGGATGGGTCATAATGTGGGTTGATGGCCATGGAGACATTGGAATGTGGCGGTGGCTCAGGGAATATGCAGATTCTCCAACCTGAAAAGTTTGACACAGCTCCAACAAGGAACCTTCCCATGAGGAGACGAGAGGTATTCTGTTTGGTGCCTCAGGAAAGCCCCATATGCTGGTCTTTGAACCCAGGCCTCTGAAGAGTGACACCTGGAAACCAAAGCAAGAGTTCAGATTAGGGCCTAGGGGCCTGTCCGATTCAATCTTCTGTCTCTCAGGACATCTTTCTGCATGCCTGCGTGGAGGTAATTGCTCAGCTTGTGTCAGAATGCCCCTGTTTGTACAGGGCGGCTTACAGTAGTGGGATGTCCTCGAGGGCCTTGAGGTTTCTCCTAATCTGTAGGGTTTCGGCCAATGGAATGGGCACAGTTTCCTAGGAAAGAGCAGGCACAGTCCTGTGGTATGGTTCCAGAGGACCCAGGCTGGAGGCTGTGTTTGCTAGGGTTGTGGAGACAGATGTCTGAAAACACAAACTTGGCTCAGGTTTGGGGCCAAGGTTATGGTAGGCCTGATCTCCAGTCCATGAGGGGAGCTCCTCTGGATATGAAAGGAGGGCGAGTGGGAGGCGGTTGCTCAGGCTTTTGTCTCTGGGTGTTGTGTCCACAATGACGTTTAATGTAGGGGTTGCCTCATGGGCCGTGGAAGGGTCTTTCTCTCTGGGGATTGGCCAAGCTCCCAAGTGTTTAGGGTCATTCTATGGGAAGGGAACAGTACTGTTTTGTGCCACAGGTGTACACCCAGTAGAGGGATTCTAGAGCATAGCAGTGGGTACTGACAACTGGAACACCCACGATCTGGTTAGGCCTGGGTGCCTATGGGCATGGCAAGCCCCATATGTGGGCTCTTGGTCCAGCCACTGAGAGGCGTTATTTGAATAAGGGACTCACGCTGAGGGTCACAATGCGTGTTTGTGCCCAAGGCGGCCCTCAAGCATGGGCGTGGCCTCATGGGTCATGCAGGTTTCTCCTACACTGAAGGATTGACTCACTGCCAACCTCAAGGTTTCTTGCCATGGGAAATGAGGAGTTCTGACTAGTGCATTAGGTTCCCCCTGTGCAGGGATTGGAGATAAGGTCTAGGTTCTGATGCCTGAAACCCAGGTTGAGAAGGGATGATGGCCTACTGCCATGGAGGGTCCCATATTCTGGGTGTGCAACCAGCTATCTGGGTGTCTGTCAGACAGTCTAGGCTCAGACTATGTAAGACAGAGCATTAGTGCATAGGATAGCCTATGCAATTGGGGTGTTGCCGAGGGTCAAGCAGTTTGATCCTCATTTGGGGTTTCTGCGCAACAGTATAGACAATGTTTTCCTTCTGGGGTCAGGTAGAGTGCTTCATTGTGGACCCAGGATTCCCAATCGGGAGGGCTTGTGGGCCAGGAGTGTGAGGACAGAAGTCTGAAAACACAAGCTAGGCTGAGGTTTGGGGCCAAGGGCACAGCAGGACCACTCTGCAGAGGCTGAACCAGGATCTCCTGCATCTGGATTCAGGGTGACAATCAGACATTGGCTGAGGCTGGAGTTTGTGTCCATTATGGCACCTTCATGAAACAGGGGCCTCATGAGGCCATTGCGGTTTTCCCACACTGAGTTTGTGAGTTGCTCAAAACCACAAGGTTTCCTTCTGCAGGACAGTCGAGTCCTTTTGGATGGCTAACAGGATGTCCCATATGGAAGGACTTGAGAGAAGGGTTCGAAGGATGGATGCCTGTACAGCATACCTTGCATTCTCATTGGCTATTTGTGACAAGACATGTTTGATCTGCTGGCTCTGGGGCCAACTACCCAGGGTGCTGAGTTGAAATGGACTCTTCTGAGGATGGGTCATATTGTGGGTTTTTTCCATGGGGATTTTAGAATGTGCTGGTGTTTCAGGGACCCTACAGAATTCGCCTAGCTGAAGGGTGTGATACAGCTCCAATAAGAAATCTCCCCATGTGGTGATGAGAGAGGTTCTGTTTGGTGCCTCAAGAAAGCCCCATATGCTCTTCTTCGAACCCAGGCCTCTGAGGTGTGACACCTGGAAACCAATGAAAGAGTTCAGATTAAGCCTAGGGACCTGTCCATTTCAATCTTCTGTCTCTGCGGACATCTGTCCGCGTGTCTGCACGGGTGTAGTGGCTCAGCTTGTGTCAGAATGTCCCTGTTTGTCCAGGGCCGCTTACAGTAGTGGGATGTCCCTAAGGGCTTATCCGGCTCAATCTTCTTCTATGTACACATCTGTCTACAAGTTTGAGTGAAGGTAGATGCTCAGCTATTGTCAGATCGCCCCATTTGTCCTCGGCGACCTACACTATTGGGATCACCTCGGTGACTTTGGAGGTTTCTCTTAATTTGCAAGGTTGTGGCCAATGGAAAGGGCAGAATTCCTTTGGAAAGGGAAGGTAGTTTTGAGGTGTGGCTCCAAGGGCCCAAGCACGGAGGGTGTGTGGGTCAGGGCTGTGGGGACAGAAGTCTGAAAACACAAACGGCTTAGGTTTGAGGACGTAGGTATGGCAGGCCAGATCTACAAACCGTGAGGAGAAATCTTCGGGATATGAATAAATGGTGAGTATGAGGGGCTTGCTCAGGCTTTTGTCTCTGGATTTTGTATCAACGATGGCCGTGGAATGTCGGGGAGGCCTCATGGGCAATGAACGAGTCTTCCTCTCTGTGGATTTGGCCCGATCCCAATTGTTTTGTGTCAATCTGTGGGATAGGAGGAGTCCTTTCAGTTTTGTTACCTCAGGTGTCCCACCAAAAGAGGGATTCCAAGAGGGAAGGGGTGACTGGACAAACAGAAATCTGCTTAAAAGTTGGGGCCTATGGGACATGGCAAGCCCCATATGCCTTCTAATGGTCCAGCCACTGAGTGGCCTTCCTTGAGGATAGAACTCACGCTGAGGGTCACAATGCCTGTTTGTGACCAACGCAGCCCTGAAGCATGGGCGCGGTCTCATGGGCCACACTGGTTTCAACTACACTGAATGTTGGACAACATGCCAACCACAAGGTTTCTTGCCATGGGGAAGAAGTTCTGACTTCTGCATCATGTTCAACCCTGGGCAGTGATTGGAGATAAGGTCTAGGCTGTGGAGTCTGACAACCGAGGTTCGGAACAGAGGACGACCTAAGGCTATGTCGGTTCCGATGTGCTCAGTTTGCTCAACGATGGCCGTGGGTTGTCGGGAAGGCCTCATTGTCCATGGATGAGGCTCCCTTTCTGTGGATTTGGCCCGTTCCCAAGAGTTTTGGGACAATCTATGGGATGGAATGAGTCATTTCTGTTTTGTTACCTCAAGTGTCCCACCAAAAGAGGGATTCCAGAGCAGAGCCCTGGTGAGGTGTGACTGGAAAACCCAACATCTGGTTTAAGATTGGGGCCTAGGGGGATGGCAAGTCCAATATGCTATCTCTTGGTCAAGTCACTGAAAGTCCTTACTTGAGGACAGGCCTCACGCTGAGGGTACCAATGCATGTTTGTGCCCTCGTGGCACTCAAGCATGGGCGGGTCCTCATGGGTCACGCTGGTTTCTCCTACACTGAATGGTGGAAAACATGCCAACCACAAGGTTTCTTGCCATGGGGAGGAATGAGTTCTGATTTCTGCATCACGTTCACCTCTGAGCCTTGATTGGAGTTAAGGTCTAGGTTCTGAAGCCTGAAGGCTAGGTTGGGAAGAGATGACAACTCAAGGCCTTGGTGGGTCCAATGTTCTCAGGGTGCTGCCATCTGTCTGGGTGTCAGTCGGGAGTCTTGGGCTCAGGCTGTGTCAGACAGGGTACTAGTGCCCAACGAAGGCTGTATAAATCGGGTACAGTCGAGTGGCGTGCAGGTTAATAATCATTTGTGGTTCCTGGGTAGCCCCATAGGGCATCATTTTTCTTCTGGAGTGCAGGCAGAGTGCTGCACTGTGGCTCTGGAATTCCCAAACTGGAGGGCCTGTGGGCCAGGAGTATGAGGATGGAATTGTGAGAACACAAGAGAGGCTTAGGTTTTGGAGCGAGGTCACAGCAGGCACACTTTGGAGAGCTGAATTGAGATCCCGTCCATCTGAAGTCAGGACGAGGGTCAGACGTTGGCTCAGTTTGGTGTTTCTGTCCTTGATGGCCCTTTCATGAAGGGAACGGGTCTACACGATGCCATGGAGTTTTTCCCTCAATGGGAGTTTTGAGATGCTCCAAACCTCAGGATTTCTTCTGCAGGACAATTGAAACGTGTTGAAGGGCTATAGGACACCCCATATGGAATGACTCCAGAGCTCGGTTTTAAGGATGTATGCCTGGGCTGCCCACCTCGCATTTCAATTGTCTCCTAGTGACTAGAAATGTTTGATTGTTTGGCTCATATAGAGAAAGAGAGGGGGTTGAGTTAAAATGGACTCTCTTGCAAATGGATCTTAATGTGGTTTTGTGTCCATGCAGACCTTGGAATGGGGTGGTGGCACCAAGACCCTGAAGGATTCTCCTAACCGGAGGGTTTGAGATAGCTCCAACATGCAAGTTTCCCATTTGGAGACAAGATTTACTCCGATGGTGCTTCAGGAAACCCCGATATGCTGGTATTGGAAACCAGGTCTCTGAGGAAATATGCCTGGAAATCAAAGCAATGGATCCGATTATGGCCTAGGTTGTTGTCCGGTTCAATCTTCCCTGTGGACATCTGTCTATGGTTCTGAGTGGAGGCTGTTGCTCAGCTGGTGTGAGATCACCCCTGTTTGTCCTGGGTGACCAACACTATTGGGATGCCCTGGGGATTTTGGAGGGTTCTCCTAATTTGTATGGTTGTTGGCAATGGAATGGGAAGTTTCCCTTGGAGAGGACAGGCACAGTCCTGAGTGGTGGCAACAGGGGCCCCAGCATGATGGGTGTTTGGTCAGGGCTGTGGGGATAGAAGTCTGAAAACACAAACTTGGCTTAGGTTTGGGGACGTAGGTATGGCAGGCTCGATCTACAGACAGTGAGGTGAACTCTTCGGGATATGAACAAATGGTGAGTGTGAGGTGCTTGCTCAGGCTTTTGCCACTGGATTTTGTGTCAACGATGGCTGTGGAATGTTGGGGTGGCCTCAAGGGCCATGGACGAGTGTCCCTCTGCTGGGATCTGGCCAGATCCCAAGAGTTTGGGCGCATTTTGTGGGATGCGATTTTTTTTTGCTTTTGCTTTTGCTTTTTCTAACCTTTGTTGTCTCAACAAAGTGGGATTCTAGAACAGAGCCATGGGAAGGGGTGACTTGACAGCCTGAACTCCGGTTAAGGATGTGGCCTAGGGCAGAGCAAGCTCCATAAGCGGGCTCTTGGTCCAGCCACTGAGAGGCATTACTTGAGAACAGGGCTCACGCTGAGGGTCACAATGCGTGCTTGTGCCGAATGCTGCCTTCAAGCATGGGCGTCCCCTCATGGGCCACGCTGGTTTCTCCTACACTAAATGTTGGACAACATGACATCCACAATATTTCTTGCCATGGGAAAGGATGAGTTCTGATTTCTGCATCACGTTCACCCCTGGGCAATGATTGGAGATAGGGTCTAGGTTCCAAAGCCTGAAAAACGAGGTTGAATAGAGATGAGGACCTAAGGCTAGGCGGGTCTAATGTGCTGAGTGTGTGGCCAGTGTCTGGGTGTCGGTCGGGAGTTCCGGGCTCAGGCTGTGTCAGACAGGGCATTAGAACCCAGGGATAGACTGTGTAATTGGGTTAGAATCTAGGGGTGTACAGGTTGGTAGTCACTTGGCATTTCTGGGTAGCCCAGAGGGTAATATTTTTCTTCTGGAGGGCAGGCAGAGTGCTGCATTGTGGCTCCAGTACTGCCAAACTGGAGCACTTGTGGGCCAGGAGTGTGAGGACAGAAGTCTGAGAACACAAGTTAGGCTTAGGTTTCGGGGCAAGGGAACGGAATGCATGCTCGGCCGAATAGAGATCTCATGCTTCTGAATCAGGGCGAGGATCAGACATTGGCTCAGTTTGGTGTTTCTGTCCATGATGGCCCCTTCATTAAGGGGGGGGGCATCAGGAGGCCATGGAATTTTTCCCACGATGGGACCTGTGAGATGCTCCAAACCGCAAGGATCCCTTCTGTGGGACAATTGCGATCTGATGGAATCCTCCAGTACGTCCCATATGGAAGGACTCCAGAGCAGTTCTAAGGATGGATGCCTGGGCAGCCCGCCTTGCATTCCAATTTTCCCCTAGTGACAAGACAGTTTCAATCTACTGGCTCAGGGAGAGCAACAGAGGGGGATGAGTTGAAATGGACTCTCCTGCGGATGGGTCCTAATGTGGGTTTGGGTCCATGGAGACATTGGAAAGGGGAGAATTTCCTTCTAGGTACAGGAGATGTTCTGTTGTGTGACTCAGGGAACAGATGTTGTATCATAAGTTGGTTTTAGAGAACAGCCATCTGAGGACAGATGCCTGAAAACCTATTATTGGGTTCCAACAATGTTCTAGGGGCATGTCGGGTTCAATTTTCTGACTCAGGATCATTGCCTTGGGTGTCTGCCTGGATGTAGGTGACCAGGGTGTTTCAGACTTTGCGTTTGCATCCAGAGCCACTTCCAATATTGCAGTGGGATCAGGGACCTTGGAAATTACTCCTAATCTGCCGGGTTTGGACAAATGTGATGGGCAAAGTTTCCTTGGGGATGGCAGGCACAGTCCTATGTTGTGGCTGAAGAGACCCCATCCTGGAGGACATGTGAGGCATGGTTTTGGGAGAGAAGTCTGCAAACGAAAACTGGCTTTAGGCTTCATGGCACAGTGATCGCAGTGCAATGCGTCGACTTGGAGGGCAGCTTGTTAGGAACTTTTAATTAGGGTGACTCTATGGCAGTAGCACAGTGTTTTCTATTAGCATTGCGTGTCCAGGATGACCTCAGAATGGAGGTGTGGTCTCATGGGTCCATGGGAGATTTTTCCTCTCTAAGGATCCTGGTGGCTCCCAAAAGTTTGGTGCCTTTTTCGGGGACGGGAAGAGTGCTGTATTCCATCTTGGGGTGCCACAATACAGGGGTTCCAGAGATGGGCTCTGGGTTTGGGCACTAAGAAATTCCCAGCAAGGGTTAGGATTTGGGCCTGGGGTGTACTGGGCCTGCAATGTGGGATCCTGTGGTGAAATAGAGGTCTTGTTTGAAAGCATGCTCAGGGTGAGGGTCACCATACCTGTTTGTTATTAGGGTGCTCATCAGGAGTGGGAATGGTCTCATTGCCCATGCAGCTGGTTCCCTCTATGAGGGTTGGACAACCATCCCAACAGCTAGGTTTCCTGACATGGGGAAGGAGCAGTATTCTCTTGCACTTCAGGTTCCCCCATTGGCAGGGATTCCAACAAAGGTCTGGAGACAGATGCCCGAATACCAAGAATGTGGAGAGAGGATGGATTGGGTCATGACCAGTCTCACATGCTGGACATGGGCCCCGATTTCTGGGTGGCTGACACAAGGTTGGTTGTCAGGCTGTATCAGACACAGCACTAGTGCCCAGGGAAGCCTAATATCGGGGATCTTCGAGGGCCGAGCAGATGATCCTCATGTGGAATTTTTGGTCAGTCTCAACAGGTACTTCTTCTTTCTATGGGGAAGGCAGAATGCGGTGGTGTGGCTCCATAATTCCCTATCAGGAGTTCTTGGGGACAAGTAGGGTGAGGATGGAATTGTAAACACCAACTACGGTTAAATTCAGTGCCAAGGAGAAGGCAGTTCCAATGTGCAGTGGCTTATTCGAGGTATCCAGCACCTGAGTAAAGGCAGATATCAGATGTTTGCTCACACTGGAGTTTGTGTCTATGATGGCCAACAAATGGAGGGTGGCTTCAAGAGGCCATGGGGGATTACCCATGCTTAGCATTGTGAGATGCTCCAAACAATAAGTTTTCCTTCTACTGGACAGGTGGAGTATGGTTTGTTTGCTCCAGGGTCCCCATGTGGAAAGTTTGGGTAGCAGGGCTCTCCCACATGGATGCTTGTAAGGCACACGTCCAATGAACCTTGCAGCTGACGAACATGACAGGTTAGTTCTGGTAGCTCTGGGGCCAAGTGCCAAGGCATTGAGTTGACATAGAATTTCTTACAGATGGATCCCAATGCTGGTTTGTTACCATGGAGATCTTAGAATGTGCTGGTAGCTAAGGTGCCATGCAGGATACTCCTACCCTGAGGGTTTGGCACAGGTGGAAGATCACAGTTTCTTTTTTGTGACATGAGATGTACTCTTGTGTGGCTCAGGGTCCACATGTTGTATCCCAACTTGGCATTCCAGAAGAGCTTACTGAGGTCAGATACCAGAAACATAATCTAGGGTTTCTATGATGTCCTAAGTGCACGTAAGTTTCAATTTTCTGACTCAGGACCATTAACGTCGGTTTCGGCCTGGATGTAGGTTATCAGAGTGTTTCAGACTGTGCATTTGCATCCAGATCAGCTTCCAATATTGGGTTAGGATCAGGGGCCTTGGAGGTTTCTCCTAATCAGAAGGGTTTGGGGAAATGTGATGGGTAAAGTTTCCTTGGGGATTGCAGGCACAGTCCTGTGGTGTGGCTCCAGAGACCCCACGCTGGAAAGCATGTGAGCCATGGTTTTGGGAAAGAAGTCTGTAAGCAAAAATTCGGGTTAGTGTTAGTTGCAAGGTGGTCACAGGCCCAATTCGAAGATGTTGAAGGAAGATATTCAAAACTATAATTAGGGAGATTGGAAGTCGGTATCACACTCTTTTCTATCTGGATTGTGTGTCCAGGATGGACTCTAAATGCAGGTGTGTTCTCATGGGCCCATGGGAAACTTTTCCTTTCTAAGGATCCTGGCGGCTCCCCATAGTTTGGTTACTTTTTCGGGGAACTGGAGAGTGCTGTTTTCCATCTTAGTGGTGCCCACAACAGGGATTCCAGGGACAGGCTCTGAGTCTGGGAACCTGGAAAATCCCGCCAAAGTTTAGGATTTGGGCCTAGAGGCACAGCAGGCCTGCAATGCAGGATTCTGGTGGTACCACTGAGAGGGCTTGTTTGAAAGCATGCTCAGGCTGAGGGTCACAATGCCTGTTTGTGCCCAGGGTGGCCCCTAGGAGAGGGCGTTGGCTCATTGGCCATGGAGCTGGCTCCCATGTTGATAGTTGAACACCCATCCCAACAGCCAGGTTTCCTGACATAGGAAGGAGGATTTCTCTATTGTGCTTCAGGTTTCTGCAATGGCAGGGATTCCAGCAAAGGTCTGGAGACAGCTGCCTGAATAACAAGGATTTGTAGAGATGATAGAGTAGGGCCATGGTCAGCCCCACCTGCTAGATATAGGTCCCGCTATATGGGTGGCTGACACTAGGTCGGGGCTTAGGCTCTGTCAGATACAGCACTAGTGGCCAGGACAGCCCATAAACTGGGGTTCCCTTGAGGGCTGAGCAGATTGATCGTCATGTGGATTTTCTGGGCAGATTCACCAGACACTTCTTATTTCTATGGGGAAGGCAGAATGCTGCAATTAAGCTCTAGAATTCCTTATCAAGAGACATTGGGGACCAGTGGGTTGAGTATGGAATTGTAAACACTAGCTAGGGTTCAATTCAGTGCCAAGAGAAAGGCAGATCCAGTGTTCAGTGGCTGATTCGAATATCCAGCACCTGAGGAAGGGCTGACGTCTGATATTTGCTCACACTGAAGATTGTGTCTATTATGACTGACAAATGGAGGGGTGGCGTCAAGAGGACATGTTGGATTTCCCATGCTGAGGCTTGATATGTTCCAAACAACACGGTTTCCTAACCCTGGACAGGTGGAGTTCGGTTTGTTTGATCAAGGGTTCCCCATGTGGAAAGTTTAGGATGCAGAGCTCTTCCACATGGATGCCTGGAAAGCACACCTCAATTTTCGTTACAGCTGAAGAACATAGCAGGTTTATTCTGGTGGCTGTGTTGCGAAGTACAAAGGTCTTGATTTGACATGGAATGTCTTGCAGAAGGGACATATATTACCATGGATATCTTACAATATCCTGGTGCCTAACGTTACGTTCAAGATTCTCCTACACTGAGGGTTTGGCACAGGTCGAAGAGCACGGTTTCCTTCTAGGGAGAGGAGATTTTCTGTTTTGAGGCTCAGGGACGACATGATGCATCATAAGTTAGTATTCAGAACAGGTGCCTGAGGGCAGGTGCCTGAAAACCCAATCTAGGGTTCCAGTGAGGTCCTAGGGGCATGTCAGGTTCAATCTTCTGACTCAGGACCATTGACTTGGCTGTCTGCCTGGATTGAGCTGTTCAGATTTTTTCAGACTGCACATTTGCGTCCAGAGTGGCTGCCAGTATTAGGGTGGGCTCAGGTGCCTTTCAGTTTTCCCCTAATCTGTAAAGTCAGGGAAACTGTGATGGGTACATTTTCCTTGGGGATGGCAGGCATAGTCCTGTGGTGTGTCTAGAGAGACCCCATCCTGGAGGGCATGTGAGCCATGGTTTTGGGAGAGAAGTCTGCAAACAAAAATTCAGGTTCAGGTTAGTCACACGGCGATCGCAGGTCCAGTGCATAGACCTCGAGGGCAGCACATCAGGAACTGTAATTAGGGTGACTGGAAGGTGATAGCATAGGCTTTTCTATCTGGATTGTGTGTCCAGAATGGCATCGGAATGCAGGTGTATTCTCATGGGTCCATGGGAGACTTTTCCCCTCTAAGGACCCTGGTGTCTCCCCATAGTTTGGTAGCTTTTCCAGAGAAGGTAAGATTGCTGTTTTCCATCTTCAAGGTGCCCCAAAACAGGGATCCAGAGATGGGCTCTGGGTCTGGGCACCTGTAAAATCCAACTGAGGTTTAGAATTTGGGCCTAGGGGCGTACAAGGCCTCCAATGTGGGAACCTTTGGTGGAACTGAAAGGACTTGTTTGAAAGCATACTCAGGCTGAGGGTCACAATTCCTGCTTGTGCCCAGGGCAGCCCCCATGAGTCGGCGTTGTCACATTGGCCATGCACCTGGGTCTCACTATGAGGGTTGGACACCCATCGCAACAGCCAGGTTTCCTGCCTTGGGGAATGAGTAGTATTCTGTTGTGCTTCAGGTTCTACCCTTGTCAGGGATTCCAGCAAATGTCTGGAGACAGGTGCCTGAATAACAAGGATGGGTAGAGATGACAGACTTGGGCCATGGCTGGTCTCACATGCTGGATATGGGGCCCACGTTCTGGGAGGTTGAAACTAAGTCTAGTCTCAGGCTCTGTCCAACACAGCAATAGTAGCCAGGGCAGCCTATAAATCAGGATTCCATCGAGGGATGAGCAGATACATCCTCATGTGTGGTTGCTGGGCAGACTCACCAGGCACTTCTTCTTTCCATGGGGAAGGCAGAATTCTGTGTTGTGGCTCCAGAATTCCCTATCATGAGGCCTTGGGAGCCAGTAGGGTGAGGATGGAATTGTAAACACAAGCTATGGTTCAATTCAGTGCCAAGCAAAAGGCAGTTCCAATGTGCAGTGTCGGATTCAAGATATCCATCACCTGAGTAAGGGTGGATGTCAGATGTTTCTTCACACTGGAGTTTATGATTATGATGGCCGACAATTGGAGGGGTTGCGTCAAAAAGCCTTGCAGGATTTCCCATGCTGAGGCTTGTGAGATGCTCCAAACAGCAAGGTTTCCTTCCACTGGAGAGGGGGAGTCTGGTTTGTTTGCTCCAGTGTCCCCCATGTGGAAAGTTTGGGTAGCAAAGCTCTCCCTCATGGATGCCTGGAAAGCACACCTCCATTGACCATTGCAGCTGAGGAAAATGGCAGGTTCATTCTTGTGGTTCTGGGCGAAGTACCAAGGCCTTAAGTTGACAGGGAATCTATTACAGATGGGCCACAATGCTGGTTTGTTACCATGGAGATCTTAGAATGTTCAGGTGGCTATGGTGCCATGCAGGCATAAACTCTATAAAAGTTAGTCTGTGAGGCTGGGAGGGGTTGCCTCTTTGCAAGAGACGACACTGACCAGTCAGTTTGATTCTCAATGCTGGCATGAAATAAAACTTTGCTTGACCTTCATTTTGTATCAGTCTTGCTCCTTTGATTACAGACCCTAACATTGGGGGGGCAACTGGATTCAAATGACAAGAACTGAGCCAGCATAGGATTTTTTGGGAAAAGCCTCCAGAAGTAAGATCACGGGATCCTATTTGTCTGTCTGGTTAGTGCTCCAGGGTATGGCCCACCAGGGATAAGATGGATGCAGCCATGCCCCCCAGTGTGAAGTGGATGCAGGGATGCCCCATCCCTCTGCTGGTAGATCTATGGGGGGTTCTGAGTCCCCCGGGCGGTCGTGGGTTTTGGGTCCCCCTATGCTGTCACCGGGGTGTTTGAGTCCCCCAGTAGGTCAAGGGCTTGCTGGGGGGTTTGAGTCCCCCTAGGCGGTTGGGAGTTCGAGTCTCCCTAGACTCACCAGGCACTTCTTCTTTCTATGGGGAAGGCAGAATTCTGTGTTGTGGCTCCAGAATTCCCTATCAAGAGGCCTTGGGAGCCAGTAGGGTGAGGATGGAATTGTAAACACAAGCTATGGTTCAATTCAGTACCCCTAGACGGTCAAGGGGTTTGAGTCCCCATGGGCGGTTGGGGGTTTGAGTCCCCCTAGACAGTCAGGGGGTTTTAGTTCCCCTGAGTGGTTGGGGGTTCAAGTCCCCCTGGGTGGTTGGGGGTTTCGAGTCCCCGTGGGCGGTTGAGGGGTTTGAGTCCCCCTAGGTGGTCAGGGGATAAAGCCCTCACCAGTGGCAGGTTATGGGTAAGAATCCTTTGGCCTGCGGTTGTCTTTGCCTATTCCTTTTGTTGTCTGTTGTGTTGTTTGTTATTATTGAAGGAAATGGGCAAGCAGACAGTACGCAGACTCTGACTTCATCTCTCCGTTCTTCATAATAGATGTAAGGCTTCTCGCTCACTCATTTTGTGTAAGGGCTAAGACTGGAGTCAACTGGAGTTAGTCGAATGCCAGGTTAAGGTGCCAATGCTGCCTCATTGGAGCCGAGCATGGAATATAGTGCCTAGTGCGCCACTTTTCATAAGCAGAACTGGCACTGCGGGATGAACCAACATTGAGACAGAGACTTTAAAGAATATTCCCAAGCAGCTTCAGAAACTCCCTTTGTTTTGGGGAATTCCTTGCCTTTTCTGGCCCAACGTGGACTGCATAGCCCCTCCCACTTGCTGGCGGGAGAGCATGGCATTTGACATGGAGATGGTTATTTGTCTGTCTCAAGGTTTTAATGGGTTATTCTTAAAGTGGCTTCTGAAGTCTTTGGCAACCTGAAACTCTGAAGGGTTGCTTGAATAACAAATGGAATTACATTTTTTGCACATGTAGGTATTAACCAAATGGAATAAAATGCTAGAGCGTTGGCTGCTGGAACTGGGTTTGTGCTTTTGAAATCTGCTGGTGAACACATTCTGTGCTTAACTGATTGATAAATTTGCCATCTAAAGAATTCTGTTGTACTAACTCACAATTGATTTATATTTAGTCTTCAGTAGAGGTTCAGGAATTTCTAAGAGTACAGAATTCTGTTAAGTGTAATTAAGACTGATGGAAATGAGAAAAGCAACTCTGTATGTGAAAAGTAGGAGATAAGTAAAAGTTTGAATCTGAAAAGTGTCTGAATGTATGAATTTGTCTGTATGGCTCCACTTCCGCTATGGAGCCTGAGTGGGCTGCACCCTGAGTCTTGTGGGGTGTCATATGGCATAATGGTCAACTACTCCACGGAGTGTCTGTTCCAGGGTTTATACTGACAGACCTTAGCTAAGATACTCCTAAGTTCCTGAGAGGGACGCGAGCAGGACAGCATCTGAAAAATCCCCCTCCCTTTGTCAGCAACATCATTCACGATGGGAGGGAAACCTAGTAAACTCATTATCTGTTTATTTAAAAAAAAAAAGACACTGGTATAGAAAAGCTGGTTTTCTCTCTGTTTAAAAAGACAAAGTTTTCCTAAGTTAATTGAACTGTTATGGTTTTATCTTTGCCTGCCCAGAAAATTCAGTTTCTATGTTTTGTTTTTTCAGGTGTTTAAAATCCCTAATTATATTTAGGCATGTGTTTTAAAACTTTCTCAGGTTTTAGCAATTGTTGACAGGATTTGAACCAATGATAAAACTTGTGATACATTTGGGAAAATGCCATGCATTTCCTAAAGTTTTAATACGTTGATAGATCACCACTAGATATTGTGATTATGGAAATGTTACATGTTACAAAATTAACCTGATTTTCTTGCCAGTTACTTGGTAAATTCTCATCTCACCAGTTCTTTACCATATCTGTTCTGAGCTTTTGTCATTTGTAATTGTTTTAATTCTCTTGGAAGATAAATTCTGTCTCAAAGAAAATTCATATGGGAGACTTTCAGGACAAATACAGGTCTTTGATATGTTGAAATTCTGGAACTGAAATGGGTAAGAATTTACAGAAGTAAAAGCTGCATTCAGATTAAACCAGAATTATTAACATGGGATTAGGTGAACTGAAAGACTGTAATATTGTATCTCTTGATGTTTTGCCTTATGTTTGCTCTTCCAGACTAGGGAAACTTATTTTTAAATTATCTGTAACTTACAGAGATAAAATGTAGTCATTTGTAAACAAATCAAGGTATTCAAGTCTTTCTCTCTATCTGAAACCTCTGAAATCAAAAGGCCTCAGCAAGTACTCTTTCCTCCATGGCAATCAGTCATTTGCATAAGTTCAATAAGAATCCGTTCTCCTTGTAACAGGACACCATTGGAAACACTGGTTATTTTATTTTACCATTGCTTTGACTGGAATGCCATATTAGAAAAGACTCAGTTATGACTAGACAGCTTAAAGGAACTAAGGTTGACTTTATAAAACCTGGAACATTAAAGTCCTTTGAAACTGTTGGCCTGATACCTTGCTTACAGAGTTCCCAGCAGCCTCATCAGGTGAGTAAAGGATGTTACTTCCTGGCAGGTGCAGTAACCTCAGGACTCTTTGGGGCCCTCGGGAAGAGGAATTCACCCAAGTCAACAGTTATTGCAGTCATGTGTGATGGCAAGTATGTAGTTTGGCTTCTGGACTGGAGAGTCTATCATAAGTTCAACCTAGAGATTCATATGAGAAGTTCCAGAAGAGCATATTTTAAAATATTTATATAATCCCTCACTGTTCTTGCTGAGCTTAGGTAAACAATTAGGCCAAGCTTGTTAAAACTGGACTTGATTTTCATATAAATTAGTCCTGATTTGGCTATCTATGAAAACGAGGGTTATTTTAGAGAGAAAAATTATGTTTTAATAACACACCTTTATGGATGTTAAATTGTAGATTTGATTGTCTTTAAATGTTTGTTTACTTAAGCTAGACAACTTGAGGTAAACTTCAGGGAAGTTGCACAATAGCTCACTCAGACGATTTTGCTTTGTCTGTCAGTCACCCAGGATTTAGGGAACTTCAAAAAATGGAAGGATTTGAAGGGTAGAGTCTGACTGAGTTAGTGGGAATAGCAGAAAAGGTTTTTAACAACAGGGGTGCACAGGAGGATGAAAAACAGACAAAAAAACTGGTTAAGGTTTGGCATAACATGAGGCAGAGAGAAGATGGGTAGGGGATAGTAAATGGAAGGAAAAGCCTATGCACTGAGAAGACAGGCGGGAAGAAATAGATTCAGATCAGTGTACTTACTGTAAAGAAAGAGGACATTGGGCCAGGGAGTGCCCCAAAAGGAAGACAACAATGCTTGCCACCAGAGATTGGAGGGGTTATGGTTCAGAGCCCCTCCCTGAACCTCGGGTAAAAATTGAAGTGGAGGGGAAATCAGTTTATTTTTTGGTGGACATGTGAGCCCAATCTTCGTCTTTACTTAAACCTATTGGAACACAACTTGGAGAGAAAGTCTGGGTACAAGGAGCAAATGGCACAGACAGACATAAATGGGCAACAGAAAGGACTTTAAATTTGGCCTCGGGAAGAGTTAAACATCAATTTTTGGTCCTCCCTAATGCCCCATATAACTTGATGGGAAGAGATCTCCTCCACAAGTTAAGAAATGGCATTCCATTCTCAGAAGGAGGCATGACTGTAACATTGAGACAACCCACTTTACAAGTGCTTATGGCAGCAGTAGATGAATACCTCCTTTACGAGCCAGTCTCAAAACCAGAGGAAACAAAGTTGGGGGAGCCTTCTACAAATCCTACAGGAGGAGTTTCCCGAGATCTGGGCAGAAGGGAAGCACCCTGGCTTGGCCAAGAACAACCTCCAGTGGTGGTAAATTAAAGGTGGCAGCTATGGCTCTTCGCATTCGGCAGTACCCACCTTCCCCGGGAAGCAAAGGAAGGGATAATAAAACACATTAACCACCTCCAAGGAGAGCGGATCCTAGTTCCTTACAAATCTCCATGGAACACATCTTTACTGCCCATCAAAGAGGCCGAGACTGGGGAGTCCTGACCTGTCCAGGACTTGCAGGAAGTTAATAAATGGGTTAAAGTTATGCACCCAATGGTGCCTATCCCCTATACCCTACTCTCCCTCCTAGGCCCCAAAAGAATTGTGTATATGGTCTTAGAGCTCAAGGATGCATTTTTTCTGCATGTCTTTAGCAAAGGAATTCTCAGAACCTTTTTGCTTTTGAGAGGTCTGACCACCAGGAAGGATCCCAAGGCCAGCTCACCTGGACAAGACCTCCTCAAGGGTTCAAGAATTCGCCCACTATCTTCGAAGAGGCCTTACATGAGGATTTGCGTGATGACAGAACCTCAAACCCAGGACTCAATCTGTTAGAGTAAGTTGATGACTTGCTAGTAGCCACTGAGGACTATGAGTCATGTTTGCGGGGGACGAGAGCTCTCTTCCAGACTCTGCATAAAGAAAGGTATTGGGTATCAGCAAAGAAAGCACAGCTCTGTCAGAGCAATGCCACTTAAAGGCTTTGATCTCCATGAGGGAGTCCATTCACAGTCTGTGTCCAGGAAACAGGTTATCACCCGATACACCTGCCCCACCACGTCCAGACAAGTGAGGCAGTTTCTTGGGACAGTGTGCTACTGTAGGCTGTGCGTACCACTTTACAGAGATTGCCTGACCTCTCTAGGAACTGGCAAAAGGAGGTCTCACTATGATAGAGTGGACAGCTGAGGCAGAAGGAGTATTTCAGGAATTACAAACAGCCTTAATGAGTGACCCAGCATTGGTCATCCCAGATGTTACCACGCCCTTCCACATTGCCCAGGACACCAAAAGGGGACTGATATGAATTCAAAAGGAAACTACTTAGCAGATCAAGCTGCAAAGTAAGCAGCCTGAGAAACAGTGCAAGAGCTGGCTCCACTTTCGGCTCTAGCCCTACCAGAAAAACTGGACTATTCAGAGGAAGATCTAAACTATTTACCAAAACGGGATAAATTAGACTACAAAGGAGACTGGCTAAGACTAAAAAAGGAAATTTAATTCTTCTTCGAAGACTAGGTAAGAAGTTAGTAGACCAGATACATCAGGGTACTTATTTGGAGATACGCAAACCCAAGGACCTTATAGGCAAGAAATTCCAGGTTTCTATATTAGGGCATATGCTTCAGGATGTAGTTGATAGATGTGCTCAGTGCCAGGCAGTTGAGGCGGGAAGAAATAGAATTGGAAGAGTGAAAAGAGGAAGAGGTAAGGAACCAGGAATTTATTGGGAAATTGATTTTATAGAAATGAAACCTATAAAATATGGACACAAGTATATGTTAGTTTTTGTAGATAACTTTTCAGGCTGGGTATAGGCTTTTTCCACCAAATGTGAGACGGCAGGAGTGGTAAGCAAAAAAAGGTTACTAGAAGAAATAATTCCAAGTTTTTGTCTGCCTCTCGTGATTGGGTCAGACAATGGCCCTGCATTTGTGAGCTCAGTCTATAGACTTTGGTCAAGACCGTGGGCAGAAATTGGAAACTAAATTGTGCCTATCGGCCCCAGAGTTCCGGGCAAGTAGAGAGAATGAACCAGACTCTTAAAGAGACCTTGACAAAACTAATTCTGGAGACTGGCGGTGGATGGGTGGATCTCCTTCCTTCGCCCACCTCACGGAATGATGTACACCCTATTTAAACAAGGTGACCCCATTTGAAATAATGTTTGGGAGACCAACCCCCCCCATTCTGTCCTCGGCTACAAGAGTTTGCCCTAACAGAAATTACTGATCAGTCTGTACTCCAGTCACTGCAGGCATTATAGTCTGTCTTAAAAAAAAAAAAGCCCATGCCGGAATCCGGACTGCCCACACTGGGATGGAGACAGAGGTGGAATCACATCCATACCAACCCAAGGACTTGGATTGGATATGTCGCTATCATGTGGAGAACTTGGAGCCTCACTGAAAGGGAATATATACTGTTATCCTGACCACCCCCACAGCAATAAATGTAGAAGGCATCAGGGCCTGGATTGACGAGGTTCACGTCAAGCAAGCTGAGGATAAAGATGCCCCCCCCAGAGGTAGTAGCCTCAGCCAATGGACTCGCTGACCATGGACTAAAGCGAAGACTCAAAAGACTATGAGTTTTTTTGTTGCTCTTATTTGTAACTCTTTATGTAAAGTATAAGTAGGAAATTAGATGAAATGGTTAATGGCTAACTCATCAGCCGACTCTGCACTAGTGTCATTTGTACAAAAGAAAACTAAAGCGATGAAAATGTTAGACTTACATGCTCAATATAACCCCTTACAACCAGAGAACATAGAACTGGCTGAAAAGTCAAGGATTTGACTAATCTCCAAAGAAAAGAGGGAATGTAAGGGCCTGGTTGGCCAGAGGGCGTCATTTTGTGTTTATGTAATTTACTTAGATTGACCCTTTGCACTAAACTTAGATTGACACTGCCCCTCCCAGAGGAACTTAATTGCAAAGCCTACATACAGGGGCAGGTCAGGCCAGATGAAGACATCCATTCTGTGGGACACGCCTATATCTCCTAGGGTAAATTGAAATTCAGTTGGGCACACGTCTGTTACTTAGCATTTTACTTAGCACATCTGTTACTTTAGCATCCGTGTGAGGCAGACATACCATGCATGTGCAATATTCTCTTTGTACTGCAATCTCATTGGCCACCTGTGTATAGCCTGGCTAAACTACCTCTATAAAAGTTATTCTGTGAGGCTGGGAGGGGTCGCCTCTTTGCAAGAGACAGCCCTGACCGGTCAGTTTGATTCTCGATGCTTGGCACAAAATAAAGCTTTGCTTGACCTTCGCTTTGTATCAGTCCTGCTTCTTTGATTATGGACCCTAACACCCCAATTTGCAGGGATTCCAGGAAAGGACTGGGGAGAGATGCCTGAATAGCAAGGATGGGTAGATATAATAGACTTGAGCCATGACCGATCTCACATGCTGGGTATGGGCCCCGCATTCTGGGAGGAGGGCACTAAGTCGGGACTCAGGCTTTCACAGACAAAGAACTAGTGGCCAAAGCAGCCTATAAATGGGGTTCCCTCGAGGGCCGAGAACATTGAACCTCAAGTGGGGTTTCAGGACAGAATCACAAGGCACTTCTTCTTTCTATCGGGATGGCAGAATACTGTGATGTGGTTGGAGAATTCACCTGACTTCACATGGAATTTCTTGCTGATGGGTCTCAATGCTAGTTTGTTACCAGGGATATCTTAGAATGTGCTGGTGGCTAAGGGACCATGAAGGATTCTCGCACCTTGAGGGATTGACACAGGTTGAAGGGCAGAGTTTTCTTCTGGGAACAGGAGATGTTCTGCTGTGTGGCTCAGGGAACATGTGTTGTATACTAAGTTGGTATTCCAGAACAGGCCTCTGAGGACAGATGCATGAAAAACTAATCTAGGGTTCCAATGAAGTCCTAGGGGCATGTCAGGTTCAATCTTCTGACTCAGGACCTTTGACTTGGGTGTCTGCCTCGATGGAGGTGATCAGGGTGTTTCAAACGCACATTTGCGTTCAGACCGGCCGCCAATATTGGGATGGTATCCGGGTCCTTGCAGGTTTCTCCTAAAGTGGAGGGTTTGGGCATATGTGACACCCACAGTTTCCTTGGGGATGGCCGGCACAGCCCTCTGGTGTGACTGCAGAGACCCCATCCTGGAAGGCATGTGAGCCATGGTTTTGGGTGAGAAGTCTGCAAATACAAACTCAAGTTAGGGTTAGTGGTGAGTTGATTGCAGGCCCAATGCATAAAACTGGAGGACAGCTGATCAGGAACTGTAATTAGGGTGACTCGAAAATTGTAGTACAGGCTTTAATATCTGGATTATGTGTCCAGGATGGCCTCAGAATTTAGGTGTGGTCTCATGGGTCCATGAGAGATTTTTCCTCTCTAAGGATCCCAGTGGCTCCCAATACTTTGGTGGCTTTTTCGTGGAAGGGAAGAGTGATGGTTTCCAACTTAGAGGTGCCCCAAAATAGGGATTGCAGAGATGGACTCTGTGTCTGGGCGCTTGGAAAATCCCACCAAGGCTTAGTATTTGGTCCTAGGGGCATACCAGGCCTTGGTTTTGGCTTCAGAATTCCCTACCAATGCCCGGTCCTGGTGGTACAACTGAGAGGGCTGGCTTGAAGGCATGCCCAAGCTGAGTGTCACAATGCCTGTTTATGCCCATGTTGACCCTTAGGAGTGGGCGTGGTCTCATTGGCCATGCAGCTGGCTCCCCCTCTGAGTGTTGGAAACCCATCCAAAAAGCCACATTTCCTGCCTTGTGGAAATAGGAGTTCCCTATTGTGCTTCAGGTTCCCCCATTGGCAGGGATTCCAGCAAAGGTCTGGGGACAGATGCCTGAATACTAAGGATGGGTAGAGATGATGGACCTGGGACATGGCCAGTCTAACATGCTGGATATGGGCCCAGCTCTCTGGGTGGCTGACAGGAGGTCGGGGCTCAGGCTCTGTCAGACACAGAACTAGTGGCCAGGGTAGCCTATAAATCGAGGGCCAAGCTGATTGAACCTCATGTAGGATATTCTGGCAATCTCACCAGGCACTACTTCTTTCTGTGGGGAAGGCAGAATGCTGCATTGTGGCTCCAGAATTCCCTATCAAGAGGGCTTGGTGACTAGTAGGGTGAGGGTGGAATTGTAAACACACCCTACAGTTTATTCAGTGCCAAGCAGAAGGCAGTTTCAATGTGCAGCAGCTGAATCGAGATATCCAGCACCTGAGTAAGGGCGGATGTCAGATGTTTGCTCACACTGGAGTTTGTTCCTATGATGACCAACAAATGGAGAGGTGGCATCAAATGGCCATGGAGGATCTCCCAAGCTGAGGCTTGTGAGATGCTCCAAGGAGCAAGCTTTCCTTCTACTGGACAGGTGGAGACTGGTTTGTTTGATCCACGGTCCTCCATGTTGAAAGTTTGGGTAGCAGTGCTGTACCGCATGGATGCCTGGAATGCACACCTCCATTGACCATTGCAGCTGATTAACATGGCAGGTTTGTTCTGATGGCTCTAGGGCGAATACCAAGGCAGGAAACATGGTTTTTGGGATGGTTGAGAGGTAATGGCTTGAAGATGGGTCAAAATACTGGTTTGTTACCAGGGAGATCTTAGAATGTTCTGGTGTCTAAGGGGTCGTGCAGGATTCTCCTATCCTGAGGGTTTGACACAGGTCCAAGAGCACGGTTTCCTTCTAGGGGCAGGAGTTTTTCTGTTGTGTGGCTCAGCGACCACATGTTGTATTATAAGTTGTTATTCCAGTACAGGCCACTGAGGACAGATACCTCAAAACCAAATTGGATTTCCAATGTGGTACTAGAGGCGTGTCAGGTTCAATCTTCAGACTTGGAACCATTGACTTGGATGTTTGTCTGGATGTAGGGCATCTGGGTGTTTCAGACTCTGCATTCACGTCCAGAGCTGCCTCCAATATTGGGGTGGGCTCAGGGCCTTTTCAGGTTTCTCCTAATCTGGAGGGTTTGGGCAACTGTGACAGTCAAACTTTCCTTCGGATGGAGACACAGTCCTGTCATGTGGCTCCCGACACCAGATCCTGGAAGGCATGTGAGCCATGGTTTTGAGAGAAAAGTCTGCCAACACAAACTTGGGTTAGGGGTAGTGGTGATGTGATCGCAAGCCCCGTGCAAAGACCTGGAGCAGAGATTGTCAGGAATTGTAATTAGGGTGACTCTAGACGGTAGCACAGGCTTTTATATTTGGATTGTGTGTCCGCAATGGCCTCAGAATGCAGGTGTTGTCTCATGAATCTGTGAGAGATTTTTCCTCTCAAAGGATCCTGGCAATTCCCAATACATTGGTGGCTTTTTTGGGGAATGGAAGAGTACTTTTTTCTATCCTAGGGGTGTCCCAAAACAGGGATTCAATAGACAGGCTCTGAATCTGGGTGCCTGGATAATCCAACCAAGGGTTAGGATTTGGGCCTAGGGGTGCCACAGGCCTGCAATGTGGTATCCTGGTGGTGTAACTGAGAGGGCTTGTTTGAAAGCATGCTCAGGCTGAGGGTCACAATGCCGGCTTGTGCCCAGGGTGGCTCTCAGTAGTGGGTGTGGTCTCATTGGTCATGCAGCTGGCTCCCACTTTGAGGGTTGGACACCCATACCAACAGAGAGTTTTCCTGCCATAGGGAAGGAGTTCTCCATTGTGCTTCAGGTTCCCCCATTGGCAGGGATTCCAGGAAAGGTCTGGGGACAGATACATGAATAACAATAATGGGAAGAGATGATGTCCTTGGACCATGGACGGTCTTACATGCTGGCTTCGTGCCCCGCTGTCTGGAAGGCTGACATGACGTAGGGGCTCAGGCTCTGTCAGAGACAGCACTAGTGCCCAGGGCAGTCTATAAATCAGGGTTCCCTAAGGCAGGAGTAGATTGATCCTCATGTGTGGTTCCTGGGAAGACTCACCAGGCACTTCTTTTTTTTTTATGGGGAAGGCAGAATGCTGTGTTGTGACTCCAGAATTCCCTATCAAGTGGGCTTGGGGACCAGTAGGGTGAGGATGGAATTGTAAACATACACTACAGTTCAATTCAGTGCCAGGTGGAAGGCATTTCCAATGGGCTGCTTCTTATGTGAGGTATCTAGCATTTGAGTAAGGGTGGATGTCAGATGTTGCTCACACTGGAGTTTGTGTCTATGATGACTGACAAATGGAGGGTTGGCATACAGAGGCCATGGAGGATTTCCCGTGCTGAGATGCTCCAAAGAGCAAGGTTTCTTTCTACTGGACATTTGGAGTTTGGCATGTTAGCTCCAGGGTCCCCTATATGGAAATTTTGGGAAACAGAGCTCTCCTGCATGGATGCCCGGAAAGCATATCTCAATGGACCATGCAGCTGAGGAACATGGAAGTTTCGTTCAGGTGGCTCTGGGGTGAAGTACCAAGGCCTTGAATTGACCTGAAATGTCTTGCACAGGGGTTAATATCCTGGTTTGTTACCAGGGAGACTGTGCTGATGGCTAAAATGCCATTAGAAGTCTCCTAACTTGAGGGTTTGACACAGGTCCAAGAGCACGTTTTCCTTCTGGGGACAGGAGTTTTTCTGCTGTGTAGCTTAGGGACCACATGTTGTATCATAAGTTGGTATTCCAGAACAGGCCTCTGAGGACAGATGCATGAAAAACTAATTGGGGTTTCAATGAGGTCCTAAGAGCATGTGTGTTTCAATCTTCAGACTCCAAATCATTGACTTGATTGTTTTTCTAGATGTAGGGACTGAGGATGTTTCATACTGCACAGTTGCATCTAGAGCAGCCTCCAATATTGGGGTGGCCTCGGGGGCCATGCAGGTTTTTCTAATCTGGAGGATTTGGGCAAGTGGGTTGGGCAAAGTTTCCTTGGTTATGGCAGGCAAAGTCTTGTGGTGTGGCTCCAGAGAGGGAATGTGATCCATTGTTTGAGAGAGAAGTCTGAAAACACAAACTAGGGTTAGGGTTAGTGGTGAAATGATCACAGGCCCTGTGCATAGACCTGGACGGCAGCTCGTCAGGAACTGTAAATAGGGTGATGCGAGGCAGTAGCACAAGCTTTTATATCTGGACTCTTGTCCCAGATGGCCTCGGAATGCAGATGTTTTCTCATGGGTACATGGGAAATTTTCCTCTCTTAGGATCCTAGCGGCTCCCAATAGTTTCGTGTTTTTTTTTTTTTTTTTTTTTTTTTTTTTTTTTTTTGGGAGGGGAAGTGTAGAGTGCTGTTTTCCATTTTAGGGGTGACCCAAAACAGGGATTCCAGAAACAGGCTCTGGGCCTGGTCCCGTGGAATATACCAACAAGGGTTAGTATTTGGGACTAGGGGCATACCAGGACTTCAATGCGGGATCCTGGTGGTGCACCTGAGAGGGCCTGTTTGAAAGCATGCTCAGGCTGAGGGTTACAATCCTCTTTGTGCCCAGGGAGGCTCCCATGTGTGACCGTGGTCTCATGGGCCATGCATCTGGTTCCCACTCTGAAGGTTGGACACCCATCTCAACATCCAGGATTACTGCCATTGGGAAGGAAGAGTACTCCTGTGCTACAATTTCCCCCATAGGCAGGGATTTGAGCTATGGTCTGGGGAGAGATGCCTGAATAACCAAGTTGAGTAAATGTGATGGCTTTGGGCCACGGCAGGTCCCACCTGCAGTATATGAGGTCCACTATCTGCGTGGCTGACTGAAGGTCGTAGCTCAGGCTGTGTCAGACAGAGCCTGAGTGCCCATGGCGGCCTAAGATATTAGGGTCCTGTCGAGGGCCATGCTGGTGGATCCTATTTTGTGGTTTCTGGGAAGACTCACCAGGCACTTCTTTCTGTGGGGCCAGCAGAATGCTGTGTTGTGTCTCAATAATTCCCTATCAAGAGGGCGTGGGCAAAAGGAGGGTGAGGATGGAATTGTAAACACAAGCTAAGGATAAATGCAGTGGCAAGCAGAAGGCAGTTCCAGTGTGCAGTGGCTTATACGAGATATCCAGCATCTGAGTAAGGGTGGATATCAGATGTTTGCTCACACTAGAGTTTGTGTCTATGTTGACTGCCAAATGGAAGGGTTGCGTCACAAGGACATGGAGGGTTTCCCACGCTGTGACTTGTGAGATGCTCCAAACAGCAATGTTTCCTTCTACTGGATAGGTGGTTTCTGGTTTGTTTGCTACAGGGTCCACATTATGGAAAGTTTGTGTAGCAGAGCTCTCCCTCATGGATGCCTGAAAGCACAAGTCCATTGACCATTGCAACTGAGGAACATGGTACGTTTGATCTGGTGCCTCTGAGGCGAAGTTCCAAGAGGCCTGAGTTGACATGGAGTTATATGCTGCTGGGTCAAAATGCTCGTTGTTACCCAGGGAGTTGTTAGAATGTTGGGGTTGTCACGGGTTAATGCAGGATTCTCCTGCACTGAGTCTTGGACACAGCTACTAAGAGCAAGGTATCCTTCTGGGGACAGGAGGGGTTCTGTTGTGTGGCTGAGGGATCACATGTTGAAATATAAGTTGGTATTGGAGAAAAGGCCTCTGGGTGCAAGAGCCTGAAAACCTAAGCTAGGGTGCCTATGAAGTACTAGAGGCATGTCAGGTTCAATCTTCTGACTCAGGGCCTTTTACTTGGATATCTGTCCAGAGGCAGGTGCTCATTGTGTATCAGAATATGCACTTGGGTCCAGAGCGATCTTTAGAATTGAGCTGGGCTCAGGTGTTTTGTACTTAGTTCCTAAGATTCATGGTTTTGTCAAACGTGAAGGGCAGAGTTTTCTTTCGGAGTGTAAGCATACTCTTCTAGTGTGGCACCAGAGTCCCCATCCTAGAGGGCATGTGGGCCAGGGCTTTGGAGACAGAAATATGCAAACGCAAACTGTGGTTAGGGTGAGGGCCAGTGTGATCACAGGCCAAATCTGCAGCGCATGAGTGCACCTCATAGTGTACTGAAATTAAGGTGTCATGGAGGCCGTAGCGCTGGCTTTTATGTCTGGACTGTGTGTCTAGGACCGTCACAAAATGTAGGGGATTCTTCATGGGGCCATGGGAGATTCTTGAACTGTGGGGATTCTGCCCAGCTCCCTAGAGTTTGGTGTGTCTGGGGGAAGGCAAGACTGTTGTTTCCCGTCTCAGGGGACCCCCAAAAGAGGTATTCCAGAGACAGGTTCTGGGAATGGGCGTCTGGAAGACATCGAGGGTTAGGATTTGGCCCTAGGGACTTGTCAGGCTTATCCTGTGTGATCCTGGTCCACCTACCAAGGCGGTTTGTTTGAAAGCAGGCTCACACTGAGGGTCACAATACCTGTTTGTGATCAGGGTGACTCCCATGAGTGGCCGTGGTCTCATGGGGCATGGAGCTGGTTCCCATGCTGAGGGTTGGACACCCATCTAAACAGCCTGGATTCCCTCCATCACGTAGGATGAGTACTCCTGTGCTTCAGGTTCCCCCATAGGCAGGTATTTGAGCCATGATCTGGGGAGAGATGCCTGAATATCCAGGTTGAGTAGATATGATGGCCTTGGGCAAGACAGATACCACCTGCAGGATATGGAGCAAACTGTCTGTGTGGCTGACTAGAGTTTGTGGATCATGCTGTGTCAGACTGAGCCTGAGTGCCCATGGCGGCCTATGATATTAGGGTGCTGCTGAGGGCCATGCAGGTGGATCCACATGTGGGGATTCTGGGCTGACTCACCAGACACTTCTTCTGTCTGTGGGGTAGGCAGAATGCTGCATTTTGGCTCCAGAATTCCCTGTCAGGAAGGCTTGGTGACGAGGAGGGTGAGGATAAAATTGTAAACACAAGCTATGGTTAAATTCAGTGCCAAGTGGAAGGCAGTTCAAGTGCGCAGCGGCTGATTCGAGATACCAGCAGCTGAGTAAGGGCTGATGTAAGATGTTTGCTTACTCTAGACTTTGTGTCCATGTTGGCCACCAAATGGAGGGGTGGTGTCACGAGGCCATGGAGGATTTCCCACACTGGGGTTTGTGAGATGCTCCAAACAGCAAGGATTCCTTGTACTGGACAGGGCGAGTCTGGTTTGTTTGCTCCACCGTACCCCATATGAAAGTATGGGTAGCAGAGTTCTCCAAAATGGATCCTTGAAAGCACACCTCCATTGACCATTGCAGCTGAGGAACATGGCAGGTTCGTTCTGGTTACTCTGGGGCAAAGTTCGAAGTGGTCTGAGTTGACATGGAGTTTCATGCTGTGGGATCATAATGATGGTTTGTATCCAGGGAGACGTTACAATGTTAGGGGCCATGCAGAATTCTCCTACACTGAGTCTTGGACATAGCTACCAAGAACAAGGTATCCTACTGGGGACAGAAGGTGTCTGTTGTGTGGCTTACGGACTACATGATGGAATATAAATTGTTATTGGAGAAAAGGCCTCTGGGGACTGGCGCCTGAAAATCTAATCTATGGTATTGATGAAGTCCTAGGGGCATGTCAAGATCAATCTTCTGACTCAGGGCCTTTGAAATGGATGTCTTCCTGCAGTCGTGCTCATGATGTGCCAGAATGCACATTTCGGTCCAGAGTTTTCCTCGCAATTGAGGTGAGGTCATTTACTTTTTATATTGCTCCTAATCTTCAGGGTTTAGGCAATAATGAAGTGCAGATTTTCCTTTGGAAGGGTACGCACAGTTGTCCGGTGTGGCTCCAGAGTCCGCATCCTGGAGGGCATGTGGGCTAGGGCTTTGGGGACAGAAAGCTACAAACGCAAACTAGGGTTAGGGTGAGAGTCGAGGTGATCAGAGTCCCGATCTGAAGGCCCTGAGGGCAGTGCATAGTGTACTGAAATTAAGCTGTCTTGGAGGCATTAGCTCAGGCTTTTACATCAGGATTGTGTGTCCAGGGCGATTGAAAATGGTAGGGGTGGCTTCATGAGGCCATGGGAGATTCTTCATCTCTGGGGATTCTGCCCAGCTCCTAAGAGTTTGGTGTCTCTGGGGGAGGGAAGACTGCTGTTTTCGGTCTCAGGGAACACCCAAATGTGGGATTCCAGAGACAGGTTCTGTGTCTGGGCACAATGAAACTTGAACTAGGGTAAGCATTTGGTACTAGGGACCTGGCAGGCACGCTTGGCGGGCTCCTCATCTAACTACCAAGGGCGTTTGTTTCAAAGCATGTGCATGCTGAGGGTCACAATGCCTGTTTGTGCTCAGGGCGGCTACCAAGATTGGCCGTGGTCTCATGGGCTTTGCAGCTATTTCCCACTTTGAGTGTTGGACACCATCTCAACAGCCAGGTTTCCTGCCACCTGGAATGAGGAGTCCTCTTGTGCATCAGGTTCCCCCATACTCAGGGATTTGAGATACAGTCTGGGGAGAGATGCCTGAATATACAGGTTGAGCAGATGTGACGGCTTCAGGCCAAGGCAGGTCCCACCAGCAGTTCATGGGGCCCACTCTCCACATGCCAGACTAGGGGTCGTGGCTCAGGCTGTGTCAGACAGAGCCTGAGTGCTCTTGGTGGCCTATGGTATTAGGGTGCCTTCAAGGGCCAGGCAAGTGGATCCTCATGTGGGGTTTCTGGGCAGTCTCACCAGGCACTTCTTTCTGTGGGGCATAAAGAATGCTGTGTTGTGGCTCCAGAATTCCCTATCAAAAGGGCTTGGGGACCAAGAGGGTGATGATGGAATTGTAAACACAAGCTACAGTTAAATTCAGTGCCAAGCAGAAGGCAGTTCCAGTGTGTAGTGGCTGATTTGAGATATCCAGAACCTGAGTAAGGCAGATGTCAGATATTTGCTCATACTGGAGTATGTGTTTATGATGACCACCAAATGGAGGGGTGGCGTCACGAGGCCATGGAGGATTTCCCACCCTGGGGCTTGTGAGATGCTCCAAACAGCAAGGATTTTTTCTACTGGACAGGGCGAGTCTGCTTCTTTTTGCTCCACTGTTCTCCATATGGAAAGTTTGGGTAACAGAGCTTTTCTGCATGGATGCCTGGAAAGCACACTGCCATTGACCACTGCAGATGAGGAACATGGCAGGTTCGATCTGTTGGCTCTGGGGAAAAGTTCCTTCCAGCCTGAGTTGACATGGAATTTCATGCTGTTGGATCACAATGCTTGTTTGTATCCAGGGAGATGTTAGAATGTTGGGGTGGTCAGGGGCCATGCAGCATTCTTCTACATGAGTCTTGGACAAAGCTACCAAGAGCAAGGTATCCTTCTGGGGACAGGAGGGGTTCTGTAGTGTAGCTCAGGGACCACATGTTGGTATTGAAAACAGACCTCTGGGGCTGGCACCTGAAAATCTAATTTAGGGTATCGATGAAATCCTAGGGGCATGTCAGGTCCAATCTTCTGACTCAGGGCCTTTGACTTGGATGTCTGCCTGGAGGCAGGTGCTCATTGTGTGTCAGAATGCGCATTTCGATCCCACGTATCCTTCGAAATTGACATGGACTCAGGGGCATTTACTTTGCTCTTAATCTTCAGGGTTTGGACAACAGTGTAGAGTCTCCTTCGGGAGGGTTGGCACAACCATCTTGTGTTGAACCAGAGTCCACATCCTGGAGGGCATGTGGGCCAGAGGTTTGGGGACAGATCTGCAAAGGGGAACTAGGGTTAGGATGAGGACCAAAGTGGTCACAGGCCCAATCTGCAGGCCCTAAGGGCAGCTCATAGTGTACTGAAATCAAGGTGTCATGGAGGAGGTAGTGTAGGCTATTTTGTCTGGATCCTGTGTCCAGGATGCTCTCAAAATATAGGGGTGGCTTCATGGGGCCATGGGAGATTCTTTGTCTCTGGGTATTCCGCCCAGCTCCCAAGAATTTGGTATCTCTGGGGGAAGGGACGACTGCTGTTTTCAGTCTCAAGGGAACAGGAAAGAGAGATTTTGGAGACAGTTTCTGGGTCTGGGGGCCTGGAAAACACAACCAAGGGAGACTATTTGGCCATAGCAACCTGGTAGGCCTGCTCTGCGGACTCCTGGTGCAGCTACTGTGGGGTTTGTTTCAAAGCAGGTTCACGCTGAGGGTCACAATTCCTGTTTGTGCCCAGGGCGTCTCCCATGAGTGACCGTGGTCTCAATGCCCATGCAGATGGTTCCCACTCTCAGGGTTGGACATCCATCTCACAGGCCAGATTTCCTGCCATCAGAAAGGAGGAGAACACTTGTGCCTCAAGTTCCCCCATAGGAAGGGATTTGAGCTAAGTACTGGGGACAGATGCCTGAATAACCAGGTTGGGCAGATGACGGTTTTGGGCCGCTCCAGGTCCCACCTGCAGGATATGGGGTCCAATGTCTAGGTTGCTGACTGGAGGTCATGGATCAGGCTATGTCAGACAGAGCTTTAGTGCCCATGGTGGCCTATGATATTAGGACATTGTCGAGAGCCATGTAGGAGGATCCTCTTGTGGGGAATCTGGGCAGACTCACCAGGCACATTTTTTTTTTCCTATGGGGCAGGCAAAATGCTGTGTTGTGCCCCCAGAATTCCCTATTAATATGGCTTGGGGACAAGTAGGGTGAGGATGGAATTGTAAACACAAGGTACAGTTAAATTCAGTGCCAAGAAGAATGCAGTTCCAATGTGCAGTGGCTGATTCGAGAGATCCAGCACCTGAGTCAGGACGGTTGTCCAATGTTTGCTCACGCTGGAGTTTGTGTCTATAATGACCGACAAATGCGCGGGTGGCGTCAAGAGGCCATGGAGTATTTCCCATGCTGAGGCTTGTGAGATGCTCCAAACAGCAAGGTTTCCTTCTACTGGACAGGTGGAATCTGAATTGCTTGCTCCAGGGTCCCCCATGTGGAAATTCTGTGTAGCAAAGCTCTCCGACATGAATGCCTGGAAAGCACACCTGCATTCTCCATTGAAGATGAGGAACATGGCAGGTTCATCCTGGTGGCTCTGGTGTGAAGTACCAAGGGCGATGAGTTAACATGGAATCTCTTTCAGATGGGTGACACTGCTGGTTTGTTACCAGGGAGATCTTAGAATGTGCTGGTGGCTAAGGTGTGGTGCAGGATTCTCCTCTTGTGAGGGTTTGGCACAGGTCAAAGAGCACAGTTTCCTTCTGGGGACAGGAAATGTTCTGTTGTGTGCCTCAGGGACCACATGTTGTATCATAAGTTGGCATTCCAGAATAGGGCCCTGAGGACAGATGCCTGAAAACCTAATCAAGGGTTCCAGTGAGGTCCAAGGGCATGTCAGGTTCAATCTTCTGACTCAGGACAATTGACGTGGCTGTCCAGCTGATTGTAGCTGATCACGTTGTTTCAGACTGGGATTTTGCGTCAAGAGCAGCCACCAAAATTGGGGTGGGCTCAGAGGCCTTGTAGGTTTCTCTTAATATGTAAGTTTTGGTCAACTGTGATAGGCAGAGTTTCTTTGGGGAATGCCGCTACAGTCCTTTGGTGCATGTCGAGTGACTCCATCCTGGCGGGCATGTGAGCCATGGTTTTGGGAGAGAAGTCTGCAAACAGAAATTCGAGTTCAGCTTAGTCACGAGGCGATTGCAGACCAAATGCATAGTCCTGGGGGTCAGCTCGTCAGGAAGTGTAATTAGGGTGACTGGAAGATGTTAGCATAGACTTTTCTCTCTGGATTGTGTGTCCATAATGATCTCAGAATGTAGGTGAGGTCTCATGGGTCCAAGGGAGACTTTTCCTCTCTAAGTATCCTGGCAACTCCCTAGTTTGGTGGCTTTATCGGGGAAGATATGAGTGCTGTTTTCCATCTTAGATGTGCCCCAAAACAGGGATTCCAGAGATGGGTTCTGGGTCTGGGCGCCTGGAAAATCCCACCAAGGGTTAGGATTTGTGCCTAGGGGCGTTCCAGACCTGCAATGCGGTAACCTTGTGGTGGAACTGAGAGGGTTTGTTTGAAAGCATACTTGGGTGAAGGTCACAATGCCCCGGGGAGCCATCAGGAGTTGGCGTGGTCACATTGGCCATGTACCTTGCTTTCACTTTGAGGGCTGGATACCCATCCCAACAGCCAGGTGTCCTTCAATGGGGAAGGAGTAGTACTCTATAGTGCTTCAGGTTCCCATATTGGAAGGATTTCAGCAAAGTCTGGGGAAACGTGCCAGAAAAACAAGGATGGGTAGCGACTAAGGACTTGGGCCATGGCCAGTCCCATATGCTAGATATGGGGCCTGCTCTCTTGGTGACTGACATGAGGTCGGGACTCAGGCTCTGTAAGACACAATACTAGTGGCCATGGCAGTCTATCAATCAGGGTTTCTCAAGGGTCGAGCAGACTGATCCTCATGTGGAGATTTTGGGCAGAATAACCAAGCACTTTTTTCTATGGGGGAGGCAGAATGCTGCATTGTGACTCCAGAATTCAATATCAAGAGGCCTTGGGAGAAGTAGGGTGAGGATGGAATTATAAACACAAGCTACTGTACAATTCAGTGCCAAGCGGAATGCAGTTCCAATGTGAAGCGTCTTTTTCGAGATATCCAGCACCTGAGTAAGGGCTGATATCAGATGTTTGCACACACCAGAATTTGTGTCTATGATGACCAACAAATGGAGGGGTGGCATCAAGAGCCCATGGAGGATTTCCCACGCTGAGGATTGTGAGATGCTCTAAACAGCAAGGATTCCTTCTACTGGACAGGGAGAGTCTAGTTTGTTTGCTCCATGGTACCCCATGTGGAAAGTTTGGGTAGCAGAGCTCTTCGGCATGGATGCCTGGAAAGCACACTTCCATTGACCATTGCAGCTGAGGAACATGGCAGGTTTGTTCTGGTGACTCTGGGGCGAAGTACCAAGGCCTTGAGTTGACATGAAATGTCTTGCACATGGGTCACAATGCTGGTTTGTTACCAGGGAAATCTTAGAATGTGCTGTTGGCAAAGAGGCCTAGCAGGACTCTCCTCTTCTGAGGGTTTGGCACAGGTCGAAAAGCACGGTTTCCTTCTGGCGACAGGAGTTGTTCTGTTGTGTGGCTCAGGGACCACATGTTGTACCATAAGTTGATATTCCAGAATAGGCCTCTGAGGACAGACGCCTGAAAAACTAATGGAGGGTTCCAATGAGGTCCTAGGGGAGTGTCTGGTTCAATATTCTGACTCAGAACCATTGACATGGGTGTCTGCCTGGATGTAGGGAATCAGGGTGTTTCAGAGTGCGCATTTGCGTGCAGAGTGCCTTCCAATATTGGGGTGGGCTCCGGGACCTTGCAGGTTTCTCCTAATATTGAGGTTTTGGGCAACTTTGATGGGCAAAGTTTCCTCGGGAATGGCAGGCACAGTCCTGTGGTGTGGCTTCAACACGAGATCCTGGAGGGCATGTGAGCCATGGTTTGGGAGAGATGTCTGCAAAGAAAAACTTGGTTTAGAGTTAGTGTCGTGGTGATCCCAGGCCCAATGTGTAGACCTGGAGAGCAGCTTGTCAGGAACTGTAAAGAGGGTGACATGAATGCAGTAGCAGAGGCTATTATATCTGGATTGTGTGTCCCAGATGGCCTCGGAATGCAGATGTTGTCTCATAGATATATGGGAGATTTTTCCTCTCTAAGGATTCTAGCGGCTCCCAATAGTTTGGTGGCCTTTTCCGAGAAGGGAATAGGGCTGTTTTCCATATTAGGGGTGCCTCAAAACAGGGATTCCAGAGACAGGCTCTGGGTCTGGGTGCCTAAAATATCCCACCAAGTGTTAGTATTTGGGACTAGGGGAGTACCAGGTCTGCAATGTGGTATCCTGGTCGTGCAACTGAGAGAGCTTGTTTGAATGCATGCTCAGGCTTAGGGGCACAATGTCTGTTTGTGCCCAGGGTGGCTCCAATGAGTGATTATGGTCTCATGGGCCATGCAGCTGATTCCCACTCTGAGGGTTGGACACCCATCTCAACAGCCAGGTTTCCTGCCCTCAGGAATGAGGAGTACTCTTGTGCTTCAGTTTCCCCCATAAGCAGGAATTTGAGCTACAGTCTAGGAAAGATGCCTGAATACCCATGTTGGGTAGAGATGATCGTTTTGGGCTATGGCAGGTCCCACTGTCTGCGTGTCTGTCTGGAGGTCATGGCTCAGGCTGTATCAGACAGAGCCTGAGTGCCCAAAGCGGCCTATGATATTAAGGTGCTGTCAAGGGTCAGGCAAGTGGATCCTCATATGGGGTTTCAGGCAAGCTCAACAGGCACGTCTTCTTTCTTTGTGGTAGGCAGAATGCTACGTTGTGGCTCCAGAGTTCCCTATCAAGAGGGTTTGAGGATGAGGAGGGTGAAAATGGAATTTCACAATCTACGGTTGTGTGTGTAAACACAAACTACGGTTCAGTTCAGTGCCAAGAGGAAGGCAGATCCAGTGTGCAGCGGCTGATACGAGGTATCCAGGAGCTGAGTAAGGGCAGATGTCAGATGCTTGCTCACACTGGATTTTGTGTCTACAATGACCACCAAATGGAGGGGTGGCGTCACGAGGCCATGGAGGACTTCCCACCCTGGGGCTTGTAAGATGCTCTGAATAGCATGGTTTCTTTCTACTGGACAGGGGGAGTCTGGATGGTTTGCTCCAGTGTCCCCCATATGGAACGTTTGGGTGCAGAACTCTCCCACATGGATGCCTGTAAAGCACAACTCCATTGGCCACTGCAGCTGACGAACATCCAGGTTCGATCTGGTGGCTCTGGGGCAAAGTTCTAAGCAGCCTGAGTTGACATTTTGTTTCATGCTATGGGATCACAATGCTGGTTTGTATCCGGGAGACGTTAGAATGTTGGGGTGGTCAGGGGCCATGCAGGATTCTCCTACACTGAGACATGGACATAGCTACCAAGAGAAAGATATCCTTCTGAGGACAGCAGGTGTTCTGTTGTGTGGCTCAAGGACCACATGTTGGAATATAAGTTGGTATTGGAGAACAGGTCTCTGAGGACAGGCACCTACATATCTAAACTAGGGTATCGATGAAGTCCTATAGTCATGGCAGGTTCAAACTTCTGACTCAGGGCCTTGGATTGGTTCTGACCCAGTCCCTGGAGGCAGGGGCTCAATGTGTGTCAGAATGTGCATTTGGGTCCAGAGCCTTCTTCGAAATTGAAGTGGGATCAGGGGATTTTTATTTTGCTCCTAATCTTCAGGGTTTGGGCAACCGTGAAGCACAGAGTTTCCTTCGGGAGTGTAGGGGCAGTGGTCTGGTGTGACACCAGAGGCCCCATCCTGGAGGGCATGTGGGCCAGCGCTTTGGGGAGAGAAATCTGCAAAATAAAATTAGGGTTAGAGTGAGGGCCAAGGTGATCACAGGCCCGATGTGCAGGCCCTGAGGGCAGCTCACAGTGTACTGAAATTAAGGTGTCATGGAGGCAGTAGCACAGGCTTTTCTGTCGGGTGTTTGTCCAGGATGGTCGCAAAAAGTAGGGGTGGCTTCATGAGGCCATGGGAAATTCTTCGTCTCTGAAGATTCGGCTCAGCTCCCAAGAGTTTGGTGTCTCTGGGGGAAGGGAAGACTGTTGTTTTCCGTCTCAGAGGACACCCAAAGAGGGATTCCAGAGACAGGTTCTGGGTCTGGGCGCCTGGAAAACACGAACGAGGGTGAGGATTTGACCCTAAGGGCCTGGCATTCCCACTCTGTGGGCTCCTGATCCAGCTATTGAGGGGTTTTGTTTGAAAGAAAGCACACACTGAGGATCACAATGGCTGTTTGTATCCAGGGCATCTTCCATGTGTGACTGTGGTCTCATGGGCCATGCAGCTGCTTCCCACTCAGAAGGTTGGGAAGGAGGAGTACTCTCATGTGTCAGGTTCCCCCATAGGCATGGATTTGAGCTACGGTCTGGGACAGAGGCCTGAATATCCGGGTTGAGTAGAGATGTTGGTTTTGGGCCACAGGAAGTCACCACTGCAGGAAATGGGGCCCACTGTCTGGGTGGCTGACTGGATGTTGTGGCTCAGGCTGTGTCAAACAGAGCCTAGGTGCCCCTGGAAACTTATGATATTACAGTGTTGTCGAGGGCCACACCTGCCTCCAGGCAGACAGGCCTCCAGGCCATACAGTTAGATCCTCATGTGGGGTTTCTGGGCAAACTCACCAGGCACTTCTTCTTTTGATGGAGCAGGCAGAATGCTGCGCTGTTTCCAGAATTCCCTATTAAGAGGGCTTGTGGACCAGGAGGGTGAGGATGGAATTGTAAACACAAGCTACTGTTAAATTCAGTGCCAAGTGGAAGGCAGTTCCAGTGTGCAGCGACTGATTCAAGTTATCCAGCACCTGAGTAAGGGCAAATGTCAGATGTTTGCTCACTCTGGAGTTATTGTCTATGATGATGGACAAATGGTGGGGTGGTGTCTAGAGGCCATGGAGGATTTCCCACTCTGTGGCTTATGAGATGCTCCAAACAGCAAGGTTTTCTTCTTCTGGACAGGGGGAGTCTGGTTTGTTTGCTCAAGTGTCCCCCATATGAAAAGTTTGGGTAGCATTGTTCTCCCACATAGATGCCTGGAAAGTACACCTCCATTGACCATTGTATCTCAGGAACATGGCAGTTTCAATCTGGTGGCTCTGGGACAAAGTTGTAAGGGGGCTGAGTTGACATGGAGTTTCATGCTGTTGGGTCACAATGCTGGTTTGTATCCAGGGAGACGTTAGAATGTTGGGGTGGTCAGGGGCCCATGCAGGATTCTCCTACCTTGAGTCTTGGACACAGCTACCAAGAGCAATGTATCCTTCTGGGGACAGCAAGGGTTCTGCTGTGTGGCTCAAGGACCACATGTTGCAATATAAGTTGGTATTGGAGAACAGGCCTCTGGGGACAGGCGCCTAAAAATCTAAACTAGGGTATCGATGAAGTCCTATAGTCATGGCATGTTCAAACTTCTGATTCAGGGCCTTTGACTTGGATATCTGTCTGGAGGCAGGTGCTCATTATGTGTCAGAATGTACACTTGGGTCTGGAGAGTAGCAGGAAACTGAGGTGGACTCAAAGGGTCTGTACTTTGCTCTTATTCTTCAGGGTTTGGGCAACAGTGAAGGGCAGAGGTTCCTTTATTGGGTAGGCACAGTATTCTGTTGTGACTCCAGAGGCCCCATTCTGGAGGGCATGAGGGCCAAGGTTTTGAAGACAGAATCTGCTAATGTGAATTAGGGTTAGGGTGAGGTCCAAGGTGATCACAGGTCCGATCTGTAGGCCCTGAGGGCAGCTCATAATGTACTGAAATTAAGGTGTCATGGAGGTGGTAGCTCATGCTATATTTTTTGGATTCTGTGTCCAGGATGGTCGCATAAGGTAGGGGTGGCTTCATGGGGCCATGGGAGATTCTTTGTTTCTGGGTATTGTGCCCAGTTCCCAAGAGTTTGGTGCTTCTGGGGGAAGGGAAGACTGCTGTTTTCAGTCTCAGGTTAACCACAAAAGAAAGATTCCGGAGACAGTTTCTGGGTCTGGGCGCCTGGAAAATACCAACAAGAGAGATGATTTGGCTGTAGCAACCTGGATGGCTTGCTCTGCGGACTCCTGGTCCAGCTACCGAGGGTATTTTTTTGAAAGCAGGCTCACGCTGAAGGTCACAATGCCTGTTTGTGCCCAGGGCGACTCCCATGTGTGATCATAATCGCAAGGGTCATGCAGCTGGTTCCCACCCTGAGGGTTGGACACCCATCTCACAGGCCAGATTTTCTGCCACTGGGAAGGAGGAGAACTCTTGTGCTTTAAGTACCCCCATAGTCAGGGATTTGAGCTACGATCTGGAGACAGATGCCTGAATAAACAGGTGGAGTAGAGATGTTGATTTCGCGCCATGGCAGGTCCAATCTGCAGAATATGGGACCCACTGTATGTGTGGCTGACTGGAGGTTGTGGCTCAGGCTGTGTCAGACAGAGCCTTAGTGCCCATGGCGGCCTATGATATTAGGGTGTCATTGAGGGCCATGCAGGTGGATCCTCATGTATGCATTCTGGGCAGACTCACCAGGCAATTCTTCTTTCTATGGGGAAGGCAGAATGCTGCATTCTGGTTCCAGAATTCCCTCTCAACAAGGCTTGGAGACCAGTAGGGTGAGGATGGAATTGTAAAACCAAGCTATGGTTCAATTCAGTGCCAAGCTGAAAGCAGTTCCAATATGTAGTGCCTTATTTGAGAAATCAGCACCTGAGTAAGGGCGGTTGTCAGATGTTTGCCCACACTGGAGTTTGTATCTATGATGATCAACAAATGGAGGGGTGGTGTCAAGAAGGCATGGAGGATTTCCCACGCTGAGGCTTGTGAGATGCTCCAAACAGCAAGGTTTCCTTCTACTGGACTTGTGGAGTCTGGTTTGTTTGTTCTAGATTCCCCCATGTGGAAAGCAGAGCATTACCGCATGGATACCTGGAAAGCAAACCTCCATTCCCCATTGCAGCTGAGGAACATGGCAGGTTTGTTCTGGTGGCTCTGGTGCGAAGAACCAAGGTTGATTAGTTAACATGGAATCTCTTTCAGATGTGTTACAATGTTGGTTTTTTACCAAGGAATGCTTAGAATGTCCTGGTGCTAAGGGGCCAAGCAGGATTCTACTACCCGGAGGGTTTGACAGAGGTCGTAGAGCATGGTTTCTTTCTGGGGAAAGGAGATGTTCTTGTTATATCATGTTATATCATAAGTTGGTATTCCAGAACAAACCTCTGAGGACAATACCTGTAAACTTAATCTAGGATTCCAGTGAGGTCCTAGGGGCATGTCAGGTTCAATCTTCTGACTCAGGACCATGGACTTTGACGTCTACCAGATGTAGGTGATAAGGGTGTTTCAGACTGTGCATTTGCGTACAGAGCAGGGACCAATATGGCAGTGGGTCCAGGTGCCTTTGAGGTTTCTCCTAATCTAGACAGTTTGGGAAACTGGGACGGGAAAATTTTCCTTGGGGATGGCAGGCACAGTCCTGTGATGTGGTTCCTAAAACCCCATGCTGGAGAACATATGAGCCATGGTTTTGGGAGAGTAGACTGCAAACTCAAATTCGGGATAGGCTTAGCACTGAGGTGATCACAGGCCCAATGCGTAGACTTGGAGGAGAGCTCATCAGGAACTGTAATTAGGGTGACTGGAAGGCAGTAGCACAGGATTTCCTATCTGGATTGTGTGTTTGGATGGCCTCAGAATGCAGGTGTGGTCTCATGGGTCCATGGGAGATTTTTCTTCCTTAAGGATCCTGGCAGCCCCCAATAGTTTGGTGGCTTTCTCAGGGAAGGGAAGAGTGTTGTTTTCCATCTTTGGGGTGCCCCAAAACAGGGATTCCGGAGACTGGCTCTGGGTCTGGGCACCACGAACTTCCCACCAAGCGTTAGGATTTGGGCTGAGGGCATACCAGCCCTGCAATGCGGGATCCTGGTGGTGCAATAGAGACAGCTTATTTGAAAGCATGCTCAGGCTGAGGGTCACAATTCTTTTTTTTTTTTTTTTCCCCAGGGCGACCCATAGGAGTGGGCCTGGTCTCATTGACCATACAGCTGTCTCTCATTCTGAGGGTTTGACACCCATACCAACAACTAGGATTCATGACATGGGGAAGGAGCAGTTAGGTATTGGGCTTCAGGTTCCCCCATTGGCAAAGATTCCAGCAAAGGTTTGGGCATAGATGCCAGAATACCAAGGATGGGTAGAGAGGACGGATTGAGCCATGGCCAGTCTCAAATGCTGGCTAAGAGAACCACTCTCTGGGTGGCTGACACGAAGTCATGGCTCAGGCTCTGTCAGACACAGCACTGACAGGGCAGCTGATAAATTGGGGATCTTCGAGGGATGAGCTAATGATCCTCATGTGGGGATTCTGGACAATCTAACCAGGTACTTCTTCTTTCTATGGGGAAGGCGGGATGCTGCATTGTGGCTCCAGAATTACCTATCAAGAGGGTTTGGAAACCAGTTGGGTGACAATGGGATTGAAAACACTAGCGACAGTTCAATTCAGTGCAAAGCGGTAGGCAGTTCCAAAGGGCAGGGACTTATTTGAGATAGCCAGAACCTGAGTAAGGGGGGATGTCTGTGATGTCCAACAAATGTAGGGGTGGTGTCAAGAGGCTATGGAGAACTCCCCACGCTGAGGCTTGTGAGATACTCCAAACAGCAAGGTTTTATTCTACTGGACAGGTGGAGTCCGCTTTGATTGCTCCACAGTCCTCCATGGGGAAAGTTTGGGTAGCAGAGCTCTCCCGCTTGGATGCCTGGAAAGCACACGTCATTAATCATTGCACCTGAGGGTCATGACGTGTTCTTTCTGTTGCCTCTGGGGAGAAGTACCAAGGCCTGGAGTTGACATGAAATCTCTTCCAGATGTTTCACTATGCTGGTTTGTTACCAGAAAGATCTTAGAATGTGCTGGTGGCTAAGGGGCCATGCAGGATTCTCCCACCTTGAGGGCTTTATACAGGTACAAGGGCACGGTTTGCTTCTAGGGACAGGAGATGTTCTGTTGTGTGGCTCAGGTACCACATGTTGTACCCTAAGTTGGTATTCCAGAACAGACAACAAATGCCTGAAATCCTAATATAGGGTTCCAATGAGGTCCTAGGGGCATGTCAGGTTCAATCTTCTGACTCAGGCCCATGGACTTGGGTATCTGCCTCGATGGAGGTGATTAAGGTGGTTCAGACTGCAAATTTGCAACCATACTGGCCACCAGTACTGGGATGGGCTCAGGGTCCTTGCAGGTCTCTCCTATTCTGGATGGTTTGGGCAAATGTGACGGCCATAGTTTCTTTGGGGATTGCAGGCACAGTCTACTGGTGTGGCTACAGAGACCCCATCCTGGAGGGCATGTGAGCCATGGTTAAGGGCAAGAAGTCTGCATACACAAACTCGGGTTAGGGTTAGTGGAGAGGTGATCACAGGCCCAATACACAGACCTGGGGGGCAGGTTATCAGGAACTGTAATTAGGGTGCCTTGAAAGCGGTAGCACAGGCTTTTATATCTGGATTGTGTGTCCAGAATGGCCTCGGAATGCAGGTGTGTCTCATGGGTCCATGGGAGACTTTTCCTCTCTATGGAACCTGCTGGCTCCCTGTAATTTGGTGGCTTTTTTGTGGAAGGGAAGAGTGATGGTTTCCAACTTATGTGTGCCCCAAAATAGGGATTCCAGAGATGGGCTTTGAGTCTGGGCGCCTGAAAAATCCCATCAAGGGTTAGGATTTGCGTCTAGGGGCATACCAGGCCTTCAAATCCCGATCCTGGTGGTGAAACTGAGAGGGCTGGCTTGAAAGCATGCTCAAACTGAGGGTCACAATGCCTGTTTGTCCCCCGGGCGGCCCCCAGGAGTGGGCGTGGTCTCATTGGCCATGCACCTGGTTCCCACTCTGAGGCTTGGAAACCCATCCCAAAAGCCTCGTTTCCTGCCTTGGGGAAATAGGAGTTTTCTATTGTGCTTCAGGTTCCCCCATTGGCAGGGATTCCAACAAAGGTATGGGGACAGATGGCTGAATACTAAAGATGGGTAGAGATGAGGGATATAGGCCATCTCTGGTCTCACAAGCTGAATATGGGCCCAGCTCTCTGGGTGGCTGACAAGAGGTCGGGGCTCAGGCTCTGTCAGACACAGCAGTAGTGGCCAGTGTACCTATAAATTGGGGTTCCCTTGAGGGCCGAGCAGACAGATCCTCATGTGGGATTTTCTGGCAGTCTCACCAGGCACATCTTCTTTCTATGGAGAAGACAGAAAGCTTCGTTGTGGCTCCAGAATTCCTCATCAAGAGGGCATGAGGACGAGTATGGTGAAGATGGAATTATAAATCCAAGCCACCCTTATATTCAGTGCCAGATGGAGGACAGTTCCAATGTGCAGAGTCTTATTTGAGATATCCAGGGCGTGAGTAAGGGCGGATGTCAGATATTTGCTCACACTGGAGTTTGTGTCTATGACGACTGAGAAATGGAGGAGTGGTGTCAAGAGGTCATGGAGGATTTCCCATGCCGAGGCTTGTGAGATGCTCCAAACAGCAAGGTCCTTCTCCTGGACAGGTGGATTCTGGTTTTTTTGCTCCAGTGTCCACCATGTGGAAAGTATGGGTAGGAGAGGCTCTCCCATATGGATGCCTGGAAAGCACACCTCCATTGTCCTTTGCAGCTGAGGAACATGACAGGTATGTTATGATGGCTCTGGGGCGATGGACCAAGGACTTGATTTGACATGGAAACTCTTGCAGATGGGTCACAGTGCTGGTTTGTTACCAGGGAAGTTTTAGAATGTGTTGGTGGCTAAGGTGCCTTGCAGGATTCTCCTACCCTTAGGGTTTGGTACAGGTCAAAGAGCATGGTGTCCTTCGGGGGAAAGGAGATGTTCTGTTGTGTGGCCCAGGGACAACATATTGTATCCTAAGTTGGTATTCCAGAAAAGACCACTGAGGACAGATGACTTAATTCTTAATCTAGGGTTCCAGTGCATTCCTAGGGTATGTCAATTTCAATCTTCTGACTCAGTACCATTGACATGGGTATCTGTCTGCATGTAAGTGATCAGGTTGTTTCAGACTGTGCATTTGCTTCCAGAGCAGCCACCCATATTGGGGTGGGCTCAGGGGACTAGCAGGTTTCTCATAATCTGGAAGGTTCAGTCAACTGTGACATGCACAGTGTCCTTGGGGATGGCAGCAGTCCTATGGTGTGGCTCCAGAGATCCCATCCTGGAGGGCATATGAGCCATGGTTTTTAGAGAGAAATCTGCAAACACAAATTCGATTTAAGGTTAGTGGCATGGAGGTCACAGGCCCAATGCATAAACCTGGAAGGGACCACGTCAGGAACTGTAATTAGGATGACGGGAAGGCAGTAGCACAGGCTTTTCTATCTGGATTTTGTGTCCAGGATGGCCTCGGTATACAGGTGTGGTCTCATGGGTTCATGGGGCACTTTCCTCTCTAAGGATCCTGGTGGCTCCCCATAGTTTTGTGGCTTTTTCAGGTAAGGGAAGAATGCTGTTTTGCATCTTAGGGGTGCCCCAAAGCAGAGGTTCCAGAGACAGACTCTGGGTCTGGCCCCCTGGAAAATCCCACTTTATGTTAGGATTTGGGCCTAGGGGCATACCAGTATTGCAATGCGTTATTGTGGTGGTGCAACTGAGAGGGATTGTTTGAAAGCATGCTCAGGCTGAGGTCATCATGCCCGTTTGTGCCCAGGGCGGTCCTCAGGAGTTGGTGTGGTTTTATTGGCCATGCATCTGGCTAGCACTTTGAGGGTTGGACACCCATCCCAACAGCCCATTTCCTGCCATGGAGAAGGAGATGTTCTCTATTGGGCTTCAGGTTCCCCCATTCGCAGGGATTCCAGCAAGGTTCAGGGGAAAAATTCCTGAATACCAAGGATGTGTAGAGATGAAGAAGTAGGGCCATGGCCCATCCCACATGCTAGATATGGGTCCAGTTCTGTAGGTGGATTACACTAGGTCGGGGCTCATTCTCTGTCAGACACAGCACTAGTGGCAAGGGCAGCCTATAAATTGCAGTTCCCTCGACTGCCGAGCAGATTGATCCTCATGTGGGGTTTCCGGGCAGACTCACCAGGCACTTCTTCTTTCTATAGAGAAGGCAGAATGCTGCATTGTGGCTCTAGAATTATCTATCAAGGGGCTGTGCGGACCAGTAGAGTGAGGATGGAATTGTAAACACAAGCGACTGTTCGATTTAGTGCCAAGCAGAAGGCAGTTCCAATGTGCAGTGGCTTATTCGAGATATCCAGCACCTGAGTAAGGGCGGATGTCAGATATATGCTCACACTGGAGTTTGTGTCTATGGTGACTGACAAATGGAGCGTGGCATCTAAAGGCCATGGAGGATTTCCCACGCTGAGGATCCTTAGAGAGAAATGTCTCCCATGAACCCATGAGACCACACCTGCATTTGGAGTCCATCCTGGACACAAAGTCCAGATAGAAAAGCCTGGGCTACCACCTTCCCATCATGCTAATTACAGTCCCTGATGAACTAACTTCCAGGTCTATGCATTGGGTCTGCGACCTCCATGCCACTAACCCTATCCTGAATTTGTGTTTTCAGATTTCTCTCCAAAAACCATTGCTCACTTGCCCTCCAGGATGGGGTCTGGATCCACACCACAGGACTGTGTCAGCCATCCCCAAGGAAACTGTACCCATCACAGTTGCCCAAACCTTCCAGATTAGGAGAAACCTGCAAGACCCTGAGCCCACCCCAATACTGTCGGCTGCTCTGCACGCAAATACACAGTCTGAAACACCCTGACCACCTAAATCCAGTCAGACAGCCAAGTCAATGATCCTGAGTCAGATGATTGAAACTGACATGCCTCTATGACCTCATGGAACCCCAAATTATGTTTCAGGCATCTGTCCTCAGGAGGCTGTTCTGGAATACCAACTTATGATACAACAGGTGGTCCCTGAGACACACAACAGAACAACTCCTGCCCCCAGAAGAAAACCGTGCTCTTCAACCTGTGCCAAACCCTCGGGTTAGCAGATTCTTGCACGGCACCTTAGCCACCAGCACATTTTAAGATCTCTCTGGTAACAAGCCAGCATTGTGGCCAATCTGCAAGAGATTCCAAGTCCCTCAAGACATGGTCCTTCTCCCCAGAGCCACCAGAAGGAACCTGCCATGTTCCTCAGATGCAATGGTCATTGGAGGTGTGCTTTCCAGAGATCCTTGTGGGAGAGATATGCTACCCACTTTACACATGGGGGACACTGGAGCAAACAAACCAGACTCCCCCTGTCCAGTAGAAGGAAACCTTGCATGGGACATTCTCCACGACCTCTTGACAGCATCGCTCCATTTGTCGGTCATCAAGACACAAACTCGAGTGTGAGTCAATATCTGACATCCGCCCTTACTCTGGTGCTGGCTATCTCGAATAAGCCTCTGCACATTGGAACTGCCTTCTGCCTCACACTGAATTGGACCATAGCCTCTGTTTATAATCCCATCCTCATCCTACTGGTCCTCATCGCCTCTTGATAGGGAATTCTGGAGCCACAATGCCGCATTCTACCTTCCCTATAGAAAGAAAATGTGCCTGGTGTGTCTTCCCAGAAACCCCATATGAGGATCAATCTGCTCGGCCATCAAGGGAAACCCGATTTATATGGTGTCCTGGACACTAGTGCTGCATCTGACAGAGCCTGAGCTCCGACCTAGTGTCAGCCACTCAGAAAGTGGGCCCCATATCTAGCATGAGGGACTGGCCATGGCCTTATTCCATCATCTCTACCCATGCTTGGTATTCAGGCACCTGTCAACAGACCTTTACTGGAATCCCTGCCAATGGGGGAACCTGAAGCCCAATGGAGAACTCCTCCTTCCCCAAGGCAGGAAAACCTGGCTATTCAGATGGGTGTCCAACCCTCAAAGTGGAAGTCAGCTGCATGGCCAAGGAGACCATGTCTTCTCCTTAGGGCCACCCTTAAAACAAAGAGGCATTGTGACCCACACCTTGAGTATGCACTCAAACAAGTCATCTCAGTTGCTCCAGCAGGATCCTGCATTGCAGGCCTGATACGCCACTAGGTCCAAATCCCAATCCTTGGTGGGATTTTCCAGCCACCCAGACCCAGAGCCTTTCTCTGGCATTCCTGTATTGGGGCACCCCTAAGATGGTAAACAACACTCTTCCCTCCCCTAAAAATGCCCCCAAACTATGGAGAGTCAGCAGGATCCTTAGAAAGGAAATGTCTCCCATGGACCCAAGAGACCACACCTGCATTCCGAAGCCACCCTGGACACATAATCCAGATAGAAAAGCCTGTGCTACGGCCTTCCAGTCACCCTAATTACAGTTCCTGATGAGCTTCCCTCCAGGTCTACACATTGGGCCTGAGATCACTATCCCACTAACCCTAATGCAATTTGGTGTTTACAGAATTCTATCCCAAAAGCATGGCTCGCATGCCCTCCAGGGTAGGGTCTCTGGATCCATACCACAGGACTGTGCCTGCCATCCCCAAGGAAACTGTGCCCATCACAGTTTTCCAAACCTTCCAGATTAGGAGAAACATGCAAGGCCCCTGAGCCCTCCACAATATTGGAGGCCGCTCTGGACTCAAATGTGTAGTCTGAAACACCCTGTTCACCTCCTTCCAGGAAGACAGCCAAGTCAATGTTCCTGAGTCAGAAGATTGTACCTGACATGCCCCTAGCACCTCATTGGAACCCTAGATTAGTTTTCAGGCATCTGCACTCAGAGGTCTGTTCTGGAACACCAACTTACTATAGAACATGTGGTCCCTCAGTCACACAACAGAACATCTCCTGTCCCCAGTAGGAAACCGTGCTCTTCGACCTTTTCCAGACCCTCAGGATAGGAGAATGCTGCATGGCACCTTAGCAACCAGCACAGTCTAAGATATCCCTGGTAACAAACCAGCATTGTGACCCATCTGCAAGAGATTCCATATCAACTGACCGCCTTGGTACTTCACCCCAGAGCCAGCAGAATGAACCTGCCATGTTCCTCAGCTACAATGCTCAATGGAGGTGTGCTTTCCAGGCATCCATGTGGGAGTGCTCTGCTACCTAAACTTTCTACATGGGGGACCCTGCAGCAAACAAACCAGGCTCCACCGGTCCAGTAGAAGGAAATAATGCAGATTGGAGCATCACACAAGCCTCAGTGTGGGAAATCTTCTAAGGCCTCTGGACGAATCCCCTTCATTTGTAGGTCATCAAAGTCACAAACTCCAGTGTGAGAAAATATCTGACATCTGCCTTGTACTCAGGTGCTGGATATCTCAAATAAGATGTGGCATATGGGAAATGCCTTCCACTTGGCACTGAATTGAACCATAACTTGTGTTTACAATTCCACCCTAACCCTACTGGTCCCAACGCCCCCTTGATAGGGAATTCTGGAGCCACAAAGCCGCTTTCTGCCTTCTCCATAGAAAGATCAAGTGCCTGGTGAGTCTGCCCAGAAACACCACATGAGAATCAATCTGTTCTGCCACGAGGGAACCCCGATTTATAGGCTGCCCTGGCCACAAGAGCTGTGTCTGAAAGAGACTGAGTCCCGACCTAGTGTAGGCAATCCAGAGAGTGGGCCCCATTCTGTCATGTGAGACCCGCCATGGGACAAGTACTTCATCTCTACCCATCCTTGGTATCAGGCTTCTTTCCTCCAGACTTTTGATGGAATCCCTGCCAATGGGGGAACATGAAGCACATAGTGAACTCCTCCTTCCCCATGGCAAGAAACCTGGGTAATGGGATGGGTGTCCAAACCTCAAAGTGGGAGGGACCTGCATGGCCAATGAGACCAAGTCCATCCTGACGGTGGCCCTGGGCACAAACAGGCATTGTGACCCTCAGTCTGAATGTGCTTTCAACCAAGCCCTCTCAGTGGCACCACCAGGATCCCACATTGTAGAACTGGTACACCCATAGGCCCAAATCCTAACTCGTGGTGGAATTTTTCAGACCAAAAGACGGAGAGCCCGTCTCTGGAATCCCTGTTTTGGGGCACCCCTAAGATGCAAAACAGCACTCTTCCCTTCCCCGAAAAACCACCAAATTATTGGGAGCCACCTGTATCCTTAGAGAGGAAATATCTCCCATGGACCAATGAGACCAAAACTGCATTCCGAGGCCATCCTGGACACAAAATACATATAGAAAAGCCTGGGTAACAGCCTTCCAGTCACCCTAATCACAGTTCCTGACGAGCTGCCATCCAGGTCTCCGCATTGGGCCTCTGATCACCTTGCCACTAACCCTAACCGAATCTGTGTTTGCAGACTTCTCTCCCAAAACCATGGCTCACATGTCCTCCAGGATTGGGTCTCTGGAGCAACACCACAGGACTGTGCCCGCCATCCCCAAGGAAACTGTACCCATCACAGTTGCTTAAACCTTCCAGATGAGGAGAAAACTGCAAGACCCTAGAGCCCATCCTAAGGTTGGCGTCCACTCTGAACCTAAATTCGCAGTCTTAAACACCCTGATCACCTACATCAGGGAGACAGCCAAGTCAATGGTCCTGAGTCAGAAGATTGAACCTGACATACCCCTATGACCTAATTGGAACCCTAGATTAGGTTTTCAGGCATCTGTCCTGTGGGACCTGTTCCGGAATACCAACTTATTAAACAACATGTGGTCCCTGAGCCACAAATAAGAACATCTCCTGGACCCAAGGAAACCGTTCTCTTTGACCTGTGCCAAACCATCAGTGTAGGAGACTCCTGCACAGCACCTTAGCCACCAGCACATTCTAAGATCGCGCTGGTAACAATCCAGCATTGTGACCCATCTTCATGAGACTCCATGTCAACTCAAGGCCTTGGTACTACGCCCCAGAGCCACCAGGACGAACCTGCCATGCTCCTCAGCTGCAATAGTCAATGGAGGTGTGCTTTCCAGGTATCCGTGTGGGAGAGCTCTGCTCCAAAAACATTCCACATGGGAAACCCTGGAGCAAAAGAATCCAGACTCCACCTGCCCAGTAGAAGAAATCCTTGCTGTTGGGAGCATCTCACAAGCCTTAGCGTGGGAAATCCTCCATGGCCTCTTGATGATACCCCTCCACTTGTAGGTCATCATAGACACAAACTCCAGTGTGAGCAAACATCTGACATCCGTCCTTACTCAAGTGACGGATATCTCTAATCAGCAGCTACACATTGGAACTGATTTCTGCTTGGCACTGAATTGAACCATAGCTTGTGTTTACAATTACAACCCCACCCTGGTAGTCCACAATCCCTCTTGTTGAGGAATTCTGGAGCCACAAGGCAGCATTCTGCCTTACACATAGAAAATTGAAGTCCCTGGTATGTCTGCACAGACACCCCACAGAGGATCATTCTGCTTGGCCCTTGAGGGAAACCCAATTTATAGGCTTCCCTGGCCACTAGAGCTTAGTCTGACAGAGCCTGAGCCCCGAACTACCATCAGCCAACCAGAGAGCCGGCACCTTATCCAGCATGTGAGATCGGCCATGGCCCAAATCCGTCATCTCTACCCATCCTTGGTATGCAGGCACCTGTCCCCAGACCTTTGCTGGAATCCCTGCCAATGAGGGACCATGAATCACAATAGAGAATTCTTCCTTCCCCATGGCAGGGAACCCGGCTCTTGGGATGGGTGTACAACTCACAAAGTGGGAGCCAGTTGCATGGCCAATTTGACCACGCCCACTCCTGAGGTCTACCCTGGCCACAAACAGGTATTGTGATCCCCAGCCTGAGCATGCTTTCAAAGAAGCCCTCTCAGTAGCACCACCAGGATCCTGCATTGCAGGCCTGGTATGCGCGTAAGCCCAAATCCTAACCCTTGATGGGATTTTCCAGGCACCCAGACCCAGGGCCCGTCTCTGGAATCCCTGTTGTGGGACACCCCTTAGATTGAAAACAGCTCTCTTCCCTTCCCCAAAACAGCCACCAAACTATGGGGAATCACCTGGATGCTTAGAGGAAAAAAAAATCCCAAGGACACAGGAGACGACACCTGCATTCCGAGGCCATCCAGGACACACAATCCGGATAGAACAGCCTGTGCTACCACCTTCCAGTCACAGTAATTACAGTTCCTGACGAGCTGCTCTCTAGGTCTACACCTTGTGCCGGCAATCACCAAGCCACTAACTCTAACCCGAATTTGTGTTTGCAGACTTCTTTCCCAAAACCATGGCTCATATGCCTTCAAAGATGGGTTCTCTGGATCTACACCACAGGACTGTGCCTGCCATCCCCAAGGAAACTGTGCCCGTCACAGTTGCCCAAACCTTCCAGATTAGGAGAAACCTGCAAGAACCCTGAGCCCACCCCAATATTGGCATCAGATCTGTACGCAAATACAGTCTGAAACTCCCTGATCATCTACATCCAGGCATACAGCCAATTCAATGGTCCTAAGACAGAATATTGAACCTGACATGCCTTGGACCTCATTGGAAAACTTGATTAGGTTTTCAGGAATCTGTCCTCAGGGTTCTGTTCTGGAATACCAACTTATGATACAACATGGGGTTCCTGAGCCACACAACAGAACATCTCCTGTCCTCAGAAGAAAACCATGCTCTTCGTCCTGTGTCAAACCCTCAGGGTACGAGAATCCTGCACAGAACCTTACCCACCATCACATTCTAAGATCTTCCTTCTAACAATGCAGCACTGTGGCCCATCTGCAAGAGACTCCATGTCAACTCAATGCCTTGGTCCTGCGCCCCAGAGCCACCAGATCGAACATGCCATGTTCTTCAGCTGCAGTGGTCAATGGAGGTGTGCTTTCCAGCATCCATGCTGAAAAATTCTGCTATACAGAATTTCCACATGGGGGACCCTGGAGCAAAAAAATCCAGGCTCCACCTGTCCAGTAGAAGAACACCTTACTGTTTGGAGCATCTCACAAGCCTCATCGGGGGAAATCCTCCATGGCCTCTTGAGGCCACCCCTCCATTTGTGGGTCATCAAAATAGAAACTATAGTGGGAGCAAACATCTGACAACCGCCTTACTCAGGTGCTGGATATCTTGGAAAAGACGCTTCATATTGGAACTGTGTTCTGCTTGGCACTGAATTGAACTGTAGCTTGTGTTTATAATTCCGTCCTCACCCTACTGCTTCCCAATGCCTCTTGATATTGAATTCTGGAGCTGCAATGCAGCATTCTGCCTCACCTACAGAAAGAAGAAGTGCCTGCTGAGTCTGTCCAGAATCCCCACATGAGGATCAATCTGCTCAGCCCTGGAAGGAACCCCGATTTATAGACTGCTCTTGCCACTAGCATTGTGTCTGACAGATCTTGAGCCCCGAAGCAGTGTTGGCCACCCAGAGAGAGGGCCCCTAATCCAGCATGTGAGATTAGCCATGGCCCAAGTCCATCCTATCTACCCATCTTTGGTATTCTGGCACCTTTCCCCAGACTTTGTTGGAATCCTTCCAGTGGCGCAACCTGAAGCACAATTGAGAACTACTCCTTCCCATGGAAGGAAACCTGGCTGTTGGGATGGGTGTCCAACCCTCAGAGTGGAAGCCAGGTGCATGGCCAAAGTGACCACACCCACTCCTTCAGTCCGCCCTGGGCACAAACAGTCATTGTGACCTTCAGCCTGAGCATGCTTTCAAACAAACCCTCTCAGTTGCACCGCCACAATCCCGCATTGCAGGCCTGGTACTACCCTAGGCCGAAATCATAACCCTCGGTGGAATTATCCAGACGTCGACTACCAGAGCCCGTCTCTGGAATCCCTTTTTTGGGGCACCCCTACTATGGAAAACTGCACGTTTCCCTTCTCCGAAAAAGCCACCAAACTATGGGGAGTCGCCAGGATCCTTAGAGAAGAAAAATCTCCCAGGTGACACAGGAGACCACACCTGCATTCCGAGGCCATCCTGGACACACAATCCAGACAAAAAAAAGCCTGTGCTACTGCCTTCCAGTCACCTTTACATTTCCTGACGAGCTGCCATCCAGGTCTAAGCATTGGCCCTGAGATCACCTCGCCAATAACCCTAAACCGAATTTGTGTTTGCAGACTTCTCTCCCAAAAACATGCATCACATGTCCTCCATGATGGGGTCTCTGGGGTCAAACCACAGGACTGTGCCTGCCATCCCCAAAGAAACTGTGCCCTTCACAGTTGCACAAACCTTCCAGATTAGGAGAAACCTGCAAGGCCCCTGAGCCCACCTCAATATAGGGGGTTGCTCTGGACGCAAATGTGCATCTGAAAAACCGTGATCACCTACATCTTGGCAGACACCAAGTCAACGGTGCGGAGTCAGAAGATTGAAACTGTCATGCCTGTAGGACTTCATAGGAACCCTAGATTATGTTTTCAGTCATCTGTCCTCTGGGGCCTATTCAGGAATACCAACTAATGATACAACAGGTGGTCCCTGAGCCTCACATAAGAACATCTCCCGCCCCTGAAGGAAACCGTGCTCTTTGACCTGTGCCAAACCCTCACTGTAGGAGAATCCTGCACGGCACCTTAGCCACAAGCACATTCTAAGATCTCCTTGGTAACAAACCAGCATTGTGGCCCATCTGCAAGAGATTCCATGTCAACCCAAAGCTTTGGTCCTTCACTCCAGAGCCACCAGAATGAACCTGCCATGGTCCTCAGCTTCAATGGAGAATGAAGTGTGCTTTGCAGGCATTCATGTGGAAGAACTCTGCTACCCAAACTTCCCACATGGGGTACCATGGAGCAAACAAACCATACTCCATCTGTCCAGTAGAAGGAAACCTTCCTGTTTGGAGCATCTCACAAGCCTCAGCGGGGGAAATCCTCCATGGGCTCTTGATGCCACCCCTCCATTTGTTGGTCATCATAGACACAAACTCTAGTGTGAGCAAACATCTGACATCCGCCCTTGCTCAGGTGCTGGATATCTCAAAAAAGATGCTTCACATTGGAACTGCATTCCGCTGGCACTGAATTGTACAGTAGCTTGTGTTTACAATTCCATTTTCACCCTACTGGTCCCCAAGGCCTCTTGAGCATGAATCTCTATGTCAACTCAGGCCTCTTGGAACTTCGCCTCAGAGGCCCCAGATCAAACCTGCCATGTTCCTCAGCTGCAATGGTCAATGGAGTTGTGCTTTCAGACATCCATGAGGGAGAGCCCTGCTACACAAACTTTCCATATTTGTGACCCTGGATCAAACAAACCAGACCTCACCTGGCTAGTAGAAGTATACTTTGCTGTTTGGAGCATCTCACAAGTCACAGTGTGGGAAATCCTCCATGGCCTTGTAACGCCACAATTCCATTTGGCAGTCATCATAGACACAAACCTCAGTGTGAGAAAATATCTAACATCCACACTTACTCCAGTGCTGGATATCTCGTATCAGCTGCTGCACACTAGAACTGCCTTCTGCTTGTCACTGCATTTAACCTTAGCTTGTTTTTACAATTCCATCCTCACCTTCTTTTGCATACACCCTTTTGATAGGGAATTTTTGAGCCACAACACAGCATTCTGCCTGCCCGACAGAAGAAATGCCTGGTGAGTCTGCACAGAAAACCCACATGAGAATCCACCTGCATGGGCTTCGATGGCACCCTTATATCATAGGCCGCCATGGGCACTGAGAATCTGTCTGACACAGTCTGGGCCACGACATCAAGATAGCCACTTAGACAGTGGACCCAATATCATACAGGATGAACCTGCGGTGGAACAAAGCTGTCACATCTCCTCAACCTGGATATTTAGGCATCTCTCCCCAGACTGTAGCTCAAATCCCTGCCTATGGGAGAACCTGAAGCCCAGGTGTACTCCTCCTTCCCAGTGGCAGGAAACCTGGCTCTTGAGATGGGTGTCCAACCCTCACAGTGGAGCCAACTACATGGGCCATAAGACCACGGTCACTCATGTGAGCCGGCCTGGGCACAAACAAGCTTTGTGACCTTCAGCATGGGCTTGCTTTCAAACAAACCCCCTCTGTAGCTGGGCCAGGAGTCTGGATCCTAAGGCAGGATCCTAAGGCAAAATCCTCACCGTCTTTCGTTATTTCCAGGCTCCCACCCAGAACCTTTCTCTGGAATCACTCTTTTGGGGGTCCACTGAGACCGAAAACAGCAGTCTTCCCTTTCCCCAGAGAAACCAAACTCTTATGAACGGAGAAGAATCCCCAAAGATGAACAATCTCCCATGGCCCCCTGATTCACCCCTACATTTTTGTGACCGTTCTGGACACAAATCCAGAAAAACAAGCCTGCGCTACTACCTTCATGACACCTTAATTTCTTTTTTTTTTCCAATTTATTTATTTTCAGAAAAACATTATTCATTATTTTTTCACCACACCCAGTGCTCCATGCAAGCCGTGTCCTCTATAATACCCACCACCTGGTACCCCAACCTCCCACCCCCCCGCCACTTCAGACCCCTCAGACTGTTTTTCAGAGTCCATAGTCTCTCATGGTTCACCTCACCTTCCAATTTACCCAAATTCCCTACTCCTCTCTAACGCCCCTTGTCCTCCATGCTATTTGTTATGTTCCACAAATAAGTGAAACCATATGATAATTGACTCTCTCTGCTTGACTTATTTCACTTAGAATAATCTCTTCCAGTCCCGTCCATGTTGCTACAAAAGTTGGGTATTCATCCTTTCTGATGGAGGCATAATACTCCATAGTGTATATGGACCACATCTTCCTTATCCATTCATCCGTTGAAGAGCATCTTGGTTCTTTCCATAGTTTGGCGACTGTGGCCATTGCTGCTATGAACATTGGGGTACAGATGGCCCTTCTTTTCATGACATCTGTATCTTTGGGGTAAATACCCAGGAGTGCAATTGCAGGGTCATAGGGAAGCTCTATTTTTAATTTCTTGAGGAATCTCCACACTGTTCTCCAAAGAGGCTGCACCAACTTGCATTCCCACCAACAGTGTAAGAGGGTTCCCCTTTCTCCACATCCTCTCCAACACATGTTGTTTCCTGTTTTGTTAATTTTGGCCATTCTAACTGGTGTAAGGTTATTTCAATGTGGATTTAATTTGAATCTCCCTGAGGGCTAATGATGATGAGCATTTTTTCATGTGTCTGATAGCCATTTGTATGTCTTGATTGGAGAAGTGTCTGTTCATATCTTCTGCCCATTTTTTGATGTGTTTGTCTGTTTCATGTGGGTTGAGTTTGAGGAGTTCATTATAGATCCTGGATATCAACCTTTTGTCTGTACTGTCATTTGCAAATATCTTCTCCCATTCCGTGGGTTGCCTCTTTGTTTTTTTGACTGTTTCCTTTGCTTTGCAGAAGCTTTTGATTTTGATGAAGTCCCAGAAGTTTATTTTCACTTTTGTCATTGCCTTTGGAAACGTATCTTAAAGAAGTTGCTGTGGCTGATATCAAAGAGATTACTGCCTATGTTCTCCTCTAAGATTCTGATGGATTCCTGTCTAACGTTGAGGTCTTTTATCCATTTTGAGTTGATCTTTGTGTACGGTGTAAGAGAACGGTCGAGTTTCATTCTTCTACATATAGCTGTCCAGTTTTCCCAGCACCAATTATTGAAGAGACTGTCTTTTGTCCACTGTATATATTTTCCTGTTTTGTCAAAGATTAATTGACCATAGAGTTGAGGGTCCATATCAGGGCTCTCTACTCTGTTCCACTGGTGTATGTGTCTGTTTTTATGCCAGTACCATGCTGTCTTGGTGATCACAGCTTTGTAATAAAGCTTGAAATCAGGTAAGGTGATGCCGCCAGCTTTATTTTTGTTTTTCAACATTTCCTTAGCGATTCGGGGTCTCTTCTGATTCCATACAAATTTTAAGATTATTTGCTCCAGCTCTTTGAAGAATGCCGGTGGAATTTTGATCGGAATGACGTTAAAAGTATAGATTGCTCTAGGCAGTACAGACATTTTAACAATGTTTATTCTTCCGATCCAAGAGCATGAAATGGTCTTCCATCTTTCTGTGTCTTCTTCAATTTCTTTCATGAGTGTTCTATAGTTCCTCAATTACAGATCCTTTACCTTTTTAGTTAGGTTTATTCCCAGGTATCTTATGGTTCTTGGTGCTATAGTAAATGGAATCGATTCTCTAATTTCCCTTTCTGTATTTTCATTGTTAGTGTATAAGAAAGCCACTGATTTCTGCACATTGACTTTGTATCCTGCCACGTTGCTGAATTGCTCTATGAGTTCTAGTAGTTTGGGGGTGGAGTCTTTTGGGTTTTCCATATAAAGAATCATGTCATCTGCGAAGAGAGAGAGTTTGACTTCTTCATTAGCAATTTCGATACCTTTTATTTCTCTTTGTTGTCTGATTGCTGTTGCTAGGACTTCTAATACTATGTTGAACAAGAGTGGTGAAAGTGGGCATCCTTGTCTTGTTCCTGATCTCAATGGGAAGGCTGCAAGCTTTTTCTCATTGAGGATGATATTTGCTGTGGGTCTTTCATAGATTTGATGAGGTTCAGGAATGTTCCCTCTATCCCTATACTTTGGAGCGTTTTAATCAGGAACGGATGTTGGATTTTGTCAAATGCTTTTTCTGCATCAATTGAGAGGACCATGTGGTTCTTCTCTCTTCTCATATTAATTTGTTGTATCACATTGATTGATTTGAGAATGTTGAACCATCCTTGTAGCCCAGGGAGGAATCCCACCTGATCATGGTGGATAATCTTTTTAATGTGCTGTTGGATCCTGTTGGCTAGGATCTTGTTGAGAATCTTAGCATCCATATTCATCAGTGATATTGGTCTGAAATTCTCCTTTTTGGTAGGGCCATTGCCTGGTTTGGGGATCAGGGTAATGCTGGCTTCTTAGAAAGAGTCTGGATGTTTTCCTTCTGCTTCAATTTTTTGAAACAGCTTCAGGAGAATAGGTGTTATTTCTTCTTAGAAGGTTTGGTAGAATTTCCCAGGGAATCCGTCAGGTCCTGGGCTCTTGTTTTTTGGGAGGTTTTTGATCACTGATTCAATCTCGTTGTTAGATATTGGTCTATTCAGGTTGTCGATTTCTTCCTGGTTCAATTTTGGTAGTTTATATTTTTCCAGGAATGCATCCATTTCATCTAGGTTGCTAAGCTTATTGGCATATAACTGTTTGTAATAACTTCTGATGATTGTTTCTACTTCCTTGTTGTTAGTTGTGATCTCTCCCTTTTCATTCATAATTTTATGAATTTGGGATTTCTCTCTTATCTTTCGGATTAGTGTAGCCAGTGGCTTATCGATCTTATTGATTCTTTCAAAAAACCAGCTTCTACTTTCATTGATATGTTCTACTGTATCTCTGGTTTCTCCCTCATTGATCTCAGCTCTAATCTTGATGATTTCCCTTCTTATGTGTGGAGTTGGTTTGATTTGTTGTTGATCCTCCTGTTCTTTAAGGTGTAGAGACAGCTGGTGTGTTCTGGATTTTTCAATTTTTTTGAGCGAGGCTTGGATGGCTATATATTTTCCCCTTAGGACCGCCTTTGCTGTATCCCATAGGTTTTGGACCGAAGTGTCTTCATTCTCATTGGTTTCCATGTATTGTTTCAGTTCTTCTTTGATCTCCTGGTTGATCCAAGCATTCTTAAGCAAGGTGGTCTATAGCTTCCAGGTATTTGAGTTCCTTCGGAACTTTTCCTTATGATTGAGCTCCAGTTTCAAAGCATTGTGATCTGAGAATATGCAGGAAATAATCTCAGTCTTTTGGTATCGGTTGAGTCCTGATTTGTGACCCAGTATGTGGTCTATTCTGGAGAAGGTTCCGTGTGCACTTGAGAAGAATGAGTATTCTGCTGTTTTAGGGTGGAATGTTCTGTATATATCTATGAGGTCCATCTGGTCCAATGTGTCATTCAATGCTCTTGTTTCTTTATTGATTTTCTGCTTCGATGATCTGTCTAATTCTGAAAGAGGTGTGTTAAGATCTCCTACGATTAGTGTATTCATATCAATATGACTCTTTATCTTGATTAACAGTTTTCTTAAGTAATTGGCTGCTCCGATATTGCGAGCATAGATATTTACAATTGTTAGATCATCTTGGTGGATAGTCCCTTTAAGGATTATGGAGTGTCCTTCTGTATCTCTGACTACAGTCTTTAGTTTGAAGTCTAATTTATCTGATATGAGAATCGCTACTCCAGCCTTCTTTTGACTCCCATTGGCATGAAAGATGATTCTCCACCCCTTCACTTTCAGTCTGTGTGTATCTTTAGGTTCAAAATGGGTCTCTTGTACACAGCTTATGGATGGGTCCTGTCGTTTTATCCAATCTGCAACCCTGTGCCGTTTTATGGGTGCATTTAGGCCATTCACATTGAGAGTGATTATTGATAGATACGTTTTTATTGACATCGAGTTACCTTTGAAGTCTTTCTTTCTGTAGACTGTCTCTACATTTCTGTTCAATGCTATTCTTGGGATTTTTCCTCTTTTATAGAACCCCCCCTTAATATTTCCTGCAGTATCGGCTTGGTGGTTGCATAGTCTTTTAAGCCTTGCCGGTCTTGGAAACTCTTTATCTCTCCATCTATTTTGAATGTCAGTCTGCTGGATAAAGTATTCTTGGCTGCATGTTCTTCTCATTTAGTGCCCTGAATATATCTTGCCAGCCTCTTCTGGCTTGCCAGGTCTCTGTGGACAGGTCTGACGTTATTCTGATGGGCTTCCCTCTGTAAGTAAGGAGCCTCTTTGCCCTGGCGGCTTTCAAGAGATTATACATACAATTATAATTTCTTAATTTAACTATTAGGTGTCGTGATGTTTTTTTGGAGTGTATAATCTTGGGTGGAGACCGTTCAGCCTCTAGTACATGAACCCTGATTTCATTCACGAGATTCGGAAAATTTTCATGAAGGACTTGTTCCACGATATCTTCTAGACTTCTTTCTTTCTCCTCCCCTTCAGGAATTCCAATAATTCTGACGTTGGAACGCTTCATGGCATCATTTATTTCCCTGATTCTGCTTTCGTGGGATCTAAGCTGTTTGTTCCAGGCTTCCTCCTGATCCTTTCACTCTATCTGTTTGTCTTCCAGATCACTAATTCTATCTTCTGTCTCAGTTAGCCTAGCTTTGAGAGAGTTTAGATTAGATTGGAACTCATTGAGAGCATTGTGGACCTCCTCCCTGGTAGCTTTAAGCTCCGCCCTAACATTGTGAACATCCTGTCTGGTCGCTTTCAGTTCGTCCCTAATCAATTCTGTTTGGTCATCCATGGTTTTCTCCAACCTAGCTATTGCCTGGATAATTGTTAGCCTGAATTCTCTTTCCAACATATTGTCTATGTAGATAGCCATTATCTCTGTTGCAGAAGGTCCATCCTCTGTATTTTTCTTCTGTTGGGCATTCCTCCTCCTAGTCATTTTGGTGGGAAAAGACTGAACAGATGTAGCTGGATGTATCAACTCTGGTGCAGTCAAGGTGCACCCTGGAACACTTCTGAGCAATCAGGATTCCCCACCCAAATGAGAGACAAAAGAAAAGAAAAAGAAAAAGAATAAAAGGAAAAGAAGAAAAAGAAGAAGAAAAAAAGATAAAAGAGAGAGAGAGAGACAGGAAAGAAAGGGAAGATGAAAGACAAGGTTCAGCCCAGATGGGCCCCAAGGTGAGATTTATGAAGTAGACAAACAAAAAGAGATAGAAAGACTGATACAATTATATGACAAGAGAAAAAAAGAAAAGAAAAAAAAATATATATATGAAAATAAAGAAAGAACCTCGTCAAAAAGAAGCACAAGTGTATAATTTATATGCTATCAGGACAAACTCAAAAAACACAGAAACACTGGTGGAAGAAGATGAGAGAGTTCTTATAAATTCTCAGTGTGTGCGAGGAAGGTTGTTTTGATTCTTCCTGGATGTATCTTGATATCTTTGTTACAGGACTCAACTTTCCTAAAATAAAGGGGATTAAAATTGGTTTACCTATAGGGTAGTATTGATTGGGGAAAGGGGATTACTTTGAAATTAACTCTATATGAATATTAGAGGATAAAAATAAAAAAGGAATATACTAGACTAAACTAAACTCAAATTTTAAAAAAAGGACTTCAAAAAATAAAAATGCAAAAGAAAAACATAGGTGTATGTATCAAAAAGTTCAGGTTAGAAAGGTATTATGGAATTTGATGTACTGTGCAGCTCACTGTGGTGGTAAATAGGTTTAAAAAATTACCTATGTTTAAAATATATATATATATATATATATATATATATATATATATATGAACCCGAATAGTGGAAACGAGTGAAAAATACAAGTTTTCCTATGAAGTAGTGGTGGTTCTCTTGTAGTCCTTTTTTTTTTTGTTTGTTTCTTGGTTTGTTTTCTGGGGGAGGGGCCTGCCACATGGGTTTTCAGTCAATGTTGTTTCCTGAGTTGAGTCCCGCCGTCCCCCTCAAGGGGGTGGGCTCTGGGGAAACTGGTTTTTTTCAGGCTTTTGTTCTTTGGCGGTTTTTTTTTTTTTTTTTTGCTTGTTCACTTTTTTTTCCTCTCACCTTGACCGCCTTTGATGGTTTTTGTAGTATTAAAAGAAATCAAACCGCACCCTGATCTCCGTCTTAGAGAGAAGCCTCAGTCTGGGTGCAGAAGCTGAATAAATCCCCCCTTGGATGCTGGCAGCACAGGTTCCAAGTTGCAGACCCTGGGGGCGCAGGATCTTTTGCTCGTCCCCAAAGCCAAGGCAGTGGCGGCTGTCTGGGAGCTCCTGACTGCCAGAGAGGCTCCAAGCAGCGATCGCACACTGAGATTTTGCCGCCGGCCCGGGCTCGGAGTGCCCGGCTTCCACGCACCTCTTTTCAGAGGCGGCTGTGGGTCGGGCGCGCGTCTGGGGCACTAAGAACCCGGCGCTGGTCCGTAAGCCGCAGGCTGGGCTTTTGCGCGCCTCTGTCTGGGGAAGAGTTTCGCGCGCGCGGCTTAGGCTTTGAAACAATGGCGCAGGTCAAGAAGCGCCCCGGGCCTTAGTAACCCCGGAGAGCTCGAGGGACGTGCGCGCGCATCTCAAACTTTGTGGTAGGGCTAGCGCGCATTCTGCAGACCGGCGCAGCTCCCGTCCCCTCACAGGAGCCGGAACCCACGCGCTCTGGGGCGCGCTGGCGGCTTAGGGACCAGGAGCTGGTTTCCCCACCGCACTCTCTCTGCCTCCGCGCCGGGAAGGCCGTCTGGGATCGGGTACTTAAGCCCCTGTCCCTAGCCGCCCCCATTCCCACAATTTCCCCCCGCAATCCTTTGCTCTTTTGGAGTGCTTTCAACCAGTCTCCAAGTTAATGCTGGTCCCCAGACGCAGGGCACTCTCGCTCGTATTCGGGTATTACTTTCCCACCGGTCGCCTCTGGTGGCTCCCTCCCCCTTTTGTTTATCTTCTGATATCAGTCCGCCGTTCCCATTCTGCTTCACCTGCTCACTGGCGTCTTCTGCCCCTGTAGAGATCCAGACGTGTATAATTCTGATCTCAGGATGATTTCATGGGTGATCGGAGTTCTTTGGTAGGTAATCAGCTCACTTTGGGGTACGAGCTGAAAAGACGGCTCTTCCTAGTACACCGCCATCTCGACACCTTAATTTCTGTACAATATGAGCTGCACTCAGGGACTGCAGATCAGGACTGTGATTACCTTGGCCCTCACCCTAACCCTAGTTTGTGTATGCAGATTTTTGTCCCCAAAGCCCTGGCCCACATGTCCTCAGGAAGGGGACTCTGGAGCCACACCAGCTTCCTGTCCCTACATTCCCAAAGGAAATTCTGCCCTTCACGGTTGCTCAAACCCTGAAGATTAGGAGGAAATTACAAAGCTCTGAGCCCAGCTCAATTTTGAAGAACGCCCTGGCCCTAATGCACATTCTGACACACAATGAGCACCTGCCTTGAGGCAGACATCCAAGTCAAAGGCCCTGAGTCAGAAGACTGAAACTGACATGCCTCTAGGACTTCGTCAATACCCTAGTTGAGATTTTCAGGCGCCTGTCCCCAGAGGCCTTTTCTCCAAAACCAACTTATATTCCAACATATGATCCCTGTGCCACACTACAGAACTCCTCCTGTCCCCAGAAGCATTCCTTGCTCTTTGTAGCTGTGTCCACGACTCAGTGTAGGAGAAACCTGCATGCCCCCCTGACCACCACCAAATTCTAACGTATCCCTGGATTCCAACCAGCATTGTGATCCAACAGCATGAAACTCCATGTCAACTCAGGCTGCTAGGAACTTCACCCCAGAGGCTCCCGATTGACCCTGTCATGCTCCTCAGCTACAAAGGTCAATGGAGGTGTGCTTTTCATGGATCCATGAGGGAGAGCTCTGCTACCCAAAGTTTCCATATGGGGGACCCTGGAGCAAACAAACCAGACTCCCCTGTCCAATAGAAGGAAATCTTGTGGTTTGAAGCATCTTTCAAGCCCCAGGGTGGGAAATCCTCCATGGCCTCATGACGGCTCCCCGCCAATTGGCAGTCATCATAGACAAAGTCTCCAGTGTGAGCAAACATATGACATCCACCCTTACTCAGGTGCTGGATATCTCAAATCAGTCCCTGCACACTGGAACTGCCTTCCGCTTGTCACTGAATTGAACCGTTGTTTGTGTTTACAATTCCATCCTCACCCTCCTTGTCCCCAAACCCTCTTGACAGGGAATTCTTGAGCCACAACACAGCATTCTGCCTGCCCCACAGGATAAGTGCCTGGTGAGTCTGCACAGAAAACTCACATGAGAATCCACGTGCATGGCCCTCGAGGCACCCTTATATCATAGGCCGCCATGGGCACTGAGGCTCTGTCTGACACAGCCTGGGCCACAACCTCCAGACAGCCACTGAGAAAATGGACCCCATACCCTGCAGGAGGGACCTGCTATGGAACGAAGATGTCACATCTCCTCAACCTGGATATTCAGGCATCTCTCCCCAGACCGTAGCTTAAATCCCTGCCTATGGGAGAACCTGAAGCCCAGGTGTATTCCTCCTTCCCAATAGCAGGAAACCTGGCTGATGAGATTGGTGTCCAACCCTCAGCGTTGACCAGCTGCATGGGCCATAAGACCACGGTCACTCATGAGAGCCACCCTGGGCACAAACAAGCTTTGTGACCTTCAGCATGAGCCTGCTTTCAAACAAACACCCTCAGTAGCTGGGCCAGAAGCCTGCAAAGCAAGCCTCCCAGGTTCCTAGGGCCAAATCCTCACCATCTTTCGTTATTTACAGGCTCCCTCCCAGAACCTGTCGTCTCTGGTATCCCTTTCTTGGGGGTCCCCTGAGACTGAAAACAACAGTCTTCCCTTCCCACAGAGAAACTAAACTCTTGAGATCCAAGCAGAATCCCCGGAGATGAAGAATTTCCCATGGCCCCTGATCCACCCCTACATTTTGCGACCATCCTGGACACACAATCCAGACAGAAAAGCCTGCGCTACTGCCTCCATGACACCTTAATTTCAGTACAATAAGAGCTGCACTCAGGAACTGCAGATCAGGCCTGTGATTACCTCGTCCCTCACCCTAACCCTAGTTTGCATTTGCAGATATCTGTCCCCAAAGCCCTGACCCACATGCCCTCAAGAAGGGGCCTCTGGATCCACACAGGATAACTGTGCCTATCCTCCTGAAGGAAACTCTGCCCTTCACTGTTGCCCAAACCCTGAAGATTAGGAGCAATGTACAAAGCCCCTGAGCCCACCTCCATGTTGAAGAATGTTCTGGACCCAAGTGCGCATTCTGACACACAATGAGCACCTGCCTCCAAGCAGACATTAAAGTCAAAGGCCCTGAGTCAGAAGATTGAACCTGACATCCCTCTAGGACTTAATCGATACCCAAGGTTAGGTTTTCAGGTGCCTGTCCACAAGGGCCTCTTCCCCAATACCAACTTATATTCCAACATGTGGTCCCTGAGCCACACTAAAGAACCCCTCCTGTCACCAGTAGGAAACCTTCCTCTTGGTAGCTGTGTCCCAGATAGAATGTAGGAGATTCCTGCATGGCCCTCTGACCAATCAACATTCTAATCTCTCTATGGATACCAACCAGCATTGTGATCCAACAGCATGAAAATCCATGTCAACTCAGGCTGCTTGGACGTATCCCCAGATCCACCAGATTGAATCTGGATGTTATTTGGCTGAAAAGGACCATGGAAGTATGCTTTCCAGGCATCCATTCGGGCGGATTCTACTACCTAACTTATTACATGGGGGACCCTGGAGCAAACAAACCAGACTCCACCTGTCCAGGAGAAGGAAACCTTGCTGTTTGGAGCATTTCACAAGGCCCAGCGTTGGAAATCCTCCATGGCCTCTTGATGCCACCTCTCCATTTGTTATTCATCATAGACACAGACTGAAGTGTGAGCAAACATCTGACATCCTCCCTCACTCAGTTTCTGGATATATCACAGAATCCTCTGCAGATGGGGACAACCTTCCACTTGGCACTGAATTTAACCGTAGCTTGTGTTTACAATTCCATTCTCACACTACTGGTCCCCAAGTCCTCTGGATACGGAATTCCAAAGTCACAACACGGTATTCTGTTTTCCCCATAGAAAGAAGAAGCGCCTGGTGAGTCTGCCCAGAAAACCCACATGAGGATCAATCTGGGAGGCCCCCGAGGGAACCCTGATTTATAGGCTGCCCTGGCCTCTTGTACGGTGTCTGTCAGAGCCTGTGCCCCAACCTAGTGTCAGCAACCCAGAGAGCGGGAACCGTATCTAGCATTTGGGAATGAACATGGCCATACTCCATCATCTCTACTCATCCTTGGTATTCAGGCATCTGTCCTCAGACCTTTGCTGGAATGCCTGCCAGTGGGGGAACCTGAAGCACAACAGAGAACTCCACCTTTTCTATGGCAGGAACCTAACTGTTGGGATGGGTGTCCAACTCTCAGACTTGAGCAAGCTACATGGCCAATGAGACCACATCCACACACGAGGGCCACCTATGGCCCAAACAGGCATTGTGAACCTCAGCCTGAGCATGCTTTTAAACAAGCCCTCTTAGTTGCACCACCCAGATCCCACTTTGTAGGCCAGGGACGCCCCTAGGCTCATATCCTAAACCTTGGTGGGATATTCCAAGCATTCAGACCCAGAGCCCGTCTCTGGAATCCCTGTTTTGGGGCACGCATAAGATAGAAAACATCACTCTTCCCTTCCCCGAAAAAGCCACCAAACTATTGAGGAGAGTAAAATCTCCCATGGACTCATGCGACCACACCTGCATTCTGAGGCCATCCTGGATACAGAATCCAGATATAAGAGCCTGTGCTACTGCCTTCACATAACCCTAATTACAGTTCCTGATGAGCTGCCCTCCAGGTCTACGCATTGGAACTGCGATCACCTCGCCATTATCCCTATTCCGAGTTTGGGTTTGCAGACTTCTCTCCATAACCATGGCTCACATGCCCTCCAGGGTGGGATCTTGGAATCAAACCACTGCACTGTGTGCCATCCCCTAGGAAACTGTACACGTCACAGTTTCCCAAACCTCCAGATTAGAAGAAACCTGCAAATCCCCTGAGCACACCACAATATTAGAGGCCACCCTAGACGCAAATGCACAGTCTGAAACATTCTGATCACGTACATCGAGGCAGACACACACGGCAACTGTCCTGAGTCTGAAGATTGAAACTGACATGCCCCTAGGACTTCATTGGAACCCTAGATTAGGTTTTCAGGCATCTGTCCTCAGAGGCCTGTTCTAGAATATGAACTTATGATACAACATGTGGTCCCTGAGCCACTCAACACTACATCTCCTATCCCCAGAAGGGGACACAGCCCTTTGACCTGTGTTAAACCCTCAGGGTGGGAGAATCCTGTATGGCACCTCAGCTACCAGCACATTCTAAGAACTCCCTGGTAACAAACCAGCATTGCAACCCATCTGCAAGAGATTCAATGTCAAATCAAGGCCTTGGTACTTCGCCCCAGAGCCACCAGAAGGATTCTGCCATGTTCCTCAGCCACAATGGTCATTCGGTGTGTGCTTTCCAGGCATCCATGCAGAAGAGCTCTGCTATCCATAATTTCCAAGTGGGGTACTCTCGAACAAACAAACCAGACTCTCCCTGACAGTAGAAAAAACAGCCTTTCTCTTTGGAGCATCTTACATGCATCAGTGTGGGGAATCCTCGATGGCCTCTTGACGCCACATCTCCATTTGTCAGTCATCATAGATACAACCTCCAGTGTGATCAAACATCATTCATCCGCCTTTATTCAGGTGCTGGGTATCTCGTTCGTTCGCCATCATAGATACAAACTCCAGCATGAGCAGATATCTGACCTCACCCACACTCAGGTGCTGAAGATCTCGTAAAAATCGCTGCACACTGGAATGGCAATGTGCTCGGCATTGAGCTTAAATGTAACTTCTCTATTCAGCCTTATGCCCTCACATTCCTTGCCTATAAGCCCTCCATATTGGGAATTTGGGAGCCACAATGCAACCTTCTCTCTGCCCACCAGAAATAAGAAGTGCCCTATGGGTCTGCACAGAAAATCCACATGAGGATCCACCTGCACGGCCCTCTATGGCACCCCAATATAATAGGCAACCCTGTGCACTAATGCTCTGTCTGACACAGCCCGAACCCCAACCACCTGGCAGCGACACAAAGAGTGGGACCCATATCCTACAGGTGTGACCTGCCTTGACCTGAGTCTTTCATCTCGAACCAACCTGGGTATTCCGGTACCTGTTCTAGAACATAGCTCAAATTCCTGCCCATGGGGGACCCTGAAGCACAAAAGAGTACTCCTCCTTCCCCATGGCAGGAAAACTAAATGTTGAGATGGTTGTCCAACCCTCAGATTGGGATCCAGGTGCATGGAACAAGAAACAGTGCCCACTCAGGATGGGGAGCTGGGCACAAATAGGCATTGTGACCCTCACCCTGAGACCCATTTCCAACAAGCCCCTGTGGGAGCTGGACCAGGTCCCCACAGAGCAGGCCTGTCAGGCCCCTAGGCCCAATTCCTAAGCCTTGGTGGGATTACCCAGACACCAAGACCCAGAACCCATCTTTGGAATCCATGATTTGAAAGGAACCCTGACACGGTAAAATGTGGTCTCTCCTTTCCCAGTAACACACCAAATGATTGGGTGCCAGACAGAAACTGCAGATAGGAAGAAACTCCCATGGGCACATGAGGACACCTATCCATTCCATGGCCATTCTAGACACAATCCAGACAGAAAAGCCTGTGCTGCCTCTCAGCCGGATGAATTTCAAATCCGAGGAGCTGCCCTCAGGGTCTGCAGATCGGGCCTGTCATCACCTCGCCCCTTACTCATACCCGATTTTGTGTCTGAAGATTTTGGTCCCAGAGCCCTGAACCACATGCCCTCCAGGATGTGGCCTCCAGAACCACAGCACATCACTGGGCCTGATGTCTGGAGGAAACTCTGCCAGTCTCAGTTGCCCAAACCCTCCACAATAGGAGAAACCTGCAAGGCCCCTGAGCTCATCCCACTTTCATAGGTCGCTCTGGAAAAAATGCACTGTCTGACACAGCCTCAGCACCTACCTCCAGGAAGACACGCAGGTCAATGGCGCTGAGTCCAAAGATTGAATCTGCCATGCCACTAGGACCTCATAAGAACCCTGGTTTGGGTTTTCAGGCCTCTGTCCCTAGAGGCCTGTTCTCGAAATCCAATATATGGTCCAAACTGTGGTCCGTGAGCCATACAAGAGAACCTCTCCTGTCCCGAGAAGGTAACCATTCTCCTGGGAACTGGGTCTAACCCTTAGGACAGGAGAATCCAGAATGGGCCCAGTGCCTCCGCCACATTCTAAGGTTTCCCTGGATACGAAGCAGCATTGTGACCCGTTAGACTGAGAACTTCTGTCAACTCAGATCACTTGGAACTTGGAACCAGAGACAGTGGATCAAGACTGGCCTGTTCCTCAGCTGTAATCGTAATGCGAGATGGACTTCCCAGGCCTCCATTCAGAGACCTGTGCTATCGAATCTTCCATATGGGGGAACCTGGAGCCCTCTAAGTGGACTTCCCCTTTCCCGTAGTAGGACACCTTGCTGTTTGGAGAAGTTCACAAGATCCAGCTTGGGAAAACCTCCAAGGCTTCTGGAGAAAACTGCACCATTCATTGGCTATCATGGATACAAACTCCAGTGTGAGCAGACATCTGACCCTCACGCATACTTAGGTGCTGGAGATCTCAAAACAACAGATGTACATTAGAACGGCCATGTGCTCGGCACTGAGCTTAACCATAGCTTGTGTTTTTAGGCTTCTGTCCTCACAGTCCTCGCCTGCTAGCCCTCCATATTGGGAATTCTGGAGCCACAATGCAGCCTAATGCCTGCCCACCAGAAAGAAGAAGTGCCCTAAAGGTCTTCACAGAAACCCCACATGAGGATCCAGTTGCACAGCTCTCAAAGGCACCCCAATATCATAGACCACCCTCTGCCCGAATGCTCTGTCTGACACAGCTCGAGCCCCAACCTCCAGTCAGCCACCCAGAGAGTGGGCCCCATATCTGGCAGGTGGGTCCTGCCTTGGCCCGAGGCCATCATCTTGAAGTAACCTGGGTAATCAGGTACCTGTCCCAGAACATAGCTCAATTCCTGCCCATGGGGACGCTGAAGCAAAAATGAGTACTACTCCTTCCCTTGGCAGGAAAACTGAATGTTGAGATGAGAGTCCAACCCTCAGAGTGGGAGCCAGGTGCATGGCCCATGAGACCACGCCCACTCAGGATGGGCAGCTGGGCACAAATAGGCATTGTAACCCTCACCCTAAGATCCTTTCCAACAGTCCACCTCACGAGCTGGACCAGGAGCCCATAGAGCGGGCCTGTCATGCTCCTAGGCCCAAATCCTAAGCCCTGGTGGGGTTATCCAGGTGCCTGGACTCAGAACCAATCTCCGGAATGCCTTTTTGGAAGGGGAACCCTGAGATGGAAAACCGTGCTCTCCCCTTCCCCAGAAATAAACCAAACTCTGGGGTGTCAGGCAGAATTTCCAGAGAGGTAGAATCTCCCATGGACCCATGAGGACACCCCTCCATCCCATGGCCATCCTAGACACAAAATCCAGACATAAAAGACTGTGCTCCTGCGTCCCAATCGTCCAAATTTCAAGTCCCGAGAAGCTACCCTCAGGGTCTGCAGATCGGGCCTACCATCACCACCCCCTAACTATTACCCGAGTTTGTGTCTGAAGACTTTGGTCCTAAAGTCCTAACCCAGACGCGCTCCAGGATGGGGCCTCCAGAACGACAGCACATCACTGGGCTTGATCTTTCGTGGAAACTACCCATCTCAGTTTCTCAAGCCCTACAGATTAGCAGAAACCATCAAGGCCCCCAAGTCCACCCCAATTTCATAAGCTGCTCTGACAAAACACAGTCTGACACAGTCTCAGAACATAACTCCAGGAAGACATGCAGGTCAATGGGAAGGGATGAACGCCCTAAGACCATGGCGGGTCCAAGGTGCTTGGTGTGCAGCCAGCTGTCTCAGTGTCTGTCATAACATCTGGGCTCAGGTTATGTAAGACAGAGCATGAGGGCTTAGGATAGCCTATGCAATTGGGGTGTGCCGAGGGCCGAGCAGGTTGATCCTCCTTTTGGGTTTCTGGGCAACACCATAGACAAAGTATGTCTTCCTGTTGGCAGGCAGAGTGCTTCATTTTGGCCCCAGTATTCCCAATCAGGAGAGCTGTGGGCCAGTAGTGTGAGGACGGAAGTCTGCAAACACAAGCTAGGGTGAGGTTTGGGGCCAAGGGCATGGCAGGCGCACTCTGCAGAGGCTGAAATGAGATCTCCTTCATCTGAAGTCACGGTTAGGATCAAACGTTGGCTGAGGCTGGAGTTTGTGTCCATCATGGCCCCTTCATGAAGCAGGGGCCTCATGAGACTAAGGAGATTTTCCCACGCTGAGTTGTGAGTTGCTCCAAACCACAAAGTTTTCTTCTGCGGGACAGTCCAGTCCTGCTGGATGGTTCCAGGACGTCCCATACAGAAGGACTCGAGAGCAGCCTTCAAAGGATGGATGTCTGTACAGCATATTTCGCATTCCCATTGGCTATTTGCGACAAGACATGTTTGAACTGCTGGCTCTGGGGCGAGCTACCCAGGGCACTGAGTTGAAATGGACTCTCCTGAGGATGGGTTATAATGCGGGTTTTTGTCCATGGAGACCTAGGAATGTGCTGGTGGCTCAGGGGCCCTGCAGAATTCGCCTACCTGAAGGGTTTGATACAGCTCCAATAAGAAAGCTCCCCATGTGGAGACAAGAGAGGTTCTGTATGATGCCTCAGAAAAGCCCCAGATGCTGGTCTTGAAACCAGTCCTCTGAAGAGAGACACCTGGAAACCAATGCTAGTGTTCAGATTAGGGCCTAAGGGCCTGTCTTTTTCAATCTTCTGTCTCTGGGGACACTGTCTGAGTGTCTACGTGGAGATAGTTGCTCAGCTAGTGTCAGAGTGCCCCTCTTAGTCCAGGGCAGCCTACACTATCGGGGTGGCCTCGGGGGCCTTGGAGATTTCTCCTAATCTGTATGGTTATGGCCAATGAATTGGGCACAGTTTCCTTGGAGAGGACATGCACAGTCCTTCAGTTTGGCTCTATAGGCCCTAGCCTGCAAGGTGTGTGGGTCCGTGCTGTGAGCACAGAAGTCTGAAAACAGAATCTCGGGTTAGGTGTGACACCGAGGATATGGCAAGCCGGATCTACAGACCGGGAGGGGAAATCCTCGGTTATTGAAAGAAGGGGGAGTGGAAAGCAGTCCCCCAGTCTTTTGTCTCTGGATGTTGTGACCAGGATAGCTGAGGATAGTAGGGTGGCCTCAGGGGCTATCGATGAATCTCCCTCTCTGGGAATTTGGTCCAGCTCACAAGAGTTTGCAGTCATTTTGTGGAAGGGTGCAGTCCTGTTGTCTGGCTCAGGTGTATCTCCAAGAGAGGGATTCCAGAGCAAAGCCTCAGGTACTGGTGACTGGAAAATTCGAAATCTGGTGAGGGTTGGGAACATAGGGTCTTGGTAAGCTCCATATGTGGGCTTTTGGTCCAGGCTCTGAGAGGCCTTACTTTGACATGGGGCTCACACTGAGGGTCACAATGCGAGTTTTTTTTACCAAGTCGTCACTCTACTTTGGGCGTGGCCTTAGGAGCTATCAAGGTTTCTCCTACCCTGAAGGTTTGACTCCATGCCAACAACAAGCTTTAGAGCCATGGGGAAGGAGGAGTTCTGATTTGTGCTTCAGGTACCCACCTGTGCGTGATTTGATATAATGTCTAGGTTCAGATGTCTGAAAACACAGGTTGGGAAGAAATGACGGCCTAAGGCCATGGTGTGTCAGATGTGCTGGGTGTGAGGCCAGCTTTCTCCTTGTCTGCTGGGAAGTCTGGCCTCAGGCTGTGCCCAGGGAAGCCTAACTATTTGGGGTGCAGTCGAGGCCTGAGCAGGTTGATCCTCATTTGGGGTTTCTGGAGAGCCCCATAGGGCAAAGTTTCTCTTCTGGTGGGCAGGCAGAGGGCTGCATTGTGGTTCCGGAATTCCCAGTCTGGAGGGCTTGTTTGCCAGGAGTGTGAGGACGGAAGTCTGAAAACACAAGCTAGCATTAGGTTTGGGGCTGAGGGCATGGCACACCCACTCTGCAAGGCTGCATCAAGATCTCCTGCATCTGAGGTCAGGGCGAGTATCAGACGTTGCCTCAAGCTGGGGTTTGTGTCCATGATGGCCTCTTCCTGAAGGGGGTTGGGGCCGTCATGAGGCCAGAGACGTTTCCCTACGCTGGGAGTTGTGAGCTGCTCCGAGCCTCAAGGTTTCCTTCTGAAGGAGATTTGAGTACTATTGTATGGTTCCAGGATGCCCCATTCGGAAAAAACTTGAGAGCAGATGTCTAAGCATGGAAACCTGGAAACACCAGCTTACATTCCCATTGACTGGTCGGGATAAGCCAGGCTCAATCTGTGGGATCTTGGGCGAGCTACCCAGAGGGTTGAGTTGTAATGGACTCTCCTAAAGATGGGTCATAGTGTGGTTTGCTGGCCATGGAGACCTTGGAATGTGGTGGTGGCTCAGGGTCTTTGCAGGATTCTCCAACCCGAAGGGTTTGACACAGCTCCAACAACGAAGATTCCCATGTGGAGACGAGAGGTGTTCTGTTTTGTGCCTCAAGAAAGCCCCATATGCTGGTCTTCGAACCCAGGCTTCTGAGGAGTGACACCTGGAAACCTAAGCAAGAGTTCAGATTAGGGCCTAGGGGCCTGTCCTGTTCAATCTTCTGTCTCTGTGGACATCTGTATGCATGTCTGTGTGCAGGTAGTTGCTCAGCTTGTGTCAGAATGTCCCTGTGTGTCCAGGGCGGCTACAGTAGTGGGATGTCCTCAGGGGCCTTGAGGTTTCTCCTATTCTGTAGGGTTGTGGCCACTGGAATGGGCACAGGTTCCTAGGAGAGAGTAGGCGCAGTCCTCTGGTGTGAATCCAGAGGCCCCAGCCTGGAGGCTGTGTGTGCCAGGGCTGTGGGAACAGATGTACAAAAAAACAAACTCGGCTCAGGTTTGGGACCGAGGTTATGGTAGGCCTCATCTACAGTCCATGAAGGGATCACGTCGGGATATGAAAGGGGGGCGAGTGGGAGGCGGTTGCTCAGGCTCTTCTCTCTGGATGTTCTGTCCATGATGGCCATTTAATGTAGGGGTGGCCTCATGGGCCGAGGAAGAATATTCCCTCTCTGGTGATTTGCCCCGCTCCCTAGAGTTTGGGGTCATTCTGTGGAAGGGAGGAGTCCTGTGTTCTGCCTTTAGTGTCCCCCCCCCCATTAGAGGGATTCTAGAGCAGAGCAGTGGGTACTGACAACTGGAATACCTGCCTCTTGGTTAGGCTCGGGTGCCTATGGTCATGGTAAACCCCATATGCGAGCTATTGGTCCAGCCACTGAAAGGTGTTACTTGAATACGGGACTCACGCTGAGGATCACAATGTGTGTGTGTGTGCCCAAGGCTGCCCTCAAGCATGGGCGTGGCCTCATGGGCCATGCAGGTTTCTCCTACACTGAAGGTTTGACTTCCAGCCAACAGCAGGTTTTTGCCATGGGGAAGGAGGAGTTCTGGCTCATGGGTCAGGTTCCCCCCTGTGCAGGGATTGGAGATAAGATCTACGTTCTAATGCCTGAAAATCCAGGTTGGGAAGGGATGATGTCCTAAGGCCATGGCGGGTCATTTGTGCTGGGAGTGCGGCAAGCTCTCTCGGTGTCTGTTGGAAGGTCTGGGCTCAGGCTATGTAAGACAGAGCATTAATGCTTAGGTAGCCTATGCAGTTGGGTTGTTGCCAAGCACTGAGAAGGTTGATCCTCATTTGGGGTTTCTGGGCAACGCCATAGACAATTTTTTTTTTTATTCTGGTGGGCAGGCAGAGTACTTCTTGGTGACCCCAGAATTCCCAATTGGGTAGGCTTTTGTGCCAGGGTTGTGAGGACGGAAGTCTGAAAACACAAGCTAGGGTGAGGTTTGGGGCCAAGGGCGTGACAGGCCCACTCTGCAGAGGCTGAATCGGGATCTCCTACATCTGAAGTCAGGGTGAGGATCAAACATTGGCCGAGGCTGGAGTTTGTGTCCATGATGGCGCCTTCATGAAGCAGGGGCCTCATGAGGCTAAGGAGGTTTTCCCACGCTGAGTTGTGAGTTGCTCCAAACCACAAGGTTTTCTTCTGCATGACAGTCGAATCCTGTTGGATGGCTCCAGGAAGTCCCATATGGAAGGACTGGAGAGCTGCGTTCAAAGGATGGATGCCTGTACAGCATACATCACATTCCCATTGGCTCTTTGCAACAAGACATGTTTGAACTGCTGGCTCTGGGGCGAGCTACCCAGGGGGCTGAGTTGAAATGGACTCTCCTGAGGATGGGTCATAATGTGGATTTGTGTCCATGGGGACCTTGGAATGTGCTGGTGCCTCAGAGGCCCTGCAGAATTCGCCTGCCTGAAAAGTTTGATACAGTTCCAATAAGAAAGCTCCCCATGTGGAGATGAGAGAAGCTCTGTTTGGTGCCGCAAAGCCCCAGATGCTGGTCTCCAAAACTGGTCTCCAGATGCTGGTCTCTGAGGAGAGACACCTGGGAACCAAATCTGGGCTCAGATTAGGGCATAGGGGCCTGTCCTTTTCAATCTTCTGTCTTTGGGGATGCTGTCTGAGTGTCTAAGTGGAGGTAGTTGCTCAGCTAGTGTCAGAGTGCCCCTCTTAGTTCAGGGCAGCCTACATTATCGGGATGGCCTCGGGGGCCTTGGAGGTTTCTACTTATCTTTAGGGTTGTAGTCAAAGGATTGGGCAGAGTTAACTTGGATAGGACAGGCATAGTCCTTCAGTGTGTCTCCATAGTCCCTAGCCTGGAGGGTGTGTTGGTCCTGTATTCTGCCTCAGGTGTCCCCCCAATAGAGGGATTTTAGAGAGGAGCAGTAGGTACTGACAACTGCAATACCTGCCTTCTGGTAAGGCTTGAGGGCCTATGTGCAGGGCAAGCCCCATATGCGGTCTCTTGGTCCAGCCACTGAGAGGCGTTACTTGAATACAGGACTCACGTTGAGGGTCACAATGTGTGTCTGTGCCCAAGGCGGAACTCAAGCACTGGCATGACCTCTCGGACCACGCAGGTTTTCCTACACTGAACGTTGGACAACATGCCAACCACAAGGTTTCTTGCCATGGAGAAGGAGGAATTCTGATTTTTGCATCACGTTCACCCCTGGGCAGTGATTGGAGATAAGGTCTAGGTTCTTAATCCTGGAAACCGAGGTTGGGAAGATATGACAACAGAAGGCCATAGTGCGTCCGATGTCTTCAGTTTGAGGCCACAAACTGTATAATTGATTTACTGTATAATTGCTTTACAGTCGAGTGGCATGCAATAGATAATCATTTGGGATTTCTTATTAGCAGCATAGGGCAAAGTTTTTCTTCTGGATTGCAGGCAGAGTGCTTCATTGTAGCTCCGGAATTCCCAAACTGGAGGGCTTGTGGGCCAGGAGAGTGAGGTCGGAAGTCTTAGAACACAAGCTAGGCTTACGTTTCGGGACAAGGGCATGATAGGCACACACTGCAGAGCTGAATGGAGATCTCATGCATCTGAAGTCAGGGCAAAGATCAGACGTAGGCTCAGGTTGGAGTTTCTGTCCATGTTGGCCCCTTCATGAAGGGGGGGTGCATTACAATGCCATGGATGTTTTCCCACCATGGGAGTTGTGAGATGCTCCAAACTGCATGGATTCCTTCTGTGCAACAATTAAGACCGTTGGATGGCTCTAGGAGGTCCCATAAGGAAGTTCTCCAGAGCAGGGTTCTAAGGATGGATGCCTGGGCAACTGGCCTCACATTCCAATTGTCTCCTAGCAACAAGACACTTTTGATCTGCTGGCTCTGGAGTAGCAACCGAGGGGGCTGGGTTGAAATGGACTCTCCTAAGGATGGGTCATAATGTGGGTTTGAGTCCATGGAGACCTTGGAATGGGGCAGTGGCACCAGGGCCCTGAATGGTTCTCCTAACGAGAGGCTTTGACACAGCTCCAAAAAGCAAGTTTTCCATGGGGAGACGAGATTTGTTCTTATTTGTGTCTCAGGAAACCAAATTATGCAGGTATTGGAAACCAGGCCTCTTAGGAGAGATGCCTGGAAACCAAAGCAATGGATCGGATTAGGGGCTAGGGGCCTGTCCAGTTCAATCTTCTTCTCTGGGGACATCTGTCGATGGGTCTGAGTGGAGGTACTTGCTCATCTGGTGTCCGATCACCCCTGTTTATTTTGGGCTGCCTATACTATTGGGATGGCCTTGGTGACTTTGGAGGTTTCTCCAAATTTGCAAGGTTGTGGTCAATGGAATGGGAAGAATTCTCTTGGAGAGGGAAGGCACAGTCGTGATGTGTGGCTCCAGGGACCCAAGCGTGGAGGGTGTGTGTGCCAGGACTGTCGGGACAGAAGTCTGAAAACACAAACTCCGCTTGGGTTTAGGGACGTAGGTATGGCAGGCTCGATCTATAGACTGTGATGAGAACTCTTCAGGATATGAACAAAGGGCCAGTGTGAGGCAATTGGTCAGTCTTTTGTCTCTGAATTTTGTGTCACAGATGGCCGGGTAATGTCGGGATGGCCTCATAGGACATGGACGATTCTCCCTCCATGGGGATTTGGCATGATCCTAAGAGCTTTGGGTCATTCTGTGGGAAGCGAGGAGGCCTTTCTGTTTTTTACCTCATATATAGAACCAAAAGAGGGATTCCAGAGCAGAGCCCTGGGGAGGGTCGACTGGACAACCCGATCTCTGGTTAACATTGGGGATGTAGGGGCATGGCAAGCCCCATATGTGGCTCTTGCTCCAGACACTGAGAGGCCTTCCTTGAAGATAGGGCTCTCGCGGAAGTTCACAATGCGTATTTGTGCCCAAAGAGCCCCTCAAGCCTGGGCGGGGCCTAATGTACCATGCTGGTTTCTCCTACACTGAACGTTGCACAACATGCCAACCACAAGGTTTCCGGCCATGGGGAAGGAGGAGTTCTGATTTCTGCAACACGTCACCCCTGGACAGTGATTGCAGTTAAGGTCTAGGTTCTGAAGCCTGAAAACCGAGGTTGGGAAGAGATGAAGACTTAAGGCCATGGCGTGTTCAATGTGCTGTGTTCGGCCAGCTGTTGAGTGTGGATCGGGAGTTGCGGGCTCAGGCTGTGGCAGACAGGGAATTAGTGCCCAGGCTAGGCTGTGTCATTGGGGTGTAGTCGAGTTTCATGCAGGTTGATCCTCATTTGGCATTTCTGTGTAGCCCCAAGGGCAACGTTTTTCATCTGAAGGGCAGGCAGAGTGCTGCATTGTGGCTCCGGAATTTCTAAACTGGAGGCCTAGTGGGCCAGGAGTTTGAGGACAGAAGTCTGAGAACACAAGTTAGGCTTAGGTTTTGGGGCGAGGACACGGCAGGCACACTCTGCAGAGCTGAGTCGAGATCTCGTGTATCTGCAGTCAGGGTGAGGATCAGACGTTGGCATAGCCTGGAGTTTCTGTCCATAATGGTCCATTCATGAAGGTTTGGGGGGCATCACGAAGCCATGGAGGTTTTCTCATGATGGGATTGTGTGATACTCCAAACTGCAAGGATTCATTCTGTGGGACAGTTGAGACCTATTGGATGGATCAAGGACGTCCCAAAAGGAAGTTCTCCAAAGCAGGGTTCTAAGGATGGATGCCTGGGCAGCCCACCTCACATTCCAAATGTCTCCTAGCAACAAGGCAGGTTCGATCTGCTGGCTCTGGGGGAGCAACTGAGGGGGTTGAGTTGAAATGGACTCACCTGAGGATGGGTCATAATGTGGGTTTATGTCCATTGAGACCTTGGAATGGGGCGGTGGCTCCGGGGACCTGAAGGTTTCTCCTAATTGGAACTTTTCACAAAGCTCCAAAGAACAAGTTGACCATGTGGAGATGAGATTCGTTCTGTTTGGTACCTCTGGAAACCCTCATATCGTAGTCTTAGAAACCAGGCCTCTGAAGAGAGATGCCTGGAAACAAATGCAAGGGATCTAATAAGGGTCTAGGTGCCTGCCCATTTCAATATTCTTCTCTGGGGATATCTGTGCACGGGTTTGAGTTGAGGTAGTTGCTCAGCTTGGGACAGATCACTCCTGTTTGTCCTGGGAGGCCTACACTATTGGGACGGCACCGGGTACTTTAGAGTTTTCACCTAATATCTAGTTTTGTCTCCAATGGAATGGGCAGGATTCCCTTGGAGAAGCAGGCACTGTCCTGAGATGTGGTCCAGGGCCCCCAGCCTGGAGGGTATGTGGGCCATGACTGTCGTACAGAACTCTGAAAATTTTCAAACTGACCTTATGTTTGTGGACGTAGGTATGGTAGGCCCGATCTACAGACCGTGTGGAGAATTATTCAGGCTATGAATAAAGGGCGAGTGTGAGGCGTTTACTCAGGCTTATGTCTCTGGATTTTGTGTCAACGGTGGCCATGGAATGTCGGGGTGGCCTCATGGGCCATGGACGAGTCTTTCTCTCTGGAGATTTGGCCCTATCCCAAGTGGTTGGCGTCATTCTGTGGATGGGAGGAATCATTTCTGTATTTATTGACCTCAGGTATCCCACCAAAGAGTGATTCCAGAGCAGGGCCCTGAGTAGGGGTCACTAGTCATCTCCACCTCTGCTTAAGATTGGGAGATTGGAGCATGGCAAGACCCATATGCGGCTTTTGGTCCAGCCACTGACAGGCTTTACTTGAGGACAGGGGTCACGCTGAAGGCCCCAATGTGTGTTTGTGCCTATCGCTGCCTTCAAGCATGGGCGGGGCTTCATGGGCCACACTGGTTTCTCCTACAATGAACATTGGAAAACATGCCAACCACAATGTTCTGGCCAGGGGGAAGGAGGAGTTCTTATGCCTGCATTACGTTCAACCCTAGGAAGCGAGTGGAGATACAGTCTAGGTTTCTGAAGCCTGAAGACCGAAGTTGGGAAGAGATGACGACATAAGTCCATGGAGCTTCTGATGTGCTCAGTGTACAGTTAGTTGTCTGCATGTCGATCGTGAGGTCTGGGCTCAGGCTCTGTCAGACAGGGCTTTAGGGCTCAGGCTAGACTGTATAATTGGGGTAGAGTCGAGGGGCTTGCAAGTTGTTCCTCATTTGACGTTTCTGTGTAGCCCCATAGGGCAACGTTTTTCTTCTGGAGCGTAGGCAGAATGCTATATTGTGGCTCCAGAATTCCCAAGCAGGTGTGCTTGAGGGCCAGGAGTGTGTGGACGGAAGTCTGAGAACACAAGTAGGCTTAAGTGTTGGGGCGAGGGCACAGCAGGCACACTCTGCAGTGTTGAAACGAGATCTCGTGCATCTGAAGTCAGGCCGTGGATCAGACGTTGGCTCAGTTTGGAGTTTCAGTCCAGGATGGCCCTTTCAGGAAGGGAAGGGTGCATCACGAGGCCACGGAGGTTTTCCCACGATGGGAGATGTGAGATGCTCCAATCTCAAGGATTCCTTCTGCTGGACGTTCGAGACCTGTTGGATGGCTCTAGGACATCCCATACGGAATGACGCCAGAGCAGGTTACTAAGGAAAATTCCCTGGAGATCCCGCCTCACATTCCAATTGTATCCTAGCAACAAAGTAGGTTCCATCTGCTGGCTCTGGGAGAGCAACCAAGGGGGCTGATTTGAAATGCACTCTCCTGCAGATGGGCCATAATGTGGGTTTGTATCCATGGAGACCTTGGAATGGGGCGGTTGCTCCGGCAGCCTAAATATTTGTTCGAACTGGAGGTTTTGACACAGCTCCAAAGGTCAAGTTTCCCATGTGGAGACGAGATTTCCTCTGATTGGTACCTCAGGAAACCCCCTAATGCTGGTATTGGAAACCAGACCTCTGTGAAGAGATGCCTGGAGCAAAAGCAATGGATCCTTTTAGAGCCTAGGTGCTTCTCCTGTTCAGTCTTCTCTGGGCATATCTGTCTGCGGGTCTGAGGGGAGGTAGTTGTTCATCTTGTGACAGATTCCCCCTGTTTGTCCTGGGCGACCTACACTATTGGGATTGCCTCAGGGACTCTGGAGGTTTCTCCTAATCTGTACAGTAGTGGCCAATGGAATGGGCAGAATTCCCTTGGAGAGGGGAGGCACTGTCCTTAGTTGTGGCTCCAGGAGACCCAGCCGAGAGGGTGTGTGGGCCAGGGCTGTTGGGACTGAAGTCTGAAAACACAATCTCATCTTAGGTTTGGGGACATAGGATCAGATGTTGGCTCAGTTTGTAGTTTTTGTCTGTGATGGCTGCATCATGAAGGTGGGGGGGCATCATGAGGCCAAGGAGGTTTTCCCATGATGGGAATATGTGGTGCTCCAAACCACAAGGATTTGTTCTGCGGGACATTTGAGACCTGTTGGATGGATCCAGGACGTCCCATAAAGAAGTTCTCCTGAGCAGGGTTCTATCGATGGATGCCTGGGGCCCACCTCCCATTCCAATTGTCTCCTAGCGACAAGGCAGGTTCGATCTGCTGGCTCTGGGTAGCAAGTGAGGGGGCTCTGTTGAAATGGACTCTCCTGAGTATCAGCCATAATGTGGGACTGTGTCCATGGAGACCTTGGAATGGGGCGGTGGCTCTGGGGCCCCGAAGCATTCTCTTAACCAGAGGTTTTCACACAGCTCCAAAAAACAAGAATTCCCGTGTGGAGAGTTCTGATTGTTGCCTCAGGAACTCCCATAAGCTGGTATTAGAAACCAGGACTCTGAGGAGAGATGCCTGGAATCCAAAGCAATAAATCCGATTCATGCCTAGGGGCCTGTCTGCTTCAGTCTTCTCTGGGCACATCTGTCTAAGGTTCTGAGTGGAGGTCGTTGCTCACCTTATGTCAGATCGACCCTGTTTTTTCCCAGTTGGCCTACACTAGTGGGATAGTCTTGGGGACTTTGGAGGCTTCTCATAATCTGTAGGGTTTTGGCCAATTGAATAGGCAGAAATCCCTTAGAGAGCACAGGCACAGTCCTGAGATATGGTACCAGCTGTCTGGGTGACGGTCGGGAGGTCTGGGCTCAGGCTGTGTCAGACAGGGCATTAGTGACCAGGGTAGACTGTATAATTGGGATACAATCGAGTGGCGTGCAGGTTGATCCTCATTTGTCATTTCTGGTTAGACCCATAGGGCAACGTTTTTCTTCCGGAGTGCAGGGCAGAGTGCTGCATTGTGGCTCCAGAATTCCCAAACTGGAGGGCGTGTGGTCCAGGACAGTGAGGATGGAAGTCTGAGAATAAAAGCTATGCTTAGGTTTCGGGGCGAGGGCACGGCAGGTACACTTTGAAGAGTTGAATTGAGATCTCGTGCATCTGAAGTCAAGGTGAGGATTAGCCATTGACTCAGTTTGGAGTCTCTGTCCATGATAAGCCTTCATGAAGATTAGGGGCATCAAGTGCCCATAGAAGTTTTCCCACAATTGTGAGATCCTCCAATCTGCAAGGAGCCCTTCTGCGGGACAGTCGAGAGCTGTTGGATGGCTCCAGAATGTCCCATAAGGAACGACGCAAGAGCAGGGTTCTAAAGATGGATGCCTGAAGAGTCCGCCTCTCATTTCAATTGTCTCCTAGTAACAAGGCAGGTTCGATCTGCTGGCTCTGTGGGAGCAACGGAGGGGGTTGAGTTGAAATGGACTCTCCTGAGGATGGGTCATAATGTGGAATTGTGTCAATGGAGATCTTGGAATGGGGCAGTGGCTCCGGTGACCTGAAGCTTTCTCCTAACTAGAGGTTGTGACACAGCTCCATAGCACAAGTTTCCCATGTGGAGATGAGATTTGTTCAGATTGGTACCTCTGAAAACCCCCATATGCAGGTATTGGAATCCAGGTCTCTGAGGAGAGATGCCTGGAAACAAAAGCAATGGATACGATTAGGGCCTAGGTGCTTGTCCTGTTCAATCTTCTTTTCTATGGATATATCTCTACGGGTCTAAGTGGAGGTAGTGGCCCAGCTTGTGTCAGATCGCCCCTGTTTGTCCCGGACGTCCTCCACTATTGGGATAGCCTCAGGAACTTTGGAGGGTACTCCTAATCTGTAGGGTTCTGTCCAAAAGAATGAGCAGAATTCCCTTTGAGAGGACAGGTACAGTCCTGAGGTGTGGCTCCAGGGGCCCCAGCCTGGAGGTTGCGTGGGCCAGGACTGTGTGTATAGAAGTCTGAAAAAGAAAACCCGCTTTAAGATTGTGAACATAGGTATGGCAGGCCCAATCTATGGACCGTGTGGAGAATTTTTCGGGCTATGAACAAAGGGCTAGTGTGAGGCGCTTGCTCGGCTTATGTCTCTGGATTTTGTATCAACAGTGGCCGTGGAATGTCGGGGTGGCCTCTTGGGCCATGAAAGAGTCTTTCTATCTGGAGATTTGGCCCTATCCCAAGTGGTTGGGGTTATTCTGTGGATGGGAGGAGTGATTTCTGTATTTATTTACCTCAGGTGTCCCACCAAAGAGGGATTCCACAGCAGAGCCCTGAGTAGCGGTGACTAGATATCTCGACCTCTGGTTAAGACTGAGAGACTTGGTGCATGGCAAGCCCCATATGTGGGCTCTTGGTCCAGCACTGAGAGACTTCACTTGAGTGCAGGGCTCATGGAAAGGATCCCAATGTGTGTTTGTGCCCATCGTGGCCCTCAAGCATGAGTGGGGCCTCATTGCCCCTGGTTTCTCCTATACTGAACGTTGGACAACATGCCAACCACAAGGTTCTGGTGAGGGGGAAGGAGGAGTTTTGATTTCTTCATCACGTTCATGTGTGGGAAGTGACTGGAGATAATGTCTAGCTTTCTGAAGCTTGAAAACTGAGGTTGGGAAGAGATGATGACCTAAGGCCATGGCAGTTCAGATGTTCTCAGTGTACGGCCAGCTGTCTGGGTGTCGGTCGGGAAGTCAGACCTCAGGCTGTGTCAGATAGGGCATTAGTGCCCAGGCTTGACTGTATAATTGGGGTACAGTCAAGTGGCGTTCAGGTTGATCATCTTTTGGGATTTCTGGGTAGCCCCATCAGGCCACGTTTCTCTTCTGGAGGGCAGGCAGAGTGCTGTATTGTGTCTTCGGAATTCCCAAACTGGAGGGCCTGTGGCTGAAGAGTGTGAGGACAGAAGTCTGAGAACACAAGCTAGGCTTTGATTTGGGGACAAGGACACAGAAGGCACACTCTAAAGAGCTGAATTGAGATCACATGCATCTGAATTCAGGACGAGGATCAGATGTTGGCTCAGGTTGGAGTTTCTGTCCCCGATGCCTGGGCAGAGAACTCGCATTCCAATTGTCTCCTAACGACAAGGCAGGTTCGGTCTGCTCGCACTGGGTTAGCAACTGAGTGGCATGAGGTGAAATGGACTCTCCTGAGGATGGATTATAATTGGGTTTGTGTCCGTGGAGACCTTGGAATAGGGTGGTGGCTCCGGGTTCCTGAAGGATTCTCCTAACCAGAGATTTTGACACAGCTTCAACATGCTAGATTCCCATGTGGAGACGAGATTTGTTCTGATTGGTACCTCAGGAACCCCATACACCTGTATTAGCAACCAGGCATCTGGGGAGACATGCCTGGAATCCAAAGTATTGATCTGATTCATGCCTAGTGGCCTGTCTGCTTCAACCTACTCTGGGCACATCTGTCTATGGTTCTGAGTGGAGGTCGTTGCTCAACTTGTTACAGACTGACCCTGTTTGTCCCTGGCGGCCTACACTACTGGAATGGTCTCGGGGTCTTTAGAGGTTTCTCCTAACCTGTTGGGTTGTGGCCAATGGAATAGGCAGAATTCTCTTGGAGAGCACAGGCACAGACCTGAGATGTGGCCCCAGCTGTCCAGGTGACGGTCAAGAGGTCCAGGCTCAGGCTGTGTAAGACAGGGCATTAGTGCCCAGGGTAGACTGTATATTTGGGATACAGTCAAGTGGCGTGCAGGTTGATTCTCATTTGGCATTTCTGGATAGCCCCATTAGGGCAACGTTTTTCTTCTGGAGTGCAAGCAGAGTGCTGCATTGTGGCTCCAGAATTCCCAAACTGGAGGGTGTGTGTTCCAGGAGAGTGAGGACAGAAGTCTGAAAACACAAGCTATGCTTAGGTTTCCGGGTGAAGGCACGGCAGGCACACTCTGAAGAGCTGAATCAGTATCTCATGCATCTGAAGTCAAGGCGAGGATCAGCCATTAGCTCAGGTTGGAGTTTCGGTCCATGATCTGCCTTCATGAAGAATAGGGGCATCATGTGGCCTTTGAAGTTTTCCCATGATGGGAGTTGTGAGATGATCCATGTGCAAGGACTCCTTCTGTGGGACAGTCAAGACCTATTGGATGGCTCCAGGACGTCTCCTAAGGAACGATGCAAGAGCAGGGTTCTAAGGATGGATGCCTGAAGAGCCCCTCTCTCATTTCAATTGTCTCCTAGCGACAAGGTCGGTTCGATCTGCTGACTCTGGGGGAGCAACTGAGGAGGTTTCTTTGAAATGGACTCTCCTAAAAATGGGTCATAATGTGAGATTGTGTCCATGGAGACATTGGAATGGGGTGGTGGCTCCAGTGACCTGAAGTCACCTCTGGTGACCAAAACCTCCTAACTAGAGATTTTGACACAGCTCCATAGAGTAAGATTCCCATGTGGACACGAAATTTGTTCTGATTGGTACCTCCAGAAACCCCCATATGCTGGTATTGGAATCCAGACCTCTTACGAGAGATGCCTGGAAACAAATGCAATGGATCCGATTGTGGCCTAGGTGCTTGTCGGTTCAATATTCTTCTCTGGGCATATCTGTCTATGGGTCTGAGTGGAGTTACTGGCTCAGCTTGTGTCGGATCGCCCCTGTTTGTCCTGGACGTCCTACACTATTGGGATGTCCTCCGGAACATTGGAGGTTTCTCCTAATCTGTAGGGTTGTGTCCAAAGGAATGAGCAAAATTCCTTTGGAGAGGGCAGGCACAGTCTTGAGGTGTGGCTTCAGGGACCCCACCCTTGAGGGTGTGTGGGCCAGGACAATGGAGACAGAAGTCTGAAAACACAAAGTCAGCTTAGTTTGGGGCATATAGATATGACAGGCCCGATCTACAGACTGTGGGGTGAATACTTTGGGCTATGAACAAAGGGCAAGTATGAGGTGCTTTTTCAGGCTTTTCTCTCCAGATTTTATGTCAATCGTGGCCGTGGAATGTCGGGCTGACCTCCTCGGCCATGGACGAATTTTTCTCTCTGTGCATTTGGCCCGATTCCAAGTGTTTGGGGTCATTCTTTGGATAGTAGGAGTCCTTTCTCTATTTTTTTTTTTTTTACCTCATGTGTCCCACCAAAGAGGGATTCCAGAAAAGAGCTCTGAATAGGATTGACTAGATTTCTCGAGCTCTGGATAAGAATGGGGGACTAGGGGCATGGCAAGCTCCATATGCGGGCTTTTGGTCCAGCCCCTGAGAGGCTTTACTTGAGGACAGGGCTCAAGCTGAGGGTCCGAATGTGTGTTTGTATCCATCGCTCAGTGTACGTCCAGCTCCTGGTTGTTGGTCACGAGGTCTGGGCTCAGGCTGTGTCATACAGGGCATTACTGCCCAGGCTGGACTGTTTAATTGGGGCATAGTCTATGGTCGTGTAGGTTGATCCTCATTTGAGGTTTCTGGGTAGCCACATAGGGCAACGTTTTTCTTCTGGAGGGCAAGCAGAGTGCTGCATTGTGTCTTCAGAATTCCCAAACTGAAGGACTAGTGAGCCAAGAGTGTGAGGACGGAAATCTGAGAACACAAGCTGGGCTTAGGTTTTGGGGAAAAGGCTCAGCACGCACCCTCTGCAGAGCTGAATCAATCTCGTGCATCTAAAGTCAGGGCGAGGATCAGACATTGCCTCAGATTGGAGTTTCTGTCTATGATGTCCCCTACATGAAGGTTGGGGCATAACGAGGCCATGGAGGTTTTCCCAAGGTGCGAGTCTGTGATGCTGCAAACCACAAGGATTCCTTCTGCTGTACAGTCCAGACCTGTTGGATGGATCCAGGACGTCTCATAAAAAATTTCTCCAGACCAGGGTTCTAACAATGGATGCCTGGGCAGCCCAACTCGTATTCTAATCTTCTCTTAGCGACAATGCAGGTTCGCTATGCTGGCTCTGGGGGAACAGCGTAGGGGGGGTGAGCTGAAATGGAGTCTCCTGAGGATGTGTCATAATGTGCGTTTGTGTCCATGGAGACCTTGGAATGGGGCAGTGGCGCCGGCGCCCTGAAGGATTCTCCTAACTGGAGGTATTGACACAGATCCAAAGAGCAAGTTTCCCATGTGGAGACGAGATTTGTTCTGATTGTTGCCTCAGGAAACCCGATAGGCTTGTATTGGAAACCAGGCCTCTGAGGAGAGATGCCTGGATACCAAAGCAATGGATCCAATTAGGGCCTGTCCGCTTCAATCTTCTTCTCTGGGGATATCTGTCTACGGGTCTGAGTGGAGGTCATTGCTCAGCTTGTGACAGATCTCCACTGTTTGTCCTGGGCAGCGTACACTATTGGGATGGCCTTGGGGACTTTTTGGTTTCACCTAATCTGTAGGGTAGTGGCCAATGAAATGGGCAGAATTCCTTTGAATAGGGCAGGCACATTCCTCAGGTGTGTCTCAGGAGGGTGTGTGGGCCAGAACTGTGGGGAGAGAAGTCTGAAAAGACAAACTTGGCTTAGGTGGGTATGTATTTATGACACACCCCATCTCTAGACCCTGAGGAGAAATTTTCGGGCTATGAACAAAAAGCGAGTGTGAGGCGTTTGCTCAGGCTTTTGTCTCTGGATTTTGTGTCAACAGAGGCCGATGAATGTTGTGGTGGCCTCATGGGCCATGCACAAGTCTTTCTGTCTGTGGATTTGGCCCGATACCAAGTCTTTGGGGTCATTCTGTCGATGGGAGGAGACTTTCTGTATTTATTTACCTCAGGTGTCCCACCAAAGAGGGATTCCAGAGCAGAGCCATGAGTAGGCGTGGCTAGACATCTCGACCTCTGGTTAAAATTGGGGGACTAGGGGCATGGAAAGCCCCATATGCGAGCTGTTGGTCCAGTCACTGAGAGGATTTTCTTGAGGACAGGGCTCACGCTGAGGGTCCCAATGTTTGTTTGTTATCATGACGCCCCTCCAGCATGGCCGGGCCTAATTTGCCACGCTGGTTTTTCCTACACTGAACGTTGGACTACAAGCCAACCACAAGGTTTCTGGCCATGGGGAAGGAAAAGTTCTGATTTCTGCATCACGTTCACCCCTGGGAAAAGATGGGAGATAAGGTCTAGTTTCTGAAGCCTGAAAATCGAGGTTGGGAAAAGATGATGACCTATGGCCATGGCATGTCAGATGTGCTCAGCGTGCGGCCAGGTGTCTGGGTGTCGGTCGGGAGGTCCGGGCTCAGGCTGTGTCAGACAGGGCTTTAGTGCCGAGGGTTTACTGTATAATTGGGTTACAGTCAAGTGGCGTGCAGGTTGATCTTCATTTGGTGTTTCTGGTTAGCCATTAGGGCAAGATTTTTCTTCTGGAAGGCAGGCAGGCAGGCAGAGTGCTGCATTGTGTCTCTGGAATGCCAAACTGGAGGGCTTGTGGGCCAGGAGTGTGAGGACGGAAGTCTGAGAACACAAACTAGGCTTAGGTTTCGAGGCGAGGGCATGGAAGGCACACTCTGAAGGAGATCTCGTCCATCTGAAGACAGGGCAGGATCAGACATTGGCTCAGGTTGGAGTTTCTGTCCATGATGGCCTCTTAATGTAATTGGGGGGTCATCATGAGGCAATGGAGGTTTTCCCACAGTGGGAATTTCTGATGCTCCAAATCGCAAGGGTTCCTTCTGTGGGACTGTCTAGATCTGTTGGATGGATCCAGGACGTCCCATAAGGAACTTCTCAAGAGCAGGGTTCTAATGTTGGATGCCTGGGCAACCCAACTCGCATTCCCTTTGTCTCCTAGCTACAAGGCAGATTTGATCTGCTGGTTCTGGGGAAGCAACCGAGGGGGATGCGTTGAAATGGACTCTTCTGTTGATCGGTCATAATGTGGGTTTGTGTCCATGGAGACCTTGGAATGGAGAAGTGGCACTGGCACCCTGAAAGATTCTCTAATCGGAGGTATTGATACAGCTCCAAAGAGCAAGTTTCCCATGTGGAGACAAGATTTGTTCTGATTGGTGCCTCAGGAACCCCAATAAGCTGGTATTGGAAACCAGACCTCTGAAGAGAGATGCCTGAAAACCAAAGCAATGGATCCGATTAGGGCCTAGGGGCCTCTCTGCTTACATCTTCTTCTCTGGTAACATCTGTCTATGGTTCAGAGTGGAGGTCGTTACTCAGCTTGTGTCAGATCGCCTTTGTTTCTCCCGAGAGTCCTTCACTATTCGATGGTCTTGGGGTCTTTGGAGGTTTCTCGTAATCTGAGGGTTGTGGGCAATGGAATGGGCAAAATTCCCTTAGAGAGGGCAGGCACGGTCCTGAGGTGTGGCCCCAGCTGTCTGGGTGTCTGTCAGGAAGTCTGGACTCAGGCTGTGTCAGACAGCGCATTAGTGCCCAGGTTATATTGTACAATTAGGGTACAATCATGTGGCGTGCAGGTTGATCCTCATTTGGGATTTCTGGGTAGCCCCATAGGGCAACATTTCTCTTCTGAATGGCAGGCAGAGTGCTGCACTGTGGCTCCAGAATTCCCAAACTGGAGGGTTTGTGGCCCAGTCATGTGATGATGGAATTCTGAGAACACAACCTAGGCGTAGGTTTCGTAGTGAGGGCACGGCAGGCACACTCTGCTGAGCTGAATTGAGATCTCGTGGATATGAAGTCAGTGAGAGGATCAGACTTTGGCTCAGGTTGGAGTTTCTGTCCATCCCCCCCCCCATGAAGGGTCGGGCGCATCATGAGGCCAGGGTGGTTTTCCCAAGATGGGAGTAGTGAGATGCTCCAATTCACAAGGATTCCTTCTGCAGGACAGTTGAGACCTGTGAGATGGCTCCAGGACGTCCATTATAGATCGACGCCAGAACAGGGTTCTAAGGATGGAATCCTGGGCAGCCCACCTCCTATTCCAATTATCTACTTGTGATAAGGCAGGTTCGATCGCTAGCTCAGGGGAGCAACCGAGGGGCTGAGTTGAAATGGATTCTCCTGAGGAGGGTTCATAATGTGGGTTTGTGTCCGTGGAGACCTTGGAAGGGGGCAGTGGCTCCGTGTACCTGAAGGTTTCTCCTAACTGGTGGAATTGACTTAGCTCCAAAGAGCAAGTTTCCCATGTGGAGACGAGATTTGTTCTTATTGAAACTCCGGGAACCCACCAATGCTGGTATTGGATACCAGGCCTCTGAGGAGAGATGCCTGGAATCAAAAGCAATGGATCCGATTAGGGCCGAGGTGCCTGTCCGGTTCAATCTTCTTCTCTGGGGATATCTGTCTACGAGTCTGAGTGGAGGTAGGTGCACAGCTTGTGACAGATCTCCCCTGTTTGTCCTGGGAGCCTGACAGTGTTGGGATGGCCTTGGGGACTTTGGAGGTTTCTCCAAATCTGTCAGGTTGTGTCCAAAGTAATAAGCAGAATTCCCTTGGAGAGGACAGTCACACTCCTGATGTGTGGCTCCAGGGGCCGCAGCCTGGAGGGTGTGTGCTCCAGGACTGTGGGGACAGAATTCTGAAAACACAAACTCTGTGTAGGGTTGGGGACAAAGGTATGGATGGCCTGAAATACACACCAAGAGGAGAACTCTTTGTGATATGAAGAAAGAGCGAGTGTGAGGTGCTTGCTAATGCTTTTGTCTCTGGATTTAGTGTCAAAAACTAGCCATGGAATGTCGAGGTGTCATCATGGGCCATGGACAGGTTTCCCTCAGTGGGGATTTGGCCCAATCCCAAGAGACTGGGGTCATTTTGTGGGATGGGAGGAATGCTTATTTATTTATTTATTTATTTATTTATTTATTTACCTAAGTTATCCGACCAAAAGAGGGATTCCAGAGCAGAGCCTTGCAGAGGGGCAACTAGAAAACTCGACCTCTGGTTAAGACTGAGGGACTTGGGGCATGGCAAGCCCCATATGTGGGCTCTTGTTCAGTCACTGAGTGGCCTTACTTGAGGACAGGGCTCACTCTTCGGGTCATAATGCGTGTTTGTGCCCAATGCGGCCCTCAAGTATGGGCGGATCGTCATGGTCCACTCTGTTTTCTCCTACACTGATCCTTGGACAACATGTCAATTACAAGGTTTCCTGCCATGGGGAAGAAGGAGTTCTTATTTCTGCATCACGTTCACCACTGGACAGTGATTTAAGTTCTGAAGCCTAAAAACCGAGGTTGAGAAGAGATGACGACCTAAGGACATGGTGGGTGCCATGTACTCAGCGTGCAGCCAGATGTCTGGGTGTCGGTCGGGAGGTCTGGGCTCAGGCTGTGTCAGACAGGGCATTAGTGTCCAGGGTAGGCTGTATAATTGGGGTAGAGTTGAGTGGCCTGCAGTTTGATCCTCGTTTGAGACTTCTGGTTAGCCTCATAGGGTGACGTTTTCCTTCTGGAGGGCAGGCAGAGTGCTGCATTGTGTCTACAGAATTCCCAAAGTGGAGGGAATTTTGACCAGGAGTGTGAGGATGAAAATCTGAGAGAACAAGCTAGTCTTGGGTTTTGGGGTGAGGGCAGGGCAGGCACACTCTGAAGAGTTTAATTGAGACCTCGTTCATCTGATGTCAGGGCGAGGATCAGACATTGGCTCACGGTGGAGTTTCTGTCCATGATGGCCCCTTCATTGGGGTGGGGGCATCAGGATGCCATTGAGGTTTTCCCATGATGGGTATTGTGAGATGCTCCAAACCACAAATATTCCTTCTGTGGTACAATTGAGAACTGTTGGATTGCTCCAGGACGTCCCATAGGAAACGACTCCAGAGAAGTGTTCTAAGGACGGATTCCTGGGCAAAACGCCTCACATTCCCATTTTCTCCTAGCAAAAATATATGTTCGATCTGCTGGGTCTGGGGGAGCAACCAAGGGGGCTGAGTCGAAATGGACTCTCCAGCGGATGGGTCATAATGTGGGTTTGTGTTCATGGAGACCTTGGAATGGGGCGGTGGCACCGGGGCCCTGAAGCATTCTCCTAACTGGAGGTTTTGACACAGCTCCAAAGAGCATGTGTAACTTGTGGAGATGACATTTGTTCTGAACGGTTCCTCAGGAAACCCCAAATGCTGGAATTAGAAACCAGGCCTCTGGGGTGAGATGACTGGAAACCAAAACAATGGATCTGATTAGGGCCTAGGGGCATGTCGGGTTCAATGTTTTTCTTTGGGGATATCTGCCTACGGATCTGAGTGGAGGTAGTTGTTCAACTGGTGGCAGATCGCCCCTGTTTGTACCAGGCAACCTACACCATTGGGATAACTTTGGGGATTTTGGAGGTTCCTCTAATTTGTACAGTTGTGTTCAATGGGGTGGGCAGAATTCCCTTGGTGGGGGCAGGCACAGTCCTGAGTTTTGGCTACAGAGACCGCAGCCTGGAGGCTGCATGGGTCAGGGTTGTGGTGATAGAAGGAGCCTAAAAACACAAACTCGGATTAGGTTTGTGGACGGAGGTATGTCAGGCCCGATCTAGAGATCTTGAGGAGAACTATTCAGGATATGAAGAAAGAGTGAGTGTGATGCACTTACTGAGGCTTTTGTCTGGATTTTGTATCAACGATAGCCGTTGAATGTCGATGTGGCTTCATTAAACATGGATGTGTATCCCTCTCTGGCGATTTGGCCCAATCCCAAGAGTTTGGAGTCATTCTTTAGGATGGGAGGAGTCCTTTCTGTTTTTTTACCTCAAGTGTCCCAACAAAAGACGGATTCAGAGGAGAGCCCTCTGGAGGGGCGACTGGACAACCCAACTTTTGGTTTAGAATGGGGGCCTAGGGACATGGCAAGCCCCATATGTGGCTCCTGGTCCAGCCACTGAGAGACCTTACTTGAGGACAGGGCTCACACTGAGTGTCACAATGCGAGTTTGTGCCCAACCTGGCCCTCAAGCATGGGTGGGGCCTCATGGGCCACGCTGGTTTCTCCTACTCTGAATGTTCAACAACATGCCAACCACATGGTTTCTTGCCATGCAGAAGGAGTTCTGATTTCTGCATCATGTTCAACGCTGGGCAGTGATTGGAGATAAGGTATAGGTTCTGAAGCCTGAAAACCGAGGTTGGGAAGAGATGACGACATAAGTCCATGGTCGGGTCCAATGTGATCAGTGTGCAGCCAGCTGTCTGGGGGTCGGTCGGGAGGTCCGGACTCAGATTGTGTCAGACAGAGCATTAGTGCCCAGTATAGACTGTATAATTGGGGTACAGTCAAGTGGCATGTAGGTTGATCCTAATTTGGGGTTTCTGGGTAATCCCATAGGGCAATGTTTTTCTTCTGAGGGGCAGGCAGAGTGCTGTATTGTGGCTCCGGAATTCCCAAACTGGAAGCCTTCTGGGTCAGGACAGTGAGTACAGAAGTCTGAGAACACAAGTTAGGTTTAGGTTTCGGGGCGAAGGCATGGCAGGCACACTCTGAGGACTTAATCAAGCTCACTTGCATCTTAACTCAGGGCGTGGATCAGTCTTTGGCTCGGGTTGGAGTTCCTGTCCATGATGGCCTCTTCATGAAGGGGGAGGTCTCAAGAGGCCATATAGGTATTCCCACGATGGGAGTTGTGAGATGCTCCAAACTGCAAGAATTCCTTCTGTAGACCCTCGAGAACAGTTGGATGGCTTCTGGAGGTCCCATACGGAATGAATCCAGAGCACGATTCTAAGAATGGATGCGTGTTGTGCCCGCCTCACATTCCAATTATTTCCTAGCGACAAGGCAGGTTTGATCTGCTGACTCTGGGGGAGCATTGAGGGGGCTGAGTTGAAATGGACTCTCCTGAGGATGGCTCATATTGTGCATTTGTGTCCTGGGAAACCTTGGAATGGGGTGGTGGATCTGGGGCCCTGAATTATTCTCCCAACTGGATGTTTTGACAGAACTCCGAAGATTACGTTTCCTATGTGGAGTCGAGATTTGTCCTGATGAGTGCCTCAGAAATCCCCCATATGCTGGTATTGGAAACCAGGCCTTTGAGGAGAGATGTTTGGAAACCAAAGCAATGGATCCTATTAGGGCCTAGGGGCTTATCCGGTTCAATCTGATTCTCTGGGGCAATCAGTCTACAGGTCATATTGGAGGTAGTTGCTCAACGTGTGTCACATGGCCCCTCTTCGTTAGATTGCCCTTGTTTGTCCCGGGTTGCCTACACTATTGGGAATGCCTCAGGGTCTTTGGAGGTTTCTCCCAATCTGTATGGTTGTGGCCAATGGAATGGGCAGAATTTCCTTGGAGAAAGCAGGCACAGTCATGAGGTGTGGGTCCAGGGTCCCTAGCCTGGAGGGTGTGTTGATCAGGGCTGTGGGGAGAGAAGTCTGAAAACACAAATTCAGCTTAGGTCTGGGGACGTAGGTATGGCAGGCCTGATCTACAGATCATGAGAACTCTTCGGGATATGAACAAAGAGTGAGTGTGAGGCGCTTCCTCAGGTTTTTGCCTGGATTTTGTGTCAACGATGGCCGTGGAATGTCGGGTCGGCACCAATCAGAACAAATTAGGAGAAACCTCCAACATCCCCAAGGCTATCCAAAGAGTGTAGGCCGCCCGGGACAAACAGGGGCTAACTGCCACCAGCTGAGCAACTACCTCCACTCAGACCCAGGTACCCAGAGAAGAAGATTGAACCAGACAGGCCCCTAGGACCTCATCAGATCCATTGCTTTGGTTTCCAGACATCTCTCCTCAGAGGCCTGGTTTCCAATAGCCGCATATCGGGATTTCCTGAGGCACCCGTCAGAACAAATCTCGTCTCCATATGGGAAACTTGCAAGTGGGAAATGTGTCAAAATCTCTGGTTATTAGAAGCCTTCAGGACCCTGGTGTTACTGCCCCATTCCAAGGTCCCCATGGACACAAACCCACAATGTGACCCATGCGAAGGAGAGTCCATTTCAATGCAGCACCCTCAGTTGCTCTCCCAGAGAACACAGATCGAATATTTCTTATCTCAAGGAGACAATTGGAATGCGAGGCGGGCAGCCCAGGCATCCATCCTTAGAGCCCTGCTCTGGAGTCATCCCTATGGGATGTCCTAGGCCATCCAACATGTCTCAATTGTCCCATAGAAGGAATCCTTGCAGTTTGGAGAATCTCACAACTCCCTTTGTGGGAAAACCTCCATAGCATCATGATGCCCCTCCTTCATGAATGGGCCATCATGGACAGAAACTCCAACCCAAGTCATCGTCTCATCCTTGTCCTGACCTCAGATGCATGAGATCTCGATTCAGCTCTGCAGAGTGTGCCTGCCATGCCCTCGCCCCGAAACCTATGCCTAGTTTGTGTTCTCATACTTCTGTCCTCACACTCCTGGCCCACAAGCCCTCGGGCTGGTAATTCTGGAACCACAATTGAGCACTCCTCCTGCCCTCCAGAAGAAAAACGTGGTCCTATGGGGCTACCCAGAAAACCCAAATGAGGATCAACCTGCACACAACTCGACTATACCCCAATAATACAGTCTACCCTGGGCATTAATGCCCTGTCTGGCACAGCCTGAGCCCACACCTCCCAAACAACACCCAGGCAGCTGGCCATACGCTGAACACATCGGACCCGCCATGGCCTGAGGTCATCATCTCTCCCCAACATCATTTTTCAGGCTTCAGAACCTAGACCTTAACGCCAATCACTGCCCAGTGGTGAACGTGATGCAGAAATCAGAACTCCTCCTTCCCCATGGCAAGAATCCTTGTGGTTGGCATGTTTTCCAACGTTCAGAATAGGAGAAACCAGCATGGCCCATGAGGCCCCACCCATGCTTGAGAGCTTCATTGGGCAAAAACAAGAATTGTGAACCTCAGCGTGAGCCCTGTCCTCAAGTAAGGCCTGTCAGTGGCTAAACCAAGAGCCCGCATATGGGGCTTGCCATGCCCCGAGGCCCCCATTCTTAATCAGAGGTCGGTTTGTCCATTCTCCCCCCACCCAGGGCTATGCTCCGGAATCCCTCTTTTAGTGGGACACCTGAGAAAAAAAAAAAAAAAAAAAAAACAGAACAGACTCCTCCCATCCCAGCGAATCACCCCAAACTCCTGGGATTGGAACAAATATCCAAAGAGATAGATACGTCCATGGCCCTTGAGGCCACCTCGACATTCCACGGCAATTGGTGATACAAGTCCAGAGACAAAAGCCTGAGCAAGTTCCTCACTCTTGCCCTTTGTTCATATCCCAAAGAGTTCTCACGGTCTGTAGATTCGGCCTGCCGTACCTACGTCCCCAAACCTAGGCCAAGTTTGTGTTTTCAGACTTCTATCCCCACAGTTATAGCCAACACAGCCTCCTGACTGGGGTCCCTGAAGTGTCATCTCAGGACTGTGCATGCCTTCTTCAAAGGGTATTCTGCCCATTGCATTGGCTACAACCATACAAATTAGGAGAAACCTCCAAAGTGCCTGAGGCTATCCTAAAAGTGTCAGCACCTCAGGACAAACAGGGGTGATCTGACACCAGCTGAGGAATTACCTCTACTCAGACCCATAGACAGATGTCCCCTGTGAAGAAGATTGAACTGGACAGGCCTCTAGGCCCTAATCGGATCCAACACTTTGGTTTCCAGGCATCTCCACAGAGGACTGGTTTCCAATACCAGCATACGGGAGATTCCTGAGGCATCGATCAGAACACGTCTCATTTCCACATGGGAAACTTGCTCGTTGGGGCTGTGTTAAATCCTCAGGTTAGGAGAATCCTTCAGGACCCCTAGTGCCACCGCCCCATTCCAAGGTCTCCATGGACACAAACCCATATTATGACCCATCCACAGGAGAGTCCATTTCAACACAGCCCCTTCAGTTGCTTCCCCAGGGCCAGCAGATTGAACTTCTCTTGTCCCAACGTGACAATTGGAATATGAAGAGTGCTTCCCAGGCATCAAATTTTAGAACACTGTTCTGGAGTTGTTCCGTGTGGGATGTCCTTAAGCCATCCAACATGTCTCAATTGCCCGCAGAAGGAATTCTAGCGGTTTGGAGCATCTCAAAACTCCCATCGAGGGAAAAACTCCATGGCCTCGTGTTGCCCCACCCCCCTTTCTGGAGGGGCCATCATGAACAGAAACCCCAACTTTCCACTGTCTGATCCTCACCCTGACTTCAGATTCACGAGTTTTCGATTCACCTCTGTAGAGTGTGCCTTCAGTGCCCCACCCCGAACCTATGCCAAGCTTGTGTCTCAGACTTCAGTCCTCACACTCCGGGCCCACAAGCCTTCCAGGTTGGCAATTCTGGAGCCATTATGCAGCACTCTGCCTGCCCTCCAGAAGAAAACGTTGTACTCTGGGGCTACCCAGAGACCCCAAATGAGGATCAACCAGCACACCACTCGACTGTACCCCAATTACAAAGTCCACCCTGGTCACTAATGTCCTGCCAGACACAGCTTGTCCCCGGACCTCCCAACCGACACCCAGACAGTTGGCCGCACACTGAGCACATTGGACCTGCCATGGCCTTATGTTGTCATCTCTTCCCAACCTCGGTTTTCAGGCTTCAGAACCTATATATTATCTCCAATCACAGCCCAGGGGTGAACATGATGTAGAAATCAGAACTCCTCCTTCACCAAGGCAAGAAACCTTGTGTTTGTTATGTTGTCCAATGTTCAGTGTAGGAGAAACCAGCGTGGCCCTTGAGGATTCGCCCATGCTAGAAGGCCGCGTTAGGAACAAACATGCATTGTGACTATAAGCGTGAGCCCTGTCCTCATGTAAGGTCTCTCAGTGGCTGGACCAATAGCCCGCATATGGGGCTTGCCATGCCCCTAGGCCCTCAATCTCAACTAGAGGTCGGGTTGTCCAGTTGCCCTACTCATGGCTCTGCTCTGGAATACCTCTTTTGGTGGGACACCTGTGGGGGGGGGGACTCAGAACGGACTCCTCCCATCCAACAGAATGACCCCAAACTCTTGGAATCAGGCTAAATCCCCAGAGAGGGAGACACAACCATGTCCCATAAGGCCACCCTGACATTCCACGGCTATCATTGACACAAAATCCAGAGACAAAAGACTGAGTAAGTGCCTCACACTTTCCCTTTGTTCATATCCCAAAGAGTTCTCTGGATGGTCTGTAGATAGGGCCTGCCATACCTACGTCCTTCTGTCCCCACTGCCCTGGCCCACACACCCTCCAGGCTGGGAACCCTGGAGCCACACCACAGGACTGTGCCTGCCCTCTCCAAGGGAATTCTGCCCATTCCATTGGCCACAACCATATAAATTAGGAGAAACCTCCAAAGTCCCCGAGGCAATTGTAATAGTCTAGGCTGCCCAGGACAAACATGGGCAATCTGACACCAGCTGAGTAACTACCTCCACTCAGACCCATAGTTAGATGTCCCCAGAGAAGCAGATTGAACCGGACAGGCCCCTAGGCCCTAATCAGATCCATTGCTTTGGTTTCCAGGCATATCTCCCCAGAGGCATGGTTTCCAATATCAGCATATGGGGTTTTCCAGAGGGCCCCATCAGAACAAATCTCATCTCCACATGGGAAATGTGCTCATTGGAGCTGTGTCAAAACCTCCAGTTAGTTGAATCATGCAGGGCCCTGGTGCCACCACACAATTCCAAGATCTCCATGGACACACACCCACATTGTAGCCCATTGCAGGAAGCTCGGTTACTCCCACACAGCCAGCCGATCGAACCTGTCTTGTGGCAAGTAGACAATTGGAATGCGATGCAGAATCCTTCTCTGGAGTCTTTCTGTATGAGAGGTCCTGTAGGCATTCAACAGGTCTCAATTGTCCCTAACAAGGAATCCTTGCAGCTTGGAGCTTCTCACGATCCCCATCGTGGGAAAACCTCCTTTGCCCCATGATGCCCCATCCCCTTCATGAAAGGGCCATCATGGATAGAACCTCCAACCTGAGTCATGACTGATCCTCGCCCTGATTCAGATGCACGAGATCTCAATTCAGCTCTGCAGAGTGTGTCTGCCATGCCCCCGCACTGAAACACAAGCCTAGCTTCTGTTCTCCGACTTCCATCCTCACACTCCTAGCCCACAAGCCCTCCAGTCTGGTAATTACAGAGCCACAATGCAGCACTCTGTCTGACATACAGAAGAAAAACGTTGCCCTATGAGGCTAACCAGAAACTCCAAATGAGGATCAACCTGAACGCAAAACGACTAGTCCCCAATTATACAGTCTACCCTAGGCACTAATGTCCTGAATGAGACAGCCTGAGCCCGGACCTCCCAACGGACACCCAGACAGATGGCCACACACTGAGCTCATCAGACCTGCCATGGCCTTAAGTCGTCATCACTTCCAACCTCGTTTTTCTGGCTTCAGAACTTTATCTCCAATCACTGCCCAGGGGTGAACATGATTCAGAAATCAGAACTCTTCCTTCCCTATGGCAAGAAATCTTGTGGTTGGCATGTTGTCCAGCGTTCAGAGTAGGAAAAACCAGTGTGGTCCATGAGGCCCTGCCCATGATTGAGGGCTACATTGGGCACAAAACGCATTGTGACCCTCAGTGTGTGTCCTGCCGTCAAGTAGGGCCTGAATGACTGGACCAAGAGCCCGCATATGGTGATACCATGCCCCTAGCCCACATTTTTAATCAGGTCAGTTTGTCCATTGGCCACTCCCCAGGGCTCTGCTCTGGAATCCCTCTTTTGGTGGGACACCTGAGGTAAAAAAAAAAAAAAAAAAGAGAGAGAGAGAGAGAGAGAGAGAGAGAGAGAGAACGGATTCCTCCCATCACAGAGAATGACCCCAAATTCTTGAATTTGGGCCAAATCCCCAGAAAGGGAGACTCATCCATTGCCCATGAGGTCATGAGGACATTCCAGTGCTATCGGTGTCAACAATATCCTGAGACAAAAGCCTGAGCAAGTGTCTCACACTCGCCCTTTGTTGATATCCCAAAGAGTTCTCCTCACAGTCTGAAGATCAGTCCTGACATACCTATGACCTGAAACCTAAGCCGATTTTGTGTTTTCAGACAAACGTCCCCACAGCCCTGGCCCACACACCCTACAAGATCAGGCCCCTCGAGCCAAACCTGAGGACTGTACCTGCCCTCTTCATGGGAATTCTGCCCATTTCATTGGCCAAACCCCTACAAATAGTATAAACTTCCAATGTCCCTGAAGCCATCCCAATAGTGTAGGCTGCCCAGGACAAACAGGGGGAATCTGAGCCCATCTGAGCACCTACCTGCACTAACACCCATAGACAGGTGTCCCCAGAGAAGAAAATTGGAACAAACAGGCCACTAGGCCCTAATCAGATCCATTGCTTTTGTTTCCAGGCATCTCTCCTCTGAGACCTGAATTCCAATACCAGCATATGGCTGTTTCTTGAAGCACCATAAGAACAAATCTTGTCTCCACAAGGGAAATGTTCACATTAGAGCTGTGTCAAAGCCTCTGGTTAGGAGAATCCTTCAGGGCCCTGGTGCCACTGCCTCATTCCAAGGTCTCCACGGACACAAACCTACATTAGGACCCATCCGCAGGATTGTCCATTTCAACTCAGCCCCCTCGGTTGCTCCCCCAGACCCAGCAAATCAAACCTGTCTTGTCACTAGGAGAAAATTGGAATGAGAGGCGGGCAGCCCAGCCATCCATCCTTAGAACCCTGCTCGAAATCGTTCCATATGGGACATTCTGGAGCCAATCAACAGGTCTCAATGGTCCCGCAGAAGAATCTTTGCAGTTTGGAGCATCTCACAACTCCCATCATGGGAAAACCTCCATGGCCTCTTGATCCCATCTCCCGTCATGACGGGGCCATCAGGGACAGACTCTAAAACCTGAACGATCGTCTGATCCTCGCCCTCACATCAGATGCACGAGATCTCCATTCAGCTCTGCAGAGTGTGCCTTCCATTCCCTCGCCCCAAATCCTAAGCCTAGCTTGTATTCTCAGACTTCTGTCCTCACACTCCTGGCCCACAAGCCCTCCAGTTTGCCAATTCCTGAACTACAATGCAGCACTCTGACTGGCTCCAGAAGAAAAACATTGCTCTCTGGACCATCCAGAATTCCCAAATGAGGATCAACCTGCACGCCACTTGCCTGTACCCCATATACAGGCTGCCCTGGGCACTAATGGCCTTTCTGACACATCCTGAGCCTGGACCTCCCAACCCACACCCAGCCAGCTGGCCGCACACTGAACACATTGGACCACCATGGCCTTTGGTCTTCAGCTCTTCCAACCTTGGTTTTCAGGCTTCAGAGCCTAGACTTATTTCCAATGACTGCCCAGGGTTGAATATGATGTACAAATCAGAACTCCTTCCCCACGGCAAGAAAACTTGTGGTTGGCATGTTGTGCAACGTTCAGTGTAGGAGAAACCAGTGTGGCCGATGAGGCCCCGCCCAAGCTTGATGTCCGCATTGGTCACAAACACGCATTATGCCCGTCAGCATGAGCGCTGCCTCAACTAAGGCCTCTCAGTGGCTGGACCAAGAGATGGCATATTGGGCTTGCCATGCTGCTAGGCCCCAATTTTTAACCAGAGTTCGGGTTGTCCAGTCGCCCCTCCCCAGGGCTCAGCTCTAGAATCCCTCTTTTGGTGGGACACCTGAGGTAACAAAACAGAAAGCACTCCTCCAATCCCACAGATTGACCCAAATCTTGAGATATGGCCAAATCCACAGAGAGGGAGACTCGTCCATGGCCCATGAGGCCTCCCCGACATTCCATGGCCATCGTTACACAAAATCCAGAGACAGAAGCCTGAGCAAGTGACTCACACTCACCCATTCTTCATATCCTGAAGAGTTCTTCTCACGGTCTGTAGATTGGGCCTGCCATACCTATGTCTCCAAACCTAAGTCGAATTTGTATTTTATGTCTCCACAGTCCTGACCCACACACCCTCCAGGCTGGGTCACGGGAGCCACACATCAGGGCTGTGCCTGCCCACTCCATGGGAATTCTGCCTATTCCATTGACCACAAACGTACAAATTAGGAGAAACCTCCAACGTCCCTGAGGCGATCCCAGTAGTGTATGCCTCCCGGACAAACAGGGACGGTCTGACACCAGATGAGCAACTACCTCCACTCACACCATAGATAACCGGACAGTCCCCTAGGCCCTAATTGGATCCATTGCTTTGGTTTCCAGGTATCTCTCCTTAGAAGCCTGGTTTCTAATACCAGCTCATGGGGGTTTCCTGAGGCACCAATCAGAACAAATCTTGTCTCCACATGGGAAACTTCCTCTTTGGAGCTGTCTCAAAACCTCCAGTTAGGAGAATCCTTGAGGGCCCCAGTGCCACCACTCCATTCCAAGGTCACCATGGACACAAACCAACATTAGGACCCATCTGCAGGAGAGTCCATTTCAACTCAGACCCCTTGGTTACTCCCCCAGAGCCAGCAGATTGAACCTGTATTGTCCCTAGGAGACAATTGTTATGTGAGGTGGGCTGTCCAGGCATCCATCCTTAGAATCCTGCTCTGGCCTCTTTCTGTATGGGACGACCTGAAGCCATCAAACAGGTCTCAAAATGTCCTGCAGAAGGAATCCCTGCATTTTGGAGCATCTCACAACTCCCAACGTGGGAAAATCTCAATGGCTTTGTGATGCCCTCCCCCTTTATGAAGGGGCTATGATGGACAGAAACTCCAACCTGAGCGTTCGTCTGATCCTCGCCCTGACTCCATATGCCCGATATCTCTATTAAGCTCTGCAGAGTGTGCCTGCCTTGCCCTCAACCTGAAACCTAAGCCTAGCTTGTGTTCTCAGACTTCCGTCCTCACACTCCTGGCCCCCAAGCCCTCAAGTTTGGCAATTCTGGACCCGCAATGCAGCACTCTTCCTACCCTCCAGAAGAAAAATGTTGCCCTATGGAGATTCCCAGACACCCCAAATGAGGATAAACCTACACGGCGCTCAATTGTACCCAAATTATATAATCTAACCTGGGCACTAATGCCCTGTCTGACACAGCCTGAGCCAGGACCTCCTGACCAACACCCAGACAGCTGACCGCACACTGAGCACATCGGACCCACCATGGCCTTAGGTCCTTATGTCTTCCCAACCTCGGTTTTCAAGCTTCAGAACCTAGAACTTATCTCAATGCCCAGGGTTGTACATGATGCAGAAATCAGAACTCTTACTTCCCTATGGCAAGAAACCTTGTGGTTGACATGTTGTCTATCATTCAGTGTAGGAGATACCAGCATGGCACATGAGTCCCCACCCATACTTGAGGGCTGCATTGGGCATAAACATGCATTGTGACCCTCAGTGTGAGCTCTGTTTTCAAGTAAGGCCTCTCAGTGGCTGGACCAAGAGCTCGCAAATGGAGCTTGCATGCCCCTAGGCCCCCAATATTAACCAGAGTTCTGGTTGTCCAGTCGCCCATCCGCAGGGCTATGCTCTGGAATCCCTCTTTTAGTGGCACACCTGAGGTAAAAAACAAAACAAAACAAACAAACAAACAAACAAAAAACAGAACGGACTGCTTCAATCCCACAGAATGTGGAAATTCTGCCCCAAAATCTTGGCATCAGGCCAAGAGATGGAGACTCGTCCATGGCCCATGAGGCCACCCTGATATTCCAAGGCCATCGGTGACACAAAATCCAGTGACAAAATCCTGGGAAAGCGCTTCACACTCCCCCTTTCTTTGTATCATGAATAGTTCTCAAGGTCTGTAGATCAGGCCTCCCATACCTACGTCCCCAAACCTAAGCCGAGTTTCTGTTTTCAGACTTCTGTCCCCACAGCTCTGGCCCACACATCCTCCATGTGTGGGCCCCTGGAGCCACACCTCAGGGCTGTGCCTTCCCTCCCCAAAGGAATTCTGCCCATTTTATTGGCCACAAACTTGCAAATTAGGAGAAACCTCCAAATTCACTGAGGCCATCCCAATAGTGTAGACCGCCCATTATGAACAGAGGCTATAAGACACCAGCTGAGGAACTACCTCCACTCAGACCCGTAGAAAGATGTCCCCAGAGAAGAAGATTTAACTGTACAGGCCCCTAGGACCCAATCAGATCCATTGCTTTGGTTTCCAGGCATCTCTCCTCAGAGTTCTGGTTTCCAATACCAGAATATGGGGGGTTACTGAAGCACCAATGAGAACAAATCTCATCTCCCTATGGGAAACTTGCTCGTTGGAGCTGTGTCAAAACCTCCGGTTAGGAGAATCCTTTAGGACCCCGGTGCAACCACCCCATTCCAAGGTCTCCATGGACACAAACCCACATTATGACCCATCCTCAGGAGAGTCCATTTCAACTCAGCCCCATCGGTTGCTATGCCAGAGCCAGCAGATCAAATGTGTCCTGTCGCTAGGTGACAATTGGAATGTGAGGCGGGCTGTCCAAGCATCCATCCTTAGAACCCTGTGCTGGTGTCGTTCCATATGGGATGTCCTGGAGCCATCCAACAGGTTTCAATTGACCCACAGAAAATCCTTGTGGTTTGGAGCATCTCACTACTCCCATCATGGGAAAACCCCCATGGCTTGGGAATGACCCCCGTCATGAAGGGGCTATCATGGACAGAAACTCCAACCTGAGCCAACGTCTGATCCTCGCCCTGACTTCACATGAACGAAATCTTGATTCAGTTCTGCAGAGTGTGCCTGCCGTGCCCTCGCCCTGAAACCTAAGCCTAGCTTGTGTTCTTAGACTTCCGTCCTCACACTCCTGGCCCCAAAGCCCTCCAGTTTGGCAATTCTGGAGCCACAATGCAGCAATCTGCCTGTCCTCCAGAAGAAAAACTGTGCCATATGTGGCTACCAAGAAACCCCAAATTATTATCTTCTGCATCCCACTCAACTCTATCACAATTATACAGCCTATCTGGGCACTAATGCCTTTCTGGTACAGCCTGAGAGCAGTATCCTGAACAACATCTAGAAATCTGGCCCCAAACTGAACACATCGGACACGTCATGGCCTTAGGTCGTCATGCTTCAGATCCTAGACCTTATCTCCAATCACTGCCCAGAGGTGAACGTGATGAAGAAATAAGAACTCCTCCTTCCCCATGGCAAGAAACCTTGTTGTTGGAATGTTGTCCAAAATTCAGTGTAGGAGAAACCTGCATGCTCAATGAGGCCCCGTCCATGATTCAAGGCCGCCTTGGGCACAAACACGCATTGTGACCCTAAGCGTGAGTCCCCTATTCAAGTAATGCCTCTCAGTGGCTGGAACAAGAGTCCGCATACGGGGCTTGCCATGTCCATAGGCCTCCAGGCCTAACCAGAGGGTGGGTATTCCAGTTGTCTGTACCCAGTGTTCTGCTAGAGAATCGCTCAAATGAGGGGACACATGATGCAGAGAACAGAACTCCTCCCTTCCCACTGAATGAACCCAATCTCTTTGGAGCTGGGCAAATCACCAGAGAGGGATACTCTTCTATGGCCCATGACTCCACCCCTACATTAAACGACCATCATGAATACAACAACCAGAGACATAAACCTGAATGACCGCCTCCCACTCAACCACCTTTTATATCACGAGTAGCTCCCCTCACGGACTGTAGGTCAGTCCTGCCATAACCTTGGTCCCAAACCTCAGACGAGTTTGTGTTTTTGGACGTCTTTCCCCACAGCCCTGGCCCACAAAGCCTCCAGGCTGGGGCGTCTGGAGCCACACCACAGGACTGTCCTGCTCTCTCTTAGAAGACTGTGCCCATTCCCTTGCCCACAACCCTACAGAATAGGAGAAACCTCAAGGCCCCCTAGGACATCCCAATACTGTAAGCCGCCCTGGACAAACCCAGTTATCCTGACACAAGCTGAGCAATTACCTTCACACAGACACGTAGACAGATGTCCGGAGAGACAGAAGATTGAACCGGACAGGCCCCTAGGCCCTAATGTGAACTCTTGCTTTGGTTCTCAGGTGTCACTCCTCAGAGGCCAGGGTTCAAAGACGAGCATATGGGGCTTTACTGAGGCATCAAACAGAAAACCTTTCATCTCCACATGGGAAGCTTCCTTGTTGGAGCTCTGTCAAAGCCTTCGGATTGGAGAATCCTGCAAAGACCCTGAGCCACCACCACATTCCAAGGTCGCCATGGCCACCAATCCACATTATGACCCATCCTCAGGAGAGTCCATTTCAACTCAGCCCTCTGGATAGCTCGCCTAAGAGCCCGGGAATTGAGCCTGCCTTGCCCCAACCAGCCAGTGGGATTGTGAGGTGGCGTTTCCTGGCATCCATGCTTAGACACCTGCTCTCGAGTCTTTCCGTATGGGGCATCCTGGAACCATCCAATAGAACTCGACTGTCCTGCAGAAGGAAACCTTGAGGTTTGGAGCAGTTCACAACTCCCAGTATAGTGAAACCTCCCTGGCCTCATGACGCCCCCACCCCCTTCAGGAAGAGGCCATCATGGACACAAACTCCAGACTGAGGCCACGTCTGATACTCGCCCTGACCTCAGATGCAGGAGATCTCGATTCAGCCTCTACAGAGTGGCCCTACCGTGCCCTCGGCCACAAACCTAATGCTAGCTTGTGTTTTCAGACTTCCTTCCTCACACTCCTGGCAAACAAGCCCTCCAGACTGAGAATTCCAGAACCACAACGCAGCCCTCTGCCTGCCCACCAGAATAAAAATGTTGCCCTATGGGACTCTCCAGAAATCCCAAATGAGGAACAACCAGTTCAGTCCTCAACCACACCCCAATTGGATAGGCTGCCCTGGGCACTAATGCTCTGTCTGACACAGCCTGAGGCCAAACATCCCAACAGACAAGGAGATAGCTGGTCTCACACCCAGCGCAACAGACACGCTATGGCCTTAGGCTGTCATCTCTTCCCAACCTGGGTTTTCAGACATCTGAAACTGGACATTATATCAAATCTCATCAAAAGTGGGTACCTGAAGCACAAATCAGAACTCCTCCTTCCCCATGGCTGTAAAGCTTGCTGTTGGCATGGAGTCACACCTTCTGGGTAGGAGAAACCTTCATGTCCCCTGAGGCCAAGCCAAAATTTGAGTGACGCCTTCGGCACAAAATCGAATTATGATCTCAGTGTGAGCCCCATGTCGAAGTAAGGCCTCTCAGGGCCTGGACGAAGAGCCCACATATGGGGCTTGCCAAGCCCCTATGCTCCCAAACCTCAGCAGAGTTTGAGTTTTCCAGTTGCCCGCACCCTGGGCTGTGATCTGGAATCCCTCTCTTGGGGAAACACCTGAGCCAGACAACAGGACTCCACCTTTCCCACAAAATGACCTCAAAATCGTGGGTGCTATGTCAAATCCCCAGAGAGGGAGACTTGTCCATAGCCCCTGAGGTCACCCTACATTCCACAGTTATGGGGGACACGACATCCAGAGAAAAAAGCTTGAGCGACCGACTCCAACTCCCCCTTCTTTCATAACCCAAGGAACTCCTTTCACGGTCTGTATATCCGGACTGCCATACCATTGGCACCACACCTAAGCCGTTTGTGTTTTCAGACTTCAGTGCCCACAGTCTGGACCCAAACACCGTCCAGGCTAGGGCCTCTGGAGCCACACCAAAGGACAGTGCCTCTCCTCTCCAAGAAAACTGTGCCCAGTCCATTGGCCACAACCCTACACATTAGGAGAAACCTCCAAGGCACACGAGGCCATGCCAATAGTGTAGGCCGCCCTGGAATAAGAGGTGCACACCAATACCAGCTGAGCAACTATCTCCACGTAGACACTCAGACAGTGTCCCCAGAGAAAGAAGATTGAAACAGACAGGCCCCGAGGCCCTAATCTGAAACCTAGCTTTGGTTTCCAGGTGTCTCTCCTCAGAGGACTGGTTTTGAAGAGCAGCATCTGGGGCTTTTCTGATGCACCAAACAGAACCTCTCTCATCTACACATGGGGAGCTTTCTTATTGGAGATGTATCAAACCCTTCAGTTAGGCGAAATCTGCAAGGCCCCTGAGCCACCAGCACATTCCAAGGTCTCCATGGACACAAACCCACATTAGGACCCGTCCTCAGGTGAGACTATTTCAACTCAGCTCCCTTGGTCACCTTCCCCAGAGCCAGAAGTTCAAACATGTTATGTCGCTAATAGCCAATGGGAATGCGAGGTATGTTGTACAGGCATCCATATTTCGAACCTGCTCTCCAGTCCTTCCATATGAAATGTCCTGGAGCCATCCAACAGGACTCGACTCTCCCTCAGAAGGAACTCTTGTGTTTTGGAGCAATACACAAACTCAACTTATGTGCTGTTGTCTAAGGTGCTGTGCAGGATTCTCCAACCCTGAGGGTTTGGCACAGGTCGAAGGGAACGGTTTCCTTCTGGGGAAAGGAGATGTTCTGTTGTGTGCCTCAGGGACCACATGTTGTATCCTAAGTTGGCATTCCAGAACAGGACCCTGAGGATAGATGCCTGAAAACCTAATCTAGGGTTCCAATGAGGTTGTACGGGCATGTCAGGTTCAATATTCTGACTCAGAGACATTGACTTGGCTGTCTGCCTGGATGTAGGTGATCAGGGGATTTCAGACTGCACCTTTGCATCCAGCACTGCTGACAATATTGGGGTGGGCTCAGGGGCCTTGCAGGTTTCTCCTAATATGGAAGGTTTGGGCTACTTTGAAGGGCACAGTTTCCTTGGGGATGGCAGCACAGTCCTGTGGTGTGGATCCAGAGACCCTATCCTGGAGGGCATGTAAGCCATGGCTTTGGGAGAGAAATCTGCAAACACAAATGTGTGTTAGGGTTAGTGGCGAGGTGATCGCAGGCCCAATGCATAGACCTGGAGTGCAACTCATAAGGAACTGTAATTAGGGTGACTGGAAGGTGGTAACACAGGCTTTTCTATCTGGATTGTATGTCCAGGATAGACTCTGAATGCAGGTGTGTTCTTTTGGGTCCATGGGAGATGTTACCTCACTTAAGATCCTGGTGGCACTCCATAGTTTGGTGGCTTTTTAGGGGAAGGGAAGAGTACTGTTTTCCATCATAGGGGTGCCCAAAAACAGTGATTCATGAGACAAGCTCTGGTTCTGGGTGCCTGGAAAATCCCACCAAGGTTTAGGATTTGGGCCTGAGGGCATACCAGGCCTGTAATGCGGGCTACTCGTGGTGCAACTGAGAGGGCTTGTTTGAAATCATGCTCAGAATGAGGGACACAATGCCTGTTTGTGCACAGGGAGGCCCTCAGGAGTGGCCATGGTTTCATTGGCCATGTAGGTGTCTCCCACTTTGGGGGTTGGACATCAATCCCAACAGCCAGGTCTCCTGCCATGGGGAAGGAGGAGTTCCCAATTGAGCTTCAGGCTCCCCCATTGGCAGGGATTCCAGCAAAGTCAGGAGACAGGTGCCTGAATACAAAGGATGGGTAGAGTTGACGGACTTGGGACATGGCCGGTCCCACATGCTACATAGGGGACCCGCTCTCTGGATTCCAGGTCAGATCTAGGTCACTAGACACTAGGTCGGATCTCAGGTTCTGTCAGACACAGCACTAGTGGCCAGGGAAGCCTATAAATCGGGGTTCACTCGAGGGCCAAGCAGATTGATCCTCATATGGGCTTTCAGGGCAGTCTCACCAGACACTTGTTCTTTCTTTGTGGAAGGCAGAATGCGGTCTTGTGGCTCCAGAAGTCCCTATCAAGCGGGCTTGGGGACCAGTAGGGTGAGGATGGTATTGTAAACACAAGCTATGGTTCAACTGAGTCCCAGGCGGAAGGCAGTTCCAATGTGCAGGGGCTTTTTCGAGATATCCAGCACCTGAGTAAGGGCAGAAGTCAGATATTTGCTCACACTGGAGTTTGTGTCTATGAAGACTGACAAATAGATGGGGGGTGTCAAGAGGCCATGGAGGATTTCCCATGTTGAGGATTTTGAGATGCTCCAAACAGCAAGGTTTCCCACTTCTGGACAGGTGGAGTCTGGTTTGTTTGCTCCAGGATCCCCCGTGTGGAAAGATTGGGTAGCAGCGCATTCCCGCATGGATGCCTGGAAAGCACACCTCCACTGACCATTGCAGATGAGGAACATGACAGGTTTGTTCTGGTCGCTCTGGGGTGAAGTATCAAGGCCTTGAGTTGACATGGAATCTCTTGAAGATGGTCCACAATGCTGGTTTGTTACCAGGGAGACTTTAGAATGTTCTGGTGGCTAATGTGCTGTGCAGGATTCTCCTTCCCTGAGGTTAGACACAGGTTGATGTTCACGTTTTCCTTCTGGGGACAGGAGATGTTCTGTTGTGTGGCTCAGGGTGGACATGTTGTATCACAAGTTGATATTCCAGAACAGGCCTCTGAGGACAGATGCGTGAGAACCTAATATAAGGTTCCAATAAGGTCCTAGGGCCATGACAGGTTCAATCTTCTGACTCAGGATGTAGACTTTAATGAGGCCTGAATGTAGGTGATCAGGGTGTTTCTCCTACGCATTTACGTCCAGAGAGGCTGCCAATATAGTGGTGGGCTCAGGGTCTTTGCAGGGTTCTCCTAATCTGGAAAGTATGGGCAACTATGACAAGCACAGTTTCCATGGTGATGGCAGGCACAGTCCTGTAGTGTGGCTCCAGAGACATAATCCTGAAGGGCATGTGAGCCATTGTTTTGGGAGAGAAGTCTGGAAACACAAATTCAGAATAGGGTTAGGTCTGGCACAGGTGCCTGAATACCAAGGATGTGTAGAGATAATGGACTTGGGCCATGGTCAGTCTCGCATGCTGGATATGGAACCCCCACTCTGAGTGGCTGACAGAAGGCTGGAGCTCAGGCTCTGGCAGACACAGCACTAGTGGCCAGGGCAGCCTATAAATCAGGGTTCCCTCGAAGTCCAAGCAGATTGATCCTCATGTGGTTTTTTTGGGCAGAATCACCAGGCACTTCTTCTTTCTATGGGGAAGGCTGAATGCTGCATCGTGGTTTCAGAATCCCCTATCAAGTGAGTTTGGAGACCAGTCAGGTGAGAACGGAATTGTATACACAAACTCAGTTAAATTCATTGCCAAGAGGAAGGCAGTTCCAATGTGCAGCGGCTGATTCGAGACATCCATCACCTTAGTAAGGGCGGATGTCAGATATTTGCTCACACTGGAGTTTGTGTATTATGACCTACAAATAGAGAGGTGGCGTCAAGGGGCCATGGAGGATATCCCATGCGGAGGATTGTGAGATGCTCCTAGCAAGGTTTCCTTCTACTGGACTGGTGGAGTCTGGTTGGTTTGCTCCGAAGTTCCCCATGTGGACAGTTTGGGTAGCAGAGCTCTCTCGCATGGATGCCTGGAAAGCACACTTTCATTGACCATTGCAGCTGAAGAACATGGCAGGTTCGTTCTTGTGGCTCTGGGATGAAGTGCCAAGGCCCTGAGTTGACTTGGAATCTCTAGCCCATGAGTCACAGTGTTGGTTTGTTTACAGGGAGATCTAGGAATGTGATGGTGGCTAAGGGGCCATGGAGGATTCTCCAACCCTGAGGGTTTGGCACAGGTCTAAAAGCCCCATTTCCTTCTGGGGATAGGAGATGTTCTATTGTGTTGCTCAGGGACCACATGTTGTATCACAAGTTGGTATTCCAGAACAGGCCTCTGAGGACAGATGTCTGAAAGCTAATCTAGGGTTCCAATGAGGTCCAAGGGATATGTCAGGTTCAATCTTCTGACTCAGGACCATTGACATGGGTGTCAGCCTGGATTCAGGTGATCAGGGTGTTTCAGACTGCACATATGCTTCCTGAGTGGCCTCTAATAGTGGGGTCGCTCAGGGTTCTTGCACATTTCTCTTAATCTGAAGGGTTTGTGTAACTGTGACTGGTACAGTTTTCTTAGGAATGGCAAGTCCAGGCCTGTGGTGTGGCTCCGAAGGCCCCATCCTGGAGGGCATGTGAACCATGGCTTTGGGTGAGTAGTCTGCAAACAGAAACTCGGTTTAGGGTTAGTGGTGAGGTGATCGCAGGAACAGTGCATAGACCTGGAGGGCAGCTCATCAGAAACTGTAATTAAGGTGACCTGACGGTGGTAGCACAGGCTTTTGTATCTGGATTGTGTGTCCAGGATGACCTTGGAATGCAGGTGTGGTCTCCAGGATCTATGGGAGATTTTTCCTCTCTAAGGATCCTATCGGCTTAGTTTGGTGCCCATTCGGTGAACGGAAGAGTGCTGTTTTCTATCTTAGGGGTGCCACACACAGGGATTTCAGAGACGGCGTCTGTGATCAGGCACCAAGAAATTCTACCAAGGGTTAGGATTCGGGCTGAGGGGTGTACCACGGCTGCAATGCGGGTTCCTGGTGGTGCAACTGAGAGGGCTTGTTTGAAAGCATTCTCAGGTTGAGGGTCACAATGCCTGCTTGTGGCCAGGGCGGTCCTCATGAGTGGGCGTGGTCTCATTGGTCATGTAGCTGACTCCCACTCTGAGGTTTGGACACCCATCCCCACAGCCAGGTTTCCTGCTATGGGGAAGGAGGGGTTCTCTATTGTTCTTCAGATTCCCCCATTGGTAGGGATTCCAGCAAACATCTGGGGACAGATGCCTGAGTACCAAGGATTGGTAGAAAGGACGGACTTTGGCCATGGCTGCACTAACTTGCTGGATATGGTCCCCAAACTCTGGGTGTCTGAAACTCGGTCGGTGCTCAAACTATGTCAGACACAGCACTAGTGTTCAGGGAAGCCTATAAATCAGGGTACCCTTGAGGGCCGAGCAGAAGGATCCTCATGTGTGGTTTCTGGGCAGACTCACCAGTCCCTTATTTCTATGGGGAAGGCAGAATGCAGAATTTTGGCTCCAGAATTCCTTATCAAGAGGGCATGGGGACCAGTTGGGTGAGGATGGAATTGTAATCACAAGCTACGGTTTAATTCAGTGCCAAGCAGAAGCCATTCCAATGTGCAGTGGCTTATTCATGATATCCAACACCTGAGTAAGAGCAGATGTCAGACGTTTACTCACACTGAAGTTTGTGTCTATGATGACTGACTAATGGAGAGGCGACATCAAGAGACCATGGAGGATTTCCCATGCTGAGACATGTGAGATGCTCCAAATAGCAAGGTTTCCTTCCTCTGGACACGTGGAATCTGATTTGTTTGCTCCCAGGTGCCCCATGTGGAAAGTTTGGGTAGCAAATCTCTATCGTTTAGACTGGGAAAGCATAGTTCCATTGACCACTGCAGCTAAGAAGGTGGCAGGTTCATTGTGGTGGCTCTTGGGCAAAGTAACAAGGCCTTGAGTTGACATGGAATCTCTAGCACATGGGTCACAGTGCTGGTGTTACTAGGGAGATATTAGAATGTGCTGGTAGCTAAGGTGCCATGCAGGATTCTCCAACCTTGAGGGTTTGACACAGGTCCAAGAAAACGGATTCCTTCTGGAGACAGGAATTTTTCTGTTGTGTGGCTCAAGGACAACTTGTGGTATCATATGTTGTTATTGCAAAACAGCCCTCTCAGGACTGACACCTGAAATTCTAATTTTCCAATGAGGTCCTAGGGGCATGTCAGGTTCAATCTTCTAACTTAGGATCATTGTCATGGCTGTCTGCCTGGATGTAGGTGATCAGGGTGTTTCAGACTATGCATTTGTGTCCAGGGTGGCCTCCAATAGTGGAGTGAGCTCAGGGGCCTTGCAGGTTTCTCCTAATCTGATGGGTTTGGGAAACTGTGATGGGCACAGTTTCCTTGGGAATGGCAGGCACAGTCTGGTGGTGTGGCACCAGAGACCTCATCCTTGAGGGCATGTGAGCCATGGTTTTGGGAGAGAAGTCTGCAAACTCCAACTCGGGTTAGTGTTAAGGCGATGTGATACAGGCCCAGTGCGTAAACCTGGAGGGCAACTCCTAAGTAACTGTAATTAGTGGGACTCGAAGGCGGAAGCACAGGCATTTTTTCTGGATTGTGTGTCCAGGATGGCTTCGGAATACAGGTGTGGTTTCATGGGTCTTTGGCAGATTTGTCCTCTCTAAGGATCTTGGCGGCTACCAATAGTTGGGTGGTTTTGGGGAGAAGGGAAGAGTGATGTTTTCCATCTTAGGAGTGCCCAAAACAGGGATTCCAGAGACGGGATCTCGGTCTGAGTTCTTGGAAAATCCGAACAAGGGTTAGGATTGGGCCTAGGGCCTTCCTAGGCCTGCAATGAAGGATCCTCGTGGTGCAACTAGGAGGGATTGTTTGAAAGCATGCTCAGGCTGAGGGTCACAATGCCTCTTTGTGCCCAGGGCTGCCCTCAGGAGTGGGTTTGGTCACATTGGCGATGCAGCTGTCTCCACTCTGAGGGTTGGACAACCATCCAAAAACAGCCACGTTTACTGCCACGGGGAAGGAGCAGTTCTCTATTGTGCTTCAGGTTCCCCCATTGGCAGGGATTCCAAGAAAGATCTGGGGACAGATGCCGGAATACCAAGGATGGGTAGAGATGACGACCCTGGTCCTGGGCCTGTCTCACATGCTGGATATGGGCCTCACCCTCTGGGTGACTGACACGAGGTAGGGGCTCAGGATTTGTCAGACACAGCACTGGGGACCAGAGCTGCCTATAATTCAGAGTTCCCTCGAGGGCTGTGTAGATTGATCCTCATGTGGAGTTTATGGGCAGACTAACCAGGCCCTTCTGCTTTCTATGGGGAAGGCAGAATGCTGCATTGTGCCTCCAGAATTCCCTATAACGAGAGCTTGCAGACCAGGAGCGTGAGGATAGAATTTTAAACCCATGCTATGGATAAATTCAGTGACAATTGAATGAAATTTCCAGTATGCAGTGGCTGATTTGAATATCTAGCACCTGAGTAAGGGCGGATGTCAGATGTTTTCTCATGCTGGAATTTGTGTCTATGATGACCGACAAATGGAGCGGAGGCGTCAAGAGGCCATGGAGGGTTTCCTACGCTGGGGTTTGTGAGATACTCCAAACATCAAAGTTTCTTTCTACCAGACAGGGGGAGTCTCGCTTGTTTGTTCCAGTTTCTCATGAGGAAAACTTGTGTAGCAGAGCAGTCCTGTATGGAGGCCTGGAAAGCACAACTCCATTGACCATTGCAGCTGAGGAAAATGACAGGTTGATTCTGGTGGCTCTGGGGCGAAGTATCAAGGCATTGAGTGACATGGAGTCTCAGGAAGCTGTACCACAATGCTGGTTTGTTACCAGGGATATCATAGAATGTGCTGGTTGCGGAGGGGCCGTGCAGGATTTATTTACCCTGGGGTTTGACACAGGTCCAAGAGCACGGTTTCCTTCTGGGGCCAGGAGATGTTCTGTTCTGTGGCTCAGGGATCACATGTCGTAACATAAGTTGGTATTCCAGAACAGGCCGCTGAGGACAGATACCTGAAAACCTAATCTAGTGTTCCAATGAAGTCCTCAGGGCATGTCAGGTTCAATGTTCTGACTCAGGACCATTGACTTGGGTGTCTGCCTGGATGGAGGTGATCAGGTTGTTTTATACTGCACATTTGAGTCCAGAGAGGCCTCCAATATTGGGCTGGGCTCAGGGGCCTTGTAGGTTTCTCCTAATCTAGAGGTTTTGGGCAACAGTGACGGGCACAGTTTCCTTGAGTATGGCAGGCACAGTCCTTTGGTATGGCTCCAGATACCAAAACCTTGAGGACATATGAAGCATGGTTTTGGGAGGGAAGTCTGCAAACACAAACTTGAGTTAGGGTTAGTGGAGAGGTGATTGAAGACCCAATGCATAGCCCTGGAAGGCAGCTCCTCAGGAACTGTAAATCGGATGACTCAAAGGTGGTAGCACAGACTTTTGTATCTGGATTGTGTGTCCAGGAAGGCCTCGGAATGCAGGTGTGGCCTCATGCGTCCATGGGAGATTTTTCCACTCTACGTTTCCTGGGGGCTCCCAATAGTTTGGTGACTTCTCGGGGAAAAGAAGAGTGCTGTTTTCCAAATTACGGGTGTCCCAAAATAGGGATTCCAGAGACGGGCTCTGGGTATGGGCCACTGGAAAAATCCCACCAAGTGTTAGGATTTGGGCCTAGGGGCATACCAGGCCTACAATGCAGGATCCTGAAGGTTTCAGAATCTCACATTGAGATCCGCATGAGAGCAATTGTTTGAAAGCATGCTCAGGCTGAGGGTCACCGTGCCTGCTTGTGCCCAGGGTGGCACTCATGAGTGGGCGTGGTCTCCTTGGCATGGAGCTGGCTTCCACTTTGAGGGTTGGAAACCCATCTCAACAGCTAGGATTCTTGCATGGGGAAGGAGTAATTCTCTATTGTGCTTCAGGTTGCCCCATTGGCATGGATTCCAACAAAGGTGTGGGGACAGATGCCTGAATACCAAGGATGGGTAGAGGTGACAGACTTGGGGCATGGCCAGTCTCACATGCTGGATATAGGCCCCGATCACTTGGTGGCTGACACTAGATCTTGGCTAAACTCTGGCAGACACAGCACTAATACCCAGGGCAACCTATAAATTGGGGTTCCCTCGAGCACCCAGTAGATTGAACCTCATGTGGAGTTTCTGGGCAGACTCACCAGGCCCTTTTTCTTTCTACGGGGAATGCAGAATGTTGCGTTGTGGTTCTAGAATTCCCTCTCAAGAGAGCTTGCAGACCAGGAGGGTGAGGATGGAATTATAAACACAAGATATGGTTCAATTCAGGCTCAAGCGGAAGGCAGTTCCATTGTGTAGTGCCTTATTCGAGATATCCAGCACCTGAGTAAGGGTGGATATCAGATGTTTGTTCATGCTAGGGTTTGTGTCTATGTTGACCGACAACTGAAGGGGTGGTGTCAAGAGGCAATGGAGTATTTCCCAGGCTGGGGCTTGTGAGATGTTCCAAACAGCAAGGTTTCCTTCTTCCGGACAAGAGCAGTCTGGTTTGTTTCTTCTAGTGTCTTCCATGTGGAAAGTTTGGGTATCAGAGCACTACTTTATGAATGCCAGGAAACCACCTCCATTGCCCATTGCAGCTGAGGAACATGGCAGGTTCTTTCTGCTGGTTCTGGGGCGAAGTACCAAGGCCATGAGTTGGCATGGAGTCTCATGAAGATGGGTCACAATGCTGGTTTGTTACAAGGGAGATCTTAGAATGTTCTGGTGGCTAATTTTCTGTGCAGGTTTCATATACCGTGAGAGTTGGACACAGGTCCAAGAGCATGGCTTCCATCTGGGGACAGGAGATTTTCTGTTGTGGGGCTCAGGGACCATATGTTGTATCATAAGTTGGTATTCTAGAAGAGGCCTCTAAGGAAAGATGCCTGAAAAGCTAATCTAGGCTTCCAGTGAGGTCCTAGGGCCATGTCAGGTTCAATCATTTGACTCAGGACCATTGACTTGGGTGTCTGCCGGATGGAGGTGAACAGCGTGTTTCAGCCTGTGCATTTGCATCCAGAGCGGCCTCCATAATTGGGGTGGGCTCAGGAGCCTTGCAGGTTTCTCCTAATCAGAAGGGTTATGCAACTGTGATGGGCCCAGTTTCCTTGGGGATGGCAGGCACAGTCTTGTAGTGTGACTCCAGGAGCCCCATCCTGGAAGGCATGTGAGCCATGGTTTTAGGAGAGAGATCTGCAAACACAAACTCTGGATAGGGTTAGTGGCGAGGTGTTAGCAGGCCCAATGCATAGACCTGGAGGGCAGCATGTCAGGAACTGTAAATCAGGTGACTCAAAGGCAGTAGCACAGGCTTTTGTAACTGGATTGTGTATCCACGATGACCTTGGAATGCAGGTGTGGACTCATGTGTCTATGGGAGATTTTTCCTCTCAAGGATCCTGGGGGCTCCCAATAGTTTGGTGGCTTTCTCAGGGAAGAGATGAGTGCTTTTTTCCATCTTAGGGGTGGCCCAAAACAGGGATTCCAGTGACGGGCTTTGGGTATGGGCACATAGAAAATCCCACGAAGGGTTAGGATTTGGGCCTATGGGTGTACCGGGCCTGCAAAGCAAGATCCTGGAAGTGCAACTGAGATCGTTTCTTTGAAAGCATGCTGAAGCTGAAAAACACAATGCCTGCTTGTGCCCAGGGCAGACCTCATGAGTGGGCATGATCTCCTTGGGCAAGCAGCTGGCTCCCACTTTGAGGTTTGGACACCCATCTCAACAGACAGGCTTCCTGCCATGGGGAAGGAGGAGCTCTCTATTGTGCTTCAGGTTCCCGCATTGGCAGGGATTCCAGAAAAGGTATGGGGACAGATGCCTGAATACAAAAGATGGATAGAGGTGACGAACTTGGGCCATGGCTGGTCTCACATGCTGGATATGGGCTCAGATCTCTGGGTGGCTAGAACTAGGTCTTGGCTCAGGCTCCGTCAGACACAGCACTAGTGCCCAGGACAGCCTATAAATAAAGGTTCCCTTGAGCGCCAAACAGATTGATCCTCATGGGGAGTTTCTGGGCAGATTCACCAGGCCCTATTTCTTTCTGTGGGGAAGGCAGAAATTTGCTTTGTGGCTCCCAAATTCCCTCTCATGAGGGCTTGCGGACCAGGAGGCTGAGACTGGAATTCTAAACCCAAGCTATGGTTAAATTCAGTGTCAAGCTAAAGGCAGTTCCAGTGTGCAGCAGTGGAAATGAAAATCCAGCACCTGAGTAAGGGCTAATGTCAGATATTTGTTCATGCTGGAGTTTTTGTCTATGATGACCGACAAATGGAGGGGTTGTGTCAAGAGGCCATGGAGGATTTCCCATGCTGGTGCTTCTGAGATGCTCCAAACAGAAGGTTCCCTTCTACAGGACAGGGGAATTCTGATTTGTTTGCTCCAGGGTCACCCATGTGGAAAGACTGGGTAGCAGAGCACTCCCACATGGATGCCTGGAAAGCACACCTCCACTGACCATTGCAGCATAGGAACATGTCAGATTCATTCTGGTGGCTCTGGGGCGAATTGCCAAGGCCTTGAGTTGACATGGAGTCTCATGAAGATGGGTCAAAATGCTGGTTGCCAGGGAGGTCATAGCATGTGCTGGTGGCTAATGGGCCGTGCAGGATTTAACCACCTGAAAGTTTGACACAGGTCCAAGAGCACCGTTTCATTCTGGGGTCAGGAGATATTCTGTTGTGGGGATAAGGAACAACATGTTGTATCATATCTTGGTATTCCAGAATAGGACTCTGAGGACAGATGTCTGGAAACCAATCTAGGGTTCCAGTGAAGTCCTAGAGGCATGACAGTTTCAGTCATCTGACTCAGGGTCATTGACGTGGCTGTCTGCCTGGATGGAGGTGATCAGAGTGTTTCAGACTGTACATTTGCATCCAGAGTGGCCTCCGATATTGGGGTGGGCCCAGGGGCCTGGCAGGTTTTTCCTAATCAGGAGGGTTTGGGCAACTGTGACAGGCACAGTTTTCTTGGGGATGGCAGGCACTTTCCTGTGGTGTGACTCCAGAGACCATATCCTGGTGGGCTTGTGAGCCATGGTTTTCGGAGGGAATTCTGCAAACACAAACTGGGGTGATGGTCAGTGGTGAGGTGATCACAGGCTGAATGCATAGACATGGAGGGCAGCTCATTAGGAACTGTAAATAGGGTGACTCGAATGCGGTAGCACAGACTTTTGTATCTGGATTGTGTGTCCAGGATGGCCTCGGAATGCAGGTGTGGTCTCATGTGTCCATGGGAGATTTTTCCTCTCTAAGGATCTTGGAGACTCCCTATAATTTGGTGATTTCTCAGGGAAGGGAAGAGTGCTGTTTTCCATCTTAGGGGTGCCCCAAAACAGGGATTCAAAAGACAGATTCTGGATCTGAATCCCTGTAAAATCCCAACAAGGGTCAGGATTTGGGCCTAGGGGCATACCAGGCCTGCAATAAGGGAACCTGGAGGAGCAACTGATAGCATTTGTTTGAAAGCAGGCTCAGGCTGAAAGTCACCATGCCTGCTTGTGCCCAGATCGGCCCTCAGGAGTGTGCGTAGTCTCATTGGCAATGCAGCTGGCTCCCATGCTGAGGGTTGAACACCCATCCCAAAAGCCAGGATTTCTGCCATGGGGAAGGAGGAGTTCTCTATTGTGCTTCAGGTTCCCTCATTGGTAGGGATTCCAGTAAAGGTCTGGGAACAGATGCCTGAATACCAAGGATGGGTAGAGTTGATGGCCCTGGTCCATGGCCAGTCTCACATGCTGGGTATAGACCCTGCCCTCTGGGTGGCTGACACGAAGTCAGGGCTCAGGCTCTGTCAGACACAGCACTAGTGGCCAGGGTAAGCTATTAATCAGGGTTCCCTCGAAGGTCGATCAGATTGATCATCATGTAAAGTACTGGGTAGCCTCACCAGGCCCTTCTTTCTATGGGGATGGCAGAATGCTGCATTGTGTCTCCAGAATTCCCTATCAGGAGGGCTTGTGGACCATGAGGGTGAAGACAGGATTGTAAACCCAAGATATGGTTAAATTCAGTGTCAAGCAAAAGGCAGTTCTAGTGTGGAACAGTTGAATCGAAAATCCAGCCCCTGAGTAATGGCGGTTACTAGATGTTTGCTCATGCTGGAGTATGTTTCTATGATGATCGACAAATGGAGGGGTGGCATCAAGAGGCCATGGAGAATTTCCCACGCCGGGGCTGCTGAGATGCTCCACAAAGCAAGGTTTCCTTCTATTGGACAGGGAGATTATGGTTTGTTTGCTCCAGGGTCTCCCATGTAGAAAGTTTGGGTAGCAGAGCACTCCCGCATGGATGCCTGGAAAGCACAACTCCACTGACCATTGCAGCTGAAGAACATGGCAGGCTCGTTCTGGTGGCTCTGCAGTGAAATGACAAGACCTTGAGTTGACGTGGAGTCTCATGGAGATGGGTCACAATGCTTGTTTGTTACCAGGGAGAACTGAGAATGTGCTGTTGGCTAAGGGGCCGTGCAGGATTCGTCTACCTGAGGTTTGACACAGGTCCAAGAGCACGGTTTCCTTCTGGGGTAAGGAGATGTTCTGTTGTGTGACACAGGGACCACCTGTTGTATCATAAGTTGGTATTCCAGAACAGTCCCCTGAGGACTGATGCCTGAAAACCTTATCTGGTTTTCCAGTGAGTCCCTGGGGCATGTCAGTTTAAATCTTCTGACTCAGGATCATTGAGTTGGCTGTCTGCCTGGATGTACGTGATCAGGGTTTTTCAGAATGCTATTTCTGTCCAGAGAGGTTGACAATATTGGGGTGGACTCTGGGGCATTGTGGGTTTCTCCTAATCTGGATGGTTTGGACAAATGTGACGGGCACAGTTTCCTTGGGGATGACAGGCACCGTCCTGTGGTGTGGATGCAGAGACCCCATCCTGGAGGGTATGTTTACCGTGGTTTTGGGAGAGAAGTCTGAAAACCCAAATTCGGGTTAGGGTTAGTGGCGAGGTGATCGCAGGCCCAATGCATAGACCTGGAAGGCATCTTGTCAGGAACTATAATTAGGGTGACTGGAAGTCAATAGCTCAGGCTATTCTATCTGGATTGTTTGTCCAGGATGGCCTCAGAATGCCTGTCTGGTCTCATTGGACCATTGGATACTTTTCCTCTCTAAGGATCCTAGGGGCTCCCCATAGTTTGGTGGCTTTTTTGGGGGTGGGAAGAGTGCTCTTTTCCATCTTAGGGGTGCCACAATACAGGGATGCTAGAGACGGGCTCTGGGTCTGGGCGGCTTGAAAATTCCCAGAAGGAAAGCGTGCACTTTGACCTTTGCCAAACCATCAGGGTAGAAGAATCCTGCATGGCACCTTAGACACCTGCACATTCTAAGATCTCCCTGGCAACAAACCAGCATTGTGGTCCATCTGCAAGAGATTCCATGTCAACTCAAGGCGTTGGTAATTCGCCCCAGAGCCACCAGAAAGATCTTGCCATGTTCCTCAGCTGCAATGGTTAATGAAGGTATTCTTTTTAGCCATCCATGTGGGAGAGCTCTGCTACCCAAACTTTCCACATGGGGGACCCCGGAGCAAACAAACCAGACTCCAACTGTTCGGTAGAAGGAAACCTTGTTGTTTGGAGCATCTCACAAGCCTCAGCTTGGGAAATCCTCCATGGCCTCTTGATTCCACCCCTCTGTTTGTCGCTCATCATAGACACAATCTCCAGTGTGAACAAATATCTGATTCCGCCTTACTCAGGTGCTGGATATCTTGAATAAGCTGCTACACATTGGAACTGCCTACCACTTGGCACTGAATTTAATTGTTGCTTGTGTTTGCATTTTAATCCTTACCCTACTGGTCCCCAAGCCCTTTTGATAGGGAATTCTGGAGCCACAGTGAAGCATTCTGCCTTCCCCATAGAAAGGAGAAGTGCCTGGTGAGTCTGCCCAGAAAACCCATATGAGGATCAATCTGCTCGGCTCTCGAGGGAACCCTGATTTATAGGCTGCCCTGGCCACTAGTGCTGTGTCTGGCAGACCCTGAGCCCAGACCAATGTCAACCACACTGAGAGTGGTGCCCATATTCTAATACGTCATCTCTACCCACCCGGGTCTTCAGGCACCTGTCCCCTGATCTTTGCTGGAAACCCTGTCAATGGGGGAACCTGAAGCACAGTAGAGAACTCCTTTTTCCCCGTGGCAGGAAATCTGGCTGATGGGATGGGTGTTCAACCCCCATAGTGGGAGCCAGCTGCATGGCCAATGAGAACATGACCACTACTGAGGGACGCCCTGGGCATAAACAGGCATTGTGACCATCAGACTGAGCATGCTTTTAAACAAACACTCTCAGTGGCAACACCATAATCCTGCATTGCAGGCCTGGTATGCCCCTAGGCCAAATCATAACACTTGGTGGGATTTTCCAGGTGCTCAGTCCCAGAGCCCGTCTCTTGAATCCCTGTATTGGGGCACCCCTAAGATGGAACACAGCACTCTTCCCTTCCCCTAAATGCCACCAAACTATGGGGAGCTGCCAGGATCCTTAAAGAGGAAAATTCTCCCATGGAGCCATGAGAACACCGCTGTATTCTGAGGCCATCCTGGACACACAATCCAGATAGAAAAGCCTGTGCTACCACCTTCGAGTCACCTAATTACAGTTCCCTATGAGCTGCTGTCCAGTTCTATGCATTGCACCTGTGATCTCCTTGCAACTAACCCTAATCCGAATTTGTGTTTTTGCAGACTTCTCTCCCAAAACCATGGCTCACATGTCCTCCAGGATGGCGTCACCGGAGCCACAGGACAGTGCCTGCCATACCCAAAGTAACTGTGCCAGTAACAGTTGCCCAAACCTTCCATATTAGGCGAAACCCGAAAGGTCTTTGAGCCCACTCCCATATTGGTGTCTGCTCTGGATGCAAATGTGCAGTCTGAAACACCCTGATCTCCTACATATTGGCAGACAGCCATGGCATCGTCCTGAATCAGAAGACTGAACCTGACTTGGCTCTAGATCCTCATTGGAACTCTAGATTAGTTTTTCAGACATCTATCTTCTGGGACCTGTCCTGGAATACCAACTTAGATAAAATACGTGGTCCCTGAGCCACACAACAGAAAATCTCCTGTCCCCAAAAGAAAACCGTGTGCTTCGACCTGTGCCAAACTTTCAAGTTTGGAGAATCCTGCACGGAACCTTAGCCCCAGCATCATCTATGATCTCCCTGGTAACAAATGAGCATTGTGACCCATCTGCAAGAGATTCCATGTCAACCCATGACCTTTGTCCTTCAGCCCAGAGCCACCAGAAGGAACCTGCCATATTCCTTAGCTGCAGTTGTCAATGGAGGTGTGCTTTCCAGGGATCCATGCGGGAGAGCTCTCCTCCCCAAACATTCCCAATGGGGGACCCTGGAACAAACAAACCAGGCTCCACCTGTTCTGTAGAAAGAAACCATGCTATTTGGAGCATCTCACAAACATCAGCATGGGAAGTCGTCCATGGATTCTTGACGCCACCCCTCCATTTTTCGGTCACCACAGACACAAACTCCAGTGTGAGCAAACATCATCCATCCACCCTTACTCGGGTTCTGGATATCTCATTCGTTGGCCATCATAGATACAAACTCCAGTGAGAGCAGACATCTGAACTCACCCATACTCAGGTGCTGGAGCTCTCGAAAAAAAAGCTGCACTTTGGAACGGCAGTATGCTTGGCACTGAGCTTAAATGTAGCTTGTCTATTCAGACTTCTGTCCTCACACTCCTCGTCTATAAGCCCTCCATATAGGGAATTTGGGTGCCACAATGCAGCCTTCTGCCTGCCCACCAGAAAGAAGAAGTGCCCTATGGCTCTGCACAGAAAATCCACATGAGGATCTAGCTGCATGGCCCTCTATAGCACCCCAATATAATAGGCCACACTGAGCACTAATGCTCTGTCTGACACAGCCCGAGCCCTGACCTCCTGGCAGCCACACAGATAGGGGCCCCATATCCTACAGGTGTGACCTGCCTTGACCAGAGTCTTTCTTCTCGAACCAACCTGGGTATTCAGGTACCTTTTCCAGAACATAGCTCAAATTCCTGTTCATGGGGGAACCTGAAGCACAAAAGGGTGCACCTCCTTCCCCATGGCAGGAAAACTAAATGTTGAGATGGTTGTCCAACCCTCAGATTAGGATCCAGCTGCATGGAACAAGAGACAGCGCCCACACAGGATGGGCAGCTGGGCACAAACAGGCATTGTGACCCTCACCCTAAGATGCATTTCCAACAAGCCCCAGCAGGAGCTGGACCAGGACCCCACAGGCTGGACCTGTCAGTCCCCTAGGCCCAAATCCTAAGCCTTGGTGGGATTATACAGGCACCAGGACCCAGAACCCATCTCTGGAATCCATGTTTTCACAGGAACCCTGACACGGTAAAAAGCAGTCTACCCTTGCCCCAGTAAGACACCAAAGTCTTGGGTGCCGGGCAGAATCCCCAGATAGGAAGAAACTCCCATGGACACATGAGGACACCCCTCCATTCCGTGGCCACCCTAGACACAACACAGACAGAAAAACCTGTGTTCCTGCTTCCCAGATGCCCGAATTTCAAATCCCAAGGAACTGCCCTCAGGGTCTACAGATTGGTCCTGCCATCACCTCGCCCCTAACTTTTATCCGATTTTGTGTCTGAAGATTTTGGTCCCAGAGCCCTGAACCACATACCCTCCAGGATGAGGTCTCCAGAAACACAGCACATCACTGGGCCTGCTCTCCAAAGAGAATTATTCCCATCTCAGTTGCCCAAACCCTCCAGATTAGTAGAAAACTGCAAAGACCCTGAGCCCACCCCTATTTCATAGGCTGCTCTTGAAAGAAATGTATAGTCTGTCTCAGCCTCAGCAACTACCTCCAGGAAGACACACAGGTCAATGGCACTGAGTCCGAAGATTGAATCTGCCATGTCCCTAGGACCTCATCAGAACCCTAGCTTAGGTTTTCAGGTCTCTGTCCCTAGAGGCCTGTTCTGGACAACCAATATATGGTCCAACCTGTGGTCCGTGAGCCATACAAGAGATTCCCTCCTGTCCTGGGAAGGAAAACTTTCTCCTGGGAACTGGGTCAAACCCTTAGGATAGGAGAATCCTGCATGGCCCCAGGGCCTCCGCCATAGTCCAAGGTCTCCCTGGCAACGAAGCAGCATTGTGATCCTTAAGACTGAGAACTTCTGTCAACTCAGATCACTTGGGACTTGGAACCAGAGACAGCTGATCAAGCCTGCCCTGTTCCTTGGCTGTAATGCTAACCCGAGGTGGGCTTCTCAGGCCTCCATTCAGAGAGCTGTGTTATCAAATCTAAACGGACTACCCCTGTCCTGCATTAGGAGGCCTTGCTGTTTAGAGCAGCTCACAAGCTCCAGCTTGGGAAAACCTCCAAGGCTTTTTGAGAAAGCCCCACCATTTGTTGGCCATTATGGATACAAACTCCAGCGTGAGCAGACATCTGACCCTCACGCATACTCAGGTACTGGAGATCTCGAAAAAAACACTGTACATTGGAATGGCCATGTGCTCAGCACTGAGTTTAACCATAGCTTGTGTTATCAGACATCTGTCCTCACACTTCTAGCCTAGAAGCCCTCCATATTGGAAATTCTGGAGCCACAAAGCAGTATTCTCCCTGCCCACCAGAAAGAAGTGCCCTAAGGGTCTTCCCAGAAACCCCACATAAGGATCCATGTGCCCAGCTCTCAAAGGCACCCCATTATCATAGGCCGCCCTCTGCACGAATGCTCTGTCTGACACAGCATGAGCCCTGACCTCCTGTCAGCCACCCAGACAGCAGACCCCATATACTGCAGGTGGGTCCTGTCTTGGCCCAAGACCGTCATCTCGAACTGACCTGGGTATTCAGGTACCTGTCCCAGAACGTAGAACAAATTCCTGCCCATGAGTGACCCAGAAGCACAAAAGAGGACTTCTCCTTCCCCATGGCATGAAAACTGAATGTTGAGATGGCTGGCCAACCCTCAGAGTGGGAGCCAGGTGCATGGCCCATGAGACCATGCCCACCCCCTATGAGCGTCTGAGCACAAAAAAGGCATTGTGACCCTTAGCCTCAGACCCCTTTTAAACAATCCCTCTTGGGAGCTGGAACAGGAACCAACAGAGCGGACCTGTCATGCCCCTAGGCCCAAACCCTAAGCCTTGGTGAGGTTATCCACGTGCCTGGACCCAGAACCAATATCCGGAATGCCTGTTTGGACAGGACCCCTGAGATGGAAAACTGTGCTCTCCCTTTCCCCAGAAAGACACTAAACTCTTGGGTGCCGGGCAGAATCCCCAGAGAGGTAGAATCTCAAATGGACCCATGAGGCCACCCCTCTATTCCATGGCCATCCTAGACACACAATCCAGACAGAAAAGACTGTGCTCCTGCCTCCCAGCCGTCCGACTTTCAAATCCCAAGGAGCTGCCCTGAGGGTTTGCAGAACAGGCCTGCAATCACCTCGCACCTAATCTTACCCGAGTTTGTGTCTAAAGACTTTGTTCCCAAATCCCTGACCCACATGCATTCCAGGATGGGGCCTCCATCACATCACATCACTGGGCCTGCTCTTCTGAGGAAACTCTGCCCGTCTCAGTTCCCCAAGACCTCCAGATTAGCAGAAACCTGCAATGCCCCTAAGCCCTCCCAATTTTATAGGCCGCTCTGGAAAAACGCACAGTTTGACACAGTCTGAGAACATACCTCCCCGAAGACACACAAGTCAATGGGAAGGGATCAATGCCCTAAGGCCACGGTGGGTGTAAGGTCCTGGGTGTGTGGCCAGCTGTCTCAATGTCAGTCTGAATGTCTGGGCTCAGGCTATGTAATACAGAGCATGAGTGCTTAGGGTAACCTATGCAACTGGGGTGTTGCTGAGGGCCAAGCAGGTTGATCTCATTTTGGGTTTCTGGGCAATGCGAGAGACAATGTTTTTTTGTTTGTTTGTTTGTTTGTTTTTTGTTTTTTGTTTTTTGTTTTCCGGTGGGCAGGCAGGGTGCTTCATTGTGGCCCCAGAATTCCCAGTCCGGTGGGCTTGTGGGCCAGGAGTGTCAGGACGGAAGTCTGAAAACACCAGCTAGGTTGAGGTTTGGGGCCAAGGGCATGACAGGTACACTCTGCAGAGGCTGAATCGGGATCTCCTGCATCTGAAGTCAGGGTGAGGATCAAACGTTGGCTGAGGCTGGAGATTGTGTCCATCATGTCCCCTTCATGAAGCAGGGGCCTCATGAGGCTAAGGTGGTTTTCCCATGCTGAGTTTGTGAGTTGCTCCAAACCACAAGGTTTCCTTTGGCGGGACAGTCGAGTCCTATTGGATGGCTCCAGGACATCCCATATGGAAGGACTAGAGAGCAGGGTTCGAAGTATGGATGCCTGTACAGCATACCTCCCATTCCCATTGGCTCTTTGTGACAAGACATGTTTGAACTACTTGCTCTGGGGCGAGCTACCCAGGGGTCAGAGATGAAATGGACTCTCCTGAGGATGGGTCATATGTGGGCTTGTGTCCATGGGAACTTGGAATGTGCTGGTGGCTCAGGGGCCCTGCAGAAATTGTCTACCTGAAGGGTTTTATATAGCTCCAATAAGAAAGCTCCCCATGGGAGGAGGAGTCAAGATGGCGGAGAAGTAGCAGGCTGAGACTACCTAAGCTAGCAGGAGATCAGCTAGAGAGCTTATCTAAAGATTGCAATCACCTGCAAATCCATCGGCAGATCAAAGAGAAGAAGAACAGAAATTCTAGAAACAGAAAAACAACCACTTTCTGAAAGGTAGGACTGGCGAAGAAGTAAATCCAAAGCGACGGGAAGATAGACCCCGGGGGGAGGGGCCGGCTCCGGCAAGCAGCGGAGCAATGGAGCACAAAATCGGGACTTTTAAAAGTCTGTGCCACTGAGGGCCATCACTCCAGAGGCTAAACTGGGGCGAAGCCCACTAAGGGTCGGCGTGGTCTCAGGTCTCGCAGGGTCACAGAAGGATCGGGAGTGTCTGAGTGTTGCAGAGCTTGCGGATATTGGAACGGGAAAGCCGGCTACAGAGACAGAGCCAACAGTAAGATCGCAGCTCGGTGTTGCCTTGAGCCAGTCGCGGGCTCGATGAGCTCGGAACGTGGCCAGAGGTTGGGCAGATGAGAGTTACTAGGAGCTGCTCGCTGAGGGCGCACTGGGGAGCGGCCCCTGGGCTTTCGGTTCCTCTGGGCCGGAGACCAGAAGGCTGCCGTTTGTGTTCCCGTCCTCCGGAACTCTACGGAAAGCTCTCAGGGAACAAAAGCTCCTGAAAGCAAAGCCGAGCGGATCACTCAGCCCAGCCCCTGCTAAGGGAGGTGCAATAACGCCTGGGGCAAAGACACTTGAGAATCACTACAACAGGCTCCTCCCCCAGAAATCAACAAGAAATCCAGGCAAGACCAAGTTCACCTACCAAGGAGTGCAGTTTCAATAGCAAGGAGAGCAGCAGAATTCCAGAGGAGGAGAAAACAAACCACGGAACTCATGGCTTTCTCCCTGTGATTTTTTAGTCTTGCAGTTAATTTAATTTTTTTTCTATTTCATTTTTTTTCTTTTCTTCTGTTAAAATTTTTTTAAACATTTACCCTTTTCTTTTTTAACGTTTTTTAACTAGTTTATATAATATATATACATATATTTTTTTTTCTTTTTTATACTTTTTTTATTCTTTTTTTTAATTCTTTTTTTTTCTTTCTTTATTTTTGAACCTCTTTTTATCCCCAAATCAGAAGAGATCCCAATCTCTTCAATCCCTTTTTTTAATTCTTGATTGAAATTTTAATTCAATCTCTTTTTTTAATTCTTTTTTTTTCTTTCTTTCTTTTTGAACCTCTTTTTATCCCCAAATCAGAAGAGATCCCAATCAGAAGAGATTGAGAGATCCCAATCAGAAGAGATCACAATCAGAGGAGATCCCTCACCCAATCGTAAGGGGGGAGAAATCCCCTCACGATTTGGGATCTCTTCTGATTGGGTTAAAGCATATTTTCCTGGGATTGTTGCCACCCTTTTAGTATTTTACTTGCTCCTTCATATACTCTTAGCTGGACAAAATGACAAGGCGGACAAATTCCCACCAAAAAAAAAGAACAAGAGGCAGTACTGAAGGCTAGGGACCTAATCAATACAGACATTGGTAATATGTCAGATCTAGAGTTCAAAATGACAATTCTCAAGGTCCTAGCCGGGCTTGAAAAAAGCATGGAAGATATTAGAGAAACCCTCTCCAGAGATATAAAAGCCCTTTCTGGAGAAATAAAAGAACTAAAATCTAACCAAGTTGAAATCAAAAAAGCTATTAATGAGGTTCAATCTAAAATGGAGGCTCTCAGTGCTAGGATAAATGAGGCAGAAGAAAGAATTAGTGATATAGAAGACCAAATGACAGAGAATAAAGAAGCTGAGCAAAAGAGGGACAAACAGCTACTGGACCATGAGGGGAGAATTCGAGAGATAAGTGACACCATAAGACGAAACAACATTAGAATAATTGGGATTCCAGAAGAAGAAGAAAGAGAGAGGGGAGCAGAAGGTATACTGGAGAGAATTATTGGGGAGAATTTCCCCAATATGGCAAAGGGAACGAGCATCAAAATTCAGGAGGTTCAGAGAATGCCCCTCAAAATCACTAAGAATAGGCCCACACTCCGTCACTTAATAGTAAAATTTACAAGCCTTATTGACAAAGAGCAAATCCTGAAAGCAGCCCGGGAAAAAAAGTCTGTAATATACAATGGTAAAAGTATTAGATTGGCAGCTGACTTATGCACAGAGACCTGGCAGGCCAGAAAGAGCTGGCATGATATTTTCAGAGCAATAAAAGAGAAAAACATGCAGCCATGAATACTATATCCAGCTAGGCTATCATTGAAAATAGAAGGAGAGATTAAAAGCTTCCAGGACAAACAAAAACTGAAAGAATTTGCAAACACCAAACCAGCTCTACAGGAAATACTGAAAGGGGTCCTCTAAGCAAAGAGAGAGCCTACAAGTGGTAGATCAGAAAGGAACAGAGACAATATACAGTAACAGTCACCTTACAGACAATAAAATGGCACTAAAATCATATCTCTCAATAGTTACCCTGAATGTTAATGGGCTAAATGCCACAATCAAAAGACACAGGGTATCAGAATGGATAAAAAAACAAAATCCATCTATATGTTGCCTCCAAGAAACTCATTTTAAGCCCGAAGACACCTCCAGATTTAAAGTGAGGGGGTGGAAAAGAATTTACCATGCTAATGGACATCAGAAAAAAGCAGGAGTGACAATCCTTATATCAGATCAATTAGATTTTAAGCCAAAGACTATAATAAGAGATGAGGAAGGACACTATATCATACTCAAAGGGTCTGTCCAACAAGAAGATCTAACAATTTTAAATATCTATGCCCCCAAAGTGGGAGCAGCAAACTATATAAACCAATTAATAACAAAATCAAAGAAACACATCAACAATAATACAATAATAGTAGGGGACATTAACACTAACCTCAGTAAAATGGACAGATCATCCAAGCAAAAGATCAACAGGGAAATAAAGGCCTTAAATGATACACTGGATGAGATGGACATCACAGTTATATTCAGAACATTTCATCCCAAAGCAACAGAATACACATTCTTCTCTAGTGCACATGGAACATTCTCCAGAATAGATCACATCCTCGGTCCTAAATCAGGACTCAACTGGTGTCAAAAGATTGGGATCATTCCCTGCATATTTTCAGACCACAATACTTGAAGCTAGAACTCAACCACAAGAGGAAGTTTGGAAAGAACCCAAATACTTGGAGACTAAACAGCATCCTTCTGAAGAATGAATGGGTCAACCGGGAAATTAAAGAAGAATTGAAAAAAATCATGGAAACAAATGATAATGAAAATACAATGGTTCAAAATCTGTGGGACACAACAAAGGCAGTCCTGAGAGGAAAATATATAGTGGTACAAGCTTTTCTCAAGAAACAAGAAAGGTCTCAGGTACACAACCTAACCCTACACCTAAAGGAGCTGGAGAAAGAACAAGAAAGAAACCCTAAGCCCAGCAGGAGAAGAGAAATCATAAAGATCAGAGAAGAAATCAATGAAATAGAAACCAAAAAAAAAATAGAACAAATCAACGAAACTAGGAGCTGGTTCTTTGAAAGAATTAATAAAATTGATAAACCCCTGGCCAGACTTATCGAAAAGAAAAGAGAAATGACCCAAATAAATAAAATCATGAATGAAAGAGGAGAGATCACAACTAACACCAAAGAATTACAAACTATTATAAGAACATACTATGAGCAACTCTACGCCAACAAATTTGACAATCTGGAAGAAATGGATGCATTCCTAGAAACATACAAACTACCAAAATTGAACCAGGAAGAAATAGAAAGCCTGAACAGACCCATAACCAGTAAGGAGATTGAAACAGTCATTAAAAATCTCCAAACAAACAAAAGCCCAGGGCCAGACAGCTTCCCCGGTGAATTCTACCAAACATTTAAAGAAGAACTAATTCCTATTCTCCTGAAACTGTTCCAAAAAATAGAAATGGAAGGAAAACTTCCAAACTCATTTTATGAGGCCAACATCACCTTGATCCCAAAAGCAGACAAGGATCCCATCAAAAAAGAGAGCTATAGACCAATATGCTTGATAAACAGAGATGCGAAAATTCTCACCAAAATACTAGCCAATAGGATTCAACAGTATATTAAAAGGATTATTCACCACGACCCAGTGGGATTTATCCCAGGGCTGCAAGGTTGGTTCAGCATCCGCAAATCAGTCAATGTGATACAACACATCAATAAAAGAAAGAACAAGAACCATATGATACTCTCAATAGATGCTGAAAAAGCATTTGACAAAGTATAGCATCCCTTCCTGATCAAAACTCTTCAAAGTGTAGGGATAGAGGGCACATACCTCAATATCATCAAAGCCATCTATGAAAAACCCACCACAAATATCATTCTCAATGGAGAAAAACTGAAAGCTTTTCCACTAAGATCAGGAACACGGCAGGGATTTCCATTATCATCACTGCTATTCAACAAAGTACTAGAAGTCCTAGCCTCAGCAATCAGACAACAAAAGGAAATTAAAGGCATCCAAATCGGCAAAGAAGAAGTCAAATTATCACTCTTTGCAGATGATATGATACTCTATGTGGAAAACCCAAAAGACTCCACTCCAAAACTGCTAGAACTTGTACAGGAATTCAGTAAAGTGTCAGGATAGAAGATCAATGCACAGAAATCAGTTGCATTTCTCTACACCAACAAGACAGAAGGAAGAGAAATTAAGGAGTCAATCCCATTTACAATTGCACCCCAAACCATAAGATACCTAGGAATAAACCTAACCAAAGAAGCTAAGAATCTATACTCAGAAAACTATAAAGTACTCATGAAAGAAATTGAGGAAGACACAAAGAAATGGAAAAATGTTCCATGCACCTGGATTGGTATAATATTGTGAAAATGTCTATGCTACCTAAAGCAATCTAAACATTTAATGCAATTCCTATCAAAGTACCATCCATCTTTTTCAAAGAAATGGAACAAATGATTTTAAAATTTATATGGAACCAGAAAAGACCTCGAATAGCCACAGGAATATTGAAAAAGAAAGCCAAATTTGGTGGAATCACAATTACGGACTTCAAGCTCTATTACAAAGCTGTCATCATCAAGAAAGCATGGTACTGGCACAAAACAGAGACATAGATCAATGGAACAGAATAGAGAGCCCAGAAATAGACCCTCAACTCTATGGTCAACTAATCTTTGACAAAGCAGGAAAAAATGTCCAATGGAAAAAAGACAGCCTCTTTAATAAATGGTGTTGGGAAAATTGGACAGCCACCTGCCGAAAAATGAAATTGGACCATTTCCTTACACCACACACAAAAATAGACTCAAAATGGATTAAGGACCTCAATGTGAGAAAGGAATCCATCAAAATCCTTGAGGAGAACATAGGCAGCAACCTCTTCGACCTCTGCCGCAGCAACATCTTCCTAGGAAAAGCAAGGGAAGCAAAGGCAAAAATGAACTGTTGGGATTTCATCAAGGTCAAAAGCTTTTGCACAGGAAGGGAAACAGTTAACAAAATCAAAAGACAACTGAAAGAATGGGAGAAGATATTTGCAAACGACATATCAGATAAAGGACCTAGTGTCCAAAATCTATAAAGAACTTAAACTCAAATTCCAAAGAACAAATAATCCAATCAAGAAATGGGCAGAGGACATGAACAGACGTTTCTGCAAAGAAGACATCCAGATGGCCAAGAGACATATGAAAAAGTGCTCCATATCACTCGGCATCAGGAAAATACAAATCAAAACCACAATGAGATATCACCTCACACCAGTCAGAATGGCTAAAATCAACAAGTTAGGAAATGACAGATGCTGGAGGATGCGGAGAAAGGGGAACTCTCCTACACAATTGGTGGGAATGCAAGCTGGTGCAACCACTCTGGAAAACAGCATGGAGGTTCCTCAAAATGTTGAAAATAGAACTGCCCTATGACCCAGCAATTGCACTACTGGGTATTTACCCTAAAGATACAAACGTATTGATCCAAAGGGGCACGTGCACCCGAATGTTTATAGCAGCAATGTCCACAATAGCCTATGGAAAGAACCTAGATGTCCATCAACAGATGAATGGATCAAGAAGATGTGGTATATATACACAATGGGATACTATGCAGCCATCAAAAGAAACGGAATCTTGCCATTTGCGAAAACATGGATGGAACTAGAGAGTATCATGCTTAGCGAAATAAGTCAAGCAGAGAAAGACAACTATCATATGATCTCCCTAATATGAGGAAGTAGTGATGCAACATGGGGGCTTAAGTGGGTAGGAGAAGAATCCATGAAACAAGATGGGATAGGGAGGGAGACAAACCATAAGTGACTCTTAATCTCACAAAACAAACTGTGGGTTGCTGGGGGGAGGGGGGTTGGGAGAAGGGGGGTAGGGATATGGACATTGGGGAGGGTATGTGCTTTGGGGTAAATTGGAAGGGGTGTTTAACCCTGAGAGACTATGGACGCTGAAAAACAATCTGAGGGGTTTGAAGTGGCGGAGGGGTGGGAGGTTGGGGTACCAGGTGGTGGGTATTATAGAGGGCAGGGCTTGCATGGAGCACTGGGTGTGGTGAAAAAATAATGAATACTGTTTTTCTGAAAATAAATAAATTGGAAAAAAAAAAAAGAAAGCTCCCCATGTGGAGAAGAGGGAGGTTCTGTTGGGTGCCTCATAAAACTCCCAGAAGTTGGTCTTTGAAACCAGTCCTCTGAGGAGAGACACCTGGAAACCAAATCTAGGTGTCAGATTAGGGCCTAGGGGCCTGTGTGTTTCAATCTTCTGTCTTTGGTGACACTGTTTGAGTGTGTATGTGGAGATAGTTGCTCAGATAATGTCAGAGTGCCCCTCTAAGTCCAGAGCAGCCTACACAACCAGAATGGCCTCGGGGGCCTTGAGGTTTCTCCTAATCTGTAGGGTTGTGGTCAAAGAATTGGGCAGAGTTAACTTGGATAGGACAGACACAGTCTTTTGGTGTGTCTCCATAGTTCCTAGCCTAGAGGGTGTGTTGGTCTGGGCTGTGGGCACAGAAGACTGAAAACACAAATTGGCTTAGGTATGGCTCTGAGGGTATGGCAGGTCGGATCTACAGACCATGAGGGGAGCTCCTCGGCTATTGAAAGATGGGCGAGTGGGGGGCGGTCCCTCAGGCTTCTGTCTCTGAATGTTGTGTCAAGGATAGCCATGGATTGTAGGATGGCCTCAGGGGCTATGGACGAGAATCCCTCTATGGGGATTTGGCACAGCTCCCAAGAGTTTGGGATCATTTTGTGGGAAGGGTGGAGTCCTGTTGTCTGGCTCAGGTATCTCTCCAAGAGAGGGATTCCAGAACAGAGCCCCAGGTGTGGGTGACTGGAAAAGTCAAACTCTGGTGAGGATTGGGATCACAGGGGTTTTGCAAGCCCCATATGCGGGCTCTTGGTCCAGGCCCTGAGAGGCCTTACTTCGACATGGGGCTCATGCTGAGGGTCACAATGTGAGTTTGTGCCCAAGTCGGCACTCACGTTTGGGTATGGCCTCAGGGGCTATGAAGGTTTCTCCTATGCTGAAGGTGTGACTCCATGCCAACAGCAAGCTTTACAGCAATGGGGAAGGAGGAGTTCTGATTTGTGCTTCAGTTACCCACCTGTGTGGGGATTTGATATAATGTCTAGGTTCAGATGTCTGAAAACTCAGGTTGGGAAAATATGACAGCCTAAGGCCTAGGGTCCTATTTGGTTCAATTTGCTTCTCTGGGGACATCTGTCTACAGTCTAAGTGGAGGTAGTTGCGCAGCTTGTCTCAAATCACTGAGGGTCACAAAGCGTGTTTGTGTCCAAAGTGGCCCTCAACATGGCCAAGGCCTCATGGGCCACGCTGGTTTCTCCTACACTGAACTTTGGACAACATGCGAACCAAAGGTTTCTGGGCATGTGAAAGGAGAAATTCTGATTTCTTTTTTTTTTCTTTTTTTTTTTCAATTTATTTATTTTCAGAAAAACATTATTCATTATTTTTTCACCACACCCAGTGCTCCATGCAAGCCGTGCCATCTATAATACCCACCACCTGGTACCCGAACCTCCCACCCCTCCGCCACTTCAAACCCCTCAGATTGTTTTTCAGAACTTCTGATTTCTGCATCACGTTCACCACTAGGCAGTGATTGGAGATAAGGTCTAGGTTTTGAATCCCAAAAACCGAGGTTGTTAAGTGATGACGACTTAAGTCCTTGGCAGGTCCAATGTGCTCATTATGCGGCCAGCTGTCTGGGTGTCAGTCAGGAAGTCCAGGCTCAGGCTGTGTCAGACAGGGCATTAATGCCCAAGGTAGACTGTATTATTTTGTAACAGTCGACTGGCGTGTAGGTTGATCCTCATTTGGGATTTCTGTGAAGCCCCATAGGGTAACGTTTTTTTCTTCTGAAGGGCAGGCACAATGCTGCATTGTGGCTCTGGAATTCCCAAATTGGAGGGCTTGTGGGCCAGGAGTGTGAGGACGGCAGTCTAAGAACACAAGCTAGGCTTAGGTTTTGGTGCGAGGACATGGCAGGAACACTCTGAAGAGCTGAATCGAGATCTTGTGCTCTGGAAGTCAGGGCGAGGATTAGCTGTTGGCTCAGGTAGGGGATTCTGCCCATGATCCGCCTTCATGAAGATTGGGGACATCATGTGGCCTGGGACGTTTTCCCATGATGGGAGTTGTGTGATGCTCCATGCACAAAGATTCCTTCTGCAGGACAGTCGAGACCTGTTGGATGGCTTCAGGATGTCACATAAGGAATGATGTCAGAGCAGGGTTCTAAGGATGGATGTCTGAAGAGCCGGCCCTGCATCTCAATTGTCTCCTAGAGATCTGCTGGCTCTGGGGGAGCAACCGAGGAGGTTGAGTTAAAATGGACTCTTCTGAGGTTGGGTCATAATGTGGGATTGTGTCCATGGAGACTTTGGAATTGGGTGGTGGCTCTGGTGACCTGAAGTTTTCTCCTAATGGGAGGTTTTGACACAGCTCCATAGAGCAAAGTTGCCATGTCTAGTTGAGATTTGTTTTGATTGGTACCTCCAGAAACCCAGATATGTTGGTATTGGAATCCAGGCCTCTGAGGAGTGATGCCTGGAAACAAAAGCAATGGATTCGATTAGAACCGAGGTGCTTGTCCGGTTCAATCTTCTTCTCTGGGCATATCTGTCTACGGGTCTGAGTGGAGGTAGTGGCTCAACTTGTGTCAGATTGCCCCTATTTATCCTGGATGTCCTAAACTATTGGGATGGCCTAGGGAACATTGGAGGTTTCTCCTAATCTGTAGGGTTGTGTCCAAAGGAAAGAGCAGAAAGAGCATAATTCCCTTGGAGAGGCCAGGCACAGTCCTGAGGTGTGGCTATAGGGGCCCCAGAATTGAGGGTGTGTGGGCCAGGATAGTGGAGACAGAAGCCTGAAAACACAAACTCGTCTTAGGTTTGGGGACATAGGTATGGCAGGCCCCATCTATAGACTGTGAGGAGAAATTATTGAGCTATGAACAAAGGGCGAATGTGAGGCGCTTTTTCAGGCTTTTGTCTCCGATTTTGTGTCAATGGTGGCCGTGGAATATCGGGCTGGCATCATCGGTCAGGGACGAGTTTTTCTCTCTGGGGATTTGGCCCGATTCCAAGTGTTTGGGGTCATTCTTTGGGTGTTAGGAGATAGTCATTATTAATATTATTATTATATTATTATATTATATTATTAATATATTATATTATATTATATTATATTATATTATATTATATTATAACCTCATGTGTCCCCCCAAAGAGGGATTGCAGAAAAGAGCTCTGAATAAGGTTGACTAGACTTCTCGAGCTCTGGCTAAGTTTGGGGGACTAGGGGCATGGCAAGCCCCATATGCGGGCTTTTAGTCCAGCCCATAAGAGGCTTTACTTGAGGACAGGGCTCACGCTGAGGGTCCCAATAAGTGTTTGTATCCATCGCTCAGTGTGCGGCCAGCTATCTGGTTGTTGGTCCCGAGGTCTGGGCTCAGGCTGTGTGAGACAGGGCATTACTGCCCCGGCTGGACTGTTTAATTGGGGTACAGTCTTGAGGCGTGCAGGTTGATCCTCATTTGGGGTTTCTGGGTAGCCCCATAGGGCAATATTTTTCTTCTGGAGGGCAGACAGAGTGCTGCATTGTGTCTCCAGAGTTCCCAAACTGAAGGATTAGTGAGCCAGGAGTATGAGGACGGAAGTCTGAGAACACAAGTTAGTCTTAGGTTTTGGGGTGAGGGTACGGCAGGCACACTCTGCAGTGCTGAACCGAGATCTCGTGCAACTAAAGTCAGGGCGAGGATTAGACATTGCCTCAGGTTGGAGTTTCTTTCTATGATGTCCCCTACATGAAGGTTGGGGCATCATGAGGCCATGGAGGTTTGCCCACTCTGCGAGTGTATGATGCTGGAAACCACAAGGATACCTTCTGTGAAACAGTCCAGACCTGTTGGATGGATCCAGGACGTCTCATAAAAAAATTTCTCCAGAGCAGGATTCTAATGATGGATGCCTGGACAGCCCACCTCGTATTCCAATTTTCTCCCTGCAACAAGGCAGGTTTGATCTGCTGGCTCTGGGTTAGCAACGGAGGGGTAAGTTGAAATGGACTCTCCTGAGGATGGGTCATAATGTGGGTTTGTGTCCATGGAGACCTTGGAATGGTGAGCTTGATCCGGGGCCCTTAATTATTCTCCTACCCAGAGGTGTAGACAGAGCTCCAAAGAGTATGTTTCCTATGTGGAGACAAGATTTTTCTGATGAGTGCCTCAGTAATCCCCCATATGTTGGTATTGGAAATCAGGCCTCTGACGACAGATGTCTGGAAATAAAAGCAATGGATCCGTTTAGGGCCTAGGTGCCTGTACGGTTCAATCTTCTTCTATGGGGTATCTCTCTCTGGGTCTGAGTGGAGGTAGTTGCTTATCTTGTGACAGATCAACCCTGTTTGTCCTGGGAGGACGACACTATTAGGATGGTCTCAGGATGTTTGGAGGTTTCTCCTAATCTGTAGGTTTGTGGCCAATGGAATGAGCAGAATTCCCCTCGAGAGGGCAGGCACAGTCCTGAGGTTTGGCTCCAGGGGCCCAAGCTTGGAGGTAGTGTGGGCCAGGACTGTGGGGACAGAAGTATGAAAACACAAACTCAGCTTAGGTTTGGGGACGTATGTATGAAAGGCCCACTCTACAGATCGTGAGAATTTTTTGGGGCTATGAAAAAGGGGCGAGTGTGAGGCGCTTGCTCAGGATTTTGTCTCTGGATTTTGTGTCAAGGGTGGCCGTGGAATGTCGGGGTGGCCTCAAGGGCCATGGACAAGTCTTTCTTTCTGGGGATTTGGCCCAATCCCAAGTGGTTGGGTCATTCTGTAGATGGGAGGAGTCCTTTCTGTATTTTTTTTTAACCTCAGTTGTCCCACCAAAGAGGGATTCTATAGCCAAGCCCTGAGTAGGGGTGACTAGACATCTCAAAATCTAGATGAGATTGGGGGAGCAGGGGCTTAGCAAGCCCCATATGCGGGCTCTTGCTCCAGTCACTGAGAGGCTTTACTTGACGATCGGACTCACTCTGAGGGTCACAATGTGTTTTTGTACAGATTGCGGGCCTAAGGGATAGGCAGGACCTCATGGGCCATGCTGCTTTCTCCTACAACATACGTTGGACAACATGCCAACCACAAGGTTTCTGGCCATGGGGAAGGAGGATTTCTGATTTCTGCATCACGTACCCTCCTGAGCAGTCAGTGGAGATAATGTCTATGTTCTGAAGCCTGAAAATGAGTTTGGGTAGAGATGATGACCTAAAGCCATTGTGTGTGCGATGGGCTCAGTGTATGGCTAGCCATCTGGGTGTCGGACGGGAGGTCTGGGCTCAGGCTGTGTCAGACAGGGCTTTAGTGCACTGGCTAGACTGTATAATTGGGATATGGTTGAGTGGCATGCAGGTTGTTCCACATTTGGAATTTCTGGTTAGCCCTATAGGGCAACATTTTTCTTCTGGAGGGCAGGCAGAGTACTGCATTGTTTCTCCTGAATTGCCAAACTTTAGGGCTTGTGGTCAGGATTGCGAGGGCGGAAGTCTGAGAACACAAGCTAGGCTTAGGTTTTGTGGCAAGGACACGGCAGGCACACTCTGCAGAGCTGAACTGAGATCTCATACTTCTGAAGTCAGGGCGAGGATCATGCTTTGGCTGAGGATGGAGTTTCTGTCCATGATGGCCCGTTCATGAAGGTGGGGGGGGCTTCATGAGACAATGGAGGTTTTCCCACGGTGGGATTGTGTGATGTTCCAAACAGCAAGGATTCCTTCTGTGGGACAGTTGAGACCTGTTGGATAGATCCAGGACGTCCCATAAAGAAGTTCTCCAGAACAGGGCTCTAAGGATCGATGCCTGGGCAGCCCACCTCGCATTTCAATTGTCTCCTAGCGACCAGGCAGGTTTGATCTGCTGTCTCCAGGGGAGCAACCGAGGTGGCTGAGTTGAAATGGACTTTCCTGAGGATCGGTCATAATGTGGGTTTGTGTCCATGGAGACCTTGGAATGGGGCCATGCTGCCGGCGCCCTGAAGGATTCTCTTAACCGGAGATTTTCACACAGCTCCAAAGAGTAAGATTCCCATGTGGAGAAGAGATTTGTTCTGATTGGTGCCTCAGGAACCCCTCTACGCTGATATTGGCAATCAGGCATCTTGGAGAGATGCCTGGAATCCAAAGCAATAGATCCGATTCACGCCTAGGGGGCTGTCTGCTTCAATCTTCTCTGGGCACATCTGTCTATGGTTCTCAGTGGAGGGCATTGCTCAGCTTGTGTCAGATAGTCCCTGATTGTCCCGGGCAGCCTACACTACTGGGATTGTCTTAGGGACTTTGGAGGTTTCTCCTAATCTGTAGGGTTGTTTCCATGGGAATAGGCAGAATTCACATGGAGAGGGCAGTCACAGTCCTGAGGTGTGGCCCTAGATATCTGGGTGTCAGTCGAGAAGTCCGGGCTAAAGCTGTGTCAGACAGGACATTAGTGCCCAGGCTAGACTGTATATTTGGGGTACAGTCGAGAGGCGTGCAGGTTGATCCTCATTTGGCATTTCGGGGTTGCCCCATAGGGAAAAGTTTTTCTTCTGGAGGACAGGCATAGTGTTGCATTGTGGCTCCAGAGTTCCCAAACTGGAGAGATTGTGGGCCAGGAGTGTGAGGACAGAAGTCTGAGAACACAAGTTAGGCTTAGGTTTCGGGGAGAAGACACGGTAGGCACACTCTGCAAAGCTGAGACTATCTGGTGTATCTGAATTCAGGGCGAGGATAAGACGTTGGCCCAGGCTGGAGTTTCTGTCCATGATGGCCCATTCATGAAGGTTGGTGGGCCAACACGAAGCCATGGAGGTTTTCCCATGATGGGAATGTGTGTTGCTCCAAAATGAAAGGATTCGTTCTGCGGGACAGTTGAGACCTGTTGGATGGATCCAGGACGTCCCATAAGGAAGTTCTCCAGAGCAGGGTTCTAAGGATGGATGCCTGGGCAGCACACTTCGCATTCCAATTGCCTCCTAGCAACAAGGCACGTTTGATCTGCTGGCTTCGGGGGAGCACCCGAGGGAGTTGAGTTGAAATGGACTCACCTGAAGATGGGTCATAATGTGGGTTTATGTCCATTGAGACCTTGGAATGGGGCGGTGGATCTGGGGACCTTAAGGTTTCTCCTAACTGGAGCTTTTCACAAAGCTCCAAAGAGCAAGTTTCCCATGTGGAGATGAGATTTTCTCTGATTGGTACCTCTGGAAACCCCCATATGCTAGTATTAGAAAAGAGGCCTTTGAGGAGAGATGCCTGGAAAAAAATTCAATGGATCCAATTAGGGTCTGGTGCCTGTCCGTTTCAATCTTCTTCTCTGAGGATATCTGTGTACAGGTCTGAGTTGAGTTAGTTGCTCAGCTTGGGACAGATCGCCCCTGTTTGTCCTGGGAGGCCTACAGTATTGGGACGGCGTCGGGTACTTTGGAGTTTTCTCCTAATATCTAAGGCTGTCTCCAATGGAATGGGCAGGATTCCCTTGGAGAAGCAGGCACTGTCCTGAGATGTGGCTCCAGGAGCCCCAGCCTGGAGGGTGTGGGCCAAGACTGTCATACAGAAGTCTGAAACACACACTTGCCTTATGTTTGTGGACGTATGTATGGAGGGCCGATCTACAGACCATGCAGAGAAATATTTGGGCTATGATCAAATGGCGAGTGTGAGGTGCTTGCTCAGGCTTGTCTCTGGATTTTGTGTCAACGGTGGCTGTGGAATGTCGGGGTGGCCTCATGGGCCATGGACGAGTCTTTCTCTCTGGGGATTTGGCCCGATCCCAAGTGGTTGGGGTCATTCTGTAGATGGGAGGAGTCCTTTCTGTATTTATTTACCTCAGGTGTCCCAACAAAGAGCGATACCAAAGCAGACACCTGAGTAGGGCTGATATGATATCTCAAACTCTCGTTAAAATTGGGAGACTTGGGGCATGGTAAGCCCCATATGTGGCTCTTGGTCTAGCCAATGAGAGGCTTTACTTGAGGACAAGGGTTACGCTGAAGGTCACAATGTGTGGTTGTGCCTATAATGGCCCCCAAGCATGAGTGGGGCCTCATGGGTCACACTGGTTTCTCCTACTATGAACATTGGAAAACATGCCAACTGCAATCTTCTGGCCAGCGGGAAGGAGAAGTTCTGATTTCTGCATCACGTTCACCCCTGGGAAGTGAGTGGAGATACAGTCTAGGTTTCTGAAGCCTGAAGACTGAGGTTGGCAGGAGATGACGACCTAAGGCCATGGAGGGTCCGATATGCTCAGTGTACGGCTAGTTGTCTGCATGTCAATCGGGAGGTCTGGGGTCAGGCTGTGTCAGACAGGGCTTTAGGGCTCAGGCTAGACTGCATAATTGGGGTACAGTAGTGTTGCTTGCAAGTTGTTCCTCATTTGACATTTCTGGCTAGCCCCATAGGGCAAAGTTTTTCTTCTGGAGGGCAGGCGGAGTCCTTCACTGTGGCTCCAGAATTCCCAAACTGGAGGGTTTGTGTTCCAGCAGTGTATGGACGGAAGTCTGAGAACACAAGTAGGCTTAGGTTTCTGGGCGACGGCACGGCAGACACACTTTGCAGAGTTGAAACAAGATCTCATGCATCAGAAGTCAGGGCGTGGATCAGACGTTGACTCAGGTTGGAGTTTCTGTCCAGGATGGCCCTTTCATGAAGGGAAGGGGGCATCACGTGGCCATGGAAGTTTTCTCACGATGGGTGTTGTGAGATGTTGTGCTGGACAGTTGAGAACTGTTGGATGTATCTAGGACGTCCCATATGGAATGACGCCAGAGCAGGGTTCTAGGAAGGATCCCTGGAGAGCCCGCCTCACATTCCAATTGTATCCTAGCAACAAGGCAGGTTCCATCTGCTGGCTCTGGGAGAGCAACCGAGGGGGCTGATTTGAAATGGGCTCTCCTGCGGATGGGTCATAATGTGGTTTTGTATCCATGGAGACCTTGGAATGGGGAGGTTGCTCCAGCGACCTGAATATTTGTTCAAACTGGAGGTTTTGACACAGTTCCAAAGGACAAGTTTCCCATGTGGAGACGAGATTTCCTCTGATTGGTACCTCAGGAAACCCCCTTATGCTGGTATTGGAAACCAGGCCTCTGTGGAGAGATGACTGAAGACAAAAGCAATGGATCCGATTAGGGCCTAGGCACCTCTCCGGTTCAATCTTCTTCTCTGGGCATATCTGTCTACGGTTCTGAGTGGTGGTAGTTGCTCAGCTTGTGACAGATCGCCCCTGTTTGTTCTCGGCAACCTACACTATTGGGATGGCCTCAGGGACATTGGAGGTTTCTCCTAATCTGTACAGTAGTGGCCAATGGAATGGGCAGAATTCCCTTGGAGAGGGAAGGCACTGTCCTGAGTTGTGGCTCCAGGAGACCCAGCTGGGAGGGTGTGTGGGCCAGGGCTGTCGGGACTGAAGTCTGAAAACACAATCTCATCTTAGGTTTGGGGCAAGGATCAGATGTTCGCTCAGTTTGTAGTTTGTGTCTGTGATGGCCACATCATGAAGGTGTGGGGGCATCATGAGGCCATGGAGGTTTTCCCATGGTGGGAGTATGTGATGCTCCAAACCACAACCATTCATTCTGCAGGACAGTAGATACCTGTTGGATGGGTCAGGATGTCCCATAATGAAGTTCTTCAGAGAAGGGTCTATGGATGGATGCCTGGGCGGTGCACCTCGCATTCCAATTTTCTCCTAGCGACAAGGCAGTTTTGATCTGCTGGTTCTGGGTAGCAACAGAGGGCGCTGAGTTGAAACGGACTCTCCTGAGGATTGGTCATAATGTGGGACTGTCCATGGATACCTTGAAATGGGGTGGTGGCTCAAGGGCCCTGAAACATTCTCATAACCGGAGATTTTCACACAGCTCCAAAGAGCAAGATTCCCATGCGGAGAAGAGATTTGTTCTGATTGGTGCCTCAGGAACCCCCATAAGCTGGTATTGGAAACCAGGTATCTGAGGAGAGATGCCTGGAATCCATAGCAATTGATCTGATTCATGCCTAGGGGCCTGTACACTTCAGTCTTCTCAGGTCACATCTGTCTATGGATCTGAGTGGAGGTCATTGCTCAGCTTGTGTCAGATCGAACCTGTTTTTCTCGGGTGGCCTACACTAGTGGGATGGTCTCGGGGATTTTGGAGGTTTCTCCTAATCTGTAGGTTTGTGGCCAATAAAATAGGCAGAATTTCCTTAGGGAGAACAGGCACAGTCCTGAGATGTGGACCCAGCTGTCCGGGTGACGGTCGGGAGGTCCGGGCTCAGGCTGTGTCAGACAGGGCATTAGTACTCAGGGTAGACTGTATAATTGGGATACAGTCGAGTGGCGTACAGGTTGATCCTCATTTGTCTTTTCTGGGTAGACCCATAGGGCAATGTTTTTCTTCTGGAGTGCAGGCAGAGTGCTGCATTGTGGCTCCAGAATTCCCAAACTGGAGGGCGTGTGGTCCAGGAGAGTGAGGACGGAAGTCTGAGAACACAGGCTACGCTTAGGTTTCGGGGTACGGGCATGGCAGGGACACTCTGAAGAGCTGAATCGAGATCTCATGCATTTGAAGTCAAGCGAGGATCAGCCATTGGCTCAGGTTGGAGTATCTGTCCATGATCCACATTCATGAAATTGGGTGCATCAAGTGCCCATAGAAGTTTTCCCACGATGTGAGTTGTGAGATGCTCCAGTCCACAAGGAATCCTTCTGCGGGACAGTCAAGAGCTGTTGGATGGCTCTAGGATGTCCCATATGGAATGAGGCAAGACCAGGTTTCTAAGGATGGATGCATGAAGAGCCCGCCTCTCATTTCAATTGTCTCCTAGTGACAAGGCAGGTTCGATATGCTGGCTCTGGGGGAGCAACCGAGGGGGTTGAGTTGAAACGGACTCCCCTGAGGATGGGTCATAATTTGGGACTGTGTCCATGGAGACCTTGGAATGGGGCAGTGGCTCCAGTGAACTGAAGCTTTCCCCTAACTGGAGGTTTTGACACAGTCCCATAGCACAAGTTTCCCACGTGGAGATGAGATTTTTTCTGATTGGTACCTCCAGAAACCCCCTTATGCAGGTATTGGAATCCAGGCCTCTGAGGAGAGATGCCTGGAAACAAAAGCAATGGATCTGATTATGGCCCAGGTGCTTGTCCTCTTCAATCTTCTTTTCTATGTATATCTGTCTATGGGTCTATGTGGTGGTAGTGGCTCAGCTTGTGTCAGATCGGCCCTGTTTGTCCTGGATGTCCTCCACTATTGGGATAGCCTCGGGGACTTTAGAGGTTTCCCCTAATCTGTAGGGTTGTGTCCAAAGGAATGAGTAGAATTCCTTTTGATAGGGCAGGCACAGTCCTGAGGTGTGGCTCCAAGGGCACCAGCCTGGAGGGTGTGTGGGCCTGGACTGTGGGTATAGAAGTCTGAAAAAAAAAAAAGACTTGTCTTAACTTTGTGGACATAGGTATGGCAGGCCCAATCTATGGACCGTGAGAATTTTTCGGGCTGTGATCAAAGAGCGAGTGTGAGGCACTTGCTCAGGCTTATGTCTCTGGATTTTGTGTCAACAGTGGCCGTGAAATGTCGGGGTGGCCTCAAGGCCATGGATGAGACTTTCTCTTTGGGGATTTGGCCCGATCCCAAGTGCTTGGGGTCATTCTGTGAATGGGAGGAGTCCTTTCTGTATTTATTTATTTATTTTTGGTGTCCCACCAAAGAGCGATTCCACAGCAGAGCCCTGAGTAGTAGTGACTAGATATCTCGACTTCTGGTTAAGATTGGGAGACTTGGGGCATGGCAAACCCTATATGCAGGCTCTTTGTCCAGCCTCTGAGATGCTTTGCTTGAGGACAGGGCTCACACAGAGGGTCCCAATGTGTGTTTGTGCCCATCACGGCCCTCAAACGTGGGCGGGGCTTCATGGGCCAGTTGGTTTCTCCTACACTGAACGTTGGACAACATTCCAACCACAAGGTTCTGGCGAAGGTAAAAGAGGAGTTCTGATTTCTGCATTACGTTCACTCGTGGGAAGTGACTGGAGATATGGTCTAAGTTTCTGAAGCCTGAAAACCGAGTTTGGGAAGAGATGAGGACATAAGGCCATGGCGGTTCAGATGTACTCAGTGTATGGCCAGATATCTGGGTGTCGATCGGGAAGTGAGGCCCCAGGCGGTGTCAGATAGGACATTAGTGCCCAGGCTAGACTGTATAATTGGGGTACAGTCGGGTAGCGTGCAGGTTGATCCACTGTCGGGGTTTCTGAGTAGCCACATAGGGCAAGGTTTCTCTTCTGGAGGGCAGGCAGAGTTCTGTATTGTGTCTCCAGAATTCCCAAACTGGAGGGCTTGTGGCCCATGAGGCCTCCCCGACATTCCACGGCCATCGTTGACACAAAATCCAGAGACAAAAGCCTGGATAAGCACCTCACACTCTCTCTTTCTTCATATCCCGAAGAGTTCTCCTCGTGGTCTGTTGATCTGGCCTGCCATACCTAAGTCCCCAAACCTACGCCTAGTTTGTGTTTTCAGACTTCTGTACCCACAGTCCTGGCCAACACACCCTCCAGGCTGGGGCCCCTGGAGCCACACATCAGGACTGTGCCTGCCCACTCCATGGGAATTCTGTGCATCCCATTGTCCACAATCGTACAAATTAGGAGAAACCTCCAAAGTCTTCAAGGCCATTCCAATAGGGTAGGCCGCCCGGGACAAACAAGGGCGGTCTGACACCAGCTGTGCATCTACCACACTCATACCGTAGATGGATGTCCCCAAAAAGGAAGATTAAACTGGGCAGTCCCTTAGGCGCTAATCGGATCCATTGCTTTGGTTTCCATGTATCTCTCCTCAGAGGTCTGGTTTCCAATATCATTATATGGGGTTTTACTGAGGCACCAATGAAAACATATCTCGTCTCCACATGGGAAACTTGTCCTTTGGAGATGTCACAAAACCTCTGGTTAGCAAAATCCTCCGGGATCCGTGTGCCACCGCCACATTCCAAGGTCTCCATGGACACAAACCCACATTAGGACCCATCCGCAGGAGAGTCCATTTCAACTCAGCCCCCTCGGTTGATCCCCCAAAGCCAGCATATCAAAAGTGTCTATTCGCAAGGACAGAACTGGAATGTGAGGCGGGCTGCCCAGACATCCATGCTTAGATCCCTGCTCTGGCGTCATTTTGTATGGGCCGTCCTGGAGTGATCCAATAGGTCTCAACTGTTGATCAGAAGGAATCCTTGCTGTTTGGAGCATCTCATAAATCCCATTGTGTGTAAGCCTCCATGGCCTCGAGATGATGCCCCATTCTTGAAGGGGCCATAATGTACAGAAACTCTAACCGGAGCCTAGGTCTGAACCTCGCCCTGACTTCAGATTCACGAAATTCCAATTTAAAACTGCAGAGGGTGCTTGCCGTGCCCTTTCCCCAAAAACTATGCCTAGCATGTGTTCTCAGACTTCTGTCCTCATACTCGTCGCCCACAAGGCATCCAATTTGGGAATTCCGGAGGCACAATGCAACATTCTACCTTCCCTCCAGAAGAAAAGCATTGCCACTGGGGCTACGCAGAAATGCCAAATGAGGAAAACCTCCATGACACTCGACTGTACCCCAATTATACAATCTACCCTGGGCACTAATGCCCTTTGTGACACTGCCTGAGCTGGAACCTCACGACCAACACCCACAAAGCTGGCTCCACACTGAGCACATCAGACCCGACATGACCTTAGGTCGTCATCTCTTCCCAACCTCGGTTTTCAGACTTCACAACCTAGACCTTATCTCCAATCACTGCCCAGGGGTGAATGAGATGCAGAAATCAGAACTACCATTTCCCCATGGCAAGAGTACATGTGCCTGGCATGTTTCCAACGTTCAGTGTAGGAGAAAATAGCATGCACCCTGTGTCCCAGCCCATGCTTGAGCGCCATGAGGGCATAAACACTCATTGTGATCCTCAGCGTGAGTTCTGTCCTCAAGGAAGGCCACTCAGAGTCTGGACCATTAGAAGGCATACTGGGCATGCCATGCCCCTAGGCCCCAATTTTTAACCAGATTTCTGGTTGTCCAGTCGCCCCTCCCCAGGGCTCTACTCTGGAATCTCTCTATTGGTGGGACACCTGAGATAACAAAACTGAAAGGACTCCTCCCATCCCACAGATTGACCCAGACCAATTGGGATCGGGCCAAATCCACAGAAAGGAAGACTCATTTATGGCCCATGAGGTCTCCCAGACATTCCACGGCCATTGTTGACACTAAAACCAGAGACAAAAGCCTGAGCAATCGCTTCACACTCGCCCTTTCTTCATATTCTGAAGAGTTCTCCTCGCGATCTGTAGATTGGGCCTGCCATACCAACGTCCCAAAAACTAAGGTGAGTTTGTGTTTTCAGACATCTTTCTCCACAGTCCTGACCCACGCACCCTCCCGGTTGGGGCCCCTGGAGCCACAGATCAGGTCTGTGCCTGCCCACTCCATGGGAATTCTACCCCTTCCATTGTCCATAATCGTACACATTAGGAGAAACCTCCATAGTTTCCAAGGCCATCCCAATAGTGTAGGCCGCCTGGCCAAACAGGGGCGGTCTGACACGAGCTGAACAACTACCTGCACTCATACCATAGATGTCGCCAAAGAATAAGATTGAACCGGACAGGCCCCTAGGCCTTAATTGGATCCATTGATGTGGTTTCCAGGTATCTCTCCTCAGAGGCATGGTTTCCAATGCCAGCATATCGAGGTTTCCTAAAGCATCAATTAGAACAAATCTTGTCTCAACATGGGAAACTTGCTCTTTGGAGCTGTTTCAAAATCTCTGGTTAGGAAAATCCTTCAGGGCCCCGGGGCCACTTCCGCATTCTGAGGTCTCCATGTACACAAACCCACATTGGGACTCATCTGCAGGAGATTCTATTTCAACTCAGCCCCCTTGGTTGCTCCCCCAGAGACAGCAAATCGAACCTGTCTTGTTGCTAGGAGACAATGGTAATGTGAGGCTGGCTGCCCATGCATCCATCATTAGAGCCCTGCTCTGGTGTCATTCTGTAAGGGACGCCCTGGAGCCATCAAACATATCTCAAATGTCCTAGAGAAGAAATCCCTGCGTTTTGGAGCATCTCACAACTCCCAACGTGGGAAAACCTCGATGGCTTTGTGATGCCCCCCCTCCCCTTTATGATGGGGATATCATGGACTGGAATCCCAACCTGAGTCAACGTCTGATCCTCTCCCTGTCTTCAGATGCAGGAGATCTCGATTCAGCTCTGCAGAGTGTGCCTGCCTTGCCCTCTCCCTGAAACCTAAGTCTAGCTTGTGTTCTCAGACTTCTGTCCTCACACTCCTGGCCCCCAAGCCCTCAAGTTTGGCAATTCCGGACCCACAATGCAACACTCTGCCTGCCTTCCAGAAGAAAAATGTTGCCCTATGGAGCTTCCCAGACACCCCAAATGAGGATAGACCTACACTGCACTCTACTGTACCCAAATTATATAGTCTAATCTGGGCACTAATACACTGTCTGACACAGCCTGAGCCCGGACCTCCTGACCAACACCCAGAGAGCTGACCGCCCACTGAGCACTATGACCCACCATGGCCTTAGCTCATCATCTCTTGCCAACGTAGCTTTTCAGGCTTCAGAACACAGACCTTAACTCTAAGCCCTGCCAAGGGGTGAACGTGAGGCAGAAATCAAAACTCCTCCTTCCCTGTGGCAAGAAACTTTGTGGATGGCATGTTGTCCAACGTTCAGTGTAGGAGAAGCCAGCATTCACAATGAGGCCCCGCCCATGTTTGAGTGCGGCAAGGGCATAAACACGCATTGAGACTCTCAACATGAGCCCTGTCCTCTAGTAAGTCCTCTCAGTGGCTGGACCATTAGACGTTATAATGTGCTTGCCATGCCCCTAGGCCCCAATTTTTAACCAGATTTCTGGTGGTCCAGTCGCCCCTCCCCAGGGCTCTGCTCTGGAATCCCTCTTTTGGTGGGAAACCTGAGGTAAGAAAACAAAACGGACTCCTCCCATCCCACGGAATGAACCCAAACTCTTGGGATCGGGCCAATTACCCAGAAAGGAAGACTCGTCCATTGCCCATGAGGTCACCTGGATATTCCATGGCCGTCGGTGACACAATAATCGAGACAAAAGCCTGGCAAGCGCCTCACACTCACCCTTTGTTCATATTCTGAACAGTTCTCCTCACGATCTGTAGATCAGTCCTGCCATACCTATGACCCAGAACCTAAGCCGAGTTTGTGTTTTCAGACAACTGTCCACACAGCCCTGGCCCACACATCCTACAGGCTCAGGCCCCTGGAGCCAAACCTGAGGTCTGTACCTGCCCTTTCCAAGGGAATTCTGCCCATTCAATTGCCCAGAACCCTACAAATAGGATAAAACTCCAAATTCCCCGAGGCCATCCCAATAGTGTTGGCTGCCCAGGACAAACAGGGGAAATCTGAACCCATCTGAGCACCTACCTGCACTCAGACCCGGAGACAGATGTCCCCAGAAGTACATTGGAAGCAACAGGCCCCTACGCCCTAATCAGATGCATTGCTTTGGGTTCCAGGCATCTCTCCTCAGAGGCCTGGATTCCAATATTGGCATTTGGCCATTTCTTTTTTTTTTTTTTTAAGATTTTATTTATTTATTTGACAGAGAGAAATTACAAGTAGACATAGAGGAAGGCAGAGAGAGAGAGAGAGGGAAGCAGGCTCCCTGCTGAGCAGAGAGCCCCATGCGGGACTTGATCCCAGGACTCTGAGATCATGACCTGAGCCGAAGGCAGCAGCTTAACCACTGAGCCACCCAGGCGCCTGGCATTTGGCCATTTCTTGAGGCACCCATCAGAACAAATCTCGTCTCCACATGGGAAACTTGCACGTTGGAGCTATCTCAAAGCCTCTGGTTAGAAGAACCCTTCAGGACCTTGGTGCCACCCCCTCATTCCAAGGTCTTCATGGAAAAAACCCACATTAGGACTCATCCGCAGGAGAGTCCATTTCAACTCAGCCCCCTCGGTTGTTCCCCCAGATCCAGCAGACCTAACCTGTCTTGTCGCTAGGAGACAATTGGATTGAGAGGCGGGCTGTCCAGCCATCCATCCTTAGAACCATGCTCGGAATCATTCCGTATGGGAAGTCCTGGGGCAAACCGACAGGTCTCAATGGTCCCGCAGAAGAATCTTTGTGGTTTGGAGCATCTCACAACTCCCATCGTGGGAAAACCTCCATGGCCAGGTGATCCCGTCCCCCCCCCCTTCATGAAGGGGCCATCAGGGACAGAAACTCCAACCTGAGCAATCATCTGATCTTCACCATGACTTCAGATGCACGAGATCTCGATTCAGCTCTGCAGAGTGTGCCTGCCATGCCCTCACATGAAACCTAAGCCTAGCTTGTGTTCTCAGACTCCATCCTCACACTCCTGGCCAACAAGCCCTCCAGTCTGGCAATTCCAGAACTACAATGCAGCACTCTGCCTGCCCTCCAGAAGAAAAACATTGACCTCTGGGGCTACCCAGAAACCCCAAATGAGGATCAACCTGCACGCCACTTGACTGTACCCCAATTATACAGGCTGCCCTGGGCACTAATGCCATGTCTGACACAGCCTGAGCCTGGACTTCCTGACCACACCCAGCCAGCTGGCCCCACACTGAGCACATCGGACGTGCCGTGGCCTTAGGCCATCATCTCTTCCCAACCTCAGTTTTCAGGCTTCAGAACCTAGACCTTATCTCCAATCACTGCCCAGGTGTGAACAGGATGCAGAAATCAGAACTCCTTCCTCATGGCAAGAAACCTTGTGGTTGGCATGTTGTCCAACATTCAGTGTAGTTGAAACCAGTGTGGCCCATGAGGCCCCGCCCATGTTTAAGGGCCACGTTGGTCACAAACACACATTGTGACCCTCAGCGTGATCCCTTTCCTCAAGTAAGGCCTCTCAGTGGCTGGACCAAGAAATGGCATATTGAGTTTGCCATGCTCCTAGGCCCCAATTTTTAACCCTATTTTGGGTTGTCCACTCGCCCCTCCCCAGGGCTCTTCTTTGGAATCCTCTTTTTGTGGGACATGTGAAGTAACAAACCTTCAAGGACTCCTCCCATCCCACAGATTGACCCAAAACAATTGGGATTGGGCCAATTCCACAGAGAGGAAGACTCGTCCATGGCCCTTGAGTTCTCCCCGACATTCCACGGCCATGGCTGACACAAAATCCAGAGATGAAAGCCTGAATGAGTGCCTAACACTCGCTCTTTCTTCATATCCTGAAGAGTTCTCCTCATGGTCTGTAGATTGGGCCTGTCATACCTAGGTCCCCAAACCTAAGCCGAGTTTGTGTTTATACACTTCTGTCCCCACAGTCTTGGCACACACACCCTCCAGGATGGGGCCCCTGGAGCCACACATCAGTACTGTGCCTGCCCACTCCACGGGAATTCTGTGCATTCCATTGTCCACAATCATACAAATTAGGAGAAACCTCCAATGTCCCCGAGGCCATCCCAATAGTTTAGGCCACTCGGACAAACAAGGGCGGTCTGACACCAGCTGTGCATCTACCACACTCTTACCATAGATGGATGTCCCCAAGAAAGAATATTGAACCAGACAGGCCCCTAGGCCCTAATTGGATCCATTGCTTTGGTTTCCAGGTATCTCTCCTCAGAGTCCTGATTTACAATATCAGCCTATGGGGGTTTCCTGAGGCACCAGTCAGAACAAATCTTGTCTCCACATGGGAAACTTGCTCTTTGGAGCCATCTCAAAACCTCCGGTGAGGAGAATACTTCAGCTCCCGTGTGCCACCACCCCATTCCAAGGTCTCCATGGACACAAACCCACATTAGGACCCATCCGCTGGAGAGTCCATTTCAACTCAGCGCCCTCGATTGATCCCCCAGAGTCAACATATCAAACCTGTCTATTTGCTAGGAGACAATTTGAATTGGAGGCGGGCTGCCAAGGAATCCATCCTTAGATCCATGCTCTGGCGTCGTTCCGTATGGGATGTCCTAGAGCGATCCAACAGGTCTCATCTGTGGATCAGAAGGAATCCTTGTGGTTCGGAGCATCTCACAACTCCCATCGTTGGTAAAACTCCATGGCATCGAGATGCTGCCCCGTTTATGTATAGGCCATAATGGACAGAAACTACAACCTGAGCCTAGGTCTGAACCTTGCCCTGACTTCAGATTCACGAAATCCTGATTCAAATCTGCAGAGGGTGCCTGCCATGCCCTCACCCCGAAACCTATGCCTAACATGTGTTCTCAGAATTCCGTCCTCACACTCCTCGCCCACAAAGCATCCAGTTTGGGAATTCTGGACCCACAATGCAGCACTCTGCCTGCCCTGCAGAAGAAAAACGTTGCACTTGGCGCTACCCAGAAACTCCAAATGAGGATCAACCTGCATGGCACTCAACTTTACCCCCAATGATACAATCTACCCTGGGCACTAATGCCCTGTCTGACATAGCCTGAGCCTGAACCTCCTGACCAACATCCAGAGAGCTGGCTCCACACTGAGCACATCGGACCCGACATGGCCTTAGGTAGTCATCTCTTAACAACCTCGGTTTTCAGACTTCACAACCTAGACCTTATCTCCAACCACTGCCCAGGGGTGAGTGAGATGCAGAAATCAGAACTACTACTTCCCCATGGCGAGAATACATGTGGTTCACATGTTGTCCAACGTTCAGTGTAGGAGAAAGCCAGTGTGCATCACGAGTCCCCGCCCATGCTTGAGCACTATGAGGACATAAACAAGCATTGTGCACCTCAGCGTGAGTTCTGTCCTCAAGGAAGGCCACTCAGTGGCTGGACCATTAGAAGGCATTTTGGGCTTGCCATGCCACTAGGCCCCAAATTTTAACCAGATTTCTGGTTGTCCAGTCACCCCTCCCCAGTGGTCTGCTCTGGAATCTCTCCTTTGGTGGGACACCTGAGGTAACAAAACTGAAAGGACTCCTCCCATCCCACAGATTGACACAAAACAATTGGGATCGGGCCAAATCCACAGAGTGGAAGACTCGTCCATGGCCCATGAGGCCTCCCCAACATTCCACGTCCACCTTTCACACAAAATCCAGAGAAAAATGTTTGAGCATGCACCTCAAACTTGCTCTTTCTTCATATCCCGAAGAGTTCTCCTCACGATCTATAGATCGGGCCTGCCATATCTACATCTCCAAACCTAAGCCGAGTTTGTGTTTTCAGACTTCTGTCCCCACAGTCCTGGCCCACATACCCTCCAGGCTGGGGCCTCTGCAGACACACATCAGGTCTTTGCCTTCCCACTCCACAGGAATTCTGACACTTCCATTGTCCATAATCATACAAATTAGGAGAAACCTCCAAAGTCCCCGAGGCTATCCCAATAGTGTAGGCCACCCGGACAAACAGGGGTGGTTTGACACCAGCTGAGCAACTACCATCACTCATACCATAGACAGATGTCGCCAGAGAAGAAGATTGAACCGGACAGGCCCCTAGGCCTTAATTGGATCCATGGATGTGGTTTCCAGGTATCTCTCCTCAGAGGCATGGTTTCCAATACCAGCATATGGGGGTTTCCTGAGGCACCAGTTAGAACAAATCTTGTCTCCACATAGGAAATTTGCTCTTTGGAGTTGTCTCAAAATCTCCGGTTAAGAGAATCCTTCAGGGCCCCAGTACCACAGCCCCATTCCAAGGTCTCCATGGACACAAACCCACATTTGGACCCATCCGCAGGAGATTCCATTTCAACTCAGCCCCCTTGTTTGCTCCCCCAGAGAAAACAGATAGAACCTGTCTTGTCACTTGCAGACAATTGGAATGCGAGGCAGGCTGCCCAGGCATTCATCCTTAAAACCCTGCTCTGGCATCGTTCTTTATGGGACGTCCTGGAGCCATCCAACACATCTCAAATGTCCTGCAGAAGGAATCCTTGTGCTTTGGAGCATCTCACAACTCCCAACGTGGGAAAACCTCGATGGCTTTGTGATGGCCTCCACCCTTTATGAAGGGGAAATCATGGACAGGAACTCCAACCTGAGCCAACGTCTGATCCTTGCCCTGACTTCAGATGCACTAGATCTCGATTCAGTTCTGCAGAGTGTGCCTGCCTTGCCTTCTCCCTGAAATCTATGTCTAGCTTGTGTTCTCAGACTTCTGTCCTCACACTCTTGGCCCCCAATCCCTGAAGTTTGGCAATTCCAGACCCACAATGCAGCACTCTTTCTGCCCTCCAGAAGAAAAATGTTGCCCTATGGAGCTTCCCAGACACCCCAAATGAGGATAGACCTACATGGCATTCTACAGTACCCAGATTATATAGTCTAACCTGGGCACTAATACACTGTCTGACACAGCCTAAGCCCGGACCATCTGACTAACACAGACAGCTGACCACATACTGAGCACATTGCACCCGCTAAACCTTAGCTCGTCATCTCTTCCCAACCTAGCTTTTCAGGCTACAGAATTTATATCTTAACTCTAAACCCTGGGAAGGGGTGAACGTGATACAGAAATCAGGATGGGTAGAGATGACGTACTTGGGCAATGGCAATCCCAAATACTAAATGTGGGACCCACTCTCTGTTGACTGACACTAGGTCGGGCTCAGGCTCTTTCTGACACAGCAGTATGGCCAGGGCAACCTATAAATCGGGGTTTCCTCGAGGGCCGAGCAGATTGATTCTCATGTGGGGTTTCTGGTCAGACTCACAAGGCACTTCTTTCTATATGGAAGGGAGAATGCTGCGTTGTGGCTCCAGAATTCCCTATCAAGAGGACTTGGGTACCAGTCAGGTGAGGATGGAATTGTAAACACAAGCTATGGTACAATTCAGTGCCAAGCGGAAGGCAGTTCCTATATGAAGTGACTTATTTGAGATATCCAGCACCTGAGTAGGGGCCGATGTCAGATATTTGCTCACACTGGAATTGTATCTATGATGACTGACAAATGGAGGGGTGGCGTCAAGAAGCCATGGAAGGTTTTTTTTTTTTTTAATCTTTTTTTCTCCTTCAATTTATTTATTTTCAGAAAAATAGTATTCATTATTTTTTCACCACACCCAGTGCTCCATGCAAGCCGTGCCCTATATAATACCCACCACCTGGTACCCCAACCTCCCACCCCCCCGCCACTTCAAACCCCTCAGACTGTTTTTCAGAGTCCATAGTCTCTCATGGTTCACCTCCCCTTCCAATTCACCCAAATTCCCTTCTCCTCCCTAACGCCCCTTGTCCTCCATGCTATTTGTTATGCTTCACAAATAAGTGAAACCATATGATAATTGACTTTCTCTGCTTGACTGATTTCACTCAGCATAATCTCTTCCAGTCCCGTCCATGTTGCTACAAAAGTTGGGTATTCATCCTTTCTGATGGAGGCATAATACTCCATAGTGTATATGGACCACATCTTCCTTATCCATTCATCCGTTGAAGGGCATCTTGGTTCTTTCCATAGTTTGGCGACTGTGGCCATTGCTGCTATAAACATTGGGGTACAGATGGCCCTTCTTTTCACGACATCTGTATCATTGGGGTAAATACCCAGGAGTGCAATTGCAGGGTCATAGGGAAGCTCTATTTTTAGTTTCTTGAGGAATCTCCACACTGTTCTCCAAAGAGGCTGCACCAACTTGCATTCCCACCAACAGTGTAAGAGGGTTCCCCTTTCTCCACATCCTCTCCAACACATGTTGTTTCCTGTTCTGTTAATTTTGGCCATTCTAACTGGTGTAAGGTGATATCTCAATGTGGTTTTAATTTGAATCTCCCTGAGGGCTAATGATGATGGGCATTTTTTCATGTGTCTGATAGCCATTTGTATGTCTTGATTGGAGAAGTGTCTGTTCATATCTTCTGCCCATTTTTTGATGTGTTTGTCTGTTTCGTGTGGGTTGAGTTTGAGGAGTTCATTATAGATCCTGGATATCAACCTTTTGTCTGTACTGTCATTTGCAAATATCTTCTCCCATTCCGTGGGTTGCCTCTTTGTTTTTTTGACTGTTTCCTTTGCTGTGCAGAAGCTTTTGATTTTGATGAAGTCCCAGAAGTCTATTTTCGCTTTTGTTTCCTTTGCCTTTGGAGACATATCTTGAAAGAAGTTGCTGTGGCTGATATCAAAGAGATCACTGCCTATGTTCTCCTCTAAGATTCTGATGGATTCCTGTCTCACGTTGAGGTCTTTTATCCATTTTGAGTTGATCTTTGTGTACGGTGTAAGAGAACGGTCGAGTTTCATTCTTCTACATATAGCTGTCCAGTTTTCCCAGCACCAATTATTGAAGAGACTGTCTTTTGTCCACTGTATATATTTTCCTGTTTTGTCAAAGATTAATTGACCATAGAGTTGAGGGTCCATATCAGGGCTCTCTACTCTGTTCCACTGGTGTATGTGTCTGTTTTTATGCCAGTACCATGCTGTCTTGGTGATCACAGCTTTGTAATAAAGCTTGAAATCAGGTAAGGTGATGCCGCCAGCTTTATTTTTGTTTTTCAACATTTCCTTAGCGATTCGGGGTCTCTTCTGATTCCATACAAATTTTAGGATTATTTGCTCCAGCTCTTTGAAGAATGCCGGTGGAATTTTGATCGGAATGGCATTAAAAGTATAGATTGCTCGAGGCAGTATAGACATTTTAACAATGTTTATTCTTCCGATCCAAGAGCATGGAATGGTATTCCATCTTTTTGTGTCTTCTTCAATTTCTTTCATAAGTGTTCTATAGTTCCTCAAGTACAGATCCTTTACCTCTTTAATGAGGTTTATTCCAAGGTATCTTATGGTTCTTGGTGCTATAGTAAATGGAATTGATTCTCTAATTTCCCTTTCTGTATTTTCATTGTTAGTGTATAAGAAAGCCACTGATTTCTGCACATTGAATTTGTATTCTGCCACGTTGCTGAATTGCTGTATGAGTTCTAGTAGTTTGGGGGAGGAGTCTTTTGGGTTTTCCATATAAAGAATCATGTCATCTGAGAAGAGAGAGAGTTTGATTTCTTCATTACCAATTTGGATACCTTTTATTTCTCTCTGTTGTCTGATTGCTGTTGCTAGGGCTTCTAATACTATGGTGAACAAGAGTGGTGAAAGTGGGCATTCTTGTCTTGTTCCTGATCTCAATGGGAAGGCTGCAAGCTTTTCCCATTGAGGATGATATTTGCTGTGGGTCTTTCATAGATAGATTTGATGAGGTTCAGGAATGTTCCCTCTATCCCTATACTTTGGAGCGTTTTAATCAGGAACGGATGTTGGATTTTGTCAAATGCTTTTTCTGCATCAATTGAGAGGACCATGTGGTTCTTCTCTCTTCTCATATTAATTTGTTGTATCGCATTGATTGATTTGAGAATGTTGAACCATCCTTGTAGCCCAGGGAGGAATCCCACCTGATCATGGTGGATAATCTTTTTAATGTGCTGTTGGATCCTGTTGGCTAGGATCTTGTTGAGAATCTTAGCATCCATATTCATCAGTGATATTGGTCTGAAATTCTCCTTTTTGGTAGGGCCATTGCCTGGTTTGGGGATCAGGGTAATGCTGGCTTCTTAGAAAGAGTCTGGATGTTTTCCTTCTGCTTCAATTTTTTGAAACAGCTTCAGGAGAATAGGTGTTATTTCTTCTTAGAAGGTTTGGTAGAATTCCCCAGGGAATCCGTCAGGTCCTGGGCTCTTGGTTTTTGGGAGATTTTTGATCACTGCTTCAATCTCGTTATTAGATATCGGTCTATTCAGGTTGTCAATTTCTTCCTGGTTCAATTTTGGTAGTTTATATTTTTCCAGGAATGCATCCATTTCATCTAGGTTGCTAAGCTTATTGGCATATAACTGTTCGTAATAACTTCTGATGATTGTTTCTACTTCCTTGGTGTTAGTTGTGATCTCTCCCTTTTCATTCATAATTTTATGAATTTGGGATTTCTCTCTTTTCTTTCGGATTAGTGTAGCCAGTGGCTTATCGATCTTATTGATTCTTTCAAAAAACCAGCTTCTACTTTCATTGATACGTTCTCCTGAATCTCTGGTTTCTCCCTCATTGCTCTCAGCTCTAATCTTGATGATTTCCCTTCTTATGTGTGGAGCTGGTTTGATTTGTTGTTGATCCTCCAGTTCTTTAAGGTGTAGAGACAGCTGGTGTGTTCTGGATTTTTCAATTTTTTTGAGCGAGGCTTGGATGGCTATATATTTTCCCCTTAGGACCGCCTTTTCTGTATCCCATAAGTTTTGGACCGAAGTGTCTTCATTCTCATTGATTTCCATGTATTGTTTCAGTTCTTCTTTGATCTCCTGGTTGATCGAAGCATTCTTAAGCAAGGTGGTCTTTAGCTTCCAGGTATTTGAGTTCCTTAGGAACTTTTCCTTATGATTGAGCTCCAGTTTCAAAGCATTGTGATCTGAGAATATGCAGGGAATAATCTCAGTCTTTTGGTATCGGTTGAGTCCTGATTTGTGACCCAGTATGTGGTCTATTCTGGAGAAGGTTCTGTGTGCACTGAGAAGAATGAGTATTCTGCTGTTTTAGGGTGGAATGTTCTGTATATATCTATGAGGTCCATCTGGTCCAATGTGTCATTCAATGCTCTTGTTCCTTTATTGATTTTCTGCTTCGATGATCTGTCTAATTCTGAAAGAGGTGTGTTAAGATCTCCTACGATTAGTGTATTCATATCAATATGACTCTTTATCTTGATTAACAGTTTTCTTAAGTAATTGGCTGCTCCCGTATTGGGAGCATATATATTTACAATTGTTAGATCATCTTGGTGGATAGTCCCTTTAAGGATTATGTAGTGTCCTTCTGTATCTCTGTCTACAGTCTTTAGTTTGAAGTCTAATTAATCTGATAAGAGAATCGCTACCCCAGCCTTCTTTTGAGTCCCATTGGCATGAAAGATGCTTCTCCACCCCTTCACTTTCAGTCTGCGTGTATCTTTAGGTTCAAAATGGGTCTCTTGTAGACAGCATATGGATGGGTCCTCTCGTTTTATCCAATATGCAACCCTGTGCCGTTTTAGGGGTGCATTTAGGCCATTCACATTGAGAGTGATTATTGATAGATACATTTTTATTGACATCGAGTTACCTTTGAAGTCTTTCTTTCTGTAGACTGTCTCTATATTTCTGTTCAATGCTATTCTTGGGATTTTTCCTCTTTTATAGAACCCCCCTTAATATTTCCTGCAGTATCGGCTTGGTGGTTGCATAGTCTTTTTTTTTTTTTTTTTTTTTTTTTTTTTTTGTTGCATGTTACTACACTAAGATTTTTTTTCCAATTTATTTATTTTCAGAAAAACAGTATTCATTATTTTTTCACCACACCCAGTGCTCCACGCAAGCTGTGCCCTCTATAATACCCACCACCTGGTACCCCAACCTCCCACCCCCCCCCGCCACTTCAAACCCCTCATATTGTTTTTTAGAGTCCATAGTCTCTCATGGTTCATCTCCCCTTCCAATTTACCCAAAAGCACATACCCTCCCCAATGTCCATAACCCTACCCCCCTTCTCCCAACCCCCCTCCCCCCAGCAACCCACAGTTTGTTTTGTGAGATTAAGAGTCACTTATGGTTTTTCTCCCTCCCTTTCCCATCTTGTTTCATGGATTCTTCTCCTACCCACTTAAGCCCCCATGTTGCATCACCACTTCCTCATATCAGGGAGATCATATGATATTTGTCTTTCTCCGCTTGACTTATTTCGCTAAGCATGATACGCTCTAGTTCCATCCATGTTGTCGCAAATGGCAAGATTTCGTTTCTTTTGATGGCTGCATAGTATTCCATTGTGTATATATACCACATCTTCTTGATCCATTCATCTGATGATGGACATCTAGGTTCTTTCCATAGTTTGGCTATTGTGGACATTGCTGCTATAAACATTCGGGTGCACGTGCCCCTTTGGATCACTACGTTTGTATCTTTAGGGTAAATTCCCAGTAGTGCAATTGCTGGGTCATAGGGCAGTTCTATTTTCAACATTTTGAGGAACCTCCATGCTGTTTTCCAGAGTGGTTGCACCAGCTTGCATTCCCACCAACAGTGTAGGAGGGTTCCCCTTTCTCCACATCCTCGCCAGCATCTGTCATTTCCTGACTTGTTGATTTTAGCCATTCTGACTGGTGTGAGGTGATATCTCATTGTGGTTTTGATTTGTATTTCCCTGATGCCGGTTGCATAGCATTTAAGCCTTGCCGGTCTTGGAAACTTTTTCTGGGAAGAGAAGATTGCTGTTTTCCATCTTAGGGCTGCCCCAAGACAGGGATTCCAGAGATGGGATCTTGGTCTGGGCACCTGGAAAATCCCACCAAGTTTTAGGATTTGTGCCTAGAGGTGTACCAGGCCTGCAATGCGGGATCATGGATGTGCAACTGAGAGGGATTGTTTGAAAGCATGCTCAGGCTGAGGGTCCAATGCCTGTTTGTGCCCACGGCGGCCCTCAGAAGTGGGCATGGTCTCATTGGTCCTGTAACCGGCTCCCCTTTTGAGGGTTGGACACCCACCCAAACAGACAGTTTTATTGCCATGGGGAAAAAGGAGATCTCATTTGTGCTTCTTGTTCCCCCATTGGCAGGGATTCCAGCAAAGGTCTGGGGACAGGTGCCTGAATACCAAGGATGGGTAGAGATGACACACTTGGGCCATGACCATCCGAAATGCTGGATATGGGGTCTGCTCTCTGATGGTTGACTGCAGGTCGGGGCTCAGGCTCTGTCAGAGACAGCATTAGTGGCCAGGGCAACCTTTAAATCGGCGTTCCCTCAAAGACCGAGCAGATTGATCCTCAGGTGGGGTTTCTGGGCACACTCACCAGGCACTTCTTCATTTGATGGGGATGGCAGAATGCTGCATTGGGGCTCCAGATTTTCCGATCAAGAGTGCTTGGGGACCAGTCGGGTGAGGATGGAATTGTAAACACATGCTACAGTTCAATTCAGTGCCAAGCGGAAGGTAGTTCAAATGTGCAGTGGTTTTTTCGAGATACCCAGCACTGGAAAAGGGTCCATTTCAAATGTTTGCTCACACTGGACTGTGTCTATGATGACAGACCAAAGGAGGGGTAGCGTCAAGAGGGCATGGGAGCAGTTCACACGCTGAAGCCTGCGAGTGGCTCCAAACATAAGGATTCCTTCTACCCGGCAGGTGAAGTCGGGTTTCTTTGCTCTAGATTCCCCCATGTGGAAACTTAGTGAAACAGTGCTCTCCGGCATGGATGCCTGGAAACACACCTCCATTGAACATTGCAGTTGAGGCACAGGGCAGGTTCGTTCTGGTGGCTCTGGGGCAAAGTACCAAGTGTTGAGTTGACATGGACTCTCTTGCAGATGGGCCACAATGCTGGTTTGTTACTGAGGAGATCTAAGAATATGCTGGTTGCTAAGGTGCCATGCAACATTCTCCACCCAGTGTCTTTGGCACTGGTTGAAGAGCACGGTATCCTTCTGGGGATGGGAGATGTACTGTCGTGTGGCTCAGGGACCACATGATGTGTCATTAGTTGGTATTCCAGAACAGACCCCGAGAACAGATGCCTGAAAACCTAATGTAGTTCCATTGAAGGCCTAGGGGCGTTTCAGGTTCAATCTTCTATCTCACCATCATTGACTTGGCTGTCTCCCTGTATGTAAGTGATTCAGGGGAGAGAAGTCTGGAAACAAAATTCGTGTTAGCGACTTTGTTTCGATATTTTGCAGGCCCAATGTGTAGATCTGGAGGGCAGCTTCTCAGGAACTTTAATTAGGGTGCCTGGAAGGCAGTAGAACAGGCTTTTCTCTCTGGATTGTGTGTCCAGAATGGCCTCGAAATGCAGGTGTGGTCTCATGGGTCCATGGATGACTTTACCTCTCTCTGGATCCTGGTGGCTCTCCATAGTTTGGTGGCTTTTACGGGGAAGGGAAGAGTGCAGTTTTACATCTTACGGGTGCCCCCAAACAGGGATTCCAGAGATGGGATCTGATTCTGGGTATCTGAGACATCCTACCAAGTGTTATAATTTGGGCCTACGAGGCCTGCAATGTATTATCAAGGTGGTGCAAATGAGAGGGGTTGTTTGAAAGCATGCTCAGGCTGAGGGTCACAATTCCTGTTTGTGCCCAGGGCGGCCCTCAGGAGTGAGTGTGTTCTCATTGGTCTTATACCTGGCACCCCTTTGAGGGTTGGACACCCATCCCAATAGTCCAGTACCTGCCTTGAGGAAGGAGGAGATCTCTATTATGCTTCAGTTTCCCCATTGGCAGGAATTCCAGCCAAGGTCTGTTGAGAGGTGCCTGAAAACCAAGGACGGGTAGAGATGATGTACTTGTGCCATGACCATCCCAAATGCTAGATATGGGGCCTGCTCTTTGGTGGCTGAAACTCAGTCGGGGCCCCTGAGGACAGATGCCTGAAAACCTAATGGGGTTCCATTGAGGGCATAGGGGCATTTCACGTTCAATCTTCTTACTCACCATCATTGACTTGGCTGTCTCCCTGGATGTAGGTGATCAGGGTGTTTCAGACTGTGCATTTGCATCCAGAGTGGGCGGCAATATTGGGATGGGCTCAGTGGTCTTACAGGTTTCTCCTAATCTGGAGGGTTCGGTCAACTCTGATATGCACAGTGTCCTTAGGGATGGCAGCCAATGTTCTGTGGTGTGGCTCCAGAGATGCCATTATGGTGGGCATGTGAGCCATGATTTTGGGATAGAAGTCTGGAAACACAAATTTGGGTTAGCGAATTTGTGGCAGTGTGATCGCAGGCCAATGCGTAGACCCGGAAGGCAGATCATCAGGAACTTTAATTAGGGTGACTGGAAGGAAGCAGCACAGACTTTTCCTTCTGGATTATGTGTCCAGGATGGCTTTGGAATGTAGGTATGGTCTCATGGGTCCGTGGGAGAATTTTCCTCTCTATGGATCCTGGCGGATCTCCATAGTTTGGTGGCTTTTTCGGGGAAGGGAAGAGTGCTGTTTTCCATATTAGGGGTGCCATGAAACAGGGATTCCAGAGATGGGCTCTGGTTCTGGGTGTCTGGGACATCCCACCAAGGGTTAGGATTTGAGCCTAGGGTTGTAGGAGGCCTGCAATGCGGGATCCTGGTCGTGCATCTGAGAGGGAATGTTTGAAAGCATGATAGATTGATGGTCACAATGCCTATTTCTGCCCTTGGCGGCCTTCAGGAGCGGGCGTGGTCTCATTGGTCTTATAAATGGCTCCCACTTTGAGGGTTGGACACCCCAACATCCAGGTTTATCGCCATTTGGATAGAGGAGTTCTCTATTGTGTTTCAGGTTCCCCCATTGGCAGGCAACCCAGCAAAGGTCTGGGGACAGGTGACTGAAGACCAAGGATGGGTAGAGATAACGTACTTGGGCCATGACCATCAAAATGCTAGATATGGGGTCCGCTCTCTGGTGGCTGAAACTAGGTCAGGGCTCAGGCTCTGTCAAACACAGCATAGTGCCCATGGCAGCCTATAAATCGGGGTAGACTCGAGGGCTGAGAAGATTGATCCTCATGTGGGCTTTCTGGCCAGACTCACCAGGCACTTCTTAATTCAATGGGGAAGGCAGAATGTTGTGTTGTGGTTCCAGATTTCCCTATCAAGAGGGGTTGGGAACAGTCGGGGGAGGATGGAATTTTAAACACAAGCTAAGGTTCAATTCAGTGCCAAGCGGAATGCATTTCCAATGTGCAGCATTTTTTTTTCAAGACATTCAGCAGCGGAATAAGGGTGAATGTCAGATGTTTGCTCACACTCGAGTTTGTGTCTATGATGACCAACAAATGGAGGGTTGGCCTCAAGAGGCCATGGAGGAGTTCATATGCTGAGGTCTGTGAGATGCTCCGAACAGTAAGGTTTCTTTCTACTGTACAGGTGAAGTCTCGTTTGTTTGCTCTAGGTTCCCCCATGTGGAAAGTTTGTGAAGCAGAGCCCTCCGGCATGGATGCCTGGAAAGCACACCTCCATTGACCATTGCAGGTGAGGAACATGGAAGATTCGTTCTGGTGGCTCTGGGGTTAAGTACCAAGGCCTTGAGTTGACATGGAATCTCTTGCAGATGGGCCACAATGCTGGTTTGTTACCAGGGAGATCTTAGAGTGTGCTGGTGGCTAAGATGCTGTGCAGAATTCTACTACCCTGGGCATTGGCACAAATGGAAGGGCACGGTTTCCTTCTGGGGACAGGAGATGTTCTGTTGTGTGACCCAGGAACCATATGTTGTATCATAAGTTCGCATTCCAGAACAGACATCTGAGGACAGATGTCTGAAAACCGAATCTAGGGTTCCAATGAAGTCCTAGGGCATGGTAGGTTCACTCTTCTGACTCAGGACCATTGATTTGGCTGTCTGACTGGATGTAGGTGATCAGAGTGTTTCAGACTGCATATTTGCATTCAGAGGAGCCGCCAATATTGGGGTAGGCTCAGGGGACTTGCAGGTTTCTCCCAATCTATAAGGTTTGTGCAAATCTGACAGGCACAGTTTCCTTGGGGATGGCAGGGACAGTCCTGCAGTGTGAATCCAGAGACCCCATCCTGGAGGGCATGTGTGCCATGGTTTAGGTAGCGAAATCAGCAAACACAAATTAAGATTAGGGTGAGTGGCAAGGTGATCACAGGCCCAGTGCATAGACCTGGACGGAAGCTCATCTGGAACTGTAATTAGGATGACTGGGAGGCTGTAGCACAGGCTTTTCTCTTTGGATTGTGTGTCCAGGATGGCCTCGGAATTCAGGTGTATTCTCATGGGTCCATAGGAGGCTTTCCTCTCTATGGATCCTGGCGGCTCCCCATAGTTTGGTGTCTTTTTTGGGAAAGGGAAGAGTGTTGTTTTCCATCTGAGGTGTGCCCCAAAACAGGGATTCCAGAGACGGGCTCTGGTTCTGGGCATCTGGTACATTTCACCAAGGATTAGGATATAGGCCTCGGGGCATACGAGGCCTGCAATGTGGGATCATGGAGGTGAAACTAGAGAGATTGTTTGAAAGCATGCTCAGGCTGAGGGTCACAATGCCTGTTTGTGCCCAGGGCGACCCTCAGCAGTGTGTGGTCTCATTGTTCTTCCTGAGGGTTGGACACCATTCCAACAGCCATGATTATTGCCATGGGGAAAAAGGAGTTCACTATTGTGCTTCAGGTTACCCAACTGGCAGGGATTCCAGCCAAGGTCTGGGACAGGTACCTGAATTCCAAGGAGGGGTAGAGATGTCATACTTGGGCCATGAAAATCCCAAATTCTAGAAATGAGTCCCACTCTCTGGTGGCTGAAACTCGGTCTGGGCCCCAATGTACAGATGCCTGTAAACCTAATTGGGTTCCATTGAGGGCCTAGGGGCATCATTTCAGGTTCAATCTTCTAACTCAGGATCATTAATGTGACTATTTCCCTGGATGTAGGGGATCAGGGTGTTTCAGACTGTGCATTTGCATCCCGAGTGGCTGGCAATATTGGGGTTGGCTTAGTGGCCTTACAGGTTTCTCCTAATCTGGAAGGTTTGGGCTCTGATATGCACAGTGTCCTTAGGGATAGCAGTCACAGTTCTGTGGTGTGGCTCCAGAGATCCCATTCTGGTCGGCATGTAAGCCATGGTTTTTCGGAGGGAAGTCTGGAAACACAAATTCGGTTTAGCGACTTTGTGGCGATGTGATCACAGGCCCAATGCATAGAATTGGAGGGCAGATCATCAGGACCTTTAATTACGGTGACTGGAAGGCCGTAGCACAGGCTTTTATCTCTGGATTGTGTGTTTAGGATGGCCTCAAATGCAGGTGTGGTCATGGGTCCATGGGAGACTTTTTCTCTCTATGGATCCTGGCAGCTCTCCATAGTTTGGTGGCTTTTTCGGGGAAGATAAGAGTGCTGTTTTCCATATTAGAGGTGCCCCCAAATAGGGATTCCAGAACGGCCTCTGGTTCTGGGCATCTGGGACATCCCACCAAGAGTTAGAATTTGGGCCTAGGGGCATACGAGGCCTGCAATGAGGGATCATGGTGGCGCAACAGAGGGATTGCTTGAAAGCATGTTCAGGCTGAGTGTCACAATGCATGTTTGTGACCAGCGTGGCCCTCAGGAGTGTGTGTGGTCTCATTGGTCTTGTAACTGGCTCCCCCTTTGAGGTTTGGACACCCATCCCAACAGCCAAGTTTCCTGCTATGAGGAAGGAAGAACACTCTATTGTGCTTCAGGTTCCCCCATTGGCAGGGTTTCCAGCAAAGGTCTGGGGACAGGTGCCTGAATACCAAGAATGGGTAGAGATGACGTACTTGGGCCATAGCAATCCCATATGCTAGATGTGGGGTGCACTCTCTGGTGACTGAAACTAGGTCGAGGATCAGGCTCTGTCAGACATAGCACTAGTGGCCGGGCAACATATACATTGGGGTTCCCTCAGGGACGAGCAAATTGATCCTCATGTTGGGTTTGTGGCCAGACTCACCAGGCACTTCTTTCTATAGGGAAGGCAGAATGCTGCGTGTGGCTTTGGAAATCCATATCAAGAGGGCATGGTGACCAGTCGGGTGAGGATAGAATTGTAAACACAAGCTACGGTTCAATTCAGTGCCAAGCAGAAGACACTTCCAATGTGCAGAGGATTATTCTAGACATCCAGGACTGGAATAATGGTGGATGTCAGATGTTTGCTCACTCTTGAGTTTGTTTGTATGATGACTGACCAATGGAGGGGTGGCGTCAAGAGACCATGGAGGAGTTCACACGCTGAGGTCTGTGAGCTGCTCCAAACAGTAAGGTTTCCTTCTACTAAGTAGGAGAAGTCTGGTTTGTTTGCTCTAGGTTTCACCATGTAGAAAGTTTGTGAAGCAGAGCTCTCCGGCATGGATGCCTGGAAAGCACACCTCCATTGACCATTGCCACTGAGGAACATGGCAGGTTCGATCTGGTGGCTCTGGGGTTAAGTACCAAGGCCTTGCGTTGACATGGAATCTCTTACAGATGAGCCACAATGCTGGTTTATTACCAATGAGATCTTAGAATGTGCTGGTTGCTAAGGTGCCATGCAGGATTCTCCTACCCTGAGGGTTTGGCACAGGTCAAAGAGCACGGTATCCTTCTCGAGACAGGAGACGTTCTGTTGTGTGGCTCAGGGACTACATGATGTGTAATAAATTGGTATTCCAGAACAGGCCCCAGAGAACAGATGCCTGAAAACCTAAAGGGGTTCCATTGAGGGCCTAGGGGCATTTCAGGTTCAATCTTCTAACTCACCATCATTGACTTGGCTGTCTCCCTGGATGTAGGTGATCAGGGTGTTTCAGACTGCATGTTTCCATCCAGAGTGGCTGGCAATATTGGGGTGGGCTCAGGGGCCTTACAGGTTTCTCCTAATCTGGAAGGTTTGGGCAACTCTGATATGCAAAGTGTCCTTGGCGATGGCAGCAAGAGTTCTGTGGTGTGGCTCCAGAGATCCCATTCTGGTGGGCATGTGAGCCATGGTTTTATGAGAGAATCTGGAAACACAAATTTGGGTTAGCGATTTGTGATGATGTGATCACAGGCCCAATGCATAGACCTGGACACAGTTCGTCAGGAACTTTAATTAGGGTGACTGGAAGGTAGTAGAACAGGCTTTTCCTTCCAGATTTTCTGTCCAGGGTTGCCTCGGAACCTCGGAATGCAGGTGTGGCCTCATTGTTCCATGGGAGACTTTTCTCTCTATGGATCCCGGCGGCTCTCCATAGATTTTTTGCTTTTTCGGGGAAGGGAAGAGTGCTGTTTTCCATCTTGGGTGCCCCAAAACAGGGATTCCAGAGACGGGCAATAGTTCTGGGTGTCTGGGACATCCCACCAAGGTTTATGATTTTGGCCTGGAGTCATACCATTGATGCAATGCGGGATTATGTTGGTGCAACCGAGAGGGATTTTTTGAAAGCATGCTCAGGTTGAGGGTCACAATGCCTGTTTGTGCCCAGGGTGGCCCTCAGGAGTGGGCGTGGTCTCATTGGTCTTGTAACTTGCTCCCCCTTTGAGGGTAGGAAACCCATCCGAACTGCCAGGTTTATTGCCATAGGGAAAGAGGAGTTCTCTATTGTGCTTCAGGTTGCCCCATTGGCACGGATTTTAGCAAAGGTCTTGGGACAGGTGCCTGAATACCAAGGATGGGTAGAGATGACGTACTGGGGTCATGGCAATCCCAAATTCTAGATGTGGGGTGCACTCTCTGGAGACTGAAACTAGGTCAGTGCTCAGGCCATGTCAGACACAGAACTAGTGGCCAGGGCAACCTATAAATCGGGGTTCCCTCAAGGGCCGAGCAGATTGTTCCTCATGTGGGGTTTCTGGCCAGACTCACCAGGCACTTCTTTCTATAGGGAAAGCAGAATGCTTCTCCAGAATTCCCTCTCAAGAGGGCTTGGGGACCAGTCGGGTGAGGATGGAATTGTAAACACAAGCTGCATTCAATTCAGTGCCAAGTGGAAGGAAGTTTCTATTTGCAGTGGCTATACAAGATATCCAGCACCTGAGTAAGGGCGGGTGTCAGATATTTGTTCACACTAGAGTTTTTGTCTTTGATGACTGACAAATGGAGGGGTGGCATCAAGATTCCATGGAGGGGTTTTCACGTTGAGACTTATGAGCTGCTCCAAACAGCAAAGTTTCGTTCTACTGGACAGGTGGAGTCTGGTTTATTTGCTCCAGGGTCCCCCATGTGGAAACTTTGGGTAGCAGAGTTCTACCGCATGGATGCCTGGAAAGCTCAACTCCATTGACCATTGCAGCAGAGGAACATGGCAGGTTCGTTCTGGTGTCTCTGGAGCGAAGTACCAAGTCCTTGAGTTGACATGGAATCTCTTGCAGATGTGCTGCAATGTTGGCATGTTATCAGAGAGATAACAGAATGTGCTGGTAGCTAAAGTTCTGTGCAGGATTCTACTACCCTGGGCTTTGACACAGATGGAAGGGCACGGTTTCCTTCTGGGGACAGGAGATGTTCTGTTGTGTTCCCCAGGGCCCACATGTTGTATCATAAGTTCGCATTCCATAAAGGCCTCAAGGGACAGATGTCTGAAAACTGAATATAGGATTCCAAGAATGTCCTATGGGCATGTTAGGTTCACTATTCTGACTCAGGACCATTGAATTGGCTGTCTGCCTGGAGGTAGGTCATCAGGGTGTTTCAGACTGCACATTTGCGTTCAGACCGGCTGCCAATACTGGGGTAGGCTCAGGGGCCTTGCAGGTTTCTCCTAATCTAGAAGGTTTGGGCAACTGTGACGAGCACAGTTTCCTTGGGGATGACAGGGACTGTCCTGTGGTATGGATCCAGAGACCCCATCCTGGAGGGCATGTGTGCCATGGTTTAGGTAGAGATCTGCAAACCCAAATTTGGATTAGGGTGAGTGGCGAGGTGATCGCAGGCCCAATGCATATTCTTGGAGTGATCTCCTCTGGAATTGCAAGTAGGGTGACTGGGTGGCGGTAGCAGAGGCTTTTCTCTCTGGATTGTGTGTCAAGGAAGGCCTCGGAATGCAGGCGTGTTCTCAGGGGTCCATGGGAGACATTTCCTCTAAGGATCCTGGAGGCTCCCCATAGTTTCATGGCCTTTTCAGAAAAGGGGAGAGTGCTGTTTTCCATCTTAGGTGTGCCCCAAAACATCCATTCAAGAGCCAGGCTCTGGGTCTGGGTGCCTGGACAATCACACAAAGTGTTATGATTTGGGTCTGGGGCATACCAGGCCTGCAATGCAGGATCCTGGTGGTGCCACTGAAAGGACTTGTTTGAAAGCATGCTCAGGCTGAGGGTCACAATGCCTGTTTGTGCCCAGGTCAGCCCTCATGATTGGGGTTTCCTGAGGCACCAATCAGAACAAATCTCGTCTACACATGGGAAACGTGCTTTTTGGTGCTGTGTCATAACCTCCAGTTAGGGGAAACCTTCAGGTCCCTAGAGCTACCGCCCAATTCCAAGGTCTCCATGGACACAAACCCACATTATGACCCATTCTCAGAAGAGTCCATTTCAACACAGCCCAGACGGTTTCTCCCCCAGAGGCAGCGGTTCGAACCTGCCTTGTCGCTAGGATCTCAATTCAGCTTTGCAGAGTGTTCCTGTCATGCCACCGCTGGGAAACCTAAGCCTAACTTGTGTTCTTAGACTTCCGTCCTCAAACTCCTGGCCCACAAGCCCTCAAGTTGGGAATTCTGGAGACACAATGCAGCACTCTGCCTGCTCTCCAGAAGAGAAACATTGCCCTATGGGGCTACCCAGAAATGCCAAATGAGGATCAACCTGCACGCCACTCGACTGTACCCCAATTATACAGTCTAGCCTGGGCACTAATGCCCTGTCTGACACAGCCTGAGCCCAGACCTTCCGACTGGCACTGAGCACATTTGACCCGCCAGGCCTTAGTTTGTCATCTCTTCCCAACCTAGGTTTTCAGGCTTCAGAATCTAGACCTTATATCCACTCACTGCCAAGTGAGTACACCAAGCGGTGTACGTGATGTAGAAATCAGAACTCGTCCTTCCCCACAGCCAGAAACTTTGTGGTTGTCATGTTGTCCAACGTTCAGTATAGGAGAATCCATCATGGCCCATGAGGCCCCGCCCATGCTTGAGGCTGCATTGGGCACAAACACACATTGGGACCCTCAGCCTGAGCCCTGTACTCAAGTAAACCCTCTCCAGGGATGGACCAAAAGACTGTATATGGGCTTGCCATGCCCCTAATCCCCCAATCTTAACCAGAGCTCGAGAAGTCAAGTCACCCCTACTCAGTGCTCTTTTATGGAATCCCTCTTTGGTGGGACACATAAGGTAAATAAAAAAATATAGAGAAAGGACTCCTATAATCCAAAGAGTGACCCCAAACACTTGGAATCTGGCCAAATCCCCAGAAAGAAAAACTCGTCCATGGCCGATGATGACAGCCCAACATTCCCCGGCCACCGTTGACGCAAAATCTGGAGACAAAAGCCTGAAAAGGTGCCTCACACTCGCCCCTCGATCATAGCCCGAAAAATTCTCATCGAGGTCTGTAAATCAGTCCTGCCATACCTCTGTCCCCAAACCTAAGCCGAGTTTGTGTTTTCAGACTTCTGTCCCCACAGTCCTGGCCCACACACCCTCCAGGCTAGGGCCTCTGGAGCCACACCTCAGGACTGTGTCTGTACTCTCCAAGGGAATTCTGCTCCTTCCTTTGGACACAACCTGACAGATTCGGAGAAACCTCCAAAGTCCCCGAGGCCATCCCAATAGTGTCGGCCACCCAGGACAAATAGGGGTGATATGTCACAAGCTGCGCAACTACCTCCACTCAGACTCGTAAACATATATCCCCAGAGAAGAAGATTGAACCGGAAAGGCACCTAGGCCCTAATAGGATACATTGATTTGATTTCCAGGCATCTCTCCTCAGAGGCCTGGTTTCCAATACAAGCATATGTGGGTTTTCGGAGGTATCAATCAGAACAAACCTCGTCTCCACATGGGACACTTGCTCTTTGGAGCTATGCAAAACCTCCAGTTAGGAGAAACCTTTAGGCACACCGAGCCACTGTCGCATTCCAACGTCTCCACGGACACAAACTCACATTATGACCCATCCTCAGGAGAGCCCATTTCACCTCAGCCCCCTCGGTTGCTCCCCCAGAGACAGTGATAGAACCTGCATTATCGCAAGTAGATAAGTGGAATGCCAGTCGGGCTGCGTCATTCCGTAATGGACGTCCTGGGGCCATCAGACAGGTCTGGACTTTCTTGCAGAAGGAATCCTTGGGGATTGGAGCATCTCACTACTCCAATCTTGGAAAAACCACCATGGCCTCATGATGTGACTGCCCCTTAATAAAGGGGAGAAATGGACAGAAACTCCAACCTGAGCCAAAGTCTGATCCTTGCCCTGACTTCATATCCACGAAATCTCGATTCAGCTCAGCAGAGTGTGCCTGACGCGCCCTCTCTTTGAAATCTATGCCTAGCTTGTGTTCTCAGACTTTGTCCTCACCCTCCTGGGCCACAAGCCCTCCAGTTTGGGAATTCTGGAGCCACAATGCAGTTTTCTTCTGCCCTCCAGAAGAAAAACGTTGCCCTATGGGGCTACCCAGAAAACCCAAATGAGGATCCAAATGCACGCCACACGACTGCACCCCAATTGTATAATCTACCCTTGGCACTAATGCACTGTGTGATACAGCCTGAGCCCAGACTTCCCAACAGACACCCAGACAGCTGGGGCCACAACTCAGGACTGTGCCTGCCCTCTCCAAGGGAATTCTGCCCATTCCATTGGCCACAGCCCTAAAGATTAGGAGAAACCTCCAAAGACCCCAAGACCATACCAATAGTATAGTCCTCCCAGGAGAAACAGGGGCGATCTGATACAAGCTGAGCAATGCCAGCCAATCAGGACCATAGACAGATGTTCCCAGAGAAGAAGATTGAAGTGGAAAGACCCCTAGGCCATAATTGGATCCATTGTTTTGGTTTCTAGGCATTTCTCCTCAGAGTCCTGGTTCCCAATACCTGCTTATGGGGGTTCCTGAGGCAATAATCAGAACAAATCTCGTCTCCTCATGGGAAACTTGCTCTTTGGAGCTGTGTCAATACCTCCGGTTATGAGAATCCTGCAGGGCGCTTATGGCACTGCCCCATTCCAAGGTCTCCGTGGACACAAACCCACATTATTACCGATCCTCAGGAGAGTCCATTTCAACTCATCCCCCTCGGTTTCTCCCCCAGAGACAGCAGACCGAACCTGCCTTGTTGCTAGGAGACAACTGGAATGAGAGTTGGGCTTCCCAGGCATCCATCATTAGAACCCTGTTCATGAGAAGTTCTCTATGGGACATCCTGGATCCACCCAACATGTCTCGACTGTCCCACAGAAGGAATTCTTGCGGTTTGGAGCATCAGACAATCCCACCGTGGGAAAACCTCTATTGCCTCATGATGACCCCCCCACTTTCATTAAGGGGGATCATGGACAGAAACTCCAACCTAGGCCAACATCTGAAACTGCCCTGGCTTCAGATGCACGTGATCTCGATTCAGTTCTGCCGAGTGTACCTGCTGTGCCCATGCCTCAAAACCTAAGCCTAGCTTGTGTTCTCAGACTTCTGTCCTCATAGTCCTGATCCACAAGCCCTCTAGTTTGGCATTTCAGAAACACAATGCAGCACTCTGCCTGCCCTCCAGAAAAAAAAAAAAAAATGTTGCCCTATATGGCTACCCAGAAACGACAAATAAATATCAACCTGCAAGCCACTTGACTGTAGCCCAATTATACAGTCTACCTGGGCAATGAACCCCAGTCTGACACAGCCTGAGGCCGGACCACCCAACCGACACCCAGACAGCTGGCCTCATACTGAGCATATAGGACACGCCATGGCTTTAGGTTGTCATCTCTTCCCAACCTCGGTTTTCAGGCTTCTGAACCTAGACCATGTCTCCACTCACTGAGCAGGGTTGAACTTGATGCAGAAATCAGAACTTTTCCTCTCCCATGGCCAGAAATCTTGTGGTTGGCATGTTGTCCATCACTCAGTGTGGGAGAACCCAGCATGGCAAATGAGGCACGCCCATGCTTCAGGGCCGCAATGGGCACAAACACATATTGGGACCCTCAGCGTGATCCCTGTCCTCAAGTAAAGCCTCACAGTGACTGGACCAAGAGCTCGCATATAGGGCATGCCATGTCCCTAGTCCCCCAATCTTAACCAGAGTTCGAGAGGTCTAGATACCCCTACTCAGGGTTGTGCTCTGGAATCCCTCTTTGGTGGGACACCTGAGGTAAAAAAAAATACAGAAAGAATCCTCCCATAGACAGAATGACCCCAAACACATGGGATTGAGCCAAATCCACAGAGAGAAAGACTCTCCATGGCCCATAAGGCCACCTCAACAGTCCACGGGTACCATTGACACAAAATCCAGAGACAAAAGCCTGAGCAATCGCCTCACACTCGCCCTTTGTTCATAGCCCAAAAAATTCTCCTCACAGTCTGTAGATCAGGCCTATCATACTTACGTCCCCACCTAAGCCGAGTTTATGTTTTCAGAATTCTGTCCTTACAGTCCTGGCTCACACACCCTCGAGGCTGGGCCTCTGGAGCCACACCTCAAGACTGTGCCTCTCCATGGGAATTCTGCCCATTCCATTGGCCACAACCCTAAAGATTAGGAGAAACCTAAAAAGTCCCTGAGTCATCCCAATAGTGTTGGCAGCCCAAGACAAACAGGGGTTATCTGTCACAAGCTGAGCAAAGACCTCCACTCAGACCCATAGACAGATATCCCCAGAGAAGAAGATTGAACCGGACAGGCACCCAGGCCCTAATCGGATCCATTGGTTTTGTTTCAAGGCATCTCTCCTCAGAGACCTGGTTTCCAATACCAGCATAGAGGTTTTTGCAGAGGTACCAATCAGAACAAATCTTGTCTCCACACGGGAAACTTGCTCTTTGGAGCTCTGTCAAAACCTCCAGTTAAAAAAAAAACAAAAACAAAAACAAAAACAAACAAACAAAAAAAAAAAAACAAAAACAAAAAAACCCTCCAGTTAAGAGAAACCTTCAGGTTCCCGGAGCCACCTCCCCATTCCAAGGTCTCAATGGACACAAAGCCACATTATGACCCATCCTCAGGAGAGTCTATTTCAACACACCCTCCTCGGTTGCTCTCCCAGTGTCAACAGATCAAACCTGCCTTGTTGCAAGGAGACAGAATGCGAGGTGGGCTGCCCAAGATTCCATCTATTGAACCCTGCTTTGGTGTCCTTCCGTATGGAATGTCATGGAGCCATCTGACAGGTCTCAACTGTCCCTCAGGAGGAATCCTTGGGGATTGGAGCATCTCACTACGCCAATCTTGGGAAAACCACCATGGCCTCATGATGCCTCCCCCCTTCATGAATTGGGGAAATGGACAGAAACTCCAACCTGAGCAAAAGTGTGATACTTGCCGTGACTTCATATGCACGAGATCTCGATTCAGCTCAGCAGAGTGTGCCTGCCGTGCCCTCGCTCCGAAACCTACGCCTACCTTGTGTTCTCAGACTTCCGTCATCACATGCCTGGGCCACAAGCCCTCCAGTTTGGGAATTCTGGAGCCACAATGCAGCACTCTGCTTGCCCTCCAGAAGAGCAACGTTGCTCTATGGGGTTATCCAGAAACCCCAAGTGAGGATCAACCTGCATGCCACTCAACTGTACCCCAATTGTACAGTTTACCCTGCACACAAATGCACTGCCTGACACAGCCTGAGCCCAGAACTCCTGACTGACACCCGCATAGCTGGGGCCACACCTCAGGATTGTGCATGCCCTCTCCAAGGGAATTCTGCCCATTCCATTGGCCACAACCCTACAGATTAGTAGAAACCTCCAAAAACCCTGAGACCATACCAATAGTGTAGGACTCCCGGAAGAAACGGGTGATCTGATGCAAGCTGAGCAACAACCTCCACTCAGAACCGTAGACAGATGTTCCCAGAGAAGAAGATTGAAGGAGACAGGCCCCTAGGCCCTAATTGGATCCATTGCTTTGGTTTCCAGGCATCTCTCCTCAGAGGCCTGGTTTCCAATACCAGCTTATGGGGTTTCCTGAGGCAACATCAGAACAAATCTCGTCTCCACACAGGAAACTTGCTCTTTGGAGCTGTGTCAATACCTCCAGTTAGGAGAATCCTTCAGGGCACCGAACCCACTGCCCCATTCCAAGGTCTCCATGGACACCAACCCACATTAAGACTAATCCTCAGGAAAGTCCATTTCAACTCAGCCCCCTCGGATGCTCCCCCAGAGCCAGGAGATCGAACCTGCCTTGTTGCTAAGATACAATTGGAAAGCGTGTTGGGCTGCCCAGGCATCCATCAATAGAACCCTGCTCTTGATAAGTTCCTTATGGGATGTCCTGGATCTATCCAACTGGTCTCTACTGTACCACAGAAGGAATCTTTGCGGTTTGGAGAATCGAACAATCCCACCATGGGAAAAATTCCATTGCCTCCTGATGCACTCCCACTTTCATTAAAGGGCCATAATGGACAGAAACTCCAACCTGAGCCAACGTCTGATTTTCCCTGATTTCAGATCCATGAGATCTCGATTCAGCTCTTCAGAGGGTGCCTGACCTCAAGTCTAAGCCAAGCTTGTGTTCTCAGACTTCCATTTTCACACTCCTGGCCCAGAAGCCCTACAATTTGGGAATACTAGAGCCATAATAAAGCACTCTGCCTGCCCTCTAGAAGAGAAACGTTGCTTGCTGGTGATACCCTGAAACCCCAAATGGGGATCAACTGGCACGTCTCTTGACTGTACTCCAATTATACACTCTAGCCTGGGTACTAATGCCCTGACTGACAAAGTCTGAGCCCGGAATTCATGACCTACACAGACTACTGGCCACACACTGAGCACATCAGACCCGCGATGGTCTTAGGTTATCATCTCTTCCCAACCTCGGTTTTCAAGATTCAGAACCTAGACCTTATCTCCAATCACTGGCCAGTGCTGAACGTGATGCAGAAATCAGAACTCCTCGTTCCCAATGGCCAGAAACCTTGTGGTTGGCATGTTATCCAACGTTCAGTGTAGGAGAAAACAGCGTGGCCCATGAGGACCCACCCATGCTTGAGGGCCACCATGGGCACAAACACACATTTTGACCCTCCCCATCAGCCCTATCCTCAAGTAAAGCCTCTCAGGGACTGGACCAAGTGTTCGGATATGGGGCTTGCCATACCCTGGTATCCCCATCTTAACCAGAGCTCAAAATGTCTAGTCACCCCTACTCAGGGCTCTTCTCTGGAATCCATCTTTTTTGGGACACCAAAGGTAAAAAAAAAAAAAAAAATACAGAAAGGACTCCTCCCATGTGGATGACTGACACCAAACACTTGGGATAGGGCCAAATCCCCAGAATGAAAGACTCGTCCATGGTCCATGAGGCCAGCTCGACATTCCTCGGCCACAGTTGACACAAAATTCAGAGACAAAAGCCTGAGCAAGTGCCTCACACTCGCCCTTTGTTCATAGCCTGAAAAATTTTCCTAATGGTCAGTAGATCAGGTCTGTCATACATAAGTCCCCAAACCTAAGCCAAGTTCGTGTTTTCAGTCTTCTGTCCCCACAGTCCTGGCCCACACACCCTCTAGGCTGGGGCCCCTCAAACCACACCTCAGGACTGTGCCTGCGCTCTCCAGGGGAATTCTGCCCATTCCATTGGCCACAACCCTAAAGATTAGGAGAAACCTAAAAAGTCCCTGAAACCATCCCAATAGTTTAGGCCGCCCAGGACAAACAGGGGCGATGTATCAGAAGCTGAGCCACAACCTCCATTCAGACCCATAGACAGATATCCCCAAAGAAGAAGATTGAACTGGACAGGTGCCTAGTCCCTAATCGGATTCATTGCTTTTGTTACCAGACATCTCTCCTCAGAGACCTGGTTTCCAATACCAGCATATAGATTTTTCCAGAAGTACCATTCAGAACAAATCTCGTCTCCACACGGGAAAATTGCTCTTTGGAGCTGTGTCAAAACCTCCAGTTAAGAGAAACATTCAGGTTCCCGGAGCCACCGCCCCATTCCAAGATCTCAATGGACACAAACCCACACTATGATCCATCCTCAGGAGAGTCTATATCAAAACACCCTCCTCGGTTGCTCTCCCCGAGTCAACAAATTGAACCTGCCTTGTCACAAGGAGAAAATAGGAATGTGAGTCGGGCTCTCCAAGCATCCATTCTTAGAACCCTGCTCTGGCATTGTTCCGTATGGGACGTCCTGGAGCCATCTGACAGGTCTCGACTGTCCCGCAGAAGGAATCCTTCCCGATTGGAGCATCTCAGAACTCCCATCGTGGGAAAACCTCCATAGCCCCATGATGCCCCCCACCTTCATGAAGGGGCCGTCCTGAACAGAAACTCCAACCTGAGCCTATGTCTGATCCTCGACCTGACCTGAAATGCACGAGATCTTGATTTAGCTCTGCAGTGTGCCTGCCATGCCCTTGCCCTGAAACCTAAGCCTAGCTTTTGTCTCAGAATTTTTATTTACAATTCTGGCCCACAAGCCCTCCAGTTTGGGAATTCTGGAGTCACAGTGTAGCACTATGCCTGCCCTACAGAAGAAAAACTTTGCCCTATGGGCTACCCAGAAACGTCAAATGCGAATCAACCTGCACGCCACTCAACTGTACTCCAATTACAGAGTCTACCCTGGGCACTAATGCCCTGTCTGACACAGCCTGAGCCCGGACCTCCAGACCGACACCCAGACAGCTTGGGTCACAGTCAGGACTGCGCCTGCCCTCTCCTAGGGAATTCTTACCATTTCATTTCCCAGAACCCTACAGATTAGGAGAAACCTCAGAAGTCCCCAAGACCAGCCAAATAGTGTTGGCCTACCAGGACAAACAAGGGCGATCTGACACAAACTGAGCAATGACCTCCACTCAGAACCCTAGACAGATGTTCTCAGAGGAGAATATTGAAGCGGACAGGCCCCTAGGCCCTAAGCAGGATCCATTGCTTTGGATTCCAGCATCTTTTCTCAGAGGCCTGGTTTCCAATACCAGTTTATGGGAGTTCCTAAGGAACCAGTCAGAACAAATCTCGTCTCCACATGGAAAACTTGATCTTTGGAGCTGTCTCAAAACCTCAGGTTAGGAAAATCCTTCAGGGCACTAGAGCCACTGCCCCCATTCCCAGGTCTCCATGGACACAAACCCACATTATGACCGATTCTCAGGAGAGTCCATTTCAATTCAGCCCCCTCGGTTGTTCTCCCAGTGCCAGCAGATCGAACCTGCCTTGTCACTCGGATACAATTGGAATGCGAGTTGGGCTGCCCAGGCATCCATCGTTAGAACCCTGCTCTTGAGATGTTCCGTATGAAACGTCGTGGATCCATCCAACAGGTCTCGACTCTCCCACAGAAGGAATCCTTGCGGTTTAGAGCATCAGACAATCCCACTGTGGGCAAACCTCCATGGCCTTGTGATGCCCCCTAACCTTCATGTCAGGGAAATCATGAACAGAAACTCCAAAATAAGCCAACGTCTGATCCTTGCCCTGACTTCAGATGCACGAGACCTCGATTCAGCTCTGCAGAGTGTGCCTGCCATGCCCTTGCTGTGAAACCTAGGCCAAACTTGTGTTCTCAGAATTCCATCCTCAAATTCCTGGCCCACAAGCCCTCAAGTTGGGAATTCTGGAGACACAATGCAACACTCTGCCTGCCATCCAGAAGAAAAATGTTGCCCTATGGTGCTACCCAGAAATGCCAAATGAGGATCAACCTGCACGCCACTCGACTGTACCCCAATTATACAGTCCAGCCTGGGCAGTAATGCCCAGTCTGACAAAGTCTGAGCCCAGACCTTGTGACCAACACCCAGACAGTTGATCACACACTGAGAACCTCAGCACGCCATGGCCTTATGTTGTCATGTCTTCCGAACCTCTGTTTTCAGGCTTCAGAACCTAGACCTTATCTCCACTCACTGCCAAGCAGTGTACGTGATGTAGAAATCACAACTTCTCCTTCCCCATGGCCAGAAACATTGTGGTTGGCATGTTGTCCAACTTTCAGTGTAGGAGATACCAGCGTGGCCTATGAGGCCCCAGCCATGCTTGAGGGCTGCGATGGTCACAAACAGACATTGGGACCCTCAGCAGGAGCCCTGTCCTCAAGTAAAGGCTCTCAGGGGCTGGACCAAGAGCCCGCATATGGGGCTTGCCATGCCCCTAGTCCCCCAATCTTAACCAGAGCTCGAGAAGTCTAGTCACCCCTACTCAGAGCTCTTCTCCAGATTCCCTCTTTGGTGGGACACATGAGGTTAAAAAAGAAATAGAGAAAGGACTCTTACCATCCAAAGAATGACCCCAAACACTTGGAATTGGGCCAAATCCTCAGAGAGAAAAACTCGTCCCTGGCCGATGAGGCCAGCCCGACATTCAATGGCCACCATTGACACAAAATACGGAGACAGAAGCCTGAAAAAGCGCCTCACACTCGCCCTTTATTCATAGCCCGAAAATTTCTCCTCACGGTCTGTTGATTGGGCCTGCCATACCTATGTCCCCACCTAAGACGTGTTTGTGTTTTCAGGCTTCTGTCTCCACTATCCTGGGCCACACACCCTCAATTCTGGGGCCCCGATAGCCACACCTCAGGACTGTGCCTGGCCTCTCCAAGGGAATTCTGCTCATTCCTTTGGACAGAGCCCTACAGAATAGGAGAATCCTTCAATGTTCCTGAGTCCATCCCAATAGTGTAGGACGTCCAGGACAAACACGGGAGATCTGACACAAGTTGAGCCACTACCTCCACTCAGACCCATAGACAGATATGCCCATAGAAGAAGATTGAACCGGACAGGCACCTAGGCCCTAATCGAATCCATTGCTTTTGTTTCCAGGCATCACTCCTCAGAGGCCTGGATTTCAATACAAGCATATCGGGGTTTCCGGAGGTACCAATCAAAACAAATATCATCGAGGTGGGAGCAGGGGGGGACAAGATGGCGGGGTACTAGGAAGAGGCGTCTTTTCAGCTGGTACCCCAAAGTGAGCTGATTACCTACCAAAGAACTCTGATCACCCATGAAATCAGCCTGAGATCAGAATTATACACGTCTGGATCTCTACAGGGGCAGAAGACGCCAGTGAGCAGGTAAAGCGGAATGGGAACAGCGGACTGATATCGGAAGATAAACAAAAGGGGGAGGGAGCCACCAGAGGCGACCGGTGCAAAAGTAATACCCCGATACGAGCGAGAGTGCCCTGCGTCTGGGGACCAGCATTAACTCGGAGACTGGTTGAAAGCACTCCAAAAGAGCAAAGGATCGCGGGGGCAAACTGTGGGAATCGGGGCGGCTAGGGACAGGGGCTTGAGTCCCCGGTCCCAGACGGCCTCCCCGGCGCGGAGGCAGAGAGAGTGCGGCGGAGAAACCGGCTCCTGGTCCCTAAGCCGCCAGCGTGCCCCAGAGTGCGGGGTTCCGGCTCCTGTGAGGGGATGGGAGCCGGTCTGCAGAACGCGCGCTAGCCCTACCACAAAGCTTGAGATGCGCGTGCACGTCGCTCCAGCTCTCCTGGGTTTCTAAGGCCCTGGGGCGCTTCTTGACCCGGGCCATTGTTTCAAAGTCTAAGCCTCGCGCCCGCGAAACTCTTCCCCGGACAGAGGCGCGCAAAAGCCCAGCCTGCGGCTTACGGACCAGCGCCCCGTTCTCAGTGCCCCAGACGCGCGCCCGACCCACAGCCGCCTCTGAAAAGAGGTGCGCGCAAACCGGGCACTCCCAGCCCCGGCCAGCGGCAAAATCTCAGTGTGCGATCGCTGCTTGGAACCTCTCTGGCGGTCAGGAGCTCCCAGACAGCCGCCACTGCCTTGGCTTTGGGGACGAGCAAAAGATCCTGCGCCCCCAGGGTCTTTAACTTGGAACCTGCACTGCCAGCATCCAAGGGGGAATTTATTCAGCTTCTGCACCCAGACTGAGGCTTCTGAGACGGAGATCAGGAAGTGTTCCAGGGTGCACCTTGACTGCACCAGAGTTGATACATCCAGCTACATCTGTTCAGTCTTCTCCCACCAAAATGACTAGGAGGAGGAATGCCCAACAGAAGAAAAATACAGAGGATGGACCTTCCGCAACAGAGCTAACGGCTATCAACATAGACAATATGTCGGAAAGAGAATTCAGGCTAACAATTATCCAGGCAATAGCTAGGTTGGAGAAAGCCATGGATGACCAAACAGAATTGATTAGAGCCGAACTGAAAGCGACCAGACAGGATGTTCACAATGTTAGGGCGGAGCTTAAAGCTACCAGGGAGGAGGTCCACAATGCTCTCAATGAGTTCCAATCCAATCTAAACTCTCTCAAAGCTAGGGTAACTGAGACAGAAGATAGAATTAGTGATCTGGAAGACAAACAGATAGAGAGAAAGGATCAGGAGGAAGCCTGGAACAAACAGCTTAGATCCCACGAAAGCAGAATTAGGGAAATAAGTGATGCCATGAAGCGTTCCAACGTCAGAATTATTGGAATTCCCGAAGGGGAGGAGAAAGAAAGAAGTCTAGAAGATGTCGTGGAACAAGTCCTTCATGAAAACTTTCCGAATCTCGCGAATGAAACCAGCGTTCATGTACTAGAGGCTGAACGGTCTCCACCCAAGATTATACACTCCAAAAAAACATCACGACACCTGATAGTCAAATTGAGAAATTATAATTGTAGGTATAATCTCTTGAAAGCTGCCAGGGCAAAGAGGCTCCTTACTTACAGAGGGAAGCCCATCAGAATAACGTCAGACCTGTCCACAGAGACCTGGCAAGCCAGAAGAGGCTGGCAAGATATATTCAGGGCACTAAATGAGAAGAACATGCAGCCAAGAATACTTTATCCAGCAAGACTGACATTCAAAATGGATGGAGAGATAAAGAGTTTCCAAGACCGGCAAGACTTAAAAGACTATGCAACCACCAAGCCGATACTGCAGGAAATATTAAGGGGGGTTCTATAAAAGAGGAAAAATCCCAAGAATAGCATTGAACAGAAATATAGAGACAGTCTACAGAAAGAAAGACTTCAAAGGTAACTCGATGTCAATAAAAACGTATCTATCAATAATCACTCTCAATGTGAATGGCCTCAATGCACCCATAAAACGGCACAGGGTTGCAGATTGGATAAAACGACAGGACCCATCCATATGCTGTCTACAAGAGACCCATTTTGAACCTAAAGATACACGCAGACTGAAAGTGAAGGGGTGGAGAAGCATCTTTCATGCCAATGGGACTCAAAAGAAGGCTGGGGTAGCGATTCTCATATCAGATAAATTAGACTTCAAACTAAAGACTGTAGTCAGAGATACAGAAGGACACTACATAATCCTTAAAGGGACTATCCACCAAGATGATGTAACAATTGTAAATATCTATGCTCCCAATATGGGAGCAGCCAATTACTTAAGAAAACTGTTAATCAAGATAAAGAGTCATATTGATATGAATACACTAATCGTAGGTGATCTTAACACGCCTCTTTCAGAATTAGACAGATCATCGAAGCAGAAAATCAATAAAGAAACAAGAGCATTGAACGACACATTGGACCAGATGGACCTCATAGATATATACAGAACATTCCACCCTAAAACAGCAGAATACTCATTCTTCTCAAGTGCACACGGAACCTTCTCCAGAATAGACCACATACTGGGTCACAAATCAGGACTCAGCCGATACCAAAAGACTGAGATTATTCCCTGCATATTCTCAGATCACAATGCTTTGAAACTGGAGCTCAATCACAAGGAAAAGTTCCGAAGGAACTCAAACACCTGGAAGCTAAAGACCACCTTGCTTAAGAATGCTTGGATCAACCAGGAGATCAAAGAAGAACTGAAACAATTCATGGAAACCAATGAGAATGAAGACACTTCGGTCCAAAACCTATGGGATACAGCAAAGGCGGTCCTAAGGGGAAAATATATAGCCATCCAAGCCTTGCTCAAAAAAATTGAAAAATCCAGAACACACCAGCTGTCTCTACACCTTAAAGAACTGGAGGATCAACAACAAATCAAACCAACTCCACACATAAGAAGGGAAATCATCAAGATTAGAGCTGAGATCAATGAGGGAGAAACCAGAGATACAGTAGAACGTATCAATGAAACTAGAAGCTGGTTTTTTGAAAGAATCAATAAGATCAATAAGCCACTGGCTACACTAATCCAAAAGAAAAGAGAGAAATCCCAAATTCATAAAATTATGAATGAAAGGGGAGAGATCACAACTAACACCAAGGAAGTAGAAACAATCATCAGAAGTTACTACGAACAGTTATATGCCAATAAGCTTAGCAACCTTGATGAAATGGATGCATTCCTGGAAAAATATAAACTACCAAAATTGAACCAGGAAGAAATCGACAACCTGAATAGACCGATATCTAATAACGAGATTGAAGCAGTGATCAAAAATCTCCCAAAAACCAAGAGCCCAGGACCTGACGGATTCCCTGGGGAATTCTACCAAACATTCCAAGAAGAAATAACACCTATTCTCCTGAAGCTGTTTCAAAAAATTGAAGCAGAAGGAAAACTTCCAGACTCTTTCTATGAAGCCAGCATTACCCTGATCCCCAAACCAGGCAAGGACCATACCAAAAAGGAGAATTTCAGACCAATATCACTGATGAATATGGATGCTAAGATTCTCAACAAGATCCTAGCCAACAGGATCCAACAACACATTAAAAAGATTATCCACCATGATCAGGTGGGATTCATCCCTGGGCTACAAGGATGGTTCAACATTCGTAAATCAATCAATGTGATACAACAAATTAATAGGAGAAGAGAGAAGAACCACATGGTCCTCTCAATTGATGCAGAAAAAGCATTTGACAAAATCCAACATCCGTTCCTGATTAAAACGCTTCAAAGTATAGGGATAGAGGGAACATTCCTGAACCTCATCAAATCTATCTATGAAAGACCCACAGCAAATATCATCCTCAATGCGAAAAAGCTTGCAGCCTTCCCGTTGAGATCAGGAACAAGACAAGGATGCCCACTTTCACCACTCTTGTTCAACATAGTATTAGAAGTCCTAGCAACAGCAATCAGACAACAGAGAGAAATAAAAGGTATCCAAATTGGTAATGAAGAAGTCAAACTCTCTCTCTTCGCAGATGACATGATTCTTTATATGGAAAACCCAAAAGACTCCACCCCCAAACTACTAGAACTCATACAGCAATTCAGCAGCGTGGCAGGATACAAAGTCAATGTGCAGAAATCAGTGGCTTTCTTATACACTAACAAGGAAAATACAGAAAGGGAAATTAGAGAATCGATTCCATTTACTATAGCACCAAGAACCATAAGATACCTGGGAATAAACCTAACTAAAGAGGTAAAGGATCTATACTTGAGGAACTATAGAACACTCATGAAAGAAATTGAAGAAGACACAAAAAGATGGAAGACCATTCCATGCTCTTGGATCGGAAGAATAAACATCGTTAAAATGTCTATACTGCCTAGAGCAATCTATACTTTTAATGCCATTCCGATCAAAATTCCACCGGCATTCTTCAAAGAGCTGGAGCAAATAATCCAAAAATTTGTATGGAATCAGAAGAGACCCCGAATCGCTAAGGAAACGTTGAAAAACAAAAATAAAGCTGGCGGCATCACCTTACCTGATTTCAAGCTTTATTACAAAGCTGTGATCACCAAGACAGCATGGTACTGGCATAAAAACAGACACATAGACCAGTGGAACAGAGTAGAGAGCCCTGATATGGACCCTCAACTCTATGGTCAATTAATCTTCGACAAAACAGGAAAAAATATACAGTGGAAAAAAGACAGTCTCTTCAATAAATGGTGCTGGGAAAACTGGACAGCTATATGTAGAAGAATGAAACTCGACCATTCTCTTACACCGTACACAAAGATCAACTCAAAATGGATAAAAGACCTCAACGTGAGACAGGAATCTATCAGAATCTTAGAGGAGAACATAGGCAGTAATCTCCTCGATATCAGCCACAGCAACTTCTTTCAAGATACGTCTCCAAAGGCAAAGGAAACAAAAGCGAAAATAGACTTCTGGGACTTCATCAAAATCAAAAGCTTCTGCACAGCAAAGGAAACAGTCAAAAAAACAAAGAGGCAACCCACGGAATGGGAGAAGATATTTGCAAATGACAGTACAGACAAAAGGTTGATATCCAGGATCTATAATGAACTCCTCAAACTCAACCCACACGAAACAGACAAACACATCAAAAAATGGGCAGAAGATATGAACAGACACTTCTCCAATCAAGAAATACAAATGGCTATCAGACACATGAAAAAATGCTCATCATCATTAGCCCTCAGGGAGATTCAAATTAAAACCACATTGAGATATCACTTTACACCAGTTAGAATGGCCAAAATCAACAAAACAGGAAACAACATGTGTTGGAGAGGATGTGGAGAAAGGGGAACCCTCTTACACTGTTGGTGGGAATGCAAGTTGGTGCAGCCTCTTTGGAGAACAGTGTGGAGATTCCTCAAGAAATTAAAAATAGAGCTTCCCTACGACCCTGCAATTGCACTCCTGGGTATTTACCCCAAAGATACAGATGTCGTGAAAAGAAGGGCCATCTGTACCCCAATGTTTATAGCAGCAATGGCCACAGTCGCCAAACTATGGAAAGAACCAAGATGCCCTTCAACGGATGAATGGATAAGGAAGATGTGGTCCATATACACTATGGAGTATTATGCCTCCATCAGAAAGGACGAATATCCAACTTTTGTAGCAACATGGACGGGACTGGAAGAGATTATGCTGAGTGAAATCAGTCAAGCAGAGAGAGTCAATTATCATATGGTTTCACTCATTTGTGGAGCATAACCAATAGCATGGAGGACAAGGGGCGTTAGAGAGTAGTAGGGAATTTGGGTAAATTGGAAGGGGAGGTGAACCATGAGAGACTATGGACTCTGAAAAACAGTCTGAGAGGTTTGAAGTGGCGGGGGGGTGGGAGGTTGGGGTACCAGGTGGTGGGTATTATAGAGGGCACAGCTTGCATGGAGCACTGGGTGTGGTGAAAAAATAATGAATACTGTTTTTCTGAAAATAAATAAATTGGAAAAAAAAAAAAAAACAAATATCATCTACAGATGGAAACTTTGCTCTATGGAGCTGTGTCAAAACCTCCCGTTAGAAGAAAGCTTCAGGTCACCAGAGCCGCCATCCCATTCCAGTGTCTCCATGGACGCAATCCCACATTATGACCCATCCTCAGGAGAGTCAATTTTAACTCAACCCCCTTGGTTTCTCCCCCAGAGCCAGCAGATCGAACCCGCCTTGTCTCTAGGAGACCATTGAAATGTGAGGCGGGCTCTTCAGGCTTCCATCCTTAGAACCCTGCTCTTGCGTCGTTCCTTATGGGACGTTCTGGAGCCATCCAACAAGTCTGGGCTGTCTCGCAGAAGGAATCCTTGTGCATGGAGCATCTCACAACTCCCATCATGGGAAAACTTTCCAGGCCACATGATACCCCTAATCTTCATGAAGGCGGATCATGGGCAGAAACCCCAACCTGAGCCAACTGCTGATCTTCACCTTGACTTCAGAAGCACGGGATCTCGATTCTGCTCTTCAGAGTGTGCCTGCCATGTCCGAGCACTGAAACTTAAACGTAGTTTGTGTTCTCAGACTTCCATCCTTACACTCCTGGCCCACAAGCCCTCCAGTTTGGGAATTCTGGAGCTACAATACAGTATTGTGCCTGCCCTCCAGAAGAAACACTTTATCCTATGGGGCTACACAGAAATCCCTAATGAGAATCAACCTGCACACAACTTGACTGTTCCACAGTAATACAGTCTACATTGGGCACTAATGCCTTCTCTGACACAGCCTGAGCCCGGATGTCCCGATTGACACCCAGACAGCTGGCCACACAATGAGCCCATGGCACCCGGCATGGCCTAAGGTCGTCATCTCTTCCCAACCTCAGTTTTCGGGATTCAGAGCCTAGACCTTATCTCCAATCACTGCCTAACGGTGAACATGATGCAGAAATCAGAATCCCTCCTTCCCCATGCCCAGAAACCTTTTGTCCGCATGTTGTCCAACGTTCAGTGTAGGAGAAACCAGCGTGGCCCATGAGGCCCCGGCCATGTTGAGGGCTGCTTTGGATACAAACACTCTTTGTGACGCTCAGCAATTTGACACAAGCTGAACAACTACCTCCACTTAGACCATAGACAGATGTTCCCAGAGAAGCAGATTGAACCAGACAGGACCCTAGGCCTTAGACTATGATTTCTTCCCAACCTGGGCTTTCAGACATCTGAACCTAGACATTATATCAAATCCCTCCACAGGTGGATAACTGAAGCACAAATCAGAAATCCTCCTTCCCCATATCTGTAAAGCTTGCTGTTGGCATGGAGTCATACCTTCAGGGTAGGAGAAACCTTCATAGCCCCTGAGGCCACGCCCAACCTTGAGTGCTGCCGTGGGCACAAACTCGCATTGTGACCCTCAGCATGAGCCCCATGTCGAAGTAATGCCTCTCAGGGGCTGGAACAAGAACCCGGATATGGGGTTTGCCAAGCCCCTATGCTCCCAATCCTCACCAGAGTTCGAGTTTTCCAGTCGCCTCTATCTGGGGCTCTGCTCTGGAATCCCTCTCTTGGAGAGACACCTGAGCCAGACAACAGGACTCCACCCTTTCCACAAAATGACCCCAAACTCTTGGGAGCTTGCCCAAATCCCCAGAGGAGACTCGTCCAAAGCCCCTAAGGCCACGTTACAATCCACAGCTATCCTGGACACAAAATCCAGAGACAAAAGCCTGAGGGACTGCCTCCCACTCACCCTTATCTCATTAGCCGAAGAGCTCCTTTAACGGTCTGTAGATATATCCTGCCATACCCTCTGCAACACATCTAAGCCAAATTTCTGTTTTCAGACTTCTGTGACCACGGCACGGATCCATACACCTTCCAGGCTAGGGCCTATGGAGCCACACTGAAGGACTTTGCTTGTCTTCTCCAAGGAAACTGTGCCCAATCCATTGGCCACAACCCTACAGATTAGGAGAAATTTCAAAGGTCCCGGAGGCCAACCCGATAGTGTAGGCTGCCCTGGACTAAGAGGGGCACTCTGACACTAGCTGAGCAACTATCTCCACTTAGACACTCAGACAGTGTCCCCAGAGACAAAAGATTGAAACGGACAGGTTTCTTGGCCCTAATCTGAGCCCTAGCTTTGGTTTCCAGGTGTCTTTCCTCAGAGGACTGGTTTCGAAGACCAGCATCTGGGGCTTTTATGAGACACCCAACAGAACCTCTCTCTCATCTCCACATGGGGAGCTTTCTTATTGGAGCTGTATCAAACCCTTCATGCAGGAGAATTCTGCATAGCCTCTGAGCCCCAGAACATTCCAAGGTCTCCATGGACACAAATTCACATTAGGACCCATCCTTAGGAGAGTCTATTTCAACTCAGTCCCCTATGTAACTCGGCCCAGAGCCAGCAGTTCAAACATGTCTTGTTGCAAAGAGCCAATGGGAATGTGATGTATGCTGTACAGGCATCCATCCTTCGAACCCTGCTCTCCAGTCCTTCCATATGGGACTTCCTGGAGCCATCCAAAAGGACTCGATTGTCCCACAGAAGGAAACTTTGTGGTTTGGAGCAACTCACAAACTCAGAACGGGAAAACCTCCTTAGCCTCAGGGGCTCCTGCTTCATGAAGGGGCCATCACGGACACAAACTCCAGCCTTAGCCAACGTTTGATCCTCACCCTGAATTCAGATGCAGGAGATCCAGATTCAGCCTTTGCAGAGTGGGCCTGTCATTTGCTTGGCCCCAAACCTCACCCTAGCTTGTGTTTTCAGACTTCTGTCCTCACAGCCCTGGCACACAAGCCTTCCCGATTGGGAATTCTGGGGCCACAACGGAGCACTCTGCCTGCCCACCAGAAGAAAAAAAAAATGTCTATGGCATTGCCCAGAAACCCCAAATGAGGATCAACCTGCTCAGCACTTGGCAACAACCCAATTGCATAGGCTACCCTAAGCACTAATGTTCTGCCTTTAATAGCCTGAACCCAGACATTCCAACAGACACCGAGACAGTTGGCCGCACACCCAGCACATCTGACCCGCCATGGCCTTAGGCCATCATCCCTTCCCAATCTGGGTATTCAGGCATCAGAACCAAGACCTTATGCCAATCCCTGCATGGGGGGAACCTGACGCGTGAGCCAGAACTCCTCCTTCCCCATGGCAAACAACCTGCTGTTGGCTGGAAGTAAAACCTTCAGTGTAGGAGAAATATGCATGGCCCATGAGGCTACGCCCATTTGAGGGCAGCCTTGGGCACACACACATACACACACACATTGTGACCCTCAGCGTGAGTCCCGTATTCATGTAACACCTCTCAGTGGCTGGACCAAGAGCTCGCATATGGGGTTTACCATGACCATAGGCCCCCAAGCCTAACAGGTGGTGGGTATTCCAGGTGTCAGTACCCACTGCTCTGCTCTAGAATCCCTCTAATGGGGGGGACACCTGAGGCAGAAATCAGGACTCCACCCTTCCCACAGAATGACCCCAAACTATAGGCAACTGGGCAAATCACCAGCGAGGGAATACTCTTCCTCGGCCCATGAGGCCAACCCTACAATAAATGGCCATGGTGTACACAACATCCAGAGACAAAAGCCGGAGCGACAGCATCCTACTCGCCACCCTTTCATAGCCCGAGGTGATCCCTTCACAGACTGTAGATGAGGCCTGCCATAACCTTGGTCCCAGACATCTGTCCCCACAGCCCTGGCCCACACAGCCTCCAGGCTGGGGCCTCTGGAGTCACACCACGGGACTGCCTGCTCTGTCCTAGGAAACTGTGCCCATTCCTTTGGCCACAACCATACAGAATAGGAGAAAACTCAAGGTCCTCGAGGACATCCCACTACTGTAAGCCGCCCTGGACAAACAGGGGTATTCTGACACAAGCTAAGCAACTACGTCCACACAGACACGCAGACAGATGTCCACAGAGATAGAAGACTGAACCGGACAGGACCTTAGGCCCTAATCTGAATTCCTGCTTTGGTTTTCAGTTGTCACTCCTCAGAGGCCTGGGTTTGAAGACCAGCATATGGGGCTTTCTTGAGGCACCAAACCGAATACCTCTCGTCTCCACATGGGAAGCTTCCTTGTTGGAGCTGTGTCAAACCCTTCTGGTTGGAGAATCCTGCAAAGGCCCTGAGCCACCACCACATTCCAAGGTCTCCATGGCTACCTACCCACACTATGACGCATCCTTAGGAGAGTCCATTACAACTCAGCCCTCTGGGTAGCTCACCCAAGATCCCACAGATTGCTCCTGCCTTGTCCCATCCAGTCAATGGGAATGTGATGTGGCGTTTCCAGGCATCCATGCTTAGACACCTGCTCTCGAGTCTTTCCATATGGGGCATCCTGGAACCATCCAATAGCACTCGACTGTCCTGCAGAAGGAAACCTTGAGGTTCAGAGCAGCTCACAACTCCCAGCAGAGGGAAACATCTCTGGCCTCATGACGGCCCCACCCCCTTCAGGAAGAGGCCATCATGTACACAAACTCCAGCATGAGGCAATGTCTGATATTTGCCCTGACCTCAGATGCAGGAGATCTCAAATTAGTCTCTTCAGAGTGGACCTGCCGAGCCCTCGGCCCCAAACCTAAAGCTTGCTTGTGTTTTCAGACTTCCTTCCTCACACTCCTGGCAAACAAGGCCTCCAGACTGGGAATTCCGGAACCACACAGCCCTCTGCCTTCCTACCAGAAGAAAAACATTGCCCTATGGGGCTCTCCAGAAACCCCAAATGAGGATCCACCTTCTTGGGCCTCGTCTGCACCCCAATTGGATAGGCTGCCCTGGGCACGAGTGCTCTGTCTGACACAGCCTGAGGCCAGACGTCCCAACAAACAAGGAGACAGCTGGCCTCACACCCAGCACATCGCATATGCCATGGCCTTCATCTCATCCCAACCTGGGTTTTCAGACATCTGAACCTAGACATTATATCAAATCCCCACACAGGTGGGTACCTGAAGCACAAATCAGAACTCCTCCTTCCCCGTGGCTGGAAATCTTGCTGTTTGCATGTAGTCACGCCTTCAGGATAGGAGAAACCTTCATAGCTCCTGGGGCTACGCCCAAACTTGAGTGCCGACTTGGGCACAGACTCGGATTGTGACCCTCAGCGTGAGACCCATGTCGAAGTAAGGCCTCTCAGAGCCAAAACCATGAGCCCACATATGGGGCTTACGAAGCCCCTATGTTCCTAATCCTCACCATATTTCGAGTTTTCCAGTCTCCTGTACCTGGGGCGCTGCTCTGGAATCCCTCTCTTGGAGAGACACCTGAGCCAGACAACAGGAGTACACCCTTCCACAAAATGATCGCAAACTCTTGGGAGCTGGGCCAAATCCCCAGTCAGGGAGACTCGTCCACAGCCCCTGGGGCCACCCTATAATCCATGGCTATACTGGACAGAACATTCAGAGACAAAAGCCTTAGGGACCGCCTTCCACTCACTCTTCTTTCAGTAGCCAAGGAGCTTCCCTCACGGTCTGTAGCTCCGGCCAGCCATACTCTCGGTACCACAACTAATCCGAGTTTCTCTTTTCATACTTCTGTGCTCACAGCATGGACCCACACACCTCCTAGGCTATTGCCAAAAGGACTGTGCCTGTCCTCTCCGAGGAAACTGTGCCTAAACCATTGGCCAAAACCCTATAGATTAGGAGAAATCTCCAAATCTCCCGAGGCCATCCCGATAGCGTAGGCTGCCGTGGACTAAGAGGGGCACTCTGACTCCAGCTGAGCAACTATCTCCATGTAGACACTCAGACAGTGTCCCCAAAGACATAAGTTTGAAACAGACAGCCCCCGAGGCCCTAATCTGAAACCTAGCTTTGGTTTCCAGGTGTCTTTCCTCAGAGGACTGGTTTCGAAGACCAGCATCTAGGGCTTTTCTGAGGCACCAAACAGAACCTTTCTAATCTCTACATGGGGAGCTTTCTTATTGGAGCTGTATCAAACGATTCAGCCAGGCGAATTCTGCAGGGCACCTGAACCACCAGCACATTGCAAGGTCTCCATGGACACAAACTCACATTATGACCCATCCTCAGGAGAGTCTGTTTCAATTCAGCCAACTGGGTAACTAGCCCCTGAGCCAGCAGTTCAAACATGTCTTGTCGCAAATAGCCAATGGGAATGCGAGATATGCTGTACAGGCCTCCATCCTTCACACCCTGCTCTCCAGTCCTTCCATATGGGACGTCCTGGAGCCATCCAACAAGACTCGACTGTCCTTCAGAAGGAAATATTGTGGTTTGGAGCAACTCACAAACAGCGTGGAAAAAACCTCCTTAGCCTCATGAGGCCCCTGCTTCAAGAAGGGGCCATCATGGATACAAACTCCAGCCTCAGCCAACGTCTGATCTTCACCCTGACTTCAGATACAGGAGATTTCGATTCAGCCTCTTCAGAGTGGGCCTGCCATGCCCTTGGCCCAAACCACACGCTAGCTTGTGTTTTCAGACCTCCATCTTCACACTCCTTACCCACAAGCCCTCCTGATTGGGAATACTGGGGCCAAAACGAAGCACCCTGCCTGCCCACCAGAAGAAATACATTGTCTATGGCGTTGCCCAGAAACCCAAAAGGAGGATCAACCTGATTACTTCTTGGCAACACCCCAATTGCATAGGCCACCCTAAGCACTAATGCTCTGTCTTACATAGCCTGAGTCCAGACCTTCCAACAGACACTGAAACAGTTGGCCGCACACACAGCACCTTGGACCCACCAAGGTCTTAGGGCATTCATCCCTTTCCATTAACCTGCATGTCTTTCTGGAGATATGTTCTGAGGCTGTTTCAAACTGTGCATTTTTCCAGAGCAGCCTATGGAACTGGGATGGGCTTAGAGGCCTTGCAGGTTTCTGTTAATCTGTAGGGCTTGGGAAACTGAGACGGGCAGAGTATCACCGGAAGATCAGGCCCAGTGATGTGATGTGGTTCTGGATGCCCCATCCTGGAGTGCACGTGGATCAGGACTTTGGGACCAAATTCTACAGACACAAATTCAGGTAAGAGTTAGCGGGGAGGTGATGGCAGGCCCTATCTCAGACCCTGAGGGCAGCTTCTCGGGATTTGAAATTCGGACGGCTGGGAGGCAGGGTCACAGGATTTTCTGTCTGGATTGTGTGTCGAGGACGGCCATGGAATGGAGGGGTGGCCTCAAGGGTCCATGGAAGATTCTACCTCTCTGGGAATTCTGTCTGGCACCCAAGAGTTTGGTGTCTTTCTGTGGCAAGGAGAGAGCGCGGTTTTCCATCTCAGGGGTCCCATCCAAACAGCCATTCCAGAGATTAGTTCTGGGTCCGGGCACCTGGATCACCCCAACAAGGCTTAGGATTTGGGCCTAGGAGCATGACAGGCCCGCTCTATGGGCTCCTGGTCCAGCTCGCGAGGGGGCTTGTTGGAAAGGGTCTTAGGGTTAGGGTCACAAAGCCTGTTTATGCCCAGCTGCCCATCCTGAGTGGGTGTGGTCTCATGGGCCATGCACCTGGCTCCCAATCTAAGGGTTGGACTGTCATCTCAACATTCAGTTTTCCTGCCATGGGGAAGGAGTACTACTCATTTCTGCTTCAGTGTTTTCCATGGGCCTGAATTTGAGCTAAGTTCTGGGACAGGTACCTGATTACCCCAGTTGCTTCATGATGAGGGCCTTGGGCCAAGGCAGGTCCCACCTGCTGGATATGAGGCCCACTGTCTGCTGGCTGACTGGAGGTCGGGGCTCGAGCTGTGTCAGACAGAGCATTCGGGCAGAGGGTGGTCTATGATATTGGGGTGCCATTGAGAGGTGTGCAACTGGATCCTCATATGGGCTTTCTGCGCAGACTCAGGGTATTTCTTCTTTCTGATGGGCAGGCAGTAGGCTGCGTTGTGGCTCCAGAATTCCCAATATGGAGGGCTTGTAGACGAGGACTGTGAGGACAGAAGTCTAAAAACACAAGCTATGGTTAAGCTCAGTGCCAAGCACATGGCCGTTCCAATGTACAGGGGTTGTTTCGAGATCTCCAGCACCTGACTATGGTAGAGGGTCAGATGTCTGCTCACGTTGGAGTTTGTATCCATGATGGCTGACAAATGGTGTGGTTTTCTCAAGATAGCTTGGAGGTTTTCCCAAGCTGGAGCTTGTGAGCTGCTCCAAACAACAAGGTGTCCTACTGCGGGACAGGGTAAGTCCACTTAGAGAGCTCCAGGTTCCCCCATATGGAAGATTCTATAGCACAGGTCTCTGAATGTAGGCCTGGGAAGCCCACCTCACATTTCCTTTACAGCCAAGGAACAGGGCAGGCTTGATCTGCTGTTACTAGTTCCAAGATCCAAGTGATCTGAGTTGATGGACGTTCTCAGTCTAATGGGTCCCAATGCTGCTTTGTGTCCAGGAAGACCTTAGAATGTGGTGGAGGCCCTGGGCCCATGCTGGATTCTCCTATCCGAAGGGTTAGAACCAGTTCCCAGGAGAAACGTTTCCTTCTCGGGACAAGAGGGGCTTTTCCCTTGTGTGGCTCATGGACCACAGGTTGGACCATATATTGGTTTTCTAGAACAGGCCTCTAGAGACAGAGGCCTGAATACCTAAGCTAGGGTTCTGATGATGTCCTAGGGGCATGTCAGATTCAATCTTCAGACTCAGCGCCATTGACCTTCATGTCTTCCTGGAGGTAGGTGCTGAGGCTGTGTCAGACAGTGCATTTTTTCCAGAGCGGCCTATGAAATTGGGGTGAGCTCAGGAACCTTGCAGGTTTCTCCTAATGTGGAGGGTTTGGGCAACTGAGACGGGCAGAGTTTCCTCCAGAGAGCAGGCTCAGTGATGTGCTGTGGTTCTGGAGGTCCCATCCTGGAGGGCATGTGGTTCAGGGCTCTGGGACCAAAATCTTCAGACACAAAATCGGGTACGAGTTCGAGGCGAGGTGATGGCAGACCCAATATGCAGACCCTGACGGCAGCTCCGCGGATTTGAAATTCGGGCGGCTGGGAGGCAGGAGCACAGGCTTTTCTGTCTGGATTGTGTCTAGGATGGCTTCGGAATGGATGGGTGTTCTCATGTGTCCATGGGAGTTCCTTCCTATCTGGGGTTTCTGCCCGGCATCCAAGAGTTTGGTGTCTTACTGGGGCAAGGAGAGATAGCATTTTACCGTGTCAGGGATCCTTTCAAAACATGGATTTCAGAGATGGGTTCTGGCTCCTGGTGCCTGGGTAACCCCACCAAGGCTTAGGAGTTGGGCCTAAGGGCCTGACAGGCCCGCTCTGTGGGGTCCTGGTCCAGCTCCCACAGGGGCTTGTTGGAAATGGGTCTCAGGGTGAGGGTCACAATGCTTTTTTGTGCCCAGCTGTCCATCTTGAGTGGTCGCTGTTTCTTGTTCCATACACCTGTATCCCAATCTGAGTGTTAGAAAACCATCTCTCAACATTTAGTTTTCCTGCCATTGGGAAGGAGGAGTACTCTTTTGTTCTTCAGGTTCCCCCATGGGCAGGAATTTGAGCTATATTCTGGAACAGATACCTGAATACCCAGGTTGGATCGAGATGAAAGACTCAGGTCAAGGCAGCTCACAGTTGTAGGATATGGAGCTCTCTATCTGTGTGGTTGCCATATGGTCGGGGATTGGGCTGTGTCAGACAGAGCATTAGTGCACAGGGTGGCCTATTATACTGGGGTGTCATAGAGGGCTGTGCAGGTGGATCCTCATGTGGATTTTCTGGGGAGAAGTACCAAGGCCTTGAGCTGACATTGAATCTCTTGCATATGGGTTACAATGCTGCCTTGTTACCAGGGATATCTTAGAATGTGCTGGTAGCTAAGGTGCAAGGAAGGATTCTCCTACACTGAGGGTTTAACACAAGTCAAAGAGCTGTGTCCCCCTCTGGGGACAGGAGATGTAGTGTTGTGTGGCTCAGGGGCCACATGTTGTATCATAAATTCATATTCCAGAACAGGCCTCTGAAGACAGATGCCTGAATACCTAATCTAGTGTTCCAATGAAGTCTTAGGGGCATGTCAGGTTCAATCTTCAGACTCAGGACAGTTGACTTCGGTGTCTGCCTAGATGGAGGTTATTAGAGTGTTTCAGACTGTGCATTTGCATCCAGAGCGGCTTCCAATATTGCGGTGTGCTCAGGGGATTTGCAGGTTTCTCCTAATCTGGAGGTTTGGGAAATTGTGACATGTACAGTTTCCTAGGGGATGGCATGCACGGTGCTGTGATGTGATTACAAGACCCCACCCTGGAGGGCATGTGAGCCATGCTTATAGAGAGAAGTCTGTAAACACAAACTCGGGTTAAGGATAATGGCAAGGTGATCGCAGTCCCACTGGGTAGACCTGGAGGGCAGCTCATCAGAAATGTAATTAGGGCGACACGAAGGCAGTAGCACAGGCTTTTATATCTGGATTCTGTATCCAGGATGGCCTCGGAATGCAGGTGTGGTCCCATGAGTACATGGGAGATTTTACTCTCTAAGGATCCTGGTGTCTCCCAATAGTTTGGTGGGTTTTTTGGGGAAGGGAAGAGTGCTGTTCTCCGTCTTAGGCATGCCCCAAAACAGGGATTCCAGAGACGGGCTCTGGGTTTCAATGCTTGGAATATCCCACCAAGGGTTAGGATATGGGCCTATGGGCGTCCCTGGCCTACCCAGCAGGATCCTGGTGGTGCAACTGAGAGGGCTTGTTTGAAAGCATTCTCAGACTTAGGGTCACAATGCCTTTTTGGGCCCTAGGTGGCCCTCATGTGTGGTTGTGGTCTCATTGGCCATGCAGCTTGCTCCAACTCTGAGAGTTGGAAACCCATCCCCAAAGTTAGGATTCCTGCCATGGAAAAGGTGGAGTTCTCTGTTATGCTTCAGGTTCCCCCATAGGCTGGGATTCCAGCAAAGGTCTGAGGACAGGTGCCTGAATACCAAGGATGATTAGAGATTATGGTGTAAGGCCATGTTCAGTCCCACATGCTAGATACGTGTCCCACTCTCTGTGTTGCTGACACTACTTCGGGGCTCAGCTCTGACAGACACCGTACGAGAGGCTAGGGCAGCCTATAAATAGGGGTTCCCTCGAGGGCCTCGCAGATTGATCCTCGTGTGGGTTTTCTGGGTAGACTCACCAGGCACTTCTTCTTTCTATGGGGAATGCAGAATACCTTGTTGTGACTTTGGAATTCCATATCCAGAGGGCTTTGGGACCAGTAGGGTGAGAATGGAATTATAAACACAAGCTACGGTTAAATTCAGTGCCAAGTGGAAGGCTGTCCCCATCTGCAGTGTATTCTGTGAGATATCCAGCACCTGAGTAAAGGAGGATGTCAGATGTATGCTCACACTTGAGTCTGTGTCTATGATGACCAATAAATGGAGAGTTGGCGTCAAGAGGCCATGGAGGATTTCCAATGCTGGGGCTTGAGAGATGCTTCAAATGTCAAGGTTTCCTTCTGCTGGACAGGTGGAGTCTGGTGTGTTTGCTCCAGGATCCCCCATGTGACCATTTAGGTAGTAGAATTCACACGGATGGATGCCTGGAAAGCACACCTCCATGGGCCATTTCAGCTGAGTAACATGGCAGATTCGATCTGGTGGCTTGGGGATAAGTTCCAAGCAGCCTGAGTTGACATGGATTTTCATGCTGTTGGATCACAATGCTGGTTGGTATCCATGGAGGAATTAGAATGTTGATGGGTCAGAAGGCCATGCAGGATTCTCCTACACTGTATCTGGGACAGAGCTACCAAGAGCAAGGTATCCTACTGGGGACAGGAGGGGTTCTTTAGTGTGGCTCAGGGACCACATGTTGGAATATAAGTTGGTATTGGGGAACAGGAGCCTGTAGACAGGCACCTGAAAACCTAAGTTTGGGTATCAACGAAGTCCTAGAGGAATGTCAGGTTCAATCTTCTGACTGAGGACCTTTGACTTCAATGTCTGCTTGGAGGCAGGTGCTCATTGTGTGCCACAATGCACATTTGGGTCCAGAACATTCTTCAAAATGGAGGTGGGTTCAGGGGTTTTGTAACTTGCTCCTAATTTTCAGGGTTTGGGCAAGAGTGAAGGGCAGAGTTTCCTTCAGGAGGATAAGCACAGTTGTCCAGTGTGGCTCCAGAGGCCCCTTCCTGAGGGCATGTGGGCCAGGGCTTTGGGGACAGAAATCTGCAAATGTGAACTAGGGTTACAGTGAGGCCCAAGGTAATCACAGGCCCGATCTGCAGGACCTGAATGCAGCTCATATTGTACTGAAATTAAGGTGTCATGGAGGCAGTAGTGCAGGCTTGTCTGTCTGGATTGTGTGTCCAGCATGGTCACAAAATGTAGGGGTGGATCATGGGGCCATGGCATATTTTTCGTGTCTGGGGATTCTGCTCAGATCACAAGAGTTTGGTTTCTCTGTGAAGTGAAGACTGCTGTTTTCGGTCTCGGGGGACTCCCATAAGAGTGATACCAGAGACAGATTATGCGTGGGAGCATGGAAATAATGAAAGACAGTGAGGATTTGTCCCTAGGAACCTGGGAGGCCTGCTCCCTGGGCTCCTGGTCCAGCTACTTAGGGGACTTGTTTGAAAGCAGGCTCATGCTGAAGGACACAAAGCTTGTTTGTGCCCAGGATGGCTCTCATGTGTGACCGTGATCCTATGGCCCATGCAGCTGGTTGCACTCTGAGGGTCGGACACCCATCTCATCAGCCAGGTTTCCTGCCATCGGGAAGGAGGAGTACACTTGTGCTTCAGGTTCCCCCATAGGCAGGGATTTGAGCTACGGTCTGGGGAGAGATTCCTGAATATCCAGGTTGAGTAGATGTTACGGCTTCATTCCACAGCAGGTCCCACCTGCAGGATATAGGGTCCATTGTCTAAGTGGATGTCTGGAGGTTGTGGCCCAGGCTGTGTCAGACGGAGCCTCAGTGCCCATGGCGGCCTATGATATTAGGGTGCCGTTGAGGGCATGCAGGAGGACCCTCATGTGGGTTTTCTGTGCAGACTCACCAGGCACTTCTTCTTCTGTGGGGCAAGCAGAATGCTGTGTTGTGGCTCAAGAATTCCCTATCAAGAGGGCTTGGAGACAAGGAGGGTGAGGATGGAATTGTAAACACAAGCTACAGTTCAACTCAGTGACAAGTGGAAGGCAGTTCCAGTGTGCAGGGGCTGATTTGAGATATCCAGCACCTGAGTAAGGGTGGATGTCATATGTTTGCTCACACTGGAGTCTTTGTCTATGAAGACTGCCAATTGGAGCGGGGGGCTTCATGAGGCCTGGAGGATTTCCCAATCTGGGACTTGTGAGATGCTCCAAACAGAAAGTTTCCTTCTATTGGACTGGGGGAGTCTGGTTTGTTTGCTCCAGGGTCCCCCATATGGAAACTTTGGGTAGCAAAGCTCTCCTTCATGGATGCCTGGAAAGCAAAACACCATTGAGCATTGTAGCTGAGCAACATGACAGGGTCAATTTGTTTCCTCTGGGGTGAAGTTCCAAGGGGCCTGAGTTGACATGGAGTTTCATGCTGTTGGATCACAATGCTGGTTGGTATCCAGAGAGACATTAGTGTGCTGGGGTGATCAGGGGGCCATGCAGGTTTCTCCTACACTGAGTCCTGGACACAGATACCAAGAGCAAGGAATGCTTCTGGGGATAGGAGGGCTTCTGTAGTGTGGCACAGGGACCATATGTTGGAATATAATTTGGTTGTGGAGAAAAGGCCTCTGGGGACAGGCGCCTGAAAATCTCAACTAGGGTATTGATGAAGTCCTAGAGACATATCAGTTTCAATCTTCTGACTCAGGGCCTTTGACTTGGATATCTGCCTGGAGGCAGGTGCTCATTGTGTGTCAGAATGTGCCTTAGGGCCAGGGCGTTCTTCAAAATTGAGCTAGGCTCATGGGCTTTGTACTTTGCTACTAATCTTCAGGGTTTGGTCAACCGTGAAGGGCAGATTTTCCTTTGGGAACGTAGGGACAGTCGTCCGGTGTGGCACCAGAGGCCGCATCCTGCAGGGCATATGGGCCAGTGCTTTGGGTACTGAAATCTGCCAAAGCAAACTAGGGTTAGGGTAAGGGCCATGGTGATTACAGGCCCGATCTGCAGACCCTGTGGGCAGCTCATAGAGTACTGAAATTAAGGTGTTATGCAGGCAATAGGGCAGGCTTTTCTGTCTGGATTGTGTGTCTAGGACGGTCACAAAATGTAGGGTGGTCTTCATGGTGCCATGGAGATTCTTCATCTGGGGATTTTGCCCAGATCCCAAGCGTTTGTGTCTCTGAGGGAAGGGAAGACTGATATTTTCTGTCTCAGGAGACCCCCCAAAAGAGGGATTTCAGAGGTAGGTTCTGGGTGTGGATGACTAGAATACACGAATGCAGGTGAGGATATGACCCTAGGGACATGGCAGTCCCGTTCTGCAGACTCCTGTTCCAGTTACCAAGGGGGTTTGTTTGAAAGCAGTCTCATGCTGAGGTTCACAATGTCTGTTTGTTCCCAGGGAGGCTCTCATGAGTGACTGTGGTCCTATGGCCCATGCAGCTGGTTCCCACTCTGAGGGTTGGACACCCATATCATCAGCCAGGTTTCCTGCCATCGGGAAGGAGGAATACTCCTGTGCTTCAGGTCTCCCCATAGGCAGGCAATTGAGCTACAGTCTGGAGACAGATGCCTGAATATCAGGTTGAGTAGGTGTGATGGCTTCAGGCCATGGCAGGTCCCACCTGCTGGATATGGGGCCCACTGTCTGCATGGCTGACTGGAAATTGTGGCTCAAGCTCTGTCAGACAGCCTGAGTGCCCATGGCTGCCTATGATTTTAGAGTGCTGTTGAGGGCCATGCTGATGGATCCTCATGTAGGGTATCTGGACACACTCACCAGACACTTCTTTCTTTTGGACAGGCAAATTCTGCGTCGTGGCTCCAGAAATCCATATCAAGAGGGTATGGAGACCAGGAGGGTGAGGATGGAATTGTAAACACAAGCTACGGTTATTCAGTGCCAAGGGGAAGGCATTTCCAGGGTGCAGTGGCTTATTCTAGATATCCTGTACCTGAGTAAGGCTGGATGTCAGATGTTTGCTCACACTGGAGTTTGTGTCTTTGATGACCGCCAAAGGGAGGGGTGGTGTCAAGAGGCCATGGAGGATTTCCCACATTGGGGCTTGTGAGATGCTCCAAGCAGCAAGGTTTCCTTCTACTGGACAGGGAGTCTGGTGTGTTTGCTCCAAAGTCCCCCCTATGGAAAGTTAGGGTAGCAGAGCTCTCCCGTATCGATGCCTGGAAAACACAACTCCATTGATCATTGCAGCTGAGGAACATAGCAGGTTCAATATGTTGGATCTAGAGCGACATTCCAAGCAGCCTGAATGGACATGGAGTTTCATGCTGTTGCATCACAATGCTGGTTGGTATCCATGGAGACGTTAGAATGTTGGTGTAGTCAGGGGTCCATGCAGGATTCTCCTACATTGTGTCTTGGACACAGCTACCAAGAGCAAGGTATCCTTCTGGGGACAGGTTTGGTTCTATTGTGTGGCCCAGAGACCACATGTTGGAATATAAGTTGGTATTGGATTCCAGGCCTCTGGGGACAGGTGGCTGAAAACATAAACTAGGATATTGATGATGTCCTAGAGGCATGTCAGGTTCAATCTTCTGACTCAGGGCCTTTGACTTGGATGTCTGCCTGGAGGCAGGTGCTCATTGTGTGTCTGAGCGTGCATTTGGGTCCAGAGCATTCATTGAAATTGAGGTCGACTCAAGGGCTTTGTTATTTGCTCCTAATATTAACGGTTAATGCAACAGTGATGGGCAGAGTATCCTTCAGGAGGGTAGGCTCTCTCGTCGTTGTGGCAGCAGAGGCCCCATCCTGGAGGGCATTTGGACTAGGGCTTTGGGGACAGAAATATGCAAATGCGAGCCTGGGTTAGGGTGCGTGCTGAGGTGATCGCAGACATGATCTGCAGGCCGTGATTTCAACTCATAGTGTACAGAAATTTGATGTCATGGAGGCGGTAGCGCAGGCTTTTTTTTTTTTTTTTTTTCTGAATGTGTGTCCAGGACGGCCACAAAACATAGGGGTGTCTTTATGGATCCATGGGAGATTCTTCGTCTCTGTGGATACTGCCCAGCTCCCAAGAGTTTGGTGTCTCTGGGGGAATGGAAGACTGCTGTTTTCTGTCTAAGGGGATCCCCAAAAGAGGGAACCCAAAGACAGGTTCTTGGTCTTGGTGCCAGAAAATCACAAACAAGGGTGAGAATTTGGCCTTTGGGACATGGCAGGCCCACTCGGCAGGCTCCTGGTTCAGCTACCAAGGGGATTTTTTGAAAGAAGGCTCACACTGAGGGTCACAATGCCTGTTTGGGCCCAGGACGGCTCCCATGAGTGGCCGTGGTCTAATGGACAATGCAACTTGTTCCCACTCTGAGGGTTGGACACCCATCTCAACAGCCAGGTTTCTTGCTTTTGGGAAGGAGGAGTACTCTTGTGCTTCAGGTTCCCCTTTAGGCAGGAAACTGATCTTTGGTCTGGAAACAGATGCCTGAATACCCATGTTGAGTAGAGCTGATGGCTTCGGGTCACAGTAGGTCACACCTGCAGTATATGGGGCCCACTTTCTGCGTGGCTGTCTGGAGGTCATGGCTCAGGCTGTGTCAGACAGAGCCTGAGTGCCCATGGCGGCCTATGTTATTAGGGTGCTGTCAAGGGCCATGCAGGTGGATCCTCATGTGGGGTTTCTGGGCAGACTCACCAGGCACGTCTCCTGTCTTTGGGGTAGGCAGAATGCTTTGTTTTGGGTCCAGAATTCTCTGTCAAGAGTGCTTGGTGATCAGGAGGGTGAGGATAGAATTGTAATCACAAGCTATGGTTAAATTCAGTGTCAAGCGGAAGGCAACCAGTGTGCACTGGCTGATTCGAAATACCAGAAACTGATTAAGAGTGGATGTCAGATGCTTGCTCACAATGGACTTTGTGTCTATGATGACCACCAAATGGAGGAGTCGTTTCACAAGGCCATGGAGGATTTCCCACGCTGGGGCTTGTGAGATGCTCCAAAAAGCATGGTTTCCTTGTACTGGACAGGGGAAGTGTGGTTTGTTGGCTCCAGGGTCCCATATGGAAAGTTTGAGTAGCAGAACTCTACCTATGGATGCGTGTAAAGCACACCTCCATTGACTATTGCAGCTGAGGAACATGGCAGGTTCGATCTTGAGGCTCTGGGGTGAGGTTCTAAGTGGCCTGAGTTGACATGAAGTTTCATGCTGTTTGGATCATAATGATGGTTTGTATCCAGGGAGATATTGGAATGTTGGGATGGCCAGGGGCCATGCAGGATTCTCCTACACTGAGTATTGGACATAGCTACCAAGAGCAAGGTATCCTACTGAGGAGAGAAGGGGCCTGTTGTATGGCTTACGGACCACATTTTAGAATATAAGTTGGTATTGGAGAAAAGGCCTCTGGGGACAGGCGCCTGAAAATCTAAGCTAGGGTATTGATGAAGTCCTAGGGGCATGTCAGGGTCAATCTTCTGACTCAGGTTCTTTGGCATGGATGTCTGCCTGGAGGCAGGTTCTCATGGTGTGCCAGAATGCGCATTTCATTCCAGAGTTTTCCTAGCAATTGAGGTGGTCTAGGGGTTTAGTACATTGTTCCTATTCTTCAGGACTGGGTAACAATGAAAGGCAGAGTTTCCTTTGTGAGGTTAGACATAGTCGTCCGGTGTGGCACCAGAGTCCCCTTCCTGAGGGCATGTGGGCCAGGGCTTTGGGAACAGAAATCTGCAAACGCGAACTAAGGTTAAGGTGAGGGCCGAGGTAATCACAGGTCCGATCTGCAGTCCCTGAGTGCAGCTCATATTGTACTGAAATTAAGGTGTCAAGGAGGCAGTAGCACAGGCTTTTATGTCTTGATTTTGTGTCCAGGATGGTCGTAAAATGTAGGGGTGGATCATGGGGCCAAGGGAGATTCTTCATCTCAGGGGATTCTGCTCGGATCACAAGAGTTTGGTTTCTCTGGGTGAAAAGAAGACTGCTGTTTTCGGTCTCGGGGGACTCCCAAAAGAGGGATACCAGGGACAGGTTCTGGGTGGGAGCTTGGAAATAACGAATGACCGTGAGGATTTGTCCATAGGAACCTGGGATGCCCACTCTGCGGGCTCCTGGCCCAACTGCTGAGGGCGTTTGTTTGAAAGCAGGCTCATGCTGAGCGTCACAACACTTGTTTGTGCCCAGGGCGGCTCCAATAAGTTACCATGGTCTTATGGCCCATGCAGCTGGCTCCACTCTGAGGGTTGGACACCCATCTCATCAGCCAGGTTTCCTGCCATCGGGAAGGAGGAGTACACTTGGGCTTCAGGTTCCCCCATAGGCAGGGATTTGAGCTACAGTATGGGGAGGGATTCCTGAATATCTAGGTTGAGTAGATGTGATGGCTTGTTCCACGGCAGGTCCCACCTGAAGGATATGGGGTCCACTGTCTAAGTGGTATCTTGAGGTCGTGGCCCAGGCTGTGTTGGACAGTTCCTCAGTGGCCATGGCAGCCTATGATATAAGGGTGCCATCGAGGGCCATGCAGGTGGATCCGTATGTGGGTTTTCTGTGCAGACTCACCAGGAACTTCTTCTGTGGGGCAGGCAGAATGCTGTGTTGTGTCTCAAGAATTCCCTATCAAGAGGACATGTGCAAAAAGAGGGTGAGGATGGAATTGTAAACAAATCTACGGTTAAATGCAGTGGCAAGTAGAAGGCTGTTCCAGTGTGCAGCGGCTGATACGAGATATCCAGCACTGGAGTAAATGTGGATATCAGATATTTGCTCACACTGGAGTTTGTGTCTATGATGACTTCCAAATGGAAGGGTTGCGTCACGAGGCCTTGGAGGATTTCCCACTCTGTGACTTGTGAGATGCTCCAAACAGCGATGTTTGCTTCTACTGGACAGGTGGAGTCTGGTTTGTTTGCTCCAGGGTGCCAAATATGGTTAGTTTGTGTAGCAGAGCTCTCCCTCATGGATGCCTGAAAGCACAAATCCATTGACAGTTGCAACTGAGGAACATGGCAGGTTTGATCTGGTGCCTCTGAGGCGAAGTTTCAAGAGGCCCGAGTTGACATGGAGTTATATGCTGCTGGGTCACAATGCTGGTTGTTATCCAGGGAGTTGTTAGAATGTTTGGGTGGTCACGGGTCCATGCAGGAGTGTCCTGCTCTAAATCTTGGACACAGCTACCAAGAGCAAGGTGTCCTTCTGGGGACAGGAGGGGTTCTGTTGTGTGGCTCAGGGACCACATGTTGGAATATAAGTTGGTACTGGGTAACAGGCCTCTGGGTACAGGAGCCTAAAAACCTAAGCTACGGTATTGATAAAGTCCTAGAGGCATGTCAGGTTCAAACTTCAGACTCAGGGCCTTTTACTTGGATGTCTGTCTGGAGGCAGGTGCTCATTGTGTGTCAGAATATGCCCTTGGGTCCAGAGCATTCTTCGAAATTGAGCTGGGCTCAGGGGATTTGTACTTCGCTCCTAATATTCATGGTTTTGGCAATCGTGAAGGGCAGAGTTTTCTTCAGGAGGGTTGGCACACTCTCCCGGTTTGGCACCAGAGGCCTCATCCTGTATCGCATGTGGGCCAGGGCTTTGGGGACAGAAATCTGCAAACACAGACTATGGTTAGGCTGTGGGCCGGTGTGATCACAGGCCTAATCTGCACACCGGGAGTGCACCTCATAGTGTACTGAAATTAAGGTGTCATGGAGGTGGTAGTGCAGACTTTTCTGTCTGGATTGTGTTTTCTAGGACAGTCGCAAAATGTAGGGGAGTCTTCATGGGTCCATGGGAGTATCTTCGTCTCTGGGAATTCTGCCAAGCTCCCTAGAGTTTGGTGTCCTTAGGGGAAGGGAAGACTGCTGTTTTCCATATCAGGGGACTTCCAAAAGAAGGATTCCAGAGACAGTTTATGGTTCTGGGTGCCTGGAAAACCCGAACGAGTGTGAGGATTTGGCCCTAGGGATTGGTAGGCCTGCCCTGTGTACTCCTGGTCCCGCTACCAAGGAGGTTTGTTTGAAAGCAGGCTCAAGCTGAGAGTCACAATGCCTGTTTGTGCCCAGGGCAACTCCCATAAGTGGCCGTGGTCTCATGGGCCATGTGGCTGGTTCCTATTCTGAGGGATGGACACCCATCTAAACAGCCAGGATTCCTGCCTTCGGGTAGGAAGAGTACTCCTGTGCTTCAGGTACCCCCATAGGCAGGGATTTGAGCTACGGTTTGGGAAGAGATGCCTGAATATCCAGGTTGAGTAGATGGGATGGCTTCGGGCCACAATAGGTCCCACCTGTAGGGTATGGGGTGAGCTGCCTGTGTGTTTGACTAGAGGTCGAGGCTCAGGCTGTGTCAGGCAGAGCCTGAGTGCCCATGGCGGCCTATGATATTAGGGGGTCATCGAAGGCCATGCAGGTGGATCCTCATGTGGAGTTTCTTGGCAGACTTACTAGGCACATCTTCTGTTGTGGGGTGGGCAGAATGATGCATTTTGGCTCCAGAATTCCCTGTCAAGAGGGCTTGGTGACCAGGAGGGTGAGGATAAAATTGTAAACTCAAGCTACAGTTAAATTCATTGCCAAGGAGAAGGCAGTTCGAGTGTACATATGCTGATTCGAGATACCAGCACCTGAGTAAGGGTTGATGTCAGATGCTTGCTCACACTGGACATTGTGTCTATGATGACCACTAAATGAAGGTGTGGCGTCACGAGGCCATGGAGGATTTCCCATGCTGGGGCTTTTGAGATGCTCCAAACAGTAAGGTTTCCTTCTACTGGACAGGGCGAGTCTGGTTTGTTTCCTCCAGGGTCCCCATATGGAAAGTTTGGGTATCAGAGTTCTCTAAAATGGATACCTGGAAAGCACACCTCCATTGACCATTGCAGCTGAGGAACATGGCAGGTTCTTTCTGGTGTCTCTGTGGCGAAGTTCCAAGCAGCCTGAGTTGACATGGAGTTTCATGCTGGTGGATCATAATGATGGTTTGTATCCAGAGAGACGTTAGAATGTTGGGGTGGTCAGAGGCCATGCAGGATTCTCCTACACTTAGTCTTGGACATAGCTACCGCTACCAAGAGCAAACTATCCTACTGGGGACAGGAGGGGTTCTGTTGTGTGGCTTATGGACCACATGTTGGAATATAATTTGGTATTGGAGAAAAGGCCTCTGGGGACAGGTGCCTGAAAATCTTATCTGTGGTATTGATGAAGTCCTAGGGACATGTCAGGGTCAATCTTCTGACTCAGGCCCTTTGACATGGATGTCTGCCTGGAGGCAGGTGCTAATGGTGCGCCAAAATGCACATTTTGGTCCAGAGTTTTCCTCGCAAATGTGGTGTGCTCAGGGGCTTTGAAAATTGCTCCTAATCTTCAGGATTTGGGCAACAGTGAAGGGCACAGTTTTCTTCGGGAGGTTAGGCACAGTCATCTGGTGTGGCTTCAGAGGCCCCATCCTGGAGGCCATGTGGGCCAGGCCTTTGGGGACAGAAATCTGCAAACGTGAACTAGGGTTAGGGTGAGTGCCGTGGTGATCATAGGCCTGATATGCAGGCCCTGAGGGCAGTGCATAGTGTACTGAAATTACGGTGTCTTGGAGACAATAGCCCTGGCTTTTCTGTCAGGATTGTATTTCCGGGATGGTCACAAATTGTACCGGTGGATTCATGAGGCCATGGGAGATTCTTTGTCTATAGGGATTCTGCCCAGCTCCTAAGTGTTTGGTGTCTCTGATGCAAGGGAAGATTGTTGTTTTTCATCTCAGGGAATACCAAATGTGGGATTCCAGAGACAGTTTCGGGGTCTGTGTGTCATGAAACACGAACAAGGGTGAGCATTTGGATCTAGGGACCTTGCAGGAACTCTCGGCGGGCTGCTGGTCTAGATACCAAGGGTGTTTGTGTGAAAGCAGGCTCACAGTGAGGGTCACAATGCCTATTTTTGCTCACGGTGGCTACCAAGAGTGGCCTTGGTCTCATGGGCCATGCAGCTGGTTCCCGCTCTGAGGGTTGGGCACCCATCTCAACAGCCAGGTTTCCTGCCATCTGGAACGAAGATTATTCTTGTGTATCAGGTTCCTCCATACTCAGGTGTTTGAGCTACAGTCTGGGGAGAGATGCCTGAATATCCAGGTTGAGCATATGTGACGGATTTGGGACAAGGCAGGTCCCACCAGCAGGTTATATGGCCCACTGACCGTGTGCCAAGATATAGGTCGTGGCTCAGGCTCTGTCAGACAGAGCCTGAGTGCTCATGGCGGCCTATGATATTAGGGTGCTGTCGAGGGCCATGCAGATGGATCCCCATGTGGGGTTTCTGGGCAGTCTCACCACGGAATTCTTCTTTCTGTGGGGCATGCAGAATTCGGAGTTGTGGCTCCAGAACTCCCTATCAAGATGGCTTGAGGACCAGGAGGGTGAGGATGGAATTGTCAATACAAGCTACAGTTAATTTCAGTGCCAAGCAGAAGGCAGATCCAGTGTGTAGTGACTGATTCGAGTTATCCAGCACCTAAGTAAGGGCAGATGTCAGATGTTTGTTCATACTGAGGTTTGTGTTTATGATGACCACCAAATGGAGGGGTGGCGTCACGAGGCCACTGATGATTTACCACACTGGGGCTTATGAGATGCTCCAAACAGCAAGTTTTCCTTGTACTGGAAAGGGCGAGTCTGGTTTGGTTGCTCCACCGTACCCCATATGGAAAGTTTGGGTAGCAGAGCACTCCCGCATGGATGCCTGGAAAGCACCCCTCCATTGACCATAGCAGCTGAGGAACATGGCAGGTTCTATCTGTTGGCTCTGGGGAAAAGTTCCTTCTGGCTTGAACTGACATGAAGTTTCATGCTGTTGGATAACAAAGCTGGTTTTTATCCAGGCAGATGTTAGAATGATGGGGTGCTCAGGGGCTATGCAGGATTCTCCTACACTGAGCCTTGGACAAAGCTACCAAGAGCAAGGTATCCTTCTGGGGACAGGAGGTTTTCTATAGTGTGGCTCATGGACCACATATTGAAATATAAATTTGTATTGGAGAACAGGCCTCTGGGGACTGGCACGTGAAAATATAAGATAGGGTATCAATGAAGTCCTAGGGGCATGTCAGGTTCAATCTTCTGACTCAGGGCCTTTTACTTGGATGTCTGTCTGGAGGCAGGTGCTGATTGTGTGTCAGAATAGGCACTTCTCCAGAATGTCCTTTGAAATTGACATGGGCTTGGCGACTTTTAATTTGCTCTTAATCTTCATGGTTTGGGTAACAGTGAGGTATAGAGACTCTTTTGGGAGGGTTGGCACAATCATCTGTTGTTGCACCAGAGTCCCCATTTTGGAGGGCATGTGGGCCAGGGCTTTGGGGACAAAAATCTGAAAATGCAAACTAGGGTTAGGGTGAGGCCCGAGGTGATCATGGGCTGATGTGCAGGCCCTGAGGGCAGCTCATATTGTACTGAAATTAGGGTGTCATGGAGGCGGTAGTGAAGGTTATTTTGTCTGGATTCTGTGTCTAGGACGGTCGCAAAATATAGGGGTGGCTTTATGGGGCCATGGGAGAATCTTCGTCTCTGGGTATTCTGCCCAGCCCCCAAGAGTTTGATGTCTCTGGGGAAAAAGAAGACTGCTGTTTTCAGTCTCAGGAGAACCCGAAAAGTGATTCCGGAGACAGTTTCTGGGTCTGAGTGCCTGGAAAACACCAACGAGGGAGACTATTTGGCCGTAGCAACCTCGTAGGCCCACTCTGCGTACTCCTGGTGCAGCTAATGAGGGGTATTTTTTTGAAAGCAGGCTCACGCTGAGGGTCACAATGCCTTTCTGTGCCCAGGGCATCTCCAGTGAGTGACCGTGGTCTCAATGGCCATGCAGCTGGTTCCCACTCTGAGGGTTGGACACCCATATCACAGGCCAGATTTCCTACCATTGGGAAGAAGAACTACTCTTGTGCTTCAGGTTCCCCCATAAGCAGGGATTTGAGCTAAGTTCGTGGGACAGATGCCTGAATAACCAGGTTGAGCACAGATGACAGTTTTGGGCCATGCCAGGTCCCCCTTGCTGGATATGGGGCCCAATGTCTAGGTGGCTGACTGGAGGTTGTGGATCAGGCTATGTCAGACAGAGCTTTAGTGCCCAAGGTGGCCTGTGATATTAGGGCATTGTTGAGGACCATGCAGGTGGATCCTAATGTGGGGGATCTGGGCAGAGCCACCAAGCACCTCTTCTTTCTATGGGGCAGGCAAAATGCTGTGTTGTGGCTTGATAATGCCCTATCAAGAGGGCTTGGGGACAATTAGGGTGAGGATGGAATTGTAAATACAACTATGGTTAAATTCAGTGTCAAGCGGAAGGCTGTTCCAATGTGCAGGGCCTTATTCGAGATAACCAGCACCTGAGTAAAGGCGGATGTCAGATATTTGCTCACACTGGAATTTGTGTCTATCATGACCAAAAAATGGAGGAATGGCATCAATTGCCATGGAGGATTTTCCACGCTGAGACTTGTGACATGCTCCAAAGAGCAAGGTTTCCTTCTACTGGAGAAATGGAATCTGCTTTGATTGCTCCAGGGTCCCCCATGTTGAAATTCTGGATAGCAGAGATCTCTGACATGGATGCCTGGAGAGCACACCTCCACTTACCATTGCGGTTGAGGAACATGGCAGGTTCGTTCTGTTGGCTCTGGGAAGAAGTACCAAGGGTGATGAGTTAACATGGAATCTCCTTCAGATGGGTCACAATGCTGGTTCGTTACCAGGGAGATCTTAGAATGTGCTGGTGGCTAAGGAGCCATGTAGGATTCACTTATCCCGAGGGTTTGACATATGTAAAAATCACGGATTCCTTCTGGGTACAGGAGATGTTCTGTTGTGTGGCTCAGGGACCCCATGTTGTATCATAAGTTGGTATTCCACAATAGGCCCCTGAGGACAGATGTCTGACAACCTAATCAAGTGTTCCAATGAGGTCAAAGGGCATGTCAGTTTCAATCTTCTGACTCAGGACCATTGACGTGGCTGTCTGCCTGGATGGAGGGGATCAGGTTGTTTCAGACTGCACATTTGCATCCAGAGTGGCTGCCAATATTGGGATGGTCTCAGGGGCCTTGCAGGTTTCTATTAATCTGTAAGGTTTGGGCAACTGTGATGGACACGGTTTCTGTGGGGATAGCAGCCACAGTCCTTTGGTGCACCTCGAGTGACCCTATCCTGGAGGGCATGTGAGCCATGGTTTTGGGAGAGAAGTCTGCAAACACAAATTCCAGTTCAGGTTATTTGAGAGGCAATCGTAGGCCCAATGCTTAGAACTGGGGGGCAGCTCGACAGGAACTGTAATTAGGGTGACTGGAAGATAGTAGCACAGACTTTTCTATCTGGATTGTCTGTCAAGAATAGCCTTGGAATGCATGTAAGTTCTCATGGGTCAATGGGAGAGTTTTCCGCTCTAAGGATTCTGACAGCTCCACATAGTTTGGTGGCTTTTTCAGGAAGATAAGAGTGCTGTTGTTCATCTTAGAGGTGCCCCAAAACAGGGATTCCAGAGACAGGCTCTGGGTATGGGCACCTGGAAAATCCCACTAAGGGTTAGGATTTGGGCCTAGGGGCGCACCAGGCCTGCAATTTGGGATCCTTGTGGTGGAACTGAGAGTGTTTGTTTGAAAGCATACTCAGGTGAGGGTCACAATGCCTGTTTGTGCCCCGGGCAGCCCTCAGGAGTTGGTGTGGTCACATTGGCCATGCACCTGGCTCCCACGTTGAGGGATGAACACCCATCCCAACAGCCAGGTTTCCTTCCATGGGAAGTAGTACTTCTCAATTATTCTTCAGGTTCCCCCTTTGGAAGGATTCCAGCAAAGTCTGGGGAAAGGTGCCAGAATTCAAGGATGGGTAGAGGTGATGAACTTGGGCCATGACCAGTCCCACATGCTAGATACGGGTCCCACTCTCTGGGTGTCTGACACTGGATCGGGGATCAGGCTCTGTCAGACACAACACTAGTGGCCAGGGCAGTCCATATATCGGGGTTCCCTCGAGAGCCGAGCTGATTGATCCTTATGTGGGGATTCTGGACAGACTCAGCAGGCACTTCTTCTTTCTATGGAGGAGGCAGAATGCTGCATTGAGGCTTCAGAATTCAATATCAAGAGGCCTTGGGGACCAGTAGGGTGAGGATGGAATGTTAAACACAAGCTACTGTACAGTTCAGTGCCAGCGGAACACAGTTCCAATGTAAAGCGTCTTTTTCGAGATATCCAGCACCTGAGTAAGTGCAGATGTCACATGTTTGCTCACACTAGAGTTTGTGTCTATGAGGAACAACAAATGGAGGGGTGGCATCAAAAGCCCAAGGAGGATTTCCCCCGCTGAGGCTTGTGAGATGCTCCAAACAGCAAGGTTTCCTTCTACTGGACACATGGAGTCTGGTTTGTTTGCTTCACGGTACCCCATGTGGAAAGTTTGGGTAGCAGAGCTCTTCAGCATGGATGCCTGCAAAGCACACCTCCATTGCAGCTGAGGAACATGGCAGGTTCATTCTGGTGGCTCTGGGGCAAAGGACCAAGACTTTGAGTTGACATGGAATCTCTTGCAGATGGGCCACAATGCTGGTTTGTTACCAAGGAGATCTAAGAATGTGCTGGTGGCTAAGGTGCCGTGCAGGATTCTCCTACACTGAGGGTTTGGCACAGGTTGAAGAGCACGGTTTCCTTCAGGGGACAGGAGATGTTCTTTTGTGAGGCTCAGGGACCACCTGTTGTATCATAAGTTGGTATTCCAGAACAGGCCCCGGAGGACAGATGACTGAAAACATAATCTAGGGTTCCTATGAAATCCTACGGGCATGACAGTTTCAATCTTCTTACTCAGCACCGTTGACTTGGCTGTCTGCCTAGATGTAGGTGATCACAGTTTTTCAGATGCACATTTCCGTCCAGAGCAGCCCCCTATATTGGGGTGGGATCAGGGGCCTTGAAGGTTTCTCCTAATCGAGAGGTTTGGGCAACTGTGACGGGCATAGTTTCCTTGGGGATGGCAGGCACAGTCCTGTGGTTTGGCCCCAGAGACCTCATCCTTGAGGACATGTGACGCATGTTTTTGGGAGAGAAGTGTGCAAACACAAATTTGGGTTAGGGTTATTGTCGAGGTGATCGCAGGGCCAATGTTTAGTCCTGGATGGCAGCTTGTCAGGAAATGGAAAGGTGACTAGAAATTGGTAACACAGGCTTTTTTATCTGGACTGTGTGTCCAGGATGGCTTCGAAATGCAGGTGTGGTCTCCTGCGTCAGTGGGAGATTTCTCTTGTCTAAGGATCCTGATGACTCCCCATAGATTGGTGGCTTTTTCGGGGAAGGGAAAAGTGCAGTTTTCCATCTTAGGGGTGCCCCAAATCAGGGATTCCAGAGATGGGCTCTTGGTCTCGGCGCCTGGAAAATCCCACCAAGGGTTAGGATTTCAGCCTAGGGGAGTACCAGGCCTGCAACACGGGATCGTGGTGGAGCAACTGAGAGGGTTTGTTTGAAAGCATGCTCAGGCTGAAGGTCACAATGCCTGTTTGTGCCCAGGGAGGACTGAAGGAGTGGGCGTGGTCACATTGGCCATGCACCTGGCTCTCACTCTGAGGGTTGGACACCCATCCCAACAATCATGTTTCCTTCCATGGGGAAGGAGTAGTTCTCAACTGTGCTTCAGGTTCCCCCACTGGAAGGATTCCAGAAAAGTCTGGGGAAAGGTGCCAGGATACCAAGAATGGTTAGAGAGGACGGACTTGGGCCATGGCCGATCTCACAAGCTGGATTAGGGGTGCGCTGTCTGGGTGGCCGACTCTGGTTTGGAGCTCAAGCTCTGTCAGACACAACGCTAGTGGCAAGAGCATCCTATAAATCGGGGTTCCCTCCAGGACTGAGCAGATTGATCCTTATGTGGGGATTCTGGGCAGACTCAGCAGGCACTTTTTCTTTCTATGGGGGAGGCAGAATGCTGCATTGTGGCTCCAGAATTCAATATCAAGAGGTCTTGTGGAGCACTAGGGTGAGGATGGAATTGTAAACAGAATCTACGGTTCAATTCAGTGCCAAGCAGAAGGCAGTTCCAATATGAAGCGTCTTTTCCAAGATTTCCAGCAACTGAGGAAGGCGTTTGTCAGATGTTTGCTCACACTAGAGTTTCTAATTTGATGACGCACAAATGGAGAGGTGGCGTCAAGACGCCAAGAAGGATTTCCCCTGATGAGGCTCCAAACAGTAAGGTGTCCTTCTACTGGACAGGTGGAGTCTGGTTTGTTTGCTCGAGGGTCCCCCATGTGGAAAGTCTGGATAGCAGAATTCTTCGGCATGGATTCCTGGAAAGCACACCTCCATTGACCATTGCAGCTGAGGAATATGGCAGGTTCGTTCTGGTGGCTCTGGACCGAGACCTTGAGTTGACATGGAGTCTCTTGCAGATGGACCACAATGCTGCATTGTTACCAGGGAGATCTTAGAATGTGCTGGTGGAAGAGGTTCCATGCAGGATTCTCCTACCCTGAGGGTTTGACACAGAACAAAGAGCACGGTTTTCTTCTGGGAGGAGGAGATGGTCTGTTGTGTGGCTCAGGGACCACATGTTGTGTCATAAGTTGGGATTCTATAACAGAACCCTGAGGACAGATGCCTGAAAACCTAATCAAGGTTTCCAATGAGGTCCAAGGGCATGTCAGGTTCAATCTTCTGTCTTAGGACAATTGAATTGGCTGTATGCCTGGATGAAGATGATCAGGAAGTTTCAGACAGCATTTGCGTACAGAGTGGACACCAATGTTGGGGTGGGCTCAGGGGTCTTGCAGGTTTCCCCTAATCTGGAAGGTTTGGGCAACTGTGATGGGCACAGTTTCCTTGGGGATGGCAGACACAGTCCTGTGGGATCCAGAGACCCCATCCTTGAGGCCATATGAGCCATGGTTTTGGGAGAGAAGTCTGCAAACACAAATTCGCATTAGGGTTAGTGGCATGGTGATTGCCGGCCCAAGGTGTAGACCTAGAGAGCAGCTCATCAGGAACTGTAATTAGCATGACTGGAAGGTGGTAGCACAGGCTTGTCTATCTGGATTGTATGTCCTGGACGGCCTCGGAATGCAGGTGTGGTCTCCTGTGTCCTTGGGGATTTTTCTTCTCTAAGGATCCTGGTGGTTCCCATAGTTTGGTGGCTGTTTCTGGGAAGTGAAGAGAGCTGTTTTCAATCTTAGGGGTGCCCCACAAAAGGGATTCCAGAGACGGGTTCTGGATCTGGGCGCCTGGAAAATCCCACCAAGGGTTAGGATTTAGGCCTATGGGACTACCAGGACTGCAATGTGGGATCCTGGTGGTGCAATTGAGAGGGCTTGGTGGAAAGCATGCTCAGGCTGGGGGTCACAATACCTGTGTGTGTCCAGGGTGGACCTCAGGAGTGGGCGTGGTATCATTGGCCATGCAACTGGCTCCCACTTTGAGAGTTGTACATCTTTCCCAGCAGCCAGGTTTCCTGCCATGGGGAAGGAAGAGTTCTCTATTGTGCTTAAGGCTCCACCATTAGCAGGGATTCCATCAAAGGTTTGGGGCAGGTGCCTGTAAACCAAGGATGGGTAGAGATGACGGATTTGGGCCATGGCCGACCTCACATGCTGGATAAGGTGCCGACTCTCTGGGTGGCTGACAGTAGGTCAGGGCTCAGGCTTTGTCAGTCACAGCACTAATGGCCAGGGCAGCCTATAAGTCAGGGTTCTCTCGAGGACTTAACAGATTAATTGTCATGTGGGATTTCTGGACAGACCCACCAGGCAATTCTTCTTCCTATGGGGAAGGTAGAATGCTGCATTGTGGCTCCAGAATTCCCTATCAAGAGGGCTTGGGGACCAGGAGGTTGAGGATTGAATTCTAAACACAAGCTTTGGTTCAAATCAGTGCCAAGCAGAAGGGAGTTCCAATGTGCAGCAGCATATTCTAGATATCCAGCACCTGAGTAAGGGCAGATGTCAGATGTTTGCATACACTGGAGTTTGTGTCTATGATGACGGACCAATGCAGGGGTGACCTCAAGAAGTCATGGAGGATTTCCCATGCTAAGGCTTTTGAGATGCTCCAAACAGCAAGGTTTCCTTCTCCTGGACAGGTGGAGTCTGCTTTGTTTGCTCAAGGGTCCCCCATGTGGAAAGTCTGGGTAGCAGAGTTCTCCAGCATGGATGCCTGGAAAGCACACCTCCATTGACCATTGCAAGTGAGGACCATGGCAGGTTCGTTCTCCTGGCTCTGGGGCGAAGGATCAAGGCCTTGAGTTGACATGGAATCTCTTGCAGATGGGCCACAATGCTGCTTTGTTACCAGGGAGATCTTAGAATGTGCTGGTGGTTTATGTGCCGTGCAGGATTCTGTACCTGACGGTTTGGCTCAGATTGAAGGGCACGGTTTCATTCTGGGGACAGGAGATGGTCTGTTGTGTGGCTCAGGGACCACATGTTGTATCCTAAGTTGGTATTCCAGAACAGGCCCCTGACGACAGATGCCTGAAAACCTAATCTAGGGTTCCATTGATGTTCTAGGGGCATTTCAGGTTCAATCTTCTGACTAAGGAACATTGACTTGGCTGTCTGCCTGGATGTAGGTGATCAGGGTGTTTCAAACTGCACATTTTCATAAAGTGCAGCCGCCAATATAGGGGTGGGCTCAGGGGTCTTGAAGCTATCTCCTAATCTGGAAGGCTTGACCAACTGTGAAGGCAACAGTTTCCTTGGGGATGGCAGGCACAGTCCTGTTGTGTGGATCCATAGACCCTATCCTGGAGGGCACATGACCTCTGGTTTTGGGAGAGAAGTCTACAAAGACAAATCCGGGTTAGGGTGTGTGGTGAGGTGATCACAGGCCCAATGAATAGACTAGGAGGGCAGCTCATCAGGAACTGTAATTAGGGGGCCTGGAAGAATGTAGCACAGGCTTTTCTATCTGGGTTGTGTGTCCAGGATGGCCTTGGATTGCAGGTGTGGTCTCATGGATTCATGGGAGACGTTTCCTCTCTAAGGATCCTGGCAGCTCCCCATAGTTTGTTAGCTTTTTTGGGAAGAGAAGAGTGCTGTTTTCCAATTTACGGGTGCCGCAAATCAGGGATTCCAGAGAAGGGCTCTGGGTTTGCTTGCCTGGAAAATCCCACCAAATGTTAGGATTTGGGCCTGGGGCATATCAGACCTGCAATGCAGGATCATTTGTACCACCATACAAATGAGAGGGCTTGTTTGAAAACCTGCTCAGACTGAGGGTCACTTTGCCTGTTTGTGCCCAGGGCGTCCCTCAAGTGTGGGCATGGTCTCATTGGCCATGTAGCTGTATCCCACATTGAGGGTTGGACACCCATCCTAATACCCAGGTTTCTTTCCATGGGGTAGGAGGAGTTCTCCATGTGCTTCAGGTTCCCCATTGGCAGGGATTCCACCAAAGTCCAGGGAAAGGTGCCCAAATACAAAGGATGGTTAGAGATGACGGACTTGTCCCAGGCGGGTCTCATATCATGAATATGGGGCCCACTCTCTGGGTTGGTGACACTAGGTCAGGACTCAGGTTCTGTCAGACACAGCACTAGAGGCCAGGGCAACCTATAAATTGGGTTCCCTCGAGGGCCGAGCAGATTGATCCTCATGTGGGGTTTCTGGGCAGACACAACAGGGACTTCAGTTTTCTATGTGTAAGGCAGAATGTTGCCTTGTGGCTCCAGAATTGCTCATCAAGAGGGCTTGGGGACTATCAGGGTGAGGTTGGAATTGTAAACACAAGCTATGGTTCAATTCCGTGGCAAGCGGAAATCAGTTCCAATGTGCAGTGGCTGATTAGAGATATCCATCACTTGAGTAAGAACAGTTGTCAGATGTTTGCTCACACTGGAGTTGGTGTCTATGATGAACTACAAATGGAGGGGTGTCTTCAAGAGGCCATGGAGGATTTCCCATGCTAAAGCTTTTGAGATGCTCCAAACAGCAAGGATTTCTTCTACTGGGCAGGTGGAGCCTGGATTTTTTGCTCCTGGGTTCCCCATGTGGAAAGTTTGGGGAGCAGAGCACCCCCACACGGATACCTAGTAAGCACATCTCCATTGACTATTGCAGCTGAGGAGCTTGGCAGGTTCGTTCTGTTGGCTCTGGGCAAAGTACCAAGTGCCTTGAGTTGACATGGAGTCTCAGGAAGATGGGTCACAAAGCTAGATTTTTACTAGGGAGATCTGAGAATATGCTGGTGGCTAAGGTGTTGTGCAGGAGTCTCCTACACTGATGGTATGGCACAGGTCAAAGAGAACAGTTTCTTTCTGGGGATAGGAGATGTTCTGTTGTGTGGCTCAGGGAACACATATCGTATCATAAGTTGGTAGTCCAGAACAGGTCCCTCAGGACAGACGCCTGAAAACCTAATCTAGGGTTCCAATGAGGTCCTAGGGGCATGTCAGGTTCAATCTTCTGACTCAGGACCATTGACTTGGCTCTCTGCCTGATGTAGGTGATCAGGGTGTTTCAGACTGTGAATTTGTGTCCAGAGCAGATGCCAATCTTAGGGTGGGCTCTGGGGCCTTGCAGGTTTCTACTCATCTGGAAGGTTTAAGCAACTGTGATGGGTACAGTTTCCTTGGGGATGGCAGGCTCAGTCCTTTTGTGTTGCTTCAGAGACCCCATCCTGGAGGGCAGATGAGCCATGGTTTTGGGAGAGAAGTCTGCAAACACAAATTCGGTTAAGGTTAGTGGCGAGTTGATCGGAAGCCCAATGTGGAGACCTGGAGGGCAGCTCGTCAGGAACTGTGATTAGGGTGACTGGAAGGCGGTTACCCATGCTTTTCTATCTAGATTGTTTGTTCAGGATGGCCTTGGAATGCAGTTGTGGTCTCATGAGTCCATGGGAGATTTTTCTCTCTAAGGATACAGGTGGCTCCCCATAATTTGGTGGCTTTGTCAGGGAAGGGAAGAGTGTTGTTTTGCATCTCAGGGGTGCCCCAAAACAGGGATTTCTGAAACAGGCTCTCCGTCCTTGGCCTGGAAAATCCCACGAAGGGTTAGGATTTGGGCCTAGGTGCATACCAGGTCTGCAATGCGTGATCCTGGTAGTGCCACTGAGAGGGCTTGGTTAAAAGCACACTCAGGCTAAGGGGCAAAATGCCTGTTTGTGTCCAGGGCGGCCGTCAGCAGTGGGCTTGGTCTCATTGGCTATGCAGCTGTCTCCCACTTTGAGGTTTGGACACCCATTCCAATATCCAGGTTTCTTGCCATGGGTAACTCCAAGGAGGAGTTCTCTTTGTGCTTCACTTTCCCCCATTGGCAGGGATTCCATCAAAAGTCTGGGGGGAAGGTGCCTGAATACCAAGGATGGATAGAGATGATGGACTTGCCCCATGGCGGGTCTCACATGACGGAATGGGGTCCACTCTCTGGATTGCTGACACTAGGTCAGGGCTCAGGCTCTGTCAGACACAACACTAGTGGCCAGGGCAGCCTATAAATCGGGGTTCCCTCGTGGGCAGAGCAGATTGGTTCTCAAGTGGTGTTTCTGGGAAGACTCACCAGGCACTTATTCTTTCTATGGGGAAGGCAGAATGTGGTGCTGTGGCTCCAGAATTCCCTATCAAGGGGGCTTCGGGACCAGTAAGGTTAGTATGGAATTGTAACCACAAGCTACGGTTCAATTCAGTGCCAGCAGAAGGCAGTTCTCATGTGCAGCGGCTTATTCGAGATATCCAGCACCGGAGTAAAGGGCAAATGTTAAATATTTGCTCACACTGGAGTTTGTGACTTTGATAACCGACAAATGAAGGAGTGGCATCAAGAGACCTTAGAGGAATTACTACGCTGAGGCTTGTGTGATGCTCCAGTCTGCATGGTTTTTCTACTGGACATGCGGATCCTGGTTTGTTTGCTCCAGTGTACCCCATGTGGAAAGTTTGTGTAGCAGAGCACTCCCGCATGAATGCCAGGAACACACACCTCCATTGACCATTGCAGCTGAGGAACATGGCATGTTCATTCTGCAGGCTCTGGGGTGAAGTACCAAGGCCTTGAGTTGACATGGAATCTCTTGCAGATGGGTCACAATGCTGGCTTGCTGCCAGGGAGATCTTAGAATGTGGTGGTGTCTAAGGTGCCATGCAGGATTCTCCTATCCTGAGGGTTTGGCAAAGGCCTAAGAGTACGGTTTCCTTCTGGGGACAGGAGATGTTCTGTTTTGTGGCTGAGGGACCACATGTTCCATCGTAAGTTGTTGTTCCAGAACAGGCCTCTGAGGACAGATGCCTAAAAACCTAGTCTAGGGTTCCAATGAGTTCCGAGGGGCATGTCAGTTTCAATTTTCTGACTCAGGACCGTTGACGTGGCTGTCTGCCTGGATGTAGGTGAGCAGGGTGTTTCAGACTTCACATTTGAGTCCAGAGTGGCCTCCAATATTGTGGTGGGCTCAGGGGCCTTGTAGGTTCCTCCTAATCTGGAAGGTTAGGAAAACTGTGATGGGCACAGTTTCCTTGGGGATGGCAGGCACAGTCCTGTGGTATGGATCCAGAAACCCTACCCTGAGGGCACGGGAGCCATTGTTTTGGATGAGAATTCTGTAAACACCAATTTGGATTAGGGTTAGTGGCATGGTGATCACAGGCCCAATGCGTAGACCTGGAGGGCAGCTCATCAGGAACTGTAATGAGGGTGACTGGATGGCCGTAGCACAGGCTTTTTTATCTGTATTATGAGTCCAGGATAGCTTTGGAATGCAGGTGTGGTCTCTTGGGTCCATGGGAGACATTTCCTTTCTAAGGATCCTGGTGACTCTCCATAGTTTGGTGGCTTCTTCGGGGTAGGGAAGAGTGCTGTTTACCATCTTAGGGATGCCCCAGTACAGGGAGGCCAGAGAAAGGCTCTGGGTCTGGGTAACTGGACAATCCCACCAAGGGTTGAGAATTGGGCCTAGATGCGTACCAAGCCTGCAATGCAGGATCCTGCTGAGGCAACTGAGATGGCGTGTTTGAAAGCATACTCAAGGTGTGGGTCACAATGCCTCTTTGTTTCAAGGGCGGCCCTCAGAAGTGGATGTGGTCTCCTTGGCAATGCAGCTGGCTTCCCCTTTGAGAGTGGGACACCCATCCGAATAACCAGGTTTTCCTGCCTTGGGGAAGGATGAGTTCTCCATTGGGCTTCAGGTCCCCCCATTGGCAGGAATTATAGCAAAGGTCTGGTGACAGGTGACTGGATACCAAGCATGGGTAGAGATGATGGAGTAATGCCATAACCGGTCCCACATGCTAGATATGGGGCCCGCTCTCTGGGTGGCTGACACGAGGTCGGGGATCAGGCTCTGTCAGACACAGCACTAGTGTCCAGGGCAGCACATAAATTGGGTTTCCCTTGATGGCCGAGCAGATTGATCCTCATATGGGGTTGCTGGGCAGACTCACCAGGCACATCTTCTTTCTATGGGGAAGGCATAATGTGGCGTTGTGGCTCTGGAATTCCCTATCAAGAGGCCTTGGGGACCATTAGGATGAGGATGGGATTGTAAACACAAGCTACCATATAATCCAGTGCCAAGCAGAACACAGTTCCAATGTGAAGTGTCTTTTTCGATATATCCAGCACCTGAGTAAGGGTTTCCTAAACACAGTTTCCCAAACCCTCCAGAATAGGAGAAACCTGCAAGGCCCCTGAGCCCACCCACTTATTGGAGGCTGCTTTGGTCACAAATGCGCAGTCTGTACACCTGATCACGTACATACAGGCAGACATCCAAGTCAATGTTCCTGAGTCAGACGATTGAACCTGACATGCCACTAGGACCTCATTGGAATCCTAGATTAGGTTTCCAGGCACCTGTCCTCAGGAATGGGTGACAATGCTGAATTGTTACCAGGTAGATCGTAGAATGTGCTGGTGGCTAACGTGACTGGCAGGATTCTTCTACCCTGAGGGTTTGGCACAGGTCGAAGAACAATGTTTCCATGGAATACCAACTTATGATAGAACATGTGGTCCCTGAGCCACACAAGAGTACATCTCCTGTCCCCCAAAGGAAAATGCTCTTGGACCTGAATCAAACCCTCAGGGTAGGAGAATCCTGCATGGCATTTTAAGATCTCCGTGGTAACAAACCAGCATTGTGACCCATCTGCAAGAGATTCAGTGTCAACTCAATGCCTTGGTACTTCACGCCAGAGACACCAGAAGGAACTTGCCATGTTCCTGAGTTGCAATAGTCATTGGGGGTGTGCTTTCCAAGCATCCATGCGGAAGAGCTCTACTCCCAATCTTTCCACATGCGGGACCCTGGAGCTATCAAACCAGACTGCCCCTGTCCGCTAGAAGGAAACCTTGCTGTTTGGAGCATCTCACAAGCCCCAACATAGGAAATTCTCCATGGTCTCTTGACGCCTCCACTCCATTTGTCAGTCATCATAGACACAAACTCCAGTGTGAGCAAACATCTGACATCTGCCCTTACTCAGTTGCTGGGTATCTCGAATTAGCCTCTGCACATTGGAACTCCCTTCCGCTTGGCACTGAATTGAACTGTAACTTGTGTTGACAATTCCATCCTCAACCTACTGATCCCCAAGCCTTCTTGATGAGGAATCTGGAGCCATAATGCAGCATTCTTCCTTCCCCATAGAAAGAAGTGTTGCCTGGAACAGTCTGCCCAGAAACCCCACATGAGAATATATCTGTTTGGCACTCGAATTCTAATTTATAGGCTGTCCTAGCTGCTAGTGCTGTGTCTGACAGAGCCTAAGCCACGACCTACTGTCAGCCGTCCAGAGAGCAGGCCCTATATCCATCATGTGAAAACGGCCATAGCCCAAGTCCGTCATCTCTATCCATCATTGGATTCAGGCACCTTTACCTAGACTTTTGCTGGAACACCTGCCAATAGGGGAACATGAAGCACAATAGAGAACTCCTCCTTCCCCATGACAGGAAACCTGGCAGTTGGGATGTTTGTCGAAACCACACAGTGGGAGGCAGCTTCATGGACAATGAGATCACGTGAACTCCTGAGGGCCTCCCTGGGCACAAACAGGAATTGTGACCCTCAGCCTGAGCATGCTTTCAAACAAGCCCTCTCAGTGGCACTGACAGAATCCCGCATTGCAGGCCTCATACGCCCCTAGGCCCAAATAATAACCCTTGGTATGATTTTCTAGGCATTCAGTCTGAGAGCTCGTCTCTGGAATCCCTGTTTTGGGGCAACCCAATGACGGAAAACAGCACACTTCCTGTCCCTGAAAGAGCCACCAAACTTGTGGAGCCGCCAGGATCCTAAGAGGGGAAAAATCTACCATGGATCATGAGACCACACCTGCATTCCAAGGCCATCCTGCAAACACAATCCAGATAGAAAAGCCTGTGCTACTGCCTTCGAGACACCCTAATTACATTTCCTTAGGAGCTACCCTCCAGGTGTATGCATTGGGCCTTTGATCACCTCGCCACTAACCCTAAACCGAATTTGTGCTTGCAGACGTCTTTCCCAAAACCATGGCTCACTTGCCCTCCAGGATGGTGTCTCAGGAGCCAGAGCACAGGACTGTGCCTGACATCCCCAAGGAAACTGTGCCCGTCTCAGTTGCCCAAACATTTCAAATTTGGAGAAACCTGCAAGGCCCCAGAGCCCATCTCAATATTGACGGCCCCTCTGCATGCAATGCCCAGTCTGAAACACCCTGATCACCTACATCCAGGCAGACACCCAAGTCAATGGTCCTGATCAGAAGTTTGAAACTGACATGCCCCTAGGACCTCATTGGAACCTTAGATTAGGTTTTCAGCATCTGTCCTTAGTGAACTTTCTGGAAAACCAACTTATGATAGAACATGTGGTCCCTGAGCCCCACAACAGAAGATATCCTGTTCCCAGAAGGAAACCATGCTCATCGACCTCTGCCAAACCCTCAGAGCAGGAGAATCCTGCATGGCACCTTAACCAACAGCACATTCTAAGTTCTCCCTAATAAGAAACCACCATAGTGACCCCTCTGCAAGAGTTTCCATGTCAACTCAAGGCCTTGATACTTCATCCAAGAGCCACCAGACGGACCTGCATGTTCCTCAGCTGCAATGAATAATGGAGGTGTGCTTTCCACGCATCCATGCAGAGAGCTCTGCTATCCAATCTTTCCACATGGGGGCCCTGGAGCAAACAAACTAGACTCAGCCTGTCCCGTCGAAGGAAACCTTACTGTTTGAAATATCTCACAAGCCTCAGAGTGAGAAATCCTTCATGGCATCTTGATACTACCCCTCCATTTGTCGCTCATCATAGATACAAACTCTAGTGTGAGCAAACAACTGACATCCACCCTTATGTGCTAGATATCCCTTCTAAGCCGCTGCACAAAGGAACTGCCTTCCGCTTGGCACTGAATTAATCCGTAGCTTATGTTTACAGTACCATCCTCAAGGTACTGTACTGGTCCCCAAGCTCTCTTGATAGGGAATTTTAGAGCTACCACGCAGCATTCTTCCTTCCCCATAGAAAGAAAAAGTGCACGGTGGGTCTGCCCAGAAACCCCACATGAGATTCAATCTACTCGGCCTTAGAGGGAACCCCAATTTATAGGCTTCCTGGCCACTAGTGTTGTATCTGACAGAGCCTGATCCCCGACCTAGTGTCAGAAACCCAGAGAGCGGGCCCCATATCCAGCATGTGAGACTGGTCATGGACAAAGTCTGTCATCTCTACCCATCCTTGGTGTTCAGGCAACTGTCCCCAGACTTTTGATGGAATCCCTGCCAATAGAGGAACCTGAAGCACAATAGAGAACTCCTCATTCCCAATGCAGGAAACCTGGCTGTTGGGATGGGTGTCCAAACCTCAAAGTGGGAACCAGCTGCATGGCCAATGAAACCATGCCCACTCCTGAGGGCCACGCTGGGCACAAACGGGCATTGTGACCCTCAGCCTCAGCATGTTTTCAAACAAGCCCTCTCAGTTGTACCACCAGGATCCCACGCAGCAGGCCTGGTATGCCCCTTCGCCCAAATCCTAAGCCTTGGTGGGATATTCCAAGCACCCTGACCCAGAGCCCCTCTGGTTTCTCTGGAACCTTGTTTTGGGGCATGCATAAGATGGAAAACAGCACTCTTCGCCCAAATCCTAAGCCTTGGTGGGATATTCCAAGCACCCTGACCCAGAGCCCGTCTGGTTTCTCTGGAACCTTGTTTTGGGGCATGCATAAGATGGAAAACAGCACTCTTCCCATCCCCGAGAAAGCCACCAAACAATAGGAGCTGCCAGGATCTTTAGAGCAGAAAAATCTCCCATGGACCCATGAGTCCACACCTGCATTCCGAGGCAATCCTGGACACACAATCCAGATACAAAAGCCTGTGCTACCGCCTTCGAGTCACCCGATTTACAGTTCCTGAAGAGCTGTCTTCCAGGTCTATGCATTAGGCCTGCAATCACCTCACCACTCATCCTAAGCTGGGTTTGTGTTTACAGACTACTCTCCCAAAACCATGACTTACATATCCTCCAGGATGGGATTTCCGAAGCCAAACCACAGGACAGTGCCTGCCATCCCCAAGAAAATTGTGCCATCAAAGTTGTCCAAACCCACCAGATGGGAGAAATCTGCAAGGCCCCTGAGCCCACCCAAATTTTGAAGGCCACTCTGGACTCAATTGTGCAGACTGAAACACCCTGATCACCTACATCCAGGCAGACACCCAAGTCAATGGGCTGAGTCAGATGTTTGAACCTGACATGCCCCTAGTATTTCATTGGAACCCTAGATTAGGTTTTAAGGCACCTGTCCTCAGAGGCCTGTTCTGGAATACCAACTTACGATAGAACATGTTGTCCATCAGCCACACAACAGAACATCTCCTGTCCCCAGAAGGAAACCGTGCTCTTGGACCTGTGTCAAACCCTCAGGGTAGATGAATCCTGCACGACCCCTTAGCCACCAGCACATCCTAAGATCTGCCTGGTAACAAACCAGCATTGTGACCCATCTTCATGAGACTCCATGTCAACCCAAGCCTTGGTACTTCGCCTTAGAGCCAACAGAACGAACCTGCCATGTTGCTCTGCTGCAATGGTAAATTGAGGTGTGCTTTCCAGGCGTCCATATGGGAGTGCTCTGCTACACAGACTTTCCAAATGACGGACCCTGGAGAAAACAAACCCGAATCCCCCTTTCTGGTTGAAGGAAACCTTGCTGTTTGGAGCATCTGACATGTCACAGCATGGGAAATCCTCCATGACCTCTTGACACCACCCTCCATTTGCTGGTCACCATAGACACAAACTCTTGTGTGAGCAAACAGCTGACATCCGCACTTACTCAGGTGTTGGATATATCCATTCGGCCGCTCCACACTGGAAAACTGCCTTCCACTTGGTAATGACTTTAATAGTTGCGTGTGTTTAATATTCCATCTTCACTCTTCTGGTCCCCACGCCCACTTCATAGGGAATTGTGGAGCTACAACGCAGCATTCTGCCTTCTCCAAGAAAGAAGAATTGCCTAATGAGTCTGCCCTGAAACCCCATATGAGGATCCACCTGCAGGACCCTCAACGACACCCTAAAATCTTAGGCCACCATGGGAACTACGGCTCTCTCTGACAGAGCCTGAAACATGACCGCCAGTCAGCCACCAAGAAAGTGTACCCCGTTTCCTGCAGTTGGGACTTGTTGTGGCCCAAAGCTGTCATCTCTACTCAACCTGCATATGCAAGCCTCTGTGACCAGTCCGTAGCTCCAATCCCTGCCTATGGGGTACCTGAAGCACAAGGGTACTCCTCCTTCCCAATGGCAGAAAACTTGACTGTTGGGATGGGTGTCCAACCCTCAGAGTGGGAACCAACTGCATGGACTTGAGACCACGGCCACACATGGGAGTCACCCTGGGCACAAACAGGCATTGTGACCATCAGCATGAACTTGCTTCCAAACAAACCCCCATGGTAGCTGGACCAGGAGACCACAGAGTGGGACATCCAGGCCCCTAGGGGCAAATCCTCACCCTCCTTAATGTTTTTCAGTCACCTAGACCCAGAAACTCTCTCTGGAATCCCTCTTGTGGGGGTCCATTGAGACGGAAAACAACAGCCTTCCCTTCTCTCAGAGACAGCAAATTCTTGGGACATATGCAGAATCTCCAGAGACAAAGAATATTCCATGGCCCCATGAAGCCACAACAATATTTTATGACCGTTCTGGACCCACAATCCAGGCAGAAAAGTCTGCCCAACTGGCTCAATGACACCTTAATTTCACTACACAATGAGCTGCCCTCAGAGCCTGCAGATCGGGGCTGTGATCACCTCGGGCCTCACTCTAATGTTAGTTTTCGTTTGCAGATTTCTGTCTCCAAAACCCTGCCGCACATGTCCTCCATGATGGGGCCTCTGGAGCCACACTGGACGACTGTGCCTAACCGCCCGATGGAAACTCCGCCCTTCACTGTTGCCCAAACCCTGAAGCTTAGGAGCAAACTACAAAGCCCCTGAGCCCACTTCAATTTTGAAGAATGATCTGGACCCAAGTGTACATTGTGACACACAGTGAGCACCTACCTCCAGCCAAACATCTAAGTCAAAGGCCCTGAGTCAGAAGATTGAACCAGACATGCTCCTAGGACTTCATCGATGCCCCAGCTTAGGTTTTCAGGCACCTGTCCCTAGAGGACTGTTCCCCCATACCGTCTTATATTCCAACATGTTGTCCCTGAGCCACACAACAGACCCCTCCTGCCCCGAAGGATACCTTGCTCTTGGTAGCTGTGTCTAAAACTCAGTGTATTAGAATCCTGAATTGCCCCTGACCATCCCAACATTCCAGTGTCTCCCTGGATATAAAGCAGCATTGTGATCGAACAGCATCAAACTCCATGTCAACTCAGCCCCCTTGGAACTTCTCCCCAGAGACACCAGATCGAACTTGCCATGTTCCTGAGTTGAAATGGTCAATGGAGTAGTTCTTTCCAGGCATCCATGAGGGAGAGCTTTGCTACCAACATTTCCATATCGAGGAACCTGGAGCAAACAAACCAGACTCTCCCTGTCCAGTAGAAGGAAATCTTACTGTTTGGAGCATCTCACAAGACGCAGAGTGGGAAATCCTCCATGCCCTTTTGATGCAAACCCACCGGTTGGTGGCCAACATAGACACAAAGTCAAGAGTGAGCAAACATTGGAAAACCGTGCTGACTCAGGTGCTGGATGTCTCGAATCAGCTGCTGCACACTTGAACTGCCTTCCGCTTGGCTCTGAATTTAACTGTTGCTTGTGTTTACAATTTTATCCTCACCCTATTCGTCACCAAGCCTTCTTGACAGGGAATTCTGGAGCCAAAACACAGCATTCTGCCTACCCCACAGACAGAAGTAGTGCCTGGTGAGTCTGCCCAGAAACCCCAGATTAGGATCCACCTGCAAGGTGGATCAACCTCACCCTAATATCATAGGCCGCCATGGGCACTCAGGCTCAGTCTGACACAGTCTGATCCACAACCTCTAGTCAGCCACACAGAAAGTTTGCTCCATATCCTGCAGGTGGTATCTGTCATGGCCCGAAGTCATCACATCTACTCAACTTGGATATTCAGGCATCTCTCCCCAGACCATAGCTCACATCCCTGCCTATGGGGGAACCTGAAGCACAGGAGTACTCCTCCTACCCGATGGCAGGAATCCTGACTTTTGAGATGTGTGTCCAACCCTCAGCTTGGGAACCAGCTTCATGTCCCATGAGACCATGACCACTCATGGGAGTTGCCCTGGGCACAAACAGGCATTGTGACCCTCAGTGTGAGCCTGCTTTCAAACAAACCGCCTTGGTAGCTGGACAAGGAGCACACAGGGCGTCCTGCAAAGTCCCTAGGGCCAAATCCTAACCTTCGATGTTTTTCAGATGCCCAGTCCCAGAACCTGTCTCTGGAATCCCTCTTTTGGGGGTCCCCTGAGATGAGAAACAGCAGTTTACCTTCAAGCAGACACACCAAACTCTAGGGAGTTGGGCAGAATCCCCACAGTTCAAGAATATCCCATGGCCCCATGATAAAGCCCCTACATTTTGTGACTGTCCTAGACACAGAGTTCAGACAGAAAAACCAGTGCTATGGCCTTCATGACACCTTAATTTCAGTACACCATAAGGTGCACTCACAGCCTGCAGATTTGGCCTGTGATCACACTTGCCCTCACCTTAACCATAGTTTGTTTGCAGATTTCTGTCCCCAAAGCTCTGGTCCACATGCCCTCCAGGATGGGGCCTCTGGTGCCACACCAGATGAGTGTGCTTACACTCCTGAAGAAAACACTGCCCTTCACGTTTGCCAAAACCATGAATCTTAGGAGCAAAGTACAAAGCCCCTGAGCCCAGCTCAATTTCAAAGAATGCTCTGGACCCAAGTGCATATTCTGACACACAATGAGCACCTGCCTCCAGACAGACATCCAAGTAAAAGGCCCTGAGTCAGAAGATTGAACCTGACATGCCTCTAGTACTTCATTGGTACCCTAGCTTAGGTTTTCAGTCTCCTGTACCCAGAAGCCTGTTCTCCAATACCAACTTATATTTCAACATGTGGTCTCTCAGCCACACAGCAGAACCCCTCCTGTCCCCAGAAAAACAACTTGCTCTTGGTAGCTGTGTCTAATACTCAGTGCAGGTTAATCCTGGATTGCCCCGTGACAACCACAACATTCAAACATCTCCCTGGATAACAACCAGCATTGTGACCCAACAGCATATAACTCCATGTCAACTCAGGCCTCTTGGAACTTCACCTCAGAGGCACAAGATCAAACCTGCCATGTTCCTCAGCTGCAATGGTCAGTGGAGTTGTGCTTTCAGGCATCCATGAGGGAGAGCTCTGCTACGCAAACTTTCCATAATGTGGACCTTGTAGCAAACAAACTAGACACCACCTGTCCAGTAGAAGGAAACATTGCTGTTTGGACCATCTCACAAGTTACAACGTGGGAAATCCTCCATGGCCTCATGACGCCACCCTTCCATTTGTCAGTCACCATAGACACAAACTCCAGTGTGAGCAAACATCTGATATCCACCCTTACTCAGGTGCTGGATATCTCGTATAAGCCGCTGCACATTGGAACTGCCTTCTGCTTGTCACTGCATTTAAACTTAGCTTGTGTTTACAATTCCATACTCACCCTCCTTTTGCCCATGACCTCTTGATAGGGAATTCTTGAGCCACAACGCAGCATTCTGCCTGACCCACAAAAGAAGAAGTGCCTGGTAATTCTTCAATGAAACCCCACATTAGGATCCACCAGCAAGGCCCTCGACGGGACCCTAATATCTTAGGCCACTGTGGGCACTCAGGCTCAGTCTGACACAGCCTGAGCTACGAACTTCAGTCAACCACGCAGACAGGGGACCTCATATACTGCAGGTGGGACCTGCTGGGCAGGAAGCCGTCACATTTACTCAACTTCTTATTCAGGCATCTCTCCCCAGACCGTAGCTCAAATCCCTGCCTATAGGGGAAATTGTAGCACAGGAATACTCTTCCTTCCCGATGGCAGGAATCCTGGCTTTTGAGATGTGTGTCTAACCCTCAGAGGGGAACCAGCTGCATGGCCCATGAGACCACGGTCACTCATGGGAGCCACCCTGGGCACAAACAGGCATTGTGACCCTCAGCGTGAGCCTGCTTTCAAACACAGCCCCTCGGTAGCTGGACCAGGAGTCTGCAGATCAGGCCTGCCAGGTCCCTAGGGTCAAAGCCTCACACTCTTTCCTGCTTTCCAGGTGCCGAGACCCAGAAGCTGTCTCTGGATTCCCTCTTTAGGCGGTTCGCTGAGACGGAAAACAGCAATCTTCACTTCCCCCAGAGACACCAAACTCTTGGGAGCTGGGTAGAATCCCCAGAGATGAAGAGTCTTCCATGGCCCCATGAAGTCTCCCATACATTTTGCAACCACCCTGTACACACTACCCAGACAGAAAAAACTATGTTACAGCCTCCATGACTCCCTAATTTCAGTACACTATGAGTTTCCCTCTGGTCCTGCAGATCAGGCCTGTGATCACCTCGGCCCTTATACTAACCCTAGTTTGCATTTGCAGATTTCTGTCCCCAAAGCCCAGGCCCACAAGCCCTCCAAGATGGGGTCTCTGGAGCCTCCGACAAGTGTGCGTACGGTCCCAAAGGAAACTCTGCCCTTCACTGTTGAAAAAATCCTGAAGATTAGGAGCAAAGTACAAAGACCCTGAGCCAATGTCAATTAAAAGGAAAACTCTGCACCCAAATGCACATTCTAACACACAATGAGGACCTGCCTCCAGGTAGACATCCAAGTCAAAGGCCCTGGGTCAGAAGATTGAACATGACATGCCTCTGGGACTTCATCTATACCCGAGTTTAGGATTTCAGGTGCCTGTCGCCAGAGACCTGTTGTCCAATGCCAACTTATATTCCAACATGTGGTCCCTGAGCCACACAACAGAACCTCAACTGTCCCCAGAAGGATACATTGCTTTTGGTAGCTTTGTCCAAGACTCAGTGTAGGAGAATGCTGCATGGGCCCCTGACCACCCCAACATTCTAACGTCTCCCTGGATTCAAACCAGCACTGTGATCCAACAGCATGAAACTCCATATCAACTCAGGCCTCTTGGAACTTCACCCCAGAGGCACCAGATCGAACCTGCCATGTTTCTCAGATGCAAAGGACAGTGGAGTTGTGCTTTCCTGGCATCCATGTGAGATTGATCTGCTACCCAAACTTTTCATATGGGGGACCTTGGAGCAAAGAACCCAGATTCCCCCATGTCCAGTAGAAGGAAACCTTGCTGTTTGGAGCATCTCACAAGCCCCAGCGTGGGAAATCCTCCATGGCCTCGGGGCGCCACCCCGCCATTTGTGGGTCATCATGGACACAAACTCCAGTGTGAACAAGCATCTGACATCCGCCCTTAGTCAGGTGCTGGATATCTCAAATCAGCCATTGCACAGTAGAGCTGCCACCGTCTGGCACTGAATTGAACCATAGCTTGTGTTTACAATTCCATCCTCAACCTCCTGGTCCACATACCCACTTGATAGGGAATTCTGGAGCCACAATGCAGCATTGTGCCTACCACACAGAAAGAAGTCCTACCTGGAGATTCTGCCCAGAAACCCCACATGAGTATCCACCTGCATGGCCCTCGATGGCACACTAATATCATAGGCTGCAATGGTCACTCAGGCTCTGTCTGACACATCCTGAGCCACAACCTCCAGACTGCCATGCAGACAGTGGTCCCCGTATTGCAGGTGGGAAATGCCGTGGCCCGAAGCCGTCATCTCTACTCAACCTGGGCATTCAGGCGTCTCTCCCCAGACTGTAGCAAATTCCCTGCCTATTTCCCTTAAGGGAAACTTAAGCACAAGAGTACTCCTCATTCCTGATGGCAGGAAACCTGGCTGTTGAGATGGGTGTCCAGCCCTCTGAGTGGGAGACAGCTACATGGCCCATGAGACCAAGGTCACTCATGGGAGTCGTCTTGGGCACAAAGATGCATTGTGACTCTCAGCGTGAGCTTACTTTCAAACAAAATCATTCGGTTGCTGCACCAGGATCCTGCAGAGTGGGCCTGCCAGGTTCCTAGGTCCAAATCCTCACCTTCATTCGTGTTTTCCAGGTGTCCAGAACAAAGATCTGTCTCTGGAATCCCTCTTGTGGGATCCCCTGAGAGAGAAAACAGCAGTCTTCACTTCCCTCAGAGACACCAAACTCTTGGGAGTTGGGCCGAATCCCCAGAGACGAGGAATCTCACATGGCACCATGAAACACTCCTACATTTTGCGACTGACCTGGACACACAATCCAGATAGAAAATCCTGTGCTCCCGCCTCTATGAAACCTTAATTTCAGTACAATATGAGCTGCACTCAGGGCCTGCAGATGGGACCTGTGATCACCTTGGCCCTGAGCCTAACCCTAGTTCACATTTCCAGATTTCTGTCACCAAAGCCCTGGCCCACATGCCCTCAGGACGGGGCCTCTGGAGCCACACAGGAGGACTGTGCCTACCCTCCCGAAAGAAACTCTATCCTCACTGTTGCCAAAACCCTGAATATTAGGAGCAAAGTACAAATCCCTGAGCACACCTCCATTTTGAAGAATGCTCTGGACCCAAATGCGCATTCTGACACACAATAGCCCCTGCCCCCAGGCAGACGTACAAGTCAAAGGCCCTGAGTCAGCAGATTGAACCTAACATACATCTAGGAATTCATCAATACCAGAGCTTAGATTTTCAGGTGCCTAACCTCAGGGGCCTGTTACCCAATACCAACTTATATTCTAACATGTGGTCCCTGAGCCACACTACAGAACCCCTCCTGTCCCCAGAAGTATACCTTGCTTTTGGTAGTTGTCCAAGTCACAGTGTAGCAGAATCCTGCATGGCCCTCTGACCACACCAACATTCTAACTTCTCCATGGATCCCAACCAGTACTGTGATCCAACAGCATGAAACTCCATGTCAACTCAGGCTGCTTGGATCTTAGCTCCAAAGCCACCAGATCAAACCTGCCACTTCCTCAGCTGCAATGGACCATGGAGGTGTGCTTCATGGCATTGACGTGGGAGAGCTCTGCTACCCATACTTCCCATATAGGGGACCCTGGAGCAAACACAACAAAGTCCCCCTGTCCAGTAAAAGGAAACCTTGCTGTTTGGAGCATCTCATAAGTCACAGGATGGGAAATCCTTCATGGACTGTTGTGCCACTGCTCCATTTTTCAGTCATCATAGACACAAACTACAGTGTGAGCGAACATCTGACATCCACCCTTACTCAGGTGCTGGATATCTCGAATCAGCTGCTGCACATTGGAACTGCCTTCCGCTTGACACTGAATTAACCATAGGGTGTGTTTACAATTCCACCCTCACCCTACTGGTCGCCAAGCCCTCTTGATAGGAAATTCTAGAGCTACAACGCAGCATTCTGCCTTCCCAACAGAAAGAATTAGTGCCTGGTGAGTCTGCCCAGGAACTCCACATGAGGATTAATCTACTCCTGCCTTGAGGGAACCCTGATTTATAGACTGTCCTGCCACTAGTGGTGTGTCTGACAGAGCCTGAGCCCCGACCTCATGTCAGCCTTCCAGACAGTGGGGCCCGAATCCAGGATGTAAGACCGTCCATGTCCCAAGGCCATCATCTCTACCCATCCTTGGTATTCAGGCATCTGTCCCCAGACCTTTGCTGGAATCCCTGCCAATGGGGGAACCTGAAACACAATGGAGAACTCCTTTTTGCCCATGGCAGGAAACCTGGCTGTTGGGATGGGTGTCCAACCCTCAAAGTGGGAGACAGCTGCATGGCCAATGAGACAACGCCCACTCCTGAGAACCACCCTCGGCACAAACTGGCATTGTGACCCTCAGCCTGAGCATGCTTTCAAACAAGCCCTCTCAGTTACATCACCAGGATAACGCATTGCAGGCCTGGGGCGCCCCTAGGCCCAAATCCTAACCCTTGGTTGGATTATCCATGCGCCTAGACACAGATCCCGTCTCTGGAATCCCTGTTTTGGGGCACCCCTAAGATGCAATCAGTACTTTTCCCTTCCCCGAGAAAGCCACCAAAATATTGGGATCTGCCAGAATCCTTTGTGAGGAAAAATCTCTCATGGATTCATGATACAGCACCTGTATTCCGAGGCCATTGTGGACACACAATCCAGATATAAAAGCATGTGCTACCGCCTAGAGTCACCCTAATTACAATTCCTGACAATCTGTGATTCAGGTCTATGCAATGGGCTTGCGATTACATCACCACTAACCATAACCCAAATTTCTGTTGGCAGACTTCTCTCTCAAAACCATGGCTCACATGCCTCCAGGATCTTGTCTCTGGAGCCACACCACAGCACTGTGTCTCCATCCCCAAGGAAATTTTGCCCGTCACAGTTGCCCATACCCTTCAGATTAGGAGAAACGTGCAAAGGCCTGAGCAAACCACACTATTGGAGGCCGCTCTAGATGTGAATGTGCAGTCTGAAACACCCTGATTCCCTACATCCAGAAAGACATCCAAGTCAATGGTTCCGAGTCTGAAGATTGAACCTGACACACCCCTAATACAGCATTGGAACTCAAATTAGGTTTTCAGGCATCTGTCCTCAGAGGCCTGTTCTGGAATAACAACTTATAATAAAACATGTGGTCCCTGCACCACACAACAGAAAAGCTCTTGCACCTAGAATGAAACCGTGCTCTTGGACCTGGGTCAAACCCTCAGGGTAGGAGAATCCTGCATGGCACCTTAGCCACCAACAAATTCTAAGAGCTCCCTGGTAACAAACCAGCATAGTAACCACTTTGTTAGAGATGCCATGTCAACTCAAGGCCTTGGTACTTCGTCACAGAGCCACCAGAATGAACCTGCTATGCTCCTAAGCTGCATGGTCCGTGGTGATGTGCTTTCCCGGCATCCATGCGGGAGAGTTCTGCTACCCAAACTTTCCACATGGGGGTCCCTGGAGCAATCAAATCAGACACCACCTGTCTAGTAGAAGAAAACCTTGCCTTTTGGAGCATCTCATAAGCCTCAGTGGGGGAAATCCTCCAGGGCCTCTTTACGCCATCTTTGATTTGTTGCTCATCATAGAGACAAACTTCAATGTGAGCAAACATGTGACATCTGCCATTTCTCACGTGCTGGATATCTTGAATAAGATGCTACACATTAAAAATATCTTCGGCCTGGCACTGAGTTTATCTGTGTCTTCGGTTTACAATTCCATTCTCACCATACTCTTCACCATGCCCTCTTGATAGGGATTTCTGGAGCCAAAACTCAGCATTCTGCCTTCCCCATAGAAAGAAGAAGTGCCTGAGAAACTGCCTGGAAATCCCACATGAGGATCTGTCTGCTCAGTCCTCGAGGGAACTCCGATTTATAGGTTCACTGGCCACTAGTGCCGTGTCTGACAGAGCCTGAGCACCGACCTAGTTTCAGCCACCCAGAGAGTCGGGCCCCTATCCACCATGTCAGACCAGCCATGGCCAATGTCCATCCTCTCTACCCATCTTTGGTATTCAGGCAACTATACCCAGACCTGTGCTGGAATCCCTGCCAATGGGAGAACGGGGGAATGGGGGAACCTTGAGCACAATAGAGAACTCCTATTTCCCCAAGGCAGGAAACGTGGCTTTTGGGATGGTTTTCCAACCCGCAGAGTAGAAGCCAGCTGCATGGCCAATGAGACCACGCCCACTCATAGGGGCCGCCCTGGGCACAAACAGGCATGTAGTCCCTCAGCCTGAGCATGCTTTCAAGCCAGCCTACTTAGTTGCACCACCATGATCTAGCTTTGAAGACCTGGTATGCCCGGATTTTCCATGCGCCCAACACAGAGTCCATCTCTGGAATCCCTGTTTTGGGACACCCCTAAGATGGAAAACAGCACTCTTCCCTTCCCGGAAAAAGCCAACAAAGTATAGGGAACTGCTGGGATCCTTAGAGAGGAAGAATCTCCCATGGATCCATGAGACCACACCTGCCTTCTGAGCCATCGTGGACACACGAACCAGATGGAAAAGCCTGTGCTACCGCCTTCGAGTCACCACAATTACAGTTCCTGACAAGTAGCCCTTCAGGTCTATGCATCGGGCATTTGATAACCTCACCAATAACTCTAACCCGAGTTTGCGTTTGCAGACTTCTCTCCCAGAACCCTGCCTCACATGGATTGGGTCTCTGGATCCACACCACAGGACTTTGCCTGCCATTCCCAAGGAAATGTGCCTGTCACAGCTGCCCAAACCCTCCAGATTAGGAGAAACCTGCAAGGCCCCCGAGCCCACCCCAATATTGGAGGCCACTCAGGGTGAAAATGCACAGTCTGTAACACCCTGATCGCCTACATCCAGGAAGACACCCAATTCAATCTTCCTGAGTCAGAAGATTGAACCTGACATGCCCCTAGGACCTCATTGGAACCCCAGATTAGGTTTTCAGGCCTCTGTCCTCAGAGGCCTGTTCTGGAATATCAATGTATGATACAACAAGTGGTTCCTGAGCCACACAACAGAACATCTCCTATCCTCATAATGAAACCGTGCTCTTAGACCTGTGTCAAACCCTCAGGTTGGGAGAAACCTGCATGGTCCCTTAACCACCAGCAGATTCTAAGATCTCCCTGGTAACAAACCAGCATTTTGACGCATCTGCAAGTGAATAGCTCTCAACTCAAGGCCTTGGTACTCGCCCTAGAGCCATCAGAACGAGCCTGTCATGTTCCTCCGCTGCAATGGTCAATAGAGGTGTGCATTCCAGGCATCCATGTAGTAGAGCTCTGCTACCCAAACTTTCCACATGGAGAACCATGGAGCAAACAAACAAGTCTCCACCTGTCCAGTAGAAGGAAACCTTACTTTTTGGAGTATCTCACAAGCCTCAGGTTGGTAAATCCTCCATGGCCATTTGACACCACCCCTGCATTTGTTGGTCATCATAGACACAAACTCCAGTATGAGCAAACACCTGACATCGGCCCTTACGCAGGGGCTGGATATTTCGAAACAGCTGCTGCACATTGAAACTGCCTTCTGCTTGGCACTGAATTAACCGTAGGGTGTGCTTACAATTCACCCTCACCCTACTGGTCGCCAAGCCCTCTTGATCGGGAATTATGGAGCCACAATGCAGCACTCTGCCTTCCCCACAGAAAGAAGTAGTGCCTGGTGAGATTGCCGGGAAATCCCACATGAGGTTCAATCTGCTCGGTCCTTGAGGGATTTATAGACTGCCTCGAATTATAGTCTACCCTGGCCACTAGTTCTGTGTCTGACAGAGCCTGAGCCCCGACCTCCTGTCAGCCACCCAGAGAGCCGGGCCCATATCCAGCATGTTAGACCGACCATGTCCCAGGTCTATCATCCCTATCCATCCTTAGTATTCAGGCATCTGTACAGAGACTTTTGCTGGAATCCCTGTCAATGGGGGAACCTGAATCACAATAGAGAACTCCTATTTCCCCAAGGCAGGATTCATAGCTTTTGGGATGGGTTTTCATCCCTCAGTGGGTGAGACAGCTGCATGGCCAATGAGAACACGCCCACTCCTGAGGGCCACCATGGGCAGAAACAAGCATTGTGACACTCAGTTTGAGCATGCTTTCAAGCCAGACCTCTCAGTTGCACCACCAGGATTGGGCATTGAAATCCTGGTACACCCCTAGGACCAAATACTAACACTTGGTGGGATGTTGCAAGCGCCCATACCTAGAGCCGATCTCTGGAATCCTTATTTTGGGACACCCCTAAGTTGGAAACCATCACTCTTCCCTTCCACGAAAAAGGCAACAAAGTATTGGGAGCCAATGGGATCCTTAGAGAGGAAAAAACCTCTTATGGACCAATGAGACCACACCTGCATTCCGAGGCCATTCTGGACACACAATCCAGATATTAAAGCCTGTACTACCACTTTCGAGTCACCCTAATTACAGTTCCTGATAAACTGTCCTCCAATTCTATGCATCGGGCCTGCAATCACCTCGCCACTAACCCTAACCTGAGTTCGTATTTGCAGACTTCTCTCCCTACACCATGGCTCACATGGCCTCCAGGATGGGGTCTCTGCAGCCACACCAGAGGGCTGTGCCGGCCATCCCCAAGGAACCTGTGGGCGTCACATATGCCCAAACCCTCCAGTTTAGGAAAAACCTGCAAGGCACCTGAGCCCATCCCAATATTGGAGACCGGTCTGGATGCACATGTGAGTTTGAAACACCCTGACCACCTCCATCAAGGCAGACACCCAAATCAATGGTCCTGAGTCAGAAGATTGAACCTGACATGCGTCTAGTACCTCATTGGAACCCTAGATTGGGTTTTCAGGCACCTGTCCTCCGAGGCCTGTTCTGGAATACCAACTTAGGATACAACATGTGTTCCCTGAGCCACAAAATAGAACATCTCCTGTCCCTAGAAGGAAACTATGCCCTTCTACCTGTGTCAAACCCTCAAGGTGCGAGAATCCTTCATGGCCCCTTATCCACCAACACATTCTAAGATCTCCCTGCTAACAAACTAGCATTGAGATCCATCAGCAAGAAATTCCATATGAAGTCACGTGAATTCTCCAGCCACATCACAACATTCTGCCATCCTCATAGAAAGAAGAAGTGCCTGGTGAGTCTGTCCCAAAACTCCACTTGAGGATCAAGCTGCTCGTCCCTTGAGGGAACGCCGATTTATAGGCTGCTTTGGCCACTAGTTCTTTGTCTGACAGAGCCTGAGCCCCTTCCTAGTGCTCTCCTCCCAGAGAGCGGGGCCCATACCCAGCATGTGAAACTGGTCATGGCTCAAGTCCATCATCTCTAACCATCATTGTCATTCAGACATCTCTCCCCAGTCCTTTCCTGGAATCCATGAAAACTGGGGTGTTAGGGGCCATAATCAAAGAAGCAGGACTGAAACAAAGCAAAGGTCAAGCAAAGCTTTAATTCGTGCCAAGCATCGAGAATCAAACTGACCGGTCACAGCCATCTCTTGCAAACAGGCGACCCTCCCAGCCTCACAGACTAACTTTTATAGAGGTAGTTTTTCCAGGCTATACGCAGGTGGCCAATGAGATTGCAGTACACAGAGAACACTGCACATGCATGGTATGTCTCCCTCACACCGAAAAAAAAAAAAATGCTAAGTAACACATGTGTGGACAACTGAATTTCAATTTACCCTAGGAGATATATGCGTGCCCCACTGATTGGATGTCTTCATCTGGCCTGACCCACTCTTGTATCTAGTCTTTGCAATTAAGTTTCTCTGAGAGGGGAAGGGTCAATCTAAGTTTAGTGCATAGGGTCAATCTAAGTTCATTACAAAACACAAAATGATGCCCTCTGGCCAACCAGGCCCTTACATTCCCTCTATTCTTTGGAGATTAGTCAAATCCTTGACGTTTCAGCCTGTTCTGTTCTCTGGTTGTAAGGGATTATATTGAGCATGTAAGCTTAACATTTTTATCGCTCTAGTTTTCTTTTGTATAAATGACACTAGTGCACAGTCGGTTGATGAGTTAGCCATTTACCGCTTCATCTAATTCCCTACTTATACTTTACATAAACAGGTAACAATAAGAGCAACAATAAACTCATAGTCTTTTGAGTCTTAACTTTAGTCCCTGGTCAGCAGGGTACATTGGCTGAGGATTCTACCTCTGGGGGGCATCTTCATCCTCAGCTCGCTTGATGTGACCCTCGTGAATCCAGGCCCAGATGCCTTCTAATTTTATTGTTGTGGGGGTGGTCAGGATAACAGTAAACAGTTCCTTTCAGCGAGGCTCCAAGTTCTCCACTTGATAGCGACGTATCCTATCCAAGTCCTTGGGTTGGTAAGGATGTGGTTCCACCTCCGTCTCCATCCCAGTGTGGGCAGTCCAGATCCCAGCATGGGCTTTTTTTTTAAGGCAGACTGTAATGCCTGACTGCAGTACAGACTGATCAGTAATTTCTGCTGGGGCAACCTCTTGTAGCCAAGAACAGAGCGGGGGGCGGGGATGCAGTCTCCCAAGCATTATTTCAAATGGGATCACCTTGCTTAAATAGGGTGTACATCATTCCCTGAGAAGGGCGAAGGAAGGAGATCCACCCATCCACCTCCAGTTTCCAGAATTATCTTTGTCAAGGTCTCTTTATGAGTCCGGCTCAGGGACGCCTGGGTGGCTCAGTGGGTTAAAGCCTCTGCCTTCGGCTCAGGTCATGATCCCAGGGTCCAGGGATCAAGCCCTGCATCGGATTCCTGCTCAGTAAGGAGCCTGCTTTCTCCTCTCTCTCTGCCTGCGTCTCTGCCTCCTTGTGATTTCTGTCTGTCAAATAAATAAATAAATCTTTAAAAAAAATGAGTCTGGTTCATTCTCTCTACTTGCCCAGAACTCTGGGGCTGATAGGCACAATGTAGTTTCCAATTTCTGCCCACGGCATTGGTCAATGTCTGTGAGACTGAGGTCATAAATGCAGGGCCATTGTCTGACCCAATCACGAGAAGCAGCCCAACCCAAGGAATTATTTCTTCTAATAACCTTTTTCTGCCTACCACTCCGCCATCTCATGTTTGGTGTAAAAAGCCTCTACCCAGGCTGAAAAGGTATCTACAAAAACTAACATATACTTGTGTCCATATTTTATAGTTTTCATTTCTGTAAAATCAATTTCCCAATAAATTCCTGGTTCCTTACCTCTTTCTCTTTTCCCTCTTCCAATTCTAGTTCCTCCCACCTCAACTGCCCGGTGTTGAGCACATCTATCAAATACATCCTGAACCATATGCCCTAATTGAGAAACCTGGAATTGCTTGCCTATAAGGTCCTTGAGTTTGCGTATCCCCAAACGAGTACCCTGATGTATCTGGTCTACTAACTTCTGACCTAGTCTTCAAAAAAGAATTAAATTTCCTCTTTTAGTCTTAGCCCAGTCTCCTTCATAGTCTAATTTATCCCATTTTGGTAAATAGTTTAAATCTTCCTCTGAATAAACTGGCTTTTCTGGTAGGGCTAGAGCCAGGAGTGTAACCAGCTCTTGCACAGTTTCTCAGCTGCTTGCTTTGTGGCTTGATCTGCTAAGTGGTTCCTTTTGAAATCAGATCAGTCCCCTTTTGGTGTCCCGGGCAATGTGGAAGGGCTTGGTAACATCTGGGATGGCCAATGCTGGCGCACTCATTAAGGCTGTTTGTAATTCCTGAAATGCTCCTTCTGCCTCAGCTGTCCACTCTATCATAGTAATCCCTCCTTTTGCCAGTTCCTAGAGAGGTCAGGCAGTCTCTGCAAACCGCAGTATCCACAGCCTACAGTAGCACACTGTCCCAAGAAACGTCCTCACTTGTCGGGACGTGGTGGGGCGGGCTTATCGGGTGATCACCTGTTTCCTGGACTCAGACAGTGAGCGCGCTTCTTCATGGAGATCAAAGCCTTTAAGTGGCATGGCTCTGACAGAGCTGTGCTTTCTTCACTGACACCCAATACCCTTTTTCGTGCAGAATCTGTAAGAGACCTCTCGTCCCCGGCAAACATGACTCATAGTACTCAGCGGCTACTAGTGAGTCATCAACGTACTGTACAGAGTGTGTCTTGGGTTGGAGGTTTTGTACTCACGCAAATTCCCATGTAGAGCCTCCTTGATGATAGTGGGCGAATTCTTTTTTTTTTTTTTAATATTTTATTTATTTATTTGACAGAGATCACAAGTAGGCAGAGAGGCAGGCAGAGAGAGAGAGGAGGAAGCAGGCTCCCCGCTGAGCAGAGAGCCCAACGCGGGACTCGATCCCAGGACCCTGAGATCATGACCTGAGCCGAAGGCAGCGGCTTAACCCACTGAGCCACCCAGGCGCCCCTGGGCGAATTCTTGAACCTTGAGGAAGTCTTGTCCAGGTGAGCTGTCCTTGGAATCCTTCCTGTGGGTCAGACCACTCAAAAGCAAAAATGTGCTGAGAATTCCTTTGCTAATGACATGCAGAAAAAATGCATCCTTCATCTCTAAGACAGTATACACAGTTCTTCCGGGGCCTAGGAGGAAGAGTAGGCTAAAGGGGTTAGGCAGCGTCAGGTGGATATCTTCAACCCATTTATTAACTTCCCGCAAGTCCTGGACTGGTCGGTACTCCCCAGACTCATCCTTTTTGACGGGCAGCAAAGGTGTGTTCCATGGAGATTTGTAAGGAAGTACGATCCCCTCTCCTTGGTGGTGGTTACTGTGTTTTCTGATTCCTTCCTTTGCTCCGTGGGGAAGGTGGGTACTGCTGAATGCAAACAGCCATAGCTGTCGCCTTTAATTGTACCACCACTGGACTTTGTTTCTTGGCCAAGCCAGGGTGCTTCCCTTCTGCCCAGACCTCTGGAAACTCCTCCTGTAGGGTTTGGAGGAGGCTCCGCCAACTTTGTTTCCTCTGGTTTTGAGACTGGCTCGTAAAGGAGGTATTCATTTACTGCTGCCATAAGCACTTGTATAGTGCGTTGTCTCAAGGTTACAGTCATGTCTCCTTCTGAGAACTGAATGCCAGCTCTTAACTTGTGGAGGAGATCTCATCCCATCAAGTCAGTGACATTAGTTAGGGGCATTAAGGAGGACCAAATATTGATGTTTAACTATTCCTGAGGCTAAATTTCAAGTTCTTTCTGTTGTACATTTATGTCTCTCTGTGCCATATGCTCCTTGTACCCAGACTTCCTCTCCAAGTACTGTTCCAATTGGTTTAAGTAATGATGAAAATTGGGCTCCCATGTCCACCAAAAAAATAAACTGATTTCCCCTCCATTTCAATTTTTACCCGAGGTTTGGGAAGGGGCTCCGAACCATGACCCCTTCAGTCTCTGGTGGCAAGCATTGTTGTCTTCCTTTTGGGGCACTCCCTGGCTCACTGTCCTCTTTCCTTACAGTAAGAACACTGATCTGAATCTAAGTCTTCCTGCCTGCTTTCTCTGTGCTTTGGCTTTTTCTTCCATTTACTATCCCCTACCCATCTTCTCTCTGCCTCATGTAATCCCAAAACCTTAACCACTTTTTTTGGTCTGTTTTTTATCCTCCTGTGCATCCCTGTTGTTAAACACCTTTTCTGCTATTCCCACTAACTCAGTCAGATTCTTCCCTTCAAGTCCTTCAATTTTCTGAAGTTTCCTATATCTGGGGTGACTGACTGACAAAACCAGATCGTCTAAGTGAGTTATCGTACAACTTCCCTTCCATCAAGTAGTCTAGCTTAAGTAAGCAAACATTTATAGACAATCAAATCTAGAATTTAACATCCATAAAGGTGTGTTATTAAAATATAATTTTTCTCCCTAAAATAAACCATGTTTTCAGAGATAGCCAAATCAGGACTAATTTATTTGAAAAACAAGTCCAGTTTTAAAAAGCTTGGCCTAATTATTTACATAAGCTCAGCAAGAACAGTGAGGGATCATATAAGTCTTTTAGAATCTGCTCTGCTGGAACTTGTAATAAGGAATCTTTAGGTTGAACTTATGATAGGCTTTCCAGGCCAGAAGCCAAGCTACATACTTGCCATTAGACATGCCTGCAATATCTGTTGATTTGGGTGAATTCCTCTTCCTGAGGCCCCCAAAGATTCCTGAGGTTCCTGAACCTGCCAGGAAGTAACATCCTTTAATCACCTGGTGAGGTTGCTGGGAACTCTGTAAGCAAAGTATCAGGTCAACAGTTCCAAAGGGCTTTACGTTTTCAGGTTTTATAAAGTCAACCTTAGTTCCTTTAAGCTCTCTAGTCATATTTGAGTCTTTTCTAATATGGCATTCTGGTCAAAGCCATGGTAAAATGAAATAAGCAGTGTTTCCAGTTGTGTCCTGTTACAAGGAGAATGTATTCTTATTGAACTTATGCAAATGACTGATTGCCATGGAAGAAAGAATACTTGCTGATGCCTTTTGATTTCAGGGGGTTCAGATAGAGAGAAAGAATTGAATACCTTGATTTGGTTACAAATGAATACATTTAATCTCTGTAAGTTACAGATAACTTAAGAATAAGTTTCCCTAATCTGGAAGAGGAAACATAAGACAAAACATCAAGACATACAACATTACAGTCTTTCAGTTCACCTAGTCCCATGTTAATAATTCTGGTTTAGTCCGAATGCAGCTTTTACTTCTGTAAATTCTTACCCATTTCAGTTCCAGAATTTGAATATATCAAAGACCTATATTTGTCCTGAATGTCTCCCAAATGAATTTTCTTGGAGACGGAATTTATCTTCCAAGAGAATTGAAATAATTACAAATGAAAAAAACTCAGAACAGATATGGTAAAGAGCTGGTGAGTTGAGGATTTACAATGTAACTGGCAAGAAAATCAGTTTACTTCTGTGACACGTAACATCTCTATAATCACAGTATCAAGTGGTGATCTATCAAAGTATTAAAACTTTAAGAAATGCATGGCAATTTCCCAAAATGTAACCCAAGGTTTTTTTTTTTTAAGATTTTATTTATTTGTCAGAGAGAGAGAGAGGGAGAGAGTGTGAGCACAGGCAGACAGAATGGCAGGCAGAGGCAGAGGGAGAAGCAGGCTCTCCACTGAGCAAGGAACCCCATGTGGGACTCGATCCCAGGACGCTGAGATCATGACCTGAGCCGAAGGCAGCTGCTTAACCAACTGAACCACCCAGGCGTCCCGTAACCCAAGGTTTATAGTTGGTTTAAATCCTCTCAAAAACTGCTAAAACCTTAGAAATTTTTAAAACACATGCCTAAATATAATTAGGATGTTAAACACCTGATAAAACAAAACAAAGAAACTGAATTTTCTGGGCAGGCAATAATAAAACCATAACAGATCAATTAACTTAAGAAAACTTTGTCTTTTTAAACAGAGAGAAAACCAGCTTTTCTACACCAGTGTCTTTTTTTTAAAGTAAGCAGATAATGAGTTTACTATGTTTCCCTCCCATCGTGAATGATGTTGCAGACAAAGGGAGGGGGATAATACAGATGCTGTCCTGCTCGCATCCCTTGCGGGAACATGGAAGCGTCTTAGCTAAGGTGTCAGTATAAACCCTGGACCAGGACACTCCGTGGAGTAGATGACCGTTTTGCCATATGATGCCCCGCAAGACTCAGAGTGCAGCCCACTCAGACTCCATAGCGGAAGGGAGCCATACAGACACATTGACACAGTCAGGCACTTTTCAGATTCAAACTTTTACATACCCCCTACTTTTTACATACAGAGTTCCTTTTCTCATTTCCATCAGTCTTAATTACACTTAACAGAATTTTGTACTTTTAGAAATACCTGAACCTCTACTGAAGACTAAATATAAACCAATTGTGAGTTAGTACAACAGAATTCTTTAGATGGCAAATTTATCATTCAGTTAAGCACAGAACGTGTTTACCAGCAGATTTCAAAAGCCCAAACCCAACTCCAGCAGCCAATGCTCTAGCATTTTATCCCATTTGGTTAAGACCTACATGTCCAACAAATGTAATTCCATTTGTCATTCAAGCAACCCTTCAGAGTTTCAGGTTACCAAGGGCTTCGGAAGCCACTTTAACAATTACCCATTAAAACCTTGAGACAGACAAATAACCATCTCCACGTCAGATGCCATGCTCTCCCGTCAGCAAGGGGGAGAGGCTATGCAGTCCACATTGAGCCAGAAAAGGCAAGGAATTCCCCAAAACAAAGAGGGTTTCTGCAGCTGCTTGGGAATATTCCTTAAAGTCTGCTCGAGGTCGGTTCATCCAGCAGTGCCAGTTCTGATTACCAAAAGTGGCCCACTAGGCACTATATTGCATGCCCGGCTCCTATGAGCCAGCATTGGGCACCATAACCCGGCATTCGACTAACCCCAGTTGACTCCAGTCTAAGCCCTTAACACACAAAATGAGTGAGCGAGAACCCTTACATCTATTATGAAGAACAGAGAGATGAAGTCAGAATCCCCTTACTGTCTGCTTGCCCCATTCCTTCAATAATAACAAACAACACAACAGACAACAAAAGGACCAGGCAAAGACAACCGCAGGCCCAAGGATTCTTACATATAACCTGCCACTGGTGGGGGCTTTATCCCCCGACCACCTAGTGTGACTCGAACCCCTCAACCACCCAGGGGGACTCGAAGCCCCCAACCACACAGGGGGACTCGAACCCCCAAATGCCCAGGGGGACTCGAACCCCCCGATTGTCTAGGGGGACTAAAACCCCCTGACCGCCTATGGGGACACGAACCCCTTGGCCATCTAGGGGTAATTGAACTCCCTGGCCGTCTAGTGGGACTCGAACCCCCCAACCGCCAAGGGGGACTCAACCCCCCCGAACATCTAGGGGGACTCAAAACCCCTGGACATCATGGGGGACTCAATCCCCGCACCGCCTAGGGGGACTTGAATCCCCTGGCAAGATCCTGACTGACAGGGGCAATCAAACACCCCGGCGACAGCCTCGGGGACTCGAAAGCCCTGACTGCCTGGGAGACTCAAACCTCCCCGTTGATCTACCAGCAGAGGGATGGGGCATCCCTGCCTCCACTCCAGCCCTGGGGAGCACAGCTGCATCCATCTTCTCCCTGGTGGGCCATACTCTGGAGCTCTAACCAGGCAGACAAATAGGATCCCATGATCTTACTTCTGGGAGCTTTCCCCAAAAATTCCTATGCTGGCTCAGTACTTCTCGTTTGATTCCGGGTGCCCTCTCCAATGTTAGGGTCCATAATCAAAGGAGCTAGACTGATACAAAATGAAGGTAAAGCAAAGCTTTATTTCATGCCATTATTGAGAATCAAACTGTCTGGTCAGGGCCGTCTCTTGCAAAGAGGCTACCCCTTCCAGCCTCGCAGACTAACTTTTATAGAGGTATTTAGCTGGGCTATGCACACGTGGCCAATGAGATTGCAATACACAGAGAACACTGCACAGTCATGCTAAATCACCACACAGAGAAAAAAAATGCTAGGTAACACACGGGTGCCCAATTGTATTCCAATTTACCCTAGTAGATATATGCATGCCCCACTGATTGGATGTCTTCACCTGGCCTGAACCGCCCTTGTATCTAGGCTTTGCAAGTAAGTCCCTCTGGGTGTGGGGGGGGTCGATCTAAGTTTATTGCATAGGGTCAATCTAAGTTCACTACGTAAACACAAAATGACTCCCTCTGGCCAATGAGATGCTTACAGAGGAACCTTAAGCACCATAGAGAATTCCTTCCAGAAGGCAGGAACCTGTCTGTTGAGATTTGTGTCCAACACTCAGAGTGGGAGCCAGCTGCATGGCCAATGAGACCTCACCCAATCCTGAGGGTAGCCCTGGGCACAAACAGGTATTGTGACCCTCAGCCTGAGCATGCTTTCAAACAAGCCCTCTCAGGTGCACCACCAGGATCCCACATTGCAGGTGTGGTATACCCCTAGGCCCAAATCATAACACTTTGTGGGATTTTCCAGGCGCACAGACCCAGAGCCTGGCTCTGGAATGGATGTTTTGGGGCATGCCTAAGATGGAAAACAGCACTCTATCCTTCCCTGAAAAAGCCACCAAACTATGGGTAGCCACCAGGATCCTTAGAGAGGAAAAAATCTCCCATGGACCCATGAGACCACACATGCATTCTGAAACATTCTAGACACACAATCCTGATAGAAAAGTCTGTGCTGCCGCCTTCCAGTCACCATAATTACATTTCCTGATGAGCTGCCCTTCAGGTTTATGCATTGGGCCTGTGATCACATTGCCACTAACAATAACCCAATTTGGGTTTGCAGGCTTCTCTCCCAAAACCGTGGCTCGCATGTCCTCCAGAATGGGGTCTATGGAGCCACAGCACAGGACTGTGCCTGCCATCCCCAACGAAACTGTTCCCGTCACAGTTGCCCAAACTCTCTAGATTAGGATAAACCTGAAGGGCCCCTGACCTCACCCCAATATGGGAGGCAGCTCCGGATACAAAAGCCCAGTCTGAAGCACCCTGATCACCTCCATCCAGGCAGACACACAAATCAATGGTGCTGAGTCAGAAGATTGAAACTGACATTCCCCTAGGACCTCAGTGGAAGCCTAGATTAGGTTTTCAGCCATCTGTCCTCAGAGGCCTGTTCTGGAAAACCAACTTATAATACAGCATGTGTTCCTGAGCCAAACAACAGAACATCTCCTGTCCCCAGAAGGAAACCATGCTCTTGGACCTGTGCCAAACACTCAGGTTGGTAGAATCCTGCATGGCTCCTTAGCGACCAGCACATTCTAAGATCTCCCTGGTAAGAAATTAGCATTGAGACCGATCTGCAAGAGATTCCATGTCAAATCAAGGCATTGAAACTTAGCGCCACAGCCACCAGAATGAACCTGCCATGTTCCTCAGGGGCAATGGTCATTGGAGGTGGACTTTCCATAGATCCTTGCGAAAGTGCTCTGCTACCCAAACTTTCCACATGGAGGACACTGGAGCAAACAAATCGGACTCCACCTGTCCAGTAGAATGAAACCTTACTATTTGGAGCATCTCCCAAGCCCCAGCGAGCGAAATCCTCCATGGCCTCTTGAAACCACCCCTCCATTTGCTGGTCATCATAGACACAAGCTCCAGTGTGAGCAAAACTCTGACATCCTCCTTACTCAGGTGATGAATATCTCGATTAAGCCGCTGCACACTAGAACTGTTTTCTGCGTGACACTGAATTTAACTTAGTTTGGGTTTACAATTCCATACTCACCCCAATGGTGAGGGGTGAAGTAGGGAATGGTAAGGAGTTCTCAAGCTACATTGCAGCATTCTGCCTTCCCCATAGAAAGAAGAAGTGCCTGGTAAGTCTGCCCAGAAATGCCAAATGTGAATCAATCTGCTTGGCCATCGAGGGATTTATAGGCTGCCTCGATTTACAGGTTACCCTGGCCACTAGTGGTGTGTATGACAGAGCCTGAGCCCCGAACTCGTTTCAGCCACCTGGAGAGAGGGCACCATATCTGCCATGTGAGACCAGCCATGGCGCAAGTCCATCAATTCTACCATCCTTGGTATTCAGGCACTTGTCTCCAGGCCTGTGCTGGAATCGCTGCCAATGGGGGAACCTGAAGCACAATAGAGAACTCTTCCTTCCCAATTGCAGGAAACCTGGCTGTTGGGATGTGTGTCCAACCCTCCAATCGAGAGCCAGCTACATGGCCAATGAGACCATGCCCACTCCTAAGGGATGCCCTGGGCCAAAACAGGCATTGTGACCCTCAGCCAAAGTATGCTTTCAAACAAGCCCTTTCAGTTGCACCACCAGTTTCCCGCATTGCAGGCCTGGGATGACCCTAGGCCTGATTCCTATCCCTTCGTGGGATTTTCCAGGAACCCAGACGCAGAGACCATCTCTGGAATCCCTGTTTTGGGGCAAGGCTAAGATGGAAAACAGCACACTTCCCTTCCCCAAAAAAGCCACCAAAGTATTGGGAGAAGAGGGGATCCTTAGGATCTCCTATGGACCCATGAGACCACACCTGCATTCTGAGGCCATCTTGGTTACACAATCCAGATAAAAAAGCCTGTGCTACCTCCTTCCAGTCACCCTAATTACAGTTCCAGATAATCTGCCCTCCACATCTATGCATTGGGCCTGAGATCACTTCGACAATAACCCTAATCCGAGTTTGTGTTTGCAGACTTCTCTCCCAAAACCATAGCTCACATGCCCTCCAGGATGGGTTCTCTGGAGCCACAGCACAGGACTGGGCCTGCCATCCCCAAGGAATCTTTGCAGTCACTGTTGTACAAACCCTCCAGATTAGGAGAAATCTGCAAGGACCCTGAGCCAACTCCAGTTTTGGAGGCCTTTCTGAAAGAAATGTGCAGTCTAAAACACCCTGATCACCTTAATGCAGGCAAACACCCAAGTCAATGGGCCTGAGGCAGAAGATTGTACCAGCCATGCCCCTAGGACCTCATTGGAACCCTATAATAGGTTTTCAAGCATCTGTCCTCTGAGGCCTGTTCTGGAATACCACCTTATAATACAACTTTTGGTCTCTGAGCCACACAACAGAAATTGTCCTTTCCCGAGCATGAAACCATGCATTCGACCTGTGCCAAATCCTCAGGGTAGGAGAATTCTGCACGGCACCTTAGCCACCGGCACATTCTAAGATCTCCCTGGCCACAAACCAGCATTGTGGCCCATCTTTAATAGATTGCATGTCAACTTCAGGCTTGGTACTTCTCCCAAAACCTCCAGAACCAACCTGCCATGTCCTCAGTTGCAATGGTCAATGGAGATGTGATTTCCAGGCATCCATGCGGGAGAGCTTTGCTACAAAACTTTCCACATGGGGGACACTGGAGCAAACAAATCAGACTCCCCTTGTACGGTAGAAGGAAACCTTGCTGTTTTGAGCATCGCACAAGGCTATGCATGGGAAATCCTCCAAGGCTTCTTGACCCAAACCCTCCATTTATCGGCCATCAGAGAAACAAACTCCAGTGTGAACAAACAGCTGACATCCGCCCTTACTCAGGATACTTTGAATCTGACACTGCACATTGGAACTGCCTTTTGCTTGGCACTGAATTGAACCATAGCTTGTTTACAATTCCATCCTCACCCTACTGGCTCCCAAGGCCTCTTGATAGGGAAATCTGGAGCCATAACGCAGCATTCTGCCTGCCCCACAGAAAGAAGTGCCTGGTGAGTCTGCCCCGCAGCCCCACTTGAGGATCAATCTGCTTGACCCTCGAGAGAATCCCGATGTATAGGATGCCCTGGGTACTATTGCTGTGACTGACAGAGCCTGAGAACAGACTTAGTTTCAAACCCCCAGAAAATGGGCCCCATATCCAGCATGTGAAACTGGCCATGACCCAAATCTCTCATCTCTACCCATTCTTGGTATTCAGGAACCTGTCCCCAGGCCTGTGCTGGAATCGCTGCCAATGGGGGAGCCTGAATCACAATAGAGATCTCCTTCCCCATGGCAGTAAACCTGGCTGTTGGGATGGGTGTCCCGCTCTCAAAGAGGGAACCAGCTGTATGGCCAATGAGACCACGCCCACTCCTGAGATCTGCCCTGGGCACAAACAGGCATTGTGACCCTCAGCCTCAGCATGCTTTCAAACAAGCCCTCATAGTAGCACCACCAGGATCCTGCGTGTAGGCCAGGTACACCCCTAGGCCAAAATCCTACCCTTTGGTGGGATTTTCCAGGCGCCCAGACCCAGAGTCCATCTCTGGAATCCCTAAGATGTAAAACAGCGCTCTTTCTTTCCCCGAAAAAGGCACCAAACTATGGACAGCTGCCAGGATCCTTAGAGAGGAAAATTCTAGCATGGACCCATGAGACCACACCTGCATTCTGAGGCCATCTTGGCCACACAATCCAGACAGAAAAGCCTGTTCTACTGCCTTCTATTCACCCGATTTACAGTTCCTGATGTGCTGCCCTCTAGGTCTATGCATTGGGACTATTCGCCTTCCCACTAACCCTAACCCGAATTTCAGTTTTCAGAATTCTCCCCAAAACCATGGCTCTCATGTCACCAAGGATGGGGCCTTTGGAGTCACAACACAAAACTGTGCGTGACATCCCCAAGGAAAATGTGCCCGTCACAGTTGCCCAAACCTTCAAGATTAGGAAAAAACTGCAAATCCCCTGAGCCCACCTCTTTATTGGCAGTCTCTCTGGTGAAAACTTGCAGTCTGAAACACCCTGATCACCTACATCCAGTCAGACAGCCATGTCAAAGGTCCTGAGTGAGAAAATTGAACCTGTCATGCCCGTACAACCTCATTGGAACCCTAGATTAGGTTTTCAGGCATCTTTCCTCAGGGTCCTGTTCTGGAATACCAACGTATGATATATGTGGTCCCTAAGCCTCACAACAGAACATCTCCTGTCCTGAGAAGGAAACCGTGGTCTTCGACATGTGCTAAATCCTAAGGGTTGGTGAATCCTGTATGCCACCTTAGGCACCAGCACATTCTACGATCTGCCTGGTAACAAACCAGCATTGTGGCCCATATGCAAGATATTCCATGTCAACTCAAGGCCTTGGTCCTTCACTGCAGAGGAACCCGAACGAACCTGCCTTGTTCCTCAGCTGCAATGCTCAATGGAGTTGTGCTCCCCAGGCATCCATACGGGAAAGTTCTACTACCCAAACTTTCCACATGGAGGACCCTGGAACAAACAATCCAGACTCCACCATTCCAGTAGAAGAATACCTTGGTATTTGGAGCATCTCACAAGCCTCAATGTGGGAAATCTCCCATGGCCTCTTGAAGCCACCCCTCCATTTGTCGGTCATCAAGACACAAATGCTAATGTGGGCAAACATCTGACATCTGCCCTTATTCAGGTGCTGGGTATCTCGAAAAAGATGCTTCACATTTGAACTGCCTTTTGCTTGGCACTGAATTTAACCGTAGCTTGAGTTTACAATTCCATCCTCACCGTACTGGTCCCCGAGGCCTCTTGATATTGAATTCAATTCTGGAGCCACAACGCAGCATTCTACCTTCCCCATAGAAAGGGGAAGTGCCTGCTGAGTCTTCTCAGAATCCCTACAAGAGGATCAATCAGCTCGGCTCTCGAGTGAACCCCAATTTGTAGGATGCTCTGGCCACTAATGCTATTTCTGACAGAGCCTGAGCCCATACCTAGTGTTAGCCACCAGAGATGGGTCCCATATCTAGCATGTGGGACTGGCCATGGTCCAAGTCTGTCATCTCTACCCATCCTTGGTATCCTGGCTTCTTTCCCCAGACTTTGCTGCAATCCTTTCAATGGGGGAACCTGAAACACAATAGAATACTACTTATTCCCCAAGGCAGGAAACCTGGCTGTTGGGATGGGTGTCCAACCCTCAAAGTGGGAGCCAGGTGCATGGCCAATGTGACCATGCCCTCTCCTGAGGGCTGCCCTGGGCACAAGCAGGCATTGTGACCCACTGCCTAAATATGCTTTCAAACAAGTCCTCTAAGCTCCACCACAAGGTTCCCACATTGCAGGCCTGGTATGGCCCTAGGCCCAAATTCTAAACTACGCTTGGATTTAACAGGCGCCCAGACACAGAGCCTGTCTCTGGAATCCCTGTTTTGGGGCACCTCTAAGATGGACAACAGCACTCTTAGCACCCCGAAAAAGCTACCAAACTATGGGGAGCCGCCAGGGTCCTTGAGAGGAAAAGTCTCCCATGGACCCATGAGAATACACCTGCATTCTGATGCCATTCTGGAGACACAATACAGATAGAAAAGCCTGTGCTACCACCTTCCAGTCACCCTAATTACAATTCCTGATGCGCTTCCCTCCATGTCTATGCATTGGGCTGCGATCGACTTACAACTAACCGGAACCCGAATTTGTGTTTGCAGACTTCTTTCCCAAAACCATGGCTCACATGACCTCCAGGGTTGGGTCTCTCAAGGCACACCACAAGAATGTGCCTGCAATCTCCAAGGAAAATATACCCATCACAGTTTCCTAAACCTTACAGATTAGGAGAAAACTGAAAGATACCTGAGACCACCCCAATATTGAAGGCATTCTGGAAGCAAATGTGCAGTCTGAAACAACCTGAACAGCTCCATCCTGGCAGACAGCCAAGTCAATGGTCCTGAGTCAGAAGACTGAACCTGACATGCCCGTAGGACCTCACTGGAAGCCTAGATTGGGTTGTCAGGCACCTGCCCTCAGGGACCTGTTCTGAATACCTACTTATGATGCAATATGTGGTCCCGGAGCCACAAAACAGAAAATCTCCTATCCCCAGAAGGAAACTGGGCTCTTCGACCTGTGCCAAACCCTCAGTGTAGGAGAATCGTCCATGTAACGTTAGGCACCAGCACATTCTAAGATATCCCTGGTAACAAACATGCATTGTGGCCCATCTGCAAGACATTCCATGTCAAACAAAGGCCTTTGTACTTCGCCCCACAGCCACCAGAAAGAACCTGCCATGTTCCTCAGCTGCAATCGTCAATTGAGGTGTGCTTTCCAGGTATCCATGCGGGGGAGCTCTGCATCCTAAACTTTCCACATGCGGAACCCTTGAGCAAAAAAACCGGACTCCACCTGTCCAGTGGTAGGAAAGCTTGCTGTTTGGAGCATCTCACAAGCCTCAGCATGGGAAATCCTCCATGGCCTCTTGACGCCACCCATCCATTTGTCAGTCATAATAGTCACAAACTCCAGTGTGAGCAAATATCAGACATCCATCCTTCCTTAGGTGCTGGATATACGAATCAGCCACTGCACACTGGAACTACCTTTCGCTTGGCACTGAATTGAACCCTAGCTAGTGTTTACAATTCCATCCTCACCCTACTGATCCCCAAGCTCTCTTGATAAGGAATTCTAGAGCCTAAACTCGGCTTTCTGCCTTCCACATAGATATAGGAAGTGCCTGGTGAGTCTGCCCAGAAAAACCACATGAGGATCAATCTGCTTGGCCCTCGAGGGAACCCCGATTTATAGGCTTTCCTGGCCACTAAAGCTGTGTCTGAGAGAGGCTGAGCCCCGACCAACTGTCAGCCACCCAGAGAGCGGGACCAATATCTAACAGGTGGGGACAACCATGACCCTACTCCATCATGTCTAAAAATCCTTGTTATTCAGGCACCTTTCCCTAGACCTTTGCTGGGATCGCTGCCATTGGGGGAACCGGAAGCACAATAGAGAACTCCTCCTTCCCATAGCAGGAAACCTGGCTGTTGGGATGGGTGCCCGACCCTCAACGTGGGAGCCAGCTCCATGGCCAATGTGCTAATGCCTTCTCCTAGGGGCTGCCCTGGGCACAAACAGGCACTGTGACCCTCAGCCTGAGCATGCTTTCAAACAAGCCCTCTCAGTGGCACCACCAGGATCCCGCATTGCAGGTCTGGTAGGCCTTCAGGCCCAAATCCTAACCCTTGGTGGGATTTTCCAGGCACCCAGACTCAGAGCCCCTCCCTGGAATCCCATTTTGGGCACGTCTAAGATGGAAAACAGCACTCTTCAGTTCCCCAAAAAGGTAACCAAACTATGGGGAGCCGCCAGCATCCTTAGAGAGGAAAAGTCTCCCATGGACCGATGAGACTACACCTGCATTCCCAGGGCATCCTGGAAACACAATCCAGATAGAAAAGCCTGTGCTACCGCCCTCAGTCACCCTAATTACAATTCCTGACGAGCTTCCCTCAATATCTACAGATTGGGCCTGCAACCACCTTGCTACTAACACTAAACCGAACTTGTGTTTCCAGACTTATCTCCCAAACCATGGCTCATATGCCCTCCAGGGTGGGGTCTATGCAGCCACACCACAGGACTGTGCCTGCAATCCCCAAGGAAACTTTCCCATCACATTTCTCCAAACCCTCCTGATTAGGAGAAACCTCCAAGGCCCCTGATCCCACCCCAATATTGGAAGCCACTCTGGACGCAAATGCACAGTCTGAAACACCCTGATCACCTACATCCAGGCAGACACCCACGTCAATGGTCCTGAGACAGAAAATTGAACTTGACGTGCACCTAGGACATCATAGGAATCCTAGATTACGTTTCTGGTATCTGACCTCGGAGGCCTCTTCGGGAATACCAAGCTAGGATACAACATGTGTACCCTGAGCCACACAACAGAACACCTCCTGTCCCCAGACGGAAACCATGCGTTCGACCTGTGTCAAACCCATAGCAGAATCCTTCATGGCCCCAGAGCCACCAGCACATTCTAAGACCTTCTGGGAACAATCCAGTATTGGGACCCGTCGTTAAGAGATTCCATTTCAAGTCAAGGCCTTGGCACTTGGACCAAGAGCCACCAATACAAACCTGTCATGTTCATCAGCTGCAATGGTCATTGCACTTGTGCATTCCAGGCATCCATGCGGAAGGACTCTGCTAACAAAAATTTCCACATGAGGGACCCTGGAGCAAACAAACCAGACTCCACCTGTCCAATAGAAGGAAACCTTCCTATTTGGAGCATCTCACAAGACTCAGCATGGGAAATCCTTCATGACCTCTTGACGCCATCTCTCCATATGTCGTTCATCATAGACACAAACTCGAGTGTAAGCAAACATCTTTCATTTGCCCTTACTCAGGTGCTGGATGTCTCGAATGAGTCACTGCATATTTGCCCTGCCTTCCACTTTGAACTGAATTTAATCCTAGCTTGTGTTTTCAATTCCATCCTCACCCTACTGGTCCTGAAGTCCTCTTGATAGGGAATTCTGGAGCTAAAATACAGCATTCTGCCTTCCCCATAGAAAGAAGGAGTGCCTGGTAAGACTGCCCAAAATACCCAGATGAGTATCATCTCGGCCCTCACGGATCCCTGATTTATAGGCTGCTCTGGCCACTAATGCTGTGTCTGACAGAGCCTGAGCCCCAACCTCGTGTCAGCCACCCAGACAGCAGGACCCATATCCAGCATGTGAGAGCCGCCATGGCCCAGTCCATCCTCACTACCCATTCTTGGTATTCGGGCGTCTATCTCCAGACCTTTGCTGGAATCCCTGCCAATGGGGGAACCTGAAGCCCAATAGAGAACTGCTCCTTCCCCATGTGGGGAAACCTAGCTGTTGGGATGGGTGTCCAACCTTCAGAGAGGGAGCCAGCTGTATGGGCAATGAGACCATTCCAACTCCTGAAGGGTGTCCTGGGAACAAACAGGTATTGTGACCCTCAGCCTGAGCATGCTTTCAAACAAGCCCTCTCAGTTGCATCACCAGGATCCTTCCCTGCAGGCCTGCTAGGCCCCTAGGCCCAAATCCTAACCCTTGGTGGGACTTTCTTGGTGCCCAGACCCAGAGCCCGTCTCTGGTATCCCTGTTGCTGGGCATCCCTAAGGTGGAAAACAGCACTCTTCCCTTCCCCGAAAAAGCCACCAAACCATGGGGATCCGCCAGGATCCTTAGGGAGGAAGAATCTCCCATGGACCCATGAGAAAACACCTGCATTCCAAGGCCATCCTGGACACACAATGCCGATAGAAAAGGCTATGCTATCACCATTGAGTCACCCTAATTACAGTTCCTGACGAGCTGCCCTCCAGGTCGACTCATTGGACTGCAATCACCATGCCACTAAGCCTTAACTTAGTTTTCGTTTGAAGACTTCTCTCCCAAAACCATGCCTCACATGTCCTCCAGGATGGGGTCTCTGGAGCCACACCACAGGACTGTGCCTGCCATCCCCAAGGAAACTTTGCCCATCATATTTGCCCAAACCCTCCAGATTAGGAGAAACCTCAAAGGCCCCTGATCCCACCCCAATATTGGAAGCTGCTCTGGATGCAAACGCAAAGTCTGAAACACCCTGATCACCTACATCCAGGCAGACACCCACGTCAATGATCCTGAGTCAGAAAATTGAACCTGACATGCCCCTAGGACATACTCAGAACCCTAGATTAGACATCAGACATCTGTACTCAGAGACCTATTCTGGAATACTAAGTAAGGATACAACATGTGGACCCTGACCCACACAACAGAACATCTCTTGTCGAATAAGGAAACTGTGCTCATAGACCTGTGCCAAACCCTCAGAGTAAGAGTATCCTGCATGGCACCATAGCCACCATCACATTCTAAAATCTCCATAGTAATAAACCAGCATTGGGACCCATCTGTAAGAGATTCCATGTCAAATCAAGGCCTTGGCACTTGGCCCCAGAGCTACCAGAACTAGCATGTCGTGTCCATCAGCTTCCATGTTCATTGGACATGAGCTATATAGGTATCCATGCAGTAGAGCTCTGCTACCCAAACTTTCCACATGGGAGACCCTGGAGCAAACAAACCAGACACCACCTGTCCAGTAGAAGGAAACCTTGTTGTTTGGAGAATCTCACAATCTTAAGCATGGGTAATCCTCCATGGCATCTTGAAGCCAACCATCCATTTGTTGACCATCATAGACACAAACTCCAGTGTGAGCAAACATCTGACATCTGCCCTTACTCAGGTGCTGGGTATCTCGAATAAGCTGCTGCACATTGAACTGCCTTCTGCTTGGCACTGAATTTAACCATAACTGGTGTTTACAATTCCATCCTCACCCTACTCATCCCCAAGCCCTCTTGATAGGGAATTCTGGAGCCACAACGCAGCATTCTGCCTTCTCCATAGAAAGAGGAAGTGCCTGGTGAGACTGTCCAAAAAGCCCAAATGAGGATCATTTGCTTGACCCTCAAGGATCCCCGATTTATAGGCTGCCCTGGCCACTAGTGCTGTGTTTGACAGAGCCTGACACCCAACCTCGTGTCAGCCACCCAGAAAGCGGGGCCCATATCCAGCATGTGAGACTGGTCATGACCCAATCCGTCCTCTCTCCACATCCTTGGTATTCAAGCATCTGTCTCCAGACCTTTGCTGGAATCCCTGCCAATGGGGGAACCTGAAGTCCAATAGAGAACTACTCCTTCCCCATGGCAGGAAACCTAGCTGTTGGGTGGTTTTCCAACCCTCATAGAGGGAGCCAGCTGCATGGGCAATGAGAACATGCCCACTCAGGATGGGCGCCCTAAGAATAAACAGGCATTGTGACCCTCAGCTTGAGCATGCTTTCAAACAAGCCCTCTCTATTGCGCCACTAGGATCCCACATTGCAGGCGCGGTACGCCCCTAGGCCCAAATCCTAACCCATGGTGGGAATTTCTTGGTGCCCAAACCCAGAACCCGTCTCGGGAATCACTGCTTTGCAGCACCCCAAGATGGAAAACAGTGACTATCAACCTGAATGCCACTAGACTCTACCCCAATTATAGTCTATTTCTGGGCACTAATGCCCTGTCTGACACAGCCTGAGCCCGGAACTCCCGACTGACACCGAGACACCTGGCCACACACGGACCAAATTAGACCCGCCATGGTCTTAGGTCCTCATCTCTTCCCAACCTCGGTATTCAGGATTCAGAACCTAGACCTTATCTCCAAACACTGCCCAGAGTTGAATGTGATGTGGAAATTAGAACTCCTCTTTCCCCATGGCAAGAAACCTTGAGGTTGGCATGTCCAAGGTTCAGTGATGGAGCAAAATGCATGCTCAATGAGGGCCCTCCCATGATTGAGGGCCGCCTTGCGCACAAACACACACTGTGACCCTCAGCGTGGGTCCACTATGCAAGTAACGCTTCTCAGTGGCTGGACCAGGAGCCCGCATATGGGGCTTGCCATGCCCATAGGCCCCCAGGCCTAACCAGAGGGCGGGTATTCCAGTTGGCTGGACCCAGTGTTCTGCTCTAGAATCCCTCTACTGGGGGGACACATGAGGCAGAAAACAGGACTACTACCTTCCCACAGAATGAACACAAACTTTTGGGAGCTGGGCAAATCACCAGAGCGGGAGACTCTTCCACGGGCCATGAGGCCACCCCTACATTAAATGACCAAGGTGAATACAACATCCAGAGACATAAACCTGAATGACCGCCTCTCACTCGCCCTCCTTTCTAATCGTGAAGATGTCCTCTCACTGACTGTAGATCACTCCTGCCATAACCTCGGCCCCAAACCTCAGCCGAGTTTGTGTTTTTGGACGTCTGTCCCCACAGCCCTTGCCCACACAGCCTCCAGGCTGGGGCCTCTGGAGCCACAACACAGGACTGTCCTGTGCTCACCTAGGAGACTGTGCCCATTCCATTGCCCACAACCCCTCAGAATAGGAGAAACCTCAAGGGCCCCTAGGACATCCCACTACTTGAAGCCACCCTGGACAAACAGGGGCATCCTGACACAAACTGAGCAACTACCTCCACACAGACATGCAGAGAGATGTCCGCAGAGACAGAAGATTGAACCAAACAGGCTCCTAGGCCCTAATCTGAGCTCTTGCTTTGGTTTTCAGATGTCAGTCCTCAGAGGCCTGGGTTCGAAGACCAGTATATGGGGCTTTCCTGAGGCACCAAACAGAACACCTCTCATCTCCACATGGGAAGCTTTCTTGTTGGTGCTGTGTCAAACCCTTCGGGTTGGAGAATCCTGCAGAGTCCCCGGGCCACCGCCACATTCCAAGGTCTCCATGGCCACCAACCCACATTATGACTCATCCTCAGGAGAGTCCATTTCAACTCAGCCCTCTGGGTAGCTCGCCCAAGAGCCCGCAGATTAAGCCTGCCTTGCCCTGAGCAGCCAGTGGGAATGTGAGGTGGCGTTTCCAGACATCCATGCTTAGAAACCTGCTCTCGAGTCTTTCCGTATGGGGTGTCTTGGAACCATCCAATAGAACTCGACTGTCCTGCAGAAGGAAAACTTCAGGTTTGGAGCAGCTCACAACTCCCAGCATAGGTAAACATCCTTGGCCTCATGACGCACCCACCCCCTTCAGGAAGGGTCCATCATGGACACAAACTCTAGCCTGAGGCAATGTCTGATACTCGCCCTGACCTCAGATGCAGGAGATCTCGATTCAGCCTCTACAGAGTGGGCCTGCCGTGCCCTCGGCACCAAACCTAATGCTAGCTTGTGTTTTCAGACTTCCTTTCTCACACACCTGGCAAACAAGCTCTCCAGATTGGGAATTCCGGAACCACAATGCTGCCCACTGCCTGCCCACCAGAAGAAAACTGTTGCCCTATGGGATTCTCCAGAAACCCCAAATGAGGATCAACCCATTCGGGCCTCGACCGCACCCCAGTTGGATAGGCTGCCCTGGGCACTAATGCTCTGTCTGACACAGCCTGAGGCCAGATGTCCCGACAGACAAGGAGACAGCTGGCCACACACCCAGCACATCCGACACACCATGGCCTTAGGTCGTCATCTCTTCCCAACCTGGGTTTTCAGCATCTGAACCTAGACATTATATCAAATCCTGGCACACGTGGGTACCTGAAGCACAAATCAGAATTCCTCCTTCCCCATGGCTGTAAAACTTGCTGTTAGCATGGAGTCATACCTTCAGGGTAGGAGAAACCTTCATGACCCCTCAGGCAAGCCCAAACTTGACTGCCTCCTTGGGCACAAAATCGCATTGTGGCCATCAGTGTGAGCCGCATATCGAAGTAAGGCCTCTCAGGGCCTGGACCAAGAGCCCGCATAGAACACTTGCTAAGCCCCTATGCTCCCAATCCTCACCAGAGTTCTAATTTTCCAGTCACCCGTTGCCAGGGCTGTGATCAGGAGTCCCTTTCCTGGAGGAATACCTGAGCCAGACAACAGAACTCCACCCTTCCCACAAAATGACCCCAAAATCTTGGGAGCTGGCCCAACTCCTCAGAGAGGGAAACTCTTCCATAGACCCTGAGGCCACCCCTACATTCCACGGCTATGGGGGACACAACATAGAGACAAAAGCTTGCGTGACTGCCTCCCATTCGCCCTTCTTTCATAAGCTGAGGAGCTCCCTTAAGGTCTGTGGATCTGGCCTGCCATACCCTCAGCGCCACACCTAAGCCAAGTTTGTGTTTTCAGACTTCTGTACCCACAGCGTGGACCCACACAGGCTAGAGCCTATGGAGACACACCAAAGGACTGTGCCTGTCCTCTCCAAGAAAACTGTGCCCAATCAATTTGCCACAAGCCTACAGATTAGGAGAAACCTCTAAGGCATACGAGGCCATGCCAACAGTGTATGCTGACCTCGACTAAAAGGTTCACTCTGACACCAGCTGAGCAACTATCTCCACTTAGACACTCAGACAGTGTCCCCAGAAACATATGGGGGGCAGGATATTGAAATGGACAGGCCCCTCCACCCTAATCTGAACCCTACCTTTGGTTTCCAGGTGTCCCTCCTCAGAGAACTGGTTTGAAGTCCAGTATCTGGGGTTTTTCTAAGGCACCAAACAGAACCTCTCTCAAATTCACATGGGGAGCTTTTTTATGGGAACCATATCAAACCCTTCTGTTAGGCGAGTTCTTCAAGGCCCCTGAGCCACCAGCACATTACAAGGTCTTCATGGACACAAAGCCACATTACGACCCATCCTCAGGAGAGTCCATTTCAACTTAGTTCCCTGGGTAGCTCGCCCCAGAGCCAGAGGTTCAAACATATCTTGTCGCAAAGAGCCAATTGGAATGCGAGGTATGCTGTACAGGCATCCATCCTTCAAACCCTGCTCTCCAGTACTTCTGTATGAGATGTCCTGGAGACATTCAACAGGACTCGACTGTCCTGCAGATGAAAACCTTGTGGTTTGGAGCAACGTACAAACTAGCGTATGTGCTGGTGTCTAAGGTGCTGTGCAGGATTTTCCAAACCTGAGGGTTTGGCACAGGTCGAAGGGCATGGTTTCCTTCTGGGGACAGGAGATGTTCTGTTGTTGATACAACCACATGTTGTATCCTAATTTGGTTTTCCAGAACAGGACTCTGAGATCAGATGCCGGAAATCCTAATCTAGGATTCCAATGAGGTCCTAGGGGCATGTCAGGTTCAATCTTCTGACACAGGAACATTGACTTAGCTGTCTGCTTGGATGTAGTTGATCAGGGTGTTTCAGACTGGCATTTGCGTCCAGCACTGATTACAATATTGGGGGTGAGGTCAGGGGGCTTGCATGTTTCTCCTAAACTGGAAGGTTTGGGCAGCTTTGACGGGCACATTTTCCTTGGGGATGGCAGGCACAGACCTGTGTTGTGTATCCAGGGACCCTATCATGGAGGGCATATGAGCCATGGTTTTGGGAGAGAAGTCTGGAAACACAAATGCGAGATAGGGTTATTGGAAAGGTGATCTCAGGCCAAATGCGTAGACCTGGAGTTCAGGTCGTCAGGAACTGTAATTAGGGTGCCTTGAAGGCGATAACACAGGCTTTTCTATCTGGATTGTGTGTCCAGGATGGACTCTGAATGCACGTGTGTTCTCTTGGGTCCATGGGAGACGTTACCTCACTTAGGATCCTGGTGGCTCTCCATAGTTTGGTGGTTTTTTGGGGGAAGAAAAGAGTGCTGTTTTCCATCTTAGGGGTGCCCCAAAACAGGGATTCCTGAGACGAGATCTGGATCTGGTTCCCTGGGAAATCCCACCAAGGTTTAGGATTTGGGCTTAAGGGTGTACCAGGCCTGCAATGTGGAATCATATTGGTGCAACTGAGAGGGCTTGTTTGAAAGCATGCTCAGGCTGAGGGTCAAAATGCCTGTTTGTGCACTGGGCAGCCCTCAGGAGTGGCCGTGTTCTCATTGGCCATGTAGCTTAATCCCACTTTGGGGGTTGGACACCCATCCCAACAACCAGGTCTCCTGCCATGGGAAAGGAGGAGCTCTTTATTGTGTTTCAGTTTCCCTCATAGGCAGGGATTCCAGCAAAGGTCTGGAGACAGGTGCCTGAATACAAAGATAGGTAGAGATGAAGTACTTGGACCATGGCAACCCCAAATTCTAGATGTGGGGCCTGCTCACTGGTGACTTACACAAGGTCGGGAATCAGACTCTTTCAGACACAGCACTAGTGGCCAGGGCAACGTATAATTTGGGGTTCCCTCGAGGGCCAAGCAGATTGATCCTCATGTGGGCTTTCTGGACAGACTCACCAGGCACTTCTTTCTATAGGGAAGGCAGAATGTTTTGTTGTGACTCCAAAATCCCCTCTCAAGAGGGCCTGGGGAGCAGTTCTGTGAGGATGGAATTGTAAACACAAGCTACGGTTCAACTCAGTGCCAAGTGGAAGGAAGTTCCAATGTGCAACGGTTTATTTGAGACATCCAGCACTGGAATAAGGGTGGATGTCAAATGTTTGCTCACACTACAGTTTGTGTCTATGATGACTGACCAATGGAGGGGTGGAGTCAAGAAGCCATGAAGGAGTTCACACGCTGAGAGGCCTGAGAGCTGCTCCAAACAGTAAGGTTTCCTTCTACTGGGCAGGTGAATTCTAGTTTGTTTGCTTTAGGTTCCCCCATGTGGAAAGTTAGTGAAGAGTAGCTCTCTGGCATGGATGCCTGGAAAGCACACCTCCGTTGACCATTGCAGCTGAGGAACATGGAAGGTTCGTTCTGGTGGCTCTGGGGTGAAGTACCAATACCTTCATTTGACAGGGACCACTTGCAGATGAGCTACAATGCTGGTTTGTAACCAAGGAGAACTTAGAACGTGCTGGTTGCTAAGGTGCCATGTAGCATTCTCCTACCCTGTGGGTTTGGCACAGTTCGAAGAGCAAGGTATCCTTCTGGGGACAGGAGATGTTCTGTCGTGTGGCTCAGGGGCCACATGATGTGTCATAAAATGGTATTCCAGAACATGTCCCTGAGGAAAGATGGCTTTAAACCTAATGGGGATCCATTGAGGGCCGAGGGGCATTCCAGGTTCAATCATCTAACTCACGATCATGGACCTGGCTGTCTCCCTGGATGTAGGTGATCAGGGTGTTTCAGACTGCACATTTGCGTCCAGAGTAGCCAGCAATATTGGGGTGGGTTCAGGGGCCTTACAGGTTTCTCCTAATCTGGAAGGTTTGGGCATCTCTGATATGCACAGTGTCCTTGGGCATGGCAGACAGAGTTCTGTGGTGTGACTCCAGAGATCCCATTCTGGTGGGCATGTGAGCCATGGTTTTGGGAGAGAAGTCTGGAAACACAAATTCAGGTTAGTGAAATTGTGGCAATGTGATCGCAGGACCAATACATAGACCTGCAGGGCAGCTTGTCAGGAACTATAATTAGGGCGGGCTGGAAGGCAGTAGCACAGGCATTTCTCTTTAGATTGTGTGTCCAGGATGGCCTCGGAATGGAGGTGTGGTCTCATGTGTCCATGGGAGACTTTTCCTCTCTATGGATACTGGCAGCTCTCCATAGTTTGGTGGCTTTTTCGGGATGGGAAGAGTGCTGTTTTCCATCTTAGGAGTGCCCCAAAACAGGGATTCCAGAGACAGGCTCTGGTTCTGGGCATCTGGAACATCCCACCAATGGTTAGGATTTGGGCCTAGGGGCATACGGGGCCTGCTGTCTGGGTTCATATCGGTGCAACTGAGAGGGATTGTTTGAAAGCTTGCTCAGGCTGAGGGTCATGTTGCCTTTTTGAGCCCAGGACAGCCTCAGGAGTGGGCATGGCCTCATTGGTCTTCTATCTGCCTCCCCCTTTGAGGGTTGGACACCCATCCAAAAAGCCATATGTCTGGCCATGTGGAAGGTGGAGTTTTCTATTGTGCCTCAGGTTTCCCCCATTGGCAGGGATTCCAGCAAAGTCTGGGGACAGGTGCCTGAATACCAAGGATAGGTAGAGATGATGTACTTGGGCCATGGCAATCCCAAATGCTAGATATGGGGCCACTCTCTGGTGACTGAAACTGTGTCAGGGCTCAGGCTCTGTCAGGTACAGCAATAGTGGCCGTGACAGCCATAAATCGGGGTTGACTCGAGGGCAGAGTAGATTGATCCTCATGTGGGGTTTCTGGGCAGATTCCTAGGCATTTGTTCATTCGATGGGGAAGGCAGAATGTTGTGTTGTGGCTCCAGATTTCCCTATAAGATAACTTGGAGACCAGTAGGGTGAGTTTGGAATTATAAACACGAGCTACGGTTCAATTCAGTGCCAAGCAGAAGGCAGTTCCAATGTGCAGTGGTTTATTTGAGACATCTACCACCAGAATAAGGGTGGATGTCAGATATTTGCTCACACTAGAGTTTGCTTCTATGATGACCGACAAATGGATGTATGGAGTCAAGATGCCATGGAGGAGTTCACATGAAGAGGCCTGTGAACTGCTCCAAACATAAGGTTTCTTTCTACTGGGCAAGTGAAGTCTGGTTTGTTTGCTCTAGGTTCCCCCATGTGGAAAGTTTGTGAAGAAGAACTCTCCAGCATGGATGCCAGGAAAGCACACCTCCATTGACCATTGCAGCTGAGGAACAAGGCAGGTTCGTTCTGGTGGCTCTGGGGCGAAGTACCAAGGCCTTGAGTTGAAATGGCTTCTATTTCAGATGGGTTACAATGCTGGTTTGTTACCAAGGAGATTTAAGAATGTGCTGGTTGCTAAGGTACCATGTAGGATTCTCCTACCCTGAGGGTTTGCCACAGGTTGCAGAGTACAGTATCCTTCTGGGGACAGAGACATTCTGTCGTGTGGCTCAGGGACTACATGATGTGTCATAAATTGGTATTCCAGAACAAGCCCCTGAGGACAGATGCCTGAAAACCTAATGGGGTTCCATTGAGGGCCGAGGGGCATTTCAGGTTCAATCTTCTAACTTACGATCATTGACTTGGCTGTTTCCCTGGATGTATGTGATCAGGATGTTTCAGACTGCGAATTTGCATCCAGAGTGGCCGGCAATATTGGGGTAGGTTCAGGGGCCTTACAGGTTTCTCCTAATCTGGAAGGTTAGGGCAACTTTGATATGCACAGTGTCCTTGGGGATGGTAGGCAGAGTTCTGTGGTGTAGATCCAGAGATACCATTCTAGTGGACATGTGAGCCATGGTTTTGGGAGAGAAGTCTGGAAACACAAGTTTGGGTTAGTGATTTTGTGGCGATGTGATCACAGGCCCCATGCGTAGACCTGGAGGGCAGCTCATCAGGAACTTTAATTAGGGAGACTGGAAGGCCGTGGCCATAGCACAGGCTTTTCTCTCTGGATTATGTGTCCAGGATGGCCTGGGAATGTAGGTGTGGTTTCATGGGTCCACGGGAGACTTTTCCTCTCTATGGATCCTGGCGGCTCTCCATACTTGGTTGCCTTTTTTGGGGAAGGGAAGAGTGCTGTTTTCCATCTTATGGATGCCCCAAAACAGGGATTCCAGAGACAGTTTCTGGTTTGGGCTTCTGGGACATCCCACCAAGGGTTAGGATTAGGGCCTAGGAGAGTACAGGTCCTGCAATGCGGGATCATGTTGGTGCAACTGAGAGGTATTGTTTGAAAACATGCTCAGGCTGAGGGTCACAATGCCTGTTTGCGCCCAGGGTGGCCCTCAGGAGTGAGCACGGTCTCATTGGTCTTGAAACTGGCTCCCCCTTTGAGGGTTGGACACCTAACCCAACAGCCATGTTTCCTGCCATGAGGGAGGAGTAGTCTCTATTGTTCTTCAGATTGCCTCATTGGCAGGGATTCCAGCCAAGATCTGCTGACAGGTGCCTGAATACCAAGGAGGGGTAGAGATGACGTACTTGGGCCATGATCATTTCAAATGCTAGATATGGGGCCTGCTCTCTCGTGCCAAAACTTGGTCGGGGCCCCTAAGGACAGATGCCTGAAAATCTAATGGGGTTCCATTGAGGGCCTTGCGGCATTTCAGGTTCCATCTTCTAACTCACGATCATTGACTTGGCTGTCCCCCTTGATGTAGGTGATCAGGGTGTTTCAGACTGTGCATTTGCGTCCAGAGTGGCCAGCAATAATGGGGTGGGCTCAAGTGTCTTACAGGTTTCTCCTAAACTGGAAGGTTTGAGCAATTCTGATATTCACAGTGTCCTCGGGGATGGAAGCCAGAGGCCCCAGAGATCCCATTCTGGTGGGCGTGTGAGCCATGCTTTTGGGAGAGAGGTCTGGAAATACAAGTTTGGGTTAGCGACTTTGTGGCAATGTGATCACAGGCCCAATGCGTAGACCTGGAGTGCAGCTCATCAGGAACTTTAATTAGGGTGACTTGCAGGCAGTAGCACAGGCTTTTTTCTCTGAATTCTGTGTCCAGGATGGCCTGGGAATGCAGGTGTGGTCTCATGGGTCCATGGGAGACTTTTCCTCTCTATGGATCCTGGCGGCTCTCCATAGTTTGGTGGCTTTTTCGGAGAAGGGAAGAGTGTTGTTTTCCATCTTATGGGTGCCCCAAAACAGGGATTCCAGAGACGAGCTCTGGTTCTGGTTGTCTGGGACATCCCATCAAGTGTAAGCATTTGGGCCTAGGGGCATAGGAGGCCTGCATTGCGGGATTATAGTGGTGCAAATGAGATGGATTGTTTGAAAGCATGCTCAGGCTGAGGATTACACTGCCTGTTTGTGCCCAGGGAGGCCCTCAGAACTGGGCGTGTTCTCAGTGGTCTTGTAACTGGCTCCCCCTTTGAGGGTTGGACACACATCTCAACTGTCAGGTCTATTGTCATGGGGAAGGAGGAGTTCTCTATTGTTCTTCGGGTTCCCCCATTGGCAGGGAATCCAGTAAAGTTCTGGGGACAGAATCCTGAATACCAAGGATGTCTGGAGATGACGTGCAATCACAAATGCTAGATGTGGGTCCCACTCTCTGGTGACTGACACTAGGTCAGGCTCAGGTTCTGTCAGACTCAGCACTAGTGGCCAGGGCAACCTAAAAATCGTGGTTCCCTCGAAGGCCGAGCAGTTTGATCCTCATGTGCCAGACTCACCAGGCACTTCTTTCTATAGGGAAGGCAGAATGCTGCGTTGGCTCAAGAATTGCTTATCAAGAGGACTTGGGCACCAGTCAGGTGAGGATGGAATTGTAAACACAAGCTACGGTTCAATACAGTGCCAAGCGAAAGGCAGTTCCTATGTGCAGCAGCTTATTCGAGTTATCCAGCACCTGAGTAAGGCCGGATGTCAGATATTTGCTCACATTGGAGTTTGTGTCTATATGACTGACAAATAGAAGGGTGGCGTCAAGAGGCCATGGAGGGGTTTTCATGTTGAGGCTTATGAGCTGCTCCAAACAGCAAGGTTTCGTTCTACTGGATAGGTGGAGCCTGATTTATTTGCCCCAGGGTCCTCTATGTGTAAAGTTTGGGTAGCAGAGCTCTACCGCATGGATGCCTGGAAAGCACAACTCCATTGACCTTTGCAGCTGAGGAACATGGCAGGTTCGTTCTGCTTTCTCTGGAGTGAAGTACCAAGTCCTTGTGTTGACATGGAATCTCTTGTAGATGGGCCACAATGCTGATTACCAGGGAGATCTTAGAATGTGTTGGTGGCTAAGGTGCTGTGCAGGATTCTACTACCCTGGGCTTTCGCACAGATGAAAGGGCACGGTTTTTTTCTGGGGACAGGATGTTCTCTTGTGTGGCCCAGGGCCCACATATTATAACATAAGTTCACATTCCAGGAACAGGCCTTTGAAGAAAGATTTCTGAAAGGCGGTAGCAGAGACTTTTCTCTCTGGATTGTGTATCCAGGATGGCCTCGGAATGCACGTGTGTTCTCATGGGAACATGGGAGACTTTTCTCTCTATGGATCGTGGTGGCTCCCTATAGTTTTGTGGCTTTTTCAGGGAAGGCATGAGTACTATTTTCCAAATTAGGGGTGCCCCAAAACAGGGATCCCAGAGATGGGCTCTGGGTCTGGGCACCTGGAAAATCCCACCAAGTTTCGGATTTATGCCTGGAGTCGTAACAGGCACAAATCCATTGACCATTGCAGATGAGTAATATGGCAGTTCCATCCTGCTTTCTCTGGAGCAAAGTACCAATGTGGGATCATGGTGGTGCAACTGAGAGGGATTATTTGAAAGCATTCTCAGACTGAGGGTAACAATGCCTGATTGTGCCCTCAGGAGTGTGCGTGATCTCATTGGTCTTGTAACTGGCTCTCTCTTTGAGGGTTGTACACCCATCACAACTGCCAGATTTATTGCCATGGGGAAAGAGGAGTTCTCTATTGTGCTTCAGGTTCCCCCATTGGCAGGGATTCCAGCCAAGGTCTGGGGACAGGTGCCTGAATAACAAGGATGTGTAGAGATGATGTACATGGGCCATGACCATCCCAAATACTAGATATGGGGCCCGCTCTCTGGTGGCTGAATCTCGGTCAGGGCTCAGGCTCTGTCAGACACAGCACTCGTGCCATGGCAGCCTATAAATTGGGGTTGACTCGAGAGCCAGCAGATTGATCCTCATGTGGAGTTTCTGGGAAGACTCACCAGAAACTTTTTCATTCGATGGGGAAGGCAGAATGCAGTGTGTGGCTCCAGATTTCCCTATCAAGAGGCCTTGGGAACCCGTCGGGTGAAGATGGAAATGTAAACACAAGCTACGGTACAATTCAGTACCAAGGGGAAGGCAGTTCCAATGTGCCGCAGTTTATTTGAGACATCCAGCACCGGAATAAGGGTGGATGTCTGATATTTGCTCACACGGGAGGTTGTGTCTATCATGACCGAACAATGAAGGGGTGGTATCAAGAGGCCATGGAGGAAATTTCATGTTGAGGCTTATGAGCTGCTCCAAACAGCAATATTTCGTTCTACTGGATGGGTGGAGTCTGGTTTATCTGCTCCAGTGTCCCCCATGTGGAAAGTTTGGGTAGCAGAGCTCTACCGCATGGATGACTGGAAAGCTCAAATCCATTGACCATTGCAGATGAGTAATATGGCAGTTTCATCCTGCTTTCTCTGGAGCGAAGTACCAAGTCCTTGAGTTGACATGGAATCTCTTGCTGATGGGCCACAATGCCGGTTTGTTACCAGGGAGATCTTAGAACGTGCTTGTGGCTAAGGTGCTGTGTTGTATTCTACTACCCTGGGCTTTGGCACAGATGGAAGGGCACGGTTTTTTCCGGGGACAGGATGTTTTCTTGTGTGGCCCAGGGCCCACATATTATAACATAAGTTTGCATTCCGGGAACAGGTCTCTGAAGCCAGATGTCTGAAAACTGAATCTAGGTTTCCAGTGACGTCCAGGGTCATGTTAGGTTCACTAATCTGACTCAGTACCATTGATTTGGCGGTCTGCCTGGATGTAGGTGATCAGGGTGTTTCAGACTGCGAATTTGCATTCAGAGTGGCCGCCAATATTGAGATAGGCTCAGGGGCCTTGCAGCTTTCTCCTAATCCAGAAGGTTTGGGCAACTGTGACTGGCACAGTTTCCTTGGGGATGGCATTGACAGTACTGTGGCGTGGATTCAGAGACCCCGTCCTGGAAGGCATGTGTGCTTTGGTTAAGGTAGAGAAGTCTACAAACCCATTTTTGAACTAGGGTGAGTGGAGAGGTAATCGCAGGCCCAAGGCATAGACCTGGAGGGCAGCTTGTCTGGAACTGATATTAGGGTGAATGGAAGGCGGTAGCAGAGGCTTTTCTCTCTGGATTGTGTGTGCAGGATGGCCTCGGAATGCAGAGCTGTTCTCAGGAGTCCATAGGAGACTTTTCCTCTCTATGGATCCTGGTGGCTCCCCATAGTTTGGTGGCTTTTTCAGGGATGGGAAGAGTGTTGTTTTCAACTTAGGGGTGCCCCAAAACAGGGATTCTAGAGATGGCCTCTGGATCTGGGCACCTGGAAAATCCCACCAAGTTGTAGGATTTGTGCCTGGAGTTGTACCAGGCCTGCAATACGGGATCATGTTGGTGCAACTGAAAGGGATTGTTTGAAAGCATGCTCAGGCTGAGGTTCAAAATGCCTGTTAGTGCCCAGGCTGGCCCTCAAGAGTGAGCGTGGGCTAATTGGTCTTGTAACTGGCTCTCCCTTTGAGGGTTGGACACCCATTCCATCTTCCAGGTTTATTGCTATGGGGAAAGAGAAGTTCTCTATTGTGCTTCAGGTTCCCCAATTGGCAGGGATTCCAGCCAAGGTCTGGGGACATGTGACTGAATACCAAGGATGGGTAGAGATGACGTACTTGGGCCATGACCATCCCAAATGCTAGATATGGGGCCTGCTCTCTGGTGACTGAAACTCGGTCGGGGTCAGGCTCTGTCAGACACAGCACTAGTGCTATGGGAGCCTATATATAGGGGTTGACATGAGAACCGAGCAGATTGTTCCTCATGTGTGGTTTCAGGGCAGACTCGCCAGATACTTCTTCATTTGATGGGGAAGTCAGAATGCTGCTTTGTGGCTCCAGACTGACCTGTCAAGAGAGCTTGTGGACCAGTCGGGTGAGGATGGAATTTTAAACAAAAGCTACCGTTCAATTCAGTGCCAAGTGTTAGGCAGTTCCAGTGTGCACCGGTTTATTTGTGACTTCCAGCACCGAAATAAGGGTGGATGTCAGATGTTTGCTCACACTTGAGTTTGTTTGTATGATGACCGTCTAATGGAGGAGTGGCGTCAAGAGGCCAAGGAGGAGTTCACATGCTGAGGCCTGTGAGATGCTCCAAACAGTAAGTTTTCCTTCTACTGGGCAGGTGAAGTCTGTCCGCTCTGAACCCTAATTTGCAGTCTGAAACACCCTGATCACCTACATCCAGGCAGACTGCCAAATCAATGGTACTGAGTCAGATTAGTGAACCTAACATGACCCTGGACGTCACTGGAAACCTAGATTCAGTTTTCAGACATCTGGCTTCAGAGACCTGTTCCCGGAATGCAAACTTATGTTATAATATGTGGGCCCTGGGCCACACAAGAAAACATCCTGTCCCCGGAAAAAAACCGTGCCCTTCCATCTGTGCCAAAGCCCACAGTAGTAGAATCCAACACAGCACCTTAGCCACCAGCACATTCTAAGATCTCCCTGGTAACAAACCTTGTCTGCTCAAGGTTTCCCCATGTGGAAAGTTTGTGAAGCAGAGCTCTCTGTCATGGATGCCTGGAAAGCACAACTCCATTGACCATAGCAGCTGAGGAACATGGCAGATTCGTTCTGGTGGCTCTGGGGAGAAGTACCAAGGCCTTAAGTTGACATTTAATCTCTTGCAGATGGGCCACAATGCTGGTTTGCTACCAAGGAGCTCTTAGAATGTGCTGATTGCTAATTGGTCATGCAGGATTCATCTACCCTGAGGGTTTGACACAGGTCCACAAGCATGACTTCCTTCTGGGTCCAGGAGATGTTCTGTTCTGTGGCTCAGGGACCACATGTTGTACCATAAGTTGGTATTCCAGAACAGGCCTCTGAGGACAGATACATGAAAACCTAATATAGTGTTCTAATGAAGGTCTCGGGGCATGTAGGCTTCAATCTTCTGACTCAGGATCATTAACATTGGTGTCTGCCTGATGGAGGTGATCAGGATGTTTCAAACTGAGAATTTGAGTCCAGAGTGGCCTCCAATATTGAGGTGAGCTCAGGGGCCTTGCAGGATTCTCCTAATCTAGAGATTTTGTGCAACAGTGATGGGCACAGTTTCCTTGAGGAAGGCAGGCATAGTCCTCAGGTGTGGATCCAGATACCACAATCTGGAGGGCATGTGAGCCATGGTTTTGGGATGGATATCTGCAAACACAAACTCGGGTTAGGGTTAGTGATGAGTTAATCGCAGGCCCAATGCATAGACTTGGAAAGCAACTCATCAGAAATTGTAAATTAGATGATTCGAAGGGGGTAAAACAGGCTTTTGTATCTGCATTGTGTGTCCAGGATGGCCACGGAATGCAGGTGTGGTCTAATGGGTCCATGGAGGTTTTTCCTATCTAAGTTACCTGGTGGCTCCCAATAGTTTGGTGGCTTTCTCAGGGAAGGGAAGTGTGCTCTTTTCCATCTTGGAGGTTCCCAAAATAGGGACTTCCAGAGACTGGCTCTGGGTCTTGGCCCCTGGATAATCCCTCTAAGTGTTATGATTTGGCCCAACGGGTATACCTGACCTTCAATGCGTGATACTTTTGGGTCAACTGAGAGAGATTGTTTGAAAGCATGCTCAGGCTGAGGTTCACATTACCTGGTTGTGCCCAGGGCGGCCCTCATGAGTGGGAGTAATTTCTTTGGCCATGCAGCCAGATCTCATTTTGAGGTTGGACACCCATCCCAAAAGCCAGGATTCCTACCATGGGGAAGGAGGAATTCTCTATTGTGCTTCAGGTTCTCCCATTGAAAGGGATTTCAGCAAAGGTCTAGGGACAGATGCCTGAATACCAAGGATGGGTAGAGGTGATGGACTTGGGCCATGGCCAGTCTCACATGCTGGTTATGGGCACCGATCTCTGCGTTGACACAAGGTCTTTGCTCAGGCTCTGTGAAACACAACACTAGTGCCCAGAGCAGCCTATAAATCGGGGTTCCCTTCAGCACCGAGAAGATTGACCGTCATGTGGAGTTTCCGGACAGACTCACCAGGCCCTTTTTCTTTCTATTGGGAAGGCAGAATGCTGAGTTGTCTCTCGAGAATTCCCTATGAATAGAGCTTGTGGACCAGGAGACTGAGGATGGAATTGTAAACCCAAGCTATGGTTAAATTCAATGTCAAGTGAAAGGCACTTCCAGTGTGCAGCGGTTGAATCGAATATCCAGCACTTGAGAAAGGGCGGATGTCAGATATTTGCTCAAGCTGGAGTTTGTATCTATGAGGACTGACAAATGGAGGGGTGGCGTCAAGAGGCCATAGAGGATTTCCGAGGCTGGGGCTTGTGAGATGCACCAAACAGCAAGGTTTCCTTCTACCGAACAGGAGTAGTCTGGTTTGTTTGCTCCAGTGTTCCCCATGTGGAAAGATTGGATAGCAAAGCTCTCCTGCATGGATGCCTGGAAAGCACACCTCCATTGACCATTGCAGTGGAGGAACATGGCAGGTTCACTCTGGTGGCACTGAGGCAACCAACCAAGGACAGGATTGGACATGGAACCTCATGAAGATGGGTCAAAATGTTGGTTTGTTACCAGGGAGATCTTAGAATGTGCTGGTGGTTAAGGGGCCATGAAGAATTCATCTAGCCTGAGGATTTGACACAGGTCCAAGTGCCCAGATTCCGTCTGGGGACAGGAGATGTTCTGTTGTGGGGCTCAGTGACCATATGTTGTATCAAAAGTTGGTATTCCAGAACAGGCCTCTGAGGAAAGATACCCGAAAAACTAATCTAGGGTTCGAATGAGGTCCTAGGGGAATGTCAAGTTCAATCTTCTGACTCAAGACCATTGACTCTGGTGTCTGACTTGATGCAGGTGATCAGGATGTTTCACACTGTGCATTTGCGTCCAGAGTGGCATCCCAATACTAGGGTGTGCTAAGGGTCCTTGCAGGTTTCTTCTTATATGGAGGGTTTGGAACCCTGTGATGGGCAGTTTCCTTGGTGATTGAAGGCACAGTCCTGTGGTGTGACTCCAGAGACCCCATCCTGGAGGGCATGTGCACCATGGTTTTAAGAGAGAAGTCTGCAAACACAGACTCAGGTTAGGGTTAGCATTGAAGTGATCATAGACCCAATCCATAGACCTGGAGGGCAGCAAGTCTGGAAGTGTAAATCAGGTGACTCAAAGGTGGTAGCACAGGCAATTGTATCTGGATTTAATTTCCACACTTGGTCTTAGCCAAAAGGATGAGAAGTGATTGGATTTAATTTCCAGGATGGCCTTTAATGCAGGTGTGGTCTCATGGGTCCATGGAAAATTTTTCCTCTTAAGGATCCTGGTGGTTCCCAATAGTTTGGTGGAATTCTCGGGGAAGGGACGAGAGCTGTTTTCCTGCTTAGGTGTGTCCCAAAACAGGGATTCCAGAAATGGGCTCTGGGTCTAAGCACTTGGAAAATCCCACCAAGGGTTACGATTTGGACCTAGGGCCATAATAGGACTGCAATGCGGGATCCTGGAGGTGTAACTGAAAATGTTTGTTTGAAATCATGCTCAAACTGAGGGTCACAATGCCTACTTGTACCCAGGAGGCCATCAGGAGTGGGCGTTGTCTACTTGGCCATGCAGCCAGTTCCCATTCTGAGGGTTGAACACCCATCTGAAAGCCAGGATTCCTTCCATGGGAAAGGAGGAGTTCTCTATTGTGCTTCAGGGTCCCCCATTGGTAGGGATTCCAGCAAAGGTCTAGGGGACAGATGCCTGAATACCAGGGATGGGTAGTAATGACGACCCTGGGCCATGGTCAGTCTCACATGCTCGATATGGGCCCCACCCTCTGGTTGGCTGGCACGAGGTCAGGGCTCAGGCTTTGTCAGCCACAGCACAAGTGGCCAGGACAAACTCTAAATAGGGGTTCCTTCCTGGGCTGAGTATATTGATCCTCATGCGCAGATTCTGGGCAGACTCACCAGGTCCTTCCTTCTATGTGGAAGGCAGAATGGTGCATTGTGGCTCCAGAATTCCCTATCAAGAGATATGGCGGACCAGTAGGGTGAGGATGAAATTGTAATCCAAAGGTAGGGTTATATTCAGTGCCAAGTGAAAGGCAGTTCCAGTGTGCAGCAGCTGATTCCAATATCAACACCTGATTATGGGCGGATGACAGATGTTTGCTCAGGTTGGAGTTTGTGTCTATGATGACCGACAAATGGAGGGGTGGCATCAAGAAGTCATGGAGGATTTCCCACCCTGGGCTTGTGAGATGCTCCAAACATTAAAGTTTCTTTCTACCGGACAGGGGGAGTCTTGTTTGTTTGCTCCAGTATCACATGTGGATAATTTGTGTAGCAGAGCACTCCATATGGAGGCCTGGAAGGAACATCTCCATTGATCATTGCAGCTGAGGAACATGGCAGGTTCATTCTGGTGGCTCTGGGGCAAAGTACCAGTGCCTTGAGTTGACTTGGAGCCTCATGAATTTGGGTCACAATGCAGGTTTGTTACCAGGTAGATCTTAGAATGTTCTTGTGGCTAAGGGGCTGTGCAGAATTCATATACCCTGAGGGTTGGACACTGGTAGAAGAACACGGCTTCCGTCTGGGGACAGGAGATTTTCTTTTGTGGGGCTCAGGGACCGTATGTTGTATCGTAAGTTGGTATTCCAGAAGAGACCTCTGAGGACAGAGGCCTGAAAAGCTAATCCCTCTTCCAATGAGGTCCTAGGGCCATGTCAGGTTCAATTATCTGACTCAGGACCATTGACTTGGGTGTCTGCCTGAATGGAGGTGATCAGGGTATTTCAGACTGTGCATTTACATCCAGAGCAGCCTCCATAATTGGGGTGGACTCAGGAGCCTTACATGGTTTTCCTAATCAGGAGGGTTAGGGCAACTGTAATGGCCCAGTTTCCTTGGGGATGGCAGGCACAGTCCTGTGGTGTGACTCTAGGGGCCCCATCCTGGAGGGCATGTGAGCCATGGTTTTGGGAGAGAAGTCTGCAAACACAAACTCGGGATAGGGTTAGTGGTGAGGTGTTCCATAGACCTACAGGGCAGCACATCAGGAGCTGTAAATCAGGTGACTCGAAGGCAGTAGCACAGTCTCTTGTATCTGTATTGTGTATCCACGATGGCCTCAGAATGCAGGTGTGGACTCATAGGACCATGGGAGATTTTTCTTCTCAAGGATCCTTTAGGCTCCAAATAGTTTGGTGGCTTTCTCAGGGAAGCGAAGAGTGCTGTTTTCCATCTTAAGGGTGCCCCAAAACAGGGATTCCAGTGACGGGCTCTGGGTATGGGCACAAGAAAAATCCCACCAAGTGTTAGGATTTGGTCCTAGGGCCATACCAGGACTGTAATGCGGGAACCTGGAGGTGCAACTGAGAGCGTTTGTTAGAAGGCATGCTCAAGCTGAGGATCACAATGGCTGCTTGTGTCCAGGAGAGTCCATATGAGTGTGCGTTGTCTCCTTGACCATGCATCTGGCTCCCACGTTGAGGTTTGGACACCCATATCAACAGCCAGGATTCCTGCCATGGGGAAGGAGGAGTTCTCTTTTGTGCTTCAGGTTCCCCCATTGGCAGGGATTCTATCAAAGGTCTGGGTACAGATGCCTGAATACCAAGGATGGGTAGAGGTGTCAGACTTGGGCCGTGGTCGATCTCACGTTGTGGATATGGGCTCAGATCTCTCTGTGGCTGAAACTAGGTCTTGGCTCAGGCTCGTTCAGACACAGAACTAGTGCGCAGGACAGCCTATAAATCAAGGTTCCCTCAAGCATCAAGTAGATTGATCCTCATGTAGAGTTTCTGCGCAGTTTCACCAGGCCCTAAATCTTTCTATTGGGAATGAAGAATGTTGCTTTGTGGCTCCCGAATTCCCTCTCAAGAGGGCTTGCGGACCAGGAGGCTGAGGATGCAATTCTACACCCAAGCTATGGTTAAATTCAGTGTCAAGCGAAACGCAGTTCCTGTGTGCAGCGGTGGAAACGAAAATCCAGAACCTAAATAAGGGCGGAAGTCAGATGTTTGCTCATGCTGCAGGTTGTGTCTATGATGACAGACAAATGGCGGGGTTGTGTCAAGAGGCCATGGAGGATTTCTCACGTTGGTGCTTCTGAGATGCTCCAAACAGAAGGCTCCCTTCTACTGGTCAGTGGCAGTCTGGTTTGTTTGCACCAGGGTCCCACATGTGGAAAGACTGGTCCCACATGTGGAAAGACTGGGTAGCAGAGCACTCCCAGATGCATGCCTGGATAGCACATCTCCACTGACCATTGCAGCTTAGGAACATGGCAGGTCCATTCTGGTGGCTCTGAGGGGAATTATCAATGACTTGATGTGACATGGTATCTCATGAAGATGGGTCACAGTGCTGGTTTGTTACCAGGGAAATCTTAGAATGTGCTGGTGGCTAAGGGGCTGTGCAGAATTCATATACCCTGAGGGTTGGACAGAGGTAGAAGAACACGGCTTCCATCTGGGGACAGGAGATATTCTATTGTGGGGCTCAGGGACCATATGTTGTATCATATTGGTATTCCAGAATAGGCCTCTGAGGCGAAATGCCTGGAAAGCTAGTCTAGGCTTCCAATGAGGACCTAGGGGCATGTCAGTTTCAGTCATCTGACTCAGAACCATTGACATGGGTGTTTGCCTGGATGGAGGTGATCAGGGTGTTTGAGACAGTGTATTTGCATCCAGAGCGGCCTCCAATATTGGACTGGGCTCAGGGGACTCGCAGGTTTCTCCTAATCTGTAGGATTTGGGCAACTGTGACGGACACAATTTCCTTGGGGATGGCAGGAAATTTCCTGTGGTGTGGCTCCAGAAACCCCATCCTGGAGGTCATGTGAGCCATTGTTTTGCAAGAGAAGTCTTCAAACACGAACTTGGCTTAAGGGTAATGGCAAGGTGATCACAGGCCCAGTGCATAGGTTTGTAGGGCAGCTCGTCTGGAACTATAAATCAGGTGACTTGAAGGAGGTAGCACAGGCTTTCATATCTGGATTGTGTGTCCAGGATGGCCTCGGAATGCAGGTGTGGTCTCATGGTTCCATGGGAGATTTTTCCTCTCTAAGCATCCTGGCGGCTCCCAAGAGTTTGCTATTTTCCATCATAGGGATGCTCCAAAACAGAGATTCCAGAGATGGGCTCTGGGTATGGGGGCATGGAAAATCCCACCAAATGTTAGGATTTGGTCCTAGGGGCGTTCCAGGCCTTCAAAGCGGGATCCTGGAGATGCAACTTGAGCGTTTGATAGAAAGCATGCTAAAGTTGAGGGACACAATGCCTGCTTTTGCCCAGGGTGGCCCGCAGGACTGGGCATTGTCTCATTGGCCATCCAGCTGGTTCCTATTATGAGGGTTGGGCACCCATCGCAACAGTGAGGCTTCCTGCCATGGGGAAGGAGGATTTCTCAATTGTGCTTCAGCTTCCCCCATTGGTAGGGATTCCAGCAAAGGTCTGGGGTAGTTGCCTGAATACCAAGGATGGGTAGAGATGACGGACGTGTGCCATGGATGGTCTCACATGCTGAATAAGGGCCCCACACTCTGGGTGGCTGACATGAGGTCAGGGCTCAGGCTCTTTCAGATACAGTGCTAGTGGCCAGGGCAAAGTATAAATCTGGGTTCCTTTGAGGGCCGAGTAGATTGATATTAATGGGGAGTTTCTGGGCAGACTCATCAGGCCCTTCTTCTTTCTATGGGGAAGGCAGAATGTTCCGTTTTGTCTCCCGAATTCCCTCCCAAGTGGGCTTGCAGACCAATAGGGTGAGAATGGAATTGTAAACCCTAACTACGCATGAATACAGTGTCAAGCGAAAGGCATTTGCAGTATGCAGCGACTGATTCGAATGTCCAACACCTGAGTAAGGGCAGACGTCAGATGTTTGCTCATGCTGGAATTTGTGTCTATGATGACCAACAAATGGAGGGGTGGCGTCAAGAGAATATGGAGGACTTCCCACGCTGGGGCTTGTGAGATGCTCCAAACAGCAAGGTTTCCTTCTACCTGACAGGGGCAGGCTGGTTTGTTTGCTCTAGGGTGCCCAATGTGGAATTTTTGGGTAGCAGAGAACTACCTCATGGATGCCTGGAAAGCACACATCCATTGACCATTGTAGCTGAGGAACATGGCAGGTTTGTTTCGTGGCTCTTGGGCAAAGTACCAACACCATGAGTTGACATAGAGCCTCATGAAGATGGGTCACAATGCTGATTTGATACCGGGGAGATCATAGAATGTGCTGGGGCTAATGGGCTGTGCAGGATTCATCTACCCTGAAAGTTGGACACAGGTCCAAGAGCACTGTTTCCTTCTGGGGACAGGAGATGTTCTGTTGTGGGGATCAGGGACCACATGTTGTATCATAACTAGGTATTCCAGAAGAGGACTCTGAGAACAGATGTCTGAAGACACAATCTAGGGTTCCAGTGAAGACCTAGGGGCATGTCAGTTTAAATCATCTGACTCAGAACCTTTGACTTGGCTCTCTGCCTAAATGGAGCTTCGCAGGGTGTTTCAGACTGCACTTTAGCATTCAGAGCGGTCTCCAATATTGGGTTGGGTTCGGGGGCTTGGCAGGTTTCTCCTAATCTAAAAAGGGTTTGGGCAACTGTGACGGGCACATTTTTCTTGGGGATGGCTGACACTTTCCTGTGGTGTGGCTCCAGAGACCACAACCTGGTGGGCATGTGAGCCATGGTTTTGGGAAAGAAGTCTGCAACACAAACTGGGGTTAGGGTTAGTGGCAAGATGATCGCAGGCACAATGCATAGACGTGGAGGGCAAATCATCAGGAACTGTAAATAGGGTGACTCAAAGGCGGTAGCACAGGCTCTTCTATCTTGATTGTGTGTCCAGGATGGGCTCGGAATGCAGGTTTGTTCTCATGGGTCCATGGGAGATTTTTCCTCTCTAAGGATCCTGGCGGCTCCTAATAGTTTGGTGCCTTTCTCGGGGAAGGGAAGAGTGATGTTTTCCATATTACAGGTGCCCCAAACAGGGATTCCGAGACGAGCTCTGTGTCTGAGCCCCTGGAAAATATCACCAAGGGTTAGGATTTTGGCCTAGGTGTATACCAGGCCTGCAATGTGGGATCCTGGTGGTGCAACTGAGAGCATTTGTTTGAAAGCATACTCAGGCTGAGGATCACCATGCCTACTTGTGCACAGGGCTGCCCTCATGAGTGGGCGTGGTATCCTTGTCCATGCAGTTGGCTCCCACGCTGAGGGTTGAACACCCTTCCCAATAGCCAAGATTCCTGCCATGGGGAAGGAGGAGTTCTCTGTTGTGCTTCAGGTTCCCCCATTTGCAGGAATTCCTGCAGAGGTCTGGGGACAGATGCCTGGATACCAAGGATGGGTAGAGATGACGGCCCAGGGCCATGGCAGATCTCTCGTGTTAAATATGGGCCCTGACCTCTGGGTGGCTGACACGAGGTCAGGGCTCAGGCTCTGTGAGAGACAGAACTAGTGGCCAGGGAAAACTACTAATTGGGGTTGCCTTGTGGGCCGAGTAGATTGATCCTCATGTGCAGTTTCTGGGCAGACTCAAAAGGTCCTTCTTCTTTCTATGTGGAAGGCAGAATACTGCGTTGTGGCTCCAGAATTGCCTATAAAGACATACTGGGGACCAGTAGGGTGAGGATGGATTAGTACTACAATGCTATGGTTAAATTCATTGCGAAGCGAAAGGCAGTTCCAGTGTGCAGCTGCTGTTTCGAATATCTAGCACCTGAGTAAGGGCGGATGTCAGATATTTGCTCACGCTGGAGTTTGGGTCTATGATGACCCACAAATGGAGGGGTGGCGTCAAGTAAACATGGAGGATTTCCCATGCTTGTGCTTGTGAGATGCTCCAAATAGCAAAATTTCTTTCTACCAGAGAGCGGGAGTCTGGTTTGTTTCATCTGGTTTCTTCATGTGGAAAGTTTGTGTAGCAGAACACCCAGATAAATGCCTGGAAAGCACCCCTCCATTGACCATTGCAGCTGAGGAACATGGCCGGTTCATTCTAGTGGCCCTGGGGCAATGTGTTGAGGCCTTCAGTTGAAATGGAGTCTCATGAAGATGTATCACAATACTGGTTTGTTACCAGGGAGATCATAGAATGTGCTGGTTGCTAAGGGGCCATGCAGGATTCAACTACCCTGAGGGTTAGACACAGGTCCAGGAGCACGGCTTCCTTCCCAGGGAGGAGATGTTCTGTTCTGTGGCTCAGGGACCATATGTTGTATCACAAGTTGGTATTCCAGAACAGGCCTCTGAGGACAGATACCTGAAAACCTAATCTAGTGTGCCAATGAAGTCCTCGGGACATGTCAGGTTAAATCTTCTGACTCAGGACCATTGACTTGGGTGTCTGCCTGAATGGAGGTGATCAGGGTCTTTCAGACTGTGCATTTGCGTCCAGAGCGGCCTCCATTATTGGGCTGTGCTCAGGGGCCTTGCAGATTTCTCCTAATCTAGAGGTATGGGGCAAAAGTGATGGGCACGGTTTCCTTGAGGTTCGAAGGCACAGTCCTGTGGTGTGGCTTCAGATACAAGAACCTGGAGGTCATATGAGCTATGGTTTTAGGAAGGAAGTCTGCAAACACAAACTCGGGGTAGGGTTAATGGCGAGGCGATTGCAGACCCAATGCATAGACCTGGAAGGCCGCTCACCAGGAACTGTAAATAAGATGACTCAAAGGTGGTAGCACATGATTTTTATCTGGATTGTATGTCCAGGATGGCCTTGTAAAGCAGTTGTGGTGTCATGGGTCCATGGCAGATTTTTCCTCTCAAGGATCCTGGTGGCTACCAATAGTTTGGTGGCTTTCTCAGGGAAGGGAAGAGTGATGTTTTCCATCTTAAGGGTGCCCCAAAATAGGGATTCCAGAGACGGGTTCTGTGCCTGGGCCTCTGGAAAATCCAACCAGGGGTTAGGATTTGGGCCTAAATGTGTACCAGTCCTGGAATGCGGGATCCTGTTGGTGCAACTGAGAGCGTTTGTTTAAAAGCATGCTCAGGCTGAGGGTCACAATGCCTGCTTGTGCCCAGGGGGGCCCTCATGAGTCAGCGTGGTCTCCTTGGCCATGCAGCTGGCTCCTACTCTGAGGTTTGGACACCCATCCCAACAGCCAAAATTCTGGCCATGGGGAAGGAGGAGTTCTCTACTGTGCTTCAGGTTCCCCCATTGGCAGGAATTCCAGCAAAGGTCTCGGACAGATGCCTGAATACCAAGGATAGGAAGAGATGAAGGATTTGGGCCATAGTCGGTCTCACATGCTGGATATTGAACCAGATCTCTTGGTGGCTGACACTAGGTTTTGGCTCAGGTTCTGTCAGACACAGCACTAGTGCCCAGGGAAGCCAATAAATCGGGGTTCCCTTGAGCGATGAGCAGATTGATCTTGTGTGCTTGAGTTTCTGGGCAGACTCTCTCTATGGGGAAGGCAGAATGTTGCGTTGTGACTCCAAAATACCCTCTCAAGTGGGCTTGCTGACCAGGAGGTTGAGGATGGAATTGTAAACCCAAGCGATGGTTAAATTCAGTCAAGTGAAAATCAGTTCCATTGTGCAGTGATTGAATTGAAAATCCAGTACCTGATTAAGGGCGGATGTCAGAGGTTTGCTCATGCTGGAGTTTGTGTCTATGATAACCGACAAATGGAGGGGTGGTGTCAAGAGGCATGGAGAATTTCCCACGCTGTGGTTTGTGAGATGCTCCAAACACAAGGTTTCCTTTTCCCAGACATGGGCATTTTTTGTTTGTTGTCTCCAGGGTCCCTCACGTGGAAAGTTTGTGCAGCAGATCACACCCGTATGGATGCCTGGAAACCACACCCCCACTGACCATTGCAGCTTAAGAACATGGCAGGTTCATTCTAGTGGCTTTCGGGCGATGTACCAAGGACTTATTTTGACATGGAATCTCATGAACATGGGTAACAATGCTTGTTTTTACCAGGGAGATCTTAGAAACGCCGGTGGCTAAGGGGTCGTGCAGGATTCATCTACCTTGAGGGTTTGACACAGGTATAACAGCACGTATTCCGTCTGGGGTCAGGAGATGTTCTATTGTGGGGCTCAAGGACCATATGTTGTATCATATTGGTATTCCAGAACAGGCCTCTCAGGCCAGATGCCTGAAAACCTAATCTAGGGTTCTAATGAAGTCATAGCAGCATGTCAGTTTCAATTTTCTGACTCAGGACCATTGACAGGGCGTCTGCCTGGACGGAGGTGATCAGGGTGTTTCAGACTGTGCATTTGTGTCCAGAGTGGCCTCCAATATTGGACTGGGCCCAGGGTCCTTGCAGGTTTCTCCTAATCTGGAGATTACTGGGCAACTGTGATGGACACTATTTATTTGGGAATAGCAGGCACTCTTCTGTGGTGTGGCTCCAGAGACCCCATCCTGGAGGGCATGTGAGCCATGGTTTTGGGAGAGAAGTCTTCAAACACAAATTCAGGTTATGGTTAATGGCAAGGTGATCACAGGCCCATTGTGTAGACTTGGAGGGCAGTTCGTCTGGAACTGTAAATCGGATAATTTGAAGGCAGAAGTACAGTCTTTTGTGTCTGTATAATGTGTCCAGGAAGGCCTCAGAATGCAAGTGTGGTCTCATGGGTCCATGGGAGATTATTCCTCTCTAATGAACCTGGCGGCTCCCAAAAGTTTGGTGCCTTAACCGAGGAAGGGAAGAGTGCTGTTTTCCATGATAGGGTTGGCCAAAAACAGGGATTCCAGAGACTGGTTCTTGGTCTGGGCACCTGGAAAATCCCACCAAGATTTAAGATTTGGGCCTAGAGGCCTACCAGGCCTGCAATGCGGGTCCTGGAGGTGCAACTGAAAGCATTTGTTTGAAAGCATGCTCAGGCGGAGAGGCACAATGCCTTCTTCCATCCAGGGCAGCCCTCTGGAGTGGGTGTGGTGTCATTGGACATGCAGCTGGCTCCCACTGTGAGGGTTGGACACCCATCCCAACATCCAGGAAATCTGCCATGGGGAAGGAGGAGTTCACTATTGTGCTTTAGGGTCCCCCTTGGTAGGGCTTCCACGAAATGTCTGGGGACAGATGCCTGAATACCAAGGATTGGTAGATATGATGGCCCTGGTCCATGGCCGGTATCATATGCTGGATATGGGCCCCGCCCCCTGGGTCGCTGACACGAGGTCAGGGATCAGCAGCTGATTCACAGCACTAGTGACCAAGGCAGAGTATAAATTGGGGTTCCATCGAGGGCTAAGCAGATCTATCCTCATGTAGAGTTTCTGGGCAGACATACCAGGCCCTTTTCTTTCTATGTGTATGGCAGAATGTTGTGTTGTGGCTCCAGAATTCCCTATCAAGAGGTCTTGCGGACCAATAGGGTGAGGAAGGAATTGTAAACCCTAACTACGCATGAATGCAGTGTCAAGTGAAAGGCATTTCCAGTGTGCAGTGACTGATTCGAATATCAGCACCTGAGTAACGGCTGATGTCAGATGTTTGCTCATGCTGGGTTTTGTCTATGATGACTGACAAATGGAGGGGTGGCGTCTAGAGGCCATGGAGGATTTCCCTCGATGAGATTTGTGAGATGCTTCAAACAGTAAGATGTCCTACTGGACAGGTGGAGCCTGGTTTGTTTGCTCAAGGTTTTCCCATGTGGAAAGACTAGATAGCAGAACTCTTTGGCATGGATGCCTGGAAAGCACACCCGCACTGACCATCGTATCTGACGAACATGGCAGGTTCATTATTGTAGCTCTGGGTCAAAGTACCAAGGCCATGAGTTGACATGGAGTCTCATGAAGATGTGTCACAATGCTGGTTTGTTACCAGGGAGATCTTAGAATGTTCTGGTGGCTAAGGGGCTGTGCAGGAATCATAAACCCTTAGGGTTTGACAAAGGTCTTGAGTTCGGCTTTCATCTGGGGATAGAAGATGGTCTGCTATGGGGCACAGGGACCATATGTTGTATCATAAGTTGGTATTCCAGAAGAGGTCTCTGAGGACAAATGCCTGAAAAGCTAATCTAAGCTTCCAATGAGGTCCTAGGTGCATGTCAGGTACAATCATCTGACTAAGGGCCATTGACGTGGCTGTCTGCATGGATGTAGGTGATCAGGTTGTTTCAGACTATGCATTTGCGTCCAGAGCAGCCTCCAGTATTGGGGAGGACTCAGGGACCTTGCAGGTTTATCCTAATCTGGAGGGTTTGGGCAACTGTGACGGGCACAGTTTCCTTGGGGATGACAGGCACAGTCCTGTGGTGTGACTCCAGAGACCCCATCCTGAAGGGCATGTGAGCCATGGTTTTGGGAGAGAAGTCCGCAAACGAAAACTCGGGTTAGGGTTAGTGATGAGGTGATCACAGGCCCAATGCATAGACCTGGAGGGCAGCACGTCAGGAACAGTAAATCATGTGACTCGAAGGTAGTAGCACAGGCTATTGTACCTGGATTTTGTATCCACGATGGCCTCAGAATGCAGGTGTTGTCTCATGGGTCTATGGGAGATTTTTTTTCTCTGAAGGATCCGGGAAGCTCCCAATTGGTTGCTTTCTAAGGGAAGCAAAAAGTGCTGTTTTCCATTTCAGGGTTGCCCCAAAACAGGAATTCCAGTGACGGACTCTGATAATGGGCAGTTGGAAAATCCCACCAAGAGTTAGGATTTGGGCCTAGGTGTGTACCAGTCAATAATGCCAGATCCTGGAGTTGAAACTGAGAGCATTTGTTTGAAAGCATGCTCAGGCTGAGGTTCACAATGACTGCTTGTGTTGAGGGCGACCCTCATGAGTGGGCGTGGTCTCCTTGGCCATGCAGCTGATTCCATTCTGAAAGTTTCACACCTATCCGAGCAGTCAGGATTCCTGCCATATGGATTGAGGAGTTCTCTATTGTGCTTCAGGTTCCCCCATTGGTAGGGATTTCAGCAAAGGTCTGGGAAGTTGCATGAATACCAAGGATTGGTAGAGATGACGGCCATGGGCCATGGCTGCTCTCACATGCTGGATATGGATCCCGTACTCTGGGTTGCTGACACGAATTCAGGGCTCAGGCACTGTCAGACACAGCACTAGTAGCCAGGGCAGAGTATATATCCTGGTTCCCTCGAGGGCCGAGTAGAATGATCTTCATGGAGATTTTCTGGGCAGACTCACCAGGCCCTTCTCCATGGTTTCAAACAATCCCTCTCAGTTACACCACGGTGATCCTGCATTGCAGTTCCGTTATGCCCCTAGGTACAAATCCTAACACTTGGTGGGCTTTTGCAGGCTCCAAGTCCCAGAGCCCCTCTCTGGAATCCCTGTCTTGCGGCACCCCTAAGATGGAAAAGTACATTCTTCCCTTCCCCGAAAATGCCATCAAACTATGGGAAACCGCTAGGATCCTTAGAGAGGAAAAGTGTCCCATGGACCAAGGAGAATACACCTGCATTCCGAGGCCATCCTGTACACAAAATCCTGATAGAAAAGTCTGTGCTACTGCCTTCCCGTCACTTCAATTATAGTTCCTGATGAGCTGCCATCTAGGTCTATGCATTAGGCCTGCGACCACCATGCCACTAACTCTAACCTGAATTTGTGTTTGCAGATTTCTCTCCAAAAACCATGGATCACATGCCCAACAGGATGGGGTCTCTGGAGCCACACTACAGGACTATGCTGCTATCACCAAGGAAACTGTGCTCCTCACAGTTGCCCAAACCTTCCAGATTAGGAGAAACCTGCAAAGCCCCTGAGCCAAACCCTATATAGGCGCCCAATCTGGACGCAAATGCACAGTCTGAAATAACCTGATAACCTACATCCAGGCAGACAGCCAAGTCAATGGTCTTGAGTCAGATGATTGAAACTGACATGCCCCTAGGATTTTATTGGATCTCTAGATTAGGATTTTAGGCATCTGTGCTCAGGGGTCTGTTCTGGAATAGCAAGTTGGGATACATCACGTTGTTTCTGGGCCACACAACAGATCATCTCCTGTCCTAGGAAGGAAACCGTGCTCTTTGACCTGTGCCAAACCCTCCGTGTATGAGAATCCTGCACGGCACATTAGTCACCAGCACATTCTAAGATCTCCCTCATAACAAACCAGCATTGTGACCAAACTGCAAGAGATACCTGTAAACTCAAGGCCTGGGTACTTCGTCCCAGAGCCACCAGAATGAACCTGTCATGTTCCTAAGCTTCAAATGTCAATGGAGTTGTGCTTTCCAGGTGTCCAAGTGGGAGAGCTCTGCTACTCATACTTTCCACATGGAGGACCCTGGAGCAAACAAACCAGACTCCAACTGTACTGTAGAAGGAAACCTTGCTGTTCGGAGCATCTCACAAGCTTTGGTGTGGGAAATCCTCCATGGCATCTTGCTGCCACCCTCCGTTTGTCGGTCATCTTAGACACAAATTCATTGTGAGCAAAGATCTAACATCTGCCCCTACTCAGCTGCTGGATATCTCAAATAAGCTGCTGTACACTGGAAATGCTTTCTACTTGGGACTGAATTGAACTATAGCTTGTGTTTACAAAACCATCGTCAACCTACTAGTCCCCAAGCCCTCATGATAGGGAATTCTGGAGCCACAATGCAGCATTCTGACTTATCAGTAGAAAGAAGAGGTTCCCGATGAGTCTGCCCAGAAACCCCACATGAAAATCAGTCTGCACAGTCCTCAAGGGAACCCCAGTTTATAGACGGCCCTGGCCACTAGTGCTGTGTCTGACAGAGCATGAGCCCCGCCATAGTGTCAGCCACCAACACAGCGGGCCCCATTACCAGCATGTGAGACCGGCCATGGCCCAAGTCCGTCATCTCTACCCATACTTGGTATTCAGGCACCTTTCCCCACACCTTTGCTGGAGACCCTGACAATGGGGGTACCTGAATCACAATAAAGAACTCCTATTTCCATGCCAGGAAGCCTGGCTGTTGCTATGGGCATCCAACCCTCAAAGTGTGAGCCAGCTGTATGGCCAGTGAGACCACGCCCTCTCCTGAGGGCCCCCCTGGGCACAAACAGGCATGGTGACCCTCAGCCTGAGCATGCTTTCAAATAAGACCTCTCAGTTACACCGCTATGATCCTGCACTGCAGGCCTGGAACGCCCCTAGGCTCAAATCTTAACACTCGGTGGGATTTTCCAGGCACCCAGACCCAGAGCCCTTCTCTGGAATTCCTGTTTTTGGTACCCCTAAGTTGTAAAACAGCATTCTTCCATGTTTTGGAGCACCCTAAGATGGAAAAGAGCACTCTTATCTTCTCCGAAAAAGCCACCAATCTATGGAGAGCCACCACTATCCTTAGAGAGGAAAAGTATCCCATTGAACCATGAGACCACACCTACATTCTGAGCCCATCCTGGACACACAATCCAGATAGAAAATCCTGGGCTACCAGCTTCCAGTCACCTTAATTAGATTTCCTGACGTGCTGCCCTCTAGGTTTATTCATTGGAACTGCGATAATCTCACCACTATCCCTAACCCAAATTTTTGTTTGCAGACTTCCCTCCCAAACTATGGCTCTCATGCCCTCCAGGATGTGGTCTCTGGAGCCTTCCCTCAGGACTGGGCCTGCCATCCCCAAGGAAACTGTGCCCATCAGATTTGCCCAAAGCCTCCAAATTAGGAGAAACCTGCAAGGCCCCTGAGCCCACCCCAATATTGGAAGTGGCTCTGGATGCAAATGCACAGTCTGAAACACCCTGATCACCTACATCCAGACAGAGACCCATGTCAATGGTCCTTAGTCAGCAAATTGAACCTGATGTGCACCCAGGACATCATTTGAACCCTAGAATAGGTTTCAAGCATCTGTCCTCAGAGGCCTGTTCTTGAATACCAAGTTAGGATACAACATATGTACCTTGAGCCACAAAACAGAAAATCTCCTTTCCCAAGAAGGAAACTGTGCACATCGGCCTGTGCCAAACGCTCAGGGTAGGAGAATCCTTCATGGCTCCCTAGCCACCAGCACATTCTAAGACCTCTTTGAAACAAACCAGTATTGGGACACCTCTGCAAGATATTCCAAGTCAACTCAAGGCTTTGGTACTTGGCCCCAGAACCACCAAAAAGAACCTGCCATGTTCCTCAGCTCCAATAGTAATTGGACGTGTGCTTTCCAGTCAACCATGAGGGAGGGTTCTTCTACCCAAGCTTTCCACATGGGGGACCCTGGGGGAAACAAACCAGACTCCTCCTGTCCATTAGAAGAAGACCTTTTTGTTTGGAGCATTTTACAGTCTTAAGTGTGGGTAATTCTCCATGGCCTCTTGAATCCACCCCTCCATTTGTCGGTCATCATAGACACAAACTCCACTGTGAGCGAACATCTGACATCTGCCCTTACTCAGGTGCTGGATATCTTGTATAAGCTGCTGCACATTGGAACTGACTTCCGCTTGGAACTCAATTTAGGCATAGCTGATGTTTACAATTTCATCCTCATCCTCCTGGTCCCCAAGCCCTCTTGATAGGGAATTCTGGAGCCACAATGCAGCATTCTGCCTGCCCCATAGAAAGAAGTGCTTCATGAGTCTTTGCAGAAACTCCACATGAGGATCAGTCTGCTCGAGAATCAGTCTGTTCTTGAAATTCAACATATGATCCGACATGTGGTCTCTGAGCCATACAAGAGAACCCCTCCTGTCATGAGAAGGATACCTGGATCCTAGGAACTGGGCTTAACCCACATGTAGGAGAATCCTGCATGACCACAGACCCACCACCACATTCTATGGTTTCCCTGGACACCAAGCACCATTGTGACTCATTACACTGAGAACATCTGTCAACTTAGATCACTTGGATATTGGAACAAGAACCAGTGGATCATGCCTGCCATGTTCTTCGGCTGCAATAGTAATGCAAGGAAGGCTTCCCAGGCTTCCATTCAGAGAGCTCTACTATCAAATCTTTCCAAATTGGGGACCCTGGAGCCCTCTATGTGACTTTCCCTGTCCCACAGTAGGACACCTTGCTGTTTGGAGCAGCTCACAAGGTCCTGCTTGGGAAAACCTCCAAGAAATCTTGAGGCCACCCCACAATTTGTTGACCACCATGGATACAAATTCCAGAGTGAGAAGACATGTGACCCTCGCCCATACTCAGGTGTTGGGGATCTCGAAACAACCACTGCACATTGGAATGGCCATGTGCTCGACACTGAGTGTATCCGTGGCTGTGTTTTCAGACTTCTGTCCTCACACTCCTTGCTTGTAAGCCCTCCATATTGGGAATTCTGGAGCCACAACGCAGCCTTCTGCCTGCCCACCAGAAATAAGAAGTGCCCTATGGGTCTTCGCAGAAACCCACATGAGGATCCTCCTGCACGGCCCTCAACGGCACCCCAATATAAGTAGGCCGACCTCTGCACAAATGCTCTGTCTGACACAGCCTGATCCCTGACCTCCATTCAGTGACCCATATAGTGGCCCCATATCCTGCAGGTGGGTCCAGCTTTGGCCTGAGGCCATCATATTGAACCAACCTGGGTATTCAGTTACCTGTCCCAGACTTAGCTCAAATTACTGCCCATAGGAAACCCTGAAGTACAAAAGAGTAATCCTACTTCCCCATGGCCAGAAGATTGAATGTTGAGATGGCTGTCCAACCCTCAGAGTGGGAGCCAAGTGCATGGCCCATGAGACCACGCCCACACAGGATAGGCAGCTAGGCACAGTCATTGCGACCCTCAGAATGAGACCCCTTTCCCTAGAGCCCCCATGGGAGCTGGACCAGAATCCCACAGAGAGGGCCTGTCATGCCCCTAGGCCCAAAACCGAAACCTTGGTTGGGTTTTCCAGGTCCTGGACTAGGAACTCATCTCTGGAATCCCTGTTTAGACAGGACCCCTGAGATGGAAAACAGCGTTTTCTTCTTCCCCAGAAAGACATCAAACACTTGGGTGCCAATCAGAATCCCCAGAGTGGAAGAATATCCCATGGGCACATGAAGTAACCCCACCACTTTGTGGCGATCCTAGACACACAATCCAGACAGAAAAGCCTGTGCTCCTCCCTCCCAGCTACCTGAATTTCAAATCCTGAGGAGCTTCCCTCAGGGTCTGCAGATCTGGCCTGCCATCACCTCGCCCCTAACTCTTACCAATTTTGCGTCTGAAGACTTTGGTCCCAGAGCCCTGAACCACATGCCCTCTAGGATGGGGCCTTGAGAACCACATGTCATCACTGGGCCTGCTCTCCCAAGGAAACTCTGCCCGTCTCAGTTTCCCAAACGTCCAGATTAGCAGAAGACTGCAAGGCCCCTGAGTCCACCCAAAATTCATGGAAAAAATGAATTTTTTTCCGCTCTGGAAAAAATGCACAGGCTGACACAGCCTCATCACTTACCGCCAGGATGACACGCAGGTTAATGGCACTGAGTCTGAAGATGGAACCTGCCATGCCCCTACAACCTCATCAGAACCTTAGCTTAGGTTTTGAGGCCTCTCTTCCCAGAGGCCTGTTCTGGAAATTCAACATATGGTCCAACCTGTGGTCCGTGAGCCATACAAGAGAACACCTCCTGTCTCGAAAAGGAAACCTGGCTCTTGGGTACTGGGTCTAATCCTCAGGATAGAGAATCATGAATGGCCTGAGAGCCTCCACTATAGTCTAAGGTCTCCCTGGAAAACTAGCAGCATTGGGACCCATTAGACTGAGAACTTCCCTCAACGCAGATCACTTGGAACTTGGAATCAGTGTCATTGGATCAAGACTTCCCTGTTCCTCAGCTGCAATGGTAACACGAGATGGGCTTCCCAGGCCTCCATTCAGAGAGCTCTGCTATCGAATCTTCCATATGGGGGACCCTGGAGCCCTGTAATCCGACTTCTCCTGTCCCACAGTAGGACACCTTGGTGTTTGGAGCAGCTCACAAGCTCCCGCTTAGAAAAACCTCCAAGAATTCTTGAGGCCACCCCACCATTCTTTGGCTATCATGGATACAAACTCCAGAATGAGCAGACATCAGACCTTCGCCAGGTGCTGGAGATCTCGAAACAACTGCTCTACATTGGAAGGGACATGTGCTCGACACTGAGCTTAATCGTAGCTTGTGTTTTCAGAGTTCTGTCCTCACACTCCTTGCCTGCAAGCCCTCAATCTTGGGAATTCTGGAGCCATGATGCAGCCATCAGCCTGCTCACCAGAAAGAAGTGCCCTTAAGGGTCTGTGCAGAAACCCCACATGAGGGTCCAGTTGCACAGCTCTCAACGGCACCCCAATATCATAGGCCGCCCTCTGCATGAATTCTCTGTCTGACATAGCTCGAGCCCGAACTCCTGTGAGCCACCCAGAGAGCAGGCCGCATTTCCTGCAGGTGCATCCTGCCTTGGCCCGAGGAACTCATCTCGAAGAACCTGGGTATTCAGGTAAATGTCCCAGAAGTTAGCTTAAATTCCTGCCCATGGGGGACCCTGAAGCCCAAAAAAGTACACATCCTTCCCAATGGCATGAAAACTGAATGTTGAGATGGCTGCCCAACCCTCAGAGTGGGAGCTAAGTGCATGGCCCATGAGACCACACACAGTCAGCATTGGCATCTGGGTACCAACAGGCATTGTGACCCTCAGCCTGAGACCCATTTCCAAAATTCCCCCTCGGGAGCTGTACAAGGAGAACATAGAGTGGGCCTGTTATGCCCTTAGGCCCAAATCCTAAGCCTTGTAGGGGTGATCCAGGCTCCAGGACCCAGAACCCATCTCTGGAATGCCTGTTTGGACGGGAGCCATGACACGGAAAACCGCGCTCCCCCAACGCCCCAGAAAGACACCAAACTCTTGGGTGCCAGGCAGAATTCCCAGAGAGGTAGTATCTCACATGGACCCATGAGGCCACCTCTCCATTTCGTGGCCATCTTAGACAAACAAATCAGAGAGAACAGCCTGTGCTCCTGCCTCCCAGCCGTCTGAATTTAAAATTCCGAGGAGCTGCCCTCAAGGTCTGCAGATGGGGTCTGCCATCACCTCACCCCTAACTCTTACCTGAGTTTGTGTCTGAAGACTTTGGACCCAAAGTCCTGACTCTTATGCCCTCCAGGATGGGGCCTCCAGGACCACACCACATCACTGGGCCTGCTCTCCTGAGGAATCTCAGCCCGGCTCAGTTTCCCAAACCCACCAGATTAGGAGAAACCTGCAAGTCCCCTAAACCCACCCATATTTCATAGGTCGCTCTGGAAAAAGTGCAGTCTGACATAGCCTAAGAACATACCTCCAAGAAGACACACAGGTCAATGGGAAGGGATTAATGGCCTAAGAACATGGTGGTTCCGATGTGCTGGGTGTGCAGCCAGCTGTCTCGGTGTCTGTCGTAAGGTCTGGGCTCAGGATATGTAAGACAGAGCATTAGTGCTTAGGGTAGCCTATGCATCTGGGGTGTTTCCAAGGGCCGAGCAGGTTGATTTTCATTTGGAGTTTCTGGGCAATGCCATAGACAACGTTTTTCTTCTGGGGGACAGGCAGAGTGCTTCGTTGTGGCCCCAGAATTCCCAATCGGGAGGGCTTGTGAGTCAAAAGTGTGAGGAAGGAAGTATGAAAACACAAGCTAGGGTGAGGTTTGGAGCCTAGGGCACGGCAGGCCCACTCTGCAGAGGCTGAAACGAAATCTGCATCTGAAGTCAGGGTGAGGATCAGATGTTGGCTGAGGCTGGAGTTTGTGTCCATGATGGCACCTTCATGAAGCGGGGGCCTCATGAGGAGAAGGAAGTTTTCCCACGCTGAGTTTGGTGGTTGCTCCAAACCGCAAGGTTTCCTTCTGCGGGACAGACGAGTCCTGTTGGATGGCTCCAGGTCGTCCCATACGGAAGGACTGAAGAGCAGGGTTCGAAGGATGGATCCCTGTACAGCATGACTCACATTCCCGTTGGCCATTATCGACAAGACATGCTTGATCTGCTGGCTCTGCGGCAAGCTACCCAGGGGGCTGAGTTGAAATGGACTCTCCTAAGGATGGGTCATAATGTGGGTTTGTGTCCGTGGAGACCGTGGAATGTGCTGGTGGCTCAGGGACCTTGCAGAATTTGCCTAACATAAGGGTTTTATATGGCTCCAATTAAAAAAATCCATGTGGACATGAGAGAGGTACTGTTTGGTGCCTCAGAAAATTTCCAGATGCTGGTCTTCAAAACAGTTCTCTGAGGAGACACACCTGGAAACCAAAGCTAGGGTTCAGGTTAGTGCCTAGGTGCCTGTCCATTTCAATATTCTGTCTCTGGGGACACTGTCTGAGTGTCTAAGTGGAGATAATTGCTCAGCTGGTGTCAGAGTGACCCTCTTAGTCCATGGCATCCTACACTATTGGGATGGCCTTAGGGGCCTTGAGGATTTTTCCTAACCTGTAGGGTTGTGGTCAATGAATCGGGCACAGTTTCCTTGGAGAGGACAGGCACAGTCTTTTGGTGTGGCTCCAGGGACTCTAGCATGGAGGTTGTGTGGGTCCAGGCTGTGGGCACAGAAGTCTGAAAACACAAACTCAGCTTAGGTTTGGCGCCAAGGGTATGGCAGACTGGATCTACAGACCGTGAGGGGAGCTGCTCAGCTAATGAAAGAATGGCGAGTGGGAGGCGTTCCCTCAGGTTTTGTCTCTGGATGTTCTGTCCAGTATAGTCGGGGATTGTACGGGTGGCCTCAGGGACTGTGGGCGAGTATCCTTCTCTGGGGATTTGGCCCAGCTCCCAGAGTTTGGGGTCATTTTGTGGGAAGGGTCGAGTCCTGTTGTCTGGCTCAGGTGTCTCTCCAAGAGAGGGATTCCAGAGCAGAGCCCCAGGTACAAACGACTGGAAAACTCGAACTCTGGTGAGGATTGGGAGCATAGAGGTTTGGCAAGCCCCATAGGCTGGCTCTTGGCCTAGGCCCTGAGAGGCCTTACTTTGACATGGGGCTCACGCTGAGGGTCACAATGCGAGTTTGTGCCCATTGTGGCACTCAAATTTGGGCATGGCCTCAGGGGCCATGAAGGTTTCTCCTACCCTGAAGGTGTGACTCCATGCCAACAGAAAGCTTTACAGACATGGGGAAAGAGGAGTTTTGATTTGTGCTTCAGGTACTCACGTGTGCATGGATTTGATATAAAATCTAGGTTCAGATGTCTGAAAACCCAGGTTGGGAAGAGATGACGGCCTAAGGCCATGGCGTGTCTGATGTGATGGGTGTGCAGCCAGCTGTCTCCTCTTTCTGTCGGGACGTCTGGCCTCAGGCTGTGTCAGACAGAGCATTAGTGCCCAGAGCAGCCTATCCAATTGGGGTGTGGTCGAGGCCGGAGCAGGTTGATCCTCAATTGGGGTTTCTGGAGAGCCCTATAAGGCAACGTTTTCCTTCTAGTGGGAAGGCAGTGGGCTGCATTATTGTTCCGCAACTCCCAGTCTGGAGGGCTTGTTTGCCAGGAGTGTGAGGAAGGAAGTCTGAAAACACAAGCTAGTGTTAGGTTTGGGGCTGAGGGCATGGCAGGACCACTCTGCAGAGGCTGAATCGAGATCTCCTGCATCTGAGGTCAGGGCAAGTATGAGACATAGCCTCAGGCTAGAGTTTGTGTCCATGATGGCCCCTTCCTGAAGGGGGTGTTGGAGTCATGAGGCCAGGGAGGTTTCCCTACGATGAGAGTTGTGAACTTCTCCAAACCTCAAGGTTTCCTTCTGCAGGACAGTCGAGTCCTTTGGATGGTTCCAGGCTGCGCCATATGGAAAGACTCGAGAGCAGGGGTCTAAGCATGGGTGCCTGGAAACGCCAACTCACATTACCGCTGTTTGATTGGGACTAGGCAGGCTCAATCTGCGGGCTCATGGGCGAGTTACCCAAAGGGCTGAGTTGAAATGGACTATCCTGAAGATGGGTCATAATGTGTGTTGATGGCCATGGAGACCTTGGAAAGTGGCGGTGGCTCAGGGACTCTGCATGATTCTCCAACCCGAAGGGTTTGACACAGCTCCAACAAGGAAGCTTCCCATGTGGAGACATGAGGTGTTCTGTTCAGTGCCTCAGGAAAGCCCCATATGCTGGTCTTCAAACCCAGGCCTCTGAGGAGTGACACCTGGAAACCAAAGCAAGAGTTCAGATTAGGGCCTAGGGGCCTGTCTGGTTCAATCATCTATGTGGACATCTGTCTGCATGCCTGCATGGAGGTGGTTGCTCAGGTTGTGTCAGAATGCCCCTGTTTGTTCAGGGCGGCTTCCAGTAGTGGGATGTCCTCAGAGGCCTTGAGGTTTCTCCTATTCTGTAGGGTTGTGGCTAATAGAATTAACACAGTTTCCTAGGAGAGCACAGGCACAGTACTGTGGTATGGCTCCAGAGGAACCAGCCTGGAGGCTGTGTTTGCCAGGGCTGTGGGGACAGATGCCCGAAAACAAAAAACTTGATTCTAATTTGGGGCCAAGGTTATGGCAGGCCTGATCTCCAGTCCATGAGGGGAGCTCTTCTGGATATTAAATAAGGGCGAGTGGGAGGCAGTCTCTCAAGCTTTTGTCTCTGGTTGTTGTGTCCACAGTGGCCGTTTAATGTAGGTGTGGCCTTATGGGCTGAGGAAGAGCCTCCCTCTCTGGGGATAGGCCAAGCTCCCAAGTGTTTGGGGTCATTCTGTGGGAAGGGAAGAGTTCTGTTTTCTGCCACAGGTGTCCCCCGAGTAGAGGGATTCTAGAGCAGAGCAGTTGGTACTGACAACTGGAATACCTGCCACCTGTTTAGGCCTCAGTTCCTATGGGCATGGCAAGCCCCATATGCGGGCTCTTGGTCCAGCCACTGAGAGGCATTACTTGAATACGGGATTCACGCTGAGGGTCACAATGAGTGTTGTGGCCCTTGAGGGCCAAGGTGGCCCTCAAGCATGGGCGTTGCTTTGTGGGCCATGCTGGTTTCTCCTACACTGAAGGTTTGACTCACTGCCAACAGCAAGGTTTCTCACCATGGGGAAGGAAGAGTTCTGACTTGTGTGTCAGGTTCACCCCTGTGCAGGGATTGGAGATAAGGTCTAGGTTCCTATGCCTGAAAACCCAGGTTGGTAAGGGATGATGGCCTTGGCGGGTCCAATGTGCTGCATGTGCAGCCAGCTGTCTTGGTGTCTGTTGTACGGTCTGGGCTCATGCTATATAAGACAGATCATTAGTGCTTAGGGTAGCCTATGTAACTGGGGTGTTGCCAAGGGCCAAGCAGTTTGATCTTTATTTGGGGTTTCTGTTCAACGGTATAGACAATGTTTTTCTTCTGGGGGGCAGACATAGTGATACGTTGTGGCCCCAGAATTCCCAATAAGGAGGGCTTGTGGGCCAGGAGTGTGAGGACGGATGTCTAAAACCACAAGCTACGGTGAGGTTTGGAGCCAAGGGCACGGCAGGCCCACTCTGCAGAGGCTGAATATGGATCTCATGCATCTGGATTCAGGGTGATGATCAGACGTTGGATGATGCTGCAGTTTGTGTCCATGATGGCCCCTTCATGAAGTGGGGACTTCATGAGGCCAAGGAGTTTTTCCCACACTGAGTTTGTGAGTTGTTCCAAACCACAAGGTTTCCTTCTGCAGGACAGTCTAGTCCTTTTGGATGGCTAAAATGACGTCCCATATGGAAGGACTGGAGAGCAGGGTTCAAAGGATGGATGCCTGAATAGCATACCTCACATTTCCATTGGCGATTTGCGACAAGACATTTTTGATCTGCTGGCTCTGGGTAAAGCTATCCAGGGTGCTGAGTTGAAATGGACTCTCCTGAGGATGGGTCGTAATGTGGGTTTGTGTCCCTGGAGACCTTAGAATGTCCTGGTGTTAAATCAGAGGAGATCCCAATCGGAAGAGATTGGGAGATCCCAATCAGAGGAGATCCCTCACCCAATCGTGAGGGGGGAGAAATCCCCCCTCACGATTTGGGATCTCTTCTGATTTGGTTAAAGCATATTTTCCTGGGATTGTTTCCACCATTTTAGTATTTTACTTGCTCCTTCATATACTCTTAGCTGGACAAAATGACAAGGCAGAAAAATTCACAACAAAAAAAAGAACAAGAGGCAGTACCGAAGGCTAGGGACCTAATCAATACAGACATTGGTAATGTGTCAGATCTAGAGTTCAAAATGACTATTCTCAAGGTTATAGCCAGGCTTGAAAAAGGCATGGAAGATATTCGAGAAACCCTCTCCAGAGATATAAAAGCCCTTTCTGGAGAAATAAAAGAACTAAAATCTAACCAAGTTGAAATAAAAAAAGCTATTAATGAAGTGCAATCAAAAATGGAGGCTCTCACTGCTAGGATAAATGAGGCAGAAGAAAGAATTAGCGATATAGAAGACCAAATGACAGAGAATAAAGAAGCTGAGCAAAAGAGGGACAAACAGCTGCTGGACCATGAGGGGAGAATTCGAGAGATAAGTGACACCATAAGACGAAACAACATTAGAATAATTGGGATTCCAGAAGAAGAAGAAAGAGAGAGGGGAGCAGAAGGTATACTGGAGAGAATTATTGGGGAGAATTTCCCCAATATGGCAAAGGGAACGAGCATCAAAATTCAGGAGGTTCAGAGAACGCCCCTCAAAATCAATAAGAATAGGCCCACACCCCGTCACCTAATAGTAAAATTTACAAGCCTTAGTGACAAAGAGCAAATCCTGAAAGCAGCCCGGGAAAAGAAGTCTGTAACATACAATGGTAAAAGTATTAGATTGGCAGCTGACTTATCCACAGAGACCTGGCAGGCCAGAAAGAGCTGGCATGACATTTTCAGACCATTAAACGAGAAAAACATGCAGCCAAGAATACTATATCCAGCTAGGCTATCATTGAAAATAGAAGGAGAGATTAAAAGCTTCCAGGACAAACAAAAACTGAAAGAATTTGCAAACACCAAACCAGCTCTACAGGAAATACTGAAAGGGGTCCTCTAAGCATAGAGAGAGCCTACAAGTTGTAGATCAGAAAGGAACAGATACAATATACAGTAACAGTCACCTTACAGGCAATACAATTGCACTAAAATCATATCTCTCAATAGTTACCCTGAATGTTAATGGGCTAAATGCCCCAATCAAAAGACACAGGGTATCAGAATGGATAAAAAAACAAAAACCCATCTATATGTTGTCTCCAAGAAATTCATTTTAAACCCGAAGACACCACCAGACTTAAAGTGAGGGGGTGGAAAAGAATTTACCATGCTAATGGACATCAGAAAGAAGCATGAGTGGCAATCCTTATATCAGATCAATTAGATTTTAAGCCAAAGACTATAATAAGAGATGAGGAAGGACACTATATCATACTCAAAGGGTCTGTCCAACAAGAAGATCTAACAGTTTTAAATATCTATGCCCCCAATGTGGGAGCAGCCAACTATATAAACCAATTAATAACAAAATCAAAGAAACACATCAACAATAATACAATAATAATAGGGGACTTTATCACTCCCCTCACTGAAATGGACAGATCATCCAAGCAAAAGATCAAAAAGGAAATAAAGGCCTTAAATGATACACTGGATGAGATGGACATCACAGTTATATTCAGAACATTTCAACCCAAAGCAACAGAATACACATTCTTCTCTAGTGCACATGGAACATCCTCCAGAATAGATCATATCCTCGGTCCTAAATCAGGACTCAACCGGTATCAAAAGATTGGGATCATTCCCTGCATATTCTCAGACCACAATGCTCTGAAGCTAAAACTCAACCACAAGAGGAAGTTTGGAAAGAACCCAAATACATGGAGACTAAACAGGATCCTTCTAAAGAATGAATGGGTCAACCGGGAAATTAAAGAAGAATTGAAAAAAATCATGGAAACAAATGATAATAAAAATGCAATGGTTCAAAATTTGTAGGACACAAAAAAGGCAGTCCTGAGAGGAAAATATATAGCGGTACAAGCTTTTCTCAAGAAACAAGAAAGGTCTCAGGTACACAACCTAACCCTACACCTAAAGGAACTGGAGAAAGAACAAGAAAGAAACCCTAAGCCCAGCAGGAGAAGAGAAATCATAAAGATCAGAGCAAAAATCAATGAAATAGAAACCAAAAAGACAATAGAACAAATCAACGAAACTAGGAGCTGGTTCTTTGAAAGAATTAATGAAATTGATAAACCCCTGCCCAGACTTATCAAAAAGAAAAGAGAAAGGACCCAAATAAATAAAATCATGAATGAAAGAGGAGAGATCACAACTAACACCAAAGAAATACAAACTATTATAAGAACATACTATGAGCAACTCTACACCAACAAATTTGACAATATGGAAGAAATGGATGCATTCCTAGAAACATATAAACTACCAAAATTGAACCAGGAAGAAATAGAAAGCCTGAACAGACCCATAACCAGTAAGGAGATTGAAACAGTCATTAAAAATCTCCAAACAAACAAAAGCCCAGGGCCAGGCGACTTCCCGGGGGAATTCTACCAAACATTTAAAGAAGAAATAATTCCTATTCTCCTGAAACTGTTCCAAAAAATAGAGATGGAAGGAAAACTTCCAAACTCATTTTATGAGGCCAACATCACCTTGATCCCAAAACCAGACAAGGATCCCATCAAAAAAGAGAGCTATCGACCAATATCCTTGATGAACACAGATGCAAAAATTCTCACCAAAATACTAGCCAATAGGATTCAACAGTACATTAAAAGGATTATTCACCACGACGAAGTGGGATTTATCCCAGGGCTGCAAGGTTGGTTCAACATCTGCAAATCAATCAATGTGATACAACACATCAATAAAAGAAAGAACAAGAACCATATGATACTCTCAATAGATGCTGAAAAAGCATTTGACAAAGTACAGCATCCCTTCCTGATCAAAACCCTTCAAAGTGTAGGGATAGAGGGCACATACCTCAATATCATCAAAGCCATCTATGAAAAACCAACTGCAAATATCATTCTCAATGGAGAAAAACTGAAAGCTTTTCCACTAAGGTCAGGAACACGGCAGGGATGTCCATTATCACCACTGCTATTCAACAGAGTACTAGAAGTCCTAGCCTCAGCAATCAGACAACAAAAGGAAATTAGAGGCATCCAAATCGGCAAAGAAGAAGGCAAATTTTCACTCTTCACAGATGATATAATACTCTATGTGGAAAACCCAAAAGACTCCTCTCCAAAACTGCTAGAACTTGTACAGGATTTCAGTAAAGTGTCAGGATATAAGATCAATGCACACAAATCAGTTGCATTTCTCTACACCAACAACAAGACAGAAGAAAGAGAAATTAAGGAGTCAATCCCATTTACAATTGCACCCCAAACCATAAGATACCTAGGAATAAACCTAACCAAAGAGGCACAGAATCTATACTCAGAAAACTATAAAGGACTCATGAAAGAAATTGAGGAAGACACAAAGAAATGGAAAAATGTTCCATGCTCCTGGATTGGAAGAATAAATATTGTGAAAATGTCTATGCTACCTAAAGCAATCTACACATTTATTGCAATTCCTATCAAAGTACCATCCATCTTTTTCAAAGAAATGGAACAAATAATTTTAAAATTTATATGGAACCAGAAAAGACCTCGAATAGCCAAAGGGATATTGAAAAAGAAATCCAAAGTTGGTGGCATCACAATTCCGGACTTCAAGCTCTATTACAAAGCTGTCATTATCAAGACAGCATGGTACTGGCACAAAAACAGACACATAGACCAATGGAACAGAATAGAGAGCCCAGAAATAGACCCTCAACTCTATGGTCAACTAATCTTTGACAAAGCAGGAAAGAATGTCCAATGGAAATAAGACAGCCTCTTTAATAATTGGTGTTGGGAAAATTGGACAGCCACGTGCAGAAAAATGAAATTGGCCATTTCCTTATACCACACACAAAAATAGACTCAAAATGGATTAAGGACCTCAATGTGAGAATGGAATCCATCAAAATCCTGAGAAGAACACAGGGAGCAACCTCTTCGACCTCAGCCACAGCAATATCTTCCTAGGAACATCACCAAAGGCAAGGGAAGCAAAGGCAAAAATGAACTGTTGGGATTTCATCAAGATCAAAAGCTTTTGCACAGCAAAGGAAACAGTTAACAAAATCAAAAGACAACTGACAGAATGGGAGAAGATATTTACAAACGACATATCAGATAAAGGACTAGTGTCCAAAATCTATAAAGAACTTAGCAAACTCAACACCGAAAGAACAAATAATCCAATCAAGAAATGGGCAGAGGACATGAACAGACGTTTCTGCAAAGAAGACATCCAGATGGCCAACAGACACATGAAAAAGTGCTCCATATCACTCGGCATCAGGGAAATACAAATCAAAACCACAATGAGATATCACCTCACACCAGTCAGAATGGCTAAAATCAACAAGTCAGGAAATGACAGATTCTGGCGAGGATGTGGAGAAAGGGGAACCCTCCTACACTGTTGGTGGGAATGCAAGCTGGTGCAACCACTCTGGAAAACAGCATGGAGGTTCCTCAAAATGTTGAAAATAGAACTGCCCTATGACCCAGCAATTGCACTACTGGGAATTTACCCTAAAGATACAAACGTAGTGATCCAAAGGGGCACGTGCACCCGAATGTTGATAGCAGCAATGTCCACAATAGCCAAACTATGGAAAGAACCTAGATGTCCATCAACAGATGAGTGGATCAAGAAGATGTGGTATATATACACAATGGGATACTATGCAGCCATCAAAAGAAACGAAACCTTGCCATTTGCGACAACATGGATGGAACTAGAGCCTATCATGCTTAGTGAAATAAGTCAAGCGGAGAAAGACAACTATCATATGATCTCCCTGATATGAGGAAGTGGTGATGCAACATGGGGGCTTAAATGGGTAGGAGAAGAGTCCATGAAACAAGATGGGATAAGTAGGGAGACAAACCATAAGTGACTCTTAATCTCATGAAACAAACTGTGGGTTGCTGGGGGGAGGGGGGTTGGGAGAAGGGGTGTATCGTTATGGACATTGGGGAGGGTATGTGCTTTTGGGTAAATTGGAAGGGGAGGTGATCCATGATAGACTATGGACTCTGAAAAACAATCTGAGGGGTTTGAAGTGGCGGGGGTGTGGGAGGTTTGGGTTCCAGGTGGTGGGTATTATACAGGGCACAGCTTGCATGGAGCACTGGGTGTGGTGAAAATATAATGAACACTGTTTTTATGAAAATAAGTAAATTGGAAAAAAAAAGAATGTCCTGGTGTTTTAGGGGCCCTACAAAATTCGCCTAACTAAAGGGTTTGATACAGCTCCAATAAGAAAGCTCCCCATGTGGAGATGAGAGAGGTTCTGTTTGGTGCCTCAGGAAAGCCCCATATGCTGTTCTTCGTACCCAGGCGTCTAAGGAGTAACACCTAGAAACCAAAAGAAGAGTTCAGATTAAGCCTAGGGGCCTATCTGGTTTAATCTGTCTCTACAGACATCTGTCCGCATGTCTGCAAGGATGTAGTTGCTCAGCTTGTGTCAGAATGTCCCTGTGTATCCTGGGCGGCTAATAGTAGTGGCATTTCCCTAGGGGCCTACCCGGTTCAATCTTTTTCTATGTGGACATCTGTCTACGGGTCTGAGTGGAGGTAGTTGCTCAGCTGTTGTCAGATCGCCCCTGTTCGTCCTGGGCAGCCTACAATATTGTGATCGCCTCAGTGACATTGGAGGTTTCTCTTAATTTGCAAGATTGTGGCCAACGGAATGGGAAGGATTCCTTTGGAAAGGGAAAGCACAGTTTTGAGGTGTGGCTCCAAGGGCCCAAGCATGGAGGGTCTGTGGGTCAAGGATGTGGGGACAGAAGTCTGAAAATACATACTCGTGGAATGGGGCGGTGGCACACGGGCCCTGAAGGATTCTCTCTGATATTGGAAACCAGGCCTCTGAGGAGAGATACATTGAAAAGAAAGCAATGGACCTGATTAGAGCCTAGTGGCCTGTCCAGTTCAATCTGCTTCTCTGGGGACATCCATCTATTGTATGAGTGGAGATAGATGCTCAGCTGGTGGCAGATTGCTCTTGTTTGTCCCGGGTGGCCTACACTATTGGGATGGACTCAGGGACTATGGAAGTTTCCCCTAATTTGTACGATGGTGGACAATGGAATGGGCAGAATTCCTGTGGAGTTGGCAGGCACGGACCTTAAGTGTGGATCCAGGGGCCCCAGCCTGGAGGGTGTGTGGGCCAGGAATGTGAGGACAGAAGTCTGAAAATACAAACTTGGCTTAGGTTTGGGGATGTAGGTATGGCAGGCCAGATCTACAGACTGTGAAGAAAACTCTTCGGGATATGAAGAAAGAGTGAGTGTGAGGCGCTTATTCAGGCTTTTTTGTCTAGATTTTGTGTCAACTATGGCCGTGGAATGTCGGGGAGTCCTCATGGGCCATGGGTGTGTCTTCCTCTCTGTGGATTTGGCCCTATCCCAATTGTTTTGGGTCAATATGTGGGATGGGAGGAGTCCTTTCAGTTTTGTTACCTCAGGTGTCCCACCAAAAGAGGGATTCCAAGGCAGATTCCAGGGGAGGGGCGAATGGGCAACCCAAACTATGGTTAAAAATTGGAGCCTAGGGACATGGCAAACCCAATATGCCATCTATTGGTCCAGCCCCTGAGAGGCCTTACTTGAGGACTGGGCTCACGCTGAGGGACACAATGCATGCTTGTGACCAATGCATCCCTCAAGCATCGGCGGGGCCTCATGGGCCACACTGGTTTCATCTACATTGAACATTAGACAACATGCCAACCACAAGGTTTCTTGCCATGGGGAAGGAGTTCTGATTTCTGCATCATATTCAACCGTGGGCAGAGTTTGGAGATATGGTCTAGGTTCTGAAGCCTGAAAACCGAGGTTGGAAAGAGATGGCGACCTAAGGCTATGGCGGGTCCGATGTGCTCAGTGTGTGGCCAGCTGGCTGGGTGTCAGTCAGGAGGTCCAGGCTCAGGCTGTGTCAAAAAGGGCATTAGTGCCGAGGACAGCCTGTATAATTGGGGTAGAGTCAAGAGGCATGCAGGCTGATCCTCATTTGGGCTTTCTGGGTAGCTCCAGAGTGTAATGTTTTCCTTCTGGAGGGAAGGTAGAGTGTTGCTTTGTAGTTCTGGAATTGCCAACCTGCAGGGCTTGTGGTCCAGGAGCGTGAGGATGGAAGTCTGAGAACACAAGCTAGGCTTAGGATTCTGGGCGAGGGCACGGCAGGCACACTCTGCAGAGCTCAATCGAGATCTTGTGCATCTAAAGCCAGGGCAAGGACATGACGATTGCTCAGGCTGGAGTTTCTGTCCACGATGGTCCCTTCATGAAGGCGGGGAGTGATCACGAGGCCATGGAGGTTTTCCCATGATGGAAGTTGTAAGATTCTCCAAACCACAAATATTCTTCAGCGGGACAATTGAGAGCTGTTGGTTGGCTCCAGGTCTTTCCATATGGAATGATTCCGAGCAGAGTTCTAAGGATGGATATCTGGGTAGCCCACCTCTCATTCCAATTGTCTCCTAGTGACAAGACAGGTTAGATCTGCTGGATCTGGGGGAGCAACCCAGGGGGTTGAATTGAAATGGAGTCTTTTGCAAATGTGTCATAATGTGGGTTTGTGTCCATGGAGACCTTGAAATGAGGCGGTGGCACCAGGGCCCTGTAGGGTTATCCTAACCAGAGACTTTGACACAGCTCCAATGCACAGGTTTCCCATGTGGAGACGAGATTTGTTCAGATGGGTGCCTCAAGAAACAGCCATATGCTGGTATTGGAATCTAGGCCTCTGAGGAGAGATGCCTGGAAACCAAAGCAATGGATCGGCTTAGGGCCTAGGGGCAGGTTTATTCCAATTTACCTCTGGAGATATCTGTCTATGGGTCTGAGTGCTGTAGGTGCTCAGATGGGCTCAGATAGCCCCTGTTTATTGAGATGGCTTCGGGGATTTCGGGGTTTATCCTAATTGTAGGGTTGTGGCCAATGGAATGGGCAGAATTCCCTTGGAGAGGGCAGGTACAGTCCTCAGGTTTGGCTCCAGGGGCCTGAGCCTTTAGGGTGTGTGGACCAGGGCTTTGGGGACAGTTGTCTGAAAACACAAACTCGGCTTAGGTTTTGGGTCGTAGGTATGGCAGAACTGATCTACAGACCGTGAGGAGAACTCTTCGATATATGAAAAAAGGGCGAGTGTGAGACGCTTACTCAGGCTTTTGTCTCTGGATATTGTGTCAATGATGGCCGTGGAATGTCCGGGTGGCCTCATGGGCAATGGACGAGTCTTCCTGTTGGGATTTGGCCCGATCCCAAGAGTTTGGGGTCATTATGTGGGATGGGACGTGTCCGTTTTGTTTTTTTACCTTAGGTGTCCCACCAAAAAAGGGTTTCCAGAGCAGATGCCTGGGGAGGGGCGACTGGACAACCAGAAATCTGGTAAAAAAATTGGGGCCTAGGGGCATGGCAAGCCCATATGACGTCTAATGGTCCAGCCACTTAGAAGACTTACTAGAGGACAGTACTCACACTGAGGGTCACAATGCATGTTTGTGCCCATTGCGATCATCATGCATGACCGGGGCCTCATGGGCCATGCTGGTTTCTCCTACACTGAACATTGGACAATATGCCAACCACAAAGTTTCTGGCCGTGGGTAAGGATATGTTATGATTTGTGTATCACGTTCACCCCTCAGCAGTCAATGGAGTTAAGGTCTAGGTTCCGAAGCCTGAAAACCGAGGTTGGGAAGAGATGACAAACTAAGGCCATGGCGAGTCCAATGTGCTCAGTGTGTGGCCAGCTGTCTGGGTGTCGGTTGGGAGGTCTGAACTCAGGCTGTGTCAGACAGGGCAGGCTAGACTGTATAATTGGGGTAAAGTCGAGTGGCGTGCAGGTTGATCCTCATTTGGTGTTTCTGCGTAGCCCCATAGGGAACGTTTTTCTTCTGGAGGGCAGGAAGAGTGCTGCATTGTGTCTTCAGAATTCCCAACTTGAGGGCTTGTGGGCCAGGAGTTTGAGGACGGAATTCTGAGAACACAAGTTAGGCCTAGGTTTCGGAGCGAGGGCACGGCAGGCACACTCTGCAGAGCTGAATCGTGGTTTCGTGCATCTGAATTCAGGGCAAGGATCAGACTTTGGCTTAGGTTGGAGTTTCTGTCCATGATGTCCCCTATATGAAGCTGGGTGGGGCATCACGAGGCAATGGGGGCTTGCCCACGGTGGGATTGTTTGATGCTACAAACTGTAAGGATTCCTTCTGTGTGACAGTCGAGTCCTTTTGGATGGATCCAGGACGTTGTATAAGAATCTCAAGAGCAGGGTTCTAACGATGGATGCCTGGGCAGGCACACTTGCATTCCAATTGTCTCCTAGCGACAAGGCAGGTTCAATCTGCTGGCACTGGGGGAACAACTGAGGGGGCTGAATTGAAATGGACTCTCCTGAGGATTGGTCATTATGTGGGTTTGTGTCCAAACCCACATTCCAGACCTTGGAATGTGGCATTGGCTCCAGTGCCCTGAAAGATTTTCCTAACCTGAGGTTTTGAGACAGCTCCAAAGAGCAAGTTCTGCATGTGGAGATGAGATTTGTTCTGATTGTTGCCTCAGGAACTCCCATAAACTGGTATTGGAAACCAGGCCTCTGACGAGAGATGCCTGGAATCCAAAGCAATGGCTCTTTAGGGTCTAGGGGCCTGTCCGCTTCAATATTCTCCTCTGAGAACATCTGTCTACAGTTCTGAGTGGAGGTCATTGCTCAGCTTGTGTCAGATCACCCCTGTTTGTCCTGGTAGGCCAACACTATTTGGCTGGTCTCGGGGTCTTTGAAGGTTTCTCTTAAACTGTAGGGTTGTGGCAAATGAAATGGTAAGAATTCCATTGTAGAGGGCAGGCACAGTCCTGACTTGTGGCCCCAGCTGTCTGGGTTTCGGACGGGAGGTCCGGGCTCAGTCTGTGTCAGACAGGGCATTAGTGCCCAGGGTAGACTCTATAATTGGAGTACAGTTGAGTGTCTTGCAGGTTGATCCTCATTTGGGGTTTCTGGGTAGCCCCATAGGACAAAGTTTTTCTTCTGGAGGGCAGGCATAGTGCTGCATTGTGGCTCCAGAATTCCCAAACGGTGGGCTTGTGGGCCATAAGTGTGAGGAAAGAAGTCTGAGACACCAATCTAGACTTAGGTTTCTGGGCGAGGGCACGGCAGGCACACTGCAGAGATAAATCGAGATCTTGTGCATCTGAAGTCAGGACGAGGATCAGACGTAGGCTCAGGTTGGAGTTTCTGTTCAGGACAGCCCCTTCATGAAGGTGGGGGGGCATCATGGGGCCATGGAGGTTTTCTGACGATGGGAGTTTTGAGATGCTCCAATCGGCAAGGATTCCTTCTGCGGGAGAGTTGAGACCTGTCAGACTGCTCCAGAATATCCCATGCCGAACGACACCAGAGCAGGGTTATAAGGATGGCTGCTTGAAGAGCTCGACTTACATTCCTATTGTCTTCTTGTGACAAGGTAGGGTCGATCTGCTGACACTGGGGGAGGAACGAGGAGGGTGTGTTGAATTGGACTCTCCTGAGGATGGGTCATAATGTATGTTTGTGTCCATGAAGACCTTGGAATGGGGCGGTGACCCCGGGAACCTGAAGGTTTCTCTTAACTGGAGGTTTTGACACAGCTCCAAAGAGCAAGTTTCCCGTGTGGAGAAAAGATTTGTTCTGATTAGTAACTCTGGAAAAACCTATATGCTGGTATTAGAAACAAGATCTCCGAAGAGAGATGCCTGGAAACAAAAGCAATGGATCTGAGTAGGGCTTAGGTGCCTGTCTGGTTCAATCTTCTTCTCTGGGGATATTTGTCTATGGGTCTGAATGGAGGTAGTTGATCAGCTTCTGATAGATCACCCCTATTGGTCCTGGGCGGCCTACTCAATTGGGATGGCTTTGGGGACATTTTAGGTTTCTCCTAATCTGTAGGGTTGTGGCCAATGGAATGGGCAGAATTCCCCAGGAGAGGGCAGGCACAGCCCTGAGGTGTGGCTCCAGGGGCGCCAGCCTGGAGGGTATGTGGGCCAGGACTGTGGGGACAGAATTCTGAAAACACAAACTCGGCTTAGGTTTGGGGACGTATGTATGACAGGCCTGATCTACTGACCTTGAGGAAAATTTTTCAGGCTATGAACAAAGGGCGAGTGTGAGGCACTTGCTCAGGCTTGTGTCACGGTGGCCGAGGAATGTCAGGCTGGCTTCATGGGCCATAGAGGAGTCTTTCTCTCTGGGGGTTTGGCCCAATCCCAAGTGTTTGGGGTCAGTCTGTGGGTGGGAGTCCTTTCTGTATTATTTTTTTTTTACCTCAGGTATCCCACCAAAGAGGGATTCCAGAGCAGAGCCCTGAGTAGGGTGACTAGGCATCTTGAGCTCTGGTTAAGATGGGTGGACTAGGGGCATGGCAAGCCCCATATCCGAGCGCTTGGCCCAGTCACTGAGAGGCTTTACTTGAGGATAGGGATGTGGCTAAGGGTCAAAATGTGTGTTTGTGCCCATCGCGACCCTCAAGCCAGGGTGGATCCTCATGGGCCACACTATTTTCTCCTACACTGAACGTTGGACAACATGCCAGCCACAAGGTTTCTGGCCATGGGGAACGAGGAGTTCTGATTTCTGCATCACGTTCAGCACTGGCCAGTGATTGGAGATAAGGTCTAGGTTCTGAAGCTTGAAAACTGAGGTTGGGAAGAGATGATGACCTACAGCCATGGCAGGCCCGATGTGCTCGGTGTGCAGCCAGTGGTCTGGATGTAGGTCGTGTATTCCGGACTCAGACTGTGTCAGACAGGGCATTAGTACTCAGGATAGACTGTATAATTGGGGTACAGTTGAGTGGCGTGCAGGTTGATCCTCATGTGGCATTTCTGGGTAGCCCCATAAAGTAATGTTTCTCTTATAAAAGGCAGGCAGAGTGCTACATTGTGGCTTTGGAACTCCCAAATTGGAGGCCTTGTGGGCCAGGAGTGTGAGGACTGATGTCTGAGAACACAAGCTAGGCTTAGGCTTGAGGCGTGGGCACGGCAGGTACACTCGGCAGAGCTGAATCAAGATCTCGTGCATCTGATGTCAGGGCGAGGATCAGACATAGGCTCAGGTAGGAGTTTCTGTCCATGATAGCCCCTTAATGAAAGTGGGGGGGCATCATGAGCCAATAGAGATTTTCCCACGGTGGGATTCTCTGATGCTCCAATCTGCAAGGATTCCTTCTGTGGAACAGTTGAGACCTGTTGGATGGATCCAGGACATCGCATAAGCAACTTCCCAAGAGCAGGGTTCTATCAATGGATGCCTAGGCAGCCCAACTTGCATTCCAATTGTCTCTTAGTGACAATGCAGGTTTGATCTGCTGGCTCTGGGGGAGCAACCGAGGGGGCTGAGTTGAAATGGACTCTCCTGAGGGTAGGTCTTAATGTGGGCTTGTGTCCATAGAGAACTTGGAATGGGGCAGTGGTACCAGTGCCCTGAAGGATTCTCCTAACCAGAGGTATTGACACAGCCCCAAAGAGCAAGTTTCCCATATGGAGACGAGATTTTTTTTTTTTTTTCTGATGTTGCCTCAGGAAACCCCATAAGCTGGTATTGGAAACCAGGCCTCTGAGGAGAGATGCCTGGAAACCAACACAATGGATCCGACTAAGGCCTAGAAGCCTGTCCACTTCAGTCTTCTTCTCTGGGAACATCTGTCTATGGTTCTAAGTGGAGGTCGTTGATCAGCTTACGTCAGATCACCCCTGTTCATCCCGGGAGGCCTACACTATTGGGATGGTGTCGGGGTCTTTGCAAGTTTCTCCTAATCTGTAGGGTTGTGGCCAATAGAATGAGCAGAATTCCTTTGGAGAGGGCATGCAGAGTCCTGAGGTGTGGCCCCAGCTGTCCGGGTGTCAGTCGGGAGTGCTGGGCTCAGGCTGTGTCAGACAGCACATTAGTGCCCAGGGTACAGTGTACAATTGGGGTACAGTCGAGTGGCATGCAGGTTGATCCTCATATGGGGCTTCTGTGTAAACCCACAGGGCAACATTGTTCTTCTGGAGGGCAGGTAGAGTGCTGCATTGTGGCTCCATAATTCCCAAACTGGAGGGCTTGGGGCCCAGGAGTATGATGACGGAAGTTTGACAACACAAGCTACGCGTAGGTTTCAGAGCGAGGGCATGGCAGGCACAATCTACTGAGCTGAATTGATATCTCATGCATATGAAGTCACGGCAAGCATCACTCTTTTGCTAAGGTTGGAGTGTCTGTCCATTTCCCCCATTCATGAAGGGCAGGATGCATCATGAGGCCATGGTAGTTTTCCCAAGATGGGAGTAGTGAGATGCTCCAATCCCCTAGGATTCCTTCTGTGGGACATTCGAGACCTTTTGGGTGGCTCCAGGACGTCCCATAGAGAACGACGCCAGAGCAGCTTTCTAAGGATGGAATCCTGAGCAGCCCGCCTCACATTCAAATTATCTACTTGCGATAAGGCAGGTTTGATCTGCTGGCTCTGGGGGAGCCACCGAGGGGGCTGAGTTGAAATGGACTCCCCTGAGGATGGGTCTTAACGTGGGTTTATGTCCATGGAGACCTTGGAATGGGGCGGTGACTCCAGGGACCTGAAGGTTTCTCAAAACTGGAGGTTTTGACATGGCTCCAAAGAGCAAGTTTCTCATGTGGAGACGAGATTTGTACTGATGGGTGCCTCCGGAACCCCCCACATGCGTGTATTGGAAACCAGCCTTTTGAGAAGAGATGCCTGGAAACAAAAGCAATGGATCTTACTATGGCCTAGGTTTCTGTCCGGTTCAATCTTCTTCTCTGGAGATAACTGTATACGGGTCTGAGTGGGGGTAGATGTGCAGCTTGTGACAGATCACACCTCTTTGTCCTGGGCGGCCGATTCTATTGGGATAGCCTCAGGATCATTCGAGGTTTCTCCAAATCTGTCGGGTTGTGTCCAAGGGAATGGGCAGAATTCCATTGGAGAGGACAGGCACAGTGCTGAGGTGTGGCTCCAGGGTCCTAGCCTGGAGGGTGTGTGGGTCAGGACTGTCGGGACAGAAGTTTGAAAACAGCAACTCGGCTTAGGTCTTGGGACGTAGGTATGGCAGGCCCGATACAGACCTTGAGGAGAATTTTTCAGGCTATGATTAACGGGGGAGTGTGAGGCGACTCTTCAGGATTTTGTCACCGGATTTTGTGTCCACTGTGGCCGTGGAAAGTCAGGCTGGCCTCATCAGCCATGGTCGAGTTTTTCTCTCTGTGGATTTGGCCTGATTACAAGTGTTTGGGGTCATTCTTTGGATGGTAGGAGTCCTTTCTCTCTCTCTCTCTCTCTCTCTCTCTCTCTCTCTCTCTCTATATATATATATATATATATATATATATATATATATTTTTTTTTTACCTCATGTGTTTCACCAAAAAGGGATTCCAGAGAAGAGCTCGGAGTACGGAGTACGGGTGACTAGACTTCTCAAGCTCTGGTTAAGATAGCGGGTCTAGGGGCATGGTAAGCCCCTTATTCGGGCTCTTGGTCCAGCCCCTGAGAGGCTTTACTTGAGGACAGGGCTCACACAGAGGGTCCCAATGTGTGTTTGTGCCCATTGCGGCCCTCAAGCATAACCGGGGTCTCATGGGATATTTTGGTTTCTCCTACACTGATTGTTGGACAACATGCCAACCACAAGGTTACTGGTCATGCGAAAGGAGGATTTCTGATTTCTACATCACGTACACCACTTGGCAGTGAGTGTAGTTAAGGTCTAGGTTCTGAAGCTTGAAAACAGAGTTTGGGAAAAGATGACAACCTAAGGCCATGGCGTGTCTAATGTGCTCAGTGTGCGTCCAGGTGTCTGGGTGTCAGTTGGGAAGTCTGGCCTCAATCTGTGTCAGACAGTGCATGAGTGCCCAGGTTAGATTTTACAATTGGGGTACAGTCGAGTGGAGAGCAGTTTGATCCTCATTTGGGGTTTCTGTGTGGCCCCGTAGGGCAACGTTTTTCTTCTGGAGGTCAGACAGAGTGCAGTATTCTGTCTCCAGAATTCCCAAAATGGAGGGCATGTGGCCAAGGAGAGTTGTGACAGAAGTGTGAGAATACAAACTAGCCTTTAGTTTCAGGGCGAAGCTCGGCAGGCACACTCTGCAGAGCTGAGTTGAGATCTCGTGTATCTGAAGTCAGGGAGAGGATCAGACTTTAGCGAGGTTGAAGTTTCTGTCCATGATCCCCCTTCACGAAGGGGGTGGCATCATAAGGCCATGGTGGTTTTCGCAAGTGGGAATTGTGAGATGCTCCAATCCACAAGGATTCCTTCTGCGGGACAGTAGAGACCAGTCGGATGGCTCCAGGACTTCCCATACAGAACAACGCCAGAGAAGGTTTCCATGGATGGAATCTTGGGCAGCCCGCCTAGCATTCCAATTATCTCCTTGCTACAAGTCATGTTCGATCTGCTGGCTCTGGGGGAGCCACCGAGGGGGCTGAGTTAAAATGGACTCTCCTGAGGATGGGTCTTAACTTGGGTGTGTGTCCATGGAGACCTTGGAATGGGGTGGTGGCTCCCGGGACCTGAAGGTTTCTCATAAGTGGAGGTTTTGACATGGCTCCAAAGAGCAAGTTTCTCATGTGGAGACGAGATTTGTACTGAAGGGTGCCTCCGGAACCCCCCCATATACTGGTATTGGAAACCAGGCCTCTGAGGAGAGATGCCTGGAATCAAAAGCAATGGATCCAAATAGGGCCTCGGTGCCTGTCCGGTTCAATCTTCTTCTCTGGGGATATCTGCCTACAGGTTTGAGTGGAGGTAGTTGTTCAGCTTGGGATAGATCGCCCCTGTTTGTCTTGGGCGGCCAACACTATTGGGATGGCCTCGGGGACTTTGGAGGTTTCTCCTAATCTGTAGGGTTGTGGCCAATGGAATGGGCAGAATTCCCCTGGAGAGGGCAGGCACAGTCCTGAGGTGTGGCTCCAGGGGCCCAAGCTTGGAGGTTGTGTGGGCCAGGACTGTGGGGACAGAAGTCTGAAAACACAAACTGCTTAGATTTGGGGACATATGTATGGCAGGACCAATCTACAGACTTCAGGAGAATTTTCGGGCTATGAACAAAGGGCAAGTGTGAGGCGCTTGGCCAGGTTTTTGTCTCTGGATTTTGTGTCAACGGTGGCTATGGAATGTCGGGATGGCCTCAGGGGGCATGGGCAAGTCTTTCTCTCTGTGGATTTGGCCCGATCCCAAGTGTTTGGGGTCATTCTGTGTATGGGAGGAGTCCTTCAGGTATTTTTTTTTTACCTCAGGGTCCCACCATAGAAGGATGCCAGAGCAGAGCCCCGAGTAGTGGTGACTAGACATCTCAACCTCTGGTTAGGATTGGGGGACTAGGGGCATGGCAAGCCCCATATGTCTGCTCTTGGTCTTGCCCCTGAGATGCTTTCCTTGAGAACAGTGCTCACGGTGAGCACAATGTGTGTTTTTGCCCCTTTGCGGCCCTCAAGCAAGGGCGGGGCCTCATGGGCCATGCTGGATTCTCCTACGCTGAATTTTTGACAACATGCCAAGCATAAGGTTTCTTGCCTTGGGAAAGGAGGGGTTCTGATTTCAGCATCACGTTCACCCCTGCTCAGTGAGTGGAGACTTTTCTGAAGTCTGAAAATCGAGGTTGGGAAGAGAAAACCTAAGGCCAAGGCAAGTCCTATGTGCTCAGTGTTCAGTCAGCTGTCTGGGTCTCAGTCGCGAGGTCCGGCCGCAGGCTGTGTCAGACTGGGGTTCAGTGCCCAGTTTAGACTGTATAATTAGGGAACAGTCAAGTGGCGTGCAGGTTGATCTTCATTTGGCATATCTGGGTACACATATAGGGCAACATTTTTTTCTGGAGGGCAGGCAGAGTGCTGCATTGTGTCTCTGGATGCCAAACTGGAGGGCTTGTGGGCCAGGACTATGAGGACAGAAGTCTGAAAACACAAACTAGGCTAGATTTCGAGGTGTGGGCACAACAAGTACACTCTGCAGACCTGAATCGAAATCACGTGCATCTGAAGTCAGGGCAGGATCAGACATTGGCTCAGGTTGGAGTTTCTGTCCATGAGGACCCCTTAATGAAAGAGGGGGAGGGGCATCACAAGGCAATGGAGGTTTTCCCAAGGTGGGATTGTCTGATGTTCCAAACTGCAAGGATTCCTTCTGTGGGACAGTCCAGACATGTTGGATGGATCCAGGACGTCCCATAGGGAACTTCTCATGGATGGATGCCTGGGCAGCCCAACTCGCATTCCAACTGCTTCCTAGTGACAAGGCAGGTTCGGTCACCTGGCTCTGGGGGAGAAACCGAGGGGAATGAGTTGAAATGGACTCTCCTGAGGATTCGTCATAATGTGGGTTTGTGTCCATGGAAACCTTGAAATGGGGCAGTGGCATAGGCTCCCTGAAGCATTCTCCTAACCGGAGGTATTGACACAGCTCCAAAGAGCACGTTTCCCATGTGGAGACAAGATTTGTTCTGATTGGTGCCTCAGGAACCCCCATAAGCTGGTATTGGAAACCAGGCCTCTGAGGAGAGATGCCTGGAAACCAAAGCAATGGATGCTATTATGGCCTAGGGGCCTGTCCGGTTCAATCTTCTTCTCTGGGAACATCTGTCTATGGTCCTGGTTGGCAGGCATTTCTCAGCTGGTGTCAGATCGCCGCTGTTTCTCCAGGGAGGCCTACACTATTGTTATGGTCTCGGGGTCTTTGGAAGTTTCTCCTAATCTGTAGGTTTGTGGACAATGTAATGGGCAGAATTTTCTTGGAGACGGCAGGAACAGTCCTGAGGTGTGGCCTCAGCTGTATTGGTTTCAGTCGGGAGATCCGGGCTCAGGCTGTGTCAGACAGGGCATTAGTGCCCAGGCTAGACTGTATAATTGGGGTCCAGTCGAGTGCCATGCAGGTTGATCCTCATTTGGAGTTTCTGGGTAGCCCCATAGGGCAACGTTGTTCTTCAGGAGGGGAGGCAGAGTGCTGCATTGTGGCTCCAGAATTCCCAAACTGGAGGGCTTTTGACCCTGGAGTGTGAGGACGGAAGTCTGAGAACACAAGCTAGGCCAGGTTTTCAGGGTGAGAGCATGAAGTCTGAGAACACAAGCTAGGCCAGGTTTTCAGGGTGCGAGCACTTATGCAGAGCTAAATTGAGATCTCTTCATCTGAAGTCAGGGCGAGGATCAGACATCAGCTCAGGTTGGAGTTTCTTTTCATGATGGTTCCTTCATGAAGGGGGGGAGGCGAATCATGTGGCCATGGAGTTTTTCCTTCGATGGGAGTTGTGAGAAGTTCCACACCACAAGGGTTCCATCTGTGGGACAATTGAAACCTGTTGGATGGCTCAAGGACCTCCTATCCAGAATGACTCCAGAGCAGGGTTCTAAGGATATATGCCTGGGCAGCCTGTCTTGCATTACAATATTATCCTCTCGACAAGACAGGCTCGATCTGCTGGCCCTGGGGGAGCAATTGAGGGGGCTGAATTGAAATGGACTCTCCTGAGGATCAGTCATAATGTGGGTTTTTTTTTAGTGGAGACCTTGGAATGGGGCAGTGGCACCGGGCTCTGAAGGATTCTCCTAACCGGAGGTTTTGACACATCTCCATCGAGCAAGTTTCCCATGTGGTGATGAGGTTTGTTATGATCATTGCCTCAGGAAACCCCCACATGCTGGTATTGGAAACCAGGAATCTGAGGAGAGATGTCTGGAAACAAAGCAATGGACCTGATTAGGGCCTAGGGGCGTGTCCGTTTGAATCTGCTTCTTTGGGGACATCTGTCTATGGGCTGAGTGTAGGTAGTTGCGCAGCTGGTGTCATTTCACCCATGTAGTACCGGGCGGCCCGCATTATTGGGATGACCTCGGAGTTATTGGCGGTTTCTCTGAATCTGTAGTGTTGGGGCCAGTGAAATGGGCAGAATTCCCATGGAGAGGGCAGGAACAGTCCTGAAGTGTGGCTCCAGGGGCAGCATCCTGGAGGGTGTGTGGACTAGGGATGTGGGGACAGAAGTCTGAAAATGCAAACTCGCCTTAGGTTTGGGGATGTAGGTACGGCTGGCATGATCTACACATGGTGAGGAGAACTCTTCGTGATATGAACAAAGGGCAAATGTGAGGTGTTTCCTCAAGCTTTTGTCTCTGGATTTTGCTTCAACGATAGCCGTTGAATGTCGAGGTGGCTTCATCGGGCACGGACGAGTTTTCCTCTCTGGGGATTTAGACCGATGCCAAGAGTTTGGGGTCATTCTTTGGGATGGGAGGAGTCCTGTCTGTTTTTTTATTTTTATTTATTTATTTTTTTATCCTCAAGTGTCCCACCAAAACACTGATTCCCAAGGAGAGCACTGGGCAGGGTCGACTGGACAATGCGAACTTGGTTTAGAATGGGGGCCTAGGGGCATGGCAAGCCCCATATACTGGCTCCTGGTCCAGTCACTAAGAGGCCTTACTTGAGGACAGGGCTCGTACTGAGTATCACAATGCGAGTCAGTGCCCAACCTGGCCCTCAAGCGTGGATGGGGCTTCATGGGCCAAGCTGGTTTCTCCTACTCTGAACATTCTACAACATGCCAAACACATGCTTTCTTGCCATGTGGAAGGAGGAGTTCTTTTATTTTTTCTCAATTTATTTATTTTCAGAAAAACAGTATTCATTATTTTTTCACCACACCCAGTGCTCCATGCAAGCTGTGCCCTCTATAATACCCACCACCTGGTACCCCAACCTCCCACCCCCCCGCCACTTCAAACCCCTCAGATTGTTTTTCAGAGTCCATAGTCTCTCATGGTTCATCTCCCCTTCCAATTTACCCAAAAGCACATACCCTCCCCAATGTCCATAACGATACACCCCTTCTCCCAACACCCCTCCCCCCAGCAACCCACAGTTTGTTTCGTGAGATTAAGAGTCACTTATGGTTTGTCTCCCTCCCTATCCCATCTTGTTTCATGGATTCTTCTCCTACCCACTTAAGCCCCCATGTGGCATCACCACTCCCTCATATCAGGGAGATCATATGATAGTTGTCTTTCTCCGCTTGACTTATTTCGCTAAGCATGATACGCTCTAGTTCCATCCATGTTGTCGCAAATGGCAAGATTTCGTTTCTTTTGATGGCTGCATAGTATTCCATTGTGTATATATACCACATCTTCTTGATCCATTCATCTGATGATGGACATCTAGGTTCTTTCCATAGTTTGGCTATTGTGGACATTGCTGCTATAAACATTCGGGTGCACGTGCCCCTTTGGATCACTACGTTTGTATCTTTAGGGTAAATTCCCAGTAGTGCAATTGCTGGGTCATAGGGCAGTTCTATTTTCAACATTTTGAGGAACCTCCATGCTGTTTTCCAGAGCGGTTGCACCAGCTTGCATTCCCACCAACAGTGTAGGAGGGTTCCCCTTTCTCCGCATCCTCGCCAGCATCTGTCATTTCCTGACTTGTTGATTTTAGCCATTCTGACTGGTGTGAGGTGATATCTCATTGTGGTTTTGATTTGTATTTCCACGATGCCAAGTGATATGGAGCACTTTTTCATGTGTCTGTTGGCCATCTGGATGTCTTCTTTGCAGAAACGTCTGTTCATGTCCTCTGCCCATTTCTTGATTGGATTATTTGTTCTTTGGGTGTTGAGTTTGTTAAGTTCTTTATAGATTTTGGACACTAGTCCTTTATCTGATATGTCGTTTGCAAATATCTTCTCCCATTCTGTCAGTTGTCTTTTGGTTTTGTTAACTGTTTCCTTTGCTGTGCAAAAGCTTTTGATTTTGATGAAATCCCAAAAGTTCATTTTTGCCCTTGCTTCCCTTGCCTTTGGCGAAGTTTCTAGGAAGATGTTGCTGCGGCTGAGGTCGAAGAGGTTGCTGCCTGTGTTCTCAAGGATTTTGATGGATTCCTTTCTCACATTGAGTTCCTTCATCCATTTTGAATCTATTTTTGTGTGTGGTGTAAGGACATGGTCCAACTTCATTTTTCTGCACGCGGCTGTCCAATTTTCCCAACACCATTTATTGAAGAGGCTGTCTTTTTTCCATTGGACATTCTTTCCTGCTTTGTTGAAGATTAGTTGACCATAAAGTTGAGGGTCTATTTCTGGGCTCTCTATTCTGTTCCATTGGTCTATGTGTCTGTTTTTGTGCCAGTACCATGCTGTCTTGATAATGACAGCTTTGTAATAGAGCTTGAAGTCCGGAATTGTGATGCCACCAACTTTGGCTTTCTTTTTCAATAACCCTTTGGCTATTCGAGGTCTTTTCTGGTTCCATATAAATTTTAAAATTATTTGTTCTATTTCTTTGAAAAAGATGGATGGTACTTTGATAGGAATTGCATTAAATGTGTAGATTGCTTTAGGTAGCATAGACATTTTCACAATATTTATTCTTCCAATCCAGGAGCATGGAACATTTTTCCATTTCTTTGTGTCCTCCTCAATTTCTTTCATGAGTACTTTATAGTTTTCTGAGTATAGATTCTTAGCCTATTTGGTTAGGTTTATTCCTAGGTATCTTATGGTTTGGGGTGCAATTGTAAATGGGGTTGACTCCTTAATTTCTCTTTCTTCTGTCTTGATGATGGTGTAGAGAAATGCAACTGATTTCTGTGCATTGATCTTATATCCTGACACTTTACTGAATTCCTGTATAAGTTCTAGCAGTTTTGGAGTGGAGTCTTTTGGGTTTTCCACATAGAGTATCATATCATCTGCGAAGAGTGATAATTTGACTTCTTCTTTGCCGATTTGGATGCCTTTAATTTCCTTTTGTTGTCTGATTGCTGAGGCTAGGACTTCTAGTACTCTGTTGAATAGCAGTGGTGATAATGGACATCCCTGCCGTGTTCCTGACCTTAGTGGAAAAGCTTTCAGTTTTTCTCCATTGAGAATGATATTTGCAGTGGATTTTTCATAGATGGCTTTGATGATATTGAGGTATGTGCCCTCTATCCCTACACTTTGAAGGGTTTTGATCAGGAAGGGATGCTGTACTTTGTCAAATGCTTTTTCAGCATCTATTGAGAGTATCATATGGTTCTTGTTCTTTCTTTTATTGATGTGTTGTATCACATTGACTGATTTGCGGATGTTGAACCAACCTTGCAGCACTGGAATAAATCCCACTTGGTCGTGGTGAATAATCCTTTTAATATACTGTTGAATCCTATTGGCTAGTATTTTGGTGAGAATTTTTGCATCTGTGTTCATCAAGGATATTGGTCGATAGCTCTCTTTTTTGATGGGATCCTTGTCTGGTTTTGGGATCAAGGTGATGCTGGCCTCATAAAATGAGTTTGGGAGTTTTCCTTCCATTTCTATTTTTTGGAACAGTTTCAGGAGAATAGGAATTAGTTCTTCTTTAAATGTTTGGCAGAATTCCCCCGGGAAGCCATCTGGCCCTGGGCTTTTGTTTGTTTGGAGATTTTTAATGACTGTTTCAATCTCCTTACTGGTTATGGGTCTGTTCAGGCTTTCTATTTCTTCCTGGTTCAATTTTGGTAGTTTATATGTTTCTAGGAATGCATCCATTTCTTCCAAATTGTCAAATTTGTTAGCGTAGAGTTGCTCATAGTATGTTCTTATAATAGTTTGTATTTCTTTGGTGTTAGTTGTGATCTCTCCTCTTTCATTCATGATTTTATTTATTTGGGTCCTTTCTCTTTTCTTTTTGATAAGTCTGGCCAATAGTTTATCAATTTTATTAATTCTTTCAAAGAACCAGCTCCTAGTTTGTTTGATTTGTTCTATTGTTTTTTTTTGGTTTCTATTTCATTGATTTCTGCTCTGATATTTATGATTTCTCTTCTCCTGCTGGGCTTAGGGTTTCTTTCTTGTTCTTTCTCCAGCTCCTTTAGGTGTAGGGTTAGGTTGTGTACCTGAGACCTTTCTTGTTTCTTGAGAAAAGCTTGTACCGCTATATATTTTCCTCTCAGGACTGCCTTTGTTGTGTCCCATAGATTTTGAACCGTTGTGTTTTCATTATCATTTGTTTCCATGATTTTTTTCAATTCTTCTTTAATTTCCCGGTTGACCCATTCATTCTTTAGAAGGATCCTGTTTAGTCTCCATGTATTTGTGTTCTTTCCAAACTTCCTCTTGTGGTTGAGTTCTAGCTTCAGAGCATTGTGGTCTGAAAATATGCAGGGAATGATCCCAATCTTTTGATACCGGTTGAGTCCTGATTTAGGACCGAGGATGTGATCTATTCTGGAGAATGTTCCATGTGCACTAGAGAAGAATGTGTATTCTGTTGCTTTGGGATGAAATGTTCTGAATATATCTGTGATGTCCATCTCATCCAGTGTATCATTTAAGGCCTTTATTTCTCTGTTGATGTTTTGCTTGGATGATCTGTCCATTTTAGTGATGGGAGTGTTAAAGTCCCCTACTATTACTGTATTATTGTTGATGTGTTTCTTTGATTTTGTTATTAATTGGTTTATATAGTTTGCTGCGCCCACGTTGGGGGCATAGATATTTAAAATTGTTAGATCTTCTTGTTGGACAGACCTTTTGAGTATGATATAGTGTCCTTCCTCATCTCTTATTATAGTCTTTGGCTTAAAATCTAATTGATCTGATATAAGGATTGCCACTCCTGCTTCTTTCTGATGTCCATTAGCATGGTAAATTCTTTTCCACTCCCTCACTTTAAGTCTGCAGGTGTCTTCGGGTTTAAAATGAGTTTCTTGGAGGCAACATATAGATGGGTTTTGTTTTTTTATCCATTCTGATACCCTGTGTCTTTAGATTGGGGCATTTAGCCCATTAACATTCAGGGTAACTATTGAGAGATATGATTTTAGTGCCATTGTATTGCCTGTAAGGTGACTGTTACTGTATATTGTCTCTGTTCCTTTCTGATCTACCACTTGTAGGCTCTCTCTTTGCTTAGAGGACCCTTTTCAGTATTTCCTGTAGAGCTGGTTTGGTGTTTGCAAATTCTTTCAGTTTTTGTTTGTCCTGGAAGCTTTTAATCTCTCCTTCTATTTTCAATGATAGCCTAGCTGGATATAGTATTCTTGGCTGCATGTTTTTCTCGTTTAGTGCTCTGAAAATGTCATGCCAGCTCTTTCTGGCCTGCCAGGTCTCTGTGGATAAGTCAGCTGCCAATCTAATACTTTTACCATTGTATGTTACAGACTTCTTTTCCCGGGCTGCTTTCAGGATTTTCTCTTTGTCACTAAGGCTTGTAAATTTTACTATTAGGTGACGGGGTGTGGGCCTATTCTTATTGATTTTGAGGGGCATTCTCTGAACCTCCTGAATTTTGATGCTCGTTCCCTTTGCCTTATTGGGGAAATTCTCCCCAATAATTATCTCCAGTATACCTTCTGCTCCCCTCTCTCTTTCTTCTTCTTCTGGAATCCCAATTATTCTAAAGTTTTTTTGTCTTATGGTGTCACTTATCTCTCGAATTCTCCCCTCATGGTCCAGTAGCTGTTTGTCCCTCTTTTGCTCAGCTTCTTTATTCTCTGTCATTTGGTCTTCTATATCGCTAATTCTTTCTTCTGCCTCATTTATCCTAGCAGTGAGAGCCTCCATTTTTGATTGAAGTTCATTAATAGCTTTTTTGATTTCAACTTGGTTAGATTTTAGTTCTTTTATTTCTCCAGAAAGGGCTTTTATATCTCTGGAGAGGGTTTCTCGAATATCTTCCATGCCTTTTTCAAGCCCGGCTATAACCTTGAGAATAGTCATTTTGAACTCTAGATCTGACATATTACCAATGTCTGTATTGATTAGGTCCCTAGCCTTCGGTACTGCCTCTTGTTCTTTTTTTTGTTGTAATTTTTTCCTCCTTGTCATTTTGTCCAGCTAAGAGTATATGAAGGAGCAAGTAAAATACTAAAAGGGTGGCAACAATCCCAGGAAAATATGCTTTAACCAAATCAGAAGAGATCCCAAATCATGAGGGGGGATTTCTCCCCCCTTCACGATTGGGTGAGCGATCTCCTCTGATTGGGATCTCCTTTGATTGGGATCTCCCAATCTCTTCTGATTGGGATCTCCCAATCTCTTCTGATTGGGATCTCCCAATCTCTTCTGATTGGGAACTCTTCTGATTTGGGGATAAAAAGAGGTTCAAAAAGAAAGAAAGACAAAAAAGAAAAAAAGAATTAAAAAAAGATTGAATTAAAAATTCAATCAAGAATTTAAAAAAGAATTAAGAAAAAAAAAGATTGAAGAGATTAGGATCTCTTCTGATTTGGGGATAAAAAGAGGTTCAAAAAGAAAGAAAGAAAAAAAGAAAAAAAAGAATTATAAAAAAGAAAATGAATAAAGAAAAGTATAAAAAAGAAAAAATATATATATATTAGATAATCTAGTTAAAAAACGTTAAAAAAAGGGTAAAAGTTATAAAAAATTTTCGCAGAAGAAGAGAAAAAAAATGAAAAAGAAAAAAATTAAATTAACTGCAAGACTAAAAAATCACAGGCAGAAAGCCATGAGTTCCGTGGTTTGTTTTCTCCTCCTCTGGAATTCTGCTGCTCTCTCCTTGGTATTGAAACTGCACTCCTTGGTAGGTGAACTTGGTCTTGCCTGGATTTCTTGTTGATCTTCTGGGGGAGGGGCCTGGTGTAGTGATTCTCAAGTGTCTTTGCCCCAGGCGGAATTACACCGCCCTTACCAGGGGCCGGGCTGAGTGATCTGCTCGGCTTTGCTTTCAGGAGCTTTTGTTTCCTGAGCGCTTTCCGTAGAGTTCCGGAGGACGGGAATACAAATGGCGGCCTCCTGGTCTCCGGCCCGGAGGAGCCGAGAGCCCAGGGCCCCGCTCCCCTGTGCGCCCTCAGCGAACAGCTCCTAGTAACTCGCATCTGCCTAACCTCCTGCCGCGCTCCGAGCTCACCGAGCTTGCGACCGGTTCAAGGCAACTCCGAGCTGCGAGCTTACTGTCGGCTCTGTCTCTGCAGCCGGCTTTCCCGTTCCAATATCCGCAAGCTCTGTGACACTCAGACACCCCCGATCCTTCTGTGACCCCGTGGGACCTGAGGTCACGCCGACCCCGTGTGGGCTTCGCCCCGGTTTAGCCTCCGGAGCGATGTCCCTCAGCGGAACAGACTTTTAAAAGTCCTGATTTTGTGCTCCGTTGCTCCGCCGCTTGCCGGGATCCGGCCCCTCCCCCTGGGGTCTATCTTCCCGTCGCTTTGGATTCACTTCTCCGCCAGTCCTACCTTTCAGAAAGTGGTTGTTTTTCAGTTTCTAGAATTGCTGTTCTTCTTCTCTTCGATCTGCCGATGGATTTGCAGGTGTTTGCAATCTTTAGATAAGCTTTCTAGCTGATCTCCTGCTAGCTGAGGTAGTCTCAGCCTGCTACTTCTCCGCCATCTTGACTCCTCCCGGAAGGAGGAGTTCTGATTTCTGCATCATGTTCAAACCTGGGCTGTGATTGGGGATAGGGTCTAGGTTCTGAAGCCTGAAAAACAGGGTGGGAAGAGATGATGTCCTAAGGCCATGGTGGGTCAGGTGTGCTCGGTGTGTGGCCAGCTGTCTTGGTGTTGGTCGTGGGGTCCGGACTCAGGTTATGTCTCACAGGGCATTAGTGCCCAGCATCGACTGCATAATTGGGGTACAGTCAAGTGGCGTGCAGGTTGATCCTCATTTGAGGTTTCTGGGTAGCCCCAAAGGGCAAGGGTTTTCTTCTGGAGTGCAGGCAGAGTGCTGCATTGTGGCTCCAGATTTGCCAGTCTGGAGGGCTTGTGGGCCAGGAGTGTGAGGACGGAAGTCTGAGAACACAAGCTAGGCTTAGGTTTGGGGGCAAGGACATGGCAGGCACACTCTGCAGAGCTAAATAGAGATCTTGTGCATCTGAACTCAGGGTGAGCATCTGACTTTGGTTCAGATTGGAGTTTCTGTCCATGATGGGCCCTTCTTGAAGGGGGAAGGTCTCAAGAGGCCATGTAGGTATTCCCACGATGGGAGTTGTGAGATGCTCCAAACTTCAAGGATTCCTTCTGTAGGTTTCTCGAGAACAGTAGGATGGCTTCCAGAGGTCTCATATGGAACAACTCCAGAACAGGATTCTAAGGATGGATTTGTGGTGTGCCCACCTTACATTCCAATTATTTCCTAGTGACAAAGCAGGTTCAATCTGCTGGCTCTGGGGGGCTCCCAAGGGGGAGTGAGTTGAAATGACTCTCCTGAGTTTGGGCCATATTGTGCGTTTGTGTCTACGGAGACCTTGGAATGGGGCGGTAGATCTGGGGCCCTGAAGGATTCTCCTAACTGGAGGTTTTGACAGAGCTCCAAATATTACGTTTCCAATATGGAGTCGAGATTTGTTCTGATGGGTGCCTCTGGAATCCCCCATATTCTGGTATTGGAAACCAGGCCTCTGAGGAAAGATGTCTGGAAACCAAAGCAATGTATCTGATTAGGGCCTAGGGGCCTGTCCAGTTCAATCTGATTCTCTGGGGACATCAGTCTACGGGTCTTATTAGAGGTAGTTGCTCAGTTTGTGTCATATTGCCCCTGTTTTTCCCAGACGGCCTACACTATTGGGTAGTCCTCGGGTTCTTAGGAGGTTTCTCCCACTGTCTGTGTTTGTGGCCAATGGATTGGCCAGAAATCCCTTGGAGAAGGCAGGCACAATCCTGAAATGTGGTTCCAGGGGTCCCAGCCTGGAGGGTGTATGGGCCAGGGCTGTGGTGGCAGAAGTCTGAAAACAGAAACTCGGCTTAGATTAAGGGATGTAGGTATGGCAGGCATGATCTACAGACCTTGAGGAGAACTCTTTGGGAAATGAATGAAGGGCGAGTGTGAGTCACTTGCTCAGTCTTTTGTCACTGGATTTTGTGTCAACAGTGGCCGTGGAATGATGGAGTGGCCCCCTGGGCCATAAATGAGATTCCCTCTCAGGGATTTTGGCTAGACTCCAAGAGTTTGGGTTTATTCTGTGGAAATTCTGTGGGATGGGGAGTCCTTTCTGTTTTTTTTTTTTTTTAAACCTCAGGTGTTCCACTAAAAGAGGGATTCCACAGCAGAACCCTGGGGAGGAGCAAGTGGACAACCCAACATCTGGTTAATATTCTGAGCCTAGGGCCATGGCAATTCCCATATGTGGGCTCTTTTCCAGACACTGAGAGGACTTACTTGAGGACAGGGCACACGCTGAGGGTCACAATGCATGTTTGTGCCCAACGTGGCCCTCAAACATGGGTGGGGCCACCTCGGCACGCTGGTTTCTCCTACACTGAACATTGGACAACATGCCAAGCACAAGGATTCTGGGCACGAAGAAGGAGTTCTGATTTCTGCATCACATTAACCACTGGACAGTGATTGGAGATAAGGTCTTGGTTCTGAAGCCTGTAAACCAATGTTGGGGAGATATGAAGACCCAAGCCTATGGTGGTTCCAAGTGCTCAGTGTGGGGACCGCGGTCTGCATGTTGGTTGGGAGGTCCAGGCTCATGCTGTGTCAAACAGTTCATTAGGGCCTAGGGTAGACTGTATAATTGGTGTGCAGTTGAGTTGCGTGCAGGTTGATCCACTTTTGGGGTTTCTGGGTAGCAAAGATTTACCTCTGGAGGGCAGTCAGAGTGCTGAATTGTGGCTCCAGAATTCCTATACTGGGGGCGAGTTGGTCAGGAGTGTGAGGACATAAATCTGAGAGCACAAGTTAGTCTTAGGTTTAGGATAGAGGGCAGGGCAGGCACACTCTCCAGGGCTGAATCAAGATCTCATGCATCAGAACTCAGGGCGAGTATCAGACGTTGACTCACGTTGGAGTTTCTGTCCATGATGGTCCCTTCATGACGGGGGGGGGGCATCAGGGGCCATTGAGGTTTTCCCATGATGGGAATTTTGAGATGCTCCAAACCACAAGGATTCCTTCTGCAGTACAATTGAGACCTGTTGGATTGGTCCAGGATGTTCCATAGGAAACGACTCCAGAGCAGGGTTCTAAGGATGGATGCCTGGGCAGACCGTCTCACATTCCAAATGCCTCCTAGCAAAAAGACACGTTCCATTGCTGGCTCAGTCGGAGCCACCGAGGGGGCTGAGTTGAAATGGACTCACTTGCAGATGGGTCCTAATGTGGCTTTGTGTCCGTGGAGACCTTGGAATGGGATGGTGGCACTGGAGCCCTGAAGGATTCTCCTAACGTGAGATTTTGACACAGCTCCGATGAGCAAGTTTCCCATGTGGAGATGACATTTGTTCTGATCAGTACCTCAGGAAACCCCATATGCTGGTATTAGAAACCAGAACTCTGGAGAGAGATGACTGGAAACCAAAGCAATGGATCTGATTGGGGCCTAGGGGCCAGTCGGGATCAATGTTTTTCTCTGGGGACATTTGCCTACCTGTCTGAGTGGAGGTCGTTGTTCAGATGGTGGCAGATCGCCCCTGTTTGTTCCGGGCGACCTACACCATTGGGATAGCTTCAGGGATTTTGGAGGCTCCTCTAATTTGTATCGTTGTGGTGAGTAGAATGGACAGAATTCCCTTGGAGAGGGCAGGCACAGTCCTGGCGTGTGGCTCCAGGGCCCCCATCCTGGAGGGTGTGTGGGTCAGGGCTATGGTGACAGAAGTCTGAAAACATAAACTCGGATTAGGTTTGAGAATGGAGGTATGGCAGGCCTGATCTACAGACCGTGAGAAGAAATTTTCGGGCTCTGAACAAAGGGCCAGTGTGAGGCGCTTGCTCAGACTTTTGTCTCTGGATTTTGTGTCAGCCGTTGCCATGGAATGTTGATGTGGCCTCATGGGCCATGGATGAGTCTTTCTTTCTGGGGCTTTGGCCCAATCCCAAGTGTTTGGGTCATTCTGTGGATGGGAGGAGTCTTTTCGGTATTTTTTTTTTTTTTTTACCTCAGCTGTCCCACCATAGAAGAATTCAAGATCAGAGCCCTGAGTAAGGTTGACTAGACTTTTCGACCTCTGGTTAAGATTGGGGGACTAGGGGCATTACAAGCCCCATAGGTGGGCTCTTGTTCCGGCCACTGAGAGGCCTTACCTGAGGACAGGCCACCTGCTGAGGGTCACAATGCTTGTTTGTGCCCAACGTGGCCCTCAAGCATGGGAGGGGGCCACCTGGGCACGCTGGTTTCTCCTACACTGACCATTGGGGAATATGCCAACCACAAGGATTCTGGGCATGGGGAAGGAGGAGTTCTCATTTTTGAATTACGTATACCCCTGGGGAGTGAGTGGAGATAAGGTCTAGGTTCTGAAGCTTGAAAACCGAGGTTGGGAAGAGATGACGACTTAAGGTCATGGCAGGTCCGATGTGCTCAGTGTGCATCCAGCTGTCTGGGTGTCGTTCGGGGGGTCTGGGCTCAGGCTGTGTCAAACAGGTCTTCTGTGCCCAGACTAGTCTGTATATTTGAGGTACAGCCACGTGGCGTGCAGGTTGATCTTCATTTGGTGCTTCTGGGTAGCCCAATAAGGCAACATTTTACTTCTTGAGGTCAGGCAGAGTGCTGCACTGTGTCTCCAGAATTCCCAACTGTAGGGCTTGTGGGACAGAAGTGTCAGGACGGATCTGAGAACACAAGCTAGGCTTAGGTTTCAGAACAAGGGCATGGGAGGCACACTCTGCAGAGTTGAATCGAGATTTCGTGCATCCGAAATCAGGGCGAGGATCAGACGATGGCTCAGGATGGTGTTTCTATCCATGATGGCCCCTTCATGAAGGTGGGGGTGCATCATGAGGCCATGGAGGATTTCCCATGGTGGGATTGTGTGATGCTCCAAACCACAAATATTCCTTCTACGGGACAGTTGAGACCTGTTGGATGGATCCAGGACGTCCCATAAGGACCTTCTGCAGAGCAGGGTTCTAACAATGGTTGCCTAGGCAGCCCAACTCGCATTCTAATTGTTCCCTAGCGACAAGGCAGGTTCAGTCTGTTGGCTCTGGGGAAGCAACTGTGGGGGCTGAGTTGAGTGGACTCTCCTGAGGATCGGTTGTAATGTGGGTTTGTTTCCATGGAGAATTTGGAATGGGGGAGTGGCTCCGGGTCCCTGAAAGATTCTCTTAACCAGAGGTTTTGAGATAGATCCAAAGAGGAAGATTCCCATGTGAATATGAGATTTGTTATAATTGGTGCCTCAGGAACCACAATAAGGTGGTATTAGAAACCACGCATCTGAGAAGAGATACCTGGAAACCAAAGAAATTGACCCATTTAGGGCCTAGGGTTCTGACCAGTTCAATATCCTTCTCTGGGAAAATCTGTCTATGGTTCTGAGTGGAAGTCGTTGCTCAGCTTGTGTCAGATCGCCCCTGTTTGCCCCAGGCAGCCGAAATTATTGGATGGTCTCAGGGTCTTTGGAGGTTACTCCTAATCTGCAGGGTTGTGGCCAATGTAATGGGCAGAATTCCCATGGAGAAAGCAGGCACTGTCCTGAGGTGTAGCCCTAGCTGTGTGGGTGTCGGTCGGGAGGTCTGGCTCAGGCTGGGCATTATTACCCAGGCTAGACTGTATAATTGGGGTACAGGTGAGTGGCGTGCATTTTGATCCTCATTTGGGTTTTCTGGATAGCCCCATAGGGCAACGTTTTTCTTCTGGAGGGAAGGCAGAGTGCTGTACTGTGTCTCTGGAATTTCCAAACTGGAGGGCTTGTGGCCCAGGACTGTGAGGACGGAAGTCTCAGAACACAAGCTAGGCCAGTGTTTTGGCGCGAGGGCATGGGAGGCACGCTCTGCAGAGCTGAATCGAGATCTTATGGATCTGAAGTCAGGTCGAGGATCAGACGTTGTCTCAGGTTGTTGTTTCTTTCTATGATCCCCTTTTATGAAGGGGGTGGCATCATCAGGCCATGGAGGTTTTCCCACAATGGGAGGTGTGAGATGATCTAATCGGCAAGGATTACTTCTGTGGGCCCGTTGAGACCTGTCGGATGAATCCAGGTGTCCCATACGGAGGGACGCCAGAGCAGTGTTCAAAAGTGTATGCCTGGAGAGCCTGGCTGGCATTCCAATTGTCTCCTGCAACAAGGCTTGTTCGATCTGCTGGTTCTGCGGGAGCAACCTAGTTGGCTGAGTTGAAATGGACTCTCCTGAGGATGGGTCATAGTGTGGGTTTGTGTCCATGGAGACCTGGGAATGGGGCGGGGGAACCGGGGACCTGAAGGTTTCTCCTAACTGGAGGTTTTGACACAACTCCAAAGAGCAAGTTTCCCATGTGAAGATGAGATTTTTTCTGATTGGTACCTCCAGAAAACCCCATATGCTGGTAATGGAAACCAGGCCTCAGAGGAGAGATGCCTGGAAACAAAAGCAATTGATCCTACTATGGCCTAGGTGCTTGCCCAGTACAATCTTCTACTCTGGGGATATCTGTCTACGGGTCTGAGTGGAAGTAGTTGTTCAGCTTGTGACAGATCGCCCCTGTTTTGTCCTGGGGGGCCGACACTATTGTGATGGCCTCGGGGACTTTGGAGGTTTCTCCTAATCTGTAGGGTTGTGGCCAATGGAATGGGCAGAATTCGCCTGGAGAGGGCAGGCACAGTCCTGAGGTGTGGCAACAGGGGCCCAAGCATGGAGGGTGTGTGGCCTAGAGCTGTGGGGACAGAAGTCTGAAAACACAAATAAGGCTTAGGTTGTAGGTATGGCATGACCGATCTACAGACCGTGAGTCTTTCTCTCTGGGGATTTGGTCTGATCCCTAGAGTTTGAGATCATTCTATGGGATGGGAGGAGCCCTTTCTGTTTTTCTACCTCAGTTGTCTCACCAAAAGAGGGATTCCAGAGCAGAGCATGGGGGAGGGGCGATTGGACAACCCAAACTCCGGTTAAGATTGGGGGCCTATGGGCATGAACGCCCCATATGCGGGCTCTTGTTCCAGCCACTGAGAGGCCTTACTTGAGGACAGGGCACACACTGAGGGTCACAATGCATGTTTGTACCCAATGCGGCCATCAAGCATGGGCGGGTCCTCATGGGCAACGCTAGTTTCTCCTACACTGAACATTGGACAACATGCCAACCACAAGGTTTCTCACCATGGGGAAGGAGGAGTTCTGATTTCTGCATCACGTTCACCCCTGGGCCGTGAGTGGACATAAGGTCTAGGTTCTGAATCCTGAAAACCGAGGTTGGGAAGAGAGGACGACCTAAGGCCATGGCGGTTCCATTGTGCTCAGTGTGCGGCCAGCTCTCTGTGTGTCGAACGGGAGGTCTGGGCTCAGGCTGTGTCAGAAAGGGCATTAGTGCTCACTGTAGGCTCTATAATGGGGGTACAGTCAAGTGGCCTTCAGGTTGATCCTCAATTTGGGTTTCTGTGTAGCCCCATAAAGCAACGTGTTTCTTCTGGAGAGCAGGCATAGTTCCGTCTTGTGTATCTGAAATTCCCAAACTGGAGGGCTTGTGGGCCAGGAGTGTGAGGACAGAAGTCTGAGAAAACAAGCTATGTGTAGGTTTTGGGGGGAGGGCACGGCACACTGTACAGAGCCGAATCGAGATTTTATGCATGTGAAGTCAACGGGAGGATCAGATGTTGGCTCACGTTGGAGTTTCTGTCCCTGGTGGCCCCTTCAAGAAGGGGGGGGGCGGGCATCACGGGGCCATGGGCGTTTTCCCATTATGAGAGTCGTGAGATGCTCCAAACAGCAAGGATTCCTTCTCCAGGACAGTAGCAACATGTTGGATGGTGCCGGGACGTCCCATATAAAATGACTCTGGAGCAGGGTTTTAAGGATGGATGCCTGTCAGTCCGCCTCACATTCCAATTGTCTCCTAGCGACAAGGCAGGCACCATCTGCTGGATCTGGCGGAGCAACCAAGACTGCTGAGTTGAAATGGACTCTCCTGCGGATGGGTAATAATATGGGTTTGTGTCCATGGAGACCTTGGAATGGGGCGGTGGCACCGGGGCCCTGAAGGATTGCTCTAATCGGAAGTTTTGATACAGTTCCAAAGAGCAAGTTTCCCATGTGGGGACGAGATTTGTTCTGATTAGTACGTCAGGAAATCCCCTTATGGTGGTATTGGAAACCAGAACTCTGGGTAGAGGGGCCTGGAAAACAAAGCAATGGATCTGATAAGGGCCTAGGGGCCTGTCTGGTTAATGTTCTTCTTGGGGACATATGTCTCCGGATCTGAGTGAAGGTAGTTGCTCAGCTGGTGGCAGATCTCACCTGTTTGTCCCGGGGTGTCTACACTATTAAGAGGGCCAGGGGGACTATAGAGGTTTCTCCTAACCTGTAGGGTTGTGATCAATTGAATGGGCAGAATTCCCTTGGAGAGGGCAGACACAGTCTTGATGTGTGTCTCCAGGGTCCCAAGCATGGAGGGTGTGTGGGCTATGGCTGTGGGGACAGAAGCCTAAAAGAACAAACTCGTCTTAGTGTTGGGGACAAAGGTATGGACGGCCTCAAATACAGACCAAGAAAGAACTCTTTGGGATATGAAGAAAAGGCGAATGTGAGGTGCTTGCTCAGGCATTTGTCTCTGGATTTAGTGTTAAAAATAGCCATGGAATGTCGGGGTGGCCTAATGGGCCATGGACGAGTCTCCCTCTCAGGGGATTTGGCCCAATCCCAAGAGACTGGGGTCATTCTGTGGGATGGGGAATGCTTTGTGTGTGTGTGTGTGTGTGTGTGTGTGTGTGTTTAACCTAAGGTGTCCCACCAAAAGAGGGATTCCAGAGCAGAGCCTTGGGAATTGGCGACTGGAAAACTTGACCTCTGGTTAAGATTGGGGACCTTGGGGCATGGCAAGTCCCATATGCAGGCTCTTGTTCCTGTCACTGAGTGGCCTTACTTGAGGACAGGGTTTACTCTTAGGGTCACAGTGAGTGTTTGTGCACAATGAGGCCCTCAATCATGGGCAGGTCCTCATGGTCCACGCTGTTTTCTCCTACACTGAATGTTGGACAACATGCCAACCACAAGGTTTCTTGCCATGGGGAAGGAGCAGTTCTGATTTCTGCATCACGTTCACCACTGGGCAGTGATCAGAGATAAGTTCTAGGTCCTGAAGCCTGAAAACCAAGGGTGAGAAGAGATGACAAACTAAGGACATTTTGGGGGCCATGTGCTCAGTGTGCGGCCAGATGTCTGGGTGTCGGTTGGGAGGTCCGGGCTCAGGCTGTGTCAGACAAGGCATTAGAGCCCAGGGTAGGCTGTATAATTGGGATACAGTTGAGTGGCCTGCAGGTTGATCCTCATTTGAGGTTACTGGGTAGCCCCATACGGCAACGATTTTCTTCTGGAGGGCAGGCAGAGTGTTGCATTGTGTCTCTAGAAATCCCCAAGTGGAGGGCTTTTTGGTCAGGAGTGTGAGGACAAAAACCTGAGAGCACAAGCTAGTCAGAGGTTTCGGGGCAATGGTTGGGCAGGCACACTCTGCAGAGCTGATTTGAGATCTCGTGCATCTGAAGCCAAGGCGAGGGTCAGACGTTGGCCCACATTGGTGTTTCTGTCCATGATGGCCCCTTCATGAAGGGAGGGGAATCAGGAGGCCATTGAGGTTTTCCAATGATGGGTATTGTGATATGCTCCAAATTGCAAGGATTCCTTCTGTTGTACAATTGAGACCTGTTGGATGGCTCCAGGACGTCCCATAGGAAATGACTCTAGAGCAGTGTTCTAAGGATGGATGCATGGGCAGAATGCCTCACATTCCAACTTGCTCCTAACAAAAAGATATATTCGATCTGCTGGGTCTGGGGGAGTAACCGAGGGGGCTGTGTCGAAATGGACTCTCCTGCAGATGGGTCATAATGTCGGTTTGTGTCCATGGAGACCTTGGAAAGGGGTGGTGGCACTGGGGCCCTGAAAGATTCTCCTAACTAGAGGTTTTGACATAGCTCCAAAGAGCACGATTCACATGTGGAGATGACATTTGTTCTGATCAGTATCTCAAGAATCCCCATATGCTGGTATTGGAAACCAGGCCTTTGGGGAGAGATGACTGGAAACCAAAGCAATGGATCTGATTGGGGCCTAGGGTTCTGTCGGGTCAATGTTTTTCTCTGGGGATATCTGTCTACGGTGCTGAGTGGAGGTAGTTGTTCAGCTGGTGGCAGATCACTCTTGTTTGTCCTGGGCGACCTACACCATTGGGATAACTTTGGGGATTTTGGAGGTTCCTCGATTTTGTATTGTTCTTGCCAATGAAATGGGCAGAATTCCTTTGGAGCGGGCAGGCACAGTCCTGAGTTTTGGCTCCAGAGACCCAAGCCTGGAGGGCATGTGGGCCAGGGCTGTGATGACAGAAGTCTGAAAACCCAAACTCGGATTAGATTTGGGGACAAAGGTATGGCAGGCCCGATCTACAGACCGTGAGGAGAAATCTTTGGAATATGAACAAAGAGCGAGTGTGAGGCACCTGCTGAGGCTTTTGTCTGGACTTTTTATCAACGATGGCCGCGGGATGTCGGTGTGGCCTCATGGGCCATGGACGTGTCTCCCTCTCTAGAAATTTGCCCGTATCCCAAGAGCTTGGGTTCATTGTGTGGGATGGGAAAAGTCTTTCTGTTTTTATAGCTCAGGTGTCCAATCAAAAGAGGGATTCCAGAATAGAGCCCTGGGGAGGGGCGACAGGACAAACCAACCTCTGGTTAAGATTGGGAGCCTAGGAGCATGGCAAACTCCATATGAAGGCTCTTGGTCCAGGCATTGACAGGTCTTATTTGAAAACAGAGCTCACGCTGAGGGTCACGATGTTTGTTTGTGCCAAATGCGGCCTTCATGCATGGGCAGGGCCTCATGGAAGACGCTGATTTATCCCACACTGAATGTTGAACAACACGCCAACCACAAGGTTTCTTGCCATGGGGAAGGAGCAGTTCTGATTTACTCATCACGTTCACACCTGGGCAGAGATGGGAGATAAGGTCTAGGTTCTGAAGCTGAAAAGCAAAGTTGGGAAGAGAGGACGACCTAAGGCCATGGCAGGTCCGATGTGCTCAGTGTGAGGACAGCTGTCTGGGTGTCGGTTGGGAGGATTGGCATCAGGCTGCATCAGACAGGGCATTAGTGCACAGGCTAGACTGTATAATTGGGGTACAGTCAACTGGCGTGCAGGTTGATTCTCATTTGTGGTTTCTGGGTAGCCCCATAAAGCAAAGTTTTTCTTCTGGAGGGCAGGCAGCGTGCTGCATTGTGGCTCCAGAATTACCAAACAGGAGGGCTTATGGGCCTGGAGTGTGAGGACGGAAGTCTGAGTACACAAGCTAGGCATAGGTTTCGGGGTGGGGGCACGGCAGGCACACATTGCAGAGCTGAATCGAGATCTTGTGCATCTGAAGTCAGGGCAAGGATCAGACGTAGGCTCAGGTGGGAGTTTCTGCCCATGATGTTCCCTTTATGAAGGGGGCTGGGCATCACAAGGCCATGGAGGTTTTCCTTCGATGGGAGTTGTGAGAATCTCCAAACCACAAGGATTCCTTCTACGGCACAATTGAGAGCTGTTGAATGGCTCCAGTACTTCCCATAAGGAATGACTCCAGAGCAGGGTTCTAAGGATGGATGCCTGGGAAACCTGTCTCGCATTCCAATTGTATCCTCTCGACAAGACAGGTTCGATCTGTTGGCTCTGGGGGAGCAACCGAGGGGTCTGAGATGAAATGGACTCTCCTGCGTATGGGTCCTAATGTTAGTTTGTGTCCATGGAGACCTTGGAATGGGGCGGTGACACCAGGGCACTAAAGGTTTCTCCTAACCGGCGGTTTTATGACAATCCAAAGAGCAAGTTTCCCAGGTGGAGATGAGACTTGTTCTGATCAGTGTCTCAGGAAACTCCCATATGCTGGTATTGAAAACCAGGCCTCTGAGGAGAGATGCCTGGAAACCATAGCAATGGATTCAATTAGGGCTTAGGGGCTTGTCCAGTTCAATCTATTTCTCTGGGGAAATCTATCCATTGGTCTGAGTGGAGTTAGTTGCTCCTCTGGTGTCAGATAACCCCTGTTTCTCCCAGTCAGCCTACACTATTGGGATTGCCTCGGGGACTTTGGAGGTTTCTCCTAATCTTTAAGGTTTGGCCAATGGAATGGGCAGAATTCCCTTGGAGAGGGCAGGCACAGTCCTGAGTTGCGGCTTTAGGGCCCAAGCCTGGAGGGTGTGTGGGCCAGTGCTGTGCGGACAGATGTCTGAAAACACAAACTCGGCTTAGGTTTCGGGACCGAAGTATGGCAGGCCCAATCTACAGACCATGAGGAGAACTATTTGGGACATGAACAAAGAGCAACTGTGAGGCACTTACTCAGGCTTCTCTCTCTGAATTTTGTGTCACCGATGGCCGTGCAATGTCGAGGTGGCCTCATGGGCCATGGAAGAGTCTGCCTTTCTGGGGATTTTGCCTGATCCCAAGAGTTTGGTGTAATTCTGTGGGATGGGATGAGTCCTTCCTATTTTTTCACCTCAGGAGTCTCACCAAAAGAGGGATTCCAGAACAGAGCCCTGGAGAGGGTCAACTGGACAACCTGACCTTTGGTTAAGATTGGGGGCCTAGGGGCATGAAAGCACCATATGTGGGCTCTTGTTCCAGCCAATGAGAGGTCTTACTTGAGGAAAGGGATCACGCTGAGGGTCACAATTCGTGTTTGTGCTAAACGTGGCACTCAAGCATGGGCAAGGCCTCATTGGCCACTCTGGTTTCTCCTACACTGATCATTGGACAACATGCCAACAACAGCGTTTCTGGCCATGGGGAAGGCAGAGTACTGATATCTGCATCACCTTCGCCACTGGGAAGTTATTGGAGATAAGGTCTAGGTTCTGAAGCTAGCAAACCGAGGTTGGGAAGAGATGACGACCTAAGGCCTTGGCGGGTCTGATGTGCTCAGTGTGCGGCCAGCTGTCTGGGTTTCAGTCAGGAGGTCCGGGCTCAGGTCTGTCAGACTGGGAATTAGTGCACAGGGTAGACAGTAAAATCAGGGTACAGTCGAGTGGCGTGTAAGTTGATCCTCAGTTGGGGTTTCTGGCTAGCCCCCGATGGCAACGTTTTTCTTCTGGAGGGCAGGCAGAGTGCTGCAGCGTGGCTCCAGAATTCCCAAACTGGACGTCTTGTGGGTCAGGAGTGTGAGGATGGAAGTCTGAGAATACAAGCTAGGCTTAGGTTTTGGGGCGACGGCATGGCAGGCACAGTGTGCAGAGCTGAATTGAGATCTCGTTGCATCTGAAGTCAGGGCGAGGATCAGACGTTGGCTCAGGTTGGAGTTTTTGTCCATGATGGCCCGTTCATGAAGGGGGAGGATCTCACGAGGCCATGGAGGTACTCCCATGATGGGAGTTTTGAGATGCTACAAACTGCAAGGATCCCTTCTGTGGGACTGTTCAGACTGTTGGATGACTCCAAGACGTCCCAAAGAGAATGATTCCAGAGCAGGGATATAAGGATGGATTGGTGGGCAGCCCGTCTCACATTCCAATTATATGCTAGCAACAAGGTAGGTTCGACCTGCTGGCTGTGGGGGAGCAACCGAGTGGGCTGAGTTGAAATGGACTCTCCGGAGGATGGGTCATAATGTGGGTTTGTGTCCATGGAGATCTTGTAATGGGGCGGTGACTATGAGGCCTTGATGGATTCTCCTAAGTGGAGGTTTTGACACAGCTCCGAAGAGCAAGTTTCCCATTTGAAGAGGACATTTTTACTGATTGGTACCTCAGGAAATCCCATATGCTGGCATGGGAAACCAGGCTTCTGTGGAGAGATGCCTGGAAACCAAAGCAATGGATCTGATGAGGGCCTAATTGTGTGTCTGGTTCAATCTTCTCTGGGGACATCTATCTACCAGTCTGAGTGGAGGCAGTTGCTAAGATTGTGTCAGATCACCCCTGTTTGTCCCTGGCGGCCCACAGTATTGGGATGGCGTCGGAGTCTTTGGAGGTTTCTCCTAATCTGTAGTGTTGGGGCCAATGAAATGGGCAGAATTCCCGTGGAGAGGGCTGGCACACACCTGAGGTGTGGCTCCAGGGGCTCCATCCTGGAGGGTGTGTGGGCCAGGGCTGTGGGGACAGAAGTCTGAAAACACAAACTTGGCTTAGGTTTGGGGACGTAGGTATGGCAGGCACAATCTACAGACAGTGAGGAGAACTCTTCATGATATGAACAAAGGGTGAATGTGCAACGCTTCATCAGCTTTTTTCTCTGGGTTTTGTGTCACTGTTAGCTATTGAATGTTGAGGTGGCTTCATTGGCTATATACGTGTATCCCTCTCTGGTGATTTGGCCCGATCCCAAGAGTCAGTTGTAGTTTTTTAGGGTGGGAGGAGTCCTTTCCGTTTTTTTTTTAATTTATTTATTTTCAGAAAAACAGTATTCATTATTATTTCACCACACCCAGTGCTCCATGCAATCCGTGCCCTCTATAATACCCACCACCTGGTACCCCAACCTTTCACACCCCCGCCACTTCAAACCCCTCAGATTGTTTTTCAGAGTCTATAGTCTCTCATGATTCACCTCCCCTTCCAATTTACCCCAACTCTCTTCTCCACTCTAACACCCCTTGTCCTCCATGATATTTGTTATGCTCCACAAATAAGTGAAACTGTATGATAATTGACTCTCTCTGCTTGACTTATTTCACTCAGCATTATCTCTGGTTTTGTTTGTTTGTTTGTTTGTTTGTTTTTACCTCAAGTGTCCCACCAAAAGACGGATTCCAGAGGAGAGCCCTGGGGATGGGTGACTGGACAACCTGACTGCTGGTTTAGAATGGGGGCCTAGGGGCATGGCAAGCCCCATATGCTGGCTCATTGTCCAGTCACTGAGAGGCCTTACTTGAGGACAGGGCTCACACTGAGTGAGCATGGGTCATATTGTGCTTTTGTGTCCATGGAGACCTTGGAATGGGGCGGTGGATACGGGGCCCTGAAGGAACTTCCCAACCAGAGGTTTTGACAGAGATCCAAAGATTACGTTTCCAATGTGGAGACGAGATTTGTTCTGATGGTTGCCTCTAGAAACCCCAATATGCTGGTATTGGTGTCCTATTGGAATGGCCCTGAGGACTTTGGAGGTTTCTCCTAATTTGTACAGTTGTGGCCAATGGAATGGGCAGAATTCCCTTGAAGAGGGCAGGAAAAATCCTGAGGTTTGGTACAAGGCGCCCCATCCTGGAGGGTGTGTGGCCAGGGCTGTGGGGACAGTAGTCTGAAAACTGCAACTTGGCTTAGGTTTGGGGACATAGGTATGGCAGTCCTGATCCACAGATCATGAGAACTCTTCGAGATATGAACAAAGGGCGAGTGTGAGGCGCTTGCTCTGGTTTTTGTCTGGATTTTGTGCCAACGATGGCCATGGAATGTCGGGGTGGCACCAATCAGAACAAATTAGGAGAAACCTCCAACATCCCCAAGGCTATCCTAAGAGTGTAGGCCACCCGGGACAAACAGAGGCTATCTGCCACAAGCTGAGCAACTACCTCCACTCAGACTCGGAGACAGATGTCCGCAGAGAAGAAGATTGAACTGGACAGGCCCCTAGGACCTCATCAGATCCATTGCATTGGTTTCCAGACATCTCTCCTCAGAGGCCTGGTTTCTTTTTTTTTCCCAATTTATTTGTTTTCAGAAAAAGAGTATTCATTATTTTTTCACCACACCCACTGCTCCATGCAAGCCGTGCCCTCTATAATACCCACCACCTGGTACCCCAACCTCCCACCCCCCCGCCACTTCAAACCCCTCAGACTGTTTTTCAGAGTCCATAGTCTCTCATGGTTCACCTCCCCTTCCAATTCACCCAAATTGCCTACTCCTCTCTATCGCCCCTTGTCCTCCATGCTATTTGTTATGCTCCACAAATAAGTGAAACCATATGATAATTGACTCTCTCTGCTTGACTGATTTCACTCAGCATAATCTCTTCCAGTCCCGTCCATGTTGCTACAAAAGTTGGGTATTCATCCTTTCTGATGGAGGCATAATACTCCATAGTGTATATGGACCACATCTTCCTTATCCATTCATCCGTTGAAGGGCATCTTGGTTCTTTCCATAGTTTGGCGACCGTGGCCATTGCTGCTATAAACATTGGGGTACAGATGGCCCTCTTTTCATGACATCTGTATCTTTGGGGTAAATACCCAGGAGTGCAATTGCAGGGTCATAGGGAAGCTCTATTTTTAATTTCTTGAGGAACCTCCACACTGTTCTCCAAAGAGGCTGCACCAACTTGCATTCCCACCAACAGTGGAAGAGGGTTCCCCTTTCTCCACATCCTCTCCAACACATGTTGTTTCCTGTTTTGTTAATTTTGGCCATTCTAACTGGTGTAAGGTGAAATCTCAATGTGGTTTTAATTTGAATCTCCCTGAGGGCTAATGATGATGAGCTTTTTTTCATGTGTCTGATAGCTATTTGTATGTCTTGATTGGAGAAGTGTCTGTTCATATCTTCTGCCCATTTTTTGATGTGTTTGTCTGTTTCGTGTAGGTTGAGTTTGAGGAGTTCATTATAGATCCTGGATATCAAACTTTTGTCTGTACTGTCATTTGCAAATATCTTCTCCCATTCCGTGGGTTGCCTCTTTGTTTTTTTGACTGTTTCCTTTGCTGTGCAGAAGCTTTTGATTTTGATGAAGTCCCAGAAGTTTATTTTCGCTTTTGTTTCCTTTGCCTTTGGAGATGTATCTTGAAAGAAGTTGCTGTGGCTGATATCAAAGAGATTACTGCCTATGTTCTCCTCTAAGATTCTGATAGATTCCTGTCTCACGTTGAGGTCTTTTATCCATTTTGAGTTGATCTTTGTGTACGGTGTAAGAGAATGGTCGAGTTTCATTCTTCTACATATAGCTGTCCAGTTTTCCCAGCACCATTTATTGAAGAGACTGTCCTTTTCCCACTGTATATTTTTTCCTGTTTTGTCGAAGATTAATTGACCATAGAGTTGAGGTCCATATCAGGGATCTCTACTCTGTTCCACTGGTCTATGTGTCTGTTTTTATGCCAATAACATGCTGTCTTGGTGATCACAGCTTTGTAATAAAGCTTGAAATCAGGTAAGGTGATGCCGCCAGCTTTATTTTTGTTTTTCAACATTTCCTTAGCGATTCGGGGTCTCTTCTGATTCCATACAAATTTTAGGATTATATGCTCCAGCTCTTTGAAGAATGCTGGTGGAATTTTGATCGGAATGGCATTAAAAGTATAGATTGCTCTAGGCAGTATAGACATTTTAACAATGTTTATTCTTCCGATCCAAGAGCATGGAATGGTCTTCCATCTTTTTGTGTCTTCTTCAATTTCTTTCATGATTGTTCTATAGTTCCTCAAGTACAGATCCTTTACCTCTTTAGTTAGGTTTATTCCAAGGTATCTTATGGTTCTTGGTGCTATAGTAAATGGAATCGATTCTCTAATTTTCCTTTCTGTATTTTCATTGTTAGTGTATAAGAAAGCCACTGATTTCTGCACATTGACTTTGTATCCTGCCACGTTGCTGAATTGCTGTATGAGTTCTAGTAGTTTGGGGGTGGAGTCTTTTGGGTTTTCCATATAAAGAATCATGTCATCTGCGAAGAGAGAGAGTTTGACTTCTTCATTACCAATTTGGATACCTTTTATTTCTCTCTGTTGTCTGATTGCTGTTGCTAGGACTTCTAATACTATGTTGAACAAGAGTGGTGAAAGTGGGCATCCTTGTCTTGTTCCTCATCTCAATGGGAAGGCTGCAAGCTTTTTCCCATTGAGGATGATATTTGCTGTGGGTCCTTCATAGATAGATTTGATGAGGTTCAGGAATGTTCCCTCTATCCCTATACTTTGAAGCGTTTTAATCAGGAACGGATGTTGGATTTTGTCAAATGCTTTTTCTGCATCAATTGAGAGGACCATGTGGTTCTTCTCTCTTCTCATATTAATTTGTTGTATCACATTGATTGATTTGCGAATGTTGAACCATCCTTGTAGCCCAGGGATGAATCCCACCTGATCATGGTGGATAATCTTTTTAATGTGCTGTTGGATCCTGTTGGCTAGGATCTTGTTGAGAATCTTAGCATCCATATTCATCAGTGATATTGGTCTGAAATTCTCCTTTTTGGTAGGGTCATTGCCTGGTTTGGGGATCAGGGTAATGCTGGCTTCTTAGAAAGAGTCTGGAAGTTTTCCTTCTGCTTCAATTTTTTGAAACAGCTTCAGGAGAATAGGTGTTATTTCTTCTTTGAAGGTTTGGTAGAATTCCCCAGGGAATCCGTCAGATCCTGGGCTCTTGTTTTTTTGCGAGGTTTTTGATCACTGATTCAATCTCGTTATTAGATATCGGTCTATTCATGTTGTCGATTTCTTCCTGGTTCAATTTTGGTAGTTTATATTTTTCCAGGAATGTATCGATTTCATCTAGGTTGCTAAGCTTATTGGCATATAACTGTTCATAATAACTTCTGATGATTATTTCTACTTCCTTGGCGTTAGTTGTGATCTCTCCCTTTTCATTCATAATTTTATGAATTTGGGATTTCTCTCTTTTCTTTCGAATTAGTGTAGCCAGTGGCTTATCGAATTTATTGATTCTTTCAAAAAACCAGCTTCTAGTTTCATTGATACGTTCTACTGTATCTCTGGTTTCTCCCTCATTGATCTCAGCTCTAATCTTGATGATTTCCCTTCTTATGTGTGGAGTTGGTTTGATTTGTTGTTGATCCTCCAGTTCTTTAAGGTGTAGAGACAGCTGGTGTGTTCTGGATTTTCAATTTTTTTGAGCAAGGCTTGGATGGCTATATATTTTCCCCTTAGGACCGCCTTTGCTCTATCCCATAGGTTTTGGACCGAAGTGTCTTATTCTCATTGGTTTTCATGAATTGTTTCAGTTCTTCTTTGATCTCCTGGTTGATCCAAGCATTCTTAAGCAAGGCGGTCTTTAGCTTCCAGGTGTTTGAGTTCCTTCGGAACTTTTCCTTGTGATTGAGCTCCAGTTTCAAAGCATTGTGATCTGAGAATATGCAGGGAATAATCTCCGTCTTTTGGTATCGGTTGAGTCCTGATTTGTGACCCAGTATGTGGTCTATTCCGGAGAAGGTTCCGTGTGCACTTGAGAAGAATGAGTATTCTGCTGTTTTAGGGTAGAATGTTCTGTATATATCTATGAGGTCCATCTGGTCCAATGTGTCATTCAATGCTCTTGTTTCTTTATTGATTTTCTGCTTCGATGATCTGTCTAATTCTGAAAGAGGCGTGTTAAGATCTCCTACGATTAGGGTATTCATATCAATATGACTCTTTATCTTGATTAACAGTTTTCTTAAGTAATTGGCTACTCCCATATTGGGAGCATAGATATTTACAATTGTTAGATCATCTTGGTGGATAGTCCCTTTAAGGATTATGGAGTGTCCTTCTGTATCTCTGACTACAGTCTTTAGTTTGAAGTCTAATTTATCTGATATGAGAATCGCTACCCCAGCCTTCTTTTGAGTCCCATTGGCATGAAAGATGCTTCTCCACCCCTTCACTTTCAGTCTGCGTGTATCTTTAGGTTCAAAATGGGTCTCTTGTAGACAGCATATGGATGGGTCCTGTCGTTTTATCCAATCTGCAACCCTGTGCCGTTTTATGGGTGCATTGAGGCCATTCACATTGAGAGTGATTATTGATAGATACGTTTTTATTGACATCGAGTTACCTGTGAAGTCTTTCTTTCTGTAGACTGTCCCTATATTTCTGTTCAATGCTATTCTTGGTATTTTTCCTCTTTTATAGAACCCCCCTTAATATTTGTTGCAGTATCGGCTTGGTGGTTGCATAGTCTTTTAAGCCTTGCCGGTCTTGGAAACTCTTTATCTCTCCATACATTTTGAATGTCAGTCTTGCTGGATAAAGTATTCTTGGCTGCATGTTCTTCTCATTTAGTGCCCTGAATATATCTTGTCAGCCTCTTCTGGCTTGTCAGGTCTCTGTGGACAGGTCTGACGTTATTCTGATGGGCTTCCCTCTGTAAGTAAGGAGCCTCTTTGCCCTGGCGGCTTTCAAGAGATTATACCTACAATTATAATTTCTCAATTTGACTATCAGGTGTCGTGATGTTTTTTTGGAGTGTATAATCTTGGGAGGAGACCGTTCAGCCTCTAGTACATGAACGCTGGTTTCATTCGTGAGATTTGGAAAATTTTCATGAAGGACTTGTTCCACGATATCTTCTAGACTTCTTTCTTTCTCCTCCCCTTCAGGAATTCCAATAATTCTGACATTGGAACGCTTCATGGCATCATTTATTTCCCTGATTCTGCTTTCGTGGGATCTAAGCTGTTTGTTCCAGGCTTCCTCCTGATCCTTTCTCTCTATCTGTTTGTCTTCCAGATCACTAATTCTATCTTCTGTCTCAGTTAGCCTAGCTTTGAGAGAGTTTATATTAGATTGGAACTCATTGAGAGCATTGTGGACCTCCTCCCTGGTAGCTTTAAGCTCCGCCCTAACATTGTGAACATCCTGTCTGGTCGCTTTCAGTTCGGCCCTAATCAATTCTGTTTGGTCATCCATGGCTTTCTCCAACCTAGCTATTGCCTGGATAATTGTTAGCCTGAATTCTCTTTCCGACATATTGTCTATGTTGATAGCCGTTAGCTCTGTTGCAGAAGGTCCATCCTTTGTATTTTTCCTCTGTTGGGCATTCCTCCTCCTAGTCATTTTGGTGGGAGAAGACTGAACAGATGTAGCTGGATGTATCAACTCTGGTGCAGTCAAGGTGCACCCTGGAACACTTCTGAGCAATCAGGATTCCCCACCCAAATGAGAGACAAAAGAAAAGAAAAAGAAAAAGAAGAAAAGGAAAAGAAGAAAAAGAAGAAAAAAAGATAAAAGAGAGAGAGAGAGAGACAGGAAAGAAAGGGAAGATGAAAGAGAAGGTTCAGCCCAGATGGGCCCCAAGGTAAGATTTATGAAGTAGACAAACAAAAAGAGATAGAAAGACTGATACAATTATATGGCAAGAGAAAGAAGAAAAGAAAAAAAATATAAATATATGCAAATAAAGAAAGAACCTCGTCAAAAAGAACCACAAGTGTAAAATTTATATGCTATCAGAACAAACTCAAAAAACACAGAAACACTGCTGGAAGAAGATGGGAGAGTTCTTATAAATTCTCAGTGTGTGCGAGGAAGGTTGTTTTGATACTTCCTGGATGTATCTTGATATCTTTGTTAAAGGACTCAACTTTCCTAAGATAAAGGGGATTAAAAATTGGTTTACCTATAGGGGTAGTATTGATTGGGGAAAGGGGTTTACTTTGAAGTTAACTCTATGTGAATATTAGAGGATAAAAATAAAAAGGAATATACTAGACTAAACTAAACTTAAATTTTAAAAAAAGGAATTCAAAAAATAAAAATGCAAAAGAAAAACATAGGTGTATGTATCAAAAAGTTGAGGTTAGAAAAGTATTATGGAATTTGATGTACTGTGCAGCTCGCTGTGGTGGTAAATAGGTTAAAAAATTACCTATGTGTAAATATATATATATGAACCGGAATAGTGGAAACGAGTGAATAATACAAGTTTTCCTATGAAGTAGTGGTGGTACTCTTGTAGATTTTTTTTTTTTCTTTCTTGGTTTGTTTTCTGGGGGAGGGGCCTGCCACGTGGGTTGTCAGTCAATGTTTCCTGAGTTGAGTCCCCCGCCCCCCTCAAGGGGATGGGCTCTGGGGAAACTGGTTTTGTTCAGGCTTTTGTTCTCTGGCGGTTTTTTGTTTTGCTTGTTCACTTTTTTTCCTCTCACCTTGACTGCCTTTGATGGTTTTTGCAGTATTAAAAGAAATCAAACCGCACCCTGATCTCCGTCTTAGAGAGAAGCCTCAGTCTGGGTGCAGAAGCTGAATAAATTCCCCCTTGGACGCTGGCAGCGCAGGTTCCAAGTTGCAGACCCTGGGGGCGCAGGATCTTTTGCTCATCCCCAAAGCCAAGGCAGTGGTGGCTGTCTGGGAGCTCCTGACCACCAGAGAGGTTCCAAGCAGCGATCGCACACGGAGATTTTGCCGCCGGCCCGGGCTGGGAGTGCCCTGCTTGCATGCACCTCTTTTCAGAGGCGGCTGTGGGTCGGGTGCGCGTCTGGGGCACTGAGAACGGGCCGCTGGTCCGTAAGCCGCAGGCTGGGCTTTTGTGCGCCTCTGTCCAGGGAACAGTTTCGCTCGCGCGGCTCAGACTTTGAAACAATGGCACAGGTCAAGAAGCGCCCCCGGGCCTTAGTAACCCAGGAGAGCTCGAGGGACCTGTGCACGCATCTCAAGCTTTGTGGTAGGGCTAGCGCGCATTCTGCAGACCGGCGCAGCTCCCATCCCCTCACAGGAGCCAGAACCCCCGCGCTCAGGGGTGCGCTGGCGGCTTAGGGACCAGGAGCTGGTTTCTCCGCCACACTCTCTCTGCCTCCGCGCCGGGGAGGCCGTCTGGGACCGGGAACTTAAGCCCCTGTCCCTAGCCGCACCGATTCCCACAATTTCCCCCCGCAATCCTTTGCTCTTTTGGAGTGCTTTCAACCAGTCTCCAAGTTAATGCTGGTCCCCAGACGCAGCGCACTCTCGCTCGGATTGGGGTTTTACTTTCCCACCGGTCGCCTCTGGTGGCTCCCTCCCCCTTTTGTTTATCTTCTGATATCAGTCCGCCGTTCCCATTCCACTTTACCTGCTCACTGGCGTCTTCTGCCCCTGTAGAGATGCAGACAGGTATAATTCTGATCTCATGCTGATTTCATGGGTGATCAGAGTTCTTTGGTAGGTAATCAGCTCACTTTGGGGTACCAGCTGAAAAGACGCCTCTTCCTAGTACCCCGCCATCTTGTCCCCCCAGAGGCCTGGTTTCTAATAGCCACATATGGAGCTTTACTGCGGGACCCATCAGAACCAATCTCGTCTCCATATGGGAAACGTGCACATGAGAGCTGTGTCAAAACCTCTGGTTAGTAGAAACCTTCAGGACCCTGGTGTCACCGCCCCATTCCAAGGTCCCCATGGACACAAACCCATATTATGACCCATGCAAAGGAGAGTCCATTTCAGCTCAGTGTACTCGGTTGCTCCTCCAGAGACAGCAGACTTAACCTGTATTATCACAAGGAGACAACTGGAATGCTAGACGGGCAGCCCAGGCATCCATTCTTAGAACTCTGCTCTGGAGTCTTCCCTATGGGATGTCCTGGAGCCATTCAACAGGTCTTAATTATCCCGCAGAAGGAATCCTTGCGGTTTGGAGAATCTCACAACTCCCATCGTGGGAAAACCTCCATGGCCTCGTGATGCCCCGCCCCCTTCATGAAGGGGCCGTCATAGACAGAAACTCCAAACTGAGCCTATGTCTGATACTCGCCCTGACTTCAGATGCACGAGATCTCGATTCAGCTCTGCAGCGTGTGCCTGCCGTACCCTCGCCCTGAAACCTATGCCTAGCTTGTGTTCTCAGACTTCTGTCCTCACACTCCTGGCCCACAAGCCCTCAGGATGGCAATTCCGGAACCACAAAGCAGCACTCTGTCTGCATTCCAGAAGATGAACGTTGCCCTATGGGGCTACCCAGAAACCCCAAATGAGGATCAACCTGCACGCCACTCTACTGTACCCCAATTATACAGTCTACCCTGAGCACTAATGCCCTGTCTGACACAGGCTGGCCCGGACGTCCCAACTAGCACCCAGACAGCTGGCCGCACACTGAGTACATCGGACCTGACCATGGCCTTAGGTCGTCATCTCTTCCCAACCTCGTTTTTCAGGCTTCACAAGCTAGACCTTAACTCCAATCAAGGCCCAGGGGTGAATGTGATGCAGAAATCAGAACTCCTCCTTCCCCATGGCAAGAATCCTTGTGGTTGGCATGTTTTCCAACGTTCACTGTAAGAGAAACCATTATGGCCCATGAGGCCCCAGCCATGCTTGAGAGCTGCATTGGGCACAAACACGCATTGTGACCCTAAGTGTGAGTCCTGTCCTCAAGTAAGGCCTGTCAGTGACTGGACCAAGGGTCCGCATATGGGGCTTGCCATGGCCCTAGGCCCCCATTCTTAATCAGAGGTCAGTTTGTCCTTTCGCCCCTCCCAAAGGCTATGCTCTGGAATCCCTCTTTTGGTGGGACACCTGAGGTGGAAAAACAGAATGGACTCCTCTCATCCCAGAGAATCACCCCAACATTTTGGGATCGGACCAAATCCCCAGAGTTGGAGACTCATCCATGGCCCATGAGGCCACCTCTACATTCCAAGACCATCATTGACACAAAACCCAGAGACAATAGCCTGAGCAAATGCCTCACTCTTGCCCTTTGTTCATATCCCAAAGAGTTCTCCTCGTGGTCTGTAGATTCGGCCTGCCATACCTACATCCCCAAACTTAAGCCATGTTTGTGTTTTCAGACATCTGTCCCCACAGTCTGGCCCACACACCCTCCTGGCTGGGGTCCTTGGATTGACACCTCAGGACTGTGCATGCCTTCTGCAAGGGTATTCTGCCCATTCCATTGGCCACAACCGTACAAATTAGGAGAAACCTCCAAAGTGCCTGAGGTTATCCCGATAGTGTCAGCACCACAGGACAGACAGGGGTCCTCTGACACGAGCTAAGCAGCTACCACCACTCAGACCCGTAGACAGATGTCCCCCGTGAAGAAGATTGAACCGGACAGGACCTTAGGCCCTAATAGGATCCATTGCTTTGATTTCCAGGCATCGCCACAGAGGACTGGTTTTCAATACCAGCATACGGGGGATTCCTGAGGTACCAATCCGAACACATCTCATCTTCATATTAGAAACTTGCACATTGGGGCTGTGTCAAAAACTCCAGTTAGGAGAATCCTTCAGGGCCCCAGTGAAACCGCCCCATTTCAAGGTCTCCCAGGACACAAACCCATATTATGACCCATCCGCAGGAGAGTCCATTTCAACACACCCCTCTTGGTTGCTCCCCCAGAGCCAGCAGATTGAACTTCTCTTGTCCCAAGGAGACAATTGGAATATGAAGAGGACTGCCCAGGAATCAAATTTTAGAACACTGTTCTGGAGTTGTTCCATATGGGACGTCCTTAAGCCATCCAACATGTCTCAATTGCCCGCAGAAGAAATTCTAGCGGTTTGGAGCATCTCAAAACTCCCATTGAGGGAAAATCTCCATGGCCTCGTGTTGCCCCACCCCCCTTCATGAAGGGACAACCTTGGACAGTAACTCGGACCTGAGACAACGTCTGATCCCAGCCCTGACTTTAGGTGTATGAGATCTCGATTCAGCTCTGTAGAGTGTGCCTTCAGTGCCCTCGCCCCGAACCTATGCCTAGCTTGTGTTCTCAGACTTCAGTCCTCACCCTCCAGGCCCACAAGCCCTCCTGTTTGGCATTCCAGAGCCACAATGCAGCACTCTGCCTGCCCTCTAGAAAAAAATAAAATTGCCCTCTGGGGCTACCCAGAGACCCCAAATGAGGATCAACCTGCATGCCACTCGACTGTAGCCCAATTATATAGTCCACCCTGGGCACTAGTGCCCTGTCTGACACAGCTTGAACCCGGACCTCCCGACCAACACGCAGACAGCTGACTGCACACTGAGCACATTGGACCCGCCATGGTTTTAGCTCGTCATCTCTTCCAAACCTAGCTTTTCAGGCTTCAGAACTTAGACCTTATCTCCAAACCCTGCCAAGGGGCGAACGTGATGCAGAAATCAAAAGTCCTCCTTCCCCATGACAAGAAACCTTGTGTTTGTTTTGTTTTCCCATGTACAGTGTAGGAGAAACCTGCATGGCCCATGAGGCTCCACCCATGCAAGAAGGCAGCATTAGGCACAAACACACATAGTGATACTCAGCATGAGCCCTGACCTCAAGTAAGGGCCCTCAGTAGCTAGACCAATAGCCCTATGGGGCTTGCCATGCCCCTAGGCCCCCAATTTTAACTAGAGGTTGGGTTGTCCAGTTGCCCCACTCAGGGCTATGCTCTGGAATTCTTCTTTTGGTGGGACACCTGTGGTAAAACAAAACAAAACAAAACAAAATCAAACAAACACAGAACGTACTCCTCTCATCCCACAGAATGACCCCAAATTCTTGGGATCAGGCTAAATCCCCAGAGAGGTACACACGTCCATATCACATGAGGCCACCCCCACATTCCATGGCTATCATTGACACAAAATCCAGAGACAAAAGCCTGAATAAGCACCTCACACTCGTTCTTTGTTCATATCCCAAAGAGCTCTCCTCATGGTCTGTAGATTGGGCCTGCCATACCTATATCCTGTAACTTAAGCCGAGTTTGTGTTTTCAGACTTCTGTCCCCACAGCCCTGGCCCACACACCGTCCTGGCTTGGACCCCTGGAGCCACACCAGAGGACTGTGCCTGCCCTCTCCAAGGGAAATCTGTCCATTCCATTGGCCACAACCATATAAATTAGAAGAAACCTCAAAAGTCCCCAAGACCAGCCCAATAATGTAGGCTGCCCAGGAAAAACAGGGGCGATCTGACACCAGCCGAGCAACTACCTCCACTCCGACCCATAAACAGATGTCTCCAGAGAAGAAGATTGAACTGGACAGGCCCCTAGGCCCGAATCAGATCCATTGCTTTGGTTTCCAGGCATCTCTCCCCAGAGGCCTGGTTTCCAATATGAGCATATGTGGGTTTCCAGAGGGACCCATCAGAACACATCTCCACATGGGAAACGTGCTCATTGGAGCTGTGTCAAAACATACGGTTAGGAGAATCCTTCTGGGCCCTGGTGCCACCCCAAAATTCCAAGGTCTCCATGGACTCAAACCCACATTGTAGCACATTGCAGGATCCTCTTTACTCCCTCTCAGTCAGCCGATCAAACCTGTCTTTTCACAAGAAGACAATCGAAATGTGATGCAGGCTGCCCAGGCATCCAGCCTTAGAATCCTGCTCTGCATTCATCCCATATGAGATGTCCTGGAGCCATCCAACAGGTCTCTATTGTCCCGCAGAAAAAAAATCCTTGCTGCTTGGAGCATCTCAAAACTCCCATTGTGGGAAATCCTCCTTTGCACCGTGCTTCCCAGTCCCCTTCATGAAAGGGCCATCATGGATAGAAATTCCAACCTGAGCCAACATCTGATCCTCATCCTGATTCAGATGCATGAGATCTCAATACAGCTCTGCAGAGTGTGCCTACCATGCCCCCGCCCTGAATCATAAGCCCAGCTTCTGTTCTCAGATTTCCATCCTCACCCTCCTCGCCCACAAGCCCTCCAGTCTGAAAATACTGGAGCCACAATGCAGCACCCTGCCTGCCCTCCAGAAGAAAAATGTTGCCCTATGGGGCTATCCAGAAACCCCAAATGAAGATCAACCTGCATTCAACTCGAGTAGGCCCCAATTATACAGTCTACCCTGGGTAGTATTGTCCTGTCTAACACAGCCTGAGCCCAGACCTCCCAACCGTAAATCAGACACCTGGCCGCACACTGAGCACATTGGACCCGCCATGGCTTTAAGTTGTCATCTCTTTCAACCTCGTTTTTCAGGCTTCAAAACCGAGACCTTATCTCCAATCCCTGCCCAGTGATGAACATGATGCAGAAATCACAGCCCTCCTTGGGAGGCAAGAAATCTTGTGATGGGCATGTTGTCCAACGTTCATTGTAGGAGAAATGAGCGTGGCCCATGAGCATGCTAGAGTGCTGCATTGGGCACAAAAACGCATTGTGACCCCCAGCGTGTGTCCTGTCCTCAAGTAAGGCCATTCAGTGCCTGGACCAAAAGCCTGCATATGGGACTACCATGCCCATAGCCCCCATTTTTAATCAGAGGTCGGTTTTTCCATTTGCCACTCCCGAGGGCTTTGCTCTGGAGTTCCTCTTTTGCTGGGGCACCTGAGGTAAAAAAACAAAACGAACTCCTCTATTCATACAGAATGACACCAAACTCTTTGGATCGGGCCAAATCCACAGAAAGGAAGACTCGTCCATTGCCCATGAGCACACCCGGACATTCCACGACCATCAGTGACACAATATCCAGAGACAAAAGCCTAAGCAAGCACCTCACACTCGCCCTTTGTTCATATCCCGAAGAGTTCTCCTCACGGTCTGTAGATCAGTTCTGCCATACCTATGACCCGAAACACAAGACAAAGTTGTGCTTTCAGACAACTGTCCCCACAGCCCTGGCCCACACACCCTACAGGCTCAGGTCGCTGGAGTCAAACCTGAGCACTGTACCTGCCCCCTCCGAAGGAATTCTGCCCATTCCATTGGCCACAACCCTAGAAATAGGATAAACCTCCAAAGTCCCAAAGGCCATTCCAATAGAGTTGGCTGCCCAAGACAAAGAGGGGCAATCTGAGTCCTTCTGAGCACCTACCTGCACTCAGACTCAGAGACAGATGTTCCCAGAGGTAAATTGGAACGAACAGGCCCCTAGGCCCTAATTGGATCCATTGCTTTGGTTTACAGGCATCTGTCCTCAGAGGCCTGGATTCCAATACCAGCATACGACTGTTTATTGAGGCACCCATCAGAACAAATCTCGTCTCCATATGGGAAACTTGTGCGTTGGGGCTGTGCCAAAGTCTCTGGTTAGGAGAACACTTCAGGGCCCCATGCCACCGCCTCATTCCAAGGTCTCCGTGGACACAAACCCAATATTAGGACCCATCCTCAGGAGAGTCCATTCAACTCAGCCCCCTCGGTTGCTACCCCAGAGCCATAGATCTAACCTGTCTTGTCACTAGGAGACAATTGGAATGCAAGGTGGGCTGCCCATCCATCCATCCATAGAACCCTGCTCAGAATCGTTCCATATGGGAAGTCCTGTAGCCAACCAACAGGTCTCAATTGTCCCGTAGAAGAATCTTTGCAGTTTGGAGAATCTCACAACTCCAATCGTGGGAAAACCTCCATAGCCTCGTGATCCTCCCCCTTTCATGAAGGGGCCATCAGGGACAGAAACACCAACCTAAGCGATCGTCTGATCCTCACCCTGAATTCAGATGCACAGGATCTCGATTCAGCTCTGCAGAGTGTGACTGCTGTGCCCTCACCCACAAACCTAAGCCTAGCTTGTGTTCTCAGACTTCCATCCTCACAGTCCTGGCCCACAAGCCCTCCAGTTTCTCAATTCCAGAACTACAATGCAACACTGTGCCTGCCCTCCAGAAGAAAATCATTGCCCTCTGGAACTACCCAGAAACGCCAAATGTACATCAAACTGCATGCCACTTGACAGTACCCAAATTATACAAGCTGCCCTGGGCACTAATGTCCTTACTGACAAAGCCTGAGCCTGGACCTCCCAACCCACATTCAGCCCGCTGGTGCACACTGAGCACATCGGACCCATCATGGCCTTAGGTCTTCATCTCTTCCCAACCACGGTTTTAAGTCTTCAGAACTTAGACCTTATCTCAAATCACTGCTCAGGGGTGAACTTGATGCCGAAATCAGAATTTATCCCTCCCCATGGCAAGAAACTTTGTGGTTGGCGTGTTGTCCAAAGTTCAGTGTAGGAAAACCCAGCGTGGCTCATGAGTCCCAGCCTATGCTTGAGGGCTGCGTTGGGCACAAACATGCATTGTGACCCTCAGTACGAGCCCTGTCCTCAAGTAAGTCCTCTCAGTGGCTGGACCAAGGTCCCACATATCTGGCTTGTGATGCCCCTAGGTCCCCAATCTTAACCAGAGTTCGGGTTATCCATTCGCCCCTCCCCAGGGCTCTGCTCTGGAATTCCTCTTTTAGTGGCACGCCTGAGTTAAGAAATCAGAACAGACTCCTCCCGTCCCATAGAGTGACCCCAAAATATCGTGATCGGGCCAAATCCTGATAGAGGGTGACTCGTCCATGGCCCATGAGGCCACCCCTACATTCCACAACCATCGGTGATGCAAAATCCAGAGACAAAATCTTGAGCAAGTGCCTCATACTCACCCTTTGTTCATATCTGAAGAGTTCTCCTCAAGGTCTGTAGATTAGGCCTCCCATAACTACGCTCCCAAACTTAAGCCGAGTTTCTGTTTTCCGACTTCTGTCACCAGAGCTCTGGTCCACACAACCTCCATGCTTGGGCCCCTGGAGCCACAACTCAGGACTGTGCCTTCCTTCCCCAAAGGAATTCTGCCCATTTCAGTGGCCATAAACTTGCAAATTAGGAGAAATCTCCTATGTCACAGAGGCCATCCCAATAGTGTAGACTGCCCAGAACGAACAGGGACTATCTGAAACCAGCTGAGGAACTACCTCCACTCAGACCCATAGACAGATGACCCGAGAGAAGAAGATTAAACCGGACAGGACCCTAGGTCCTAAACAGATCCATTGCTTTCGTTTCCAGGCATCTCTCCTCAGAGTTCTGGTTTCCAATACCCACTAATGGGGATTACTGAAGCACCAATTAGAACAAATCTTGTCTCCCCATGGGAAACTTGCTCACTGGAGCTGTGTCAAAGCTTCTGGTTAGGAGAAGCCTTCAGAGTCCCAGTGCCACCGACTCATTCCGAGGTTTCCATGGACACAAACCCACATTATGACCCATCCTCAGGAGAATCCATTTCAACTCAGAACCATCGATAGCTACGCCAGAGCCAGCAGATCAAACGTGTCCTGTTACTAGGAGACAATTGGAATGTGAGGCAGACTGCCAAGGCATCCATCCTTAGAACCCTGCTCTGGAGTCGTTCCATCTGGGATGTCCTGGAGTCATCCAACATGTTTCAATTGACATGCAGAAAATCCTTGTGGTTTGGAACATCTCACTACTCCCATCATGGATAAACCACCATGGCCTCGTGATGATCCCCCTTCATGAAGGGGCCATAATGGACACGAACTCCAACTTGAGCCAACGTCTGATCCTCGCCCTGGCATCAGATGCACAAAATCTCGATTCAGGTCTGCAGAGTGTTCCTGCTGTGTCCTCGCCCCGAAACCAAGCCAAGCTTGTGTTCTCAGACGTACGTCCTCACTAACCTGGCCCAAAAGCCCTCCAGTTTGGCAATTCCGGAGCGAGAATGCAGCACTCTGCCTGCCCTCCAGAAGAAAATTTTGCCCTAGGGGGCTACCGAGAAACCCCAAATGATTATCTTCTGTACACCTCTCGACTGACCCCAATTATACAGCCTATCTGGGCACTAATGCCCTGTCTGGCACAGCCTGAGCACAGACCTCCTGAATGACACATAGAAAGCTGGCCCCAAACTGAACACATTGGCCCTGCCATGGCCTTAGGTCGTCATCTCTTCCCAACCTCAGATTTCAGGCTTCTGAACCTAGACCTTATCTCCAATGACTGCCCAGAGGTGAATGTGATGTAGAAATCAGAACTCCTCCTTCCCCATGGCAAAACACCTTGAGGTTGGCATGTCCAAGGTTCAGTGTAGGAGAAACCTGCATGCTCAATGAGGCCCTACCCATGATTGAGGGCCGCCTTGGGCACAAACAGGCATTGTGACCCTCAGCCTGAGTCCACTCTTCAAGTAATGCCTCTCAGTAGGAGGACCAAGAGCCCGAATATGAGGCTTGCCATGCCCATAGGCCTCCAGGCCTAACCAGAGGGCGGGTATTCCAGTTATCTGTACCCCGTGTTCTGCTCTAGAATCCTTATACTGGGGGGGCACATGAGGCAGAAAACAGGACTCCTCACTTCCAACAGAAAGACCCCAAACTCTTGGGAGCTGGGCAAATCACCAGAAAGGGAAACTCTTCCACGGCCCATGAGGCCACCCCTACATTAAACGACCAACGTGAATACAAAATTCAGAGACATAAACGTGAACGACCGCCTCTCACTCGCTCTCCTTTCTAATCACGAGGCGCTCACCTCACGAACTGTAGATCACTCCTGCCATGACCTCGGCCCAAACCTCAGCCGAGTTTGTGTTTTTGGACGTCTGTCCCCACAGCCCTGGCACACACAGCCTCCAGGCTGGGGCCTCTGGAGCCACACCAAAGGACTGCTCTCTTATAGAACACTGTGCCCATTCCATTGCCCACAACCCCACAGAATAGGAGAAACCTCAAGGCCCCCGAGGACATCCCACTACTGGAAGCCACCCTGTACAAACAGGGCATCCTGACACAAGCTGAGCAACTACCTCCACACAGACATGCAGACAAATGTCCGTAGAGACAGAAGATTGAACCGGACATGCCCCTAGGCCTTAATCTGAACTCTTGCTTTGGTTTCCAGGTGTCACTCCTCAGAGGCATGGGTTCAAAGACCAGTATATGGGGCTTTCCTGAGGCACCAAACAGAAGACCTCTCATCTCCACATGGGAAGCTTTCTTTTTGGAGCTGTGTCAAACCCTTTGGGTTGGAGAGTCCTGCAGATTCCCTGAGCTACCACCACATTACAAGGTGTCCATGGCCACCAACCCACATTATGACTCATCCTCAGGAGAGTCCATTTCAACTCAGCCCTCTGGGTAGCCCGCCCAAGCGCATGCAGATTGAGCCTGCCTTGCCCCGAGCAGCCAGTGGGAATGTGAGGTGGCGTTTACAGGCATCCATGCTTAGACACCTGCTCTCGAGTCTGTCCGTATGGGGTTTCCTGGAGCCCCAGGAAATTTGATTTGACTGTCATGCAGAAGGAAACCTTGAGGTTTGGAGAAGATCATAACTCCCAGCATAGGAAGACATCCCTGGCCTCATGAGGCTCCCACCCCCTTCAGGAAGGGGCCATCATGGACGCAATCTCTAGCCTGAGGCAACATCTGATATTCGCCCTGACCTCAGATGCAGGAGATCTCGATTCAGACTCTGCAGGGTGGGACTGCCGTGCCCTCGGCCACAAACCTAACGTTAGCTTGTGTTTTCAGACTTCCTTCCTCACACTCCTGGCAAACAAGCCCTCCAGACTGGGAATTCTGGAACCACAATGCCACCCTCTGCCTGCCCACCAGAAGAAAAACCTTGCCTTATGGGGCTCTCCAGAAACCCCAAATGAGGATCCACCTGCTCGGGCCTCAACTGTACCCCAATTGGATAAGCTGCCCTGGGCACTAATGCTCTGTCTGACACAGCCTGAGGTCAGACGTCCCAACAGACAAGGAGACAGCAGGCCTCACACCCAGCACATCTGACATGCCATGGCCTTAAGCCGTCATCTCTTCCCAACCTGTGTTCTCTGACATCTGAACCTAGAGATTATATCAAATCCCCACACAGGTGGGTACCTGAAGCACAAATCAAAATTCATCCTTCCCCATGGCTGTAAACCTTGCTGTTGGCATGGAGTCATACCTTCAGGACAAGAGAAACCTTCATGGTCCCTGAGTCCAAGCCCATACCTGAGTGCCACCTTGGGCACAAACTCGCATTGTGACCGTCAGCATTAGCCCCATGTCGAAGTAAGGCCTCTCACGGCCTGAACCAAGGGCCCGCATATGGGACTGGCCAAGCCGCTATGATCCCAATCCTTACCCGAGTTCGAGTTTTCCAGTCACTCATACCCAGGGCTGTGATCTGGAGTCCCTCTCCTGGAGAAACACCTGAGCCAGACAACAGGACTCCACCATTCCCACAAAATGACCCCAAAATCTTTGGAGGTGGTCCAACTCCTCAGAGAGGGAGACTCTTCCATAGACATGAGGCCACCCCCACATTCCACAGCTATGGGGGACACAACATCCAGAGACAAATGATTGTGTGACTGCCTCCCATTCGCCCTGCTTTCATAAGCCGAGGAGCTCCCCACACGGTGTGTGGATCCGGCCTGCCATACCCTCGGCGCCACACCTAAGCCGAGTTTGTGTTTTCAGACATTTGTGCCCCCAGTCCTGACCCACACACCCTCCAGGCTAGGACCTATGGAGACAAACCGAAAGACTGTGCCTGTCCTCTCCATGAAAACTGTGCCCAATCCATTTGTCACAACCCTACATATTAGGAGAAACCTCCAAGTTCTCTGAGGCCATGCCAATAGTGTAGGCTACCGAGGGGAACTCTGACACCAGCTGAGCAACTATCTCCACTTAGACACTCAGACAGTGTCCCTAGAGACAGAAGATTGAAACAGAGAGGCACCTAGGCACTAATCTGAACCCTAGCTTTGTTTTCCAGGTGTCTCTACTCAGACAACTGTTTTAAAGACCAGCATATGAAACTTTTCTGAGGCACCAAACAGAACCTCTCTCATCTCCACATGGGGAGTTGTGTTTTTTTTTTTTTTTTTATTGGAGCCATATCAAACCCTTCGGTTAGGCAAATGCTGCAAGGTCCCTGAGCCACTAGCACATTCCACGGTCTCCATGGACACAAACCCACATTACGACCCATCCTCAGAGGGTCCATTTCAACTCAGCCGCCTGGGTAGCTTGCCCCAGAGGAAGCAGTTCAAACATGTCTTGTCACTTATAGCCAATGGGATTGCAAGGTATGGTGTAAAGGCATCCACCCTTCGAACCCTGCTCTCCAGTCCTTCCATATGGGACATCCTGGAGCTTTTCAATGGGATTCGACTGTACTGCAGATGGAAACCTTGTGGTTTGGAGCAAATCACAAACTAGCATATGTGCTGGTGTCTAAGTTGATGTGAAGGATTCTCCAGCCCTGAGGGTTTGGCACAGTTCGAAGGGCACAGTTTCCTTCTGGGGACAGGAGATGTTCTGTTGTGTGGCTCAGGGACCACATGTATCCTAAGTTGGTATTCCAGAACAGGACCCTGAAAACAGATGCCTGAAAGCCTAACCCAGGGTTCCCATGAAGTCCTAGGGGCATGTCAGGTTCAATCTTCTGACTCAGGAACTTTGACTTGGCTGTCTGCTTGGATGTAGGTGATCAGGGTGTTTCAGATGGGGACTTGAGTCCAGCGCTGCCGAAAATGCCGGGCTGGGCTCAAGGGCCTTGCATGTATCTCCTAATCTGAAAGGTTTGGGCTGCTTTGGCAGGCACAGTTTGCTTGTAGATGGCAGGCACAGTCCTGTGGCCTGAATTCAGAGACCATATACTTGAAGGCATATGAGCCATAGTTTTGGGAGGGACGTCTGCAAACACAAATGCAGGTTAGGGTAAGTGAAAAGGTGATCGCAGGCCAAATGTGTAGACCTGGAGTGCAGCTCATAAGGAACTGTAATGAGTGTGACTAGAAGCTGATAACACAGGCTTTTCTATCTGGATTGTGTGTCCAGGATGGTCTCTGAATGCAAATGTGGTCTCTTGGGTCCATGGGAGATGTTACCTCACTTAGGATCCTGGTCGCTGTCCATAGTTTGGTAGCTTTTTCTGGGAAGGGAAGAGTGCAGTTTTCAATCTTAAGGGTGTACCAAAATAGGAATTCCTGAGACAAGTTCTGGATCAGGGTCCCTGGAAAATCCCACCAAGTTTAAGATTTGGGCTTAAGGGTGTACCAGGCCTACAATGCAGAATCATGTTGGTGCAAATGAGAGGGCTTGTTTGAAAGCATGCTCAGGCTGAGGGTCACAATGCCTGTTTGTGGACAGGGCGGCCCTCAGGAGTGGCCATGGTCTCATTGTCCATGTAGCTGGCTCCCACTTTGGGGGTTAGACAACCTTCCCAAGGGCCTAGTTTCTTGCCATGAGGAAGGAGGAGATCTGTATTGTGTTTCAGGTTTCCCCATTGGTGAGGATTCCACCCCAGGTCGGGGGACAGGTGCCTGAATATCAAGGAAGGGTAGAGATGACGTAGTTGGGCCATGATCATCACAAATGCTACATATGGGGCCCTCTCTCTGATGGCTCAAAGTCGGTTAGGGCCCCTGAGGACAGATGCTTGAAAGCCTAATGGTGTTCCATTGAGGGCATAGAGACATTTCAGGTTCAATCTTCTACCTAACAAACATTGACGTGGCTGTCTCCCTGCATGTAGGTGATCAGAGTGTTTCAGACTGCGCATTTGCGTCCCGCATGGCCGGCAATATTGGAGTGGGCTCAGGGGCCTTCCAGGTTTCTCCTAATGTGGAAGGTTTGGGCACCTCTGATATGCACAGTCTCCTTGGGGATGGCAACCAGAATTCTGTGGTGTGGCTCCAGAGATCCCATTCTGGTGGGCATGTGAGCCATGGTTTTGGAATAGAAGTCTGGAAACACAAATTCGGGTAAGCGAATTTGTGGTGAAGTGATTGCAGACCCAATGTGTACACCTGGAGGGCAGCTCGTCAGGAACTTTAATTAGGGTGACTGGAAGGTAGTAGCACAGGCTTTTCTCTCTGGATTGTGTGTCTAGGATGGCCTCAGAATGCAGGTGTGGTCTCATGGGTCCATCGGTGACTTTTCCCCTGTATGGATCCTGGCAGCTCTCCATAGTTTGGTGCCTATGTCGGGGAAGGGAAGAGTGCTCTTTTCCATCTTATGGGTGCCCCAAAACAGGGATTCCAGAAACGGGCTCTGGTTCTGGGTGTCTGGGACATTCCTCTGAGGGTTAGCATTAGGTTCTAGGGGTGAATGAGGCCTGCAATGTGGGGCCATGGTGCTACAACTGAGAGGAATCATTTGAAAGCATGCTCAGACTGAGGGTCACAATGATTGTTTGCACCCAGGGCCAACCTCAGGAGTTAGTGTGGTCTCATTGGTCTCGTAAATGGCTCCCCCTTTAGGTTTTGGACACCCATCCCAACAGCCAAATATCCTTCCATGAGGAAGGAGGAGTTCTCTATTGTGCTTCAATTTCCCCCATTGACAGGGATTCCAGCCAATGTCTGGGAACAGGTGCCTGAATACCAAGGATGGCTAAAGATGACGTATTTGAGCCATGGTAATCCCAAATGCTAGATGTGGGTCACACTCTCTGCTGACTGACACTAGGTCAGGGCTCAGGCTCTGTCAGACACAACACTAGTTGCCAGGGTATCCTTTAAATTGGGGTTCCCACACGGGCCGAGCAGATTGATCTTCAGATGGGATTTCTGGCCAGACTCACCAGGCATTTCTTTCTATAGGGAAGGCAGAATGCTGCATTGTGGCTTCAGAATTCCCTATCAAGAGGGCTTGGGGACCAGTGGAGTGAGGATCGAATTGTATACAGAAGCTACGGATCAATTCATTGCCAATTGGCAGACAGTTCCTGTGTCTTGGGGCTTATTCGAATATCCAGCACCTGAATAAGGACTGATGTCAGATATTTGCTCAAACTGGAGTTTGTGTCTATGATGACTGACAAATGGAGGGGTGGCATCAAGAGGTCGTGGAGGGGTTTGACGTTGAGTCTTATGAGCTGCTCCATACATCAAGGTTTCCTTCTACTGGACAGGTGGAGTCTGGTTTATTTGCTCCAGCGTCCCCAATGTGGAAAGTTTGGGTAGCAGAACTATACTGCATGGATAACTGGAAAGCTCAACTCCATTGACCATTGCAGCTGAGGAATATGGCAGGTTCGTTCTGGTGTCTCTGGAGCGAAGTATCAAGTCCTTGAGTTGACATGGAATCTCTTTCAGATGGGCCACAATGCTGGTATGTTACCAGGGAGACCTTAAAATGTGCTGGTGGCTAAGGTGCTGTGCAGGATTCTACTACCCTGGGCTTTCACATAGATGGAAGGGCACGGTTTCCTTCTGAAGACAGGAGATATTCTGTTGTGTGGCCCAGGGACCACATGTTGTATCATAAGTTCGCATTCCAGAACAGGCCTCTGAGGACAGATATCTGAAAACTGAATCTAGGGTTCCAATGACGTCCTAGGGCATGTTAGGTTCACTATTCTGATTTGAACATAGATTTGACTGTCTTCCTGGATGTAGGTGATCAGGGTTTTTCAGACTGCCCATTTGCGTTCAGAGAGTCTGCCAATATTGGGGTAGGCTCAAGGGCCTTGCAGTTTTCTCCTAATCTAGAAAGTTTGGGCAACTGGGACGGGCACAATTTTTTTGGGTATGGCAGGGACAGTACTGTCATGTGGATCTAGAGACACCATCTTGGAGGGCATGTATGCCATGATTTTGGTAGAGAAGTCTGCAAACACAAATTTGGATTAGGGTGAGCAGCAATGTGATTGCAGCCCCAATGCATAGACCTGGAGGGCAGCTCATCTGGAACTGTAATTAGGGTGACTGGAAGGCGGTAGCACAGGATTTTCTCTCTGGATTGTGTGTCCAGGATGGCCTCGGAATGGGGGTGTGGTCTCATGGGTCCATGGGAGACTTTTCCTCTCTATGTATCCTGGTTGCTCCCCATAGTTTGGTGGCTTTTTTGGGGAAGGGAATAGTGTTGTTTTCCATCTTAGGGGTGCCCCAAAAGAGGGATTCCAGAGATGGGCTCTGGGTCTGGGCACCTGGAAAATCCCACCAAGTTTAAGGATTTGTGGCTAGAGGCATACCAGGCCTGCAATGCGAGATCATGGTGGTGCAACTGAGTGGGATTGTTTAAATCATGCTCAGGCTAAGGGTCACAATGTCTGTTTGTGTCCAGAGCGGCCCTCAGGAGTGGGCGTGGTCTCATTGCTCCTGTAACTGGCTCCCATTTTGAGGGTTCAACACCCACCCCAAGAGCCAGGTTTATTGCCTTGGGGAAAGAGGAGTTTTCTATTGTTCTTCAGGATCCCCCATTGGCAGGGATTCCTGCCAATTCTGGGGACAGATGCCTGAATACCAAGGATCGGTAGAGATGACATATTTGGGCCATGACAATCCCAAATGCTAGATATGGGTCTCGCTCTCTGGTGGCTGAAATTTGGTAGAGGCTCAGGCTCTTTCAGACACAGCGCTAGTGGCCATGGAAACCTATAAATCAGGGTTGAATCGAGGGCCAAGCAGATTGATCCTCATGTGGGGTTTCTGAGCAGACTCACCAGGCACTTCTTCATTCGATGGGGAAGGCAGAATGCTGCGCTGTGGCTCCAGATTTCCCTATCAAGCGGGATTGGGGACCAGTCAGGTGAGGATGGAATTGTTAACACACGCTACGGTTCAATTCAGTGCCAAGCGGAAGGCAGTTCCAATGTGCAGCAGTATATCGAGACATCCAGAACCGGAAAAGTGTTCATGTCAGGTGTTTTCTCATACTGGAGTCTGTGTCTATGATGACCGACCAATGGAGAGGTGGAGTCAAGAGGCTATGGAGGACTTCACACACTGAAGCCTGTGAGTTGCTCCAAACATAAGGCTTCCTTCTACTGGGCAGGTGAAGTCTGGTTTGTATGCTCTAGGTTCCCCCATGTGGCAAGTTAGTGAAGTAGAGTTCTCCGGTATGGATGCCTGGAAAACACACCTCCATTGACCATTGCAGCTGAGGAACATGGCAGGTTCTTTCTGGTGGCTCTCGGGTGAAGTACCAAGGCTTGAATTGACATGGAATCTCTTGCAGATGGGCCACATGCTGCTTTGTTACCACGGAGATCTTAGAATGTGCTGGTTGCTAAGGTGCCATGCAGGATTCTCCTATCCTGAGGCTTTGGCACACTTCGAAGAGCACGGTATCCTTCTGGTGACAGGACATGTTCTGTCGTGTGGCTATGGGCCAAAGGATGTGTCATAAATTGGTATTCCAGAACATGCTCCAGAGGACAGATGCCTCAAAACCTAATGGGGTTCCATTGAGGACTTAGGGGCATTTCAGTTTCAATCTTCTAACTCACTATCATTGACTTGTCTGTCTCCCAGGATGTAGGTGATAAGGGTGTTTCAGACTCCGCATCTGCGTCCAGAGTGGCTGACAGTATTGGGGTAGTCTCAGGGGCCTTCCAGGATTCACCTAATCTGGAAGGTTTGGGCAACTCTGATATGCACAGTGTCCTTGGGAATGGCAGCCACAGTTCTGTGGTGTGGCTCCAGAGATCCTATGCTGGTGGGCAGGTGAGCTATTTTTTTGGGATTGAAGTCTGGAAACACAATTCAGGTTAACGACTTTGTTTCGAAGTGTTCGCAGGCCCAATTCGTAGACATGTAGGGCCGCTCATCAGGAACTTAAATTAGGGGGACTGGAACTCAGTAGCATAGGCTTTTCTCTCTGGTTTGTGTGTCCAGGATGGCCTCGGAATTCAGGTGTGGTTTCATGGGTCCATGGGAGACTTTTCCTCACTATGGATCCTGGGGGCTCCCCATAGTTTTGTGGATTTTTTGGGGAAGGGAAGAGTTCTGTTTTCCACCTTAGGGGTGCCCCAAAACAGGGATTACAGAGGCAGGCCCTGGGTCTGGGCATCTGGAAAAACCCACCAAGTTTTAGGATTTGTGCCTAGAGGCGTACCAGACCTGCAATGTGGGATCATGGCAGTGAAACTGAGAGGGGTTGTTTGAAAGTGTACTCAGACTGAGGGTCACAATGCCTGATTGTGTCCAGGGCAGCCCTCAGGAGTGGCTGTCATCTCATTGTTCCTGTAACTGGCTCCCCGTTTGAGGATTCGATACCCATCCCAACAGCCAGGTTTATTGCCTTAGGGAAAGAGGAGTTCTCAACTGTGCTTCAGGTTCCCCCATTGGCAGGGATTCCTGACAAGGTCTGGGGACAGGTGCCTGAATACCAAGGATCAGTAGAGACCACGTATTTGGTCCATGATCATCCCAAATTCTAGATATGGGTCTCGCTCTCTGGTGGCTGAAACTCGGTAGAGGCTCCGGCTGTTTCAGACACAGCGCTAGTGGCCATGGCAGCCTATAAATCGGGATTGACTTGAGGGCAGTGCAGATTCATCCTCATATGATGAGGCAGACTCACCAGGCAGACTCACCAGGCACTTCTTCATTCAAAGGGGAAGGCAGAATGCTGCGTTGTGGCTCCAGATTTCCCTATCAAGAGGGCTTGGGGACCAGTCTGGTGAGGATGGAATTGTTAACACAAGCTATGGGTCAATTCAGTGCCAAGAGGAAGGCAGTTCCAATGTGCGGCAGTTTATTCGAGACATCCAGCACCGGAAAAAGGTTCATGTCAGGTGTTTGCTCACACTGGAGTTTGTGTCCATGATGAATGACCAATGGAGGGGTGGCGTCAAGAGTCCATGGAGGACTTCACACGCTGAAGTTTATGAGTGGCTCCAAACATAAGGCTTCCTTCTCCTGGGCAGGTAAAGTCTGGTTTGTTTTCTCTAGGTTCCCCCTTGTGGAAAGTTAGTGAAGCAGAGCTCTCTGGCATGGATGCCTGGAAAGCACACCTCCATTGACCATTGCAGCTGAGGAACATGGCAGGTTCTTTCTGGTGGTTCTGAGGCGAAGAACCAAGGCATTGAGTTGGCATGGAATCTCTTGCAGATGGGACACAATGCTGGTTTGTTAACAAGGAGGTCTTAGAATGTGCTGGTTGCTAAGTAGCCATGCAGGATTCTCCTACCCTGAGGGTTTGTTTCAGGTCGAAGTGCACGGTATCCTTCTGGGGACATGATATGTTCTGTTGTGTGACTCAGGGACCACAAGATGTGTCATTAATTGGTATTCCAGAACAGGCCCCTGAGGACAGATCCTGAAAACCTAATGGGGTTCCATTGAACGCCTAGGGGCATTTCAGGTTCAGTCTTCTAACTCATGGTCATTGACTTGGCTATCTACCTGGATGTAGGTAACCAGGGTGTTTCAGACTGTACATTTGCATCCAGAGAGGCTGTCAATATTGATGTGGGCTCAGGGGCCTTCCAGGTTTCTCCTAATCTGGAAGGTTTGGGCAACTCTGATATGCAATGTCCTTGGAAATGGCAGCCAGTGTTCTGTGGTGTGACTCCAGAGATCCCAATCTGGTGGGCACGTGAGCACGGTTTTGGGAGAGAAGTCTGGAAACACAATTTGGGTTAGAGAATTTGTTTCGATGTGTTCGCAGGCCCAATGCGTAGACCTCGTCAGGAACTTTAATTAGGGTGAGTGGAAAGCAGTACCACAGGCTTTTCTCTCTGGATTGTGTGTCCAGGATGGCCTCAGAATGCATGTTTGGTCTCATGGGTCCATGGGAGACTTTTCCTCTCTATGGATCCTGGTGGCTCTCCATAGTTTGGTGGCTTTTTCGGGGAAGGGAAGAGTGTAGTTTTCCATCTTAGGGGTGCCCCAAACAGGGATTCCAGAGATGGGCTCTGGGTCTGGGCACCTGGAAAATACCACCAAGTTTTAGGATTTGTGCCTAGAGACCTACCAGGCCTACAATGCGGGATCATGGTGGTGCAACTGAGAGGGATTGTTTGAAAGCATGCACAGGCTGAGGATCACAATGACTGTTTATGCCCAGGGTGGCCCTCAGGAGAGGGCGAGGTCTCACTGGTCTTGTAACTGGCTCCCCTTTAAGGGTTGGACACCCATCCCAATAGCCAGGTTTATTGCCATGGGGAAAGAGGAGATCTCTATTGTGCTTCAGGTTCCTGCATTGGCAGGGATTCCAGCCAAGGTCTGGGGACAGGTGCCTGAATACCAACGATGGCTAGAGATGACGTACTTGGGGCATGACCATCCTAAATGTTAGATATGGGGCCCACTCTCTGGTGGCTGAAACTCGGTCGGGGTTCAGTCTCTGTCAGACACAGCAGTAGTGGCCATGGCAGCTCATAAATCAGGGTTTACTTGAGGACCAAGGAGTTTGATCCTCATGAGGGGTTTCTGGGCACCTTCTCTAGGCACATCTTCATTCGATGTGGAAGGCAGAATGCTGCATTGTGGCTCCAGATTTCCCTATCAAGAAGGCTTGGGGACCAGTTGGGTGAGGATGGAATTGTAAACACAAGCTACGGTTCAATTCAGTGCCAAGCGGAAGGAAGTTGCAATGTGCAGCGGTTTATTTGAGACATCCAGCACCGGAATAAGGGTGCATGTCAGATGTTTGCTCACTCTGGAGTTTGTGTCTATGATGACTGACCAATGGAGGGGTGGCGTCAAGAGGCCATGGAGGAGTTCACACGCTGAGGCCTGTGAGTTGCTCCAACCATAAGGTTTCCTGCTACGGGGCAGGTGAAGTCCGCTTTGTTTGCTCTAGGTTCCCCCAAGTGGCAAGTTAGTGAAGCAGAGCTCTCCGGCATGGATGCCTGGAAAGCACATCTCGTTTGACCATCGCAGCTAAGGAATAGGACAGGTTCATTCTGGCGGCTCTGGGAAGAAGTACCAAGGCCTTGAGTTGACATGAAATCTCTTGCAGATGGGCCACAATGCTGGTTTGTTAACAAGGAGATCTCAAAATGTGTTGGTTGCTAAGGTGCCATGCAGGATCCACCTACCCTGAGTGTTTGGCACAGGTCGAGGAGCACAGTATCCTGCTGTGGGCAGGAGATATTCTGTCGTGTGGCTCAGGGACCGCATGATGTGTCATAAATTCATATTACAGAACAGGCCCCTGAGGACAGATGCCTGAAAATATAATGTGGTTCCATTGAGGGTCTAGGGGCATTTAGGTTCAATCTTCTAACTCACGATCATTGACTTGGCTGTCTCCCTCGATGCAGGTAATCACGGTGTTTTAGACTATGAATTTGCATCCAGAGTGGCCGGCAATATTAAGGTGGGCTCACAGGCCTTCCAGGTTTCTCATAATCTGGAAGGTTTGGGCAACTCTGATACGCACAGTTTCCTTGGGGATGGCAGCCGGAGTTCTGTGGTGTGACTCCAGAGATCCCATTCTGGTGGCATGTGAGCCATTGTTTTTGGAGCGAAGTCTGGAAACACAAATTCAGGTTAGCAACTTTGTGGCAATTTGATCGCATGCCCAATGCGTAGATATGGAGGACAGTTCGTCAAGAACTTTAATTAGAGTGACTGGAAGGCAGTAGCACAGGCTTTTCTCTTTGGATTGTGTGTCCAGGATGGCCTCGGAATGCAGGTGTGGTCTCATGGGTCCATGGGAGACTTTTCCTCTCTATGGATCCTGGCTGCTCTCCATAGTTTGGTGGCTTTTTTGGGGAAGGGAAGAGTGCTATTTTCCATCTTAGGGGTGCCTCAAAACAGGTATTTTAGAAATGGGATATGAGTTGGCACCTGGAAAATCCCACCAAGTTTTAGGATTTGTGCCTAGAGCCGTAGCAGGTCTGCAATGTGGGATCATGGTGGCGCAAGTGAGAGGGATTGTTTGAAAGCATGCTCAGGCTGAGGGTCACAATGCCTGTTTGTGCCCATTTCATCCCTCAGGATTGGGAGTCGTCCCATTGGTATTGTAACTGGCTCCCTCTTTGAGTGTTGGACACGCATCCCAACAGCCAGGTTTATTGCAATGGGGAAAGAGGCGTTCTTTATTGTGCTTCAGGTTCCCCCATTGGCAGGGATTCCAGTCAAGGTCCGCAGACAGATGTCTGAATACCAAGGATGTGTAGAGATGATGTACTGGGGCATGCCCATCCCAAATGCTAGATATGGGGCCGGCTCTTTGGTTGCTGAAACTCGGTTGGGGCTCTGTCTCTTTCAGACACAGCACTAGTGGCCATGACAGATTTTAAATATGGGTTGACTCGAGGGCCGAGCAGATTGATCCTCATGCAGGGTTTCTGGGCACACTCACCAGGCACTACTTCATTCGATGAGGAAAGCAGAATGCTGTGTTGTGGCTCCAGATTTCCTTATCAAGAAGGCTTGTGGACCAGTCTGCTGAGGATAGAATTGTAAACTCAAGCTACGGTTCAATTCAGTGCCAAGCAGAAGGAAATTGCAATGTGCAGCGGTTTATTTGAGACATCCAGCACCGGAATAAGGGTGAATGTCAGATGTTTGCTCACTCTGGAGTTTGTGTCTATGATGACCGACCAATGGAGGGGTGGCATCAAGAGGCCATGGAGGAGTCCTCACGCTGAAGCCTGTGAGCTGCTCCAAACATTAAAGTTTCTTTCTACTGGACAGGTGGAGTCCTCTTTGTTTGCTCTTGGTTTCCCCATGTGGAAAGTTTGTGAAGCAGAGCTCTCCGGCATGGATGCTTGGAAAGCACACCTCCATTGACCATTGCAGCTGAGGAACATGGCAGGTTCATTCTGGTGGCTTGGGGGAGAAGTACCAAAGCATTTAGCTGACTCGGAATCTCTTGCAGATGGTCCACAATACTGATTTGTTATCAAGGTGATCTTAGAATATGCTGGTTGCTACGTGCCATTCAGGATTCTCCTACCCTGAGCGTTTGGAACAGGTCGAAGAGCACGGTATCATTCTGGGGACAGGAGATGTACTGTTGTGTGACTCAGGGACCACATGATGTCTCAAAAATTGGTATTCCAGAATAGGCCCCTGAGGACAGATGCCTGAAAACCTAATGGGGTTCCATTGAGGGCCTAGGGGCTTTTCAGGTTCAATCTTCTAACTCACGATCTTTGACTTGGCTGTCTCCCTGGATGTAGGCCATCAGGGTGTTTCAGACTGCAAATTTGCATCCAGAGTGGCCAGCAATATTGGGTTGGACTCAGGGACATTCCAGGTTTCTCCTAATCTCGAAGTTCTGGGCAAACCTGATATGCACAGTGTCCTTGGGGATGGCAGCCAGAGTTTTGTGGTGTGGCTCTAGAGATCCCATTCTGGTGGGCATGTGAGCCATGGTTTTAGGAGAAAAGTTTGGAAACACATATTCGGGGTGGTGCCTTTGTGGCGATGTGATCACAGGCCCAATGTGTAAACCTGGAGGGCAGCTCGTCATGATCTTTATTTAGGGTGACAGGAAGGCAGTAACACATGCTTTTCTCTTTGGATTGTGTGTCCAGGATGGCCTCGGAATGCAGGTGTGGTCTCATGGGTCCATGGGAGTCTATGGATCCTGGCGGCTCTCCATAGTTTGGTTGCTTGTTCGGGGAAAGGAAGAGTGCTGCTTTCTATCTTGGGGTACTCCAAAACAGGAATTCCAGAGATGGGATCTGGTTCTGGGCCTCTGGGACATCCCACCAAGGGATAGGATTTGGGCCTAGGTGGGTATGAGACCTGCAATATCAGATCATGATTGTGCAACTGAGTAATTGTTTGAAAGCATGCTCAGGCTGAGGGTCACAATGCCTGTTTGCGCCCATGGCGGCCCTCAGGAGTAGGTGTGGTCTCATTGATGATGTAACTGCCTCCCCCTTTGAGGGTTGGACAGCCAACGTAATAGCCAAGTTTCATGACATGCGGACGGAGGAGTTCTATATTTTGCTTCAGGTTCCCAAATTGACAGGGATTCTAGGAAAGGTCTGGAGATAGGTGCCTGAATACCAAGGATGGTTAGAGATGACGTACTTGGGTCATGACCATCCCAAATGCTAGATATGGGGCCCGTTCTCTGGTGGCTGAAACTCGGTCGGGGCTCAGGCTCTGTCAGACACAGCACTAGTGGCCATGGCAGCCTTTAAATTGGGGTTGATTTGAGGGCCGAGCTGATTGATCCTCATGTCTGGTTTCTGGGCAGACTCACCAGGCACTTCTTAATTCGATGGGGAGGGCAGAATGCTGCGTTGTGGCTCCAGATTTCCCTATCAAGAGGGCTTGTGGACCAGTCAGGTGAGGACTGAATTGTACACCCAAGCTACTGTTCAATATAGTGCCATGCGGAAGGCAGTTCCAATGTGCAGCCGTGTATTCGAGACATCCAGCACTAGAATAAGGGTGGATGTCAGATGTTTGCTCACACTAGAGTTTGTGTCTATAATAACTGACAAATGGAGGAGTGGAGTGAAGAGGCCAAGGAGACTTTCACACCCTGGGGCTTGTGAGATGTTCCAAACAGCAAGGTATCCTTCTACCGGACAGGGGGATTCTGGTTTTTTTACACCAGGTTCCCCCATGTGAAAAGTTTGGGTAGCATAGTACTCCCACGTGGATGTCTGGAAAGCACATCTCCATTGACCAATGCAGCTGAGGAACATGGCATGTTCGTTCTGTTTGCTCTAGGGCGAAGTACCAAGGCCTGGAGTATCATGGAGTCTCATGAAGATGGGTCACAATGCAGGTTTATTACCAAAGAGATCTTACTATGTGCTGGTGGCTATGGGGCCATGTAGGATTCATCTATCCTGAGGGTTTGACACTGGTCGAAGAACACGGTTTATTTCTGGGGATTGGAGATGTTCTGTTGTGAGGCTCACGGGCCAAATGTTGTATCATAAGTTGGTATTCCAGAACAGGCCTCTGAGGACAGATGCCTGCAAAGTTAATCCAACATTCCAATGAAGTCCTAGGGGAATGTCAGGTTCAATCATCTGACTCAGGACCAATGACTTCGGTGTCTGCCTAGATGTAGGCAATCAGCTTGTTTCCGACTTTGCATTTGTGTACAGAGTGTCCTCCAATATTGGGGTAGACTCTGGCGCCTTGCAGATTCCTCCTAATCTGGAAGGTTTGGGCAACATTGATGGGCACAGTTTCCTTGGGGAGGGCGGGAACAGTCCTGTGGTATGGCTCAAGAGATCCCATCTTGGAGGGCATGTGAGCCATGGTTTTGGGAGAGAAGTCTTCAAACACAAACTCGGGTTAGGTTTAATGGCGAGGTGATCGTTGGAGCAATGCATATACGTGGAGGGCAGATCGTCAGGAACTGTAAATAGGGTGCCTTGAAGGTGGTAGCACTGGCTTTTGTATCTGGATTGTGTGTCCATGATGGCTTCGGAATGCAGGTGTGGTCTAATGGGTCCATGGGAGACTTTTCCTCTCTAAGGATCCTGGCAGCTTCCAATAGTATGGTGGCTTTCTCGTTGAAGGGAAGAGTGCTGCTTTCCACCTTAGAGCTTCCCCAGACAGGGATTCCAGAGACAGGCTGTTGGTCTGGGTACCTGGAAAATCCCACCGGGGTTAGGATTTGGGCCTAGGGGAGTACCAGGCCTGCAATGTGTGACCTGGAGGTGCAACTGAGAGTGTTTGTTTGAAAGCATACTAGTCTGAGTGTCACATTGCCTGATGTGCCTGGGGCGGCCCTTATGAGTGGGCGTTACCTCCTTGGCCATGCAACTAGCTCCCACTCTAAGATAGGACACCCATCCCAACTACCAGGATTCCTGCCATGGAGAAGGAGGAGTTCTCTATTGTGCTTCAGGTTCCCTCATTGTTAGGGATTCCAGCAAATGTCTGGGAACAGATGCCTGAATACCAAGGATGGGTAGAGATGAGGGATTTGAGACATTGCTGGTCTCACATGCTGGATATGGGCCCGGCTCTCTGAGTGGATGGCATGAGTTGAGGACGCAGGCTCTGTCAGACACAGAACTAGTGGCCAAGGCTGACTATAAATCGGGGATCCCTCGAGGGCTGAGCAGAATGATCCTCATGTGGAGTATCTGGGCAGAATCACAAGGCCCTTCTTCTTTCTAAGGGGAAGGCAAAAAGCTCTGTTGTGGCTCCGGAATTCCCTATCAAGAGGGCTTGGGGACCAGTTGGGTGAAAATGGAATTGTAAACCCAAGCTACGGTTCAATTCAGTGCCAAGCAAAAGGCAGTTCCAGTGTGCAGTGGCTGATTCCAGATATCCAACACCGGAGTAAAGGTGCATGTCAGATGTTTGCTCATGCTGGAGTTTTGTCTATGATGACCGAAAAATGGAGTGGTGTCCTCAAGAGGCCATGGAGGATTTCACACGCTGGGGCGTGTGAGATGCTCCAAAGAGCAAGGTTTCATTCTACCAGACAGTGGGAGTCTGATTTATTTGCTCCAGGGTCCCCCATGTAGAAAGTTTGGGTAGCAGAGCACTCCTGCATGGATGCCTGAGAAGCACACCTCCATTGACAGTTGCAGCTGAGGAACATGGGCGGTTTGTTCTGGTGGCTCTGGGGCGAAGTACCAAGGCCTGGAGCTGACATGGAGTCTCATGAAGATGGGTCTCAAAGCAGGTTTGTTACCAGGGAGATCTTACAATTTGCTTGTGGCTAAGGGACCATGTAGGATTCATCTATCCTGAGGGTTTGACACTGGTCGAAGAACACGGTTTCCTTCTGGCACCAGAGATGTTCTGTTGTGGGGCTCAAGGACCACATGTTGTATCATAAGTTGGTATTCCAGAACAGGCCTCTGAGGACAGATGTCTGAAAATTTAATCTAGGGTTCCAATGAAATCCTAGGGGAATGTCAGTTTCAATCCTCTGACTCAGGACCATTGACTTTGATGTCTGCCTAGATGTCGGCGATCAGGGTGATCAAGACTGTGCATTTGTGTACAGAGTGGCAACCAGTATTGCGGTGGGCTCGGGGGCCTTGCAGGTTTCTCCTAATCTGGAAGATTTGGGCAACTGTGACAGTCACAGTTTCCTTGAGGATGGCAGGCACAATCCTGTGGTGTGGCTCCAGAGACCCCATCCTGGAGGGCATGTGAGCCATGGTTTTGGGAGGGAAGTCTACAAACACAAACACGGGTTAGGTTTAGTGGCGAGATGATCGTAGGCCCAATGCATCGACCTGGAGGGCAGCTCATCGGGAACTGTAAATCACATGCCTCGAATGTGGTATCACAGGCTTTTGTATCTGGACTGTATCCACAATGGACTAGGAATGCAGGTGTGGTCTCAGTGGTCCATGGGTGATTTTTCCTCTCAAGTATCCTTTCGTCTCCCTGTATTTTGGTGGCTTTCTCAGAGAGGGAAGAGTACTATTTTCCATATTAAGGGTGTCCCATAACAGGGACATGCTCTGGCTCTAGGCACCTGGAAATACCCACCACGGGTTATGATTTGGGCCTACGGGCTTACCAGGCTTCCAACGCAAGTCCTGGAGGTACAACTGAGAGCGTTTGTTTGAAAGCATGCTCAGGCTGGGGGTCTCTATGCCAACTTTTGGCCAGGGCCGCCCTCAGGAGTGGGCATGTTCTCAATGGCCATGCAGTAGGCTACCACTCTGAGTGCTGGACACCCTTCCCAAATTCCAGGAATCCCGCCATGGGGAGGGAGGATTTCTCTATTGTGATTCAGGTTCCCCCATTGGTAGGGATTCCAGTAAAGGTTTGGGGACAGATGCCTGAATACCAAGGATGGGTAGAGATGACAGCCCTGGTCCTTGGCCTGTCTCACATGCTGGATATGGGCCCCGCCCTCTGGGTGGCTGACACGAGGTCGGGGCTCAGGCCCTGTCAGACACAGCATTAGGGGCCAGTGCTGTCTATAATTCGGGGTTCCCTCAAGGGCCGTGTAGATTGATCCTCATGTGGAGTTTCTGGGCAGACTCACCAGTACCTTCTTTCTATGGGGAAGGCAGAATGCTGTGTTGCGTCTCCAGAATTCCCTATCATGAGGGCTTGCAGACCAGTAGGGTGAGGATGGAATTGTAAATCCAAGGTATGGATAAATTCAGTGACAAGCGAATAGCATTTCCAGTGTGCAGCGGCTGATTTGAATATCCAGCACCAGAGTAAGGGCAGACGTCAGATGTTTGCTCATGCTGGAGTTTCTGTCTATGATGACCGAAAAATTGAGGGGAGGTGACAAGACGCCATGGAGTATTTCCCACCCTTGGGCTTGTGAGGTGCTCCGAACTGCAAAGTTTTCTTCTACCGGACAGGGGCCTTCTGGTTTGATTGCTCGAGAGTCCCCCATTTGGAAAGTTTGGGTAGCAGAGCACTCCCACATGGATGCCTGGAAAGCACACCTCCATTGAACATTGCAGCTGAGGGATATGGCAGGTTCAGTCTGGAGGCTCTGGGGCGAAGAACCAATGCCTTGAATCTCATGAAGATGGGTCACAATGCTGGCTTGTTACCAGTGAGATGTTAGAATCTGCTGGTGGCTACAGGCCGAGTAGGATTCATCTACCCTGAGCGTTTGACACAGGTCCAAGTGTATGGCTTCCATCTGGGGATAGGAGAGGTTCTGTTGTGGGGCTCAGGGACCATATGTTTTATTATAAGTTGGTGCTCCAGGACAGTTCTCTGAGGACAGATGCCTGAAAACCTAATCTAGGGCTCCAATGAGGTCCTAGGGGCATGCCAGTTTCAATCTTCTGACTCAGGACCATTGACTTGGGTGTCTGCCTGGATTCAGGTGATCAGGGTGTTTCAGACTTCGCATTTGTGTCTAGAGTGGCCGCCAAATTTGGGGTGGGCTTAGGGGCCTTGCAGGCTTCTCCTTATACTCATTTTCCTTGGGGATGGCAGGCACAGTCCTGTGGTATGGCTCCAGAGACCCCAGCCTGGAGGACATATGAGCCATGCTTTTGGGAGAGAAGTCTGCAAACACAAACTCGGGTTAAGGTCATCGGTGAGGTGATCGCAGGACCAATGCATAGATATGGAGGGCAGCTCGTCAGGATCTGTAAATCAGGTGCCTTGAAGGTGGTAGCACAGGCTTTTGTATCTGGCTTGTGCGTCCAGGATGGCCTCAGAATGCCAGTGTGGTCTCATGGGTCCATGGGAGATTTTTTCTCTCTAAGGATCCTGGTGGCTCCCAATAGTTGGTGGCTTTCTCGGGGAAGGGAAGAGTGCTGTTTTCCATGATAGGGTTGCCCCAACATAGGAATTCCAGAGATGGGCTCTGGGTCTGGTGCCTTGGAAAATCCCACCAAGTGATATGATTTGGGCCTAGTGGTTTACCAGGCCTGCATGCGGGATCTTGGAGGTGGAACTGAGAGGGCTTGTTTGAAATCATGCTCAGGCTGAGGGTCACAATGCCTGCTGTGCACAGGGTGGCCCTCATGAGTGCACGTGGTCTCCTTGGCCATGCAACTGGTTCCCACTTTGAGGGTTGGACACCCATCCCAACAGCCAGGATTCCTGCCATGGGGAAAGAGGAGTTCTCTATTGTGCTTCAGTTTCCCCCATTAGCAGGGATTCCAGCAAAGGTCTGGGGACAGATGCGTGAATACCAAGGATGGGTAGAGGTGACAGACATGGGCCATGGCCAGTCTCAAATCGTGGATATGCGTCCCGATCTCCGGGTGGCTGACACTAGGTCTTGGCTCAGGATCTGTCAGACACAGCACTAGTGCCCAGGACAGCCTATAAATTGAGGTTTCCTCGAGGGTCGAGCAGATTGATCCTCATGTAGCATTTCTGGGCAGACTCACCAGGCCCTTCTTGTTTCTATGGGGAAGGCAGAATGCTGTGTTGTGGCTCCAGAATTCCCTATCAAGAGGCTGATGATGGAATTGTAAACCCAAGCTATGGCTACATTCTGTATCAAGCGAAAGGCACTTCCAGTGTGCAGCGGTTGACTCAAACACTCAGCACCTGAGTAAGGGTGGATGTCAGATATTTGCACATGCTGGAGTTTGTGTCTATGATGACCCACAAATGGAGGGGCGGCATCAAGATGCCATGGAGGATTTCCTAGGCTGGAGCTTGTGAGATGCTCCAAACAGCAAGGTTTCCTTCTACCGGACAGGGGCAGTCTGGTTTGTTTGCTCCAGGGTCTCACATGTGGAAAGAATGGGTAGCATAGTTCTCCCTCATGGATGCCTGGAAAGCACACCTGCATTGACCATTGCTCCTGAGGAATGACTATTGTTCCTGAGGAAGGTTCTTTCTGGTGGCTCTGAGGCGAAGTACAGAGGACTGGATTGGACATGGAATCTCATGAAGATAGGTCACAATGCTGGTTTGTTACCAGGGAGATCTAAGAATGTGCTGGTGGATAAGGGGACGTGCAGGATTCATCTACCCTGAGGATTTGACACAGGTCCAAGAGCACGGATTCCGTCTGGGGACCGGAGATGTTCTGTTGTGGGGCTCAGGACCATATGTTATATCACAAGTTGGTATTACAGAACATGTCTCTGATATCAGACTGATGCCTGAAAACCTAATCTAGGGTTCCAATGAATTCCTAGGGGCATGTGAGGTTCAATCTTCTTACTCAGGACCATTGACTCTTGTGTCTGCCTGGATGGAGGTGATCAGGGTATTTCAGACTGCACATTTGCATCCAGAGCGGCATCCAATATTGTGGTGGGCTCATGATCCTTGCAGTTTTCTCCTTATCTGGAGGGTTTTTGCAACTGTGACGGGCACAGTTTCCTTGGGATGGCAGGCACAGTCCTTTGGTGTGGCTCCAGAGACCCCATCCTGGAGGGCATGTGAACCATGGTTTTGGGAGAGAAGTCTGCAAACACAAACTCGGGGTAGGGTAAGCATTGTGGTCTTTGCAGGCCCAATGCATAGACCTGGAAGGCAGCAAGTCAGGAACTGTAAATCAGGTGACTCAAAGGCGGTAGCACAGGCTATTGTATCTGGATTGAATTTCCAGGATGGCCTTAGAATGCAGGTGTGGTCTCATGGGTCCATGGGAGATTTTTCCTGTCAACGATCCTGGCGGTTCCCAATAGTTTGGTGGATTTCTCGGGGAAGGGATGAGTGCTGTTTTCCAGCTTAGTCATGCCCCAAAACAGGAATTCCAGAGATGGGCTCTGGGTCTAAGCACTTGGAAAATCCCACCAAGGGTTAGGATTTGGGCCTAGAGCCATACCAGGCCTGCAAAGCGGTATGAGAGCGTTTGTTTGAAAGCATGCTCATGCTGAGGGTCACAATGCCTGCTTGTGCACAGAAGGCCATCAGGAGTGGGCATTGTCTATTTGGCCATGCAGCCGGTTCCCATTCTGAATGTTGGACACCCATCTAAAGCCAGGATTCCTGCCATGGGGAAGGAGGAGTTCTCTATTGTGCTTCAGGTTCCTCCATTGGTCGGGATTCCAGCTAAGTTTCAGGGGACAGATGCCTTAATACAAAGGGTGGGTAGTGATGATGGCCCTGGGCAATGGCCGGTCTCGCATGCTGGATATGGGCCCCACCCTCTGGGTGGCTGACACGAGGTCGGGGCTCAGGCTCTGTCAGACACAGCTCTAGTGGTCAAGGCAAACTATTAATAGGGGTTCCCTCCTGGGATGAGTATATTGATCCTCGCGCACAGTTTCTGGGCAGACTCACTAGGTCCTTTTTTCTATGCTGAAGGCAGAATGTTGCACTGTGGCTCCAGAATTCTTTATAAGAAATATGGTGGACCAATAGGGTGTGGATGAAATTGTAATCTGAAGCTGGGTTTAAATTCAGTACCAAGCGAAAGGCAGTTCCAGTGTGCAGCAGCTGATTCCAAAAGCCGCACCTGAGTATGGGCGGTTGTCAGATGTTTGCTCAGGCTGGAGTTTGTGTCTATGATGACCAAATAATTGAGGGGAGCATGGAGGATTTCCCACGCTGGGGCTCGTGAGATGCTCCAAACATCAATGTTTCTTTCTACTGGAGGGGGGAGTGTGGTGTGTTTGCTCCAGTTTCTCATGTGGAAAATTTGTGTAGTAGAGCACTGCCATATGGAGGCCTGGGAAGCACATCCCCATTGACCATTGCAGCTGAGGAACATGGCATGTTCGTTCTGGTGGCTCTGAGGTAAAGTACCAGAGCCTTGAGTTGACATGGAGCCTCATGAAGATGGGTCACCATGCAGGTTTGTTACCAGGGAGATCTTAGAATGTTCTGGTGACTAAGGGCCTGTGTGAATTCATATACCCTGAGGGCTGGACACAGGTCCAAAAGCACGGCTTCTGTCTGGGGAAAGGAGATTTTTTTGTTGTGGGGTTCAGGGACAATATGTTGTATCATGAGTTGATATTCAAGTACAAGCCTCTGAGGACAGATGCCTGAAAAGCTAATCTAGGCTTCCAATGAGGTCCTATGGCCATGTCAGTTTCAATTATCTGACTCAGGACCATTGACTTGGGTGTCTGCCAAGATGGAGGTAATGAGGTGTTTCAGACTGTGCATTTGCATCCAGAGTGGCCTCCAATATTGGGTTGGGCTCAGGAGCCTTGCAGGTTTCTCCTAATCAGTAGGTTTTGGACAACTGTGATGGGCCCAGTTTCCTTGGGGATGGCAGGCACAATCTTGTGGTGTGACTCTAGGGGCCCCATCCTGGAGGGCATGTGAGCTATGGTTTTGGGAGAGAAGTCTGCAAACACAAACTCGGGATAGAGTTAGTGGTGAGGTGTTAGCAGTCCCAATGCAGAGAACTGGAGGGCAGCACATCAGGAACTGTAAATTAGGTGACTTGAAGGTAGTAGCACAGTCTCTTGTATCTGGATTGTGTATCCACGATGGCCTCGGAATGCAGGTGTGGATTCATGGGACCATGAGAGATTTTTCTTCTCAAGTTTCCTGGGGCCTCCCAGTAGTTTGTTGGCTTTCTCAGGGAAGTGAGGAGTGCTTTTTTACATCTTAGTGGTGCCTCAAAACAGGGATTCCAGTGACGGGCTCTGGGTATGGGCAAATGGAAAATCCCACCAAGTTAGGATTTGGTCCTAGGGGCGAACCAGGCCTTCACTGGGGAATCCTGGGGTGCAACTGAGAGCATTTGTTTGAAGGCATGCTGAAGCTGAGGGTCAAAATGGCTGCTTGCGCCCAGCACAGCCCTCATGAGTGGGTGTTGTCTCCTTGGCCATGCAGCTGGCTCCCACGTTGAGGTTTGCACACCCATATCAAGAGCCAGGATTCCTGCCATTGGGAAGGAGGAGTTCTCTATTGTGATTCAGATTCCCCCATTGGCAGGGATTCCAGCAAAGGTCTGGGGACTGATACCTGAATACCAAGGATGGATAGAGGTGACGGACTTGGGCCCTGGCCGATCTCACATGCTGGATATGGACTCAGATCTATGGGTGGCTGAAACTAGGTCTTGATTCGGGCTCTTTCTGACAAAGAACTAGTGCCCAGGACAGCTTATAAATCAAGATTCCCTCGAGCGCCAAGAAGATTGATCCTCATGTGGAGTTTCTGGACAGATTCACCAGGCCCTATTTCTTTCTATTGGGAATGCAGAATATTGCTATGTGGCTCCTGAATTCCCTCTCAAGAGGGCTTTTGGACCAGGAGGCTGAGGATGCAATTCTAAACCCAAGCTATGGTTAAATTTGGTGTCAAGTGAAACACAGTTCCAGTGTGCAGCGGTGAAAATGAAAATCCAGAACTTGAATAAGGGCAGATGTCAGATGTTTGCTCATGCTGGAGTTTGTGTCTATGATGCACAACAAATGGAGGGGCTGTGTCAAGAGGCCATGGAGGATTTCTCACCTTGGTGCTTCTGAGATGCTCCAAACAGAAGGTTCCTTTCTACCACTCACTGGCAGTCTGGTTTGCTCACTCCAGGGTCCCACATGTGGAAAGACTGGGTAGCAGATCACTGCCACATTGATGCCTGGATAGCACACTTCCACTGACCATTGCAGCTTAAGAACATGGAAGGTTCATTCTGGTGGCTCTGGGGTGAATTACCAAAGACTTGATGTGACATGGAATCTCATGAAGATGTGTCACAACGCTGATTTGTTACCAGGGAGATCTTAGAATGTGATGGTGGCTAAGGGGTTGTGCAGAATTCATATAGCCTGAGGGCTGACACGAGTCAAAGAGCACGGATTCCGACTGGGGACAGGAGATATTATATTGTGGGGATCAGAGACCATATGTTGTATCATATTGGTATTCCAGGATAGGCCTCTGAGGCGAAATGCCTGAGAAGCTAATCTAGGATTCCAATGAATTCCTACAGACACGTCAGTTTTAATCATATGACTCAGGATAATTGGGTGGGTAGTGCCTGGATGGGTAGGTTTGCCTGGATGGAGATGATCATGGTGTTTCAGACTGCGCATTTGCATCCAGAGCTGCCTCCAATATTGGACTGGGATCAGGGGACTTGCAGGTTTCTCCTAATCTGTAGGGTTTGGGCAACTGTGACAGACACACTTACCTTGGGGATGGCAGGAACTTTCCTGTGGTGTGCTCCAGAGACTCCATCACGGAAGGCATGTGAACCATGGTTTTGGGAGAGAAGTCTTCAAACACAAACTTGGGTTAGGGTTAATGGTGAGGTGACCACAGGCCCAATGCGCAGGTCTGTAGGGCAGCTCATTTGGAACTGTAAATCGGCGACTTGAAGGCATAGCACAGGGTTTTGTATCTGGATTGTGTGACAAGGATGGCCTCAGAATGCAGGTGTGGTCTCATGGGTCCACGAGAGATTTTTCCTCTCTAAGCATCCTGGCGGCTCCCAAGAGTTTGGAACCTTTCTCAGGGAAGGGAAGAGTGCTGTTTCCCATCATAGGGGTGCTCCAAAACAGAGATTCCAGAGACGGGCTCTGGATATGGTGTCATGCAAAATCCCACCAAGTGTTAGGTATGATCCGAAGGGCATACCAGGCCTGCAATGCGGGATCCTGGAGATACAACTGAGAGTGTTTGTTTGAAACATGCTAAAGTTGAGGGACACAATGCCTGCTTTTGCCCAGGGTGACCCTCCGGACTGGGCGTTCTCTCATTGGCCATGCACCTGGTTCCCATTCTGAGGGTTGGGCAACCATCACAACAGTCAGGCTTCCTGCCATGAGGAAGAAGGAGTTCTCTATTGTGCTTCAGGTTCCGCCATTGGTAGGGATTCCAGCAAAGGTCTGGGGAAGTTGCCTGAATACCAAGGATGTGTAGAGATGTAGGACATGGGCCATGGCCGGTCTCACATGAGGGATTAGGGTCCCACACTCTGGTTGGCTGACAGGAAGTCGGGGCTCAGGCTCCATCAGACACAGCGCTAGTGGCCAGGGCAAGGTATAAATCGGGGTTCCCTCGAGGCCTGAGTAGATTGATCTTCATGGGGAGTTTCTGGGCAGCCTCACCAGGCTCTTCTTCTTTCTATGGGGAAGGCAGATTGTTGCGTTTTGGCTCCAGAATTCCCTATTAAGAGGCTTGCAAACCAGTAGGGTGAGGATGGAATTGTAAACCCAAACTATGCATGAATACAGTGTCAAGTGAAAGGCATTTCCAGTGTGCAGCGACTGATTCAAATATCCAGCACCTGAGTAAGGGCAGACGTCAGATGTTTGCTAATGATGGAATTTGTGTCTATGATGACCGACAAATAAAGGGGTGGCATCAAGAGAATATGAAGGACTTCCCACGCTGGGGCTTGTGAGATGCTCCAAACAGCAAGGTTTCCTTCTACCTGACAGGGGCAGGCTGGTTTGTTTGCTCTAGGGTGCCCCATGTGGAATTTTTGGGTAACAAAAAACTACCTCATGGATGCCTGGAAAGCACACATCCATTGACCATTGAATCTGAGGAATATGGCAGGTTCGTTTCGTGGCTCTTGGGCAAAGTACCAACACTTTGAGTTGACATGGAGTCAAATAAATATGGGTCACAATGCTGGTTTGTTACCAGGGAGATCATAGAATGTGCTGGGGCTAATGGGCCGTGCAGGATTCATCTAACCTGAAAGTTGGACATAAATCCAAGAGCCCCGTTTCCTTCTGGGGACAGGAGATGTTCTATTGTGGGGATCACGGACCACATGGTGTATCATAATTTGGTATTCCAGAACAGGACTCTGAGAACAGATGTCTGAAGACCCAATCTAGGGTTCTAGTGAAGTCCTAGGGGCATGCCAGGTTCAATCATCTGACTCAGAACCGTTGACTTGGCTCTCTGCCTGGATGGAGGTTCTCAGGGTGTTTCAGACTGCACGTTTGCATCCAGAGCAGCCTCCAGTATTGGGGTGGGCTCAGGGCCCTGGCAGGTTTCTCCTTATCTGGAGGTTTGGGGCAGTTGTGATGGACACAGTTTTCTTGGGGATGGCAGGCCCTTTCCTATGGTGTGGCTCCAGAGACCATATCCTGGTGGGCTTGTGAGCCATGGTTTTGGGAAAGAAGTATGCAAACACAAACTGGGACAAGAGTTAGTGGTGAGATGATCGCAGGCCCAATGCATAGACATGGAGGGCAGCTCGTCAGGAACTGTAAATAAGGTGACTCAAAGGCGGTAGCAGAGGCTTTTCTCTCTGGATTGTGTGTCCAAGATGGCCTCGGAATGCAGGTTTGTTCCCATGGTTCCATGGGAGAATTTTCCTCTCTAAGGATCCTGGCGGCTCCCAACAGTTTGGTGCCTTTCTCGGGGAAGGGAAGAGTGCTGTTTTCCATGATACGGGTGCACCAAACAGGGATTCCGAGGCAGAGTCTGGGTCTGGGAATCTGGAAAATCCCACCAAGGGTTAGGATTTGGACCCAGGGGCATACCAGGCCTGCAAGTCGGGATCCTGGAGGAGTAACTGAGAGTGTTTGCTTGAAACCATGCTCAGGCTGATGATCACCATGCCTGCTTGTACCCGGGTCGGCTCTCAGGAGTGGGCGTAGTTTCATTGGCCATGCAGCTGGCTCCCATGCTGAGGGTTGGACAACTATCCCAACAGCCAGGATTCTTTCCATGGGGAAGGAGGAGTTCTCTATTGTGCTTCAGGTTCCCCCATTGGTAGGGATTACAGGAATGTTCGGGGACAGATGCCTGGATATCAAGGATGGGTAGAGATAACGGCCCTGGGCCATGGCCTATCTCTCATGCTGTATATGGGCCCCGAACTCGGGGTGGCTGACATGAGGTCAGGGCTCAGGCTCTGCCAGACACAGCACTAGTGCCAGGGAAAACTATTAATTGGAGTTGCCCCATGGGCTGAAAAGTTTGATCCTCATGTGCAGTTTCTGGGCAGTCTCAACAGGTCCTTCTTCTTTTTATGTGGAAGGCAGAATACTGCATTGTGGCTCCAGAATTCCCTATCAAGACATATTGCGGACTAGTAGGGTGAGGATGGAATAGTAATAGAAAGCTCTGATTACATTCATTGCAAAGCGAAAGGCAGTTCCAGTGTGCAGGTGCTGTTTCCAATATCCAGCACCTGAGTAAGGGCGGATGTCAGATGTTTGCTCATGCTGGATTTTGTGTCTATGATGAGCCACAAATGTAGGGGTGACGTCAAGAGACCATGGGGGTTTTCCCACGCTGGGGCTTGTGAGATGCTCCAAATAGCAAAGTTTCTTTCTACCGGACAGGGGGAGTCTGGTTCGTTTTCTCTAGTTTCTCCATGTGGAAAGTTTCTGTAGCAGAGAATCCCACATGGATGCCTGGAAAGCACCCCTCCATTGACCATTGCAGCTGGGGAACATGGCAGGCTCGTTCTGGTGGCTCTGGGGCGATGTATAAAGGCCTTCAGTTGACATGGAGTCTCATGAAGATGGGTCACAATGCTGGTTTGTTACCAGGGAGATCATAGAATGTATTGGTTGCTAAGGGGCCATGCAGGATTCAACTACCCTGAGAGTTTGACACAGGTCCAAGAGAACGGCTTCCTTCTAGGGGAGGAGATGTTATGTTCTGTGTCTCAGCGACCATATGTTTTATCATAAGTTGGTATTCCAAAACAGGCCTCTGAAGACAGATACCTGAAAAGCTAATCTAGGGTGCCAATGAAGTCCTCGGGGCATGTCAGGTTAAATCTTCTGACTCAGGACCATTCACTTGGGTGTCTGCCCGAATGGAGGTGATCAGGGTGTTTCAGACTGTACATTTGCGTCCAGAGCAGCCTCCATTATTGGGCTGGGCTCAGGGGACTTGCTGGTTTCTCCTAATCTAGAGGTATTGGGCAAAAGTGATGGGAACAGTTTCCTTGAGGATAGCAGGCACACTCCTGTGCTGTGGCTTCAGATACCAGAACCTGGAGGTCATGTGAGCCATGGTTTTAGGAGGGAAGTCTGCAAACACAAACTCGGGGTAGGGTTAATGGCGAGGTGATTGCAGGCCCAATGTATAGACCTGGAAGGCAGCTCGTCAGGAACTGTAAATCAGATGACTCGAAGGTGGTAGCACATGATTTTTATCTGGATTGTATGTCCAGGATGGCCACGGAATGCAGGTGTGGTCTCATGGGTACATGGAAATTTTTCCTCTCAAGGATCCTGGTGGCTAGCAATAGTTTGGTGGATTTCACGGGGAAGGGAAGAGTGCTGTTTTCCATATTACGCGTGCCCCAAAATAGGGATTCCAGAGACGGGCTCTGTGTCTGGGCCCCTGGAAAATCCCACCAAGGGTTAGGATTTGGAATTAGGTGTGTACCAGGCCTGCAATGCGAGATCCTGGTGGTATAACAGAAAACGTTTGTTTGAAAGCATGCTCAGGCTGAGGGTCACAATGCCTGCTTGTGCCAGGGTGGCCCTTATGAGTGGGCCTGGTCTCCTTGGCCATGCAGCTGGCTCCCACTTTGAGAGTTGAACACCCCTCCCAACAGCCAGGATTCCTGCCATGGAGAAGGTGCAGTTCTCTATTGTACTTCAGGTTCCCCCATTGGCAGGGATTCCAACAAAGGTCTGGGGACAGATGTCTGAATACCAAGGATAGGAAGAGATGATGGACTTGGGCCATAGCCGGTCTCACATGCTGGATATGAGCCCTGATCTCTGGGTGGCTGACACTAGGTCTTGGCTCAGGCTCTGTCAGACACGGCACTAGTGCCCATGGCAGTCTACAAATCAGGGTTCCCTCGACAACCGAGCACATCGATCCCCATGTGGAGTTTCTGGGCAGACTCACCCGGCCCTTCTTCTTTCTATGGGGAAGGCAGAATGTTGCATTGTGGCTCCAGAATTCCCTCTCAAGAGGGCTTACTGACCAGGAGGTTGAGGTTGGAATTTTAAACCCAAGCTATGGTTAAATTCAGTCAAGGGAAAGGCAGTTACAGTGTGCAGCGATTGAATTGGAAATCCAGCACCTGAGTAAGGGCGGATGTCAGATGTTTGCTCATGCTGGGGTTTGTGTCTATGATGACCAACAAATGGAGGGCTGGCGTCAAGAGGCCATGTAGGATCTCCCACACTGGGGCTTGTGAGATGGCCCAATCAGCAAGATTTCCTTCTACCAGACAGGGGCATTCTGGTTTGTTTTCTCCAGGGTCCCCATGTGGAAAGTTTGTGTAGCAGAGCACTCCAGTATGGATGCCTGGAAACCACACCTCCACTGACCATTGCAGCTTAGGAACATGGCAGGTTCATTCTGGTGGCTCTGGGGAGAAGTACCAAGGACTTATTTTGACATGGAGTCTCATGAACATGGGTTACAAAGCCGGTTTGTTACCAGGGAGACCTTAGAAACGCCGGTGGCTAAGGGGCCATGCAGGTTTCATCTACCTTGAGGGTTTGACACAGGTCCAAGAGCACGTATTCTGTCTGGTGTCAGGAGATGTTCTATTGTGGGTCTCAGGGACCATATGTTGTATCATATTGATATTCCAGAACAGGACTCTCTGGCCAGATGCCTGAAAACCTAATCTAGGGTTCCAATGAGGTGATAGGGGCATGTCAGGTTCAATCTTCTGACTCAGGACCATTGACTTGACGTCTTCCTGGAAAAATGGTGATCAGGCTGTTTAAGACCGTGCATTTGCATCCAGAGTGGCCTCCGATATTCGGCTGGGCTCAGGGGCCTTGCAGGTTTCTCCTAATCTGAAGATTATTGGGCAACTGTGATGGACACTTTTTCCTTTGGAATGGAAGGCACAGTCCTGTGGTGTGGCTTCAGAGACCCCATCATGGAAGGCATGTGAGCCATGGTTTTGGGAGAGAAGTCTTCAAACACAAATTCAGGTTAGGGTTAATGGCAAGGTGATCACAGGCCCATTGTGTAGACCTGGAGGGCAGTTCGTCTGGAACTGTAAAACGGATGATTCGAAGGCAGAAGCACAGGCTTTTGTGTCTGCATATTGTGTCTAGGATGGTCTCGGAATGCAAGTGAGGTCTAATGTGTCAATGGGAGATTATTCTTCTCTAATGATCCTGGCGGCTCCCAATAGTTTGGTGCCTTAACCGAGGAAGGGAAGAGTGCTGTTTTCAATCACAGGGGTGCCCCAAAACAGGGATTCCAGAGATGGGTTCTAGGTCTAGGCACCTGGAAAATCCCATCAAGTTTTAAGATTTGTGCCTAGTGGCCTACCAGGCCTGCAATGCGGGTCCTGGAGGTGGAACTGAGAGTGTTGGTTTGAAAGCATGCTCAGGCAGAGAGTCACAATTCCTTCTTCTGCCCAGGGTAGCCCTCTGGAGTGGGCGTGGTCTCATTGGACATGCAGCTGGCTCCCATGCAGAGGGTTGGATACCTATCCCAACTTCCAGGAATTCTGCCATGGGGAAGGAGTTCTCTATTGTGCTTTAGGTACCCCATTGGTAGGGTTTCCACGAAAGGTCTGGGGACAGATGCCTGAATACCAAGGATTGCTAGAGATGATGTCCCTGGTCCATGGCCTGTCTCACATGCTGGATATGGGTCCCACATCCTTGCTGGCTAACACGAGGTCAGGGCTCTGGCTCTGTCACACAGTACTAGTGACCAAAGCAGTGTATAAATTGGGGTCCCCTCGAGTGCTGAACAGATCTATCCTCATCTAGAGTTTCTGGGCCAGATGCAGCAGGCCCTACTTCTTTCTATGAGTAAGGCAGAATGTTGGGTTGTTGCTCCAGAATTCCCTATCAAGAGGGCTGGCGGACAAGTAGGGTGATGATGGCATTTTAAACAGAAGCTATGGTTCAATTCAGGGCCAAGTGGAAGGTAGTTCCAATGCACAGCGCCATATTCGAGATATCCAGCACCTGAGTAAGGGCGGATGTCAGATATTTGCTCATGCTGGGGTTTGTGTCTATGATGACTGACTAATGGAGGGTGGTGTCAAGAGGCCATGGAGGATTTCCCCCGATGAGGCTCGTGAGATGCTCCAAACAGTAAGGTGTCCTCCTACTGGACAGGTGTAGTCTGGTTTGTTTGCTCGAGGTTCCCCCATGTGGAAAGTCTGGATAGCAGAACTCTTCGGCATGGATGCCCGGAAAGCACACCTGCATTGAACATTGCATCTGAGGAACATGGCAGGTTTGTTCTTGTGGCTATGGGTCAAAGTACCAAGGCCATGAGTTGACATGGAGTCTCATGAAGATGTGTCACAATGCTGGTTTGTTACCAGGGAGCTCTTAGAATGTTCTTGTGGCTAATGGGCTGTGCAGGATTCATATACCCTGAGGGTTTGACTAAGGTCCTGAGTGTGGCTTTCATCTGGAGACAGGAGATGTTCTGTTGTGGGACTCAGGGACCATACGTTGTATCATAAGTTGGTATTCCAGGTGAGGGCTCTGTGGACAGATGCCCGAAAAGCCATTCTAGGCTTCCAATGAGGTCCTAGGTGCATGTCAGGTACAATCATCTGACTAAGGAACATTGACTTGGGTGTCTGCCTGGATGGAGGTGATCAGGAAGTTACAGACTGCACATTTGCGTCCAGAGCAGCCTCCAATATTGGGGTGGGGTCAGGGGCCTTGCAGGTTTATCCTAATCTGGGGGGTTTGAGAAACTGTGATGGACACAGTTTCCTTGGGGATGGCAGGCACAGTCCTGTGGTGTGACTCCAGAGACCCCACCCTGAAGGTCATGTGAGCCATGGTTTTGGGAGAGAAGTAGCAAACACAAATTTTGGTTAGGGTTAGTGGAGAGGTGATCGCAGGCCCAGTGCATAGACCTGGAGAGCAGCTCGTCAGGAATTGTAAATCAGGTGACTCAAAGGCAGTAGCACAGGCTATTGTATCTGGATTTTGTATCCACGATGGCCTTGAATGCAGATGTTGTCTCATGGGTCCATGGGAGATTTTTTTCTCTGAAAAATCCCGGCGGCTCCCAATAGTATGGTTGCTTTCTAAGGGAAGCAAAGAGTGCTCTTTTTCATCTTAGGGGTACCCCAAAACAAGGATTCCAGTGACAGACTCTGGGAATGGTCCCATGGAAAATCCTACCAAGATATAGGATTCGGGCCAATGTGCATACCAGTCATGCAATGCCGGATCCTGGAGTTGCAAGTGAGAGTGTTTGTTTGAAAGCATGCTCAGACTGAGGGTCACAATGCCTCCTTGTGTTCAGGGCAGCCCTCAGGAGTGCACGTGGTCTCCTAGGACATGCAGCTGGTTCTCATTCTGAGGGTTTGACACCTATCCCAACAGTCAGGATTCCTGCCATTTTGGAACAAGGAGTTCTCTTTTGTGCTTCAGGTTCCCCCGTTGGTAGGGATTTCAGCAAAGGACTGGGGCAGTTGCATGAATACCAAGGATGTGTAGAGATGACATCCCTAGGCCATGGCAGGTCTCACATGCTGGATATGAACCCCGCACTGTGGTTAGCTTACATGACGTAAGGGCTCAGGTATTGTCAGACACAGCACTAGTAGGCAGGGAAAAGTATAAATCTGGGTTCCCTCGAGGGTCGAGTAGATTGATCTTCCTGGGGAGTTTCTGGGCAGACTCACCAGGCCCTTCTTTATGCTTTCAAACAAGCCCTCTCAGTTACACTACCAGGATCCTGCATTGCAGTTACTTTACGCCCCTAGGCCCAAATCCTAACACTTGGTGGGCTTTTCAAGGCACCCAGACCCAGAGCCCATCTCTGGAATCCCTGTTTTGGGACACCACTAAGATGGCAAAGTGCATTCTTCCTTTTCAAAAAAGTGCAATCAAACTATGGGGAGGTGCCAGGATCCTTAGAGAGGAAAAGTGTCCTATGGACCCATGAGAACACACTTGCATTCCGAGGCCATACTGGACATAAAATCCTGATAGAAAAGACTGTGCTACCGCCTTCCCATCACCTCAATTACAGTTCCTGACGAGCTGCCCTCCAGGTCTACACATTAGGCCTGCGACCACCATGCCACTAACCTTAACCTAAATTTGTGTTTCAGATTTCTCTCCAAAAACCATGGATCACATGCCCAACAGGATTGGGTTTCTGGAGCCACACTACAGGACTGTGCTGCTATCACCAAGGAAACTGTGCCCGTCACTGTTGCCCAAACCTTCCAGATTTGGAGAAACCTGCAAGGCCCCTGAGCCAACCCCAATATTGGCGGCCACTCTGGACGCAAATGCACAGTCTGAAACAACCTAATCACCTACATCCAGGCAGACAGCCAAGTCAATGGTTCTGAGTCAGAAGATTGAACCTGACACGCCCCTAGGACTTTATTGGAAACTTAGATTAGGATTTTAGGCATCTGTGCTCAGGGGTCTGTTCTGGAATGCCAAGTTAGGATACATCATGTTGTCCCTGGACCACACAACAGAACATCTTCTGTCCCAGGAAGGAAACCATGCTCTTTGACCTGTGCCAAACCATCCGTGTACGAGAAACCTGCATGGCCCATTAGCCAACAGCACATTCTAAGATCTCCCTCATAACAAACCAGCATTGAGACCAAACTGCAAGAGATTCCTGTCAACTCTGGGCCTGGGTACTTTGTCCCAGAGCCACCAGAACGAACCTGTCGTGTTCCTAAGCTGCAAATGTCAATGGAGTTGTGCTTTCCAGGCGTCCAAGTGGGAGTGCTCTGCTACCCATACTTTCCACATTGGAGACCCTGGAGCAAACAAACCAGACTCCAACTGTCCTGTAGAAGGAAAACTTGCTGTTCGGAGCATCTCACAAGCTTTGGCGTGGGAAATCCTCCATGGACTCTTGATGCAACCCTCCACTTGTCGGTCATCACAGACACAAATTCAGTGTGAGCAAAGATCAGACTTCTGCCTTACTCGGCTGCTGGATATCTCGAATAAGCCACTGCACATTGGAACTGCTTTCTACTTGGGACTGAATTGAACCATAGCTTGTGATTACAAATCCATCGTCAACCTAGTAGTCCCCACACCCTCATGATAGGGAATTATGGAGTCACAATGCAGCATTATGACTTACCCATAGAATGAAGAGGTGCCTGTTGAGTCTGTCCAGAAACCCCACATGAGGATAAATATGCTCGGGCCCCAAGGGAACCCCAATTCATAGACTGCCCTGGCCACCAGTGCTGTCTCTGACAGAGCATGAGCCCCGACATAGTGTCAGCCACCAAGAGAGCGGGCCCCATTACCAGCATGTGAGACCGGCCATGGCCAAAGTCTGTCATTTCTACACATCCTTGGTATTCAGGCACCGTTCCCCACACCTTTGCTGGAAACCCTGGCTGTGGGGGTCCCTGAAGCACAAGAGAGAACTCCTCTTTCTACGGCAGGAAGCCTGGCTGTTTAGATGGGTGTCCAAACCTCAAAGTGAGAGCCAGCTGTATGGCCAGTGTGACCACACCATCTCCTGAGGGCCCCTCTGGGCACAAACAGACATGGTGACCCTCGGCCTGAGCATGCTTTCAAACAATCCCTCTCAGTTACACCACTATGATCCTAAATTGCAGGCCTGGAATGCCCCTAGGACCAAATCCTAACACTTGGTGGGATTTTACAGGTGGCCAGACACAGAGCCCCTCTCTGGAATCTCTGTTTTGGGGTACACCTAAGATGGGAAACAGCACTCTTCCCTGTTTTGGGGCACCCCTAAGATGGAAAAGAACACTTTTTTTCTTCTCTGAAATAGCCAACAATCTATGGAGAGGCACCAGGATCCTTAGACAGGAAAGGTCTCCCATTGAACCATGACAACACACCTACATTCCGAGCCCATCCTGGACACACAATCTAGATAGAAAAGCCTGTGCTACCAGCTTCAAGTCACCCTAATTACCATTCCTGATGTGCTGCCCTCTAAGTCTATGCATTGGACCTGTGATCACCTTGCTACTATCCCTAACCCAAATTTGTGTTTCCAGACTTCCCTCCCAAAACCATGGCTCTCATGCCTTCCAAGATGGGGTCTCTAGAGCCTTACCACAGGACTGGGCCTTCCGTCCCCAAGGAAAGAGTGCCAATCACAGTTGCCCAAAGCCTCCAAATTAGGACAAACCTGCAAGGCCCCTGAGCACACCCCAATATTGTAAGTAGCTCTGGATGCAAATGCACAGTCTGAAACACCCTGATCACCTACTTCCAGACAGACATTAAAGTCAATGGTCCTTAGTAAGATAATTGAACATGACGTGCACCTAGGACATCATTGAAACCCTAGATTAGGTTTCAAGCATCTGTCCTCAGAGGCCTGTTCTTGAATACCAAGTTAGGATACAACATATGTACCCTGAGCCACAAAACAGAACATCTCCTTTCCCAGGAAAGAAACTGTGCACATCGACCTGTGCCAAACCCTCAGAATAGGAGAATCCTTCATGGCTCCTTAGCCAACAGTACATTATAAGAACTCCCTTGTAACAAACCAGTATTGGGACACTTCTGCAAGAGATTCCAAGCCAACTCAAGGCTTTGATACTTGGCCCCAGAACCACCAAAATGAACCTGTCATGTTCTTCAGCTGCAATGGTCATGGAATGTGTGCTTTCCAGTCATCCATGTGTGAGAGCTCTGCTCCCCAAACAACCCACATGGGGGACCCTGGAGGAAACAAACCAGACTCCTCCTGTCCATTAGAAGGAAACCTTGTTGTTTGGAGCATCTCACAATCCTTAGCGTGGGAAATCTTCCATGGCCCCCTGAAGCCACCCCTCCATTTGTCGGTTATCATAGACACAAACTCCACTGTGAGCAAACATGTGACATCTGCCCTTACTCAGGTGCTAGATATCTCATATAAGCTGCTGCACATTGGAACTGACTTCCGCTTGACACTCAGTTTAAGCATAGCTGGTGTTTACAATTGCATTCTCACCCTACTTGTCCCCAAGCCCTCTTGATAGGGAATTCTGGAGCCACAATGCAGCATTCTGCCTGCCCCATAGAAAGAAGTGCTCCATGAGTCTGCACAGAAACCCTACATGAGGCTCAATCTGCACGGCCCTCGAGAGTACCCCCAATTTATAGGCTTTTCTGGACACTAGTGCTATGTCAGACAGAGCCTGAGCCCAGACCTCGTGTCAGCCACCCAGAGAGCGGGACCCATATCCAGCATGTGAGAATGGCCATGGCCGAAATCTGTCATCTCTATGCATCCTTGGTATTCAGGCATCTGTCCCAAGACCTTTGCTGGAATCCCTGTCAATGGGGGAACCTGAAGCACAATAGAGAATTCCTCCTTCCCCAAGGCTAGAAACCTAGCCATTGGAATGGGTGTCCATCTCTCAGGGAGGTTGGAGTTTTCTCCTAATTTGTCCTGATTGGTGCCACCCCGACATTCACAGCTATTGTTGACACAAAATACAGTGACAAAAACCTGAGCAAGCGCCTCACACTCGCCCTTTGTTCATATACACAAGAGTTCTCCTCAAGGTCTGTAGGCCATGCCTGCCATACCTACGTCCCCAAATCTAAGCGAGTTTGTGTTTTCAGACTTCTGTCCCCACAGTCCTGGCCCACAAAACCTCCAAGCTTGGACCCCTGAAGCCACACCTCAGGACTGTGCCTGCCCTCTCCAGGGGAATTCTGTCCATTCCAATGGCCAAAACCCTACAGATTAGGAGAAACTTCCAAACTTCCCGAGGCCAACCAAATAGTGTCTGCCGCCCAGGATAAACAGGGGTGATCGGTCACAAGCTAAGCAACTACCTCCACTCAAACCCAGAGAGAGATATCCCCAAAGAAGAAGATTGAACCGGACAGGCACCTAGGCCCTAATCAGATCCATTGCTTTTGTTTCCAGGCATCTGTCCTCAGCGGCCTGGTTTCCAATACCAGCATATGGGGGATTACTGAGGCACTCATCAGAAAAATCTCGTCTCCCATAGGAAACGTACTCTTTGAAGCTCTGTCAAAACCTCTGTTAGGATAATATTTAAGGGCCCCAGATCAAGTGCATCATTCCAAGGTCTCCATGGACACAAACCCACATTATGACCCATTCTCAGGAGAGTTCATTTCATCTCAACCCCCTTGGTTTCTCCCCCAGAGCCAGCAGATTAAACGTGTCTTGTTGCTAGGAGACAACTGAATTGGAGGCAGGCTGCCCAGGCATCCATCCTTAGAACCCTGCTCTGGAGTCATTCCATATGGGACATCCTGGAGCCATCCAACAGGTCTCGAGTGTCCCACAGAAGGAATCTTTGCGGTTTGGAGCATCTCACAACTCCCATCGTGGGAAAATGTTCATGGCCTCTAGAGACGCTCCACTTTATAAAGGGGCCATCACGGACAGAAACTCCAACCTGAGCAAATGTCTGATATTCGCCCTGGCTTCAGGTACATGAGATCTCGTTTCAGCTCTGCAGAGTGTGTCTGCCGTGACCTTGCCACAAAACCTAAGCCTAGCTTGTGTTCTCAGACTTCCATCCTCACACTCCTGGCCCACAAGCCCTCCAGTTTGGGAATTCTGGAGACACAATGCCACACTCTCCCTGCCCTCCAGAAAAATATCTTTGCCCTATGGAGCTACCCAGAAACCCCAAATGAGGATCAACCTGAATGCCACTCGACTGCACCCCAATTATACAGTCTACCCTGTCTAATGCCCTGTCTGACACAGCCTGACCCTGCACCTCCGGACCTACACTCAACAGCTGGCTGCACACTGAGCTCATCGGATGCACCAGGTCCTTAGGTCCTCATCTCTTCCCAGCCTTGGTTTTCAGGCTTCATAAACTAGACCTGAACTCCAATCACTGTCCAAGGGTGAATGTGATGGAGAAATCAAAACTCCTCCTTCTTCATGGCCAGAAACCTTGGCATGTTCTCCAACATTCAGTGTAGGAGAAACCAGCGTGGCCCATGAGGACCCACCCATGCTTGAGGGCCTCATTGGGCACAAATAGGCACTGTGACCCTCAGCGTGAGCTCTGTCCTCAAGGAAGGCCTCCCAGTGTCTGGAAAAAGAGCACGCATATGGGACGTGCCATGCCCCTAGGCCCCCAAACTTAACCAGAGGTGGTGTTTTCCAGTTGCCCCTCCCAAGGGCTCTGCTCTGGAATCCCTCTTTTGGTGGGACACAAGAAGTTAAAAAAAAAAAAAAAAAAAAAAAAAAAACAGAAAGGACTCCTTCCATCCCACAGAATGTACCCAAACTCTTGGGATCGGACCAAATCGTCAGAGAAGGAAAAATGTTCATGGCCCATGAGGCCACGCAACATTCCACCAACATTGTCGGCACAAATCCAAAGACAAAACCTGAGCAAGCACCTCAAATTCACCCTTTTTCATATCCTGAAGAGTTCTCCTCACGGTCTGTAGATTGGGCGTGCCTTACCTACGTCCCAAATCCTAAGCGGAGTTTATGTTTTCAATCTCTATTCCCACAGGCCTGGCCACACACCCTCCAGGCTGGGTTGCCTAGAGCCAAAACTCAGGACTGTACCTGCCCTCTCCAGGCCAATTCTGCCCATTCCATTGGTCACAACCATAAAGATTAGGAGAAAACTCCAAAATCCCGAGGCCATCCCAATATTATAGGCTGCCCAGGACAATCAGGTGTGATCAGACACCAGCTGAACAGGTACCTCCACTCAGACCCATTGACAGATGTCCCCAGAGAAGAAGATTGAACCAGAAAGGGCCCTAGGCCCTAATCCGATCCATCGCTTTGGTTTCCAGGCATCTGTCCTCAGAGGACTGGTTTCCAAAACCAGCATAGGGTGGTTTCCTGAGGCACAAATAAGAACAAATCTCATCACCCCATGGAAAACTTGCTCATTGGAGCTGTGCCAAAACCTCTGGACAGGAGAATCCTTCAGGGCCCTGGTGCCACTGTCCCATTCCAAGGTCTCCATGGACTCAAACCCACATTATGACCCATCCTCAGGAGAGTCCATTTCAACTCAGCCCCCTCGGTTGCTACCCCAGAGCCAGCAGATCAAACATGTCTTGTCGCTAGGAGACAATTGGAATGTGAGGCCAGCTGCGCAGGCATCCTTCCTTAGAACCCTGCTCTGGAGAACTTCCTTAAAGGACGTCCTGGAGCGGAGCCATCCAACAGGTCTTAATTATCCCGCAGAAGAAATCCTTGTGGTTGGGAGCATCTCACAAATCCCATCGTGGGAAAACCTCCATGGCTTCGCAATGCACCCCCCCCTTCATGAAGGGGCCAACATGGACAGAAACCCCAACCTGAGCCAACATCTGATCCTCACCCTGACTTCAGATGCATGAGATCTCGATTCAGATCTTCAGAGTGTGCCTGCCGTGCACTTGCCTAGAAACCCAAGCCTAGCTTGTGTTCTCAGACTTGCGTTCTCACATTCCTGGCCCACAAGCCCTCCAGTTTGGGAATTCCGGAGCCACAATGCAGCACTCTGCCTTCCCTCCAGAAAAAAACTTTGCCCTATGCTGCTAATAAGAAACCCCAAATGATTACCTAATGCACTCCATCCGACTGTAAAGAAATTATACAGCCTATCCTGTTTACTAATGCCCTGTCTGGCACAGCCAGAGACCAGACATCACAAATGACTCGCAGTCAGCTGGCCCCAAACTGAACATCGGACCAGCCATGGCCTTAGGTAGTTATCTCTTCCCAACCTCGGATTTCAGGCTTCAGAACGTAGACCTTATCTTCAATCACTGACCAGGGGTGAACGTGATGTAAAAATCAGAATTCCTCCTTCTCCATAGCAAGAAACCTTGTGGTTGGCATGTTGTCCAATGTTCAGTACAGGAAAACCTGTGTGGTCTGAGAGGCCAGGCCAGTGCTTGGGGGCCGCCTTGGGCACACACACACATTGTGACCCTCAGCGTGAGTTCCGTATACAAGTAATGCCACTCAGTGGCTGGACAAATATCTCGCATATTCTGTGTTGCCCAGAAACCCCAAATGAGGATCAAACTCCTCAGCCCTTGGTAACACACCAACTGCTTAGGCTACCCTAAGCACTAAGGCTCTGTCTTACATAGCCTGAGCCCAGACACTGACACGGAGACAGCTTGCCCCACACCCAGCACATCTGACCCGCCATGGCCATAGGCCATCATCCCTTCCCAACCTGGTTTTTCAGGCATCGGCACCTAGACCTTTTCTCCAATCCCTGCACAGGGGGGTATCTGACGCACAAGCCAGATCTCCTCTGTCCCCATGAAAATTCCTGCTGTTGGCAGGGAGTCAAGCCTTCAGTGTAGGATAAGCCTGCATGGCCCATGAGGCAATGCCCATGCTTGAAGGCCACCTTGGGCACACAAATGCATTGTGACCTTCAGCATGAGTTCTGTCTTCAAGTAATGCCACTCAGTGGCTGGACCACTAGCACTCATATGGGGTTTAACATGACCATAGGACCCCATGCCTAATCACAGGGTGGGTATTCCAGTTGTCACTACCCACTGCTCTGTTCTAGATTCCCTCTACTGGTGGGGACAGCTGAGGCAGAAAACAGGACCCCTCCCTTCCCACAGAATGACGCAAACTCTAGGGAGCTGGGCAAATCACCAGAGAGGGAATACTCATCCTCGGCCCATGATGCCACCCCTATATTAAATGGCCATTGTAGACAAAATATCCAGAGACAAAAGCCTGAGGAACCGCCTCCCATGCGCTCCCCTTTCATATCCCAAGGTGATCCCTTCACGGACTGTAGATGAGGCCTGGCATAATCTCGGTCCCAAACCTGAGCCGAGTTTGTGTTTTCAGATTTCTGTCCCCACAGCCCTGAAACACACAGCCTCCAGGATGGGGCCTCTGGATCCACACCACAGGGCTGTGCCTGCTCTCTCCTAGGAAACTGTGCCCATTCCATTGGCCACAACCTTACAGAACAGGAGAAACCTCAAGGTCCTCGAGGACATCCCACTACTGTAAGCCGCCCATGACACACAGGGGCATCCTGACACAAGCCGAGCAACTACCTCCACGCAGACAGGGAGACAGATGTCCACAGAGACAGTAGATTGAACCGGACATGCCCGTAGGCCCTAATCTGAACTCTTGCTTTGGTTTCCAGGTGTCACTCCTCAAAGGGCTGGGTTGGAAGAACAGCTAATGGGGCTTTCTTGAGGCACCAAACAGAACTCCTCTTGTCTCCACATGGGAAGCTACCTTGTTGGAGCTGTGTCAAACCCTTCGGGTTGGAGAATCCTGTAAAGACCCTGAGCCACCACCACATTCCAAGGTCTCCATGGCTACCAACCCACATTATGACCCATCGTTAGGAGAGTCCATTACAACTCAGCTCTCTGGGTAGCACGCCCAAGATCCCGCAGATTGAGCCTACCTTATCCCATCCAGTCATTGGGAATGAGAGGTGGCGTTTCCAGGCATCTATGCTTAGACACCTGCTCTCGAGTCTTACCGTATGGGGCGTCCTGGAACCATCCAAAGGACTCGACTGTCCTGTAGAAGGAAATCTTGTGGTTTGGAGCAGCTCACAACTCCCAGCAGAGGGAAATGTCTCTGGCCTCATGACAGCCCAACCCCCTTCAGGAAGGGGCCATCATGGACCGAAACTCCAGCCTGAGGCAAAGTCTGATACTCGCCCTGTCCTCAGATGCAGGAGATCTCGATTCAGCCTCTGCAGAGTGGGCCTGCCATGCTCTCAGACCCAAACCGCACACTAGCTCGTATTTTTAGACTTCCTTCCTCACTCTCCTGGGAAACAAGCCCTACATACTGGGAAATCCGGAACCACCATGCAGCCTGTCCACCAGAATAAAAACGTTGCCCTATGGTGCTCTCCAGAAACCACAAATGAGGATCCACCTGCTCGGGCCTCGAACGCACCCCAATTGGATAGGCTGCCCTGGGCACCAATTCTCTGTCTGATGCAGCCTGAGGCCAAAAGTCCCGACAGACAAGGAGACAGCTGGCCTCACACCCAGCATATCAGACACGCCATGGCCTTAGGCCGTCATCATTTCCCAATCTGGGTTTTCAGACATCTAAACCTAGACATTATATCAAATCCCCACACAGGTGGGTACCTGAAGCACAAATCAGAACTCCTCCTTCCCCATGGCTGTAAAGCTTGCTGTTGGCATGGAGTCATGCCTACAGGTTAGGAGAAACATTCATAGCTCCTGAGGCCACGCCCAAACTTGAGTGCCTCCGTGGGAACAACCTCGCATTGTGACCCTCAGCATGATCCCCATGTCGAAGTAAGGTATCTCAGAGCCTGGACCAAGGGACAGCATATTGGGCTTACCAAGCCTCTGTGTTCCCAATCCTCACCAGAGTTCGAGTTTCCAAGTCGTCTCTACCTGGGGCTCTGCTCTGGAATCCCTCTCTTGGAGAGACACCTGAGCAAGACAACAGGACTCCACCCATCCCACAAAATGACGCCAAACTCTTGGAAGCTGGTCCAAATCCCCAGAGAGGGAGACTCAACCATAGCCCCTGAGGCACCCGACAATCCACAGCTATCCTGGACACAACATCCAGAGACAAAAGCCTGAGGGACACCCTTCCACTTTCCCTTCGTTCAATAGCCGAGGAGCTCCCCTAACGGTCTGTAGATCTGGCCTGTCATACCCTCGGTGTCACATCTGAACCGAATTTCTGTTTTGAGACTTCTGTGCTCACAGCACGGACCCACACACCTTCCAGGCTAGCGTCTATGGATCCACACCAAAAGACTGTGCCTGTCCTCTCCAAGGAAATTGTGCCCAATCAATTGACCATAAACCTACAGATTAGGAGAAATCTCCAAGGCTCCCAATGCCATCCGGATAGTGTAGGCTGCCCTGGACTAAGAGGGGCACTCTGACACCAGCTGAGCAACTATCTCCAGCTAGATACTCAGACGGTATATCCCAGAGACAGAAGATTGAAAAAGACAGGCCCCTAGGCCCTAATCTGAACCCAAGCTTTGGTTTTCAAGTGTCTCTCCTCAGGCGACTGGTTTTGAAGACCAGCATGTGTGGCTTTTCTGAGGCACCGAACAGAACCTCTCTTGTCTCCACATTGGGAGCTTTCTTATTGGAGCTGTATCAAACCCTTCAGGTAGGCGAATTCTGCAGGGCCCCTGAGCCACCAGCACATTCCCCGGTCTCCATGGACACAAACCCACATTATGACCCATCCTCAGGAGAGTCCGTTTCAACTCATGCCCCTGGGTAGCTCGCCACAGAGCCAGCAGTTCACACATGTCTTGTCCCAAATAGCCAATGGAAATGTGAGGTATGCTTTACAGGCATCCATCCTTCAATCTCTGCTCTCCAGTCCTTCTGTATGGGACGTCTTGGAGCCATCCAACACTACTCGAATGTCCCTCAGTAGGAAACCTTGTGGTTTGGAGCAACTCACAAACTTAGCGTGGGAAAACCTCCTTAGCCTCATGAGGTCCCCGCTTCATGAAGGGGCCGTCATGGAAACAAACTCCAGCCTCAGCCAACGTTTGACCCTAACCCTGATTTCAAATGCAGGAGATCTCAATTCAGCCTCTGCACAGTGTGCCTGCCGTGTCCATGGCCCCATACCTCACCCTAGCTTGTTTTCAGACTTTCATCATCACACTCCTGGCCCACAAGCCCTCCTGATTGGGAATACTGGGGTCAAAAGGAAGCACTCTGCCTGTCCACCAGAAGAAATCCATGTTCTATGGCGTTGCCAAGAAATCCAAAATGTGGATCAACCTGCTCGTCCCTCGGCAACACCCCAATTGCATAGGCTACCCTAAGCACTAATGCTCTGTGTTACATAGCCTGAGCCCAGATCTTCCAATAGACACCGACACAGTTGGCCGCATACCAGGCACCTTGGACCCACCATGGTCTTAGGGCATTCATCCCTCCCCATTGACCTGAATGTCTTCCTGGAGGTATGCTCTGAGGCTGTGTCAGACTGTGCATTTTTCCAGAGTGGCCTATGGAATTGGGGTGGGCTTAGGGACCTTGCAGGTTTCAGCTAATCTGGAAGCTTTGGGAAACTGAGACGGGCAGAGTTTCCACAGAAGATCAGGCCAAGTGATGTGATGTGGTTCTGGAGGCCCCATCCTAGAGTTGATGTGGGTCAGGACTTTCGGATCAAAGTCTTCAGGCACAAACTCAAGTAAGAGTTAGCGGGGAGGTGATGGCAGGCACGATCTGCAGACCTTGAGGGAAGGTGCTCAGGATTTTAAATTCAGACGGCTGGGAGGCAGGAGCACAGGGTTTTCTGTCTGGATTGTGTGTCTAAGATGGCCACAAAATGGAGGGGTGGCCCATGGGTCCATGGGAGATTCTACCTCTCTGGGGATTCTGCCCAGCACCCGAGAGTTTGGTGCCTTTCTGGGGGAAGGGGAGAGCGTGGTTTTCCATCTCAGGGGCCCCATTCAAAAAGGCATTCCAGAGATTGGTTCTGGGTCCGGGCACCTGGATAATCCCACCAAGGCTTAGGATTTGGGCCTATGAGCATGACAGGACCGCTCTGTGGGCTCCTGGTCCAACTCGCGAGGGGGCTTGTTGGAAAGGATCTTAGGGTGAGGGTAACAATGCCTGTTTGTGCCAGATGCCCATCCTGAGTGGGCATGGTCTCATGGGCCATGCACCTGGCTCCCACTCTGAGGCTTGGACTGTCATCTCAACATTCAGTTTTCCTGCCATGGGGAAGGAGTAGTACTAATTTGTGCTTCAGGGTCCCCCATGGGCAGGAATTTGTTCTAAGTTTTGGGACAGGTACCTGATTACGCAGGTTGATTCAAGATGACGGCCTCGGGCCAAGGCAGGACCCACCTGCTGGATTTGGGGACCACTGCCTGGGTGGCTGACCGGAGGTCGGGGCTCGAGCTGTGTCAGACAGAGCATTTGGGCAGAGGGCAGCCTATGATATTGGGGTGCCGTTGAGAGCTGTGCAACTGGATCCTCATGTGGGGTTTCTGCGCAGACACTTAGAGCACTTCTTTCTGGTGGGTAGGCAGTAGGCTGCGTTGTTGCTCCAGAATTCCAAATATGGAGGGCATGCAGGTGAGGAATGTGAGGACAGAAGTCTGAACACACAAGCTATGGTTAAGCTCAGTGCCGAGAACATGGCCGTTCCAATGTACATCGGTTCTTTCGAGATCTCCAGCACCTGAGTATGGTCAAGGTCAGATGTCTGCTCAGCTGCAGTTTGTATCCATGATGGCCAATGAATGGTGGGGTTTTCTCAAGAATCTTTGGAGGTTTTCCCAACTAGAGCTTGTGAGTGGCTCCAAACAGCAAGGCGTCCTACTGCGGGACAGGGGAAGTCTGCTTAGAGGGCTCCAGGTTCCCCATATGGAAGATTCGATAGCACAGGTCTCTGAATGGAGGCCTGGGAAGCCCACCCCAAGTTACCATTACAGCTGAGGAACAGGGCAGGCTTGATTCTCTGTCTTTGGTTCCAAGTTCCAAGAGATCTGAGTTGATGGAAGTTCTCAGACTAATGGGTCCCAATGCTGCCTCATGTCCAGGGAGACCTTAGAATGTAGCGGAGGCCCTGGGCCCATGCTGGATTCTCCTATCCAAAGTGTTAGAACCAGTTCCCAGGAGAAAGGTTTCCTTCTCGGGACAGGAGGGGTTCTCTTGTATGGCTCACGGACCACAGGTTGGACCATATATTGGTTTTCCAGAACAGACCTCTAGGGACAAAGGCCTCAAAACCTAAACTAGGGTTCTGATGAGATCCTAGGGGCATGGCAGATTCAATCTTTGGACTCAGCGACATTGACCTTTTTGTCTTTCTGGAGGTAGGTGCTGAGGCTGTATCAGACAGTGCATTTTTTTCCAGAGCAGCCTAGGAAATTGGGGTGAGCTCAGGGGCCTTGCAGGTTTCTCCTAATGTGGAGGGTTTGGGCAACTGAGATGGGCAGAGTTTCCTCCAAAGAGCAGGTCCAGTGATGTGCTGTGGTTCTGGAGGCCCCATCCTGGAGGGCATGTGGTTCAGGGCTCTGGGACCAAAATCTTCAGACACAAAATCAGGTACGAGTTCGGGGCGAGGTGATGGCAGGCCCGATCTGCAGACCCTGAGGGCAGCTCCTTGGATTTGAAATTCGGGCAGCTGGGAGGCAGGAGCACAGGCTTTTCTGTCTGGATTGTGTCTAGGATGGCCATGGAATGGATGGGTGTCCTCATGTGCCCAAGGGAGTTTCTTCCTATCTGGGGTTTCTGCCCAGCACCCAAGAGTTTGGTGTCTTACTGGGGAACGGGAGACTGCATTTTACCGTGTCAGGGTTCCTGTCACAACATGGAATCCAGAGATGTATTCTGGGTCCTGGTGCCTGGGTAACCCCACCAAGACATAGGATTTGAGCCTATGGGCCTGACAGGCCCGCTCTGTGGGGTTCTGGTCCAGCTCCCGGAGGGTCTTGTTGGAAATGGGTCTCAGGGTGAGGGTCACAATGCCTATTTGTGCCCAGTTCCTCATCCTTATTGAGCGCTGTTTCTTGTTCCATGCACCTGGATCCCAATCTGAGGGTTGGACAGCCATCTCAACATTCAGTTTTCCTGCCATGGGGAAGGAGTAGTACTAATTTGTGCTTCAGGGTCCCCCATGGGCAGGAATTTGTTCTAAGTTTTGGACAGGTACCTGATTACGCAGGTTGATTCAAGATGACGGCCTCGGGCCAAGGCAGGACCCACCTGCTGGATTTGGGGACCACTGCCTGGGTGGCTGACCGGAGGTCGGCGCTCGAGCTGTGTCAGACAGAGCATTCGGGCAGAGGGCAGCCTATGATATTGGGGTGCCGTTGAGAGCTGTGCAACTGGATCCTCATGTGGGGTTTCTGCGCAGACACTTAGAGCACTTCTTTCTGGTGGGTAGGCAGTAGGCTGTGTTGTTGCTCCAGAATTCCAAATATGGAGGGCATGCAGGTGAGGAATGTGAGGACAGAAGTCTGAACACACAAGTTATGGTTAAGCTCAGTGCCGAGAACATGGCCGTTCCAATGTACATCGGTTCTTTCGAGATCTCCAGCACCTGAGTATGGTCAAGGGTCAGATGTCTGCTCAGCTGCAGTTTGTATCCATGATGGCCAATGAATGGTGGGGTTTTCTCAAGAATCCTTGGAGGTTTTCCCAACTAGAGCTTGTGAGTGGCTCCAAACAGCAAGGCGTCCTACTGCGGGACAGGGGAAGTCTGCTTAGAGGGCTCCAGGTTCCCCATATGGAAGATTCGATAGTCTCTGAATGGAGGCCTGGGAAGCCCACCCCAAGTTACCATTACAGCTGAGGAACAGGGCAGGCTTGATTCTCTGTCTTTGGTTCCAAGTTCCAAGAGATCTGAGTTGATGGAAGTTCTCAGACTAATGGGTCCCAATGCTGCCTCATGTCCAGGGAGACCTTAGAATGTAGCGGAGGCCCTGGGCCCATGCTGGATTCTCCTATCCAAAGTGTTAGAACCAGTTCCCAGGAGAAAGGTTTCCTTCTCGGGACAGGAGGGGTTCTCTTGTATGGCTCACGGACCACAGGTTGGACCATATATTGGTTTTCCAGAACAGACCTCTAGGGACAAAGGCCTCAAAACCTAAACTAGGGTTCTGATGAGATCCTAGGGGCATGGCAGATTCAATCTTTGGACTCAGCGACATTGACCTTTTTGTCTTTCTGGAGGTAGGTGCTGAGGCTGTATCAGACAGTGCATTTTTTTCCAGAGCAGCCTAGGAAATTGGGGTGAGCTCAGGGGCCTTGCAGGTTTCTCCTAATGTGGAGGGTTTGGGCAACTGAGATGGGCAGAGTTTCCTCCAAAGAGCAGGTCCAGTGATGTGCTGTGGTTCTGGAGGCCCCATCCTGGAGGGCATGTGGTTCAGGGCTCTGGGACCAAAATCTTCAGACACAAAATCAGGTACGAGTTCGGGGCGAGGTGATGGCAGGCCCGATCTGCAGACCCTGAGGGCAGCTCCTTGGATTTGAAATTCGGGCAGCTGGGAGGCAGGAGCACAGGCTTTTCTGTCTGGATTGTGTCTAGGATGGCCATGGAATGGGTCTCAGGGTGAGGGTCACAATGCCTATTTGTGCCCAGTTCCTCATCCTTATTGAGCGCTGTTTCTTGTTCCATGCACCTGGATCCCAATCTGAGGGTTGGACAGCCATCTCAACATTTAGTTTTCCTGCCATGGAGAAGGAGGAGTAATCCTTTGTGTTTCAGGGTCCCCATGGGCAGGAATTTGAGCTATGTTCTGGACCAGGTACCCGAATACCCAGGTTGGTTTTAGATGAAAGACTCAGGTCAAGGAATATCACACCTGTAGGATATGGGGTCCATTATCTGTGTAGCTGCCAGATGTTCAGGGCTCGGGCTGTGTCAGACAGAGCATTAGTGCACAGGGTGGCCAATTATATTAGGGTGCCATAGAGGGCCATGCAGGTGGATGCTCATGTGGATTTTCTGCGCAGACCCTTAGGGCACTTCTTTCTGGTGGGCAGGCAGAAGGCTACGTTGGGGCCTGCAAGCGAGGAGTGTGAGGAGAAGTCAGATAAAGAAGCTACATTTAAGCTCAGTGCCGAGCACATTGCCTTCCAATGTGCAGCGATTTTTTCAAGATCTCCAGCACCTGAGTATGGGTGAGGTCAGATGTCTGCTCACGCTGGAGTTTGTATATATGATGGCCAACAACGAGATATCCAGCACCTGAATAAGGGCAGATGAATGATGTTTGCTCACACTGGAGGTTGTGTCTATGATGACTGAAAAATGGGGAGGTGGCATCAAGAGGCCATGGAGGATTCCCCACGCTGATGCTTGTGAGATGCTCCAAACAGCAAGGTTGTTTTTTCTACTGACAGGTGGAGTCTGGTTTGTTTGCACGTGAGTCCCCCATGTGGAAAGTATGGATAGCAGAGCTCTTCCGCATCAATGCCTGGAAAGCACACCCCGAATAACCATTGCAGTTGAGCAACATGGCAGGTTCCTTCTGGTTGCTTTGAGGCGAAGTACCAAGTCCTTGAGTTGACATTTAATCTCTTGCAGATGGGTCGCCATGCTGGTTTGTTACCAGGGAAATCTAAGAATGTGCTGGTAGTTAAGGCACCATGCAGGATTCTAATACCCTGAGGGCTTAACACAGGTCAAAGAGCTGTGTCCCCTTCTGGGGACAGGAGATGTAGTGTTGCGTGGCTCAGGGACCACATGTTGTATCATAAGTTCATATTCCAGAACAGGCCTCCAGAACAGGACAGATGCCTGGAAACCTAATCTAGGGTTCCAATGAAGTCCTGAGGGCATGTCAGGTTTAATCTTCAGACTCAGGACAGTTGACTTGGGTGTCTGCCTAGATGTAGGTGGTCAGAGTGTTTCAGACTGTGCATTTGCGTCCAGAGCAGCCTCCAATATTACGGTGTGTTCAGGGGATTTGCAGGTTTCTCCTAATCTGGAGTTTTGGGAAACTGCAATGTGTACAGTTTCCAAGGGTATGGCACGCACAGTTCTGTGGTGTGATTCCAAGACCCCACCCTTGAGAGCATGTGAGCCATGGATATGGAGAGAAGTCTGCAACACAAACTCGTGTTAGGGATAATGGTGAAGTGATCGCAGTCCCAATGCGTAGACCTGGAGGGCAGCTCATCAGGAACTGTTAGGGTGACACGAAGTCAGTAGCACAGTATTTTATATCTGGATTTTGTATCCAGGATGGCCTTGGAATGCAGGTGTGATCCCATGAGTCCATGGGAGATTTTCCTCTCTAAGGATCCTGGCCTCTCCCAATAGTTTGGTGGGTTTTTAGGTGAAAGGAAGAGTGGTATTTTCCATCTTAGGGGAGTCCCAAAATAGGGATTCCAAAGATGGGCTCTGGGTCTGAATGCTTGGAATATCCCACCAGGGCTAGGTATGGGCCTAGGGGTGTCCCTGGCCTACAAACCAGGATCCTGGTGGTGCAACTGAGAGGGCTTGTTTGAAAGCATGCTCAGGCTGAGGGGCACAATGCCTGTTTGGGACCTAAGTGGCCCTCATGTGTGGCTGTGGCCTCACTGGCCATGAAGCTGGCTTCAACTCTGAGAGCTGTATACCCATCCCAACAGTTAGGATTCCTGCCATGGAAAAGGTCGAGTTCTCTGTTGTGCTTCAGGCTCATGCTCTGACAGACACCGAACGAGAGTCCAGGGCAGCCTAGAAATAGGGGTTCCCTCAGGGGCCTCGCAGATTGACCCTCATGTGGGTTTTCTGGACAGCCTCACCAGGCACTTATTCATTCTATGGGGAAGGCAGAATACCTTGTTGTGACTCTGGAATTCTGTACCCAGAGTGCTTGGGGACCAGTAGGGTGAGAATGGAATTGTAAACACAAGCTACGGCTAAATTCAGTGCAAGGTGGAATGTTTTCCCCATCGGCAGTGGATTCTATGATATATCCAGCACCTGAGTAAGGGAGGATATCAGATGTTTGCTCACACTTGAGTCTGTGTCTATGATGACCAATAAATGGAGAGTTGGCGTCAAGAGGCCATGGAGGATTTCCAATGCTGGGGCTTGAGAGATGCTTCAAACGTCAAGGTTTCCTTCTGCTGGACAGGTGGAGTCTGGTGTGTTTGCTCCAGGGTCCCCCATGTGACCATTTAGGTAGTAGAATTCACCCGGATGGATGCCTGGAAAGCACACCTCCATGGTCCAGTTCAACTGAGTAACATGGCAGATTCGATCTGGTGGCTCTGGGGATAAGATCTAAGCAGCCCGAGTTGTCATGGAGTTCCATGCTGATGGATCACAATGCTGGTTGGTATCCATAGAAAAATTAGAATGTTGATTGATCAGAAGGCCATGCAGGATTCCCTACAGTGTATCTGGGATAAAGCTACCAAAAGCAAGGTATCCTACTGGGGTCAGGAGGAGCTCTTTAGTGTGGCACAGGGACCACATGTTGGAATATAAGTTGGTATTAGGGAACAGGCCCCTGTAGACAGGCACCTGAAAACCTAAGCTCGGGTATTGATGAAGTCCTAGAGGAATGTCAGGTTCAATCTTCTGACTCAGGGCCTTTGACTTTAATGTCTGCTTGGAGGCAGGTGCTCATTGTGTGTCAGAATGCACACATGGGTCCAGAACGTTCTTCAATATGGAGGTGGACTCAGGGCCTTTGTACTTTACTCCTAATCTTCAGAGTTTGGGCAACAATGAAGGGCAGAGTTTCCTTCAGGAGGATAGGCACAATTGTTCAGTGTGGCTCCAGAGGTCACTTCCCGAGGGCATGTGGGTCAGGGCTTTGGGGACAGAAATCTGCAAATGTGAACTAAGGTTAGGGTGAGGGACAAGGTAATCACATGCCTTTTCTGCAGTCCCTGAGGGCAGCTCATATTGGACTGAAATTAAGGAGTCATGGAGGTAGTAGCACAGGCTTTTCTGTCTGGATTGTGTGTCCTAGATGGTCGCAAAATATAGGGGTGGATCATGGGGCCATTGGAGATTCTTCATCTCAGGGGATTCTCCTCTGATCACAAGAGTTTGGTTTCTATGCAGGAAGGGAAGACTGCTGTTTTCGGTCTCAGGGGACCCCCAAAACAGGGATACCAGAGACAGGTTCTGGGTGGTAGCATGGAAATAAAAATAGACAGTGAGGATTTGGCTCTAGGATCCTGGGAGGCCTGGTCTGAGGGCTCCTGGCCCAGCTACAGTCGGGGTTTGTTTGAAAGCAGGCTCATACTAAGGTCACAAAGCTTGTTTGTGCCAAGGGAGGCTCTCATGAGTGACCGGAGTCTTATGGCCTCTGCAGCTGCTTCCACTCCTGAAGGATAAGGGGTCCACTGTCTAAGTGGCTGTCTGGAGTTTCTGGCCCAGGCTGTATCAGACAGAGCCTCAGTGCCCATTGCAGGCTATGATATAAGGGTGCCATAGAGGGCCATACCAGTGGATCCTCATGCAGGTTTTCTCTACAGACTCAACAGGCACTTCTTCTTCTGTGGGCAGGCAGAATGCTGTGTTGTGGCTGAAGAATTCCCTATCAAGAGAACTTGGGGTCAAGGAGGGTGAGGAGGATGGAATTGTAAACACAAGCTACAGTTCAATTCAGTGACAAGTGGAAGGCAGTTCCAGTTTGTACCGGCTGATTTGAGATATCCAGCACCTGAGTAAGGGTGGATGTCATATGTTTGCTCACACTGGAGTCTTTGTCTATGATGACTGCCAATTGGAGGGGGGGGGCGTCTTGAGGCCATGGAGGTTTTCCCACCCTGGGGCTTGAGAGATGCTCCAAACAGCAAGATTTCCTTCTATTGGACAGAGGGAGTCTGGTTTGTATTTTCCCCCATATGGAAAGTTTGTGTAGCAGAGCTCTCCCTCATGGATGCCTGGAAAGCACAACTCCATTGACCTTTGTAGCTGAGGAACATGACAGGGTCCATCTGGTGCCTCTGGGGCTAAGTTCCAAGCGGCCTGGGTTGACATGAAGTTTCATGCTGTTGGATCACAATGCTAGTTGTTACCCAGGGAGACATGATAATGTTGGGGTAGTCAGGGGGCCATGCAGGTTTCTCCTACACTGAGTCTTGGATACAGCTACCTAGAGCAAGGAATGCTTCTGGGGACAGGAGGGCTTCTGTAGTGTGGTGCTGGGACCAGATGTTGGAATAGAAGCTGGTTTTGGAGAAAAGGCCTCTGGGGACAGGCGCCTGGAAATCACAACTAGGGTATTGATGCAGTCCTAGAGGCATGTCAGTTTCAATCATCTGACTCAGGGACTTTGATTTGGATGTCTGCCTGGAGTCAAGTGGTTATTGTCTGTCAGAATGTGCATTAGGGCCAGGGAGTTTTTCAAAATTAAGCTGGGCTCAGGGGCTTTGAACTCTGCTCCTAATCTTCAGGGTTTGGGCAACCGTGAAGGGCAGAATTTCCTTTGGGAACATAGGGACAGTCGTACAGTGTGGCACCAGAGGCCGCATCCTGCAGGGCATATGGGCCAGCGCTTTGGGTACTGAAATCTGCCAAAGCAAACTAGGGATAGGGTAAGGGCCATGGTGATTACAGGCCTGACCTGCAGAACCTCTGGGTAGCTCATAGAGTACTAAAATTAAGGTGTCATGCAGGCGATAGGGCAGGCTTTTCTGTCTGGATTGTGTGTCTAGGATGGTCGCAATGTGTAGGGTATTCTTCATGGTGCCATGGGAGATTCTTCGTCACTGGGGATTTTGCCCAGATCCCAAGAGTTTGTGTCTCTGGGGGAAGGGAAGACTGCTATTTTCTATCTCAGGAGACCCCCAAAAGAGGGATTCCAGAAATAGGTTCTGGGTGTGGATGACTAGAAAACACGAACACAGGTGAGAATATGGCCCTAGGGACAAGGAAGTCCCGTTCTGCAAGCACCTGGTCCTGCTACCAAGGGAGATTGTTTGAGAGCAGCCTCACGCTGAGGGTCACAATGCTTGTTTTTGCCCAGGGAGGCTCCCATGAGTGACAGTAGTCTCAAGGGCCATGCAGCTGATTCCCAAACTGAGGGTTGGACACCCATCTAATAAGCCAGGTTTCCTGCCATCGGGAAGGAGGAATACTCTTATGCTTCAGGATCCACCATTAGCAGGGATTTGAGCTACGGTCTGGGGAGAGATGCTTGAATATCCAAGTTGAGTAGATGTGATGGTTTAGGGACACGGCAGGTCCCACCTGGAGGATATGGTGCCCACTGTCTGCATGGTTGACTGGAAGTCGTGGCTCAGGCTGTGTCAGACAGAACCTGAGTGCCCACGGCAGCCTATGATATTAGGGTGCCATCGAGGGCCATGCTGGTGGATCCTCATGTAGAGTATCTGGGCAGACTCACCAGGCACTTCTTCTTTCTGTTGTAGAGGCAAATTCTGCATCGTGGCTCCAAAAATCCATATCAGGAGGGTTTGGTAACCAGGAGGGTGAGGATGGAATTGTAAACACAAGCTATGGTTATTCAGTGCAAAGCAGAAGGCAGTTTCAGGGTGCAGTGGCTTATTCGAGATATCCTGTACCTGAGTAAGGGCAGATGTCAGATGTTTGCTGACACTGGAGTTTGTGTCTCTGATGACCACCAAATGGTGGGGTGGCATCATGAGGCCATAGAGGATTTCCCACATTGTGAGATGCTTGTGAGATGCTCCAAACAGCAAGGTTTCCTTCTACTGGACAGGGCGAGTCTGGTTTGTTTGCTCCAGGGTCCCCCATATGGAAAGTTAGGGTAGCAGAGCTCTCCCTTATCGATGCCTGGAAAACACAACTCCATTGATCATTGCAGCTGAGGAACATGGCAGGTTCAATATGGTGGCTCTGGAGCGAAGTTCCAAGCAGCCTAAATTGACATGGAGTTTCACGCTGTTGGATTATAATGCTGGTTGGTATCCATGCATGTATCCATGGATACAAGCATGGATACCGTGCATGTATGTTGGTATCCATGTTAGAATGTTGGTGTAGCAACAACAAGACAGAAGAAAGAGAAATTAAGGAGTCAATCCCATTTACAATTGCACCCCAAACCGTAAGATACCTAGGAATAAATCTAACCAAAGAGGCTAAGAATCTATTCTCAGAAAACTATAAAGTACTCATGAAAGAAATTGAGGAAGACACAAAGAAATGGAAAAATGTTCCATGCTCCTAGATTGGAAGAATAAATATTGTGAAAATGTCTATGCTACCTAAAGCAATCTACACATTTAATGCAATTCCTATCAAAGTACCATCCATCTTTTTCAAAGAAATGGAACAAATAATTTTAAAATTTATATGGAACCAGAAAAGACCTCTAACAGCCAAAGGGATATTGAAAAACAAAGCCAAAGTTGGTGGCATCACAATTCCGGACTTCAAGCTTTATTACAAAGCTGTCATCATCAAGACAGCATGGTACTGGCACAGAAACAGACACATAGACCAATGGAACAGAATAGAGAGCCCAGAAATAGACCCTCAACTCTATGGTCAACTAATCTTCGACAAAGCAGGAAAGAATGTCCAATGGAAAAAAGACAGCCTCTTCAATAAATGTTGTTGGGAAAATTGGACAGCCACGTGCAGAAAAATGAAATTGGACCATTTCCTTACACCACACACAAAAATAGATTCAAAATGGATTAAGGACCTCAATGTGAGAAAGGAATCCATCAAAATCCTTGAGGAGAACACAGGCAGCAACCTCTTCGACCTCAGCCGCAGCAACATCTTCCTAGGAACATCGCCAAAGGCAAGGGAAGCAAGGGCAAAAATGAACTTTTGGGATTTCATCAAAATCAAAAGCTTTTGCACAGCAAAGGAAACAGTTAACAAAACCAAAAGACAACTGACAGAATGGGAGAAGATATTTGCAAACGACATATCAGATAAAGGACTAGTGTCCAAAATCTATAAAGAACTTAACAAACTCAACACCCAAAGAACAAATAATCCAATCAAGAAATGGGCAGAGGACATGAACAGACGTTTCTGCCAAGAAGACATCCAGATGGCCAACAGACACATGAAAAAGTGCTCCATATCACTCGGCATCAGGGAAATACAAATCAAAACCACAATGAGATATCACCTCACACCAGTCAGAATGGCTAAAATCAACAAGTCAGGAAATGACAGATGCTGGCGAGGATGCGGAGAAAAGGGAACCCTCCTACACTGTTGGTGGGAATGCAAGCTGGTGCAACCACTCTGGAAAACAGCATGGAGATTCCTCAAAATGTTGAAAATAGAACTGCCCTATGACCCAGCAATTGCACTACTGGGAATTTACCCTAAAGATACAAACGTAGTGATCCAAAGGGGCACGTGCACCCGAATGTTTATAGCAGCAATGTCCACAATAGCCAAACTATGGAAAGAACCTAGATGTCCATCATCAGATGAATGGATCAAGAAGATGTGGTATATATACACAATGGAATACTATGCAGCCATCAAAAGAAACGAAATCTTGCCATTTGCGACAACATGGATGGAACTAGAGCGTATCATGCTTAGCGAAATAAGTCAAGCGGAGAAAGACAACTATCATATGATCTCCCTGATATGAGGGAGTGGTGATGCAACATGGGGGCTTAAGTGGGTAGGAGAAGAATCCATGAAACAAGATGGGATAGGGAGGGAGACAAACCATAAGTGACTCTTAATCTCACGAAACAAACTGTGGGTTGCTGGGGGGAGGGGGGTTGGGAGAAGGGGGGAAGGTTATGGACATTGGGGAGGGTATGTGCTTTTGGGTAAATTGGAAGGGGAGATGAACCATGAGAGACTATGGACTCTGAAAAACAGTCTGAGGTGTTTGAAGTGGTGGGGGGGGTGGGAGGTTGGGGTACCAGGTGGGGGGTATTATAGAGGGCACAGCTTGCATGGAGCACTGGGTGTGGTGAAAAAATAATGAATACTGTTTTTCTGAAAATAAATAAATTGGAAAAAAAAAAAAAAAAGAATGTTGGTGTATTCAGAGGTCCATGAGGGATTCTCCTACACTCTGTCTTGGACACAGCTACCAAGAGCAAGGTATCCTTCTGGGGAGAGGTTTGGTTCTAATGTGTGGCTCAGAGTCCACATGATGGAATATAAGTTGGTATTGGAGAACAGGCCTCTGGGGACAGGCACCTGAAAACATAATCTAGGTTATCGATGATATCCTAGAGGCATGTCAGGTCCAATCTTCTGACTCATGGCCTTTGACTTAGATGTCTGCCTGGAGGCAGGCGCTCATTGTGTGTCAGAGCACGCATTTGGGTCTAGAGCGTTCTTTGAAATTGAGGTCGGCTCAAAGGCTTTGTACTTTGCTCCTTATCTTCACAGTTTTGGAAATAGTGAGGGGCACAGCGTCATTCAGGTGGGCAGGCTCACTCATTGTTTGGCACCAGAGGGCCCATCCTGGAGGGCATTTGGACCAGGGCTTTCTGGACAGAAATCTGCAAACGTGAACCTGGGTTAGGGTGAGGGCCGAGGTGATCACAGGCCCAATCTGCAGGCCGTGATTGTAGCTCATAGTGTACTGAAATTAAATGTCGTGGAGGCGGTAGCACAGGCCTTTTTTTTTTTTTTCTGAATATGTGTCCAGGACGGCCACAAAACATAGGGGAGTCTTCAAGGGTCCATGAGAGATTCTTCATCTCTGTGGATACTGCCCAGCTCCAAAGACTTCGGTGTCTCTGGGGGAAGGGAAGACTGCTGGTTTCCGTCTCAGGGGAATCCCAAAATAGGGAGCTCAAAGACAGGTTCTTGGTCTTGGTGCCAGGAAATCATGAACAAGTGTGAGAATTTGGCACTTGGGACATGGCAGGCCCACTCGGCGGGCTCCTGGTCCAGCTACCAAGGGGATTTTTTGAAAACAGGCTCACACTGAGGGTCAGAATGCCTGTTTGGGCCCAGGGTGGCTCCCATGAGTGGACGTAGTCTAATGGGCAATATAACGTGTTCCCATTCTGAGGGTTGGACACCCATCTCAGCAGCCAGGTTTCCTGCTTTCGGGAAGGAGGAGTAATCTTGTTCTTCAGTTTCCCCCTTAGGCAGGGATTTGATCTTCGGTCTGGGAACAATGCCTGAATACCCATGTTGAGTAGAGCTGATGCCTTCGGGCCATGGTAGGACCCACCTGCAGGATATGGGGTCCACTGTCGGCATGGTTGTCTGGAGGCTATGGCTCAGGCTGTGTCAGACAGAGCCTGAGTGCCCATGGCGGCCTATGATATTAGGGTGCCTTCAAGGGCCATGCAGGTGGATCCTCATGTGGGGTTTCTGGGCAGACTCACCAGGCACTTCTGTCTTTGGGGTAAGCAGAATGCTTTGTTTTGGGTCCAGAATTTCCTATCAAGAGTGCTTTGTGACCAGCAGGGTGAGGATCGAATTGTAATCACAAGCTATGGTTAAATGCAGTGCCAAGCCAAAGGCAGCCAGTGTACTCCGGCTGATTCGAGATACCAGCACCTGAGTAAGGGGCTCATGTCAGATGCTTGCTCACAATGGACTTTCTGTCTATGATGACCACCAAATGGAGGGGTGGCGTCACGAAACCATGGAGGATCTCCCACGCTGAGTCTTGTGAGATGCTCCAAACAGCAAGGTTTCCTTGTACTGGATAGGGTGAGTCTGCTTTTTTTGCTTCAGGGTCCCCTATGGACAGTTAGAGTAGCAGAGCTCTCTAAAATAGATGCCTGAAAAGCACACCTCCATTGACCATTGCACCTAAGGAACATGGCAGGTTCGATCTCGAGGCTCTGGGGCGAAGTTCCAAGCAGCATGAGTTGACATGGGGTTTCATGCTGTTGGATCATAATGATGGTTTGTATCCAGGGAGATGTTAGAAAATTGGGGTGGTCAGTGGCCATGCAGGATTCTCCTACACTGAGTCTTGGACATAGCTACCGAGAGCAAGGTATCCTAATGGGGACAGAAGGGGTCTGTTGTGTGGCTTACGAACCACGTGTTAGAATATAAATTGGTATTGGAGCAAAGGCCTCTGGGGACAGGTGCCTTAAAATCTAAGTTAGGGTGTTTATGAAGTCCTCGGGGCATGTCAGGGTCAATCTTCTGACTCAGGACCTTTGACATGGATGTCTGCCTGGAGGCAGCTGCTCATGGTGTGCCAGAATGTGCATTTTGGTCCAGAATTTTCCTCACAGTTGAGATGGTCTCAGGGTCTTTGTACATTTCTCCTAGTCTTCAGGATTTGGGCAACAGTGAAGGGCAGAGTTTCCTTCGGGATGTTAGGAATAGTCATCCGGTGTGGCTCCAGAGTCCCCTTTCTGAGGGCATGTGGGCCAGGGCTTCGGGGACAGAAATCTGCTAACCGGGGTTAGTGCCTGGCACCTGGTGCCAAGACCCACCTAATCTAACTGGTGTTAGTGTGAGGGATGAGGTGATTACAGGCCTGAACTACAGGCCGTGAGGGCAGCTCATAGTGTACTGAAATTAAGGTTTCATTGAAGCAATAGCACAGGCTTTTCTGTCTGGACTGTGTCCAGGATGGTCGCAAAAAACAGGGTTGGCTTCATGGGGCCATGGGAGATTCTTTGTCTCTGGGGATTCTCTCCAGCTCCTTAGAGTTTGGTGGCTCTGGGGGAAGGAAGACTGTGGTTTTCCGTCTAGAGGACCCCCCAAAAGAGAGATTCCAGCGATAGGTTCTAGGTCTGGGTGCGTGGCAAACATGAATGAGGGTGAGGATTTGCCCCTAAGGACCTGGCAGGCCCGCTCTGTGGGCTCTTGGTCCAGCTACTGAGGGGGGTTGTGTGAAAGCAGGATCATGCTGAGGGTCACAATGCCTTTTTGTGCACAGGGCAGCTCCCATGAGTGGCCGTGGTCTCATGGGCCATGCAGCTGCTTCCCACTCTGAGGGTTGGACACCCATCTCAACAGCCGTGTTTCCTGCAATCATGAAGGAGGAGTACTATTGTGCATCAGGTTCCCCCATTCTCAGGGATTTGAGCTACGGTCTGGGGAAAGATGACTGAATATCCAGGTTGAGAATATGTGACAACATTGGGCCAAGACAGGTCCCACCAGAAGGTTTTGGGGCCCACGGTCCACGTGCCTGACTGGAGGTCAGACAGAGCCTGCGTGCCATTTCGGCCTATGATATTACAGTGCTGTAAAGGGCCATGCAGGTGGATCCTCATGTGGGGTTAATGGGAAGACTCACCAGGCACTTCTTTCTGTGGGGCATGCAGAATGCTGCATTGTGGCTCCAGAATTCCCTACCAAGAGAACTTGGGAACCAGGAGCTTGAGATTGGAATTGTCAACACAAGCTACGGTAAAATTCAGTGCCAAGCAGAAGGCAGTTCCAGTGTGTAGTGGCTGATTCGAGATATCCAGCACCTGAGTAAGGGCAGATGTCAGATGTTTGCTCACACTGGAGTTTGTGTCTCTGATGACCACCAAAATGAGGGTTGTGGTCTGGAGGTAATGGAGGATGTGCCACGCTGGGGCTTGTGAGATGCTCCAAACAGCAATGTTTCCTTCTACTGGACAGGGCGAGTCTGGTTTGTTTCCTCCACCATCCCCCATATGGAAAGTTTGCGTAGCAGAGCTCTCCCATATGGATGCCTGGAAAGCAAACCTCCATGGTCCATTTTAGCTGAGTAACATGGCAGGTTCGATCTGATGGCTCTGGGGAAAAGTTCCTTCTACCGTGAATTGACATGGAGTTTCATACTGTTCGATCACAATGCTGGTTAGTATCCATGGAGAAATTAGAATGTTGGTTGGTCAGAGGGTCATACAGGATTCTCCTACACTGTTTCTGGGGCAAAGCTACCAAGAGTAAGGTATCCTACTGGCAACAGGAGGGGTTCTTTAGTGTTGCTCAGGGACCACATGTTGGAATATAAGTTAGCATTGGGGAAGAGGCACCTGTGGACAGTCACCTGAAAACCTAAGCTCGGGTATTGATGAAGTCCTAGAGGAATGTCAGGTTCAATCTTCTGACTCAGGGCCTTTGACTTTAATGTCTGCTTGGGGGGCAGGTGCTCATTGTGTGTCAGAATGCGCACTTGGGTCCAGACCGTTCTTCAATATGGAGGTGGACTCAGGGGCTTTGTACTTTGCTCCTAATCTTCAGAGTTTGGGCAACAATGAAGGGCAGAGTTTTCTTCAGAAGGATAGGCGCTGTCGTCTGGTGGTGCTCCAGAGTCCCCTTCCTGAGGGCATAATGGCCAGGGCTTTGGGGACAGAAATCTGCAAATGCGAACTAGGGTTAAGGTGAGGGCCACGGTAACCACAGGCCCGATCTGCAGTCCCTAAGAGCAGCTCATATTGTAGTGAAATTAAGGTGTCATGGAGGCAGTAGCGCAGGCTTTTCTGTCTGGATTGTGTATCCAGGACGGTCGACAATGTAGGGGTGGATCATGGGGCTATGGGAGATTCTTCGTCTCAGGGGATTCTGCTCGGATCACAAGAGTTTGGTTTCTCTGCAGGAAGGGAAGACTGATGTTTTCGGTCTCAGGGGACCCCCAAAATTGGGATACCAGAGACAGTGTCTGGGTGGGAGCATGGAAATAATGAAAGATGGTGAGGATTTGGCCCTAGGAACCTGGAAGGCCTGGTCTGCGGGTTCCTGGACTAGCTATTGAGGGGGTTTTTTGAAATCAGACTCATGCTGAGGGTCACAACGATTGTTTGTACCCAGGGAGGCTCCTGTGAGTGACCGTGGTCTTATGGCCCAGACCGTGGTCTTATGGTCCAACCCACTTTGAGGGTTGGACTTCCATCTCATCAGCCAGGTTTCCTGCCATCGGGAAGGAGGAGTACACCTGGGCTTCCGGTTCCCTCATAGGCTGGTATTTGAGCTACGGTATGGGGAGAGATGCCTGAATATCTAGGTTGAATAGATGTGATGCCTTCGTTCCACGGCAGGTCCCTTCTGAAGGATATGGGGTCCACTGTCTAAGTGGTGTCTTGAGGTCATGGACCAGGTTGTGTCAGACATATCCTCAGTGCCCATGGCGGCCTATGATATAAGAGTGCCATCGAGGACCATGCAGGTGGATCCTCATGTGAGTTTTCTGTGCAAACTCACCAGGCACTTCTTCTTCTGTGGGACAGGCAGAATGCTGTGTTGTTGCTCAAGAATTCACTACCAAGGGACGCCTGGGTGGCTCAGTTGGTTAAGCAGCTGCCTTCGGCTCAGGTCATGATCCCAGAGTCCTGGGATCGAGTCCCACATCGGGCTCCTTGCTCAGCAGGGAGCCTGCTTCTCCCTCTGCCTCTGCCTGCCTCTCTGTCTGCCTGTGCTCTCTCTCTCCCTCTGTCTCTGACAAATAAATAAATAAAATCTCAAAAAAAAAAAGAATTCACTATCAAGAGGGCATGTGCAAAAGGAAGGTGAGGATGGAATTGTAAACACAAGCTACGGTTTAATGCAGTGACAAGCAGAAGGCAGTTCTGGTGTGTAGCAGCTGATACAAGATATCCAGCACTGGAGTAAGTGTGGATATCAGATATTTGCTCACACTGGAGTTTGTGTCTATGATGACTGCCAAATGGAAGGGTGCCCTCACGAGGCCATGGAGGATTTCCCACTCTGTGACATGTGAGATGCCCCAAACAGCATTGTTTACTTCTACTGGACAGGTGGAGTCTGGTTTGTTTGCTCCAGGGTCCCCAATATGGAAAGTTTGTGTAGCAGAGCTCTCCCTCATGGATCCCTGAAAGCACAACTCCATTGACCATTGCAGCTGAGGAACATAGCAGGTTCTATATGGTGCCTCTGAGGCGAAGTTCCAAGAGGCCTTAGTTGAGATGGAGTTTCATGCTTTGGGGTCACAATGCTGGCTGTTATACAGGGAGACATTAGAATGTATGGGTGATCATGGGCCCATGCAGTATTGTCCTGCACTGAATCTTGGACACAGCTACCAAGAGAAAGGTGTCCTCCTGGGGACAGGAAGGATTCTGTTGTGTGGCTCAGGGACCACATGTTGGAATATAAGTTGGTAGTGGGTAACAGGACTCTGGGTACAGGAGCCTAAAAACTTAAGTTAGGGTATCGATAAAGTCCTAGAGGCATGTCAGGTTCAAACTTCTGACTCAGGGCATTTTACTTGGATGTCTGTCTGGAGGCAGGTGCACATTGTGTGTCAGAATATGTACTTGGGTCCAGAGCATTTTTCAAAATTGAGCTGGGCTCAGGGGCTTTGTACTTTGCTCCTAATATTCACAGTTTGGGCAACCGTGAAGAGCAGAGTTTTCTTCAGGAGGGTAGGCACACTTGTCCGGTATGGCACCAGAGGCCTCATCCTGTAGGGCATGTGGGCCAGGGCTTTGGGGACAGAAATCTGCAAACACAAACTATGGTTAGTGTGAGGACCGGTGTGATCACAGGCCTAATCTGCAGGGCGTGAGAGAACCTCATAGTGTACTGAAATTAAGGTTTCATGGAGGCAGTAGCGCAGACTTTTCTGTCTGGATTGTGTGTCTAGGACAGTCGCCAAATGTAGGGGAGTCTTCATGGGTCCATGGGAGATTCTTCGTCTCTGGGGGTTCTGCCAGATCCCTAGAGTTTGGTGTGTCTGGAGGAAGGGAAGACTGCTGTTTTCCGTCTCAGAGGACCCACAAAAGAGGGATTCCAGAGACAGTTTATGGGTCTGGGTTCCTGGAAAACACAAACGAGTGTGAGGATTTGGCCCTAGCGACTTGTCAGGCCTTCCCTGTGTGCTCCTGGTCCAGCTACCAAGGTGGTTAGTTTGAAAGCAGGCTCACGTTGAGGGTGACAATGCCTGTTTGTGCCCAGGGTGGCTCCCATAAGTGGCCGTGTTCTCATGGGACATGTAGCTGGTTCCCACTGTGAGGGTTGGACGCCCATCGAAACAGCCAGGATTCCTGCCATTGGTTAGGAGGAGTACTCCTGGGCTTTAAGTTTTTCCATAGGCAGGGATTTGAGCTATGGTCTGGGGAGAGAAGCCTGAATATCCAGGTTGAGTAGATGTGACGGCTTCGGGCCACAACAGGTCCCACCTGCAGGATATGGGGTGAACTGTCTGTGGGTCTGTCTAAAGGTCGAGGCTCAGGCTGTGTTAGACAGAGCCTGATTGCCCATGGTGGCCTACTATATTAGAGTGCCATCGAGAGCCATGCAGGTGGATCCTCATGTGGGGTTTCTGGGCAGACTCACGAGGCACATCTTCTGTTGTGGAGTTGGCAGAATGCTGCATTTTGACTCCAGAATTCCCTGTCAAGTGGGCTTGGGGACAAGGAGGGTGAGGATAAAATTGTAAACACAAACTATGTTTAAATTCAGTGCCAAGCTGAAGGCAGTTCGAGTGTGCAGCAGCTGATTCGAGATACCAGCACCTGAGTAAGGGCTCATGTCAGATGCTTGCTCACAATGGACTTTCTGTCTATCATGACCACCAAATGGAGCGGTGGCGTCACGAGGAGGCCAAGGAGGATTTCCCACGCTGGGTCTTGTGAGATGCTCCAAACAGCAAGGTTTTCGTGTACTGGACAGGGGAAGTCTGATTTGTTTGCTCCAGAGTCCCCATATGGAACGTTTTGGTAGCAGAGCTCTCTAAAATTGATGTCTGGAAAGCACACCTCCATTGACCATTGCATCTGAGGAACATGGCAGGTTCATTCTGGTGACTCTGGGGTGTTGTTCCAAGTGGCCTGAGTTGACATGGTGTTTCATGCTGTTGGATCTTAATGATGGTTTGTATTCAGGAGACATAGAATATTAGGGAGGTCAGGGTCGATGCAGGATTCTCCTACACTGAGTCTTGGACAAAGCTACCAAGAGCAAGCTATCCTACTGGGGACAGGACGGGTTCTGTTGTATGGCTCACGGACTTCCAGTTGGAATTTAAGTTGGTATTGGAGAAAAGACCTGTGTGGACAGACGCCTGAAAATCTAATCTATGGTATTGATGAAGTCCTAGGGACATGTCAGGGTCAATATTCGGACTCAGGGCCTTTGACATGGATGTCTGCCTGGAGGCAGGTGCTCATGGTGTGCTAGAATGCACATTTTGGTCCAGAGTTTTCCACTAAATGTTGGTGCGCTGAGGGGCTTTGTACATTGCTCCTAACTTCAGGATTTGGGCAACAGTGAAGGGCAGAGTTTCCTTCAGGCGGTTAGTCACAGTTGTCTGGTGTGGCTCCAGAATCCCCATCGTGGAGGGCATGTGGGCCAGGGCTTTGGGGACAGAAATCTGCGAACACGAACTAGAGTTAGGGTGAGGTCCAAGGTGATCACAGGCCTGATATGCAGGCCCTGAGGGCAGTGCATAGTGTACTGAAATTACTGTGTCTTGGAGGCGGTAGTGCTGGGTTTTCTGTTGGGATTGTATGTCCAGGACAGTCGCAAATTGTACCGGTGGCTTCATGAGACCATGGGAGATTCTTTGTCTATGGGGATTCTGCCCAACTCCTATGAGTTTGGTGCCTCTGGTGGAAGGGAAGATTGCTGTTTTCCATCTCAGGAAATACCAAATTTGGGATTCCAGAGAGAGTTTCGGGGTCTGAGTGCCATGAAACACAAACGAGGGTGAGGATGTGGCTCTAGGGACCTTGCAGGAATGCTTGGCGGGATCCTGGCCTAGCTACCAATGGCATTTGTTTGAAAGCAGGCAAATGCTGAGGGTCACAATGTCTGTTTGTGCCCAGGGTGGCTACCAAAAGTTGCCGTTGTCTCATGGGCCATGCAGCTGTTTCCCACTCTGAGATTGGACACCCATATCAACTGCCAGGTTTCCTGCCATCTGGAATGAGGATTACTCTTGCGCATCAGGTTCCCCCATATGCAGGAATTTGAGTTATGGTCTGGGGAGAGATGCCTGAATATCCAGGTTTGGTAGATGTGACGGCATCGGGACAAGGCAGGTCCCACCAGCAGGTTATGGGGCCCACTGACCACATGCCAGACTATAGTTCGTGGCTCAGGCTCTGTCAGACAGAGCCTGAGTGCTCTTGGTGGCCTATGATATTAGGGTGCCGTCGAGGGCCATGCAGGTGGATCCCCATGTGGGTTTCTGGGCATACTCAAAACACAATTCTTCTTCCTGTGGGGCATGCAGAATTCTGAGTTAGATCCACAGCTGGTCTTTGGAATCCCTGTTTTGTGGCACCCCTAAGATGGAAAAGAGCATTCTTCCCTTCCCCGAAAAATCCACAAAACTATGGGGAGCCACCAGGATCCTTAGAGAAGAAAAGTGTCCCATGGACCCATGAGACCACACCTGCATACCGAGGCCATCCTGGACACACAATCCAGATAGAAAAGACTGTGCTACCGCCTTCCCATCACCTTAATCACAGATTCTAATGAGGTCCTCTCCAGGTCTATGCATTGGGTCTGCGACCTCCACCCCACTATCCTTAACCCGAATTTGGGTTTGCAGATTTCTCTCCAAAAACCACGGCTCATATGCCCTCCAGGATGGGGTCACTGGAGCCACACCATAGGACTGCTGCCATCCCCAAGGACACTGTGCATGTCACAGTTGCCCAAACCTTCCAGATTATGAGAAACCTGCAAGTCCCCTGAGCCCACCCCAATATTGGCAGCCGCTCTGGAAGCAAATGCATGGTCTGAAACAACCTGATCACCTACATCCAGACAGACACCCATGTCAATGGTACTGAGTCAGAAGATTGAAACTGAAATGCCCCTAGGAATGCACTGGAGCCCTAGTTTAAGATTTAAACTTAAATCTTAAATCATCTGTCCTCAGTGGTCTTTTTTTTTAATATCAATTTTTCCCATTTATTTATTTTCAGAAAAACAGTATTCAATATTTTTTCACCACACCCAGTGCTCCATGCAAGCTGTGCCCTCTATAATACCCACCCCTGGTACCCCAACCTCCCACCCCCCCACCACTTCAAACCCCTCAGATTGCTTTTGTTCTCAGTGGTCTTTTCTGGAATACCAACCTAGGATACAACATGTTGCCCCTGGGCCACACAACAGAACATCTCCTTTCCCCAGAAAGACATCGTGCTCTTTGACCTGTACCAAACCCTAAGGTTAGCAGAATCCTGCAAGGCACCTTAGCCACCAACACATTCTAAAAACTCCCTGGTAACAAATCAGCATTGTGACCCATCTGCAAGAGATTCCATGTCAACTCAAGTCCTTGGTCCATCGCCCCAGGCCATCATAACATACCTGTCATGTTCCTTAGCTGCAAAGGACAATGAAGGTGTGCTTTCCATGCATCCATATGGGAGAGCTCTCCTACCCATACTTTCCACATGGGGGACACTGGAGCAAAAAAAAAAAAAAAAAAAAAAAAAAACAGACTCCACCTGTCCAGGAGAAAGACCTTGCTGTTTGGAGCATCTCACAAGCCTCAGCATGAGAAATCCTCCATGACCTCTTGATGCCACCCCTCCATTTCTCAGTCATCACAGAAAAAAACTCCAATGTGAGCAAATATCTGACAGCCGCGCTTACTCAGGTGCTGGATATCTCAAATAAACTGCTGCACATTGGAACTGCCTTCGGCTTAGCACTGAGTTGAGCCAAAGCATGTGTTTACAATTCCATCCTCACTCTACTGGTACCAAAAGCCTCTTGATAGGGAATTCTAGAGCCACAACACAGCATTCTGCCTTCCCCATGAAAGAAGAAGTGCCTGGTGAGTCTGCCCAGAAAGAACACATGAGGATCAATCTGCTCGACCCTTGAGGGAACTCTGATTTGTAGGCTGCCCTGGCCACTAGTGCTGCGTCTGACAGAGCCTGAGCCCCTACCTAATCTCAGCCACCCAGAGAGCGGGACCCATATCTAGCACGTGGAACTGGCCATGGCCCTATACCATCCCCCCTACACATCCTTGGTATTCAGGCATCTGTCTCCAGACCTTTGCTGGAATCACTGCCAATGGGGGAACCTGAAGTCCAATAGAGAACTCCTCCTTCCCCATGGCATGAATCCTAGCTGTTGGGAAGGGTGTCCAACCCTCCAAGTGGGAGCTGCTACATGGCCAGTGAGACGACGCCCACTGACGAGGGTCGCCCTGGGCAGAAACAGGCATTGTGATCCTAAGCCTGAGCATGCTTTCAAACAAACGCTCTCTGTTGCACCTTCAGGATCCACATTGCAGACCTGGTATACCCCTTGGCCCAAATCCTAACACGTGGTGGGATTTTCCAAGGGCCCAAACCCGGAGCCCTTCCTTGAATCCCTGTTCTGCGGCACCCCTAAGATGGAAAACAGCACTCTTCCATTCCCAGAGAAAGCTACCCATCTATGGGGAGCCGCCAGGAAACATAGAGAGGAAAAATCTGGCATGAAACCAAGAGACCACACCTGCATTGGGAGGCCATCCTGGACACACAATCAAGATACAAAAGCCTGTGCTACCACCTTCAAGTCATCTGATTTACAGTTCCTGACGAGCTGCCTTCCATGTCTATGCATTGGGCCTGTGATAATCTCACCACTAAGCCTAAACCGAATTTTTGTTTACAGACTTCGCTCTCAAAACCATGGCTCACATGCCCTCCAGGATAGGGTCCCTGGAGCCAGACCACAGGACTGTGCCTGCCATCCCCAAGGAAACTGTGCCCGTCACAGTTGCCCAAACATTCCAAATTAGGAGAAACCTGCAAGGCGCCTGAACCCTCCCCAATATTGTTCACCGTTCTGGATGCAAATGTGCAATCTTAATTGCCCTGCTTACCTACATCCAGGCAGACAACCAAATCAATGGTCCTGAGTCAGAAGATTGAAACTGACATAATCTAGGACCTCATTGGAACCCTAGATTATGTGTTGAGGCATCTGTCCTCAGAGGCCTGTTCTGGAATACCAACTAATGATACAACGGGTTTTCTCTGAGCCACACTCCAGAACATCTGTCCCCAGAAGGAAACCATGATCTTCGACCTTTGCAAACCCTCAGTGTAGGAGAATCCTGCACAGCACCTTAGCCAACAGCCCATTCTATGATCTCCCTGGTAACAATCCAGCATTGTGACCCATCTGCAAGAGATTCCATGTCAAATCAAGGCCTTGGAACTTCGCCCCAGTGCCACCAGAACGAACCTGTCATGTTCCTCAGCTTTAAAGGTCAATGGAGATGAGCTTTACAGGCATCCATGTCGGAGAGCTCTGCTACCCATACTTTCCACATGCGGGACCCTGGAGCAAACAAACTGGTCTCCACCTGTCAAGGAGAAGGACCTTTCAGTTTGGAACATATCACAGGCCTTGGTGTGGGAAATCCTCCATGGGATAATGACGCCAACCCTCCTTTTGATGGTCATCATAGACACAAACTCCAGTGTGAGCAAACATCTGACATATGCCCTTACTCGGCTGCTGGGTATCTCGAATAAGCCACTGCATATTGGAAGTGGATTCCACATGGCACCGAATTGAACTGCAGCTTGTGTATACACATCCATCTTCACCCTACTGGTCCCCTAGCCCTCTTGATAGGAAATTCTTGAGCAACAATGTAGCATTCTGCCTGCACTATAGAAAGAAGTGCCTGGTGAATCTCCCCAGAAACCCTAACATGAGGATCATCAGCTTAGCCCTCGAGGGAACCCCAATTTAAAGGGTGCCTTGGCCACTAGTGCTGTGTCTGACAGAGCATGAGCCCCGAAATAGTGTTAGCAACACAGAGAATGGGTCCCACTACCAGTATGTGAGAAAGGACATGGCCCAAGTTTGTCATCTCTACCCATCCTTGGTATTCAGGCACCTGTCCCCAGACCTTTGCCAGAAACACTGCCAATGAGGTTACCTGAAGAGCAATAGAGAACTCTTCTTTCCCATGGCAGGAAGCCTGGCTGTTGGGATGGGTGCCCAACTCTCAAAGTGGGAGAAAGCTGCATAGACAATAAGACCATGCACACTCCTGAGGGCTGGCCTGGGCACAAACAGGCATTGTGTCCCTCAGTCTGAGCATGATTTCAAACAAGCCCTCTCAATTGCACTACTGGGATCCTGCTTTGCTTGCCTGGTACGCCCTAGGCCCAAATCCTAACATATGGTGGGATTTTGCAGGAGCCCAGACCCAGAACCCATCTCGGGAATCCCTGTTTTGCGGCACCCCTAAGATGGAAAAGAGCACTCTTCCCTTCTCCGAAAAAGACACCAATCTATGGAGAGCCACAGGATCCTTAGAGAGGAAAAGTCTCACATGGACCAATGAGACCATACCTGCATTCCTAACCCATACTGGATACACAATCCAGATAGAAAACCCTGTTGTACCACCTTCCAGCCGCCCTATTTACTTTTCCTGACGTGTTTCCCTCTAGGTCTATGCATTGGGCCTGAGACAACCACTCCACTAACCCTAACCCGAATTCATGTAAGCAGACTTCAATCGCAAAACCATGTCTCTCATGGCCTCCAGGATGGGGTCTCTGGAGCCACAGCACAGGACTATGCCTGCCATCCCCAAAGAAACTGTGCCCATCACAGTTGCCCAATCCTTCCAGATTAGGAGAAAGCAACAAGGCCCTGATCCCACCCTTATATCAGCGGCCATTCTGGACGGAAATGCACAGTCTGAAAAAAACCTGATCACCTACATCCAGGCAGACAGCAGAGTCAATGGTCCTGAGTCAGAAGATTAAACCTGGCATGCCCCTAGGACCACATTGGAACCCTCGATTAGGTTTTCAGGAATTTGTCCTCAGGGGCCTGTTCTGGATTACCAAGTTATGATACAACATTTGGGCCCTCAGCCACACTAGAGAACATCTCCTGTCCCCAGAAGGAAACCGTGTTCTTCGAACTGTGCCAATCCCTCAGGGTAGGAGAATCCTGTACGGCACCTTACCCACCAGCACATTCGAATATCTCCCTGGAACAAACCATCATTGTGGCCTTTCTGCAAGACATTCAGTGTCAACTCAAGGCCTTGGTACTTCACGCAAAGCCACCAGAATGAACCTGTCATGTTCCTCAGCTGCAGTGGACAATGGAGGTGTGCTTTCAAGGCAGCCATGCTGGAGAGCTCTGCTACCCAAACTATCCACATGGAGGACACTGGAGCAAACAAACCAGACTCCCCAAGTCCAATAGAAGAAAGTCTTGCTGTTTGGAGAATCTCACAAGCCCCAGCGTGGGACATTCTCCATGGCTTTTTGATGCCACCCTTCCTTTACTCGGTCATAATAGATACAAACTCCAGTGTGAGCAGACATCTGACATCCACCCTTACTCAGGTGCTGGATATCTCGATTCAGCCACTCCACACTGGAGCAGCCTTCCGCTTGGCACTGAATTTAACCATAGCTTGTGTTTACAATTCTATCCTCACCCTCAAGGTCTCCATGGCCTCTGAATAAGTAATTCTCGAGCCACATCAGAGCATTGTGCCTTCCTCATGGAAGGAAGAAGTGCCAGTCAGTCTTCCAAGAAAGCCCACATGATGATCAATCTGCTCGACCCTCGAGAGAACCCCGATTTGTAGGCTGCCCTGGCCACTAGTGCTGAGTCTGACAGAGCCTGAGCCCGAATTGTGTCAGCAACCAAGAGACCGGGGACCATATCCAGCATGTGAGACCAGCCATGTCTCAAGTCTGTCATCTCTACCCATCCTTGGTGTTCAGGCATCTATCCCTAGACCTTTGCTGGAATCCCGGTCAATGGGGGAACCTGAAGCACAATAGAGAATTCCTCCTTCCCAATGGCAGGAAACCTGTCTGTTCGGATGTGTGTGCAACCCTCAGAGTAGGAGCCAGAGGTATCGCCAATGTGACCACGCCCACTCCTGAGGGCCGCCCTGGGATCAAACAGGCATCGTGACCCTCAGCCTGAGCATGCTTTCAAACAAGCCCTCAGAGTTTCACCACCAGGATCCCACATTGTAGGCACGGTACACCCCTAGGCCCAAATCTTAACCCTTGGTGGGATTTTCCAGGTACACTGACCCAGTGCCCGTCTAAGTAATTTCTGTTTTGGGCGACCCCTAAGATGGATAGCAGCACTCTTCCCTTCCCTGAAAAAGCCACTAAACTATTGGGAGCTTCCAGGATCGTTAGAGAGGTAAAGTCTCCCATGGACCCATGAGATCATACCTACATTCCGAGGCCTTCCTGGACACACAATCCAGATAGAAAATCCTTTGTTACGGTCTTTAAGTCACCCTAATTACAGGTCCTGAAGAACTGCCCTCCAGATCTATGCATTCAGCATGCGATCACCTCACCACTAACCCTAACCGGAGTTTGTGTTTGCAGAATTCTCTCCCAAAACCATGGCTCAAATGCCCTGCTGGATGGGCTCTCTAGAGCCCCATCACAGGACTGTGCCTGCCATCGCCAAGGAAAATTTGCCTGTCACAGTTTCCCAAATCCTCCAGAATAGGAGAAACCTGCAAGGCCCCTGAGCCCACCCCCTTATTGGAGGCTGATATGGTCGCAAATATGCAGTCTGTACATCTGATCTCGTACATCAAGGCAGACACCCACGTCAATGTTTCTGAGTCAGATGATTGAACATGACATGCTCCTACGACCTCATTAGAACCCTAGATTAGGTTTCCAGGCAACTGTCCTCAGGAATGGGTTACAATGCTTAGTTGTTACCAGGGTGATCTTATAATGTGCTGGTGGCTAATGTGCCCAGCAGGATTCTCCTGCCCTGAGGGTTTGGCACAGGTCAAAGAGCACGGTATCCCTGGAATACCAACTTATGACAGAACATGTGGTCCCTGATCCACACAACAGTACATGTCCTGTCCCCAAAAGGAAACTGCACTCTTGGGCCTGTGTCAGACTCTCAGGGTAGGAGAATCCTGCATGGCCCCTTAGCCACCAGCACATTCTAAGATCTCCGAGGTAACAAACCATCATTGTGACCCATCTGCAAGAGATTCAGTGTCAACTAAAGGCCTTGGTACTTCGCCCCAGAGCCACCAGAAGTAACCTGCCATGTTCCTCAGCTGCAGTGGTCATTGGGGGTGTGCTTTCCAGGCATCCATGCAGAAGCGCTCGGCTACCAATCTTTCCACATGTGGGACCCTGGAGCTAGCAAATCAGACTCCCCCTGTCTGGTAGAAGGAAACCTTGCTATTTGGAGCATCTCACAAGTCCCAGCGTGGGAAATCCTCCATGGCCTCTTGATGCCACCACTCCATTTGTCAGTCATCATAGACACAAACTCCAGTGTGAGCAAACATCTGACATCCGCCCATACTCAGGTGCTGGGTATCTCAAATTAGCCTCTGCACATTCCGCTTGGCACTGAATGGAACCGTAACATGTGTTGACAATTCCATCCTCAACCTACTGGTCCCCAAGCCCTCTTGATGAGAAATCTGGAGCCACAACACAGCATTCTGCGTTCCCCATAGAAAGAATATTGCCTGGACAGTCTGCACAGAAACCCCACATGAGAATCTATCTGCATGGCATTCGAAGGAATTCTGATTTATAGGCTGTCCTGTACACTAGTGCTGTGTCTGACACAGCCTAAGCCACGACCTAGTGTCAGCCAACTGGAGAGCAGGCCCCATATCCAGGATGTGAGACCGGCCATGGTCCAAGTCCGTCATTTCTATCCATCACCGGATTCAGACACCTTTCCCTAGACTTTTGGTGGAATACCTGCCAATAGGGGAACATGAATCACAATAGAGAACTCCTCCTTCCCCATGTCAGGAAACCTGGCAGTTGGGATGTTTGTCGAAACCACACAGTGGGAGCCAGCTTCATGAACAATGAGATCATGCCAACTCCTGAGGGCCACCCTGGGCACAAACAGGCATTGTGACCTTCAGTCTGAGCATGCTTTCAAACAAGCCCTCCCAGAGGCACTGCCAGAATCCCGCATTGCAGGGCTGGTACTCCCCTAGGCCCAAATAATCACCCTTGGTGTGATTTTCCAGGCACCCAGTCTGAGAGCACGTCTCTGGAATCTTTGTTTTTGAGCAACACAATGACAGAAAACAGCACACTTCTTGTCCCTGAAAAAGCCACCAAACTTGGGGAGCCGCCAGGATCCTAAGAGGGGAAAAATCTCCCATGGAACCATGAGACCACATCTGCATTCCGAGGCCATCCTGGACACACAAGCCAGATACAAAAGCCTGTGCTACCGTCTTCGATTCACCCTAATTACAGTTCCTCATGAGCTACCCTCCAGGTGTACGCATTGGGCCTGCAATCATCTCGCCACTAACCCTAACCCAAATTTGTGCTTGTAGACGTCTTTCGCAAAACCATGGCTCACTTGCCTTCCAGGATGGTGTCTCTAGACCAGAGCACAGGACTGTGCCTACCATCCCCAAGGAAACTGTGCCCGTCTCAGTTGCCCATACATTTCAAATTTGGAGAAACCTGCAAGGCCCCAGATCCCACCTCAATATTGATGGTCCCTCTGCATGCAATGCCCAGTCTGAAACGCCCTGATCACCTACATCCAGGCAGACACCCAAGTCAATGGTCCTGAGTCAGAAGTTTGAAACTGACATAACCCTAGAACCTCATTGGAACCCTAGATTAGGTTTTCAGGCATCTCTCCTCAGTGAACTTTCTGGAATACCAACTTATGATACAACATGTGGTCCCTGAGCCCCAGAACAGAAGATATCTTGTCCCCAGAAGGAAACCGTGCTCCTCAACCTCTCCCAAACCCTCAGAGTAGGAGAATCCTGCATGGCACCTTAACCAACAACACATTCTAAGATCTCCCTAATAAGAAACCACCATTGTGACCCCTCTGCAAGAGACTCCCTGTCAAATCAAGGCCTTGATACTTCACCCCAGAGCGACCAGAGAGATCTGCATGTTCCTCAGCTGCAATGATCAATGGAGGTGTGCTTTCCAGTCATCCATACTGGAGAGCTCTGCTACCCAAACTTTCCACATGGTGGCCCTGGAGCAAACAAATTACTCCACTTGTTCAGTCGAAGGAAACCTTACTGTTTGGAGCATCTCACAAGCCTCAGAGTTGGAAAACCTTCATGGCCTTTTGACACCACCCCTCCATTTGTCGGTCATCATAGATACAAACTCCAGTGTGAGCAAACATCTGACATCCACCCTTAGGTACTAGATATCTTGTATAAGCCGCTGCACAAAGGAACTGCCTTCTGCATGACACTGAATTGATCCCTAGCTTATGTTTACAGTACGATCCTCACCCTATTGGTCCCCAAGCCCTCTTGATAGGGAATTCTGGAGCTACCACGCAACATTCTTCCTTCCCCATAGAAAGAAAAAGTACATGGTGGTCTGCCCAGAAACCCCACATGAGATTCAATCTGCTTGGCCTTCAAAGGAACCCTGTTTTATAGGCTTCCTGGCCACTAGTGCCGTGTCTGACAGAGCCTGAGCCCTTACCTAGTGTCAGCAACCCAGAGAGCGGGCCCCATATCCAGCATGTGAGACTGGTCATGGACAAAATCTGTCATCTCTACCCATCCTTGGTGTGCAGGCACCTGTCCCCAGACTTTTACTGGAATCCCTGCCAATGGTGGAACCTAAAGCACAATAGAGAACTCTTCCTTCCCATGGCAGGAAACCTGGTGTTGGGATGAGTGTCCAACCCACAAAGTGGGAGCCAGCTGCATGGCCAGTGAAACCACGCCCATTTCTGAGGGCCACATTGTGCACAAACAGGCATTGTGACCCTCAGCCTGAGCATGTTTTCAAACAAGCCCTCTCAGTTGCACCACCAGGTTCCCACATTGCAGGCCTGGTATGCCCCTTGGCCCAAATCCTAAGCTTTGGTGGGATTTTCCAAGCTCCCTGATCCAGAGCCCATCTCTTGAATCTCTGTTTTGGGGCATGCATAAGATGGAAAACAGCACTCTTTCTTTCCCCGAGAAAGCCACCAAACAATGGGAGCCACCAGGACATTTAGAGCGGAAAAATCTCCCATGGACCCATGAGTTCACACTTGCATTCCGAGGCCATCCTGGACACACAATCCAAATACAAAAGCCTGTGCTACCATCTTCGAGTCACCTGATTTACGGTTCCTGATGAGTTGCCCTCCAGGTCTATGCATTGGGCCTGCGATCAACTCACCACTATCTCTAAGCCAAGTTTATGTTTGTAGTCTTCTCTTCCAAAACCATGACTTACATGCCCTCCAGGATGGGATCTCTGTGGCCACACCACAGGACTGTGCCTGCCATCCCCAAGGAAACTGTGCCATCAAAGTTGCCCAAACCCACCAGATGGGAGAAATCCGCAAGGCCCTTGAGCCCATCCCAATATTGGAGGCTGCTCTGGACTCAAATGTGCAGTCTGAAACACACTGATCACCTACATCTAGACAGACACCCAAGTCAATGGGCCTGAGTCATATGTTTGAAATTGACAAGCCCCTAGTACTTCTTTGAAAGCCTAGATTAGGTTTTCAGGCCCCTGTCTTCAGAGGCCTGCTCTGCAATACCAACTTATGATTCAACATGTGGTCCCTGAGACACGCAACAGAACATTTCCTATCCACAGAAGGAAACCGTGCTCTTGGACCTGTATTAAATCCTCAGGGTAGATGAATCCTGCATGGCCCCTTAGACACTAGCACATTCTAAGATCTCCGTGGTAACAAACCAGCATTGTGTCCCACCATCATGAGACTCTATGTCAACTCAATGTCTTGGTTCTTCGCCTCAGAACCACCAGAACGAACCTGCCATGTTCCTCTGCTGCAATGGTAAATGGAGGTGTGCCTTCCAGGCATCCATTTTGGAGAGCTCTGCTACACAAACTTTCCTCATGGGGGACCCCCTGAAGCACACAAACCAGAATTCCCCTGTCCGGTTGAAGGAAACCTTGCTGTTTGGAGCATCTCACAATCCCCAGAGTAGGAAATCCTCCATGACCTCTTGACGCCACCCTCTATTTGTCGCTCATCAGAGAAGCAAACTCCAATGTGTGCAAACATCTGACATTTGCCCTTACTCTGGGGCTGGATAGCTCGAATCAACCGCTGCACACTGGAACTGCCTTCGGCTTTGTAATGACTTTAACAGTTGCGTGTGTTTAACATTCCATCTTCACCCTCCTGATCCACAAGCCCTCTTGATAGGGAATTCTGGAGCAACAACACAGCATTCTGCCTGCCCCCAAAAAGAAGAATTGCCTGGTGAGTCTGCCCAGAAACCCCACATGAGGATCCACCTGCAGGGCCCTCGACGACACCCTAATATCTTAGGCCACCATGGGAACTAAGGCTCTCTCTGACAGAGCCTGAGCCACGACCTCCAGTCAGCCACCCTGACAGTGGGCCCCATTTCCTGCAGGTGGGAATTGTTGTGGACCAAAGCTGTCATCTCTACTCAACCTGGATATTCAAGTCTCTGTGTCCAGTCCATACCTCAAATCCCTGCCTATGGGGTACCTGAAACACAAGGGTACTCCTCCTTCCTGATGGCAGGAAATATGGCTGTTAGGATGGGTGTCCAAACCTCAGAGTGGAAACTAGCTGCATGGACATGAGGCCACGGCCACACATGGGAGCCGCTCTGGGAACAAGCAGGCATTGAGACCGACAGCGTGAACCTGATTTTAAACAAACCCCCACAGTAGCTAGACCAGGAGCCCACAGAGTGGGACATCCAGGCCACCAGGGGCAAATCTCAGCCTCGTTGGTGTTTTTCAGTCACCTAGACACAGAAACTGTCCCTGGAATCCCTCTTGTGGGGGTCCATTGAGATGGAAAACTGCAGTCTTCCCTTCCCCCAGAGACAGCAAATTCTTGAGAGATGGGCAGAATCCCCGGAGATGAAGAATGTTCCATGGCCCCATGAAGCCAGCCCTACATTTCGCAAGCGTTCTGGACACACAATCCAGACAGAAAAGTCTGCCCAACTCTCTCCATGACACCTTAATTTCACTACACAATGAGATGCCCTCAGAGCCTGCAGATCGGGGCTGTGATCACCTCGGGCATCATCCTAACCCTAGTTCGCATTTGCAGATTTCTGTCTCCAAAACTCTGTCACACAAGCCCTCCGTGATGGGGCCTCTGGAGCCACACCAGATGACTGTGCCTACCCTCCCGAAGGAAACCTTCATTGTTGCCCAAATCCTGAAGCTTAGGAACAAAGTACAAAGCCCCTGAGCCCACCTCAATTTGCAAGAACGGTCTGGACCCAAGTGTACATTAATGCACACAGTGAGCACCTGCCTCCAGGCAAACATCTAAGTCAAAGGCCCTGAGTCAGAAGATGGAACCTGACATGCCCTAGGACTTCATCGAATGAACCATGCCCTAGCTTAGGTTTTCAGGCACCTGTCCCGAGACAACTGTTCCCCCATACCGTCTTATATTTCAACATGTTGTCCCTGAGCCACACAACAGACCCCTCCTGTCCCCAGAAGGATACTTTGCTCTTGGTAGCTGTGTCCAATACTCAGTGTATTAGACTCTTGCATTGCCCCTGACCATCCCAACATACCAGTGCCTCCCTGGATACAAACCAGCATTGTGATCGAACAGCATCAAACTCCATGTCAACTCAGCCCCCTTGGAACTTCACCCCCAGAACTACCAGATCGAACCTGCCATGTTCCTGAGCTGCAATGGTCAATGGAGGTGTGCTTTCCAGGCATCTATGCAGGAGAGCCCTGCTACCCAAAATTTCCATATGGGGGACACTGGAGCAAACAAACCAGACTCCCCCTGTCAGGAGAAGGACACCTTACTGTTTGGAGCATCTTACAAGCAGCAGAGTGGGAAATCCTCCATGGTCTCTTGTCGCAAACCTACCATTTTTCTGTCATCCTGGACACAAACACTAGTGTGAGCAAAAATCTGACATCCGCCCTTACTCAGGGGCTGGATGTCTCGAATCAGCCACTGCACACTGGAAGTGCATTCCACTTGTCACTGAATTGAACCGTGGCTTGTGTATTTAATTCCATACTTACCCTCCTGATCCCCAAGCCCTCTTGATAGGGAATTTTGTAGACACAACGCAGCATTCTGCTTTCCCCATAGAAAGAAGAAGTGCCTGGTGAGTCTGCCCAGAAACCCCACATGAGGATCCATCTGCATGGCCCTCGATGGCACTCTAATATCTTAGGCCACCATGGGCTCTCAGGCTCTGTCTGACACAGCCGGAGACACAACCTCCAGGCAGCCATGCAGAGAGTGGGCCAAATATCCTGCAGGTGGGACGTGCTGTGGCCGGAAGCTGTCATCTCTATTCAACCTGGGTATTCAGGCATCTTTCCTAAACTGTAGTTCAAATCCCTGCCTATGGGGGAACCTGAAGCACAGGAGTATCCTTATTCCCAATGGCAGGAAAACTGGTTGTTGAGATGGGCACTAAGACACAGCCTGAGCCATGACCTAGAGTCAGCCATGCAGATAGTGGGCCCCATATCATGCAGGTTGGACTTGTCATGGCCCAAAGTCATCATCTCTACTCAACCTGGGTATTCAAACATCTTTCCCAGATTGTAGCTCAAATCCCTGACTACAGAGGAACCTGAAGCACAAGAGTACTCCTCCTTCCCGAAGGCAGGAAGCCTGGTTGTTGAGATAGGTGTCCAACCCTCAGAGTGGGAAGCAGCTGCATGGCCCATGAGACCACAGCCACTCATAGGAGCCACTCTGGGAACTAACTTGCATTGTTACCCTCAGCGTGAGGCTGCTTTCAAACAAAACCCTTTGGTAGCTGGACAAGGAGCCCCCAGAGCGTGCCTACCACCCTAGGGCCAAACACTCACCCTCGTAGGTGTTTTCCAGGCACCCAGAAACTGTCTCTGGAATCCCTCTTTTGGGGGTTCCCTGAGACGGAAAAGGCAGTGTTCTCTTCTCCCAAAGACAACAATCTCTTGGGAGCTGAGCAGAATCCCCAGAGCTGAAGTATCTCCCATGGCCTCATGAAGCCACCACTACATTTTGCAAAAGTCCGGGACAAAGAAAGCAGACAGAAAAGCCTGCACTACCGCCTCCATGATACCTTAACTTCAGTACACTATGAGCTTCCAACAGGGCCTGCAGATCGGGCCTGTGATCACCTCAGCCCTCAACCTAACCCTAGTTCACGTTTGCAGATTTCTCTCCCAAAGCCCTGGTCTACATGCCCATCAGGATGGGGCCTCTGGAGCCACACCAGATGACTGTGCCTACACACCCGAAGGAAACTCTGCCCTTCACAATTGACCAAACCCTGGAGATTAGGAGCAAAGTACAAAGCCCATGAGATTATCTCAATTCTAATGAAAACATTGGACCTAAGGGTGCATTCTGACACACAATGATCCCCTGCCTCCAGGTAGACATCCAAGTCAAAGGCCCTGAGCCAGAAGATTGAACCTGACATGCCTCTAGGACTTTATCAGTACCCTAGCTTAGATTTTCAAGTGCCTGTCCCCAGAGGCCTGTTCTTCAATACCAACTTATATTCCAACATCTGGTCCCTGAGCCACACAACAGAACCCTCCTGTCCCTTAAGGCTATCTTGCTCTAGGTAGCTGTGTCCAAGACTCAGTGTAAGAGAATCCTGCATGGCCCCTGACCACCCCAACATTCTAAAGTCACCCTGGATACAAACCAGCATTATGATCCAACAGCATGAGACTCCATGTCAACACCGGCACTTTGAACTTCGCCCCAGCGTCACTAGTACGAAACTGCCATTTCCTCATCTACAATGGACACTGGAGGTGTGCTTTCAAGGCATCCATGTAGGAGTGCTCTGCTCCCCAGATTTTCCACATGGGGGACCCTGGAACATACAAACTTGGTTCCACCATTCCATTAAAATGAAATCTTTTTTTTTTTTCCATTAAAAGGAAATCTTGATGTTTGTATCATCTCACAAGCCCCAGGGTGTTAAATGCTCCACGGCATCATGATGCCTCCCCTCCATTTGTCGATCATCATAGACACAAACTCCAGTGTGAGCAAACATCTGACATCTGCCCTTACTCAGGTGCTGGATGTCTCAAATCAGCCCTTGCACACTGGAAGTGCCTTCCGCTTGGCACTGAGTTTAACCATAGCTCGTGTTAACAATTCCATCATCACTCTCCTGGTCCCCAAGCCCTCTTGATAGGGAATTCTGGAGCCACAACGCAACATTCTGCCTCCCCCATAGAAAGAAGAAGTGCCTGGTGAGTCTGCCCAGAAACCCCACATGAGGAACCACCTGCATGGCCCTCGACAACACCATAACATCATAGGCCGCCATGGGCACTAAGACTCTGTCTCACACAGCCAGAGCCACGACCTCCAGGCAGCCACACATAGAGTGAACCCCATATCCTGCAGGTGGGCCTGCCATGGCCCGAAGCGATCATCTCTACACAACCTGGATATTCAGACATTTGTCCCAGAGCGTAGCTCAAATCCCTGCCTATGGGGGAACCTGAAACACAGGATTATTATTCCTTCCTGAGGGCAGGAAACCTGGCTGTTGAGATGGGTGTCTTACCCTCAGAGTGGGAACCAGCTGCACTGCCCATGAAACCAGGGTCACTCATGGGAGACGCCCTGGGCACAAACAGGCATTGTGATTCTCAGCCTGACCCTCCTTTTGACCAAACACCATTGGTAGCTAGACCAGGAGTTCATCCAGTGGACTGGCCAGGTCCCTAGGGCCAAATCCTCACCCTCGTTTGTGCTTTCCAGGCACCCAGACCCAGAACCTGCCTCTCAAATCCCTCGTCTGTGGGTCCCTGAGACGGAAAACAGCAGTCTTCCCTTTTCCGAGAGACACCAAACACTGGGAGCTGGGCAGAAAACCCAGAAACGAAGAATCTCCCATGCCCTCATGAAGCCACCCCTACCTTTTGCGACTGTCCTGGACACACAATCCCTATAGAAATGCCTGCACTACCACCTCCATGACACCTTAATTTCAGTACACTATGAGCTGCCCTCAGGGTCTGCTGAACTTTCTTGTGAACACCTCAGCCCTCACCCTAACACTAGTTCGCATTTGCAATTTCTGTTCCCAAAGTCCTGGCCCACACTCTGTCCAGAATGGGGCCACACCAGATGAGTGTGCCTGCACTCCTTAAGGAAACTGCCCTTCACTGTTGCCCAAACCCTGAGGATTATTAGCGAAGTAAAAAGCCTCTGAGCCCACCTCATTTTCGAAGAACACTCTGGACTCAAATATGCATTCTGACAAACAATGAGCCCCTACCTCCAGGCAGACATCCAAATCCAAGACCCTGAGTCAGAAGTTTGAACCTCTCATGACTATAGGCCTTCATCAATACCTTAGTTTAGATTTTTAGGCGCCTGTCCCCAGAGGCATGTTATCCAATACCAACTTATATTCCAACATGTGGTCCTTGAGCCACACAAAAGAACCCCTTCTGTCCCCAGAAATATACCTTTCTCTTGGTAGCTGTGTCCAGGTTTCAGTGTAGGAGAATCCTGCATGGCCCCTGACCACCCTAACATTCTAATGTCTCCCAGGATACAAACTAGCAATATGATCCAACAGCATGAAACTCCATGTCAACTCAGATCCCTTAGAACTTCATCCCAGAGCTACCAGATCGAACCTGCCATGTTACTCAGCTGAAATGGTCAATGGAGGTGTGCTTTCCAGGCATCCATGCGGGAAAGCACTGCTACCCAAAATTTCCATATGGGGGGGACACTGCAGCAAACAAACCAGACTCCTCCTGTCAAGTAGAAGGAAACCTTGCTCTTTGGAGCATCTCAAAAGCCACAGCATGGGAAATCCTCCATGGCATCTTGACATGACCCCACCATTGTCCGTTATCATAACACAAACTCCAGCGTGAGCAAACAATTGACATCTGCCCTTACTCGGGTGCTGGATGTCTCAAATCAGCCGCTGTAGGGACGCCTGGGTGGCTCAGTTGGTTGGACGACTGCCTTCGGCTCAGGGCGTGATCCTGGAGTCCCGGGATCGAGTCCCACATCAGGCTCCCAGCTCCATGGGGAGTCTGCTTCGCTCTCTGACCTTCTCCCCTCTCATGCTCTCTCTCACTGTCTCTCTCTCTCAAATAAATAAATAAAATCTTTAAAAAAAAATCAGCCGCTGTACACTGGAACAGCCTTCCGCTTAGCACTGAATTTAACCATAGCTTGTGTTTACAATTCCATCCTCACCCTCCTGGTCCCCAAGCCCTCTTTATAGGGAATTCTGGAACCACAACGCAGCATTCAGCCTGCCCCATAGAAAGAAGAATTGCCTGGTGAGTCTGCCCAGAATGCACACATGAGGATCCACCTGCATGGCCCTCGACGAAACCCTCATATCATAGGATGCCATGGGCACTAAGGCTCTGTCTGACATAGCTTGAGCCATGACATCCAGTTAGCCACGCAGACAGTGGGTCCCGTATCCTGGAGATGGGACCTGTCGTGGCACGAAATCAACATCTCTGCTCTACCTGATTATTCAGGCATATGTCTCCAGAGTGTAGCTCAAATCCCTGACTATGGGAGTACTTAAAGCACAAGAGTTCTCCTCCTTCCTGGCAGCAGGAAATATGGCCTGTGAGATGCTTGTCCAGCCCTCAGAGTGGGAAACAGCTACATGGGCCTTGAGATCATGGTCACACATGGGAGTCTCCCTGGGCACAAACAGGCATTGTGACCCTCAGCATGAGCCTGCTTTCAAACAAATGTCCTCGGTAGCTGGACCAGGTGTCCGCAGAGCAGGCCAGCCAGGTGGCTATGGCCAAATCATCTCCCTCGTTGGTGTTTTCCAGGCGCCCAGACCCAGAAACTGTCTCTGGAATATTTTTTTTGTGGTTAACCTGAGACTGAAAACAGCAGTCTTCCCTTCCCCCAGGGACACCAAACTCTTGGGAGCTGGGCAGAATACCCAGAGATGAAAAATCTCCCATGGCCCCATGAACCCAACCCTACCTTTCGCGACGATCCTGGACACAGAATCCAGACAATATAGCATGAGCTACAGCCTCCATGACACCTTAATTTCAGTACATTATGAGTTGCCCTCAGGGCCTGCAGATCGGACCTGTGATCACCTCGGTCCTCACCCTAACTGTAGTTTGCATTTGCAAATTCTGTCTCCAAAACCCTGACCCTCATGCCCACCAGGATGGGGCATCTGGAGTCACAACGGAATACTGTGCCTACTCTACTGAAGGAAACTCTGCCCTTCACTGTTGCCCAAACCCTGAAGATTAAGAGCAAAGTAAAAACCCCCTGAGACCACCTCAATTTCCCAGTGTGCTCCGGACCCAAGTGTACATTCTGACACATAATGAGCACCTGCCTCCAGACAGAAATCCAAGTCAAAGTCCCTAAATCAGAAGTTTTAACCTGCCGGGACGCCTGGGTGGCTCAGTTGGTTAAGCAGCTGCCTTCGGCTCAGGTCATGATCCCAGCGTCCTGGGATCGAGTCCCACATCGGGCTCCTTGCTCCGCGGGGAGCCTGCCTCTCCCTCTGACTCTGCCTGCCACTCTGCCTGTGCTCTCTCTCTCTCTCTCTCTCTGACAAATAAATAAATAAAATCTTTAAAAAAAAAAAAAGAAGTTTTAACCTGCCATGACTACAGGACTTCATCATTACCCTAGTTTAGATTTTTAGGCGCTTGTCCCCAGAGGCCTGTTCTCCAATACCAACTTATATTCCAACTTGTGGTGCTTGAGCCACACAACAGAATCCCTGCTGCCCCCAGAAGGATACATTGCTCTTGGTAGCTGTGTCCAAGACTCAGTGTAGGAGAATCTTACATGGGCCCCTGACCACCCCAACATTCCAACGTCTCCCTGGTTAAAAACCAGCATTGTGATCCAATAGCATGAAACCCCATGTCAACTCAGGCCCCTTATAACTTCGTTTCAGAGCCACCAGATCAAACCTGCCATGTTCCTGAGCTGCAATGGTCAATGGAGGTGTGCTTTCCAGGCATCAATGTGGGAGAGCTCTGCTATCCAAACTTTCCATATTGGGGACACTGGAGCAAACAAACCAGACTCCTCCTGTCCAGTAAAAGGAAACATTGCTCTTGGGATCATCTCAGAAGACACAGAGTTGGGAAAGCCTCCATGGTCTCTAGACGCCACCTCACCATTTGTCCGTCATCATAGACACAAACTCCAGTGTGAGCAAACATCTGACATCCGGCCTTACTCAGGTGGTAGGTAACTTGAATCAGCCGCTGCACACTGGAACTGCCCTCCGCTTGGAAGTGAATTGAACAGTAGCTTGTGTTTACAATTCCATCCTCACCCTCCTCGTCTACAAGCCCTCTTAATAGGTAATTCTGGAGACATAACACAGCATTCCACCTGCTCCATCAAAAGAAGAAGTGCCTGGTGAGTCTGCCCAGAAACCCCACATGAGGATCTACCTGTATGACCCTCAGCAACACTGTAATATCATAGGTTTCCATGGGCACCAAGGCTCTGACAGAGCCTGAGCCATGACCTCCAGTCAGCCATCCAGAGAGTGGGCCCCATTTCCTGCAAGTGTGACTTCCTGTGGCCCGAAACCAAATCTCTACTCAACCTGGATATTCAAAATTCATCCCAGACCATAGATCAAATCCATGCCTATGGGGGAACCTGACACACAAGAGTACTCCCCCTTCCCAACCCTCTGAGTGGGAAGCAGCTGCATGGCCCATGAGACCACGGTCACACATGGAAGACTCCCTGGATACAAACAGGCATTGTGATCCACAGCGTGAGCTTTCTTTCAAACAAAACCCCACAGTAGCTGGATCATGAGCACACAGAGTGGGACTGCCAGGTCCCTAGGGCCACATGATTACACTTGTTCGTGTTTTCCAGGCGCCCATACCCAAAACCTGTCTCTGGAATCCCTCCTTGGGTGTCCTCTGAGATGGAAAACAACAGTCTTCCCTTCCCCCAGAGACACCAAACTCTTGGGAGCTGAGCAGAATCCCCAGAGACGAAGAATTTCCCATGGCCTCATGAAGCCACCCCTACCTTTTGCGACCATCCTGGACACACACCTGACAGAAAAGCCTGTGCTACCACCTCCATGCACCTTCATTTCAGTACTCTATGAGCTGCCCTCAGGCCCTGCACATCAGGCCTTTGATCACCTCAGCCCTCACTCTAACCCTAATTAGCTTTTGCAGATTTCTGTCCCCAAAGCACTGGTTCACATGCCCTCCAGGATGGGGCCTCTGGTTCCACAACAGACGACTGTCACTACGCTCCCGAAGAAAACTCTGCCCTTCACGGTTGCCCAAACCCTGAGGATTCGGAGCAAAGTAAAAATCCCCAGAGCCCACCTCAATTTTGAAGAAGGCTCTGGACCAAAATTCACGTTCAGGCACAGAATGAGCCCCTGCCTACAGGCAGACATCCAAGTCAAAGGCCCTGAGTCAGAAGTTTTTACCTGCCATGATTGTAGGACTTCATCATTACCCTAGTTTAGATGTTTAGGCACCTGTCCGCAGACACCTGTTCTCCAATACCAACTTACATTCCAACATGTGGTCCTTGAGCCACACAACAGAATCCCTGCAATCCCCAGAAGGATCCCTTATTCTTGGTAGGTGTGTCCATTACTCAGTGTAGGAGAATCCTGCATGGCCCCTGACCTCCCCAACATTCTAATGATCCCTGGATACAAACCGGGATTGTGATCCAACAGCATGAAACTCCATGTCAACTCAAGTCGCTTGGTACTTCGCCCCAGAGCCACCAGATCGAACCTGCCATGTACCTCGGATGCAGTGGTTAATGAAGTTGTGCTTTTCAGACATCCGTGCGGGAGAGCTCTGCACCCAAACTTTTCATATGGGGGACACTGGAGCAAACAAACCAGACTCCCCCTGTCCAGTATAAAGAAACCTTGCTATTCGGAGCATTTCACAAGCCCCAGGGTGGGAAATCATCCATGACCTCCTGATGCCACCCCTCCATTTGGCGGTCAATGTAGACACAAACTCCAGTGTGAGCAAGCATCTGACATCCGCCCTTACTCTGGTCCTGGATACCACGCATCAGCATCTGCACACTGGGACTGCCTTCGGCTTGGCACTGAATTGAACTGTAGATTTTGTTTACAATTCCATCTTCACCCTCCTTGTCCCCAAACACTCTTGATAGGGAACTTTGGAGCCACAATGCAGCATTCTGCCTATCACAAAGAAAGAATACGTGACTGTTGAGTCTGCTTGAAACCCCACATGAGGATCCACCTGACTGGCCATCGACAGCATCTTAATATCAAAGCCTGCTATGGGCACTCAGGCTCTGTCTGACACAGCCTGAGCCATGACCTCCAGACAGCCATGCAAATTGTGGTCCCTGTATTCTGCAGGTGGGAAATGCCATGGCCTGAAGCCGTCATCTCTACTCAACCTGGGTATTCAGGCCTCTCTCCCCAGACCATAGCTCAAATCCCTGCCTATAGGGGATCATTAAGCACAAGAATACTCATCATTCACGATGGCAGGAAACCTGGCTGTTGAAATGGGTGTCCAACCCTCAGAGTGGGAACAAGCTACATGGCCCATGAGACCACGGCCACTCATGGGAGCCGCCTTGGGCACAAAGAGGCATTGTGACTCTCAGCGTGAGCCTACTTTCAAACAAACTCCTTCGGTAGCTAGACCTGGAGCCTGCAGAGCGGGCCTGCCAGGTTCCTAGGTCCAAATCCTCACCCACATTCGTGTTTTCCAGGTGCCCAGAACAAGGATCTGACTCGCGTTTCCATATTTCTGTCCCCAATGCCCTGGCCCACATGCCCTCAGGATGGGGCCTCTGGAGCCACACCGGACGACTGTGCCTACCCTCCTGAAGGAAACTCTATCCTCACTGTTGCCACAACCCTGAAGATTAGGAGCAAAGTATAAAACCCCTGAGCACACCTCCATTTTGAAGAATGCTCTGGACCCATATGCGCATTCTGACACACAATGAGCACCTGCCTCTAGCCAGACATCCACGTCAAAGGCCCTGAGTCAGCAGATTGAACCTGACATGACTCTAGGACTTCATAGGTACCAGAGCTTAAATTTTCAGGTGCCTATCCTCAGGGGCCTGTTACCCAATACCAACTTATATTCCAACATGTGGTCCCTAAGCCACACTACAGAACCCCTCCTGTCCCCAGAAGTATATGTTCCTCTTGGTAGCTGGAACCAAGACACAGTGTAGAAGAATCCTGCATGGCCCTCTGACCACACCAATATTCTAACTTCTCCATGGATCCCTAACAAGCATTGTGATACAACAGCAAGAAACTCCATGTCTACTCAGGCTGCTTAGAACTTAGCCCCAAAGCCACCATATCTAACTTGCCATTTCCTCAGATGCAATGGACCATGGAGGTGTGCTTTCTAGGCATCGACGTGGGAGAGCTCTGCTACCTAAACTTTCCATATGAGGGACCCTGGAGCAAACAAACCAAAATCCCCATGTCCAGTAAAAGGAAACCTTGCTGTTTGGAGCATCTCACAAATCACAGCATGGGAAATCCTCCATGGCCTCTTGTGCCACCCCTCCATTTGTTGGTCATCATAGACACAAACTACAGTGTGAGCAAACATCTGACATCTGCTCTTACTCAGGTGCTGGAGAGCTCAGCCTTATGATTGGCACTGGATTGAACTATAGTTTGTGTTTACCATTCCGTCCTCACCCTCCTGGTCCCTAAGGCCTGTTGATAGGGAATTATGAAGCCATGATGCAGCATTTTGCCTGTCCCACAGAAAGAAGTGCCTGGTGAGTCTACAAGAAAACCCACATAAGAATCCACCTGCATGACCCTTGACAGAACCTTAATATCATAGGTCACTGAGGGCACTCAGGCTCTGTCTGACACAGCCTGAGTCACAACCTCCATTCAGCCATGCAGACAGTGGGCCCCATATTCTGCAGGTGGGACCTGTTGTGGCCTGAAGACGTCACATCTACTCAACATGGATATTCAGGCATCTCTCCCTAGACCATAGCTCAAATCCCTGACTATGGGGAAAACTGAAGTACAGGAGTACTCCTCCTTCCCGATGGCAGGAAACCTGGTTGTTGGCATGGGTGTTCACCGTCTGAGTGTTAACCAGCTGCATGGCCCATGAGGCCACGGTCACTCATGGGAGCCACCCTGGGCACAAACAGGCATTGGGACCCTCAGCCTGAGCATGCTTTCAAACAAGCCCTCTCAGTAGCACAACCAGGATGCCACATTGAAGGCCTGGTATGCCCGTAGTCACAAATACTAACCCTTGTTTGGATATTCCAGGGGCCCAGACCCAGAGCCTGTTTCTGGAATCCCTGTTTTGGGTCACTCCTAATTGGAAAACAGCACACTTCACTTCCCCAGAAAAGTCACCAAACTATTGGGAGCCACTAGGATCCTGAGAGGAAAAATCTCCCATGTACCCATGACACAACATCTGCATTCCGAGGCCATCCGGGACAAGAGTCCATATATAAAAGCTTGTGCTACTGCCTCGCATCATGCTAATTACAGTTCCTGACGAACTGCCTTCCAGGTCTATGCTCTGGGCCTACGATCACATCGCCACTAACCCTAACCCTAGTTTGTGTTTGCAGACTTCTCTCTCAAACCATGGATCACATTCCCTCCAGGATGGTGTCTCTGGAGTCACACCACAGAACTTTGCCTGCCATATCCAAGGAAAATTTGCCCAACCCACTTGCCCAAACCCTCCAGATTAGAAAAACCTGCAAGGCCCCTGATCCCACCCCAATATTGGAGGCTGCTCTAGATGCAAATGCATAGTCTGAAAAGCCCTTAGTCCCTACATCTAGGCAGACAATGAAGTCAATGGTCTGGAGTCTGAAGATTGAAACACACATGCCCCTAGGACCTCATTGGAACCCAATTAGGTTTTCATGCATCTGTCCTCAGAGACCTGTTCTGGAATACCAACTTATGGTACAACATGTGTTCCCTAAGTTACACAGCAGAAAAACTCCTGTCCCCAGAAGGAAAACTTGTTCTTGGACCTGTGTCAAACCCTGAAGTTAGGAGACTCCTGAATGGCACTTTAGCCACCAGCACAGTCTATGATCTCCATGGTAACAAACCAGCATTGTAACCCCTGTGCAAGACATTCCATGGCAGCTCAAGGCCTTGGTACTTCATGCCAGAGCCACCAGAACAAAACTGCTATGTGCCTCAGCTGCGTGGTCCATTGAGATACGCTTTCCGGACATCCAAGCAAGAGAGCTCTGTTACCCAAAGTTCCATATGGAGGACCCTGGAGCTAAAATGCCAAACTCCAACTGTCCAGTAGAAAGAAACCTTGCTGTTTGGAGCATCTCACAAGCCTCAGCGTGGGAAATCCTCCATGGCCTCTGGATACCAACCCTCCATTTGTCGGTCATCATAGACACAAACTCCAGTGTGAGCAAACATCTGACATCCACCCTTACTGACATGCTGGATATCTCGAATAAGAAGAAGCCCATTTGTACTGCCTTCTGCCTGGCACTGAATTTAACTGTAGCTTGTGTTTACAATTCCATCCTAACCCTACTGGTCCTCAGGCCTACTTGATAGGGAATTCTGGACCCACAACGCAGCATTCTACCTTCCTCATAAAAAGAAGAAGTGCCTGGTGAGTCTGCCCAGGAACCCCAAATGAGGATAAATGTACTCCTGCCTTGAGGGAACCCTGATTTATAGACTGCCCTGGGCACTAGTGCTGTGTCTGACAGAGCCTGAGCCCCGACCTCATGTCAGCCTTCCAGACAGCGGGGCACGAAACCAGCATGTAAGACCGTCCATGGCCCAAGGCCATCATCTCTACACATCCTTGGTATTCAGGCATTTGTCAACAGACCTTTGCTGGAATCCCTGCCAATGGGGGAACCGGAAGCACAATGGAGAACTCCGCCTTTCCCATGGCAGGAAATCTGGCTGTTGGGATGGGTGTCCAACCCTCAAAGTGGGAGCCAGCTACATGGCCAATGAGACCACGCCCACTCCTGAGAGCCACCCTGGGTACAAACTGGCATTGTGACCCTAAACCTGAGCATGCTTTCAAACAAGCCCTCTCAGTTACACCACCAGGATACCACATTGCAGGCCTTGGGTGCCCCTGGGCCCAAATCATAACCCATTGTTGGATTATCCAGGCGCCCAGACACAGAGCCCGTCTCTGGAATCCCTGTTTTGGGACACCTCTAAGATGGAAAACAGCACTCTTCCCTTTCTGGAAAAAGCCACCAAACCATTGGGAACTTCCAGGATTCTTTGAGAGGAAAAATCTCTCATGGATTCATGAGACAACACCTGCATTCTGAGGCCTTTGTGGACTAACAATCCAGATATAAAAGCCTGTGTGATCGCCTAGAGTCACCCTAATTACAATTCCTGACAATCTGTCCTCCAGGTCTATGCACTGGGCTTGTGATCACATCGCCACTAACCCTAACTCAAGTTTGTGTTTGCAGACTTCTCTCTCAAAACCATGGCTCTCATGTCCTCAAGGATCTGGTCTCTGGAGCCACACCACAGGACTGTGTCTCCATCCCCAAGGAATCTTTAGCCGTCACAGTTTCCCAAACCCTCCAGATTAGGAGAAAATTAGGAGTAAATGTGAGTCTGAAACACCCCGATCACCTCCATCAAGGCAGACACCCAAGTCAATGGCCCTGAGTCAGAAGAATGAAACTGACATGCCCTTAGGACATCATTGGAACCCTAGATTAGGTTTTCAGGCATCTGTCCTCAGAGGCCTGTTCTGGAATACCAACTTAGGATACAACATGTGTTCCCTGAGCCACACAACAGAACATCTCCTCTCCCTAGAAGGAAACTGTGCCCTTCGACCTGTGTCAAACCCTCAAGGTGTGAGAATCCTGCATGGCCCCTTATCCACCAGCACATTCTAAAATCTCCCTGGTAACAAACTAGCATTGAGACCCATCAGCAAGAAATGTGTAGTCTTCATGTGAAGTCAAATGAATTATCCAACCACATCACAGCATTCTGTCATCCCCATAGAAAGAAGTGGTGCCTGGTGAGTCTTTCCCGAAACCCCACTTGAGCATCAATCTTCTCGGCCCTCGAGTGAACCCCGATTTATAGGCTGCTTTGGCCACTAGTTCTTTGTCTGAGAGAGCCCGAGCCCCGACGTAGTGACCTCCTCCCAGAGAGCAGGGCCCATACCCAGCATGTGAGACCGGTCATGGCTCAAGTCCATCATCTCTACCCATCCTTGTTACTCAGGCATCTCTCCCCAGTACTTTCCTGGAATCCCTGCAAATTGGGGTGTTAGGTTCCGTAATCAAAGGAGCAGGACAGATACAGAGTGAAGGCCAAGCAAAGCTTTATTTCGGGCCAAGCATCGAGAATCAAACTGACTGGTCAGGACCGTCTCTTGCAAAGAGGCGACCCCTCCCAGGCTCACAGACTAACTTTTATAGAGGTAGTTTAGGCAGGCTATACACAGGTGGCCAATGAGATTGCAGTACACAGAGAATACTGCACATGCCTGGTATGTCTGCCTCACACAGAAAAAAAAAATTAAGTAACACACGTGTGCCCAACTGAATTTCAATTTACCCTAGGAGATATATGCGTGTCCCACTGATTGGATTTCTTCATCTGGACTGACCCGCCTTTGTATCTAGGCTCTGTAATTAAGTTCCTCTGGGAGGGGCAGGGTCAATCTAAGTTTAGTGCATAGGGTCAATCTGGCTTTAAGGGGTTATATTGAGCATGTAAGTCTAACATTTTTATCGCTCTAGTTTTCCTTTGTACAAATGACACTAGTGCACAGTCAGCTGATGAGTTAGCCATTTACCACTTCATCTAATTTCCTACCTATACTTTACCTAAACAGGTAACAATAAGAGCAACAATAATCTCATAGACTTTTGAGTCTTACTTTAGTCTGTGGTGAGCAGGGTCCATTGGCTGAGCCTTCCACCTCTGGGAAGCATCTTCATTCTCAGCTCGTTTGATGTGACCCTCGTGAATCCAGGCCCTGATGCCTTCTAATTTTATTGCTCTGGGGGTGGTCAGGATAACAGTAAATGGTCACTTTCAGGGAGGCTCACTTGATAGAGACATATGCAATCCAAGTCCTTGCGTCGTTAAGGATGTGGTTCCATCTCCAACTCCATCCCAGTGTGGGGAGTCCAGATCCCAGCATGGGCTTTTTTTTTTTTTTTTTTTTTTTTTTTTTTTTTTTTTTTTTAAGACAGACTGTAATGCCTGCAGTGACTGGAGTACAGACTGATCAGTAATTTCTGCTAGGGCAACCTCTTGTAGTCGAGGACAGAGTGGGGGGGTTTCCAAACATTATTTCAAATGGGGTCACCTTGTTCAAATAGGGTGTACATCGTGCCCTGAGGATGGCGAAGGAAGGAGATCCAGCCATCCACCGCCAGTCTCCAGAATTGTTTTTATCAAGGTCTCTTTAAGAATCTGGTTCATTCTCTCTACTTGCCCAGAACTCTGGGGCCGATAGGCACAATGTAGTTTCCAAATTGTGCCCACAGCCTTGGCCAATGTCTGTGAGACTGAGCTCACAAATGCAGGGCCATTGTCTGACCGAATCGCGAGAGGCAGCCCAAACCTAGGAATTATTTCTTCTAGTAACCTTTTTTTTTTGTCTACCACTCCTGCTGTCGCACGTTTGGTACCTGGAATTGCTTGCTTATAAGTTGCTTGAGTTTGTGTATCCCCAAATAAGTACCCTGATGTATCCGGTCTATTATCATCTTACCTAGACTTTGAAGAAGAATTAAATTTCCTCTTTTGGTCTTAGCCCAGTCTCCTTCATATTCTAATTTATCCCATTTTGGTAAAAACTTTAAATCTTCCTTTGAATAGTCCAGTTTTTCTGGTAAGGCTAGAGATAGGAGTGTAACCAACTCTAGCACTGTTTCTCAGGCTGCTTGCTTTGCAGATTGATCTGCTAAGTGGTTTCCTTTAGAAATCAGATCAGTCCCCTTATGGTGTCCTGGACAATGTGGAGGGGCTTGGTAACATGTGGGATGGCCAATGCTGGGGCACTCATTAAGGTTGTTTGTAATTCCTGAAATGCTCTTTCTGCCTCGGTTGGCCACTCTATCCTAGTGAGCCCTCCTCTGGCCAGTTTGTAGAGAGGTCAGGCATTCTCTGCAAACCATGGTATCCACAGCCTACAGCAGCACACTATCCCAAGAAACTCCCTCACATTTCAGGACATGGTGGGGTGGGTGTATCGCTAACCCTAACACTAACCCTAACCCTAAAGGTAACCCCGGCCAGCACATGGGCATAGAAGAGGCCCTTGGACCTCATCCTTTGGAAGCCCTGGGAAGTCTGTGTCACCATGGTCAGAAGCCATGCACTGCAACCTTGCCAAAAGGGATGGGACACAGGCAGGAGGAAGGTGGCTTTGCCTGGTTACCAGAGCAGATCCAGGCCTCTCTGGGCCGTGTTCCATTCCCCCACCCAGCCCCAGGCACACCCGTGTCTTGCCAAGTGTGTGCAACAGCCTCCTGATAGAGCAGGGATGGAATGTATGGAGAGGTTCTACCCCTTAGAATTGGAAGCCAGAACACTCCCAATGTGCAGACGGGGAGACTGGCGAGGCACTGAGAGACACAGGGTGTGTGTGGGTTCACAGTCCTGGACAGGAGCAGAAGCCCGGTGTGAACCCAGCTCTGTGCCCTCCCAGCAGGGACAACAGCTGCACCCAGGCCACCCAGGGGCTGGGGGGAGGCTGTGTGGGGCTCACTGGATGGACAGGGCATGGGGAGGAGGATGAGTCTTGAGCAGCTGGGGGAGGGGCAAACTCAGGGAGATCTAGTGGGAGCAGGAAGTGCGGTAATGAGCCCCCAGGCAGTGGTGACCTCACTTCCCTGATGACAGAGCCGAACAGAATTGGAATCCACGTATCCAGACACCCACATTCCAGAGAAAAACCCCCTGCCCAGATCATTTCTGGGCACATCCTGAACGAAGCGACATGTTCTTGTGCTGTCTACCGAAGCCCAGAGGATGTAGGCAGAGGAGAGCTCTCCAGAAAGACACGACCCTCACTGGGCAGGTCATGTCAGGCTTCCACGACGCCTCTGGCCCTTTAGCAAAAAGAATCAAAAGGTGACACAGGGGGGGCTCAGAATCAGAGAGTCCCACACCTTCAGATCGACACGTGTATACCTAGGTCTCCTCCGTGTGTGTGTGTGTGTGTGTGTGTGTGTGTGTGTGTGTGTTTAAAGAGAGCTCATCGGGGGAGGAGACAACTTGAGCAGGAGCAGGCTGATGAAGGGTCAGATGCCTGGTGGGCAGGTCATGTCCACACCACAGGTTAAGGCTGGCTAGGTAGGATAGGGTGTGGGGGATGCAACCTTCTGTCCAGGGTTTATCCTGAGACTCGGCAGGGACAGATCAATGACCCAGAGTGGGGCTAATCCTAACAGTAACCTCTAACACTGACAATGAACCTGACTGAGAGTCTGACCCAAACCCTAATCGAAGCCCTGACCCTGACCCTGACCTTGACCGTGATCCTGACCCAAATGATAACCCGAATTCCTAGCCTGATGCTGCCCCTTATCCGGACCCTGAACCTAAACCTAAACCTGACCTTACCTAACCCTGACTCATCCCTAAATGTGACACTGACTCTGACGCTAATAGTAACCCAGACCCTCACCTAACCCTGACCCTAACACTAACCCTGGCCCCTACCTTAACCCTAACGTTAACCCTGACCCTAACGAAGTCTAACCCTAAACCTGACCCTAACCCTAAGCTAAACACTAACCCTAACACTAACCCCTAAACCTGACCTGGACCCTGACTGTGAGCCTGACCCTAACCCTAATCCTAGCCCTGACCCTGACCCTGACCATGACCATGAGTCTGACCCGAACCCAAACCCTAAACCTAAGCCTGATGCTGACCATGATCCGGACCGTGAACATAAACCTAACGCTGGCCTTACCCTAACCCTGACCCAGATCCTAACCGTGACCCTACCCTGACCCTGACCTAACCATGACCCTAACCCTAACCCTGACTGTGACAGTGAGCCTGAACCTAACCCTATCCCTAATGGTAACCTTAACCCTGACCCTAATACGGACCCAGAACCTAAACAAAATGCTGACCATAACCATAACACTAACCCCGACCTTACACAAATGCTAACCTTGACCCTAACGCTGTATAACCCAAACGTGAAACATAACCCTACTTCTAACCCTAACACTAACGCCAAACCCAAACCTTTCCCCTGAACCTATCCCTGACCCTAACCCTAACCCGATCCCTAACCCTGACTGAAACCTAACCCTGACCCTGACCGGAACCTTGCCCCTAAACCAAAACCTGACCCTGAACCTAAATCTGACCCTGGACCTGACCTTCACCCTGACCCTGACCCTGAATCTGACACTAAACCTAACCCTCATCCTAACACTGACCCTGACTCTGACCCTGACCCTAATGCCAACCCTGCCTCTGTATGTGAGCCTGACCCTAAACATAACAATAAATGTAAACCTGACCCTGAACCTAACACGAGTCATGACCCAAAACCTTATGGTAACCCTAAAACCAAAACTAACACCTAACCCTAACCCTGACACTGACCCAAACCCTGTCTAAAACTAACCCTCAACCTAACTCTAACCCTAACTGTAACCCCTAACTTTAACCCTATCACTGACACTGTCCCTCACCTGACCCTATCCCAACCCTGAACTTTGCCTAACCCTGACCCTGACCCTAACCTTGAAAGTAAACCGAACACTGACGCTGACCCTAAACTGAACCCTGGCCCTGAACTTAACCCTGACCTTGGCCCTGACCCTAAACCTAAACCTGACCCTAACTCTAATTCTAACTCTAACCCAGCCCTGACCCTGACCCTAACCCTAACTGTAACCCTCACCCTAACACAAACCCTGATCTTCCCTGTTTTCCTTACCATCCACTGACTCAAGCCAGGGCTAAATCCAAGGACAGGCTGGACCTCTGTCCCCTGGAACAACAAGGAAGACAAAGCAGAGGGAGAGAGAAGTTGAAGGGGTCCACTGATTTCGTGCCCCAACTTGGCCTCTACTGATGCCTCCAAGTCCTCTGGCTCAACCCCACCTTGAGCAGGACCCTGGGAGGGATTCTGAATTCCAGGCAAGCTGGGTGGGGGGTACTCGATGACCTTTGAATCCCTAGATGTCCAACCCGCCTGGCCATGCAACCTGAGCCTTGCTTCCAGGATAGGCACGGTTCCGGTGCTCAGCAGACTTTGGGGCCACAGAGCACCTCGCAGTGGTGAGGGAACATAAGGGACCAGTCAAAGACAGAGCCATGGTCCCATACACATCCACCACAAGGCTGGGTCATGGTACAGGTGCTGTGTGCAGGTCTCCTGTGCACACCTGGCCCTCACGGAATGGAGGTCTTTGGTGCACCTTTCCTCCGCCTCCACCTACCCCTGGAGGAACGACCAGGTTCAAGCATTTCCATGTCCATCGCTCAGGGACAGTTGGGAATCTGCAGGCAAGAGAGGCAGCGACTGGCCCAGGACAAAAGATGGGTACAGAGTCCAAGGAGCAGACTTTCCCTCCAGTCCTAGGCAATCCCTGACCCTCCTATGAGGTTTGCTTGGGGAGTGAGAGCTCCTCAGTTCCTTGGGGAGAGCTACCCACACCATCCAATGTGGGGACATGACCTCGGGCATCCCCAGGCAGCTAGAGGCATATGTGTTGCAGCGCACACATGCACACACACACACACACACACACACACACACACACACATCCCTCTGCCCAGCTAGAGGTCAGAGGTGGAGACACCCTGGAAAAATGGCAGGTAACAAGGGGGAAAGAAGAAAGAGGTTGGAAACAGCTCGGCCATGGTGTCGGGGCATCAGGTCTCCAGGCCTGGTCCGAGATCCAAAGAATTGGGAAAGGAGACAGGACGGGATGGTGGTCAAGGGGTTTCCAAGGGGCCCAGGGGCTTAGCCAGGGCACTGGGTGGGGAGAGTTTCTGGGGCCTGGTGTACATCACCACCCTGGACTACTGGAAGTAGGAAGAGGTAACCCCCCAGTGTGGACAGGGCTACAACACCGAAGGCCTCCCCTTACCCTTCTATTAATGGGGCCATAGGGTCAGGGTGTCCCTATTCTCCCACAAGCCTGTAGAAGAGCCTGTTGGCCTTGAATCTCTATGACTGACCCACTGTGCTCCCAGGCTTGGGAAATGCTTTGTACTCCCTTGAGGTCCTTTTGATCAGAAGACAGCCTGGGGGCTTAGGGGGTTGGCATTGTGGGCTTACAGAATGTGGCAGAGCACTAGGCCCCTGGCCTGGGGACCAGGGTCAGGACTCTCTTTGTTGCAGCCTCTGGGTTCCCATTGGGAAGAGGTTCCAGAGTCAGTGCTCTGCTCAGGGTGAGAAAGCCTTACATAGCAAGGAACCAAGCACCAGCCCAGGAGAGGGAAACAGGGACAAGGGAGACTTTGGAGGTTTCTCCCATCATCCCTGGAGCCACAGATCCTGCTCCTGTGAGACATACAAAAAGAGAGACAGACACAGATGCAGACACAGAGACAAAGATAAAGACAGAGACAGACACTGGACACAGGAGAGAGGGAACCAGCAGAAGTGCTAGACTTTCCTCCATCAGCTTGGAAATGACAGCCAAACCTTTGGTCCCCTTCTCAGGACCACGGGCCATCCACCCTGGGAGGATGGATTCGGGAATGCCCAGGGACCACTGTGTGGGCTGTCCAGCACATGGGTGCAGACGAGGCCCTTGGACCTCAACCTATGGAAGCCCTGGGAAGTCTGTGTCACCAAGGTCAGAAGCCATGCACTGCCACCTTGCCACATAGGCAGGAGGAGGGTGGCTTTGCCTGGATCCCAGAGCAGATCCAGGCCTCTCTGGGCTGTGTTCCATTCCGCTGCCCAGCCCCAGGTCACCCTGCCTGCCAAGAGTGTGCACCAGCCTCCTTTTAGAGCGGGGATGGAATGTATGGAGAGGTTCTACCCCTGATGACATCCCTAGAAGTAGAAGCCAGAAAAATCCTAAAGTCCAGAGGGGGAGACTGGGGACGCCCTGAGAGCCACAGGATGTGTGCGGGATCACAGTCCTGGGTAGGAGCAGGAGCCCAGTCTGAACCCAACACTATGCCCTCCCAGCGCGGACAACAGCTGCACCCAGGCCTACCAGGTACTGGGGGGAGGCTGTGTGGGGATCACTGGATGGATAAGGCATGGGGTGGAGGGTGAGCCTTGAGTAGCTGGGGGAGTTGCGCCCTCAGGGAGTTCTGGTGGGAGCAGGAAATCTGGCAATAATCCCTTAGTCAGTGGTGACTTTACTTCCCTGATGACAGAGCTCACCGGAATTGGAACACACGTATCCAGGCACCCACATTCCTGAAAAAGGCACTTTGCCCAGTTCATTTCTGGGCACATCCTGAAGTAAGTGACATGTTCTTGTGCTGTCTACCAAAGCCCAGAAATACAGGCAGAGGAGAGCTCGCCCGTCAGACACGTCCGCGCAATGGGCAGGTCATGTCAGGCTTCCCTGACGCCTCTGGCCCTTTGGCAAAAAGAATCAAAAGGTGACACCGAGGGGCTCAGAGTCAGAGTCCCACACCTTCTGATCGACCTGTGTAGCCCTAGGTCTCCTCCCAGTGTGTGTGTGTGTGTGTGTGTGTGTGTGTGTGTGTGTATGTGAGAGTGTGTGTGTAAAGAGAGCTCATTGGAGGTGGAGAAGCACCGAGCAGGAGCAGGCTAATGAGGGTTCTGAAGCTTGGTGGGCAAGTCATTTTCACACCCAAGGTTAAGGCTGGCTAGGTTGAATCAGGTGTGAGGGCTGCACCCTTCTGCCCAGGGTTTATCCTGAGACCCTGCAGGGATGGGTCAATGACCCAGGTGGGGGCTAAACCTAACACTAACCCCTAACCTGACCCTTACCTGGACCGTGAGCCTTACCCAAACCCGAACCCTGAATCTAAGCTCGAAGCTGACCATGATCTGGACCCTGAACCTAAACCTAACCCTAACCTTACCCTAACCCTGACCCAGACCCTAAACATGATGCTGACTGTGACCTAAACCTGATCCTAAACCTAACCCTGACCGTGACTGTGAGCCTGACCCTAACCCTAACCCTAAAGGTAACCCTATCCCTGACACTAATACGGACCCAAAACGTAAACCTAATGCTGACCCTAACCTTAACACGAACCCCTACCCAAACCCAAACCCTAACCCTGACCATAACGCTGTCTAACCCAAACCATAACCATAACCCTACTTGTAACCCTAACCCTAACCCTAAACCCAAACTTTTCCCCTGATCTTTACCCTGACCCTGACCCTAACCCTAACTCTAACCCAAACCAAACCTAACCCTGAACCTGACCCGAAACTTGCCCCTAAACCAAAAACTGACCCTGACCCTAAAATTGACCCTGGACCTGACCTTCACCCTGACCCTAACTCTGACCCTGACCCTAAACCTAACCCTGACCCTAACACTGAACCTGACCCTGACACTGACCCTAACACTAACACTGACCCTGACTGTGAGCCTGATCCTAAACTTAACCCTAAACTTAAACCTGACTCTGACCCTAACACAGAACAACACCCAAAACTTAATGCTGACTCTAACCCTAACACTAATCCCCAACCCTAACCCTGACCCTGACGCAAACCCTGTCTAAACCTATCCCTCAACCTAACTCTAACCCTAACCCTAAACACTAACTTTAACCTTATCCCTGACCCTATTCCTCACCCTGACCCTATCCCTAACCCTAAACGTAGCCTAACCCTGAACCTGAACCTAACATTGAACCTAAACTGAACACTGACCCTGATCCTAAACCGAACCCTGGCCCTGAACTTAACCCTGACCCTGGACCTGACCCTAAACAAAACCCTGACCCTAACCCTAACCCTGGCCATGACCCTGACCTTGACTCTGACTCTAACCCTGACCCTGACCCTAACTCTTACCCTAAACCCTGACCCTCTACCTGACCCTGACCCTAAAAGTAACCCTCAACCTAACCCAAACCCTTAACCCAAACCCTAACCTTCTCTGTCCTCTTTCCCACACACTGACACAAGCCAGGGCTAAATCCAAGGCAGGCTGGACCTCTGTCCTAGAGAACAACCAGAAAGGCCAAGCAGAGTGAGAGAGAAGTTGAAGGGGCCCACTGATTCCCTGCCCTTACTTGGCCTCCACTGATGTCTCCATGTCCTCAGGCTCAACAGCAGCTTGAGTGGGACCCTGGGATGGATTCTGAATTACAGGCCAGCTGGTTGGGGGGTAATCAATGACCTTTGCATCCCCAGATGTCCAACCCGCCTGGCCATGCAACCTGAGCCTTGCTTCCCAGGATAGGCATGGTTCCGGTGCTCAGCAGACTTTGGGGCCACAGAGCACCTGGCAGTTGTGAGGGAACATGTGGTACCAGTCAGGGACAGCGCCATGGTTGCGTATACATCCACCACAAGGCTGGGTCATGGTACAGGTGCTGTGTGCAGGTCTCCTGTGCACACCTGGCCCTCTTGGAATGGAGGTCTTTGTGCCTGGTGCACCTTTCCTCCACATCCACCTACCTCTGGAGGAAAACCCAGGTTCAAACATTTCCATATCCATCGCTCAGGGACAGTTGGGAACCTGCGGTCAAAAGAGGCACAGACTGGCCCAGGAAAAAAGAAAGGTACAGAGTCCAAGGAAGAGAGCTTCTCTCCAGTCCTAGGAAATCCCGGACCCTCCCATGAGGTTTGCTTGGAGGGTTAGAGCTCCTCAGATCCTTGGGGAGAGCTACCCACCGCATCACATGTGCGGACCTGACCTTGGGCATCCCCAGACAACTAGAGGCGTATGTGTTTAGGCGAAGGCATACACACACACACACACACACACACACACACACGGAGACACACACACAAACACACACACACACACATACCCTGATCTGTCCAGCTAGGGGTTAGAGGTGGAGAAACCCGGGGAAAATGGTGGGTATCAAGGGGGAAAGAAGAAAGAGGTTGGAGACAGCTCGGCCATGGGGTCAGGGGCATCAGGACTCCTGGCCAAGACCGAGTTCCAAAACATGGGGAATGGAGACAGGACATGCTGAAGGTCAAGGGGTCCCCAAGGGGCCCAGGGGCTTTGCCAGGGCACTGGGTGGGGATAGTGTCTGGGGCCTCGTGTCCATCACCACCCTGGACTACTGGAAGTAGGAAGCGGTAACCCCCCAGTGTGGACAGGGCTACAACACCGAAGGCCTCCCCTTACTCTTCTATCAATGGGGCCATAGAGACAGGGTGTCCCTAGTCTCCCACAGGCTTGTAGAAGAGCCTGTTGGCCTTGAACCTCTATCTCTGACGCACTGTGCTCCCAGGCTTGGGAAAATGCTTTCTACTCCCTCGAGGTCCTTCTGAGCAGAACACAGCCTGGAGGTTCGGGGGCCTGACATTGTGGGCTTGAGGAAATTGGAAGAGCACTAGGCCCCTGGCCTGGGGACCAATATCAGGACCCTCCTTGTTGCAGCTTCAGGGTCCCCATTGGGAAGAGGTTCCAGAGTCCGTGCTCTGCTCAGGGTGAGAAGGCCTTACTTAGCAAGGAACCAAGCACCAGCCAAGGAGAGGGAAACAGGGACAAGGGAGACTTCAGAGGATTCTCCCATGAGCCCGGGAGCCCTCAAATCCTACTCCTGTGAAACACACAAACACAAAGGCAGACGCAGACACAGAGACAAAGACAAAAACAGAGACAGACACTGAACACAGGAGAGAGGGAAACACCTGAAGTCCCAGACTTTCCTCCATCAGTTTGGAAATGACAGCCAAACATTTGTCCCCTTCTCAGTCCCAAGGGCCATCCACCCTGGGAGGATGGATTCGGGAATGCCTGGGGACCACTGTGGGGGCTGGCCAACACATGGGCGCAGACGAGGCCCGTGGACCTCAACCTAATGGAAGCCCTGGAAAGTCTATGTCACCAAGATCAGATGCCATGCACTGCAACCTTGCTACGGGGTATGGGACACAGGCAGGAGGAGGGTGGCTTTTCCTGGACCCCAGAGCAAATCGAGGCCTCTCTGGGCTGTGTTCCATTCCCCCGCCCAGCCCCAGGCTCACCAGTGCCTTGCCAATTGTGTGCACAAGCCTCCTGGTAGGGCAGGGATGGAACGAATGGAGAGGGCCTACTCCTGATGGCATCCCTAGAAGTAGAAGCCAGAGCACCCCCAATGTGCAGACGGGGAGACTGAGGAGACCCTGAGAGCCACAGGGTATGTGCAAGCTCACAGTCCTGGGCAGGAGCAGGAGCCCGGTCTGAACCCAACACTGTGCCCTCCCAGCGGGGAAAACAGCTGCACCCAGGCCTCTCAGGGGCTGGTTGGAAACTTTGTGGGAATCACTGGATGGACAGGGCATGGGGTGGAGGGTGAGCCTTGAGCAGCTATGGGAGGGGCGCCTTCAGGGAGCTCTGGTAGAGCAGGAAGTGCGGTAAGAGGCACCTAGGCAGTGGTGACCTCACTTCCCTGACAACAGAGCCCAATGGAATTGGAACCCACGTATCCAAACACCCACATTACAGAGAAAACCCTCTGCCCAGCTCATTTCTGGGCACATCCTGAAGGAAGAGACCTGTTCTTATGCTGTCTACTGAAGCCCAGTGGATGCAGGCAGAGAGCGCTTGCCCACCAGACGTGTTACCTCCCTGGGAAGGTCATGTCAGGATTCCAGAGGCCTCTAGCCCTTTGGCAAAAAGAATCAAAAGGTGACCCAGGAGGACTCAGAGTCAGAGAGTCCCACACCTTCTGATCGAACAGTGTAGCCCTAGGTCTCCTCACCGTTTGTGTGTGTGTTTGTGTGTGTGTGTATTTGTAAAGCGAGCTCAACAGGAGTGGAGACGCCCTGAGCAGGAGCAGGCTGATGAGGGGACAGATGCCTGGTGGGCAGGTCATGTTCACACCCAGGTTACGGCTGACTAGGTGGGATCGGGTGCGGGGGCTGCACCCTTCTGCACAGGGTTTATCCTGAGACCCTGCAGGGATGGGTCAGTGACCCAGGTGCTGGGCTAACCCTAACACTAACCCCTAACCCTGACACTGACCCTGACTGTGAGTCTGAAACAACCCGAACCCTAGCCCTGACCCTGAACATGACCGTGATCCTGACATGAACCCTAAAACTAAACCTAAGCCTGACACTGACCCTGATCCAGAACCTGAACCTAAACCTAACCCTGACATTACCCTAACCCTGACTCATCCTTAAACGTGACCCTGACCCTGACGCTAATCCTAACCCTGACGCTGACCTAACCATGACTCTAACCCTAACCCTGACCGTGACAGTGAGCCTGACCCAAATCCTACCCTTAAAGGTAAATATATCCCTGACCCTACTATGGACCCTGAAACTAAACCTAATGCTGACCCTAACCGTAACACTAAACCCTACCCTAACCCAAACCCTAACCCTGATCCTAATGCTGTCTAACCATAACTGTAACCATAACCCTACTTCTAACCCTAACCCTAACCCCAAACCCAAACCTTTCCCCTGAAACTAACCTTGTCCCTTACCAGAACATGGACCCTAAACCAAAGCGTGACCCTGACCATAAACCTGACCCTGGCTCTGTCCTTCACCCTGACCCTGACCCTGACCCTGACACTAAACCTAACCCTGACCCTAAGAGTGACCCTGACTCTGACCCTAACACTAAATCTGACCCTGACTTTGAGCCTGACCCGAACCCTAACCCTAACGTAAACCTGACCCTGACCCTAACAAGGGCACTGACCCGAAACCTAATGCTTACCCTAACCCTAACACTAAGCCCTAACCCTAAAACCGGCCGTGACCCTAACCCAGTCTAACCCTAACCCTCAACCTAACTCTAAGCCTGACCCTAAACCCAAACTTTGGGTAAACCTAACCTGACACTATCTCTAAACCTGACCATAACCATAAACCTGAACTTTTCCTAAACCTGGCCCTGAGCCTAACCCTGACCCTAACACTGACCCTGACCCTGACCGGAAACCAAAAACTGACCAAAATCATGAGCCTGACCAGAACCATAACCCTAATGCTAACCCTGATCCTGACCCTAATCCTAACCCAGAACATAAACGTAAAGCTGACCTTACCCTAACTATGACCCTAAACCTGACCCTGACTCTAACACTGAACCTGACCCTAATCGAACCCTGACCCTGACCCTTACTCTGACACTAACCCTCACCCTGACACTGACTGTAAGCCTGACCATAAACCTAAACCTGAACCTAACCCTAACTCAGAACCCTACCCTAAGCCTAAAGCTAACCCTGACCCTAACAATGTCTCACTCTAACCCTGAACCTAACTCTAACACTAACCTTAACCCTAACCCTAAAACTAACCGCTAAGCCTGAAACTGACCCTGACTGTGAGCCTGACAGAAACACTAATCCTAGCCCTCACCCTGACCCTGACCCAGACTGTGAGCCTGACCCGAACCCTAACCCTAAACCAAAGCCTAACACTGACTTGATCCGGACCCTGAGCCAAAACCTAACCCTGACCTTATCCTAAACGTGACCCAAATCCTAACCATGACCCTGACCCTGACCCTGACCCTGACCTAACCCTGACCCTGACCCTAACCCTGACCGTGACTGTGAGCCTGACCCTAACCCTAATCCTAAATATAACCATAATGCTGACCCTAATATGGACCCAGAAACTAAAACTAATGGTGACCCTAACAGTAAAACTAAACCCACCCTAACCCAAACCATAACACTGACCGTAACACAGTATAACTCTAAACCTAACCATAAGCCTACTTCTAACCCTAACCCTAACACCAAACCCAAACCTTTCCCCTGAACCTAACACTGAACCTGACCCTAACCCTAACCCTAACTCTGACCCAAACCTAAATCTGACCCTAACCCAAACCTAGCCCCTAAACCAAAACCTGACCCTGTCCCTAAACCTGACCCTGGCCATGACCTTCACCCTGACCCTGACACTGACCCTGACACTAAACCTAACCCTCACCCTAACACTGACCCTGACCATGACCCTAACACTAACCCTGACCCTGACTGTGAGCCTGACCCTAAACCTAACCCTAAACGTAAACCTGACCAAGACCCTAACACGGGCCATGACCCGAAACATAACGCTGACCCTAACCCTAATATTAACCCCTAATCCTAACCCTGACCCAAACCTTGTCTAAACCTAACCCTCAACCTAACTCTAACGCTAACCCCACCTTAACTTTAAACCTATCTCTGACCCTATTCCTCACCCTGATGCTATCCCTAACCCTGAACTTTGCCTAAGGCTGACACTGACCCTAACCTTGAATCTAAACCGAACCCTGACTCTGACCCTAAACCAAACCCTGCCCCTGACCTTAACACTGACCCTGGCCCTGACCCTAAACCTAACCCTGACCCTAACCCTAACCCTGTCCATGACCCTGACCTTGACTCTGATGCTGAATCTGACCTTAACCCTGACACTTACACTTATTCTAACCCTAAACCTGACCCTGACACTGACCCTGATCTAACCCTAAATGTAACCCTCACCCTAACCCAAACCCGTAAACCAAACCCTAACCTTCGCTGTCCTCCTTCCCACCCACTGACTCAAGCCAGAGCTAAATCCAGGACAGGATGGACCTCTGTCCCGGGGAAAAACCAGGAAGAACAAATAGGGGGAGAGAGAAGTTGAAGGGGCCCACTGATTTCCCTGCACTGAATTGGCCACCACTGATGTCTCTAAGTCCTCTGGCTCAACCCCACATTGAGCAGGACCCTGGGAGGGATTCTGAATTCCAGGCAAGCTGGGTGGGGGGTACTCGATGACCTTTGCAACCCCAGATGTCCAACCCACCTGGCCATGCACCCTGAGCCTTGCTTCCCAGGATAGGCACGGTTCCGATACTCAGCAGACTTTGGGGCCACAGAGCACCTGGCAGTGGGGAGAGAACATGGGGGACCAGTATGGCACAGCGCCATGGTCCCGTACACATCCACCACAAGGCTGGGTCATGGTACAGGTGCTCTGTGCAGGTCTCCTGTGCACACCTGGCCCTCTTGGAATGGAGGTCTTTGTGCCTGGTGCATCTTTCCTCCGTCTCCACCTACCCCTGAGGGAACGGCCAGGTTCAAACATTTCCATGTCCATCCCTCAGGGACAGTTGGGAACCTGTGGTCAAGAGAGGCAGCGATGTCACAGGACAAAAGATGGGTACAAAGCCCAAGGAGAAGAGCTTCCTTCCAGTCCTAGGCAATCACTGACCCTCTCATGAGATTTGCTTGGAGGATCAGAGCTCCTCAGATCCTTGGGGAGAGCTACACAACCCATCCCAAATGGGGACAGGACCTCTGACATCCCCAGACAGCTAGAGGCAAATGTGTTTGAGTGCTCGCATGCACACACACACATACACACACACACACACACACAGCACTCTGCCCAGCTAGGGGTCAGAGGTGGAGACACCATGGGAATATGGTGGGTAACAAGGGGGAAAGAAGATAGAGGTTGGAGACAGCGCGGCCATGGGGTAAGGGGCATCAGGACTCCTGGCCAGGACCGAGATCCAAAGCATGGGGAAATGAGACAGGACGGGCTGATGGTCAAGGGGTCCCCAAGGGGCCCAGGGCCTTTGCCAGGGCACTGGGTAGGAACAGTGTCTGGGGCCTGGTGTCCATCACTACCCTGGACTACTGGAAGTAGGAAAAGGTAACCCCCCAGTGTGGACAGGGCTAAAACACTGAAGGTCTCCCCTTACTCTTCTATCAATGGGGCCATAGAGACAGGGTGTCCCTAGTCTCCCAAAGGCTTGTAGAACAGCCTGTTGGCCTTGAATCTCTATCCCAGACACACTGTTCTCCCAGCCTTGGGAAAATGCTTTCTACTCGCTTGAGGTCCTTCTGAGCAGAAGACAGCCTAGAGGCTCGGGGGAGCTGACATTGTGGTCCTGCAGAATGTGGCATAGAACTAAGCCCTGGCCTTGGGCCATGGTCAGGACCCTCCTTGTTGCAGCCTCAGGGTCCCCATTGGGAAAATGTTCCAGAGACAGTGCTCTGCTCAGGGTGAGAAGGCCTTACTTAGCAAGGAACAAAGCACCAGTACAGGAGAGAGAAACAGGGACAAGGGAGACTTCGGAGGTTTCTCCCATGAGACCTGGAGCCCAAGGATCCTGTTCCTTTGAGACCCACAAAAACAGAGACAGACACAGATGCAGACACAGAGACAAAGACAAAGAGAGACAGACACTGAACACAGGAGAGAGGGAACCAGAGAAGTGCCAGATTTTCTTCCATCAGCTTGGAAATGACAGCCAAATATTGAGTCCCCTTCTCAGTCCTGTGGGCCATCCACCATGGGAGGACAGATACAGGAATGCCCGCAGACCACTGTGGGGGCTGGCAAGCACATGGGCACAGATGAGGCCCTTGGACCTCAACCTAATGGATGTCCCGGGAATTCTGTGTCCCCAAGGTCAGAAGCCATGCACTGCAACCTTGCCATGGGGGATGGGAAACAGACAGGAGGAGGGTGGTTTTGCTGGATCCCAGAGCAGATCCAGGCCTCTCTGGGCTATGCTGTATTCCCCTTCCCAGCCCCAGTCACACCTGTGCCTTGCCAGGTGTGTGCACCAGCCTCCTGGGAGAGTGGGGATGGAACCTATGGAGAGGGCCTACTCCTGATGGCATCCCTAGAATAGAAGCCAGAATCCCCCCAATGTGCAGACGGGGTGACTAGGGAGGCCCTGAGAGCCACAGGATTTGTGCTGGCTCACATTCCTAGGCAAGAGCAGGATCCAGGTCTGAACCCAGGTATGTGCCCTCCCAGCGGGACACCAGCTTCACCCAGGATTCCCAGGGTTTGGGGGAGGTTGTGTGGGGGTCACTGGATGGACAGGACATGGGTTGGAGGGTGATCGTTGAGCAGCTGGGGGAGGGGCACCCTCAGGGAGCTCTTGATGGGAGCAGGAAGTGCGGTAAGAAGCCCCCAGACTCTGGGGGCTTACGTCCCTGACGACAGAGCCCAATGGAATTGGAACCAATGTATCCAGGCACCCACATTCCAGGGAACCCCCCCCCTGCCCAGCTCACCTGGGCACATCCTGAAGTAAGCGACATGTTCTTGTGCTGTCTACCAAAGCCCAGAGGATGTAGGCAGAGGAGAGCTCGCCCGCCAGACACGTCTGCTCACTGGGCAGGTCATGTCAGGCCTCCCCGACGACTCTGGCCCTTTTGGCAAAAAGAATCGCAAGGTGACACAGGAGGACTCAGAGTCAGAGAGTCCCACACATTCTGATCGACCTGTGTAGCACTAAGTCTCCTCCCCGTGAGTGTGTGTGTGTGTGTGTGTGTGTGTGTGTAAAGAGAGCCCATCATGGGTGGAGATGCTCCGAGCAGGAGCAGGCTGATGAGGGGTCAGATGCCTGGTTGGCAGGTCATGTTCACGACCCAGGTTAAGGCTGGCTAGGTGGGATCGGGTGTGGTGGCTTCACCCTTCTGCCCAGGGATTATTCTGAGACCCTGCAGGGACGGGTCAAAGACCCAGGTGCGGGGCAAACCCTAAGAGTAACCCCTGACCCTGACCCTGACCCTGACGGCGAGCATGACCCAAACACTAACCCTAGCCCTGACCTTGACCCTGACCCTGACTGAGATCCTGACCCGAACCCTACCCTAAATCTAAAACTGATGCTGACCCTGATCCGGACCCTGAACCTAAACCTAACTCTGACCCTACTCTAACCCGGACTCATCGCTAACCATGACCCTGACCCTGACCCTAATCCTAACCCTGACCCTGACCAAATCCTGACCCTAACTCTAACACTGTCCGTGACTTTGAGCCTGACCCTAACCGTTACCATAAAGGTAACCTTAACACTGACCTTAATAAAAACCCTAAACCTAAACCTAAAGCTGACCTAACCCTAACACTATCCCCTACCCTAACCCAAACTCTAACCATGAACCTAACGCTGTCTAACCCTAACACTAAACATAATCCTACTTCTAACCATAACCCTAACAAATAACTCAAACCATTCCCCAGAAACTAACCCTGACCCTAAACTGAAACTTGACACTAAAACAAAGCCTGACCCTGACCCTAAACTGACCCTGGCCCTGACCTTCACCCTGACCCTGACCCTGTCCCTAAACCTAACCCTGACCCTAACACTGACCCAAAACTAACCCTCTCCCTGACACGAATCTGGACCCTAAACAAAAGCCTCACCCTGAACCTAAATCTGAACCTGGATCTGACCTTCAACCTGAACCTGACCCTGACCCTGACCCTACACCTAACCCTGACACTAACAGTGACACTGACCCTGAACCTAACACTAACCCTAAACCTGACTATCAGCCTGAACCTAACCCTAACCCTAAATGTAACCCTGACCCTGACCCTAACACGGGCCCTGATCTGAAACCTAAACCTAACACTAACCCTAACGCTAAACCTGATCCTGAGCCTAATCCTAACACAGACCTAAATGTAAAGCTGACCTTACCCTAAACATGACCCTAACCCGGTCCTTAACCCGGACCCTAAAACTGAACCAGATCCTAATCCTAACCCTGACCCTAACCCTTACTCTGACACGAACCCTAACCCTGACACTGACTGTGAGCCTGATCCTAAACCTAACCCTGAACCTAACCCTAACCTTGACCCCTACCGTAACCCTAAAGCTAACCCTGAACCTAACGACATCTAAACCTAACCCTGACCCTAACTATAACCCTAACTCTAACACTAACCCGTAACCTTGACCATCACCCTGACTGTGAGCCTGACCCAAACCCTAAACCTAGCCCTGACCCAGACTATGACCCTGACCCTGTCCTGACCGTAAGCGTGACCCGAACCCTACCCTAAACCTAAGCCTGATGCTGATCCTGATCCGGAACCTGAACTTAAACCTAAGCCTGACCTTACCCAAATCCTGACCCAGTCTCTAACCGTGACCCTGACCCTGACCCTGACCTAACCCTGACCCTAACCCTAAACCTGACTGTGACGGTGAGCCTGACCCTAACCCTAACCCTAAAAGTAACCCTAACCCTGACCCTAATACGTACCCAGAACCTAAATGTAATGCTGACCCTAACCGTAACACTAACCCCTACCCTAACGCAAACCCTAACCCTGACCCTAACACTGTCTAACCCTAACCCTAACCATAAACCTACTTTTAACCTAACCCTAACCCCATGCCCAAAACATTCCCCCGAACCTAAACCTGACCCTCACCCTAACACTAACCCTAACCCTAACCCTGAGCTAAACCTTACCCTGACCCTGACCCGAACCATGCCTCTAAACCAAAACCTGACCCTTATCCTAAATCTGACCCTGGTCCTGACCTTCACTCTGACCCTGACACCAAACCTAACCCTGACCCTACACTGAATCTGACCCTGACCCTGACCCTGAACCTAACACTAACCCTGACCCTGACTGTGAGCCTGATCCGAAACTTAACCCTAAACGTAAACCTGACCCTGACCCTACCATTAGCCATGACCCGAAACTTAACGCTGACACTAACCCTAACACTAACCCCTAACCCTGACCCTGATGCAAACACTATCTAAACCTAACCCTCAACTTAACTCTAAAGCTAACCGTAACCCCTAACTTTAACCTTATCCCTGACCCTATTCCTCACCCTGAACCTATCCCTAACCCTGAACTTTGCCTAACCCTGACCCTGAAACTAACATTGAATCTAAACCGAAACCTGACCCTGACCCTAAACCGAACCCTGGCCTTGACCTTAACCCTGACCCTGGCCCTGACCCTAATGCTAACCCTGACCCTAACCCTAACCCTGGCATTGAGCCTGACCCTAACTCTAGCCCTAACCCTGACGCTGACACTGACCCTAAACATAACAGTAACCCTCACCCTAAAACAAACCCCTAACCCATACCCTAACCTTCCCTGTCGTCCTTCTCACGCACTGACTCAAGCCAGAGCTAAATCCAAGGACAGGCTGGACCTCTGACCCAGGGAACAACCAGGAAGACCAAGCAGAGTGAGAGAGATGTTGAAGGTGCCCACTGATTTCTCTGCCCTGACTTGGCCTCCACTGATGTCTCCAAGTCCTCTGGCTCAACCCCACCTTGAGAGGGACCCTGGGAGGGATTCTGAATTCAAGGCCAGCTGGGTGGGGTACTCAATGACATTTGCATCCCCAGATGTCCAACCCGCCTGGCCATGCACACTGAGCCTTGCTTCCCAGGATAGGCACGGTTCTGGTGCTCAGCAGACTTTGGGGTCACAGAGCACCTGGCAGTGGTGAGGGAACATGGGGGACCCATCAGGGACAGCACCATGGTTGCATACATATCCACCACAAGGCTGGGTACAGGTGCTGTGTGCAGGTCTCCTTTGCACACCTGGCCCTCTCGGAATGGAGGTCTTTGTGCCTGGTACACTTTTCCTCCACCTCCACCTACCCCTGGAGGAACGCCCAGGTTCAAACATTTCCATGTCCATCGCTCAGGGACAGTTGGGAATCTGCGGTCAAGAGAGGCAGTGACTGGCCCAGGACAAAAGAAGGGTACAGAGTCCAAGGATAAGAGCTTCCCTCCAGTCCTAGGCAATCCCTGACCCTCCCATGAGGTTTGATTGGAGGTTGAGAGCTCCTCAGATCCTTGGGGATCCCCCCATCACATGTGGGGACACGACCTCGGGCATCCCCAGACAAATAGAGGCATATGTGTTAGAGTGAACGCATACACACACACACAACAACAAACACACACCCTGATCTGCCCAGCTAGGGGTTAGAGGTGGAGAAACCTGTGGAAAATGGTGGATAACAAGGGGGAAAGAAGAAAGAGGTTGGAGACAGCTCGGCCATGGGGTCAGGGGCATCAGGACTCTTGGCCAGGACCAAATTCCAAAGCATGGGGAGGGGAGACAGAATGGGCTGATGGTCAAGGAGTCCTTTAGGAGCCAAGGTCCTTTGCCAGGGCACTGGGTGGGGACAGTGTTTGGGGCTTTGTGTCCATCACCACCCTGAACTACTGGAAGTAGGAAGAGGTAACCCCCAGTGTGGACAGGGCTACAACACCGAAGGCCACCCCTTACTCTTCTTACAATGGGGCCATAGAGACAGGGTGTCTCTAGTCTCCCACAGTCTTGTAGAAGAGCCTGTTGGCCTTGAATCTCTATCCCTGACCCACTGTGCTCCCAGTCCTGGGAAAAGCTTTCTACTCCCTCAAGGTCCTTCTGAGCAGAACACAGCCTGGAGGCTCGGGGGGGCTGACATTGTGGGCTTGCAGAATTTGGTAGAGGACTAGGCCCCTGGTCTGGGGACGAAGGTCAGGATCCTCCTTGTTGCAGCCTCTGGGTCCCCATTGGGAAGAGGTTCCAGAGTCAGTGCTCTGCTCAGGGTGAGAAGGCCTTACTTGGCAAGGAACCAAGCACCATCCCAGGAGAGGGAAACCGGGAGAAGGGAGACTTCGGTTTCTCCCATCAGCCCTGGAGCCACAGATCCTGCTCCTGTGAGACACACAAAAACAGAAACAGATGCATATGAAAACACAGAGACAAAGAAAAAGACAGAGACAGACACTGAACAGAGGAGAGAGGGAACCAGCAGAAGTCCCAGACATTCCTCCAGCAGCTTGGAAATGACAGCCAAACATTTTGTCCCATTGAGCAGCTAGGAAAGGGGTGCCCTCAGGGAGCTCTGGTGGAGCAGGATGTCCAGTAAGGAGCCCCGAGGCAGTGGTGACCTCACTTCCCTGATGACAGACCCAAACGTAATTGGAACCCATGTATCCAGGCACTCACATTCCAGAGATAACCCCCCTGCCCAGCTCATTTCTGGGAACATCCTGAAGGGAGCAAAATGTTCTTGTGCTGTCTACTGAAGTCCAGAGGATGCAGGCAGAGGAGAACTCACCCGCCAGACATGTCCCCTCACTAGGCAGGTCATGACAGGATCCCGCGATACCTTTGGTCCTTTGGCAAATTGAATCAAAAGGTGAAACTGGGGTGCTCAGAGTCAGAGAGTCCCACACCTTCTGATCGACCTAGGTGTAGCCCTAGGTCTCCTCCCCGTGTGTGTGTGTGTAAAGAGAGTTCCTCGGGGGTGGAGATGCCCGATCAGGAGCAGGCTGAGAGGGGTCAGATGCCTGTTGGGCAGGTCATGTTCACACACAAGGTTAAGGCTGGCTAGGTGGGATCAGTTGTGGGGGCTGCACCCTTCAGTCCAGGGTTTATCCTGAGACCCTGCAGGGATGGGTCAATAACTCAGGTGCGTGGTTAATCCTAACATTAAGACCTAACCCTGACCCTGACCCTGAGAGGGAGCCTGAGTCAAAACCTAAACCTAGCCCTGAATCTGACCCTGACCCTCACCATGATCCTGACCCGAAACCTAAGCCTAAACCTAAGCCTGATGCTGACCCTGATCCGGACCCCGAACCGAACCCTAACTCTGACCTTACCATAACCCTGACTCATCACTATCCGTGACCCTGACCCAAACCCTAATCCTGAAACTGACCTAAGCTTGACCCTAACCCTAACACTGACCGTGACTGTGAGCCTGATTCTCACCGTAATCCTAAAGGTAACTATAACCCTGACCTAATACGGACCCTGAACCTAAACCTAATGCTGACGCTAAACCAAACACTAACCCCTACCCTAACCAAAACCCTAAACATGACCCTAACGCTGTCTAACCCTAACCCTAACCCTAACCCTACTTCTAACACTAATCCTAACCCCAAACCCAAGCCTTTCCCCTAAACCTAACCCTGAACCTGAAATGAAACTTGACCCTAAGTCAAAGCCTGACCCTGAACCTACACCTGACCCTGGCCCTGACCTTCACCGTGATCCTGACTCTGACCCTAACCATAAACCTAAGGCTGACTTTAACACTGTCCCAAAACTAACACTGTCGCTGACTCAAAACTGGACCCAAACCAAAGCCTGATCCTGACCCTACACCTGACACTGGCCCTGACCTTATCTGAACCTGAACCTGTCCCTGATTCTAAACCGAACCATGACCCTAACAAAGACGCTGACTCTGACCCTAACACTAACCCTGACCATGACTGTGAGCTCAAACTAACTCTAACCCTAACCTAACCCTGACCCTGACCTTAACACAGCCCTGACCAGAAACCTAATGCTGACCTTAACCCTAACACTAACCCATAACCCTAACACTGACCTTGAACATAACCCGGTCTAACCCTAACCCTCAACCTAACTCTAACCCTAACCCTAAGCCCAAATTTAACCGTAACCCTGACCATACTCATGATCCTGACCATAAACCTAAACCTGAACTTTGCCTAAACCTGACCCTGACCCTAGCCTTGACCCTAAACAGAACACTGAACAGGAACCTAAACCAAACCCTGACACTGACCCTAACACTGACCCTAACACTGTCACTGACCCTGAACGTAAACCTATCTCTTACCCAGACCGTGAGCCTGACCAGAACCCTAAACCTAAAGCTAACCCTGATCCTGACCCTAACCCTAACCCAGAACCTAAGCATAAAGCTGACCTTACCCTAACCATGACCCTAACCCTGACCTTGACCGGGACCCTAACACTGAACCTGAACCTAATAATAACCTAATAATAACCCTAATAATAACACTGACCCTGACCCTTACTTTGACACTAACCCTAACCCTGACACTGACTGTTAGCCTGACCATAAACCTAAACCTGAACCTAAACCTAACCCTGACCCCTACCCTAACCCTAATGCTAACCCAGACCCTAATGGTGTCTAACCCTAACCCTGACCCTAAGTCTTTTCCTAACCTTAACCCTAACCCTAACACTAACACCAACCCTGACCCTGACCCTGACTGTAAGCCTAACCCAAACTCTAATCCTAGCCCTGACCCAGACCCTGACCCTGACTCTGACTGTGAGCCTGACCCGAACCCTAAACCTAAACCTAAGACTGACGCTGACCCTGATCCTGACCATGAACCTAAACCTAATCCTGACCTTACCGTAAACCTGACCCAGACCATAACCCTGACCCTGACACTAACATTAACTCTGACCCACACTGTAAGCCTAACCCTAAAGCTAACCCTAAAGGTAAACCTGACCCTTACCCTAACATGGGCCATGACCCGAACCACACGATGACCCTAACCCTAACACTAACACAGACACTGAAAAGAGGAGAGAGGGAACCAGCAGAAGTCCCAGATTTTCCTGCATCAGCTTGGAAATGAAAACCAATCCTTTGGTCCCCTTCTCAGTCCCACGGGCCGTCCAACCTGGGAAGACTGATTCGAGAATGCCGGGGACAACTGTGGGGTCTAGGCAGCAAAAATACCTGCCTATGGGGGAAACTGAAGCCCAGGTGTACTCCTCCTTCCCGATGGCAGGGAACCTGGCTGATGAGATGGGTGTCCAACCCTCAGAGTGGAGCCAGATGCATGGGCCATAAGACAATGGTCACTCAAAGGAGCCGCCCTGGGTAGAAACAATACTTGTGACCCTCAGCATGAGTCTGATTTCAAAAAACCCCCTCAAAAGCTGGTCCAGGAACCTGCAGACCAGGCCTTCCAGCTTCCTAGGGCCAAATCCTCACCATCTTCCATTATTTCCATGCTCCCACCCAGACACTGTCTCTGGTATCCCAATTTTGGGGGTCCCCTGAGACCGAAAACAGCAGTCTTCCTTCCTGCAGAGAAACCAAACTCTTGTGATCCGAGCAGAATCCCCTGAGACGAAGAATCTCCCATAGCCCCATGATCCACCCCTACATTGTCGACCGTCCTGGATACACAATCCAGACAGAAAAGCCTGCGCTACTGCCTCCATGACACCTTAATTTCACTACAATATGAGCTGCTCTTAGGGACTGCAGATCGGGCCTGTGGTTACCGTGGCCCTCACCTTAACCCTAGTTCGCATTTGCAGATTTCTGTCCCAAAGCCCTGGCCCATATGCCCTCAGGAAGGGGACTCTGGAGCACCACCAGACGACAGTGCCTATCCTTCTGAAGGAAACTCTGCCCTTCACTGTTGCCCAAACTCTGAAGATTAGGAGCAAAGTACAAAGCCCCTGAGTCCACCTCCATATTGAAGAACGGTCTGGACCCAAGTGCGCATTCTGACACACAATGAGCACCTGCTCCCCAAGCAGACATTAAAGCCAAAGGCCCTGAGTCAGAAGATTGAACCCGACATTCCTCTAGGACTTCATCAATACCCGAGCTTAGGTTTTCAGGTGACTGTCCACAGGTGCCTCTTCCCCAATGCTAACTTATATTCCAACATGTGGTCCCTGAGCAACACTAAAGAACCCCTCCTTTTGCCAGTAGGATACCTTACTCTTGGTAGCTTTGCCCCAGAAACAGTGTAGGAGAATCCTGTATGACCCTCTGACCAACCAACATTCTAATTTCTCCATGGATACTAACCAGCATTGCGATCGAACAGTATGAAACTCCATGTCAATTCACGGTAGAAGGAACTTTTCCCCAGAGCCATCAGATCGAACCTGCCATGTTACTCAGCTAAAATGGACCATGGAGGTTTGCTTTCCAGGCATCCATATGGGAGAGCTCTGCTATGCAAACTTTCCATATGGGGGACGGTGGAGGAAACAAACCAGACTCGCCCTGTCCAGTAGAAGGAAACATTGCTGTTTGGAGCATCTCACAAGCCCCAGCGTGGCACATCCTCCATTACCTCCAGACCACAACCCTCATTTTGGTGGTCATCAGAGACACAAACTCCAGTGTGAGCAAACATCTGACATCTGCCCTTACTCAGGTGCTGGATATCTCGAATCAGCCACTACACACTGGAACTGCCTTCTGCTTGGCACTGAATTTTACCGTAGCTTATGTTGACAATTCCAATCTCAAGCTCCTGGTTCCCAAGTCCTCTTGGTAGGGAATTCTGGACCCACAATGCAGCATTCTGCATGTCCCACAGAAAGAAGTGTCTGGTGAGTCTTCCCATAAACCTCACATGAGGATCCACCTGCATGGCCCTTTACAGCACCGTAATATCATAGGCTGAAATGGCACACAGTCTCTCTCTGACCTCCAGTTCGGCACGTGGACAGTGGGCCCCATAACCTGCTGGTGGGACCTGTCTTGGCCCAATGTTGTCACATATTCTCAACCTGGATATTCAGTCATCTCTCCCCAGACCGTAGCTCAAATCCCTGAGTATGGGGGAACTAGATGCACAATAGTACTCCTCCTTCATGATGGCAGGAAACCCGGCTGTTAGGATGGGTGTCCAACCCTCAGAGTGGGAAGCAGCTGCATGGCCCATGAGACCACAGCCACTCATGGGAGCCGCCCTGTGCACAAACAGGCATTGTGACCCTCAGCATGATCCTGCTTTCACACAACCCCCCTCAGTAGCTAGACCAAGAGCCCACAGAGCGGGACTGCCAGGTCCCTAGGGGCAAATATTCACCCTCATTCATGTTTGCCACGCGCCCAGACCTAGAACCTATCTCTGGAATCTCGCTTTTGGGGGGTCCACTTAGACGAAAAACCACAGTCTCCCCTTCCCCCAGAGCCACCAAACTCTAGGGAGCTGGACAGAATCCCCAGAGACAAAGAATCTCCCATGGCCCCATGAAGCCAACCCTGTTTTTTGCGACCATCCTGGACACAGTCCAAACAGAAAAGCCTGTGCTATTGCTTCAATGAAACCTTAATTTCAGTACACTATGAGCTGCCCTCAGGGCCTGTAGTTCAGGCCTGTAATCACCTCATTCCTCACACTAACCCCAGTTAGATTAGCTGGGTCTTGGCGCCAGGTGCCAGGCGCGAACCCCGTTTAGCAGATTTCTGTCCCCAAAGCCCTGGCCCAAAGCCCTCCAGGATGGGCGCTCTGGTGCCACAACAACGAGTGAGCCTACCCACCTGAAGGACGCTGTGCCCTTTACTGTTGCCCAAACTGTGAAGATAAGGAGCAAAGTACAAACCCTTTGAGCTGGCCTCAATTTCAAAGAACGCTCTGGACCCAAATGTGTGCTCTGACACACAATGAGCGCCTGCCTCCAGGCAGACATCTAAGTCAAAGGCCATGAGTCAGAAGATTGGACCTGACATGCCTCTAGGACATCATTGATACCCTAGATTATGTTTTCAGGCGCCTGTCCCCAGAGGCCTGTTCTCCAATACCAACTTATATTCCATCATGTGGACTCTGAGTCACACATTAGAACCAAACCTCTCCCCAGAAGGATACCTTGCTCTTGGTAGCTGTGTCCAAGACACAGTGTAGGAGAATCCCACATGGACCCTGACTACACCAACATTTTAACATGGATACCAACATACATGCACGGTATCCATGCTTGTATCCATGGATACATGCATGGATACCAACCAGCATTGTAATCCAACAGCGTGAAACTCCATGTCAATTTAGGCCGCTTGGAACTTCGCTCCAGAGCCACCATATTGAACCTGCCATGTTCCTCAGCTACAATGATCAATGGAGTTGTGCTTTGCAGGCATTGATAAGGGAGAGCTCTGCTACCCTATCTTTCCATATGGGGGACCCTGGAGCAAACAAACCAGACTCGCTGTTTGGAGCATCTCACAAGCATCTCACAATGTGGGAAATCCTCGATGGCCTCATGATGCCACCCCACCATTTGGTGGTCATCAGAGACACAAACTCCAGTGTGAGCAAACATCTGACATCTGCCCTTACTCAGGTACAGGACATCTCGAATAAGCCACTGCACCCAGAAACTGCCTTCTGCTTGGCACTGAATAACCATAGCTTGTGTTTACAATTCCATCCTCACCCTCCTGGTCACCAAACCCTCCTGATATGGATTTCTGGAGCCACGATGCAGAATTTGCCTCTACAACAGAAAGAAGAAGTGCCTGCTGAGTCTGCCCAGATACTCTACATGAGGATCCACCAGCATGGCCCTCGATGGCACCATAATATCAAAGGCTGCCATGGGCACTCAGGTTCTGTCTGACACAGCCTGAGCCACGACTTCCAGTCAACCATGCAGACGGTGGGCACCATGTCCTCCAGGTGGGACCTGCCGTGTCCCTAAACCATCACATCTACTCAACTTAGATATTCAGGCATCTCTCCCCAGACCATAGCTCAAATCCCTGCTAATGGTGGATCCTGAAGCATAAGAGTATTCCTCCTTCCCGATGGCAGGAAACCTGGCTTATTAGATGGGTGTCCAACCCTCAGTTTGGGAATCAGCTGCATGGCCCTTGAGACTACTGTCACTCATGGGAGCCTCCCTGGGCAAAAACAAGCATTGTGACCCTCAGCATGTGGCTGCTTTCAAACAATCCCCCCTTGGTAGCAGGACCAGGAGCCTGCAGAACGGGACTTCCTTGTCCCTAGGGCCATATTCTCACCTGCGTTCGTGTTTTCTAGTCATCCACACCCAGAACCTATCTCTGGAATCCCTCTTTTGGGGGTCTCCTGAGATGGAAAATAGCAGTCTTCCCTTCCCCCAGAGACACAAACTCTTGGGATCTGGGCAAAATCCCCAGAGACGAAGAATTTCCCATGGCACCATGACTACTATCCTACACTTTGCGACCATCCTGGACACACAATCCAGACAGTAAAGCCTGCCCTATCGCCTGCATGACACCTTAATTTTAGTACTCTATGAGCTGCCCACAGTTCTGCAGATCAGGCCTGTAATCACCATGGCCCTTACCCTAACCCTAGTTTGCTTTGGCAGATTTCAGTACCCAAAGCGCTGACCCACTTGCCCTGCAGGATGCGGCCTCTGGTGCCACACCGGACGACTGTCCCTAGGTTCCCAAAGGAAATTCTACATTTCACGGTTGCCCAAACCCTGAAGATTAGGAGCAGAGTTCAAGCCCCCTGAGCCCAGCTTAATTTTTAAGAACGCCCTGGCCCTAATGCACACTCTGACAGACAATAACCACTTGACTCCAGGCAGACATCCAAGTCAAAGGCCCTGAGTCAGATGATTGAAACTGACATGCCTCTAGGATTTCATCAATACCCTAGTTGTGATTTTCAGGCGCCTGTCCCCAGAGGCCTTTTCTCCAAAACCAACTTCTATTCCAACATATGGTCCCAGCACCACACTACAGAAGCCCTCCTGTCCCCAGAAGCATTCCTTGCTCGAGGTAGCTGTATCCAAGACTAAGTGTAGGAGAAACCTGCATGGCCCCCTGACTACCCCAACATTATCACGTCTCCCTGGGTAACAACTAGCATTGTGATCCAACAGCATGAAACTCCATGTCAACTCAGGCCGCTTGGAACTTAGCCCCAGAGGCACCAGATGGACCCTGTCATGTTCCTCAGCTACAAAGGTCAATGGAGTTGTGCTTTCCAGGCATCCATGAGGGAGAGCTCTTCTACACAAACTTTCTATATGGGGGAACAAACAATCCAGACTCCCCCTGTCCAATAGAAGGAAATCTTGCTGTGTGGAGCATCTCACAAGCCCGAGGGTGGGAAATCCTCCATCGCCTCAAGACCCCCCCCCTCCAATTGGCAGTCATCATAGACAAAGACTCCAGTGTGAGCAAACATATGACATCCACCCTTACTCAGGTGCTGGATATCTCAAATCAGCCGCTACAAACTGGAACTGCCTTCCGTTTGTCACTGAATTGAACTGTAGCTTGTGTTTACAATTCCATCCTCCTCACCCTCCTTGAACCCAAGCTCTCTTGATAGGGAATTCTTAAGCCACAACACAGCATTCTGCCTGCCCACAGAAGAAGAAGTGCCTGATGAGTCTGTACAGAAAACCTACATGAGGATCCACCTTATGGCCCTCGACGGCACCCTTATATCAAGGGCCGCCATGGGCACTGAGGCTCTGTCTGACACAGCCTGGGCCAGGAACTCCAGACAGCCACTTAGACAGTGGACCCCTTACCCTGCAGGAGTGGAAGCAGCTGCAGGGGCCATAAGACCACGGTCACTCATGAGAGCCTCTCTGGGCATAAACAAGCTTTGTGACCTTCAGTATGAACCTACTTTCAAACAAACCCCCTCCGTAGCTGGGCCAGGAGCCCACAGACCAGGCCTCCCAGGTTCCTAGGGCCAAAACATCACCGACTTTTGTTATTTCCACACTACCACCCAGAACCTGTCTCTGGTATCCCTGTTTTGGGGGTCCCCTGAGACCAAAAACAGCAGTCTTCCTTTCCTGCAGAGAAACCAAACTCTTGTGATCTAAGGAGAATCCCCTGAGATGAAGAATCGCCAATGGCCCCATGATACACCCCTACATTTTGCGACCATCCTGGACACACAATCCAGACAGAAAAGCCTGTGCTACTACCTCCATGACTCCTTAATTTCAGTACAATATGAGCTGCCCTCAGGGACTGCAGAAAGGGCATGTGATTACCTTTGCCCTCACCCTAACCCTAGTTCACGTTTGCAGATTTCTGTCCCCAAATTCCTGACCCACATGCCCTCAGGAATGGCCTCTGGAGACACAATGAACAATTGTGCCTATCCTCCTGAAGGAAACTCTGCCCTTCATTGTTGCCCAAACTCTGAAGATTAGGAGAAAAGTACAAAGACCCTGAGTCCACCTCCATATAGAAGAATGTTCTGGACCCATGTGCGCATTCTGACACACATTGAGCACCTGCCTCCAAGCAGACATTAAAGTCAAAGGCCCTGAGTCAGAAGATTGAAACTGGCATTCCTCTAGGACTTCATCAATACCCGAGCTTAGGTTTTCAGGTGCCTGTCTACAGGGGCCTTTTCCCCAATAACAACATATATTCCAACATGTGGTCCCTATGCCACACTAAAGAGCTCCTCCTGTCCCCAGTAGGATACCTTGCTTTTGGTAGCTTTATCCCAGATACACTGTAGGGAATCCTGCATGGCCTTCTGATCAATCAACATTCTAAATTTTCCCATGGATAACAACCAGCATTGTGATACATCAGCATGAAACTCCATGTCAACTCAGGCTGCTTGGAACTTATCCCCAGAGCCACCAGATCGAATCTTCCATTTTACTCAGCTGAAATGGACCATGGAGGTGTGCTTTCCAGGCATCCATCCGGGTGAATTCTACTACCTAACTTATCACATGGGGGATACTGGAGCAAACACACCAGACTCCATCTGTCCAGTAGAAGGAAACCTTGCTGTTTGGAGCATCTTACAAGCCCCAGCGTTGGAAATCCTCCATGGCCTCTTGACGCCACCTCTCCATTTGTCGGTCATCATAGATACAGACTCAAGTGTGAGCAAACATCTGATATCCTCCCTTACTCAGGTGCTGGATATATCACAGAATCCGCTGCCGATGGGGAGAACATTCCACCTTGCACTGAATTTAACCGTAGCTTGTGTTTACAATTTCATTCTCACACTACTGTTCCCCAAGCACTCTGGGTACAGAGGTATTCTGCCTTCCCCATAGAAGGAATAAATGCCTGGTGAGTCTGCCAAGAAAACCCACATGAGGGTCAATCAGCGAGGCCCCCGAGGGAACCCCTATTTCTAGGCTACCCTGGACTCTCGTTCGGTGTCTGTCAGAGCATGAGCCTGAAGCACAACAGAGAACTCGACCTTTTCCATTGCAGGAATCCTAACTGTTGGGATGGGTGTCCAGTTCTCAGAGTTGAAGCCAGCTTCATGGCCAGTGAGGCCACAACCACACATGAGGGCCACCTAAGGCCCAAACAGGCATTGTGCCCCTCAGCCTGAGCATGCTTTCAAACAAGCCCTCTCAGTTGCACCACCAGGATCCTGGTTTGTAGGCCAGGGACACCCCTAGGCCCAAACCTAGCCCTGGTGGGATATTCCAAGCATTCAGACCCAGAGCCCGTCTTTGGAATCTCTGTTTTGGGACTCCCCTAAGATGGAAAACAGCACTCTTCCTTTCTCCGAAAAACCCACCGAACTATTGGGAGAGGCCAGGATCCTTAGAGAGTAAAATCTCCCATGGATTCATGGGACCACACCTGCATTCCAAAGCCATCCTGGATACAAAATCCAGATATAAAATACTGTGCTACTGACTTTGTGTCACCCTAACAGTTCCTGATGATCTGCCCTCCAGGTCTACGCATTGGGACTGCGATCACTTCACCATTATCCCTAACACGAGTTTGTGTTGCAGACTTCTCTCCATATCCATGGCTCACATGCTCTCCAGGGTGGGGTCTTGGAATCACACCACAGAACTGTGCGTGCCATACCCTAGGAAACTGTACACATTGCAGTTTCCCAAAACTCCAGATTAGGAGAATCCAGCAAATCCCCTGAGCACACCGTAATATTGGAGGCTGCTCTGGACGCAAATGCACAGTCTGAAACACTCTGATCACCAACATCTAGGCAGACACACAAGTCAACTGTCCTGAGTCTGAAGATTGAACCTGACATGCCCTCAGGACTTCATTGGAACCCTAGATTAGGTTTTCAGGCATCTGTCCTGTTCTGGAGGCCTGTTCTGGAATATGAACTTATGATACAACATGTGGTCCCTGAGCCACGCAACACTACATCTCCTGTCCCCAGAAGGGGACACAGCTCTTCGACCTGTGTTAAGCCCTCAGGGTATTAGAATCCTGCATGGTGCCTTAGCTACCAGCACATTCTTAGATCTCCCTGGTAACAAACCAGCATGGCGACCCATCTGCAAGAGATTAAATGTCAACTCAAGGACTTGGTACTTTGCCTCTAAGCAACCAGAAGGGACCTGCCATGTTGCTCAACTGCAATGGTTCTTCGGGGTGTGCTTTCCAGGCATTGATGCGGAAGAGCTCTGCTATCCATACTTTCCACATGGGGGACTCACGTGCAAACAAACCAGACTCCACCTGTCAGTAGAAAAAACAACCTTGCTGTTTGGAGCATCTCACAAGCATCAGCGTGGGGAATCCTCCATGGCCTCTTGATGCCACCTCCCCATTTTTCAGTCATCATAGACACAACCTCCAGTGTGAGCAAACATCATTCATCTGCCCTTATTCAGGTGCTGGATATCTCGTTGTTGGCCATCATATATACAAACTCCAGCGTGAGCAGACATCTGACCTCACCCATACTCAGGTGCTGGAGATCTTGAAAAAATCGCTGCACATTGGAAGGCAATGTGCTCGGCACTGAGCTTAAATGTAGCTTCTTTATTCTGACTTCTGTCCTCACACACCTCGCTTGCAGGCCCCAACGTAGCCTTCTGCCTGCCCACCAGAAAGAAGTGCCCTAAGGGTCTGCGCAGAAAATCCACATGAGCATCCACCTGCATGGCCCTCTATGGCACCCTAATATAATTGGCCACCCTGTGCACTAATGCTCTGTCTGACACAGCCCGAGCCCTGAACATCTGGCAGCTACACAGATAATGGACCCCATATCCTACAGGTGTGATATTCCTTGACCTGAGTCTTTCATCTAAAACCAACCTGGGTATTCGGGTACCTGGTCCAGAACATAGCTCAAATTCCTGCCCATGGGGACCCTGAAACACAAAGGATTACTCCTCCTTCTCCATGGCAGGAAAACTAAATGTTGAGATGGCTGTCCAACCCTCAGATTGGGATCCAGGTGCATGGAACAAGAAACAGCGCTCAATAAGGATGAGGAACTGGGCACAAATAGGCATTGTGACCCTCACCCTGAGACCCATTTCCAACAAGACCCTCCGGGAGCTGGACCAGAACCCCACAGAGCGGGCCTGTCAGGCCCATAGGCTCAAATCCTATGTCTTGGTGGGGTTACCCAGGCACCAGGACCCAGAATACATCTCTGGATTCCATGTTGTGACAGGAACCCTGACACGGTAAAATGCAGTCTCCCGTTCCCCAGTAAGACACCAAATTCTTGGGTGCTGGGCAGAAACCCCAGATAGGAAGAAACTCCCTTGGGCACATGAGGACACCCATCCATTCCATGGCCATCCTAGACACAATCCAGACAGAAAAGCCTGTGCTCCTGCCTCCCAGCTGCCCGAATTTCAAATCCAAGGAGCTGCCCTCAGGGTCTGCAGATCGGGCCTGCCATCACCTCGCCCCGAACTCGTACCTGATTTTGTGTCTGAAGATTTTGGTCCCAGAGCCCTGAACCACATGCCCTCCAGGATGGGGCCTCCAGAACCACAGCACATCACTGGACCTGCTCTTTGGAGGAAACTCTGCCCATCTCAGTTGCCCAAACCCTCCACATTAGGAGAAACCTGCAAGGCCCCTGAGCTCACCCCAATTTCCTAGGCTGCTCTGGAAAAAAATGCACTGTCTGATACAGCCTCAGCACCTACCTCCAGAAAGACAAAAAGGTCAATGTCGCTGAGTCCAAAGATTGAATCTGCCATGCCCCTAGGATCTCATCAGAACCCTAGTTTAGGTTTTGAGGCCTTTGTCCCTAGAGGTCTGTTCTGGAAAACCAATATATGGTCCAACCTGTGGTCCGTGAGCCATACAAGAGAACCCCTCCTGTCCCGAGAAGGAAACCTTTCTCCTGGGAACTGGTTCTAACACTTTGGATAGGAGAATCCAGCATGGGCCCAGGGCCTCCGCTACATTCTAAGGTCTCCCTGGACATGAGGCAGCATTGGGACCCATTAGTCTGAGAACTTCCATCAACTCAGATCTCTTGGAACTTGGAACCAAAGACAGAGAATCAAGCCTGCCCTGTTCCTCAGCTGTAATGGTAACTTGGGGTGGGCTTCCCAGGCCTCCATTCAGAGACCTGTGCTATCGAATCTTCCATATGGGGAACCTGGAGCCCTCTAAGCAGACTTCCCCTGTCCCGCAGTAGGACGCCTTGCTGTTTGGAGCCACTCACAAGCTCTAGTTGGGAAAACCTCCAAGGATTCTTGAGAAAACCCCACCATTCATTGGCCATCATGGATACAAACTGCAGCTGAGCAGACATCTGACCTTGACCATACTCAGGTGCTGGAGATCTCGAAAGAACCGATGTACATTGGAACGGCCATGTTCTCGGCACTGAGCTTAACCATAGCTTGTGTGTTCAGACTTCTGTCCTCACATTCCTCACCTGCATGCCCTCCATATTTGGAATTCTGGAGCAACAACGCAGCCTACTGCCTACCCACCAGAAAGAAGTGCTCTAAGTGTCTGCGCAGAAACCCCACATGAGGATCCAGTTGCACAGCTCTCAACGGCACCCCAATATCATAGGCTGCCCTCTGCCCGAATGCTCTGTCTGACACAGCTCGAGCCCCGACCTCCGGTCAGCCACCCAGGCAGTGGTCCCCAAATCCAGCAGGTGGGTCCTGCCTTGGCCCGAGGCCGTCATCTTGAATCAACCTGCGTAATCAGGTACCTGTCCCAAAACTTAGAACAAATTCCTGCCCATGGGGGACCCTGAAGCACAAATTAGTACTACTCCTTCCCCATGGCAGGAAAACTGAATGTTGAGATGACAGTCCAAGCCTCAGAGTGGGAGCCAGGTGCATGGCCCATGAGACCATGCCCACTCAGGATGGGCATCTGGCACAAACAGGCATTGTTACCCTCACCCTAAGACCCTTTCCAACAAGCCCCCTCGCGAGTTGGACCAGGAGCCCACAGAGCGGTCCTGTCATGCTCATAGGCCCAAATCCTAAGCCTTGGTGGGATTATCCAGGTGCCCGGACCCAGAACCAATCTCTGGAATGCCTTTTTGGATGGGGCCCCTGAGATGGAAAACCACGCTCTCCCCTTCCCCCAGAAAGGCACCAAACTCTCGGGTGCTGGGCAGAATCCCCAGAGAGGTAGAATCTCCCATGGACCCATGGGCCACCCCTCCATTTTGTGGCCATCTTAGACACACAATCCAGACAGAAAACCCTGTGCTCCTGCCTCCCAGCCGTCTGAATTTAAAATCCTGAGCACCTTCCCTCAGGGTCTGCAGATCGTGCCTGCCATCACCTCCCCGCTAACTCTTACTTGAGTTTGTGCCTGAAGACTTTGATCCGAAAGTCCTGACCCACATCAACTCCAGGATGGGGCCTCCAGAACCACATCACATCACTTGGCCTGATCTTCTGTGGAAACTCTGCCCGTCTCAGTTTCCCAAAGCTTCCAGATTAGCTGAAACCTGCAAGGTCCCTAAGCCCACCCCAATTCCATAGGCCACTCTGGAAAAATGCACAATCTGACACAGCCTCAGAGCATACCTCCAGGAAGACATTCAGGTCAATGGGGAGGGATGAATGCCCTAAGACCATGGTGGGTCCAAGGTGCCTGGTATGCGGCCAACTGTGTCGGTGTCTATTGGAAGATCTGGGCTCAGGCTATGTAACACAGAGCATTAGTGCTTAGGGTAGCCTATGCAATTGGGGTGTTGCCGAGGGACGAGCAGGTTGATCCACATTTTGGATTTCTTGGCAACGCCATAGAACATGGATTTCTTCTGGTGGACAGGCAGAGTGCTTCCTTTTGACCCCAGTATTCCCAATCAGGAGGGCTTGTGGGCCAGGAGTGTGAGGATGAAAGTCTGAAAACAAGCTAGGGTGAGGTAGGGGGCCATGGACACGGCAGGCACACTCTGCAGAGGCTGAATTGAGATCTCCTGCATTTGAAATCAGGGTTAGGGTCAAACGTTGGCTGAGGCTGGAGTTTGTTTCCATGACGGCCCCTTCATGAAGCAGGGACCTCATGAGGCTAAGGAGGTTTTCCCACGCTAAGTTTGTGAGTTGCTCCAAACCACAAGGTTTCCTACTGAGGGACATTCGAGTAGTGTTGGATGGCTCCAAGACGTCCCATACAGAAGGACTGGAGAGCAGAGATTGAAGGATGGATGCCTGTAAAGCATACCTCACATTTCCATTGGCTATTTGGGACAAGACATGTGTGAACTGCTGGCTCTGTGGCGAGCTACCCAGGGGCATGAGTTGAAACGGACTCTCCTGAGGATGGGTCATAATGTGGGTTTGTGTCCATGGAGACCGGGGAATGTGCTGGTGGCTCAGGGGCCCTGCAGAATTCGCCTACCTGAAGGGTTTGATACAGCTCCAATAAGAAAGCTCCCAATGTGGAGACAAGAGAGGTTCTGTTCGGTGCCTCAGAAAAGCCACACATGCTGGTCTTCAAAACCAGTCGCCTGAGGAGAGACACTTGAAAACCAAAGCTTGGGTTCAGATTAGGGCCTAGGGGCCTGTCTTTTTCAATCTTCTGTCTCTGGGATATACCGTCTGAGTATCTAGCTGGAGATAGTTGCTCAGCTGGTGTCAGAGTGCCCCTCTTAGTCCAGGGCAGCCTACACTATCCGGATGGCATTGGGAGCCTTGGAGATTTCTCCTAATCTGTAGGTTTATGGTCAATTGATTGGGCACAATTTCCTTGGAGAGGACAGGCACAGTCTTTTGGTGTGGATCCATAGACGCTAGCCTGGAAGGTGTGTGGGTCCGTGCTGTGAGCACAGAAGTCTCAAAACAGAAATTCGGTTCAGATGTGACACCGAGGGTATGACAGGCCAGATCTACAGACCGTTAGGGGAGCTCCTCGGCTATTGAACGAAGGGCAAGTGGAAGGGTGTCCCTCAGGCTTTTGTCTCTGGTTGTTGTGTCCAGGATAGCTGTGGATTTTCGGGTGCCTCAGGGGCTATGGTTGAGTCTCCCTCTCTGGGGATTTGGACCAGCTTCCAAGAGTTTGGCGTCATTTTGTGGGAAGGGTGGAATCCTGTTGTCTTGCTCAGGAGTCTCTCCAAGAGAGGGATTCCATAGCAGAGCCCCAGGTAGAGACGACTGGAAAACTCGAACTCTGGTGAGGATTGGGAACACAGAGGCTTGGTAAGCCCCATATGCTGTCCCTTGGTCCAGGCTCTGAGATACCTTACTTCGACATGGGGCTCATGCTGAGGGTCACAATGCGAGGTTGTTCCCAAGGAGGCACTCAAGTTTGGGCATGGCCTCAGGAGCTATGAATGTTTCTCCTAACCTGAAGGCATGACTCCATGCCAACAGAAAGCTTTACAGCCATGGGGAAGGAGGAGTTCTGATTTGTGCTTCAGGTACCCACCTGTGTGGGGATTTGATATAATGTCTAGGTTTAGATGTCTGAAAACCCAGGTTGGGAAATGATGATGGCCTAAGGCCATGGTGTGTCTGATATGCTGGGTGTGAGGCCAGCTGTCTCCTTGTCTGTCGGGACTTTTGGCCTCAGGCTGCGTCAGACAGAGAATTGGTGCCCAGGGCAGCCTATCCAATTGGGGTGCGGTCGAGGCCCGAGCAGGTGGATCCTCATTTGGGGTTTCTGGAGAGCACCATAGGGCAATGTTTTTATTCTGGTGGACAGGCTGCATGGTGGTTCCGGAATCCCAGTATGTAGGGCTTGTTTCCCAGGAGTGTGAGGAAGGAAGTCTAAAAATACGAGCTAGTGTGAGGTTTGGGTCTGAGAGCATGGCAGGCCCACTCTGCAGAGGCTGAATCGAGATCTCCTGCATCTGAGGACAGGGCGAGTATCAGACATTGCCTCAGGCTGGAGTTTCGGTCCATGATGGCCCCTTCCTGAAGGGGGTTGGGCTGTCATGAGGCCAGAGGCATTTCCCTCTGCTGGGAGTTGTGAGCTGCTCCAAACCACAAGGTTTCCTTCTGCAGGACAGTCGAGTCCTTTAGATGGTTCCAGGACGCCCCATACGGTAAGACTCGAGAGCAGGTGTCTAAGCATAGATGCCTGGAAACGCCACCTCTCATTCCCAATGACTGGATGGGATAAGGTAGGCTCAATCAGCAGGATCTTGGGCGTGCTACCCAGAGGGCTGAGTTGTAATGGACTCTCCTAACGATGGATCATAATGTGGGTTGGTAGCCATGGAGACCTTGGAATGTGGTGGTGGCTCAGGGTCTTTACAGGATTCTCCAACCCGAAGGGTTTGACACAGCTCCAACAAGGTAGCTTCCCATGTGGAGACAAGAGGAGTTCTGTTTGGTGCCTCAAGAAAGCCCCATATGCTGTTCTTCGAACCCAGCCCTCTGAGGAGTGACACCTGGAAACCAAAGCAAGAGTTCAGATTAGGGCCTACGGGCATGTCCGGTTCAATCTACTGTCTCTGTGGACATCTGTCTCCCTGTCTGTGTGGAGGTAGTTGCTCGGCTTGTGTCAGGATGCCCCTGTGTGTCATGGGCGACTTACAGTAGTGGGATGTCCTCGAGGACCTTGAGGTTTCTCCTGTTCTGTAGGGTTGTGGCCAATGGAATGAGCACAGTTTCCTAGGAGGGAGCAGGCACAGTCCTGTGGTGTGGATCCAAGAGGCCCCATCCTGGAGGCTGTGTGTTCCAGGGCTGTGGGGACAGATATCTGAAAACACAAACTCGGCTCAGGTTTGGGACCGAGATTATGCCAGGCCTCATCTACAGTCCGTGAAGGGATCACCTCGGGATATGAAAGGGGAGCGCATGGGAGGCGGTTCCTCAGGCTTTTGTCTCTGGATATTTTGTCCACAATGGCCATTTAATATAGGGGTGGCATCATGGCCCGAGGATGAGTATTCTCTCTCTGGTGATTTGCCCAGCTCCCTAGAGTTTGGGGTCATTCTGTGGGAAGGGTAGGGTCCTGTTTTCTGCCTCAGCTGTCCCCACCAGTAGAGGGAATCTAGAACAGAGCAGTGGGTAGTGACAACTGCAACACCCACCCTGTGATTAGGCATGGGGTCCTATGGTCATGTTAAACCCCATATGAGTGCTAGTGGTCCAGCCACTGAGTGGCATTACTTGAAGACAGAACTCATGCTGAAGGTCACAATGCGTTTGTGTGCCCAAGGCGGCCTTCAAGCATGGGCATGGCCTCATGGGCCATGCAGGTGTATCCTACACTGAAGGCTTGACTCCCTGCCAACAGCAGGATTTTTCATGGGGACAGAGGAGATCTGGCTTGTGCGTCAGATACACCCCTGTGCAGGGATTGGAGAAAAGGTCTAGGTGCCGATGCCTGAAAAAACAGGTTGGGAAGGGATGATGGCCTAAGGCCATAGCGGGTCAGATGTGCTGGGTGTGGGGCAAGCTGTCTCAGTGTCTGTTGGAAGGTCTGGGCTCAGGCTATGTAAGACAGAGCATTAGTGCTTAGGGTATCCTAAGCAGTTGGTGTGTTACCAAGGGCTGAGGAGTTTGATCCTCATTTGGGGTTTCTGGGCAACACAGAATATGCGAGATATTTGTCCAGCCACTGAGTGGCATTACTTGTATACGGAACTCACGCTGAGGGTCACAATGTGTGTGTGTGCCCAAGGCGGCCCCCAAGCACTGGCCTGGCCTCTCAGACCACACAGGTTTTCCTGTACTGAACATTGGACAACATGCCAACCACAAGGTTTCTTGCTATGGAGAAGGAGGAATTCTGATTTTTGCATCACTTTCACCCCTGGTCAGTGATTGAAGATAAGGTCTACGTTCTGAAGCCTGAAATCCGAGGTTGGGAAGAGATAACTACCTAAGGCCATGGCTGGTCCGATGTTCAGTTTGGGGCCAGCTGACTGCGTGTCATTTGAGATGTCTGGTCTCTGGCTGTGCCAGACAGGGCATTAGTAAACAGGATAGGCTGTATAATTTGTTTACAGTCGGATGGAGTGCATTAGATAATCATTTGGGGTTTCTTATTAGCAGCATAGGGCAAAGTTTTTCTTCTGGAGGGCAGGCAGAGTGCTGCATTGTGGCTCCAGAATTCCCAAACTGGAGGGCTTGTGGGCCAGGAATGTGAGGACGCAAGTCTGAGAACACAAGCTAGGCTTGGGTTTCTAGGCAAGTGCACGGCAGGCACACTCTGAAGATCTGAATCGAGATCTCATGCATCTGAAGTCAGGGTGAGGATCAGATGTTGGCTCAGGTTGGGGTTCTGTCCATGTTGGCCCCTTCATGAAGGGGGGGGTGCATTGCGAAGCCATGGAGGTTTTCCCACGATGGGAGTTGTGAGATGCTCCCAACCACAAGGATTTCTTCTGCGGGATAATTAAGACCTGTTGGATGGCTCCGCTCCAGGACGTCCTTTAAGGAAGTTCTCCAGAGCAGGGTTCTAAGGAAGGATGCCTGCGCAGCTGGCCTCACATTCCAATTGTCTCTTAGCGACAAGACATGTTTGATCTGCTGGCTCTGGGGTAGCAACCGAGGGGGCTGAGTTGAAATGGACTCTCCTGAGGATGGGTCATAATGTGGGTTTGAGTCCCTGGAGACCTTGGAATGGGACAGTGGCACCAGGGCCCTGAAGGATTCTCCTGTCCAGAGGTTTTGGCACAGCTCCAATGAGCAAGTTTTCCATGGGGTGATGAGATTTGTTCTTATTTGTGCCTCAGGAAACCACCCTATGCTGGTTTTGGAAACCAGTCCTCTGAGGACAGATGCCTGGAAACCAAAGCAATGGATCGGATTAGGGCCTAGGGGCCTTTCCGGTTCAATCTTCTTCTCTGGGGACATCTGTCAACGGGTCTGAGTGGAGGTACCTGTTCAGCTGGTGTCTGATCACACCTGATTGTCCTGGGCAGCCTATAATATTGGGATGGCCTCGGGATTTTGGAGTTTTCTCCTAATCTTTATGGTTGTGACCAATGGAATGGGCAGAATTGGCCTGGAGAGGGCAGGTACAGTCCTGAGTTTTGGCTCTAGGCAACCCAGCCTGGAGGGTGTGTGGCCAGGCCTGTGGGAATAGAGATTGAAAACATAAACTCCGCTTAGGATTTGGGACGTAGGTAAGGCACGCCCAATCTACAGACCGTGAGGAGAACTCTTCAGGATATGAAAAAGGGTGAATTTGAGGTGCTTGCTCAGGTTTTGTCTTTGGATTTGTGCCGACAATGTTGGTGGAATGTTGCGTGGCCTCATGGGCCATGAACATTTTTCCTTCTCTGATGATTTGGTCCGATCCCAAGAGTTTGGGTACATTCTGTGGGATGGAAGGAGTCCTTTCTGTTTTTTTTTTTTTTTTTTTAACTTCTTGTGTCCCACCAAAAGAGGGATTCCAGAGCAGAGCCCTTGGGAGGGGCAACTGGAAAACACCACCTCTGGTTAAGTTTGGGGGCCTAGGGGCATGGCACGTCCCATATGCGTGCTCTTTTTCCAGACACTGGGAGGCCTTCCTTGAGGACAGAGCTCACGCTGAGGGTCACAGTGCCTATTTGTGCCCAATGAGGCCCTCAAGCATGGGTGGGTCCTCATGGGCCACGCTGGTTTCTCCTACACTGAATGTTGGAGAACATGCCAAGGTTTCTGGCCATGAAGAAGGAGGAGTTTTGATTTCTCCATCACATTCACCCTTGGACAGTGATTGGAGTTCAGGTCTAGTTTATGAAGCCTGAAAACCAAGGCTGGGAAGAGATGAGGACCTAAGGACCTGGTGCATCCGATGAGCTCAGTGTGCAGCCAGCTGTTGAGTGTAGGTCCGGAGGTGCAGGGTCAGGCTGTGTCAGACAGGGCATTAGACAGGGTAGACTGTATAATTGGGGTGCAGTCGAGTGGCATTCAGGTTGATCCTCATTTGGGGTTTCTGGGTAGCTCCATAGGGCAAAGATATTTTTCTGGAGGGCAGGGAGAGTGTGGCATTGTGTCTCCAGAATTCCCAAACTGGAGGGCTTGTGGGCCAGGAGTGTGAGGATGGAAGTCTGAGAACACAAGCTAGGCTTAGGTTTTGTGGCAAGGTCACGGCAGACACACTCTGCAGAGCTGAAACGAGATCTCATGTACCTGAAGCCAGGGCGAATATCAGACATTTGCTCAGGTTGGAGTTTCTGTCCGTGATGGCCCCTTTATAAAGTGGAGCGTCTCTAGAGGCCATGAACATTTTCCCACGATGGGAGTTGTGAGATGCTCCAAACCGCAAAGATTCCTTCTGTGGGACACTCGAGACCTGTTGGATGGCTCCAGGATGTCCCATATGGAATGACTCCAGAGCAGGGTTCTAAGGATGGATGCCTGGGCAGCCTGCCTCCAATTCAGTTGTCTCCTAGCAACAAGACACGTTTAATCTGCTGGCTCTGGGGGAGAAACCAAGGGGGTTGAGATGAAATGAACTCTCCTGAGAATGGGTCATAATGTGGGTTTGTGTCCATGGAGACCTTGGAATGATGCACTTGATCTGAGGCCCTTAAATATTATCCTAACAGAGGTTTTGACAGAGCTTCAAAGAGTACGTTTCCTATGGGAGACGAGATTTTTCTGATGAGTGCCTCAGTAATCCCCCATATGCTGGTATTGGAAACCAGGCCGCTGAGGACAGATGCCTGGAAACAAAAGCAATGGATCTGATTAGGGCCTAGGTGCCTGTCCGGTTCAATCTTCTTCTTTGGGGATATCTCTCTCTGGGTTTGAGTGGAGGTAGTTGCTTAGCTTGTGACCGATCACCCCTGTTTATCCTGGGCGGCAGACACTATTTGGTTGGCCTCGGGAAGTTTGGAAGTTTCTCCTAATCTGTAGGGTTTTGGCCATTGGAATGGACAGAATTCCCCTGGAGAGGGCAGGCACAGTCCTGAGGTGTGGCTTCAGGGGTCCAAGCTTGGAGGTTTTGTGGGCCAGGACTGTGGGGACAGAAGTCTGAAAACACAAACTCGCTTAGATTTGGGGACGTAGGTATGGCAGGCATGGCCTACAGACCTTGAGGAGAACTCTTGTGTATATGAACAAAGGGCGAGTGTGAGGCGCTTGCTCAGGTTTTTGTCACTGTATTTTGTGTCAACAATAGCTGTGAATGTCGGGGTGGCACCAATCAGGACAAATTAGGAGAAAACTCCAACCTCCCTGAGAGATGGACACCCATTCCAATGGCTAGGTTTCTAGCCTTGGGGAAGGAGGAATTCTCTATTGTGCTTCAGGTTCCCCCATTGACAGGGATTCCAGCAAAGGTCTTGGGACAGATGCCTGAATACCAAGGATGCATAGAGATGACAGATTTCGGCCATGGCCATTCTCACATGCTGGATATGGGTCCCGCTCTCTGGGTGGCTGACACGAGGTCTGGGCTCAGGCTCTGTCTGACATAGCACTAGTGTCCAGAAAAGCCTATAAATTGGGGTACTCTCGAGGGCCGTGCAGATTGAGCCTCATGTAGGGTTTCTGTGCAGACTCATGGAGCACTTCTTTCTATGGGGCAGGCAGAATGCTGCATTGTGGCTCCAGAATTCCCTATCAAGAGGGCTTGGGGACAAGTAGGGTGAGAATGCAATTGTAAACACCAGCTATGCTTAAACTGAGTGTCAAGCGGAAGTCAGTTCCAATGTGCAGCAGCTTATATGAGATATCTAGCACCTGAGTAAGGGCAGATGTCACATGTTTGCTCACAGTGGAGTTTGTGTCTATGATAACCGACAAATGGAGGGGTGGCTTCAGGGGGCCATGGAAGATTTCCCACGCTAAGGATTGTGAGATGCTCCAAACAACAAGGTTTCCTTCTAATGGACAGGAGGAGTCTGGTTTGTTTCCTCCAGGGTCCCCCATGTGGGTTGTTTGGGGAGCAGAGCTCTCACACATGGATGACTGGAAAGCACACATTCCATGACCATTGCAGCTGAAGAACATGACAGGTTCATTTTGGTGGTTCTGGGGCCAAGTATCAAAGCCTTGAGTTGGCTTGGAATCTCTTGCAGAAGTGTCCCAATACTGGTTTGTTACAAGGGAGTTCTTATAATGTACTGTTGGCTAAGGAGCCATGAAGGATTCTCCTATTCTGAGGGTTTGGCACAGGTCGATGTGCACAGTTTCTTTCCTGGGAAAGGAGATGTTCTGTTTTGTGGCTCAGGGTACATATGTTGTATCCTAACTTGGTATTCAAGAACAGGCCTCTGAGGACAGATGCTTGAAACCTAATCTAGGGTTTCAATGATGTCCTAGGTGCACGTCATGTTCAATTATCTTACTAAGGACCATTGACTTTAATGTCTGTCTGGAAGTAGGTGATCAGGGTGTTTCAGACTGTGCATTTGCATCCAGAGCTACTTACAATATTGGGGTGTGCTCAGGGGCCTTGCAGGTTTGTCCTAATTTGGAGGCTTTGGGCAACTGTGATTGGCACTCTTTCCTTGGGGACGGAAGGCCCAGTCCTGTGGTAAGGCTCTAGAGACCCCATCTTGGAAGGCATGAGAGCCATGGTTTTGGGAGGGAAGTCTGGAAACACAAATTTGGGTTAGGGATAGTAGCAAGGTGATCACAGGTCCAATGCATAGACTTAGAGGGCAGCACATCAGGAATGGTAATTAGGGTGACTTGAAGCTGGTAGCACAGGCTTTTCTATCTAGATTGTGTGTCCAGGATGGGCTCGGAATGTAGGTGTGTTGTCATGGTTCAATGGGAGACCTTTCCTGTCTAAGGATCCTGGTGCCTCTCCATAGATTGTTGGCTATTTCAGAGAAGAAAAAAAGTGTTCTTTTCCATCTTAGGGGTGCCCCAAAACAGGGAAGAGTGCTGTTTCCCTTCTTAGGTGTACCCCAAAACAGAGATTCCAGAGAGGGGCTCTGTGTCTGGCCACCTGTAAAATCCCACCAAGTGTTAGGATTTGGTCCTAGGGGCATTCCAGGCCTGCAATTTAGGATCATAGTGGTGTAACTGAGAGGGATTGTTTGAAAGCATGCTCAGGCCGAGGGTCACCATGTCTGTTTGTGCCCAGAGGGGCCCTCAGGAGATGGTGTGGTCACACTGGCCATACAGCTGGCTCCCACTTTGAGGTTTGGACACCCATCTAAACAGCCAGGCTTCCTGCCGTAGAAAGAGGAGTTCTCTCTTGTGCTTCAGGGACCCCCACAGCCAGGGTTTCCAGCAAAGGTGTGGGGAACGGTGCCTGAATACCAAGGATGTGTAGAAATGACAGACTTTGGCCATGGCCGGTCTCACATGCTGGTAATGGGGCCCGCTCTCTTGGTGGCTGACACTATGTCGGGGCTCATGCTCTGTCAGAGACAGCACTGGTGGCCAGGGCATTCTATGAATTGGGGTTCCCTTGGGGCCCGAGCATATTTATCCTCATGTGGGGTTTCTGGACAGACTCAACAGGCACCTCTTCATTCTATGGGTAAGTCATAATGCTGCATTGTGACTCCATAATTCCCTATCATGAGGGTGTGGGGACTACTAGGTTGACGATGGATTTGTAATCACAAGCTATGGTTCAATTCAGTCCCAAGTAGAAAGCAGTTCCAATGTGCAGTGGCTTATTCGAGATATCCAGCAGCCGAGTAAGGCAGAAGTCTGATCTTTGCTCACACTGAATTTGTGTCTGTGATGACCGACAAGTGGAGGGTTGCATCAAGAGTCCATGGAGGATTTCCCACGCCAAAGCTTGTGAGATGCTCCGAACAGCAAGTTTTCCTTCTACAGGACAGTTGGAGTCTGGTTTGTTTGCTCCAGGGTCTCCAATGTGGAAAGTATGGGTAGCAGAGCACTCCCACTTGGACGCCTGGAAAGCACAACTCCATTGACATTTGCAGCTTAGGAACACGACAGGTTCGTTCTGGTGGCTCTGGGACAAAGTACCCAGGCCCAGAGTTGACAGGAATCTCTTGCAGTTTGGTCTCAATGCTGGTTTGTTATGAGGGAGATCTTAGAATGTGCTGTTGGCTAATGGGCCATGCAGGTTTCTCGTACACGGATGGTTTGGCACAGGTCAAAGAGCATGGTTTCCTTCCTGGGACAGAAGATGTTCTGTTGTGTGGTCCAGGGACAACATGATGTATCCTAACTTGGTATTCCAGAACAGACCCCTGAGCACAGATGCCTAAAATCCTAATCTAAGTTTCCAATAAAGTCCTAGGGGCGTGTCAGGTTCAATCTTCTGACTCAGAACCATTGACTTGGCTGTCTGCCTGGATGTAGGTGATTAGGTTGTTTCAGACTGTGCATTTGCATCCAGAGTGGCCGCCAATATTGGGGTTGGCTCAGGGGCCTTGCAGGTTTCTCCAAATCTGGAAGGTTTGGGCAACAGTGACGGGCACAGTTTCCTTGGTGATAGCAGCACAGTCCTGTAGTGTGGCTCCAGAAACCCAATCCTGTTGGGCATGTGATCCATGGTTTTTGGAGAGAAATCTGAAACACAAATTTAGGTTAAGGTTAGTGGCATGGTGGTCGCAGGCCTAATGTGTAGACCTGGAGGGCAGCTCGTCAGGAACTGTAATTGAGGTGATGGGAAGGCGGTAGCACAGTCTTTTCTATCAGGATTTTATGTCCAGTATGGCCTCGGAATGCAAGTGTGTTCTCATGGGTCCATAGGACACTTTTCCTCTCTAAGGATCCTGGCACCTCCCCATAGTTTGATTGCACTTTTTTGAAAAGGAAGAATGCACTTTGCCATCTTAGTGGTGTCCCAAAACAGGGATTCCAGAGATGGGCTCTGGGTCTGGGTGCCTTGAAAAGCCCACCAAGTGTTAGGATTTGGGCCTAGGGGCGTAAAGTAACTGCAATGCAGGATCCTGGTAGTGTAACTGAGAGGGCTTGTTTGAAAGCATAAAGAAGGGCCTGGTGAGTCTGCCCAGAAACTCCCCAGGAAGATCAATCTACTCGACCCTCGAGGGAACCCAGATTTATACTTTTCCCTGCCTACTAGTGCTGTGTCTGACAATACCTGAGCCCTTACGTCATGTAAGCTAACCACAGTGCGGGGTTCATATCCAGCATGTGAGACCTGCCATGGCCTAGGGATGTCATCTCTACACATCCTTGGTATTCATGCAACTGCCCCAGTCCTTTGCTGAAATCCCTACCAACGGGGGAACCTGAAGCACAAAAGAGAACTCCTTGTTCCAAAATGGCAGGAATCCTGACTGTTGGGATAGGTGTCAAACCCTCAGAATGAGAACCAGCTGCATGTCCTAGGAGACCACGTGCACTCCTGAGGGCTGCCCTGAACACAAGGAGGCATTGTGACCCTCAGTCTGAGCATGCTTTCAAACAAACACTCTCACTTGCAACTCCAGGATCCGGCATTGCATGACTGGTATGCACATTGGCCCGAATCCTATATCTTGGTAGGATTTTCCATGGGACCATTCCCAGAGTCTGTCACTGGAATCCTTGTTTTGGGGTACCCCTAAGATGAAAAAGAGCACTCTTTGCTTCCCTTAGAAAGCAACCATACTATTGGGAGCCGCCGGGATTTTTCAGAGAAAAAAATCTCCCATGGACCCATGAGACAACATCTGCATTCAAGGCCATCGTGGATACAAAATCCAGATACAATAGCCTGTGCTACTGCCTTTGAGTCACCTGATTTACAATTCCTGACGAGCTGCTCTCCAGGTCTATGCACTGGGCCTGCGATCACCTCTCCACTAACCCTAACCAAAATTTGTGTTTGCTACTTCTCTCCCAAAACCATGGCTCACATGACCTTCAGGGTGGGGTCTCTGGAGTCACACCACAGGACTGTGCCTGCCATCCCCAAGGAAACTGTGTCCATCACAGTTTCTCAAACCCCCCAGATTAGGATAAACCTGCAAGGCCCCTGACCCCACCCCAATATTGGAGGCTGCTCTGGACGCAAATGTGCAGTCTGTAACTTCCTGATCACCTCCATCCAGGCAGACACCCAAGTCAATGTTCCTTAGTCAGATGATTGTACCTGACATGCACCTAGGACCTCATTGGAAGCCTAGAATGGCTTTTCGGGCATCTGTCCACAGAGCCCTCACCTGGAATACCAACTTATGATACAACGTATGGTCCCTGAGTCCCACAACAGAACATCTCCTGTCTCCAGATGAAAGCCACACTCAGGACCTTAGTCAAACCCTCAGGGTATATGAATCCTGCACAGCCCATTAGCCACAAGAACATTCTAAGAGCTCCCTGGTAACAAACCAGCATTGTGACACATCTTCATGAGACTCCATGTCAACTCATGGCCTTGGTACTTTGACCCATAGCCACAAGAACAAACCTGCCATGTTCCTCAGATGCAATGTTCAATGCAGGTGTGCTTTCCGGGCATCCATGCCGAAGAGTTCTGCTATCCAGACTTTCCACATGGGGGAACCTCGAGCAAACAAACCAGACTACACCTGTCCAGTAGGAGGACACCTTACTGTTTGGAGCATCTCACGAGCCTCATCGGGGGAAATCCTCCATGGCCTCTTGACACCACCCTCCATTAGTCAGTCATCATAGACACAAACCCCAGCATGAGCAAATATCTGACATCCGCCCTTACTCAGGTGCTGGATATCTCGAATATGGCGCTGTGCATTGGAACTACCTTCCACTTGGCCCTGAATTGAACCATAGCTTCTGTTTAAAATGCCATCATCACCCTACTTGTCCGCCAGCCCTCTTGATAGGGAATTCTGGAGCAACAACCCAACATTCTGCCTTACTCATAGAAAGAAGTAGGGCCTGCTGCATCTGGCCCAGAAACTCTAGATGAGGATAGATCTGTTCAGCACTCGAGGGGACCCCAATTTATACACTGCTTTGGTCACTAGTACTGTGTGACAGAGCCAGAGCCCTGACCTCGTGTTAGCCAGCAAGGATGTGGGACCCATATCCAGCATGTGAGACAGGCCATGGACCAGGGACATCATCTCTAGCAATCCTTGGTATTCAGGCATCTGTCCCCAGACCTTTCGTGGAAACCCTACCAATGGGGTACCTAAAGCACAATAGAGAACTCCTTCCCCATGGCAGAATTCCTGGAAGTTGGGATGGGTATCCAACCCTCTGCATGGGAGCCAGCTGCATGTCCAATGAGACCACGCCCACTCCAGAGGGCTACCCTGGGCAGAAGAAGGAATTGTGACTCTCTGCCTGAGCATGCTTTCAAACCAACACTCTCAGTTCCACCTCCAGGACCCGCATTGCAGGCCTGGTAGGCCACTAGGCACAAATCTTAAAACTTGATGGGATTTTCCAGGTGCCTAGACCTAGAACCCATCTCTGGAATCCCTGTTTTGGGGCACCCCTGTGATTGAAAACAGCACTCTTCCCTTCCTCGGTTAAGGCACCAAACTATTGGGAGCCGCCAGGATCATTAGAGAAGAATAATCTCCCATTGACACATTAGACCTCACTTGCATTCCGAGACCATCCTAGACACAATATGCAGACACAAAAGCCTGTGCTTCTGCCTTCGAATCATCCGTTTTACAGTTCCAGACGAACTGCCCTCCAGGTCTACACAATGGGCCTGTGATCACCTTGCCATTAACCCTAACCTGAATTTGTGTTTGAAGACTTCTCTCCCAAAACCATGGCTCACATGCCTTCCATGATGGGGTCTCTGAAGCCACACCACAGGACTGTGCCTTCCATTCCAAAGGAAAAAGTGTCCATCACAGTTGCCCAATAATCTTCAGATTAGGAGAAACCTGCAAGGCCCCTGAGCCCAGCCGAATATCGGAGGCCACTCTGGATGCAAATGCACGGTCTTAAACAGCCTGATCACCATTTTTCCAGGAAGACGTCAAGTCAATGATCCTGAGTCAGAAGATTGAACCTGACATGCCCCTATCACCTCATTGGAACCCTAGATTAGGTTTTCAGGCATCTGGCCTGAGAGTCCTGTTCTGGAATATCAATATGATACAACATATGGTCCCTGAGACCCACAATAGAACATCTCCTGACACCAGACAGAATACGTGCTCTTGGACCTGTGTCAAACCCTCAAGGTAGATGAAACCTGCATGGCCCCTTAGCCACCGGCGTTTCTAAGGTCTCCCTGGTAATAAACCGGCTTTGTAACCCATGTTCATGAGACTCCATGTCAAAATAAGTCCTTGGTACTTCTCCCCAGAGCCACCAGAATGAACCTGCCATGTTCCTAAGCTGCAATGGTCAGTGGAGGTGTGGTTTCCAGGCATCCATACTGGAGTGCTCTGCTACACAAACTTTCCACATGGGGACCCTGGAGAAAACAAACCAGAATGCCCCTGTCTGGTAGAAGGAAATCTTGCTGATTGGGCCATCTCACAAGCCCCAGTGTGGGAGATCCTACATGGCCTCTTGACGCCACCCCTCCATTTGTTGGTCATCATAGACACAAACCCCAGCATGAGCAAACATCTGACATCCGCCCTTACTCAGGTGCTGGATTTTCAATTCAATCGCTGCACACTGTAACTGCCTTTCCCTTGACTGAATTTAACCATAGCTTGGGTTTAAAATTCCAACCTCAACCTCCTGGTCAGTAAGCCCTCTTGAGAGGGAATTCTGGAGCCACAATGCAACATTCTGCCTTCCCCATAGAAAGAAGAAGGGCCGGGTGAGTCTGCCCAGAAACTCCACATGGGGATCGATGTGCTCGGTTGTCGAGGGAACCCTGATTTGTAGACTGCCATGGGCACTAGTGCCGTGTCTGACAGAGCCTGAGCCAAGACCTAGTGTCAGCCACCCAGAGATCAGGGCTCATATCCAGCATGTGAGACCGGCTATGGCCCAAGTCCATCATCTCTTCCTATCCTTGGTATTCAGACATCTGTCCCCAGACCTTTGTTGGAATCCCTGCCAATGGGGGAACCTGAAGTACAATAGAGAACTGCACCTTCTCCATGGCAGGAATCCTGGCTGTTGGGAGGGGTGTTCAACTCTCAAAGTGGGAGCCAGCTGCATGGCCAAGGAGACCAGGCCCACTCATAAGGGCCACCCTGGCACAAGCAGGCATTGTGACCCTCAGCCTGAGCATGCTTTCAAACAAACGTTTTCTGTTATACCACCAGGATCTCGCATTGCAGGCCTGGTACACACCTAATTCCAAATCCTAACCCTTGGTGGGATTTTCCAGGGGCCCAGACACAGAGCCCATCTCTGGAATCCCTATTTTGGGGCACGCGTAATATGGAAAACAGCACTCTTCCCTTCCCCGTGAAATCCACCAAACTATTGCTAGCCACCAGGATCCTTGAGAGGAAAAATTTCCATGTACCCATGAGACCACACCTGCATTCCGTGGCCATCCTGGACATACAATCCAGATAAAAATCATGTGCTACCACCTTCGAGTCATCTGATTTACAGTTCCTGACGAGCTGCCTTCCAGGTCTATACATTGGGCCTGCAATCACCTCGCCATTAACCCTACCCCGAGTTTGTGTTTGCAGACTTCCCTCCTAAAACCATGGCTCACATGACCTCCAGGTTCTGGTATCTGAAGCCACAGCACAGGAGTGTGCCTGCTATCCTCAAGGAAACTGTTCCCATCACTTTTGCCCAATACCTCTAGATTAGGAGGAACCAGCAAGTCCCCTGAGCCCAGCCCAATAATGGAGGCTGCTCTGGACGCAAATGTACAGTCTGAAACACCCTGATCACCTCCATTCAGGCAGACACCCAAGTGAATGGTCCTGAGTCAGAAGATTTAACCTGACATGCCCCGAGGACTTCATTGGCAGCCTAGATTAGCTTTTCAGGTATCTGTCTTCGGAGGCCTGTTTTGGAATACCAACTTATGATAAAACATATGGTCCCTGAGACACAGAACATAACATCTCCTCCCCTAGAAGGAAGCCGTTCTCTTGGACCTGTGTCAAACTCTCAGGGTAGTTGAATCCTGCATGGCCCCTTAGCAACCAATACATTCTATGATCTCCCTGGTAACAAACCAGCATTGTGACCCATCTTCATGAGACTCCATGTCAACTGAAGGCCTTGATACATCGCCCCAGAGCCACCAGAACGAACCTGCCATGTTCCCCAGCTGAAATGGTCAATGGAGGGGTGATTTCCAGGCATCCATGTGGGATGCTCTGCTACAGAAACTTTCCACATGGAGAAACTAGAGAAAACGAACCAGACTCCCCCTGTTCGGTAGAAAGAAACTTTGCTATTTGGAGCATCTCACAAGCCCCAGCGTGGGAAAACCCCCATGGTCTCTTGACGTCACCCCTACATTTGTGGCTCATCATAGACACAAAATCCAGCATGAGCAAACATCTGACATCCGCCCTTACTCAGGTGCTGGATATTGGAAACAGCACCTGCACACTGAACTGCCTTTCGCTTTGCAATGAATGTAATCAGAGCTTTCTATTACTATTCCATCCTCACCCTACTAGTCCGCAATATGTCTTGATAGGGAATTCTGGAGCCACAATGCAGTATTCTGCCTTCCACATAAAAAGAAGAAGGACCTGTTGAGACTGCCCAGAAACTGCACATGAGGATCAATCTTTTCAGCCCATGGGGCAACCCCAATTAATAGTTTTCCCTGGCACTAGTGCTGTGTCTGACAGAGCCTGAGCCCTGACCTCATGTCAGCCACCCCGAGTTCGGGGCCCATATACAGCATGAGAGATAGGCCATGGCCCTGGGCCGTTATCTCTACCCATCCTTGATATCCAGGCATCTGTCCCCCGAACATTCCTGGAATCCCTACCAATGGGGAAACCTGAAGCACAGTAGAGAACTCCTCCTACCCCATGGAAAGAATCCTGGCTGTTGGGATCATTGTCCAACCCTCAGCATGGGAGCCAGCTGCATGGCCAATGAAACTACGCCCACTCCTGAGAGCCGACCCGGGCACAAGCAGGCATGGTGATCATCAGCCTGAGCATGGTTTCAAGCAAATACTCTCAGTTACTCCTCCAGGATCCCGACTTGCAGGCCTGGTATGCCCCTGGGTCCAAATCCTAACCCTTGGTGGGATTTTCCAGATTCCCAGACCCAGAATCTGCCTCGGAATCCCTGTTTGGGGCACCCGTATCATGGAAAACAGCACTCTTCCCTTCCCCGAGAAAGGCACCAAACTGTTGGGAGCTGCCAGGATCCTTAGAGAGGAAAAATCTCCCATGGAACCATGGGAACAAACCTGCATTCCGAGGCCATCCTGGACACACAATCCAGAGAGAAAAGCCTCTGCTACCTCCTTTGGGTCACCTTATTCACAGTTCCTGACGAGCTGCCCTCCATGTCTATGCATTGGGCCTGCGATCATCTCACCACTAACTCTTGTCCCAGTTTGTGTTTGCATACTTCTTTCCCAAAACCATGGCTCACAAGCCCACCAGGATATGGTCTCTGGAGCCACACCATAGGAAAGGGCCTGCCATCCCCAAGAAAACTGTGTCCATCACAACTGCCCCAAACCTCCAGATTAGGAGAAACCTGCCAGGGCCCTAGGCCCACCCCAATACTGGAGGCTGCTCTGGATGCAAACGTGCAGTCTGAAACACCCTGAGAACCTCCATCCAGGCAGAGAGCCAAGTCAACGGTTCTGAGTCAGATGATTGAACCTGGCATGCCCCTAGGACTTCACTGGAACCCTAGATTGGGTCTTCAGACATCTGTTCTCAGAGTCCTGTTCTGGAATACCAAATTATGATACATCATGTGGTCCCTGATCCCCACAATAGAACATCTCCTGTCCCCAGAAGGAAACGGTGCTCTTGGATTTATGTCCAACTTTCAGGTTAGATGAATCCTGCACGGCCCATTAGCCCCAGCACATTCTATGATCTCCCTGGTAACAAACCAGCATTGTGACCCATATTTATTTGACTCCATGTCAACTCCAAGTGTTGGTACTTTGCCCAAGAGCCACGAAACGAACCTGCCATATTCCTCAGATTCAATGGTCAATGGATGTGTGCTTTCCAGGCATTCATGAGGTAGTTTTTGTTACCCAAAAATTCCACATGGGGCACCCTAGAGCAAACAAACCAGCCTGCCCCTGTCAGGTAGAAGGAAACCTTGCTGTTTGGAGCATCTCACAAGCCCCAGCGTGGGAAGTCCTCCATATTCTCTTGATGCCACCCCTTTATTTGTCGGTCATCATAGACACAAATTCCATCATTAGCAAACATCTGACGTCTGCCCTTACTCAGGTGCTGGATATTTGAATCAGTCGCTGCACACTGGAAATGCCTTTCACTTGACACTGTATTCATGCATAGTTTGGGTTTACAATTCCATCCTCACCCTACTGGTTTGCAAGCCTCTTAATAGGGAATTCTGGAGCCAAAACGCAACAATCTGCCTTCCCCATAGAAAGAAGAAAAGCCTGGTGAGGCTGCCCAGAAACTCCCCATGAAGATCAATCTACTCAGGCCTCGAGGGAACCCCGATTTATACCTTGCCCTGGCCACTAGCGCTGTGTCTGATGGAGCCTGAGCCCCGACTTCCTGTCAGCCACCCTGAGTGTGGGGCGCTAATCCCTCATGTGAGACCGGCCATGGCCCATGTCCAACATCTCTACACATCCTTGGTATTCAGGCAACTTCCCCAGACCTTTGCTGGAATCCCTACCAATGGCGGAACCTGAAGCACAATAGAGAACTCCTTCTTCCTCATGGCAGGAAGGCTGACTGTTGTGATGGTTGCCCAACCCTCAGAATGGGAACCAGGTGCATGGCCAATGAGACAACGCCCAGTCCGGAGGGTCACCCTGGGCAAAAGCAGGCATTGTGTCCCTCAACTTTAGCATGTTTCAAACAAACACTCTCAGTTGTATCTCCAGGATCCTGCATTGCAGGCCTGGTATGCCCTTAGGATCATACCTAACACTTGGTGGGATTTTGCATGCCACCATATCCAGAGCCCGTCTCTGGAATCTCTGTTTTGGAGCACCCCTATGATGGGAAACAGCACTCTTCCCTTCCCTGAGAAAGGTTCCAAACTCTTGGGAGCCACCAGGATGCTTAGAGAGGAAAAGATCTCTCGTGGACCCATGAGACCACACCTGCATTCTGAGGCCATCCTTGTCACACAATCCAGATACAAAACCCTGCGCTATGCCTTCAAGTCACCGATTTACAGTTCCAAATGAGCTGCCCTACAGACCTGCGCATTGGGCCTGTGGTCACCTCACCATTAACTCTAACCCAAGTTTGTGTTTGAAGACTTCTCTCCCAAAACCATGGTTCACATGCCTTCCATGGCGGAATCTCTGGAGCACACCACAGGAAAGTTCCTGCCATCCCCAAGGTAAGTGTGTCTGTCACAGTTGCCCAAACCCTACAGATTAGGAGTAACCTGCAAGTCCCCTGATCCCAGTCCAATATTGGAGGCAGCTCTGGATGCAAATGCGCAGTTTGAAACACCATGATCATCTCCATCCAGGTAAACACCCATGTCAACTATCCTGAGTCATATGATTAAAACTGACGTATCTGTAGGAATTCATTGGAATCCTAGATTAGCTTCTCAGGCATTTCGCCTCAGAGGCCTATCCTGGAATACCAATATGATACAACATATGGTCCCTGAGCCCCACAATATAATATCTCCTGTCCCCAGTCGGAATCCGTGCTCTTTGACTCGTGTCAGCCCTCAGGCTATATGAATTCTGCACAACCCCTTAGCCAGCAGCACATTCTAAGATCTCCCTGGTAACAAATCAGCATAGTGACGCATCATCATGAGATTCCATGTCACATCAAGTCTTTGGTAATTCACCCCAGAGCCACCAGAATGAACCTGCCATGTTCTTAAGCTGCAATGGTCTGTGGAAGTGTGCTATCCAGGCATCAATGTGGCAGTGACCTGCTACCCAGTCTTTCCACATGTGGGACCCTGGAGTGAGGAAACCAGACTGCCACTGCGTGGTAGAAAGGAACCTTCTGTTTGGAGCATCTCAGAAGCACCAAGGTGAGAAATCCTCCATGGCCTCTTGACACAGCCCCTCCATTTGTTGTGCATCATAGACACAAACTCCAGCATGAGCAAACATCTGACATCTGCCCTTATTCACGTTCTGGATTTTCATTTCCACCGCTGCACACTGGAACTGTGTTTCACTTGACACCGAATTTAACCATAGCTTGGGTTTAGAATTGCATCCTCAGCCTCCTGGTCCAAAAGCCCTCTTGAGAGGGAATTCAGGAGCCACATAGCAATATTCTGCATTCCCAATAGAAAGAAATAGGGCCTGGTGAATCTGTCCAGAAACTCCACATGAGGATCAATCTGCTTGGCACTCGAGGGAATCTTGATTTATAAGCTGTCCTGGGCACTAGTTCTTTGTCAGAAAGAGCCCGAGTCAAGACCTAGTTTCAGCCACCCATAGATCTGAGTCCATATCCAGCATGTGAGATCGGCCAGGGCCCAAGTCCGTCACCTCTATCCATCCTTGGTATTCAGGTATCAGTCCCCAGACCTTTGCTGGAATCCCTGCCAATGGGGGAATCTGAATCACAATAGAGAACTCCTCCTTCCCAATGGCAGGAATCCTGGCTCTTGATATGGGTGTGCAAACCTCAACGTGGGAGCCAGCTGCATGGCCAAGGAGACAACACCCACTCATGAGGGCTGTGCTGGGCGCAAGCAGCCATTTTGACCCTCAGCTTCAGCATGCCTTCAAACAAATGCTCTCAGTTGCACCCCAGGATTCCCCAGTGAAGGCCTGGTTCGCCCCTAGGACCAAATCCTAACTTGGTGGGATTTTCCATGTGACCATACCCAGAGCCCGTCACTGGAATCCCTGTTTTGGGGCACCACTAAGATGTAAAAAAGCACTCCTCACTTCCCTGAGAAAGCCAACAAACTACTGGGAGGCCCCAGGAAACTTGAGAAAAAAAATCTCTCATGGTCCCATGAATCCACACCTGCATTCCGAGGCCATCGTGGACACACAATCCAGATACAAGAGACTGTGCTACTACCTTCAAGTCACCTAATTTACAGTTCCTGATGTGCTGCCCTCCAGTTCTCTGCATTGGGACTGCTAACACCTCACCACTAACCCTATCCCGAGTTTGTGTTTGCAGACTTCTCTCCCAAAACCATAGCTCACATGCCCTCCAGGATGGGGCCCCTAGAGTCACACCACAAGACTGTGCCTGCCATCCCCAAGGAAACTGTGCCCATCATAGTTGTCCAAAACCTACTGATTAGGAGAAACCTGCAAGGCTCCTGAGCCCAACCCAATATTGGAGGCCACTCTGGATACAAATGCACAGTCTGAAACACCTCATCACCTCCATCCTGGCAGAAACCCAAGTCAATGGTCCTGAGTCAGATAATTGAACCTGACATGGCCATAGGACCTCATTGGAAGCCTAGATTGGCTTTTCAGGCATCTGTCCTCAGAGGCCTGTACTGGAATATCAACTCATGATACAACATATTGTCCCTGAACCCCACAACAAAAAAATCTCCTTTCCCCAGACGGAAGCCGTGCTTTTGGACCTGTGTCCAGCCCTCAGGGTATATGAATTCACACAGGCCCTTAGTCACCAGAACATTCTAAGATCTCCCTGGTAACAAACCTGCATGGTGACCCATCTTCATGAGGCTCCATGTCAACTCAAGGCTCTGGTACTTTACCTCAGAGCCACCAGAACGAACATGCCATGTTCCTCAGCTGCAATGGTCAATGGGGATGTGCTTCCCAGGCCTCCATATGGCAGTGCTCTACTACACAAATTTTCCACATGAGAAACTGGAGCAAACACACCACACTCCCCCCTCCAGTAGAAAGAAACATTGATGTTTGGAGCATCTCACGAGCCCCAGCGTGGGAAATCCTCCATGCTCCCCTCAATTATTTGGTCATCATAGACACAAACTCCAGCCTGAGCAAACATCTGACAACCGCCCATACTCAGGTGCGGCTTTTGGAATCAGCTGCTGCACACTGGAACTGCCTTTCGCTTGGTACTGAATTTAAACCCAGCTTCAGATTACAATTTCATCCACACCCTATTGGTCCACCATATTTCTTATAAAGAATTCTGGAGTCACAGTGCAACATTCTGCCTTCTGCATAGAAAGAAGGACCTAGCGAGTCTGCCCAGAAACTGTGCGCGAGGATCAATATACTCATCCCAGGAGGGAAGCCCTATTAATAATTTGCCTTGACCACTAGAGCTGTGTCTGACAGAGCCTGAGCCCTGACCTCGTGTCAGCCACCCAGAGGGTGGGGCCCATATCCAGCATGCGAGACCGGCCATTGCCCAGGGCCATCATCACTACCCACCCTTTGTATTAAGGCATCTGTCCCCTGAAACTTAGCTGGAATCCCGACCAATGGAGGAACCTGAAGCACAATAGAGAACTCCTCCTTCCCCATGGCAGGAATCCTGGCTTTAGATGGGTGTCCAACCTTCAGAATGGGAACCGGCTGCATGGCCAAATAGACAATGCCCACTCCTGATGGCCTTCTGTGCACAAGCAGGCATTGTGACCCTCAGCATGAGCATGCTTTCAAACAAACGCTCCCATACCGCTTTGCAGGCCTGGTATGGCTCTAGGCCCAAATCCTAACCCTTGGTGGGATTTTCCAAGTGCTTTGACCCAGAGCCCATCTCTGGAATTCCTGTTTTGGGGCACGACTAAGCTGGAAAACAGCACTCATCCCTTCCCCGAGAAATCCACCAAACTATTGGGAACCGCCAGGATCTTTGAGAGGAAAAATCTCCCATGGACCCATGAGACCACACCTGCATTCCAAGGCCATCCTGGAAATTAAATCCAGATACAATAGCCTGTGCTACTGCCTTTGAGCCACCTGATTTACAGTTCCAGACTTGCTGCCCTCCAGGTCTATGGATTGGGACTAGGATCACCTCGCCACTAACCCTAACCTGAGTTTGTGTTTGCAGACTTCTCTCTCAAAACCATGGTGCATATGCCCTCCAGAATGGGGTCTCTGGAGTCACACCACAGGACTGTACCTGCAATCCCCAATGAAACTGCTGTCACAGTCGTCTAAACCCTCCAGATAAGGAGAAACCTGAAAGGACCCTGAGCCCACCCTAGTATTGGACGCCACTATGGACGCAAATGTGCAGTTTGAAACACCCTGATCACCTGCATCCAGTCAGACATCAGAGTCAATGGTCCTGAGTCAGAAGATTGAGCCTGACATTCCCCTAGGAACTCATTCGAACCTTAGATTAGATTTTCAGGCTTCTGTCCTCAGAGGCATGTTCTGGAATACCAACTTTTGATACAACATATGGTCTCTGAGCCCCACAACAGAACATCTCCTGTCCCCAGACGGAATCCAGGCACTTGGACCTGTGTCAAGTCCTCTGGCTAGATGAATCCTGCACGGCCCCTTAACCACCAGCACATTCTAAGATCTCCCTGGTTACAAACCAACATTTTGACCCATCTTCATGAGGTTTCATGTCCAATCCTGTCCTTGGTTCTTCGCCTCAGAGTCACCCGAATGAAACTGTGATGTTCCTCCACTCCAATGGTCAATGGAGGTGTGCCTTCCAGGCATCGATGCAGGAGAGCTATGCTATCCAATCTTTCCACATGGAGAACCCTGGAGCAAACAAACCAGAGTGCCCCTGTCCGGTAGAAGGAAACCATGCTGTTTGGAGCATCTCACAAGCCCCAGCCTGGGAAATCCTCCATGGCCTCTCGACACAACCCCTCCATTTGTCAGTCATCATAGACACAAACTCCAGTATGAGCAAACATCTGACATCCACCTTTACTCAAGTGATGGATATTCGATTCAACCGCTGCACACTGGAAGTGCCTTTCACTTGACATTGAATTTAACCATAGCGTGGGTTTACAATTCCATCCTCAGCCTCCTGGTCCGCAAGCCTTCTTGATAGGGAATTCTGGAGCCACAACACAGAATTCTGCCTTCCCAATAGAAAGAAAAAGTGCCTGGTGAATCTGTCCAGAAACTCCACATGATGATCATTCTGCTCAGTGATCAAGGGAACCCCGATTTATAGGCTGCCCTGGGCACTAGTGTTGTGTCTGATAGAGTCTAAGCAAAGACCTTGTGTCAACCACCCAGAGATCGGTGCCCATATCCAGCATGTGAGACCGGCCATGGCCCAAGTCCATCACCGCTATCCATCCTTGGTATTCAGGCATCTGTCCCCAGACCTTTGCTGTAATCCCTTCCAGTGGGGGAACCTGAAGCACAATAGAAAACTCCTCCTTCCCCATGGCAGGAATCCTGGTTGTTGGGATGGGTGTCCAACCTCAAAGTGGGAAGTGGCTTCATGGCCAAGGAGATTATGCCCACTCATGAGGGCCACCCTGGGCACAAGCAAGCAATGTGAACCTCAGCCTGAGCTTGCTTTAAAACAAGCCCTCCCAGTTGATCTAAAAGTATCCCACATTGCAGGCCAGCTATGCCCCTTGGCCCAAATCTTAACACTTAGTGGGATTATCCAGGGGCCCAGACCCAGAGCCAGTATCTGGAATTCCCTAATTTGGAGAACCTCCAAGATGGAAAACAGCACTCTTCCCATCCCTGAGAAAGCGACCAAACTATTGGGAGCCACCAGGTAACAAAGATGAAAAATCTCCATGGACCCATTAGAAAACACCTGGATTCCGTGACCATCCTGGACACACAATGCAGATACAAAATCCTGTGCTACTCCCTTTGAGTCATCTAATTTACAATTCCTGATGAGTTGCTTTCCAAGTCTATGCATTGGGCCTGTGATCACCTCGCCACTAACCCTAACCCGAGTTTGTGTTTGCAGACTTCTCTCTCAAAACTATGGCTCACATGCCCTCCAGGTTGTGGTATCTGGAGCCACACCTAAGGACTATGCCTGCCTTCCTCAAGGAAATTTTGCCCGTCACTGTTGCCCAAAATCTCTAGATTAGGAGAAACCTGCAAGGCCCCTGAGCCCCCCTCAATATTGGAGGTCACTCTGGACTCAAATTCTCAGTCTGAAAAACCCTGATCACCTCCATCCAGGTAGACACCCAAGTCAATTGTCCTGAGTCAGAAGATTGAAACTGACATGCCCCGAGGACTTCATTGGCACACTAGATTAAGTTTTCAGGTATCTATCTTCAGAGGCCTGCTCTAGAATACCAACTTATGATACAACATGTGGTCCCTGAGCCACAGAACAGAACATCTCCTGGTCTCAGAAGGAAGCCGTGCTTGTGGACCTGTGTCAGACCCTCAGGGTAGTTGAATCCTACACAGCCCCTTAGCAACAAGCACATTCTAAGATCTTCCTGGTAACAAACCAGCATTGTGACCCATCTTCATGAGACTCCATGTCAACTCAAGTCCTTGATACTTCGTCCCAGAGCCACCAGAATGAGCCTGCCGTGGTCCTCAGCTGCAATGGTCAATGGCGGTGTACTTTCTAGGCATCCATGCGGCAGTGCTCTGGTACACAAACATTCCAGATGGGGGACCCTGGAGCAAACTAACCAGACTCTTCCTGTCCAGGAGAAAGAAACTTTGATGTTTGGAGCATCTCACAAGCCCCAGGGTGGGAAATCCTCCATGGCCTCTTGACACAACCCCTCTATTCGTCGGTCATCATAGACGCTAACTGCAGCATGAGCAAACATCTGATATCCGCCCATACTCAGGTGCTGATATTGGAATCAGCCGCTACACACTGGGAATGCCTTTAGATTGGCACTGATATACCCCTAGCTTTGGATTACAAATCCATCCTCACCTTACTGGTCTGCATATTGGAATCAACCACTACTCACTGGAAATGCCTTTAGATTGGCACTGGATATACCCCTAGCATCGGATTACAAATCCATCCTCACCTTACTGGTCTGCAAGCCCACTTGATAGGGAATTCTGGAGCCACAATGCAGCATTCTACCTTTCCCATAGAAAGAAGAAGGACCTTGTGAGTCTGCCCAGAAACTGCAAATGAGGATCAATCCACTTGGCCCACGAGGGAAACTGATTTATAGTTTGCCCTGGCCACTAGTGCTGTGGCTGACAGAGCCTGAGCCCCAACCTCGTGTCAGCCCCCCAGAGGGCGGAGCCCATATCCAGTATGTGAGTCCGGTGATGGCCCATGTCCATCATCTCTACCCACCCATGGTATTCAGGCATCTGTCCCCTAGAACTTTGCTGAAATCCCTACCAATGGGGGAAACTGAAGCACAATAGAGAACTCCTCCTTCCCCATGACAGGAATCCCGGCTTTGGAATGGGTGTCTAACCCTCAGAATGGGATCCGGCTGCATTGGAAATGAGACCACACCCACTCCTGAGGGCTGCCTGGGCACAAGCAGGCATTGTGACCCTCAACTTGAGCATGCTTTCAAACAATTGCTCTCAGTTGCACCTCCAGGATGCGCATTGCAGGACTTGTATGCGCCTAGGCCCAAATCCTAACCCTTGGAGGGATTTTCCATGTGCCCAGACCCAAAGCCTGTCTCTGGAATCCCTTTCCTGGGGCACCCCTAAGATGGAAATCAACACTCTTGCTTTCCCTGAGAAAGCCACCAAACTATTGGGACCCAACAGGATACTAGAGGGGAAAAATCTACCATGGACCCGTGAGACCACACCTGCATTCTAAGGCCATCCTGGAAATTCAATCCAGATACAATAGCCTGTGCTACCGCCTATGAGTCACCTGATTTACAGTTCCTAACGTGCTGCCTTCCAGGTCTATGCATTGGGCCTGCAAAGACCACAATGCTTACCTTACCCCGAGTTTGTGTTTGCAGACTTCTCTCCCAAAACCATGGTTCACATGCCCTCCAGGATGGGGTCTCTGGAGCCACACCAAAGGACTGTGCCTGCCATCCCCAAGGAAACTGTGCCCGTCACAGTTGCAAAAACCCTCCAGATAAGGAGAAAACTGCAAGGATCATGAACCCACCACAATATTGGATGCCGCTCTGGATGCAAATGTGCAGTCTGAAATACCCTGATCACCTCCATCCAGGCAGACACAAGAGTCAATGGTCCTGAGTAAGAAGATTGAACCTCACATGCCCCTAGGAATTCATTGGAACCCTAGATTAGGTTTTCAGGCATCTGTCTGTTATCAGAGACATGTTCTGGAATACCAACTTATGATATAACATATGGTCCTGAGCCCCACAACAGAACATCTCCGGTCCCCAGACGGAATCCGTGCTCTTGGACCTGTGTCAAATCCTCAGGGTAGATGAATCCTGCACGTCCCCTTATCCACCAGCACATTCTTAGATCTCCCTGGTAACAAACCAGCATTGTGACCTATCTTCATGAGATTCCATGTCCAATCCAGTCCTCTGTACTTCGCCTCAGAGCCACCAGAAAGAACCTTCCTCAGGAACAATAGTCATTCCTCAGGAGCAATGGTCAATGCAGGTGTGCTTTCCAGGCATCCATGAGGGAGAACTATGCTACCCATTCTTTCCACATGTGAGACCCTGGAGCAAACAAACCAGACTGCCCCTGTCCGGTAGAAGGAAACCTTGCTGTTTGGAGCATCTCACAAGCTCCAGCCTAGGAAATCCTCCATGGCATCTTGATGCCGCCCCTCCATTTGTGGGTCATCATAGACACAAACTCCAGCATGTGCAAATATCTGACATCCACCCTTACTCAGGTGCTGAGTGTTCGAGTCAACCGCTGCACACTGGAAGTGCCTTTCGCTTGATACAGAATGTAGCCATAGCTTGGGTTTACAATTCCATCATCAGCCTCTTGATAGGGAATTCTGGAGCCACAACACAGCATTCTGCCTTCCCCATAGAAACAAGAAGGGCCTGGTGAGTCTGCCCAGAAATGCTACATGAGGATCAATCTGCTCGACCCTCGAGGAAACCTCAATTTATAGGCTGTCCTGGGCACTAGTGCTGTGTCTGACAGATCCTGAGCCAAGACCTAGTGTCAGCCACCCGGAGATCGGGACGCATATCCACGATTTGAGACTGGCCATGGCCCATGTCTGTCACCTCTACCCATCCTTGGTATTCACGCATCTGTCCCCAGACCTTTGCTGGAATCCCTGCTAATGGGGGAAACTGAAGCACAATAGAGAACTCCTCTTTCCCCATGGCAGGAATCCTGGCTGTTGGGATGGGTGTCCAACCCTCAAAGTGGGAACCAGTTGCATGGCCAAGGAGACCACGTGCACTCATGAGGGCCACCCTGTGCACAGCAGGCATTGTGACCCTCAGCCTGAGCATGATTTCAAACAAGCCCTCTCAGTTCCACCTCCAAGATCCCGCATGCAGGCCTGGTAAACCACTAGGCCCAAATCATATCACTTGGTGGGATTTTCCAAGGCACCAGACCCAGAGCCCATCTCTGGAATTCCTATGTTGGGGCAACCCTATCATGGAAAACAGCACTCTTCCCTTCCCCGAGAAAGCCACCAACTATTGGGAGCCACCAGGATCCTTAGAGAGAAAAAATCTCCCATGGACGCATGAGACCACACTGGCATTCTGAGGCCATCCTGGACACACAAGCCAGATACAAAAGCCTGTGCTACCACTTTCGAGGCACCTGATTTACAGATCCTGACAAGCTGCCCTCCATATCTATGCATTGGTCCTGCGATCACCTCACCGATGACCTTAACCCGAGTTTGTGTTTGTAGACTTCTCTCCCAAAAGCATGGCTCATATGTCCTCCAGGCTGGGGTCTCTGGAGCCATACCACAGGACTGTGCCTGCCATCCCCAAGGAAAATGAGTATAAGGAGAAGCCTGCAAGGCCCCTAAGCCCACCCCAAATTTGGAGGCCACTCTAGACACAAATGCGAAGTCTGAAACACCCTGATCACCTGAATCCAGGCAGACACCCAAGTCAATGGTCCTGAGTCAGAAGATTGAAACTGGCATGCCCCTAGGACCTCATTGGAGCCCTAGATTAGGTTTTCAGGCATCTGTCCTCAGAGAACTGTCCTGGAGCACCAACTTATAATAAAACATATGGTCCCTGAGCCCCACAACAGAACCTCTCCTATCCCCAGATGGAAGCCATACACTTGGACCTGTGTCAAACGCTCAGGGTAGATGAATCCTACTCGGCCTGTAGCCACCAGCAGATTCTAACATCTCACTGGTAACAAGCCAGCATTGTGACCCATCTTCATGAGATTCAAGGCATTGGTTCTTCGCCCCAGAGCCTCCAGAATGAACATGCCATGTCCCTCAGCTGCAATGTTCAATGGAGGTGTGCTTTCCAGGCATCCATGTGGGAGTGCTCTGCTACCCAAACTTTCCAAATGGGGGACTCTCGAGCAATCAAACCAGAATGCCCCTGTCCAGTAGAAGAAAACTTCGCAGTTCGGAGCACCTCAGAACCCCAAGGGTGGGAAATACTCCATGGGGTCTTGTCACCTCCCCTCAATTTTTCGGTCATCATAGACAGAAACTCCAGCATGAGCAAACATCTGACGTCTGCCCTTACTCTGGTGCTGGATATTCAAATCAGCCGCTGCACACTGGAAATGCTATTCGCTTGTCACTGAATTTATCCATACCTTGGATTTACAATTCCATCCTCACCCTACTGGTCTGCAAGCCCTCATGATAGGGAATTCTGGAGACACAACACAGCATTCTGCCTTCCCCATAGAAAGAAGAAGGTCCTGGTGAGTCTGCCCAGAAACTCCACATGAGGATCAATCTACACGGCCCTTGAGGGAACCCCGAATTATAGACAGCACTGGCCCCTAATGCTGTGTCTGACAGGGCCTGAGCCCCGACCTCGTGTCAGCCACCCAGAGGGAGGGGCCCATATCCAGCATGTGAGACAGGCCAAGGACCAGGGCTGTCATCTCTACCCATCCTTGGTATTCAGGCATCTGTCCCCAAACCTTTACTGGAATCCCTACCAATGGGGGAACCTGAATCACAATAGAGAAATCCTCCCTCCCCATGGCAGGATTCCTGGAAGTTGGGAAGGGTGTCCAGCACTCAGAGTGGTAGCCTACTGCATGGCCATTGAGACCAAGCCCACTCCTGAGGGTGGCCCTGGGCAAAAAGCTGGCATAATTACCCCCAGCCTGAGCATGCTTTCAAACAAACGCTCTCAGTTGTACCTCCAGGAATTGCATTGGAAGCCTGGTAAGCCCCTAGGCCCAAAGCATAACTCTTGGTGGGTATTTCCAGGTGCCCAGAGTCAGATCATGTCCCTGTTATGGGACACCCTTAATATGGAAATTAGTACTCTTCCCTCTCTGAGAAAGCCACCAAAATACAGGGAGCTGAAAGGATACTTCAGAGGAAAAATCACCCATGGACCACTGAGACCACACCTGCATTCCTAGTCCATTGTGGATACAGTCCAGATACAAAAGCCTGTGGTACCACATTCGAGGCATGTGATTTACAGTTCCCTACGAGCTGCCCTCCAGGTCTATGCATTGGGCCTACGATCATCTCGCCACTAAACCTAACCCATGTTTGTGTTTGCAGACTTCCCTCCCAAAAACATGGCTCACATGCCCTCCAGGATGGGGTCTCTGGAGCCACACCACAGGATTGTGCCTGCCATCCTCAAGGAAACTGTGACTGTCACAGTTGCCCAAATCTTCCAGATTAGGAGAAACCTGCAAGGCCCCTGAGCCCACCCCAATACTGGTTGCCACACTGTACACAAATGCACAGTCTTGATCACCCTGATCGCCGACATCTAGGCAGACATCAAAGTCAATGGTCCTGAGTCAGAGGATTGAAACCGACATTCCCCTAGGATTTCATTGGAACCCTAGATTAAATTTTCAGACATCTGTCCTCAGAGGCCTGTTCTGGAATACCAACTTATGATACAACATGTGGTCCTTGAGCCCCACAACAGAACATCTCTGGTGCCAGAAGGAAACCGTGTTCTTCGACCAGTGTCAAACCCTCAGGATAGATGAATCCTACATGGTCCCTTAGCCACAAACAAATTGTAAGATCTCCCTGGTAACAAACCTGCTTTGAGACCCATCTTCATGAGACTCCATGTCAGCTCCAGGCCTTGGTACTTCGCCCCAGAGCCACCAGAACAAAACGCCCATGTTCCTCAGCTGCAACTGTCAATGGAGGTGTGCTTCTCAGGCATCCATGCAGGAGTGCTCTGCTACCCAAACTTTCTACATGGGGGACCCTGGAGCAAATAAATCAGACTCCCACTGTCTGGTAGAATGAAACCTTGCTCTTTGGAGCATCTCACACGCCCCAGCGTGTGAAATCCTCCATGGCCTCTTGAGGACACCACTCCATTTTTCGGTCATCATAGACAAAACTCCAGCATGAGCAAACATCTGACATGCACCTTTACTCCGGTGTTGGATATCTGGAATCAGCCACTGCACACTGGAACTGCCTTTTGCTTGGCACTGAATTGAACCGTAGCTTGGGTTTACAATTCCATTTTCACCCAACTGGTCCCCAAGCCCTCTTGATAGGGAATTCCGGAGCCACAACAGAGCTTTTTGCCTTCCCCTTAGAAAGAAGAAGGGCCTGGTGATTCTGCCCAGATACTCCACATGAGGATCATTCTGCTCAGCCCTCGAGGGATCCCCGATTTATAGTCAGCCTTGGCCACTAGTTCTGTGTCTGACAGAGCCTGCGTCCTCAACTCATGCCATCCACTCAGAGAGCCGGGCCCATATCCAGCATGTGAGACCGGCAATGTCTCAAATCCCTCATCTCTACCCATCCTTGGTATTCAGGCATCTGTTCCCAGACATTTGCTGGAATCCCTAACAATGAGGGAACCTGAAGCACAATAGAGAACTCCTCCTTCTCCATGGCAGGAATCCTGGTAGTTGGGATGGGTGTCCTATCTTAGAGTGGGAGCCAGCTGCATGGCCAAGGAGGTAACGCCCACTCATAAGGGCCGCCCTAGGCACATCAGGCAATGTGACACTCAGACTAGTATGCTTTCAAACAAACACTCTCAGTTGCACCTCCAGGTCACGCATTGCAGGCCTGGTACTCCCCTAGGCCCAAATCCTAACCCCGGTGGGATTTTCCAGGTACCCAGACCAACAGCCTGTCTCTGGAATCCCTGTCTGGGGAAGCTCTAAGGTGGAAAGCAGCACTCTTCCCTTCAACGAGAAAGCCACCATACTATTGGAAGCTGCCAGGATCCTTAGAGAGGAAAAGTCTCCCATGGACCCATTAGACCACACCTGCATTCCGAAGCCATCATGGACACACAATCCAGATACAAAAGCCAGTGCTACCACCTTCAAGGCACCCTATTTACAGTTCCTGACGATCTGCCCTCCACGTATATGCATTGCTCCAACGATCACCTCGCCATTAAACCTAACCCGAGTTTGTGTTTGAAGACTTCTCTCCCAAAACCATGGCTCACATGCCCTCCAAGATGGGATCTCTTGAGCCATACCACAGGACTGTTCCCGCCCTCCCCAAGGAAACTGTGCCCATCAATGTTGCCCAAACCTTCCAGATTAGGAGGAATCTGCAAGGCGCCAGAGTCTACCCCAATATTGGAGGACACTCTGTACACAAATGCAAAGTCGGAAACAAGCTGATTGCCTACATCTAGGCAGACACCGAAGTCATTGGTCCTGAGTCAGATGATTGAACCTGACATTCCCCTAGGACTTCATTGGAATGTTGGATTAACTTTGCAGGCATCTGTCCTCAGAGGCCTGTTCTGGAATACCAACTTATGATACAACATTTGGCCCGTGAGCCTCACAACAGAACATCTCCAATCCCCAGAAATAAACCGTGTTCTTCGACCAGTGTCAAACCCTCAGGATAGATGAATCCTACATGGCCCCATAGCCACCAGCACATAGTAAGATCTCTTTGGTAATAAACCTGCATTGTGACCCATCTTCATGAGACTCCATGATACTCCAGGCCTTGGTACTTCGCCCTAGAGCAAACAGAACGAACATGCCATGTTCCTCAGCTGCATTGGTCAATGGAGATGTGCTTTCCAGACATCCACGTGGGAGTACTATGCTACCCAAACTTTTCACATGGGGGAACCTGGTGTAAAAAAACCAGAATCCCCCTGTCCGGTAGAAGGATACCTTGCTGTTTGGAACATCTCACAAGCCCCAGGGTGTGAAAGTCTCCTTGGCCTCTTCACTCCACTCCTCCATTTGTCAGTTATTATAGACACAAACTCTAGTGTGAGCAAACATCTGACATCCACCCTTATTCTAGTGCTGGATGTCTCGAATACACGGCTGCACATTGGAACTGCCTTCCGCATGGCACTATATTGAACAGTAGCTTGGGTGTACAATTCAGTCCTCACCTGACTGGTCCACAAGCCCTCTTGATAGGGAAATCTGGAGCCACAACGCAGCATTCTGCCCTCCCCATCGAATTAAGAAGTGCCTGGTGAGTCTGCCCAGAAACCAGACATGAGGATCAATCAGCTCGGCCCTCAAATCAACCCCAATTTAAAGGCTGCCATGGCCACTAGTGCTGTGTCTGACAGAGCCTGAGCCCCGACCGAGTTTCAGCCACCAGAGAACGGGCCCCATATCTAGCATTTGGGATGGTCATGACCCAAGTACGTCATCTCTAACCATCCTTGGTATTCAGGCACCTATCTCCAGACCTTTCCTAGAATCCCTGTCAATTTGGGAACCTGAAGCAAAATATAGAACTCCTCCGTCCGCATGTCATGAAACTTGGCTATTACGTTGGCTGTCCAACCCTCAAAGGGGGAGGCAGTTACATCATCAATGAGACCACACCTACTCCTGAGGGCCGCCATGGGCGCAAACAGGCATTGTGACCCTCAGCCTGAGCATGCTTTCAAACAATTACTCAGTTGCACAATCATGATCTGATATTGCAGGTCTCATACCCACCTAGGCCCAAATCCTATCCCTTGGTGGGATGTCCCAGAGGCCCAGAACCAGATCCCATCTCTGGAATTCCTGTTTTGGAGTACCCCAAGATAGAAAGCAGCACTCTTCCTTTCCCCGAACAAGCAACCAAACTATGGAGAGCCGCCAGGATCCATAGACTCCCATGGACCCATGAGACCACACCTGCATTCCGAGGCCATCCTGGACACACAATCCAAAGAGAAAAGCATGTGTTACTGCCTTCCTGTCACCCTAAATAAAGATCATGACAAGCTGCCCTCCAGGTTTACACATTGGGCCTGTGATCACATCGCCACAAAGGCACCACCCCGAATATGTGTTTCCAAACTTTTCTCCTAAAACCATGGCTCACATGCCCACCAGAATGGGATCTCTAGAGCCACACCACAAAACTCTGGCTGCCATCCCCAAGGACACTGTGCATATCAGGTTTTCCCAGAACTTCGAGATTAGGAGAAACCTGGAATGTCCCTGAGTCCAACCCAATATTGCTGGCCACTCTGGATGCAAATTTGCAGTCTGAAACACCCTGATGGCCTACATCCAGGGAGACAGCCAAGTCAAAGATCGTGAGTTAGAAGATTGAACCTGAAAAGCCCCTAGGCCCTCAATGGAACCCCATTAGGTTTTCAGGCATCTGTCCTCAGGGGCCTATTCTGGAATACCAATTTTTGAGACATCATGTGGTCCCTGAGTCACACAACAGTACATCTCCTGTCCCCAGAATGATACCGTGCTCTTCGACCTGTTCCAAACGCTCAGGGTAGGAGAATCCTGAATGGCACGTAGCAACCAGCATATTCTAAGATCACCTTGATAACAAATCAGTATTGTGGACCATCTGCAAGAGATTCCGAGTCAGCTAAATGCTTTGGTACTTCTCCCCCAAGCCACCAGAATGAACCTGCCATGTTCCTCAGCTGCAATGGTCAATGGAGGTGTGCTTTCCAAGCATCCATGCCGGAGAGCTCTGCTTCACAAACTTTCCACATGGGGAAACCAAGAGCAAACAAAGAGGACTCCACCTGTCCAGTAGAAAGAAACTTTAATGTTTGGAGCAGCTCACAGGCTTCAGCGTGAGGACTCCTCCATGGCCTCTTGATGCCACCCCTCCATTGGTCGGTCATCATAGACACAAACTCCAGAGTGAGCAAACATCTGACATTCACCCTTATTCCGGTGCTGGATGTCTCAAATAAACCGCTGCACATTGCAATTTCCTTCTGCTTGGCACTGAATTGAACCGTAGCTTGAGTTTACAATTCTATTCTCAGCAGACTGGTCCACAAGCCTTCTTGATAAGGAAATCTGGAGCCACAACACAGCATTCTGCTTTCCTCATCGAATGAAGTAGTGCCTGGTGAGTGTGCCCAGAAACCCTGCATGAGGATCAATCTGCTCGGCCCTCGAGTCAACCCATATTTAAAATCTGTCATGGCCACTAGTGCTGTGTCTGAAAGAGACAGAGCCCCAACCGAGTTTCAGCAACCAAAGAGCCGGCCCCATATCTAGCATTTGGGATGGGCATGCCCCAGTACATCATCTCTACACATCCTTGGTATTCAGACATCTGTCTGCGGACCTTGACTGGAATCCCTGCCAATGGGGGAACCTGAAGCACAATAAAGAACGCCTCTTTCCCCATTGCAATAAACCTGGCTGTTGGGATGCGTGTCCAACACTCAAAGAGGGAGCCAGTTACAATACCAATGGGACGACTCCCAATCCTGAGGGATGAAATGGGCACAAACAGGCATTGTGACCCTCAGCCTGAGCATGCTTTCAAACAATCCCTCTCACTTGCGCCACCATGATCCCACATTGCAGACCTGCTACGGCTCTAGGCACAAATCCTAAAACTTGGTGGGATTTTCCAGGTGCCAACTCATATCCCATTTCTAAAATACCTGTTTTGAGGCACCCCTAAGATGGAAAATAGCACTCTTCCCTTCCCCAAAAAAGCCACCAAACTATGGAGAGCAGCCAGGATCCATAGAGAGGAAAAGTCTCCCATGGACCCATGAGACCACACCTGCATTCCGAGGCCATCCTGGACACACAATCCAAAGAGAAAAGCCTGTGCTACTGCCTTCCAGTCACTCTAATTAAAGTTCTTGACGAACTGTCCTCCATATCTACGCATTGGGCATGCGATCAAATTGCCACAAAGTTGCTAACCTGAATTTGTGTTTCCAGACTTCGCTCCAAAAACAATGGCTCACATGCCACCAGAATGGGATCTCTGGAGTCACACCACAGAACTCCGGCTGCCATCCCCAAGGAAACTGTGCGTATCAGAGTTGCCCAAACCTTCCAGATTATGAGAAACCTGGAAGGCCTGTGAGCCCACCTTAATATTGCCGGCCACTCTAGATGCAAATTCATAGTCTAAAACACCGTGATTACCTGCATCGAGGGAGACAGCCAAGTCAATGATCGTGAGTTAGAAGATTGAACCTAAATGCCCCTAGACCCTCAATGGAACCACATTATATTTTCAGGCATCTGTCCTCAGGGGCCTGTTCTGTAATATGAATTTATGACACATCATGCGGTCCCTGAGCCACACGACAGAATATCTCCTGCCCACAGCAGGATACTGTGCTCCTCGACCTGTGCCAAACACTCAGGGTAGGTGGATCCTGCATGGCACCTTAGCAACCAACACATTTTGAGATCTCCTTGTTAACAAACCAGCATTGTGGCCCATCTGCAAGAGATTTCATGTCAACTCAAGGCCTTGGTACTTCTTCCCAGAGCCGCCAGAATGAACCTGTCCTATTCCTTAGCTGCGATGGTCAAACGAGATGTGCTTTCCAGGCATCCATGCCGGAGAGCTCTGCTTCACTAACTTGCCACTTGGGGGAACCTAGAGCAAACAAAGCGGACTTCACCTGCCCCGTAGCAGGAAACCTTATGGTTGGAGCAACTCACAGGCCTCAGCGTGTGAACTCCTCCATGGCCTCTTGACGCCACCCCTCCATTGGTCAGTCATCATAGACACAAACTCCAGAGTGAGCAAACATCTGACATGCACCCTTATTCCGGTGCTGGATGTCTCAAATAAACCGCTGCACATTGCAACTTCCTTCCGCTTGGCACTGAATTGAACCGTAGCTTGTGTTTACAATTCCATCCTCACCCAACTGGTCCCCAAGCCTTCTTGATAGGGAAATCTGGAGCCACAATGCAGCATTCTGCCTTCCACATCGAATGAAGATGTGCCTAGAGAAGGTGCCCAGAAACCCCTCATGAGGATCAAACTCCTTGGTCCTCAAGTAAACCCTGATTTATGAGCTGCCATGGCCACTACTGCTGTGTCTGACAGAGACTGAACCCCGACCGAGTTTCAGCCACCAGAGAGTGGGCCCCATATCTAACATTTAGGATGGTCATGCCCCAAGTACGTCATCTCTAGCCATCGTTGGTATTCAGGCACCTGTCCCCAGACCTTGGCTGGAATCCCTGCCAATGCAGGAACCTGAAGCACAATAGAGATCTCCTCTTTCCCCATGGCAATAAACCTGGCTATTGGGATGGGTGTCCAACCCTTAAAGGGGAGCCAGTTACAAGACCAGTGAGACCTCGCCCTCTCCTGAGGGCCACCCTGGGCATAAACAGTCATTGTGATCCTCAGCCTGTGCATGCTTTCAAACAATCCCTCTCAGTTGCACCACCATGATCCCGCATTGTAGGCCTGGTAGGTCTCTAGGCACAAATCCTAAAACTTGGTGGTATTTTCCAGGTGCCCAGACCCAGAGCCCGTCTCTGGAATCCCTGTTTGGGGCACCCCTAAGATGGAAAACTACACTCTTCCCTTCCCCGAAAAAGCCACCAAACTATGGAGAGCCACCAGGATCCATAGAGAGGAAAAGTCTCCCATGGACCCATGAGACCAAACATGCATTCTGAGGCCATCCTGGACACACAATCCAGAGAGAAAAGCCTGTGGTACTGCTTTCCACTCACCCTAATTAAAGTTCCTGACGAGGTCTACGCATTGGGCCTGCGAACACATCGAAACAAATTCTCTAACCCAAATTGTGTTTCCAGACTTCTCTCCCAAAACCGTGCTCACGTGCCCACCAGATTGGGATCTCTGGAGTCACACCACAGAACACTGGCTGCCATTTCCAAGGACATTGCATATCAGAGTTGCCCAAACCTTCCAGATTAGGAGAAACCTGGAAGGCCCCTGAGCCCACATCAATATTGACAGCCGCTCTGGATGCAAATGTACAGTCTGAAACACCCTGGTTACCTACATCCAGGTAGATAGCCAAGTCAATGACCATGAGTTAGAAGACTGAACCTGAAATGCCCCTAGGCGTTCAATGGAACCCCATTAGGTTTTCAGGATCTGTCCTCAGGGGCCTGTTCTGGAATACCAATTAATGACACATCTTGTGGTCCCTGAGTCACACAACAGAACATATCATGTCCCCAGAAGGATACCGTGCACTTCGACCTGAAACAAACCCTCAGGGTAGGAGAATCCTGCATGGCTACTTAGCAACCAGCACATTCTAAGACCTCCTTGTTAACAAACCAGCATTGTGTCCCATCTGCAAGAGATTCCATGCCAACTCAATGCCTTGGTTCTTCGCCTCAGAACCACCAGAAAGAACCTGCCATGTTCCTCAGCTGCAATGGTCAATGGAGGTGTGCTTTCCAGGCATCCATGCCAGAGAGCTCTGCTTCACTAACTTTCCACAAGGGGGAACCTAGAGAAAACAAACCAGACTTTACCTGCCCAGGAGAAGGAAGCCTTATGTTTGGAGCCACTCATAAACTTCAGCGTGTGAAGTCCTCCATGGACTCTTGACGCCACCCCTCCATTGGTCATTCATCATGGACACAAACTCCAGTGTGAGCAAACACCTGACATGAACCTTTTTCCGGTGCTGGATGTCTCGAATAAACTGCCGCACATTGGAACTGCCTTCCTCTTGGCACTGAATTGACCCATAGCTTGTGTTAACAATTCCATCCTCACCAGACTGGTCCCCAAGCCCTCTTGATAGGGAAATCTGGAGCCACAACGCAGCATTCTGCCTTCCCCTTTGAATGAAGAAGTGCCTGGTGAGTCTGCCTGGTGAGTCTGCCTCATCATATGAGGATGAATCTGCACTGCCCTCAAGTCAATCCCGATTTATAGGCTGCCATGGCCACTAGCGCTGTGTCTGAAACAGCCGGAGCCTCTACCGAGTTTCAGCCACCAGAGAGCGAGACCCATATCTAGAATTTGGGATGATCATGGACCAAATACGTGGTCTCTACTGATCCTTGGTATTCAGGCACCTGTCCCCAGACCTTGTCAGGAATCCCTGCCAATGGGGGAACCTGAAGCACAGTTGAGAACTCCTCTTTCCCTAAGGCAATAAACCTGGCTGTTGGGATGGGTATCGAATCCTCAAACGGGGAGCCAGTTACAGGAACAATGAGATGACAGCCACTCCTGAGGGCTGCCCTGGACACAATCAGGCATTGTGACCCTCAGTCTGAGTACACTTTCAAACAACCCCTCTCAGTTTCACTGCCATGATCCCACATTGCAGGTCTGGTACGCCTCTAGGCACAAATCCTAAAACTTGGTGGGTTTTTCCAGATGCCCAGACCCAGGGCCTGCCTCTGTAATCCCTGTTTTGGGGCACCCCTAAGGTGGAAAACAGAACTCTTCCCTTCCCCAAAAAATCCACAAAACTATGGGGAGCCCCCAGGATCCATAGTGAGGAAAAGTCTCCCATGGACCCATGAAACCACACCTGAATTCCGAGGCCATCCTGGACACACAAACCAGAGAGAAAAGCCTATGCTACTGAGTTCCAGTCCCCCTAATTTAAGTTCCTGATGAGCGGCCCTACATGTCTACGAATTGGGCCTGCGAACACTTCGAAACAAAGTCGTTAACCTGAATTGTGTTTCCAGACTTCAATCCCAAAAAAATAGCTCACCTGCCCACCAGCATAGGATCTCTGGAGCCACACCACAGAACTGTGGCTGCCATTCCCAAGGACACTGTGCATATCAGAGTTGCCCAAACCTTCCAGATTAGGTGAATCCTGGAAGGCCCCTGAGACTACCCCAATACTGTCAGCCACTCTGGACGCAGATGCGGAGTCTGAAACACCCTTATCACCTACATCCTGGGAGACAGACAAGTCAATGATAGTGAGTTAGAAGATTGAAACTGAAATGCCCCTAAGTCCTCAATGGAACCCCATTAGGTTTTGAGGCATCTGTCCTCTGGAGCATGTTCTGGAATACCAATTTATGACACATCCTTTGGCCCATAGCCACACGACAGAACATGTCCTGTCACCAGAAGGATACCGTGCTCTTCGAAGTGTGCCAAAGCCTCAGGATAGGAGAATCCTGCATGGCACCTTAGCAACCAGCACATTCTAAGATCTCCGTGGTAACAAAGCAGCATGTGGCCCATCTGCAAGAGATTCCATGTCAATTCAAGCCTTGGTACTTCACCCGAGAGCCACCAGAAAGAACCTGCCATGTTCCTCAGCTGCAATGGTCAATGGAGGTGTGTTTTCCAGGCATCCATACCGGAGAACTCTACTTCACTAACTTGCCACATGGGGGAACCTAGAGCATACAAACCAGACTTCACCTGCCCAGTAGAAGGAAGCCTTATGTTTGGAGCAACTCACAGGCTTCAGTGTGTGAAGTCCTCCATAGCCTCTTGACTCCACCTCTCCATTGGTCGGTCATCATAGACACAGACTCCAGTATGAGAAAACACCTGACATGAACACTTTTCCGGTTCTGGATGTCTCGATATACTGCTGCACATTGGAACTGCCTTCCGCTTGGCACTGAATTGAACCGTAGCGTGTGTTAACAATTCCATCCTCACCTGACTGGTCCCCAATCCCGCTTGATAGGGAAATCTGGAGCCACAGCGCAGCATTCTGCCTTCCCCATCGAATGAAGAAGTGCCTGGTGAGTCTGCTCAGAAACCCCACATGAGGATCAATCTGCTTGGCCCTCGATTCAACCCTGATTTATAGGTTTCCATGGCCACTAGCACTGTGTCTGAAAGAGCCTGAGCCTCTACCAAATTTCAGCCACCAGAGAGCGAGACCCATATCTAGCATTTGGGATTGTCATGGCCCAAATATGTCATCTCTACCGATCCTTGGTATTCAGGCATCTGTCCCCAGAATTGGCAGGAATCCCTGCCAATGGGGGATCCTGAAGAACAATAGAAAACTCCTCTTTCCCCAAGGCAATAAACCTGGCTCTTGGGGTGGGTGTTGAACCCTCAAAATGGGAGCCAGTTACAGGAGCAATGAGACCACGCCCACTCCTGAGGGCCGCTCTGGACACAAACAGACATTGTGACCCTTAGCCTGAGCATGATTTAAACAATCCCACTCAGTTGCACCACCATGATCTCGCATTGCAGGCCTGGTATGCCTCTAGCCACAAATCCTTAAACTTGGTGGGATTTTCCAGGTGCCCAGACCCAGAGCCCATCTCTGGAATCCCTCTTTTGGGGCACCCCTAAGATGGAAAACAACACTATTCCCTTCCCCAAAAAAGCCACCAAACTATGGGGAGCAACCAGGATACATAGAGAGGAAAAGTCTCCCATGGACCCATGAGACCACACCCCCATTCCGAGGCCATCCTGGACACACAATCCAGAGAGAAAATCCTGTGCTACCGCCTTCCAGTCACCCTAATTACAGTTCCAGATGAGCTGCCCTCCAGGTCTATGCATTGGGGCTGCAATCACATTGCTGCTCACCCTAATCCAAATTTGTGTTTGCAGACTTCTCTACCAAAATCATGGCATACATGCCCTCCAAGATGGTGTCTCTAGATCCACATGACAGTACTGTCCCTGCCATACCCAAAAAAATTGTGCCCGTCCCAGTTGCCCAAACTTTCTAGATTAGGAGAAAACTGCAAGGCCCTTGAGCCTACCCCAATATTGGCAGACTCTCTGAACGCAAATGGGCAGTCTGAAAAACCCTGATCACCTACATCCAGGAAGACAGTCAAATCTATGTTCAAATCAGAATAGTGAACCTAACATGCCCTAGGACGTCATTGGAACCCTAGATTCAGTTTTCAGATATCTGTCCTCAGAGGCCTGTTCTGGAATGCGAACTTATGATACAACATGTGGTCCCTGGGCCACACAACAGAATATCTCCTGTCTTCAGAAGGAAACCGTGCCCTTCCATCTATGTGAAAGCCCAGGGTAGTAGAATCCTGCACAGCACCTTAGCCACCAGCACATTTTAAGGTCTCCCTGGTAACATACCAGCATTGTGGCCCATCTGAAAGAGATTCCATGTCAACTCAAGGACTTGATACTTCGCTCCAGAGACACCAGAACGAACCTGCCATATTCCTCAGCTGCAATGGTCAATGGAGTTGAGCTTTCCAGTTATCCATGCAGTATAGTTCTGCTACCCAAACTTTCCACATTGGGGACGCTGGAGCAAATAAACCAGACTCCACCTGTCCAGTAGAAGGAAACCTTGATGTATGGAGCAGCTCATAAGACTCAACGTCAAACCCCTCCACGACCTCTTGATGCCACCCCTCCATTTGTCAGTCATCATAGACACAAACTCCAGTTTGAGCAAATATCTGACATCAGTCCTTATTCAGGTGCTGGATATTCGAATAAGCCCCAAGACACAGGAACTGTCTGCCAATTGGCAATGAATTGATCCGTAGCTTCTGTATACAATTCGATCCTCACTCCACTGGTCCCCAAGCCCTCTTGATAGGGAATTCTGAAGCCACAATGCAGCATTCTGCCTTCCCTATAGAAAGAAATGCCTGGTGAGTCTGGCCAGAAATCCCATCTGAAGATCAATCTGCTCGGCCCGTGTGGGAACCCCAATTTAAAGGATACCCTGGCAACTAGTGTTGTGTCTGACAGAGCCTGAGCCCTGACCTAGTGTCAGTCAGCAGAGAGTGTGACCCACATCTAGCATTTGGGATTACCATGGCTCAAATACGTCATCTTTAGCCATCCTTGGTATTCAGGCACCTGTTCCCAGACATTGGCTGGAATCCCTGTCAATGGGGGAAATTGAAGCACAATAGAGAACTCCTCCTTCCTCATGGAAGGATATTTGGCTGTTGGGATGGGTGTCCAAAACCTAAAGGGGGAGCCATTTACGAGACCAATGAGACCACACTAACTCCTGAGGTTGGCCCTGGGTGCAAACAATCATTGTGACCCTCAGTCTGAGCATGCTTTCAAATGATTCCTCTCAGTTGTAGCACCATGGCCCCACATTGCAGGCCTCATTCACCCCTAGAACCTAATGCTAACCCTCAGAGGAATGTCCCAGACACCCAGAACCAGAGCCCGTTTCTGGAATCCCTGTTTTGGGGCACCCATAAGATGGAAAAGAGCACTCTTCCCTTCCCCGACATAGGCACCAAACTATGGAGAGCTGCCAGGATCCATACAGGGGAAAAGTCACCCATGGACCCATGAGACCACACCTGCATTCTGAGGCCATCCTAGACACACAATCCAGAGAGAAAAGCCTGTGCTACTACCTTCCAGTCACCCTAATTAAAGTTCCTGACGAGCTGCCCTCCAGGTGTACACATTGGGTCTGCAATCACTTCACCACAAATTCGCTTACCCGAATTTGTGTTTCCAGACTTCTATTCCAAAACCATGGCTCACATGCCCACCAGAATGGGATCTCTGGAGCCACACCACAGAATTCTGGTTGCCATCCCCAAGGAGACTGTGCATATCAGAGGTGCCCAAACCTTCCACATTAGGAGAAACCTGGAAGGCCCCTGAGCCCACTCCAATATTGCCGGCCATGCGGGACGCAAATGCGCAGTCTGAAACACTCTGATCACCTACATGCAGGGAGACAGCCACGTCAATGTTTGTTAGGTAGAAGATTGAACCTGAAATGTCTCTATGCCCTCAATGGAACACCATTAGGCTTTCAAGCATCTGTCCTCAGGGGCCCTAACCGACTTTGAGCCATCAGAGAGAGGGCCCCATATGTAGCATTTGTGATGATCATGGCCCAACTACGTCATCTCTACCCTTCCTTGATATTCAGGCACCTGTCCCCCGACCTGGGGTGGAATCCTCACCAATGGGGAAACCTGAAACACAATACAGATCTCCTCCTTCCTCATGGCAAGAAACTAGGCCCTTGGGAAGGTTGTCTAACCCCCAAAGTGGGAGCCAGCTACATGGACAATGAGACCATGGCCACTCCTGAGGGCCGCCCTGTCCACAAACAGGCATTGTGACCCTCAGCCTGAGCATGCTTTCAAACAAGCCCTCTCATTTGCACCAACATGATTCTGCATTGTAGGCCTGGTACACCCTTAAGCCCAAATCTTAAACTTGGTGGGATTTTCCAGGGACCCTGATCCAGAACTTGTCTCAGGAATTCCTATTTTGGTACACCCTTAAGATTGAAAACTGCACTCTTCCCTTCCCAGAAAAAGCTACCAAACTATGGACAGCGACCAGGATCCTAAGTGAGGTAACATCTCCCATGGACCCAAGAGACCACATTTGCATTCAGAGACCATCCTGGACACACAATCCAGATAGAAAAGCCTGTGTTATCAGCTTCTAGTCACACTCATTACAGTTCCTTATGAGCTGCACTCCAGGTCTACACATTTGGCCTGCGATCACCTTTTCACTTACCCTAACCTGCATTTGTGTTTGCAGACGTCCCTCCCAAAACTATGGCTCATATGCCTTCAAGTATATGGTCTCTGAATTCAGGCCACAGGACTGTGCCTGCCATCTACAAGCAAACTGTGCCTGCCAAAGCAGCCCAAACCTTTCAGATTAGGAGATACATGCAAGGCCCTTGAGCCCAGCCCGGCATTTTCGGCAGCGCTGGACTCAAGTCCCCATCTGAAACACCCTGATCACCTACATCCAAGCAGACAGCCAAGTCAAAGTTCCTGAGTCAGAAGATTGAACCTGACATGCCCCTAGGACTTCATGGGAACCCTGGGTTAGGCTTTCAGGCATCTGTTTTCAGGGTCCTGTTCTGGAATACCAACTTAGGATACATGTGGTCCCTGAGCCACACAACAGAACATCTCCTGTCCCCAGAAGGAAACTGTGCCCTTCGAACTGTGCCAAACCCTCAGGGCTGGAGAATCCTTCACATCAACTTAGACACCAGCACATATGCTAGTTTGTGATTTGCTCCAAACCACAAGGTTTCCATCTGCAGTACAGTCGAATCCCATTGAAAAGCTCCAGGATGTCCCATATGGAAGGACTGGAGAGCAGGGTTCGAAGGGTGGATGCCTTTACACCATACCTTGCAATCCCATTGGCTATAAGTGACAAGACATGTTTGAACTGCTTCCTCTGGGGCAAGCTACCCAGGCGGCTGAGTTGAAATGGACCCTCTGAGGATGGGTCGTAATGTGGGTTTGTGTCCATGGAGACCGTGGAATGTGCTAGTGGCTCAGGGACCTTGCAGCATTTGCCTAACCGAAGGGTTTGATATGGCTCCAATAAAAAAAAAAAAAAAAAACACAACTCCCCATGTGGAGATGAGAGAGGTTCTGTTTGGTGCCTCAGAAAAGTTTCATATGCTGGTCTTTAAAACAGTTGTCTGAGTAGAGACACCTGGAAAACAAAGCTAGGGTTCAGATTAGTGCCTAGGTGCCTCTCTGTTTCAATCTTCTGTCTCTAGGGACACTGTCTGAGTGTCTAAGTGGAGATAGTTGCTCAGCTGGTGTCAGAGTTCCCCTCGGTAGCCTACACTATTGGCATGGCCTCAGAGAACTTGGAGGTTTCTCCTAATCTGTAGGGTTGTGACAAATGGATTGGGCACAGTTTTCATGGAGAGGACAGGCACAGTCTTTCGGTTTGTCTCCATAGGTCCTAGCCTGGAGGGTGTGTGGGTCAGGACTGGGGGCACAAATGTCTGAAAACACAAACTCGGCTTAGGTGTGGCGCCGAGGGTATGGCAGGCCGGATCCACACACCGTGTGGGGAGCTCCTCGGCTTATGAAAGCAGGGCGAATGGGAGGCAGTCACACAATCATTTGTCTCTGGATGTTGTGTCCCCCATAGCTGTGGAATGTGGGGGTGGCCTCATGTCTATGGAAGAGTCTCCCTCTCTGAGGAGTTGGACCACCTCCAAAGATTTTGGGGTCATTTTGTGGGAATGGTGGAGTCCTGTTGTCTGGCTCAGGTGTTTCTCCAGGAGAGGGACTCCAGATCACAGCCCTGGGTATGAGTGACTGGAAAACTCGAACTCGGGTAAGGATTGGGATCATAGCGGCTTGGCCAGTCCCATATGCGGGCCCTTGGTTCAGGCCGTGAGAGGCCTTACTTCGACATGGGGCTAATGCTGACGGTCACAATGCGAGTTTGTGCCCAAGGTGGCACTCAGGTATGGGCTTGGACTCAGGGACCATGAAGGTTTCTCTTGTCCTGAAGGTATGACTCCATGCCAACAGCAAGGTTTACAGCCATGGGGAAGGATGAATTTTGATTTGTGCTTCAGGTACCCACCTGTGTGGGGATTTGATATAATCTCTAGGTTCAGATGTCAGAGAACACAGGTTGGGAAGAGATGACGGCTTAAGGCCATGGCATGTCAGATGTGCTGGGTGTGAGGCCTGCTGTCTCCTTGTCTGTTGGGACGTCTGACCTCAGGCTGTGTCAGACAGAGCATTAGTGCCCAGGGCAGCTTATCCAATTGGGGTACAGTTGAGGCCCGAGCAGGTGGATCCTCATTTGGGGTTTCTGGAGAGCCCCATAAGGCAAGGTTTTTCTTCTGGTGGGCAGGCAGAGGGTGGCATTGTGGTTCCAGAATTCCCAGTCTGGAGGGCTTGTTTGCCAGGAGTGTGAGGAAGGAAGTCTGAAAACACAAGCTAATGTTAGGTTTGTGGCCGAGGGCACGGCAGTCCCACCCTGCAGAGTCTGAATCGAGATCTCCTGCATCTGAGGTCAGGGCGAATATCAGATGTTGCCTCAGGCTAGAGATTGCGTCCATGATGGCCCCTTCCTGAAGGGGGTGGGAGCCTCATGAGGCCAGGGATGTCTTCCTATGCTGGGAGTTATGATCTTCTCCAAACCTCAAGGTTTCCTTCTGCATGACAGTCAAATCAAATTTCCTGGGGCTCCAGGAAACCCCATACGGACAGACTCGAGAGCAGGTGTCTAAGCATGGATGCCTGTAAACGCCACCTCACATTCCCACTGGCTGCTCGGGGCAAGGCAGGCTCAATCTGCATGCGCTTGGGCGGGCTACCCAGAGGGCTGAGTTGAAATGGACTCTCCTGAGGATGAGTCATAATGTGGGTTGGTGGCCATGGACACCTTGTAATGTGGTGGTAGCTCAGGGAATCTGCAGGACTCTCCAACCCAAAGGGTTTGACACAGCTCCAAAAAGAAAGCTTCCCATGTGGAGATGAGAGGTCTTCTGTTTGGTGCCTCAGGAAAGCCCCATATACTGGTCTTTGAACCCATGCCTCTGAGGAGTGACACCTGGAAACCAAAGCAAGAGTTCAGATTAAGGCCTAGGGGCATGTCCGGTTCAATCTTCTGTCTCTACGGACATTTGTCTGCATGTCTGTGTGGAGGTAGTTGCTCAGCTTGTGTCAGGATGCCCTGTTTGTACAGGGTGGCTTCCAGTAGTGGGATGTCCTCGGGGGCCTTGAGGTTTCTCCTATTCTGTGGGGTTGTGGGCAATGGAATGGGCACAGTGTTCTATAAGAGAGCAGTCCTTTGGTGTGGCTCCAGAGGCCCCAGCCTGGAGGCTGTGTGTGCCAGGGCTGTGGGGACAGACGTCCAAAAACACAAACTCGGCTGAGGTTTGGGCCGAGGTCATGGCAGGAGTGATCTACAGTTCGTGAGGTGAGCGCCTCGTGATTAGAAAGGAGAGCGAGTGAGAGGCGGTCGTTCACGTTTATGTCTCTGAATTTTGTATTCACGTTGGTCGTTTAATGTAGGGGTGGCCTCATGGGCCGTGGAAGAGTTTCCCTTTCTGGTGATTTGCCCAGCTCCCAAGAGTTTGGGGTCTTTCTGTTGGAAGTGAGGAGTCCTGTTTTCTGCCTCATGTGCCCCCCCAGTATAAGGATTCTAGAGCAGAACACGGGGTACAGATAACTGGAATACCCGCCCTCTGGTTAGGCCTGGAGGCCTATGGGCATGGCAAGCCTCATATTCGGGCTCTTGGTCCTCCTACTGAGAGGCATTACTTGAAGAGTGGACTCAGGCTGAGGGTCACAATGCCTGTTTGTGCCCAAGGCGGCCCTCAATCATGGGTAGGGCCTCATTGAGCATGCAGGTTTCTCCTACACTGAACCTTGGACATGCCAACCTCAAGGTGTTTTGCCATGGGGAAGGAGGAGTTCTGATTTCTACATCACATTCACCTCTGGGCAGTCATTGGAGATAAGGTCTAGGTTCAGAAGCCTGAAATCTGAGGTTGGGAAGAGATGACGACCTAAGGCCATGGCAGGGCCAATGTGTTCAGTTTGGGGCCAGCTTTCTATGTGTCATTCAGGAGGTCTGTGCTCAGGCTGTGCCAGACAGGGCATTAGTGCCCAGATAGGCTGTATAATTGGGGTCAGTCGAGAGGTGTACAGAAGATAATCATTTGGGGTTTCTCGGTAGCCCCCTAGGGCAAAATTTTCTTCTGGAGGGCAGGCAGAGTGCTGCATTCTCGCTCCGGAATTGCCAAACTGGAGGGCTTTTGGGCCAGGTTAGTGAGGACGTACGTCTGAGAACACAAGCTTGGCTTGGTTTCGGGGCGAGGACACAGCAGGAACACTCTGCAGACCTGAATCGAGATTTTGTGCATCTGATGCCAGGGCGAGGATCAGACGTTGGCTCAAGTTGGAGTTCGTGTCCATTATGGCCCCTTCATGAAGGGGGATCATCACGAGGCCATGGTGGTTTATCCATGATGGGAGTAGTGAGATGTTCCAAACCACAAGGATTTTCTGCATGTCAATTGAAACATGTTGGATGACTCCAGGACATCCCAGATGGAACGACTCCAGAGCAGGGTTCTAAGGATGGATGCCTTGGCAGTCTGCCTCACATTCCAATTGTCTCCTAGTAACAGGACACGTTTGATCTGCTGGCTCTGGCGTAGCTATCAATGGTTCTGAGTTGAAATGGATTCTCCTGAGGATGGGTCATAATGTGGGTTTGTGTCCATGGAAACCTCGGAATGAGTCGGTGGCACTGGGACTCTGAAGGCTTCTCCTAACCAGAAGCTTTGACACAGCTCCAGTGAGCAAGTTTCCCATGGGGAGACAAGATTTGTTCTAATTGGTGCTTCAGTAATCCCCATTAGTGGGTATTGGAAACCAGAACTCTGAGGAGAGATGCCTGGAAACGAAAGCAATGGATCTGTTTAGGACCTAGGGTCCTGTCCGGTTTAATCTTCTTCTCTCGGGTCATCTGTCTATGGGTCTGAGTGGAGGTAGTTCCTCAGCTGGTTTCAGATAGTCCCTGTTCGTTCTGGGCAGTCTACACTATTGGGATGGCCTCTGTGACATAGGAGATTTCTCCTAATTTGCAAGTTTATGGCCACTGAAATGGGCAGAATTCCTTTGGGGAAGGAAGGCACAGTCCTGAGTTGTGGCTCCAGGGGCCCAAGCATGGAGGTTGTGTGGACCAGAGCTCTGGTGACAGAAGTCGGAAAACAGAAACTCGGCTTAAGTTTGGGAGCGTAGTTATGGGAGGCCTAATCTACAGACCTTGAGGAGAACTCTTCAGATATGAACAAAGGGTGAGTATGAGGCACTTGCTCAAGATTTTGTCTCTGGATTTTGCATCACCGATGGTTGTGGAATGTAGGGGTGGCCTCATGGGCCATGGACGAGTCACCCTCTATCAGGATTTGGCCCGATCACGATATTTTGGGGTCACTCTATGGGACGGGAGGAGTCTGTTCTGATTTCTTAACTCAGGCGTGCCACTAAAAGAGGAATTCCAGAGCAGAGCCCTGGGGAGGGGCGAATGGATAACCCGAACTCTGGTTAAGATTGGGGACCTAGGGGCATCACAAGCCAGATATGTGGGACCTTGGTCCAGCCACTGAGAGGACTTACTTGAGGACAGGGCTCGTACTGAGGGTCACAATGCATGTTTGTGCCCAACGCAGCCCTCAAGCATAGGCTGGGACTCATGAGCCACGCTGGGTTTTCCTACACTGAACTTTGGACAACACGCCAACCACAAAGTTTCTTGCCATGGGGAGGGATAAATTCTGATTTCGGCATCAAGTTCACCCCTGAGCAGTGATTTGAGATAAGGTCTAAGTTCTGAAGACTTAAAACCGTGGTTGGGAAGAGATGAAGACCTAAGGCCATGATGGGTCCGATGTGCTCAGTGTGCACCAGCAGGCTGAATGTGGGTTGGGAGGTCCAGGCTCAGGCTTTGTCAGTAAGGACATTAGTGCCCAGGGCAGCTTGTATAATTTGGGTACTGTCAAGTGGCATGCAGTTTGATGTACATTTGGCGTTTCTGGGTAGTTCCAGAGGGCAATGATTTTCTTCTGGAGGGCAGGCACAGTGTTGCATTGTAGTTCTGGAATTGAGAAACTGGAGGGCTTGTGGGCCAGGACTGTGAGGATGGAAGTCTGAGAACACAAGCTAGGCTTAGGTTTGTGGGTGAGGGCACAGCAGTCACACTCTGCAGAGCTGAATCGAGATCCTGTGCATCTGAATTCAGGGTGAGGATCAGACGATCGCTTAGGTTGGTGTTTCTGTCCCTGATGGCCCCTTCATGAAAGGGGGAGGATCACGAGGCTATGGAGGTTTTCCCACGATTGGAGTTGTGAGATTCTCCAAACTGCAAAGATTCTTCTACGGGACAATTGAGACCTGTTGGTTGGCTACAGGACTTCCCATATGGAACGATTCTGAGCAGGGTTCTATGGATGGATGGATGGGCAGCCCACCTCGCATTCCAATTGTCTCCTAGTGACAAGACAGGTTAGATCTATGGCTCTGGGGTAGCAACCGAGGGGGCTGAGTTGAATGGACTCTCCTGAGGATGGGTCCTAATATTGGGTTTGTGTCCACGGAGACCTTGGAATGAGGCGGTGGCATGGGGCCCTGAAGTGTTCTCCTAACCAGAGACTTTGGCACAGCCCCAACGCACAAGTTTCCCATATGGAGACGAGATTTGTTCTGATGGGTGCCTCAATAAACAGTCGTATGCTGGTATTGGAATCCAGGCCTCTGAGGACAGATGCCTGTAAACCAAAGCAATGGATCCAATTAGGGCCTAGGGGCCTGTTCGTTCCAATTTACCTCTGGGAACATCTGTCTCTGAGTCTGAGTGCAGGTAGGTGCTCAGAAGGACTCAGATTGCCCCTCTTTGTCTTGGGCAGCCAACTCTATTGGAATGGCCTTTGGGACTTTGGAGGTTTATCCTATTTCTAGGGTTGTGGCCAATGGAATGGACAGAATTCCTTCGGAGGGGGCAGGTACAGTGCTCAGGTTTGACTCCAGCGACCTGAGCCTGTAGGGTGTGTGGGCCAGGGCTGTGGGGACAGTTGTCTGAAAGCACAACTTTGTCTTGGGTTTCGGGTCATAGGTATGGCAGAACTGATCTACAGACCGTGAGGAGAACTCTTCGGGATATGAACAAAGGGCGAGTGTGAGGTGCTTGCTTAGGCTTTTGTCTCTGGATATTGTGTCACTGATGGTCGTGGAATGTCCGGGTGTGCTCATGGGCAATGGACGAGTCTTCCTTTCTGTGGATTTGGTCCGATCCAAAGAGTTTGGTGTCATTCTGTATGAATAGAGGAGTTCGTTTTGTTTTTTTACCTCAGGTGCCCCAGCAAAAGAGGAACTCCAGAGCAAAGCCCTCGGGAGTGGCAAATGGAAAAACCGACCTCTGATTAAAAATGGGGGCTATGGGCATGGTAGTCCCATATGCAGGCTTTTGGTCCAGGCACTGAATGGCCTTACTTGAGGACAGGACACACGCTGGGGGTCACAATGCGTTTTTGTGCCCAATGCAGCACTCTAGCATGCTCATGGGCCACGCTCATTTCTCCTACAATGAACGTTGGACAACATGCCCATCACAAGATTTCTTGCCTCCCAAGGAGGGCTGTGATTTCTGCATCATGTTCATCACTGGGCAGGGATTGGAGATAAGGTCTCGGTTTTGAAGCCTGAAAAACGAGGTTGAAAGAGATGACAACTTAAAGCCATGGCGGGTCCAATGTGCTCAGTGTGCGGCCAGGTGTCTGATTTACGGTTGGGAGGTCTGGGCTCAGGCTGTGTTAGACAGGACAATACTACCCAGGGTAGACTGTATAATTGGGGCCTACTCGAGTTGAATGCAGGTTGATCTTCATTTGGGGTTTCTGGATAGCCCCATAGGGCAACATTTTTCTTCTGGAGGGCAGGCAGGGTGCTGCATTGTGGCTCCAGTATTTTCAGACTGGAGGGCTTGTGGGCGAGGAGGGTGAGGATGGAAATCTGAGAACAGAAGCTGGGCTTATGATTCAGGGCGGGGACATGGTAGGCACACTCTGCAGAGCTGTATTGAGATCTCATGCATCTGAATCAGGATGAGGATCAGATGTTGGCTCAGGTTGGAATTTCTATCCATGATGGCCCTTTCATGAAGGGGACTGGGAAGCACGGTGCAAAGGAGGATTTCCCACAATGGGAGTTTTGAGATGCTCCAAGCAGCAAGGATTTTTTTTCTGCGGGACAATAGAGACCTGTTGGATGGCTCCAGGACATCTCATATGGGATGAATGCAGAGCAGGATTCTAAGGCTGGATGCCTGGGCAGCCTGCATCACATTTCGATTGTCTTCTTGTGAAAAGACAGGTTTGATCGGCTGACTGAGAGGGAGTAAAGAGGATCCTGCAATGTGCTACAATGTGGGTTTGAGTCCATGGAGACCTTGGAATTTTGGGGTGGCACCAGGGCCCAGAAGGATTCTCCTAACCGTATGTTTTGACACAGCTCCAATGAGCACGTTTCCCATGTGGAGATGTGTTCTGATGGGTCCCTCTGGAAACCCACATATGCTCATATTGGAAACCAGGCCTCTGGGGAGAGATGCCTGGAAACCAAAGCAATGGATCTGATTCGGGCCTAGGGGCCTGTCCAGTTCAATCTTCTTCTCTGGAGACATCTGTTTATGGGTCGGAGTGGAGGTAGTTGCTCGGCTGGTGTCAGATCGCCCCTGTTTTTCCTGGGCAGCCTACATTATTGGGCTGGTCTTGGGGACTTTTGAGGTTTCTTCTAATTTATATGGTTGTGGCCAATGGAATGGACAGATTTCCCTTGGAGAGGGCAGGCACAGTCCTCTGGTGTGGCTCCAGGGGTCCAAGCCAGGACGGTGTGTGGGCCAGGGCTGTGGGGACAGAAGTCTGAAAACACAAACTCGGCTTAAGTTACAGGATATAGGTATGGCAGGCCCAATCTACAGACCATGAGGAGAGCTCTTTGGGATATGAACAAAGAACGAGTGTGAGGTGCTTATTCAGGCTTTTGTCTCTGGATTTTGTGTCAATGATAGCCATGGAATGTGGGGGTGGCCTCATGTGATATGGACGTGTGTACCTCTCTGGGGATTTAGCCTGATCCCAAGAATTTGGGGTCATTCTGTGGGATGAGAGGAGTACGTTCTGTGTTTGTTTGATTTTGTTTTGTTTTGTTTTGTTTTACCACAGGTGTCCCACCAAAAGAAGAATTCCAGAGCATAGCCCTGAGTGGGGCAACTGGACAACCCAACCTCTAGTTAAAATTGGGGGCCTAGGGGCATGGCAAGCCCCATAGGGCTATTGGTCTAGCTACTGAGGGCCCTTACTTGAGGTCAGGGCTCATGCTGAGTATCACTATGTGTGTTTGTGCCTAATGCTGCCTTCTTGCATGGGTGGAGCCTCATGGGCCATGCAGGTTTCTCCTACACTGTACATGGGAAAACAAAACAAACACAAGGTTTCTTGTCATGGGGAAGGAGGACTTTTGATTTCTGCATCACGTTCGCCCCTTGGCAGGGTTTGGAGATAAGGTCTAAGTTCTGAAGCCTGAAAAGCTAGGTTTGGAAGAGATGACGAGCTAAAACCATGGCGGGTCCAATGTGCTCAGTGTGCAGTCAGCTGTCTGCGTGTTGGTCGGGAGGTCCGGGTTCAAGCTGTGTCAGACAGGGCACTAGTGCCCAGGGTGGACTATATAATTGGGCTACAGTCGAGTGGCATGCAGGTTGATCCTCATTTGGGGTCTCTGGGTAGCCCCAGAGGGCAATTTTATTTTTTTCTAGAGGGCAGGCAGAGTGCTGCATTGTGGCTCTGGAATGCCAAACAGGAGGGCTTGTGGGCCTGGAGGGTGAGGACTGAAGTCTGAGAACACAAGCTAGGCATAGGTTCGGGGCGAGGGCACTGAAGGCACACTCTACAGAGCTGAATCGAGATCTCATACACCTAAAGTCAGGGCTGGGATCAGACGTTGTCTCAGGTCCGAGTTACTGTCCAAGGTTGTCCCTTCATGAAGGGGGGTGGGGCAACACGAGGCCATGGAGATTTTCCCTCAATGGGAGTTTTGAGATGCTCCAAACCGCTAGAATTTCTTCTGCGGGCAATTGAGACATGTTGGATGGCTTAAGGACGTCCCATATGGAACAACTCCAGAACAGTGTTCTAAAATTTGATTCCTGGGCAGTCCTCTTCATATTCCAATTGTCTCCTTGGGACAAGAGAAGTTCAATCTGCTGGCTCTGGGGGAGCAACCAAGAGGGGTGTGTTGAAATGGACTCTCCTGCGGATGGGTCATAATATGGGTTTGTGTCCTGGGAGACCTTGAAATGGGGCGGTTTCACTGGGGCCCTGAAGGATTCTCCTAACTGGAGTTTTTGACACAGCCCCAATGTGCAAGTTTCTAATATGAAGATGAGATGTGTTCGGATTGGTACCTCAGGAATCCCCCGTATGCTGGTATTGAAAACCAGTCCTCTGTGGCGATGCCTGGAAATCAAAGCAATGGATCCTATTAGGGCCTAAGGTCCTGTCCGGTTCAATCTTCTTCACGGGGGACATCTGTCTACGGGTCTGAGTGGTGGTAGCTGCTTAGCTCGTGTCAGAGGACCCCTGTCTGTCCTGTGGTGCTGACACTATCGGGATAACCTCAGGCACTTTGGAGGTTTCTCCTAATTTGTACGGTTGTGGCCAATGGAATGGGCAGAATACCCTTGCAGAAGGCATGCACAGTCCTGAGGTGTCAATCCAAGGACCCCAGCCAGGAGGGTGTGTGGGCCAGACTGTGGGGACAGATGTCTGAAAACACAAACATGGCTTAAGTTTGGGGATGTAGGTATGGCAGGCCGAATCTACAGACCACGAGGAGAACTCTTTGGGATATGAACAAAGGGCAAGAGTGAGGCATTTGCTCAGGCTATTGTCTCTGGGTTTTGTGTCAATGATGGTCTTGGAATGTAGAGGTGGCCTCATGGGCCATGGATGAGTCTCCAACTCTGGGGATTTGGTCCGATCCCAAAATGTTGGGGTGATTCTCTGGGATGAGAGGAGTCCATTCTGTTTTTCCACCTCAGGTGTCCCACCAAAAGAGGGATTCCAGAGCATAGCCTTTGGGAGGGGCGAAAGGACAAACTGACCTCTGATTAAGAATGGGGGCCTAGGGCCATGGCAAGCCCCATATGCGGACCCTTGGTCCAGTCACTGACAGGCCTTACTTGAGGACAGGACTCACACTTAGGGTCACAATGCGTGTTTGTGCCCAATGCAGCTCTCAAGCATGGCTGGGGCCTCATGGGCCATAATGGTTTCTCTTACAGTGAACGTTGGAAAACATGCCAACCACAAGGATTCTTGCCATGGGGAAGGAGGAGCTCTGATTTCTGCATCACATTCACCCCTGGGCCTTGATTGGAGTTAAGGTCTAGCTTGTGAAGCCTGAAAAACGAGGTTGGGAAGAGATGACGACCTAAGGCCATGGTCAGGTCCGATGTACTCAGTGTGCGGCCAGCTGTCTGGGTGCTAGTTGGGACGTCCGGGCCAGCCTGTGTCAGACAGGGCATTAGTGCTCAGGGTAGACTGTATAATTGGGGTACAGTAGAGTGGCGTGCAGGTTGATCCTCATTTGGGGTTTCTGGGTAGCCCCATAGGGCAACGTTCATCTTCTGGAATGCAGACAGAGTGCTGCTTTGTGGTTCCGGAATTGCCATCCTGAGGGCTTGTGGGCCAGGAGTGTGAGGACAGAAGTCTGAGAACACAAGCTAGGCATAGGTTTCAGGGCGAGGGTACGGCAGGCACACGCTGCAGAGCTGAATCGAGATCTCGTGCATCTGAAGTCAGGGCGAGTATCAGACATAGGCTCAGTTTGGAGTTTCTGTCTATGACGGCCCCTTCATGAAGGGGGCGGGGCATCACGAGGCCATGGAGGTTTTCCCACGATGGGAGTTGTGAGATTCTCCAAACCGCAAGGATTCCTTCTGCGGGATAATTAAGACCTGTTGAATGGCTCCAGGACATCCCATAGGGAAGACTCCAGAGCAGAGTTCTAAGAATGGATGCCTGGGCTGCCCGTCTAGCATTCCAGTTGTCTCCTTGTGATAATACAGGTTAAGTCTGCTGTCTCTGGAGGAGCAACCGAGTACACTGAGCTGAAATGGACTCTCCTTTGCATGGGTCATAATATGGGTTTGTGTCCATGGGGACCTTGGAATGGGGCGGTGACACCAGGGTCCTGAAGGTTTCTACTAACCAGAGGTTTTGACACAGCTCTCATGTGCACGTTTCCCATATGGAGACGAGATTGGTTCTGATGGGTCCCGCAGTAAAGCTCCATATGTGGCTATTAGAAACCAGGCCTCTGGGGGGACAAGATGGCGGGGTACTAGGAAGAGGCGTCTTTTCAGCTGGTACCCCAAAGTGAGCTGATTACCTACCAAAGAACTCTGATCACCCATGAAATCAGCATGAGATCAGAATTATACCTGTCTGCATCTCTACAGGGGCAGAAGACGCCAGTGAGCAGGTAAAGTGGAATGGGAACGGCGGACTGATATCAGAAGATAAACAAAAGGGGGAGGGAGCCACCAGAGGCGACCGGTGGGAAAGTAAAACCCCAATCCGAGCGAGAGTGCGCTGCGTCTGGGGACCAGCATTAACTTGGAGACTGGTTGAAAGCACTCCAAAAGAGCAAAGGATTGCGGGGGGAAATTGTGGGAATCGGTGCGGCTAGGGACAGGGGCTTAAGTTCCCGGTCCCAGACGGCCTCCCCGGCGCGGAGGCAGAGAGAGTGTGGCGGAGAAACCAGCTCCTGGTCCCTAAGCCGCCAGCGCACCCCTGAGCGCGGGGGTTCTGGCTCCTGTGAGGGGATGGGAGCTGCGCCGGTCTGCAGAATGCGCGCTAGCCCTACCACAAAGCTTGAGATGCGTGCACAGGTCCCTCGAGCTCTCCTGGGTTACTAAGGCCCGGGGGCGCTTCTTGACCTGTGCCATTGTTTCAAAGTCTGAGCCGCGCGAGCGAAACTGTTCCCTGGACAGAGGCGCACAAAAGCCCAGCCTGCGGCTTACGGACCAGCGGCCCGTTCTCAGTGCCCCAGACGCGCACCCGACCCACAGCCGCCTCTGAAAAGAGGTGCATGCAAGCAGGGCACTCCCAGCCCGGGCCGGCGGCAAAATCTCCGTGTGCGATCGCTGCTTGGAACCTCTCTGGTGGTCAGGAGCTCCCAGACAGCCACCACTGCCTTGGCTTTGGGGATGAGCAAAAGATCCTGCGCCCCCAGGGTCTGCAACTTGGAACCTGCGCTGCCAGCGTCCAAGGGGGAATTTATTCAGCTTCTGCACCCAGACTGAGGCTTCTCTCTAAGACGGAGATCAGGGTGCGGTTTGATTTCTTTTAATACTGCAAAAACCATCAAAGGCAGTCAAGGTGAGAGGAAAAAAAGTGAACAAGCAAAACAAAAAACCGCCAGAGAACAAAAGCCTGAACAAAACCAGTTTCCCCAGAGCCCATCCCCTTGAGGGGGGCGGGGGACTCAACTCAGGAAACATTGACTGACAACCCACGTGGCAGGCCCCTCCCCCAGAAAACAAACCAAGAAAGAAAAAAAAAAAATCTACAAGAGTACCACCACTACTTCATAGGAAAACTTGTATTATTCACTCGTTTCCACTATTCCGGTTCATATATATATATTTACACATAGGTAATTTTTTAACCTATTTACCACCACAGCGAGCTGCACAGTACATCAAATTCCATAATACTTTTCTAACCTCAACTTTTTGATACATACACCTATGTTTTTCTTTTGCATTTTTATTTTTTGAATTCCTTTTTTTAAAATTTAAGTTTAGTTTAGTCTAGTATATTCCTTTTTATTTTTATCCTCTAATATTCACATAGAGTTAACTTCAAAGTAAACCCCTTTCCCCAATCAATACTACCCCTATAGGTAAACCAATTTTTAATCCCCTTTATCTTAGGAAAGTTGAGTCCTTTAACAAAGATATCAAGATACATCCAGGAAGTATCAAAACAACCTTCCTCGCACACACTGAGAATTTATAAGAACTCTCCCATCTTCTTCCAGCAGTGTTTCTGTGTTTTTTGAGTTTGTTCTGATAGCATATAAATTTTACACTTGTGGTTCTTTTTGACGAGGTTCTTTCTTTATTTGCATATATTTATATTTTTTTTCTTTTCTTCTTTCTCTTGCCATATAATTGTATCAGTCTTTCTATCTCTTTTTGTTTGTCTACTTCATAAATCTTACCTTGGGGCCCATCTGGGCTGAACCTTCTCTTTCATCTTCCCTTTCTTTCCTGTCTCTCTCTCTCTCTCTTTTATCTTTTTTTCTTCTTTTTCTTCTTTTCCTTTTCTTCTTTTTCTTTTTCTTTTCTTTTGTCTCTCATTTGGGTGGGGAATCCTGATTGCTCAGAAGTGTTCCAGGGTGCACCTTGACTGCACCAGAGTTGATACATCCAGCTACATCTGTTCAGTCTTCTCCCACCAAAATGACTAGGAGGAGGAATGCCCAACAGAGGAAAAATACAAAGGATGGACCTTCTGCAACAGAGCTAACGGCTATCAACATAGACAATATGTCGGAAAGAGAATTCAGGCTAACAATTATCCAGGCAATAGCTAGGTTGGAGAAAGCCATGGATGACCAAACAGAATTGATTAGGGCCGAACTGAAAGCGACCAGACAGGATGTTCACAATGTTAGGGCGGAGCTTAAAGCTACCAGGGAGGAGGTCCACAATGCTCTCAATGAGTTCCAATCTAATATAAACTCTCTCAAAGCTAGGCTAACTGAGACAGAAGATAGAATTAGTGATCTGGAAGACAAACAGATAGAGAGAAAGGATCAGGAGGAAGCCTGGAACAAACAGCTTAGATCCCACGAAAGCAGAATCAGGGAAATAAATGATGCCATGAAGCGTTCCAATGTCAGAATTATTGGAATTCCTGAAGGGGAGGAGAAAGAAAGAAGTCTAGAAGATATCGTGGAACAAGTCCTTCATGAAAATTTTCCAAATCTCACGAATGAAACCAGCGTTCATGTACTAGAGGCTGAACGGTCTCCTCCCAAGATTATACACTCCAAAAAAACATCACGACACCTGATAGTCAAATTGAGAAATTATAATTGTAGGTATAATCTCTTGAAAGCCGCCAGGGCAAAGAGGCTCCTTACTTACAGAGGGAAGCCCATCAGAATAACGTCAGACCTGTCCACAGAGACCTGACAAGCCAGAAGAGGCTGACAAGATATATTCAGGGCACTAAATGAGAAGAACATGCAGCCAAGAATACTTTATCCAGCAAGACTGACATTCAAAATGTATGGAGAGATAAAGAGTTTCCAAGACCGGCAAGGCTTAAAAGACTATGCAACCACCAAGCCGATACTGCAACAAATATTAAGGGGGGTTCTATAAAAGAGGAAAAATACCAAGAATAGCATTGAACAGAAATATAGGGACAGTCTACAGAAAGAAAGACTTCACAGGTAACTCGATGTCAATAAAAACGTATCTATCAATAATCACTCTCAATGTGAATGGCCTCAATGCACCCATAAAACGGCACAGGGTTGCAGATTGGATAAAACGACAGGACCCATCCATATGCTGTCTACAAGAGACCCATTTTGAACCTAAAGATACACGCAGACTGAAAGTGAAGGGGTGGAGAAGCATCTTTCATGCCAATGGGACTCAAAAGAAGGCTGGGGTAGCGATTCTCATATCAGATAAATTAGACTTCAAACTAAAGACTGTAGTCAGAGATACAGAAGGACACTCCATAATCCTTAAAGGGACTATCCACCAAGATGATCTAACAATTGTAAATATCTATGCTCCCAATATGGGAGTAGCCAATTACTTAAGAAAACTGTTAATCAAGATAAAGAGTCATATTGATATGAATACCCTAATCGTAGGAGATCTTAACACGCCTCTTTCAGAATTAGACAGATCATCGAAGCAGAAAATCAATAAAGAAACAAGAGCATTGAATGACACATTGGACCAGATGGACCTCATAGATATATACAGAACATTCTACCCTAAAACAGCAGAATACTCATTCTTCTCAAGTGCACACGGAACCTTCTCCGGAATAGACCACATACTGGGTCACAAATCAGGACTCAACCGATACCAAAAGACGGAGATTATTCCCTGCATATTCTCAGATCACAATGCTTTGAAACTGGAGCTCAATCACAAGGAAAAGTTCCGAAGGAACTCAAACACCTGGAAGCTAAAGACCGCCTTGCTTAAGAATGCTTGGATCAACCAGGAGATCAAAGAAGAACTGAAACAATTCATGAAAACCAATGAGAATAAGACACTTCGGTCCAAAACCTATGGGATAGAGCAAAGGCGGTCCTAAGGGGAAAATATATAGCCATCCAAGCCTTGCTCAAAAAAATTGAAAATCCAGAACACACCAGCTGTCTCTACACCTTAAAGAACTGGAGGATCAACAACAAATCAAACCAACTCCACACATAAGAAGGGAAATCATCAAGATTAGAGCTGAGATCAATGAGGGAGAAACCAGAGATACAGTAGAACGTATCAATGAAACTAGAAGCTGGTTTTTTGAAAGAATCAATAAATTCGATAAGCCACTGGCTACACTAATTCGAAAGAAAAGAGAGAAATCCCAAATTCATAAAATTATGAATGAAAAGGGAGAGATCACAACTAACGCCAAGGAAGTAGAAACAATCATCAGAAGTTATTATGAACAGTTATATGCCAATAAGCTTAGCAACCTAGATGAAATCGATACATTCCTGGAAAAATATAAACTACCAAAATTGAACCAGGAAGAAATCGACAACATGAATAGACCGATATCTAATAACGAGATTGAATCAGTGATCAAAAACCTCGCAAAAAACAAGAGCCCAGGATCTGACGGATTCCCTGGGGAATTCTACCAAACCTTCAAAGAAGAAATAACACCTATTCTCCTGAAGCTGTTTCAAAAAATTGAAGCAGAAGGAAAACTTCCAGACTCTTTCTAAGAAGCCAGCATTACCCTGATCCCCAAACCAGGCAATGACCCTACCAAAAAGGAGAATTTCAGACCAATATCACTGATGAATATGGATGCTAAGATTCTCAACGAGATCCTAGCCAACAGGATCCAACAGCACATAAAAAAGATTATCCACCATGATCAGGTGGGATTCATCCCTGGGCTACAAGGATGGTTCAACATTCGCAAATCAATCAATGTGATACAACAAATTAATATGAGAAGAGAGAAGAACCACATGGTCCTCTCAATTGATGCAGAAAAAGCATTTGACAAAATCCAACATCCGTTCCTGATTAAAACGCTTCAAAGTATAGGGATAGAGGGAACATTCCTGAACCTCATCAAATCTATCTATGAAGGACCCACAGCAAATATCATCCTCAATGGGAAAAAGCTTGCAGCCTTCCCATTGAGATGAGGAACAAGACAAGGATGCCCACTTTCACCACTCTTGTTCAACATAGTATTAGAAGTCCTAGCAACAGCAATCAGACAACAGAGAGAAATAAAAGGTATCCAAATTGGTAATGAAGAAGTCAAACTCTCTCTCTTCGCAGATGACATGATTTTTTATATGGAAAACCCAAAAGACTCCACCCCCAAACTACTAGAACTCATACAGCAATTCAGCAACGTGGCAGGATACAAAGTCAATGTGCAGAAATCATTGGCTTTCTTATACACTAACAATGAAAATACAGAAAGGAAAATTAGAGAATCGATTCCATTTACTATAGCACCAAGAACCATAAGATACCTTGGAATAAACCTAACTAAAGAGGTAAAGGATCTGTACTTGAGGAACTATAGAACAATCATGAAAGAAATTGAAGAAGACACAAAAAGATGGAAGACCATTCCATGCTCTTGGATCGGAAGAATAAACATTGTTAAAATGTCTATACTGCCTAGAGCAATCTATACTTTTAATGCCATTCCGATCAAAATTCCACCAGCATTCTTCAAAGAGCTGGAGCATATAATCCTAAAATTTGTATGGAATCAGAAGAGACCCCGAATCGCTAAGGAAATGTTGAAAAACAAAAATAAAGCTGGCGGCATCACCTTACCTGATTTCAAGCTTTATTACAAAGCTGTGATCACCAAGACAGCATGTTATTGGCATAAAAACAGACACATAGACCAGTGGAACAGAGTAGAGAGCCCTGATATGGACCCTCAACTCTATGGTCAATTAATCTTCGACAAAACAGGAAAAAATATACAGTGGGAAAAAGACAGTCTCTTCAATAAATGGTGCTGGGAAAACTGGACAGCTATATGTAGAAGAATGAAACTCGACCATTCTCTTACACCGTACACAAAGATCAACTCAAAATGGATAAAAGACCTCAACGTGAGACAGGAATCCATTAGAATCTTAGAGGAGAACATAGGCAGTAATCTCTTTGATATCAGCCACAGCAACTTCTTTCAAGATACATCTCCAAAGGCAAAGGAAACAAAAGCGAAAATAAACTTCTGGGACTTCATCAAAATCAAAAGCTTCTGCACAGCAAAGGAAACAGTCAAAAAAAACAAAGAGGCAACCCACGGAATGGGAGAAGATATTTGCAAATGACAGCGCAGACAAAAGTTTGATATCCAGGATCTATAATGAACTCCTCAAACTCAACCTACACGAAACAGACAAACACATCAAAAAATGGGCAGAAGATATGAACAGACACTTCTCCAATCAAGACATACAAATGGCTATCAGACACATGAAAAAAAGCTCATCATCATTAGCCCTCAGGGAGATTCAATTTAAAACCACATTGAGATATCACCTTACACCAGTTAGAATGGCCAAAATTAACAAAACAGGAAACAACATGTGTTGGAGAGGATGTGGAGAAAGGGGAACCCTCTTCCACTGTTGGTGGGAATGCAAGTTGGTGCAGCCTCTTTGGAGAACAGTGTGGAGGTTCCTCAAGAAATTAAAAATAGAGCTTCCCTATGACCCTGCAATTGCACTCCTGGGTATTTACCCCAAAGATACAGATGTCATGAAAAGAGGGCCATCTGTACCCCAATGTTTATAGCAGCAATGGCCACGGTCGCCAAACTATGGAAAGAACCAAGATGCCCTTCAACGGATGAATGGATAAGGAAGATGTGGTCCATATACACTATGGAGTATTATGCCTCCATCAGAAAGGATGAATACCCAACTTTTGTAGCAACATGGACGGGACTGGAAGAGATTATGCTGAGTGAAATCAGTCAAGCAGAGAGAGTCAATTATCATATGGTTTCACTTATTTGTGGAGCATAACAAATAGCATGGAGGACAAGGGGCGATAGAGAGGAGTAGGCAATTTGGGTGAATTGGAAGGGGAGGTGAACCATGAGAGACTATGGACTCTGAAAAACAGTCTGAGGGGTTTGAAGTGGCGGGGGGGTGGGAGGTTGGGGTACCAGGTGGTGGGTATTATAGAGGGCACGGCTTGCATGGAGCAGTGGGTGTGGTGAAAAAATAATGAATACTCTTTTTCTGAAACAAATAAATTGGGAAAAAAAAAGGAACCAGGCCTCTGAGGAGAGATGTCTGGAAACCAAAGCAATGGCTCTGATGAGGTCCTAGGGGCCTGTCCAGTTCAATCTTCTTCTCTGCGGACATCTGTCTCTGAGTCTGAGTGGAGGTAGTTGCTCAGCTGGTGGCAGATAGCCTCTGTTTGTCCCGGGTGGCCTACACTCTTAGGATAGCCTTGGGGATGTTGGAGGTTTCTCCTAATTTGTTCTGATTGGTGCCACCCCGACATTCCATGGCCATCGTTGGCACAAAATCCAGACAAAAACCAGAGCAAGCGCCTCACACTCGCCCTTTGTTCATATCTCGAAGAGTTCTCATGATCTGTGGATCAGGACTGCCATACCTATGTCCCCAAACCTAAGCCAAGTTGCAGTTTTCAGACTACTGTCCCCCAGCCCTGGCCACACACCCTCCAGGATGGGGCGCCTTGTACCAAACCTCAGGATTTTTCCTGCCCTCTTCAAGGGAATTCTGCCCATTCCATTGGCCACAACTGTACAAATTAGGAGAAACCTCCAAAGTCCTCAGGGCCATTCCAATAGGACACCAATACCAGCATATTGGGGTTTCTAGAGGCAACCATCAGAACAAATCTCGTCTCCACAATGGAAACGTAATCTTTGGATCTCTGTCAAAACCTCTGGTTGGGAAGTTCCTTCAGGGCCCCGTATCCACCGCCCCATTCCAAGGTCTCCATGGACACAAAAGCACAATATGACCCATGCTCACTCAGTGTGAGCCCTGTCCTCAAGTAAGGCCTCTCAGTGACTGGACAATGAGCCAGCATATGGGGCTTGCCATGCCCCTAGACCCCCATTCTAAACCAGCAGTCAGGTTGTCCAGTCACCCATCCCCAGGGCTCTCCTCTGGAATCCGTCTTTTGGTGGGACACTTGAGGTAAAAAAAAAAAAAAAAAAACCAGAGATAATGCTGAGTGAAATAAGTCAAGCAGAGAGAGTCAATTATCATACAGTTTCACTTATTTGTGGAGCATAACAAATATCATGGAGGACAAGTGGTGTTAGAGTGGAGAAGAGAGTTGGGGTAAATTGGAAGGGGAGGTGAATCATGAGAGACTATAGACTCTGAAAAACAATCTGAGGGGTTTGAAGTGGCGGGGGTGTGAAAGGTTGGGGTACCAGGTGGTGGGTATTATAGAGGGCACGGATTGCATGGAGCACTGGGTGTGGTGAAATAATAATGAATACTGTTTTTCTGAAAATAAATAAATTTTAAAAAAAAAACGGAAAGGACTCCTCCCACCCTAAAAAACTACAACTGACTCTTGGGATCGGGCCAAATCACCAGAGAGGGATACACGTATATAGCCAATGAAGCCACCTCAACATTCAATAGCTAACAGTGACACAAAACCCAGAGAAAAAAGCTGATGAAGCGTTGCACATTCACCCTTTGTTCATATCATGAAGAGTTCTCCTCACTGTCTGTAGATTGTGCCTGCCATACCTACGTCCCCAAACCTAAGCCAAGTTTGTGTTTTCAGACTTCTGTCCCCACAGCCCTGGCCCACACACCCTCCAGGATGGAGCCCCTGGAGCCACACCTCAGGTGTGTGCCTGCCCTCTCCACGGGAATTCTGCCCATTTCATTGGCCCCAACACTACAGATTAGGAGAAACCTCCAAAGACTCCGACGCCATCCCAATACTGTGGGCCGCCAGGGACAAACAGGGGTGATCTGACACAATCTTAGCAACTGCCTCCACTCAGACTGGTAGATAGATGTCCCCAGAGAAGATTGAACCAGACACACACTTAGGCCCTCATCAGATCCGTTGCTTTGGTTTCCAGGCATCTCTCCACAGAAGCCTGGTTTCCCATGCCAGCATATGGGATTTCCTGAGGTACCAATCAGTAAAAATGTCCTCTTCAAATGGGAAACTTGCTCTTCGGAGCTGTGTCAAAACCTCCACTTAGGAGAATCCATCAAGGCCTCATAGTCACCGCCCCATTACAAGATCTCCATGGACACAAACCCACATTATGACCCATCCTCCGGAGAGTCCATTTCAACTCAGCCCACTCGGTTGCTCCCCCACAGCCAGCAGGTCGAACCTACCTTGTTGCTAGCATATAATTGGAATGTGAGACGGGCTGCCCACCAATCCATCCTTATATCCCTGCTCTGGAATCATTCTCTTTGGGACGTCTTGGAGTCATCCAACAGTCTGAACAGTCCCACAGAAGGGATCCTTGCAGTTTGTAGCATCTCAAAACTCCCATCATGGGAGTACCTCCATGGCCTCGTGAGATCCTCCCCCTTCATGAACGGGCCATCATGGACAAAAACTCCAACCTGAGCCAACGTCTGATCCTCGCCCTGACTTCAGATGCAACGAGATCTCAATTCAGCTCTGCACACTGTGCCTGCCATGCCGTCGCCCCAAAACCTAAGCCTAGCTTGTATTCTCAGACTTCCATCCTCACACTCCTGACCCACAAGACGTCCAGTTTGGGAATTCTGGAGCCACGCTGCAGCACTCTGCCTGCCCTCCAGAAGAAAAACGTTGCCATCGGGGGCTAGCCAGAAACCCCAACTGAGGATCAACTTACACGCCACTCGACTGTACCCTGATTTTACTGTCTACCCTGTGCACTAATTCCCAGTCTGACAGACCTGAGCCCGGACCTCCTGACTGAAACCCAGACAGCTGGCCGCACACTGAGCACATCAGACCCGCCAAGGCCTTAGGTCGTCATCTCTTCCCAACCTCGGTTTGCTAGCTTCAGAACCTAGACCTTATCTCCAATAACTTCCCAGTGGCGAAGGTGATGCAGATATCAGTACTCTGCCTTCCCCATGGCCAGAAACGCTGTTGTTGGCATGTTGTCCAATGATCAGTGTAGGAGAAACCAGAGTGGCCAATGAGGCCTTGCCCATGCTTGAGTGCCACGTTTAGCACAAACACGAATTGTGACCCTCAGCGTGATCCCTTTCCTCAAGTAAGACCTCTCATTGGCTGGAACAAGAGCCCACATATGGTGCTTTCATGCCCCTAGGCCCCCAATCTTAACCAAAGGTCAGGTTGTCCAGTTGACCCTCTCCAGGGCTCTGTTCTGGAATCCCTCTTTTGGTGAGACTCCTGAGGTGAAAAAATAGGAAGGACTCATCCCATCCCACAGAATTACACCAAACTCTTGGGATCAGGCAAAATCCCCAGAAAGGCAGACTCTTCCATGGCCCATGAGGCCACCTCGACATTGCACGGCCATCGGTGACACAAAATTCAGAGAGAGAAGCCTGAGTAAGTGCCTCACAGTTGCTCTTTGTTCATGTCCCAAATAGTTCTCCTCATGGTCTGTAGATTGGGCCTGCCATACTTCGGTCCCGAAACCTAAGCCGAGTTTGTGTTTTCAGACATCTGTCCGCACAGCACTGGCCCACACACCCTCCAGGCTTGGGCCCTAAAGCCGCAACTCAGGACTGTGCCTGCCCTCTCCAAGGGAATTCTGCCCATTCCATTGGCCAAACCTTAAAGATTAGGAGAAACCTCCAAAGTCCCCGAGGCAATCCCAATAGTGTAGGCTGACTGGGAGAAACAGGGGTTATCTGACACCAGAGGAGCAACTAACTCCACTCAGACCAATGGATAGATTTCCCCAGAGAAATAGATTGAACTGGACAAGCCCCTAAGCCCTAATTGAATCCATTGCTATGGTTTCCAGGCATCTCTCCTCAGAGGCCTGGTTTTCAATACCAGCATATGGGAGTTTCCTGAGACACTGATCAGAACAAGTCTCATCTCCACCTGGGAAACTTGCTCTTTGGATTGTCATAAAACCGCCGGTTAGGAGAAACCTTTAGTGCCCTGGTGTCACCGCCCCATTCCAAGGTCTCCATGGACACAAACTAACATTAGGACCCATACGCAGGAGAGTCCATTTCATCTCAGACCCCTCGGTTGCTCCCCCAGAGCCAACAGATCGAACCTGTCTTGTCGAGAGGATACAATTGGAATGCGAGACAGGTTTCCCAGGCATCCATCCTTAGAACCCTGCTCTGGAGTCATTCCTTATGGGAAGTACTGGAGCCATTCAACAGCTCTCAATTGTGCCGTAGAAGGAATCCTTGTGGTTTGGAGATTCTCACAACTCCCATCGAAGGAAAACCTCCATGGCCTTGTGATGCCCAGCCCCCTTCATAAAGGGAACATCATGGGCAGAAACTCCCACCTGAGCCTACGTCTGATCCTTGCCCTGACTTCAGATGCACAAGATCTCGATTCAGCTCTGCAATGTGTGCCTGCCGTGCCCCCACCCCGAAACCTATGCCTAGCTTGTGTACTCAGACTTCCGTCCTCACACTCCAGGCCCATAAGCCCTCCTGTTTGGTAATTCTGGAGCCACAATGCAGCACGCTGCCTGCCCTCCAGAAGAAAAACTTTGCTTTATGGGGCTACCCAGAAACCACAAATGAGAATCAACCTGCACGCCAGTTGACTGTACCCCAATTATACAGTCTAGCCTGTGCACTAATGCCCTGTCTGATGCAGCCTGATGCCAATCCTCCCAACCGACACCCAGACAGCTGTCCTCACACTGAGCACATCGGACCTGCCATGGCCTTAGGTCGTCCTCTCTTCCCAACTTTGCTTTTCAGCTTCAGAACCTAGACCTTATCTCCCATCTCTGCCCAGGTGTGAACGTGATGAGTAAATCAGAACTGCTCCTTCCCCATGGCAAGAAACCTTGTGGTTGGCGTGTTGTTCAACATTCAGTGTGGGATAAATTAGCGTCTTCCATGAGGCCCTGCCCATGCATGAAGGCCGCATTTGGCACAAACAAACATCGTGACCCTCAGCGTGAGCTCTGTTTTCAAATAAGACCTGTCAATGCCTGGACCAAGAGCCTTCATATGGAGTTTGCCATGCTCCTAGGCTCCCAATCTTAACCAGAGGTTGGTTTGTCCTGTCGCCCCTCCCCAGGGCTCTATTCTGGAATCCCTCTTTTGATTGGACACCTGAGCTATAAAAACAGAAAGACTTTTCCCATCCCACACAATGAACCCAAGCTCTTGGGATACGGGCAAATTTCTAGAGAGGGAGACACGTCCATGGCCCATGAGGCCACACCGACATCCCGCGGCCATCGTTGATAAAAAGTCCAGACAAAAGCCTCAGCAGGTGCCTCACACTCGCTCTTTGTTCATATTCCAAAGATTTCTCCTCACGGTCTGTAGATCGGGCCTGCCATACCTTTGTCCCCAAATCTAATCCGAGTTTGGGTTTTCAGACTTCTGTCATCACAGCCCTGGCCCACATGCCCTCCAGGCTTGGGTCTCTGGAGCCAAAACTCAGGACTGTGCCTGACCGCTCCAAAGGAATTCTGCCCATTTCATTGGCAAGAACAATACAAAATCGAGGAACCTCCAAAATCCCCAAAGTTATCCCAATGGTGTAGGTCGCCCAGGACAAACAAGAGTGATCTGCCACCAGCTGAACAACTACCTCCACTCAGCACCGTAGACAGATATCCCCAGAGAAAAACATTGACCCGACAGAACCCTAGGCCCCAATCAGATCCATTGCTTTGGTTTCCAGTCATCTCTCCCCAAAGGCCTGGTTTCCAATACCAGCATATGGGGATTCTTGAGATACTGATCAGAACAAATGTCATCTCCACATGTGAATCGTGCTCTTTGGAGCTATGTCAAAACCTCTAGTTAGGAGAATCTTTCAGGGCCCCAGTGCCACCACCCCTTTCCAAGGTCTCCATGGACACAAACCGACATTATGACCCATCTGCAGGAGAGTCCATTTCGACACAGCCCCCTCGGTTACTCCCCCAGACCCAGCAGATCGAATATATCTTTTTGTTAGGAGCAAGTTGGAATGTGAGGCATTCTGCCCATGCATCCATCCTTAGAACACTGCTCTAGAGTCATTTCCTATGGGACGTCCTGGAGCCATCCAACAGGTCTCAATTGTACAACAGAAGGAATCCTTGCAATTTGGAGCATATCACAATACCCATCATTGGAAAACCTCAATGGCCTCCTGATTCCCCTCCCTTCATGAAGGGGCCATCATGGACAGAAACACCAATGTGGGCCAACGTCTGACCCTCGCCTTGGCTTCAGATGCACGAGATCTCAAATCAGCTCTGCAGAGTGTGCCTGCCCAACCATTGCCCCGAAACCTCTGACTAGCTTGTGCTCTCAGGTTTTTGTCCTCACACTCCTGACCAAAAAGCCCTCCACTTGGGGATTTCTAGAGACACAATGCAACACTCTGCCTGCCCTCCAGAAGAAAATCGTTGCCGTATGGGGCTACCCAGTAACCTCAAATGAGGATCAACCTGCAGGCCACTCAACTGTATCCCAATTATACAGCCTACCCTGGGCTCTAATGCCTTGTCTGACACAGCCTGAGCCCGGACCTCCCAAACGACACCCAGACATCTGGCCGCACACTGAGCACATGGCCCCCAAAATGTCCTTAGTTTGTCATCTCTTCTCACCCTTGGTTTTCAGGCTTCAGGACCTAGAACTTATCTCTGATCACTGCCCAGTGGTGAACGTGATGCAGAAATCAGAACTGCTCCTTCCCCATGGCAAGAAACCTTGTGGTTGGCATGTTGTCCAACATTCAGTGTAGGAGAAAACAGCGTGGACCATGAGGACCTGCCCATGATTGAGGGCCTCATTGTGCACAAACACTCACTGTGACCCTAAGAGTAAACCCTGTCCTCAAGTAAGGCCACTCAGTGACAGGAACAAGAGCCTGCATATGGGACTTGCCATGCCCCAAGGTCCCCAATCTTAACCAGAGGTCAAGTTTTCCAGTCGCCAATTCCCAAGGCTCTGCTCTGGAATCCCTCTTTTGGTGGGACACCTTAGGTTAAACACACACACACACACACACACACAAAGCATTCCCCATCCCACAGAATGACCCCAGTCTCTTGGGATTGGGCCAAATCCCCTGAGAGGGAGACTCGTCCATGGCCCATTAGGCCACCCGGACATTCCATGGCTATTTTTAACACTAAATCCAGAGACAAATGCCTGAGCAAGCACCTCACATTCGCCTTTTCTTCATATCCCAAAGAGTTCTTTCTTGGTCTGTATTTGAGGCCGTCCATACCTTTGTCCCCAACACTAAGACGAGTTTGTTCTTTTAGGCTTCTGTCCCCACAGCCATAGCCCACACACCCTCCATGCTTGGGACCCTGGAGACACACATCAAGACTGTGTCTGCCCTCTCCAAGGGAATTCTGCCCATTCAATTGATCACAACCCTACAGGTTAGGAGAAACCTCTATAGTCCCCCTGGCCCTCTTAATAGTGTAGACACCCCGGGACAAACAGGTGAGATCTGCCACCAGCTGAGCAACTACCTTCACTCAGATCCGGAGACATATGTCCCCAAGAAGAACATTAACCAGACAGGCCCCTAGGCCCTTATCAGATCCATTGCTTTGTTTTCCAGGCCCCTCTACCCAGAGTTCTGGTTTCCAATACCACCATAAGGGGATTTCCTGACGTACTAATCAGAACAAACCTCGTCCCCACATGGGAAACTTGCTCTTTGGAACTGTATCAAAACTTCCGATTAGAGCAATCCTTCAGGGCCCCGGTGCCACCGCCCCATTCCAAGGTCTCCATGGACACAAACCCATATTATTACCCATCCGCAGGAGAGTCCATTTCAACTCAGCAGTCTTGGTTGCTCCGCCAGATCCAGCAGATGGTGCCTGCCTTGTCGCTAGGAGACAATTGGAATGTGAGGCGGACTGACAGGCATCCATCCTTAAAACCCTGCTCCAGAGTCATTTTCTATGGGATGTCCCGGCACCATCCAACATGTTGCTACTGTCCTGGAGAAGGAATCCTTGCTGTTTGGAGCATCTCACGACTCTCATAATGGGAAAACGCCCATGGCCCCGTGATGCCCGCCCCCCCCCTTCTTGAAGGGGCCACCAGGGACAGAAACTCCAACGTGAGCCAACATCTGATCCTCCGGTTGACTTCACATGCATAAAATCTCGATTCAGCTCTGTACAGTGTGCCGTGCCCTCCCCCCAAAACCTACACATAGCTTGTTTTCTCAGACTTCTGTCCTCACACTCCTGGCCCACAAGCCCTCCAGTTTGGGAATTTCAGATACACAAGACGGAACTATGCCTGCTCTCCAGAAGAAACACGTTGCTTTATGGGGCTACCCAGAAACCCAAATTGAGGATCAACCTGAAGGCCACTTGACTGTACCCCCATTATAGAGCCTACAGTGAGCACTAATGCCCTTTCTGACACAGCCTGAGCCCAGACCTCCCGTTCGACACACAGAGAGCTGGCCGCACACTGAGCACAATGGAACCGCCATGGCCTTAGGTCGTCCTCTCTTCCCAACCTCGGTTTTCAGGATTCAGAACCTAGACCTTATGTCCACTCACGGCCCAGGGGTGAACGTGATGCAGAAATCAGAACTCCTCCTTCCCCATGGTGAGAAACCTTGTGGTTGGCATGTTGTCCAATGTTCAGTGTAGGAGAAACTAGCGTTGCCCATGAGGACCCGCCCATGCTTGATGGCCGCATTGGGTACAAACATGCATTGTGACCCTCAGTGTGTGCCCTGTCCTCAAGTAAGGCCTCTCAGTGGCTGGAACAAGAGCCCGCATATGGGGCGTTCATGCCCATAGGCCCCCAATCTTAACCGGAGTTTGGGTTGTCCAATCGCCCCTCCCCCATGCTCTGCTCTAGAATCCCTCTTTTGGTGGGACAACTGAGGTAGAAAAACAGAAAGGGCTCCTCCCATCCCATAGAATGATCTCAAACTCTAGGGATCAGACCAAATCCCCAGAGAGAAAGACTCACGGTCTGTAGATCGGTCATGCCATACCTACATCCCCAAACCTAAGCCTTATTTGTGTTTTCGGACTTCTGTCCCCACAGCTCTAGGCCACACACCCTCCATGCTTGGGTCCCTGTTGCCACACCTCAGGACTGTGCCTGCCCTCTCCAGGCAAATTCTGCCCATTCCATTGGCCACAACCCTACAGATTAGGAGAAACCTCCAAAGTCCCCGAGGCCATCACAATAGTGTCGGCCCCCCAGGACAAAACAGGGGCGATCTGTCACAAGCTGAACAACTACTTCCACTCAGACCCGTAGACAGATATCCCCAGAGTAGAAGATTGTACTGGGCAAGCACCTAGGCCATAGTAGGATCAATTGCTTTTGTTTCCAGGCATCTCTCCTCTGAGGCCTGGTTTCCATTACCAGCATATGGGGTTTTCCGGAGGTACCAATCAGAACAAATCTCATCTTCACATGGGAAGCTTGCTCTTTGGAGCTGTTTCAAAACCTCCAGTTAGGAGAAACCTTCAGATCCCCGGATCCCCCGCCCCATTCCCAGGTCTCCATGGACACAAACCCACACTATGACCCATCCTCAGGAGAGTCCATTTCAACTCAGCCAACTAGGTTGCTCCCGCAGAACCAGCAGATCGAACAAGCCTTGTTGCAGGAGACAATTGGAATGCCAGCCAGGCTCTCCAGGCATACACTTTTGAACACTGCTCTGGCGTCGCTCTGTATGGGACACCTGGATTCATCCGACAGGTCTCAACTGGCCCACAGAAGTAATCCTTGCCGATTAGATCATCTCACACCTCGGATTGTGGGAAAACCTCCATGGCCTGATGATGCCACCCCCCTTCATAAAAGGGGATCATAGAAAGAAACAACAACCTGAGACAACGTCTGATCCTCGACCTGACTTCAGATCCATAAGATCTCGATTCAGCTCTGCAGAGCGTGCCTCCCATGCCTTCACGCCAAAACACTGGCCTAGCTTGTGTTCTGAGACTTCCGTCCTCACAGTCCTGGGCCACAAGCCCTCCAGTTTGGAAATTCCAGAGACACAGTACAGCACTCTGCCTTCCCTCCAGAAGAAAAACGTTGCCCTATGGGGCTATCCAGAAAACCCAAATGAGGATCAAAATGCACGCCACTCACCTGTACCCCAATTATACAGTCTTGCCTGGGTAATAATGCCCAGCCTGAGCCAGACCTCCCGACCGACACCCACACAGCTAGGGCTACACCTCAGGACAGTGCCTCCCCTCTCCATGAGAATCCTGCCCATTCCATTGGCCACAACCCTGCAGATTAGGAGTAACCTCCAAAGACCCTGAGACCATCCAATAATTTCGGCTGCCTGGGGCAAACAGGGGCGATCTGACACAAGCTGAGCAACGACTTCCACTCAGAACCATAGACAGATTTTCCCAGAGAAGGATATTGAACTGGTCAGACCCCTAGGCCCTAAATGGGTCAATTTCGTTGGTTTCCAGGTATCTCTTCTCAGATGCGTGGTTTCTAATACCACCTTATTGTGGTTCCTGAGGCACCAATTATAACAAATCTCATATTCACATGGGAATCTTCCTCTTTGGAGCTGTCTCAAAACCTCTGGTTAAGAGAATCTTTCAGGTCCCCGGAGCCACTGCCCCATTCCAAGTTCTCCATGGAAACAAACCCACATTACAACCGATCCTCAGGAAAGTCCATTCAACTCAGCCCCCACAGTTGCTTCCCCAGAGCCAACAGACTGAACCTGCCTTGTCGCTAGGGAACAATTGGAATGCGAGTTGGGCTGCCTAGGCAACCATTGTTAGAACCCTGCTCTGCAGAAGGTCCTTATGGGACGTCCTGGATCCATCCAACAGGTCTCGACTGTCCCGTAGAAGGAATACTTGTGGTTTGGAGCATCACACAATCCCACCATGGGAAATCCTCCATGGCCTCATGATGCACCCCCACCTTCATGAAGGGGCCATCATGGATAGAAACACCATCCTGAGCCAACGTCTGATCTTCGCCCTGATTTCAGATGCACGAAATCTCGATTCAACTCTGCAGAGTGCGCCTCCCATGCCCTTGTTCTGAAACCTAAGCCTAGCTTGTGTTCTCAGATCCGTCCTGACACTTCTGTCCCACAAGCCCTACAGTTGGGAATTCTGGAGACACAGTGCAGCACTCTGCCTGACCTCAAGAAGAAAAATGTTGCCTTATTGGGCTACCCAGAAACACCAAATGAAGATCAACCTGCACACCACGTGGCTGTACCTCAATTATACAGACTAGTCTGGGCACAGAAGACCTGTCTGACACAGCCTGAGCCCAGACCTCCCGAACGACACCCAGACAGCTGGATGCACACTGAGCACATCGGACCAGCCATGACCTTAAGTCGTCATCTCTTCCCAACCTCGGTTTTCAAGTTTCAGAACCTAGACCTTATCTCCACTCACTCCCCAGGGGTATACGTAATTCAAAAATGAGAACTCCTCCTTCCCCATGCCCAGAATCCTTGTGGTTGGCATATTCCCCAATGGTCAGTGTAGGAGAAACAAGCGTGTCCATGTGGCCCCCTCCCATGCTTGAGGGCCACGTTGGGCACAAACAAGCATTGTGACCCTCATCAGGTGGCCTGTCCTCAAGTAAGGACTCTCAGTGGCCAGAACAAGAGCCCACCTATGGGGCTTGTAATGCCCCTAGTCCCCCAATCTTAACCAGAGGTCGAAATGTCTAGTCAACCTTACTCAGGGCTCTGATCTGGAATTCCTCTATGGTGGGACACCTGAGGTAAAAAAAAAAATACCGAAAAGACTCCTCCCATCCACAGAATGACCCAAACACTTGGGATTGGGCCAAAGCCCCAGAAAGAAAGACTCATCCATGGCCCATGAGGCCACATCAACATTCCATGGCAATGGCTGACACAAAATCCAGAGACAAAAGTCTGAGCAAGCGCCTCACACTGGCCCTTTGTTCAGAGCCCGAAAATTTCTTCTCACGGTCTGTAGATCAGGCCTGCCATACCTCCATTCCCAAACCTAATCCGAGTTTATGTTTTCAGACTTCTGTCACCATAGCCCTGACCCACACACCCTCCAGGATGGGGGCCCTAGAGCCACACGCCAGGACTGTGCCTGCCCTCTCCAAGGGAATTCTGCCCATTCTATTCACCACAACCATACAAATTAGAGGAACCTCCAAAATCCCTGAAGCTATCCCAATGGTGTAGGTCGCCCGGAACAAACAGGGGCGATCTGCCACCATCTGAACAACGACCTCCACTCAGACAGGTAGGCAAATGTCCCCAGAGAAAAACATTGATCCCGACTGGCCCCTAGGCCCCAATCAGATCCATTGCTTTGGTTTCCAGTCATCTCTCTCCAGAGTTCTGGTTTCTAATACCAGCATATGGGGTTTCCTGAGGCACTGATCAGAACAAATGTCATCTCCACATGGGAAACTTGCTCATCGGAGCTGTGTCAAAATCTCACGTTAGGAGAATCCTTCAGGGCTCCAGTGCCACCATCCCATTCCAAGGTCTCCACGGACACAAAGCCACATTAGGACCAATCTGCAAGAGAGTCCATTTCAACTCAGCCCCCTCGGTGGCTCTGACTGAGCCAGCAATGGAACGTGTCTTTTTGCTAGGAGGCATTTGGAATGTGAGACGGTCTGCCCAGGCATCCATCCTTAGAACACTGCTCTGGAGTCGTTTCCTATGGAACATCCTGGACCAATCCAACAGGTCTCAATTGTACTGCAGAAGGAATCCTTGTGGTTTGGAGCATCTCAAAACTCCCATCATTGGAAAACCTCAATGGCCCCTGATGCCCCCCCTGTCATGAAGGGACCATCATGGACAGAAACTCCAACGTGAGTCAACGTCTGATACTCGCCCTGAGTTCTGATGCACAAGATCTTGATTCAGCTCTGGAGAGTGTGCCTGCCCTGCCCTCTCCCCTAAACCTAAGACTAACTTGTGCTCTCAGATTTATGTCCTCACACTCCTGACCAACTCGCCCCCAGTATAGGAATTCTGGAGCCACAATTCAGCACTCTGACTGCCCTCCAGAGGTAAATCTTTGCTACCCAGAAACCCCAAAAGAGGATCAACCTGCACGCAACTCAACTGCACACCAATTATACAGTCTACCCTAGGCCCTAATGAACTGTTTGACACAGCATGAGCCTGGACCTCCCAACCAACATGCAGACAGCGGGCCCCACACTGAGCACTTGGAACCACCATAGGCTTGGGTCTTCATATCTCCCCAACTTTGGTTTACAGGCTTCAGAACCAAGACCTTATCTCCAATCACTGTCCAGTGGTTAATGTGATGCAGAAAACAGAACTCCTTCTCCGTGCCCAGAATCCTTGTGCTTGGCATGTTGTCCAATGTTCAGTGTAGGAGAAACCAGCGCGCCGAGGTTGCCCCACCCATGTTTGAGGGCCACGTTGGGCACAAACATGCATTGTGACCCTCAGCGTGTGCCCTGTCCTCAAGTAAGGCCTCTCAGTGTCTGGAACAAGAGCCCACATATGGGAATTGCCATGGCCCTAGGCTCCGAATATTAACCAGATGTCGGGTTGTCCACTTGCTCCTCCCCAGGGTTCTGCTGTGGAATCCCTCTTTTAGTGGAACACCTGAGGTTAAAAAAAAAAAAAAAAAAAACCAGAAAGGACTCCCCATCCCACAGAATTCCCACAGAATAAACCCAAACTCTTGGAGTCTGGCCAAAATCCCTGAGAGGGAATCTCATTTATGGCCCATGAGGCCACTCCATCATTCCATGGCCACTGTTGACACAAAATCCAGTGACAAAAGACTGAGCTAGCGACTCACACTCGCCCTTCATTCATTTCCCAAAGAGTTCTCCTCAAGGTCTGTAGACCATGCCTGCCATACCTACATCCCTTAATCTAAGCCGAGTTTCTGTTTTCAGACTTCTGTCACCACAGCCCTGGCCCATACACCCTCCAGGCTGGGACCCCTGGAGCCACATTTCAGGATTGTGCCTGCCTTCTCCAAGGGAATTCTGCCCAATCCATTGGCCACAACCACAGACAGTGGGAGAAACCTCCTAAGAACCCGAGGACTACCCAATAGTGTAGGCCGTCTGGGAAAAACAGGGGCAATATGACACAAACTGAGCACCTACCTCTAATAAGACCCGTAGACTGATGTCCCCAGAGAATCAGATTGAACTGGACAGGCCCCTAGGCCCTAATCAGTTACATTGCTTTGGTTTCCAGACATCTTTCCTCAGGAGCCTGGTTTCCAATACCAGAATATGGGGGATTCCAGAGGCACCCATCAGAACAAATCTCGACTCCATATTGGAAATGTAATATTTGGAGCTCTGTCAAAACCTCCAGTTAGGAGAATCCTTCAGGGCCCCAGATCTACCGCCCCATTCCAAGGTCTCCATAGACACAAACGCACAATATGGCCCAAACTCAGGAGAGTCCATTTCAACTCACTCCCCCTTCCTTGCCCCCCAGAGCCAGCAGATTGAACCTGCTTTGTCACTAGGAAATAATTGGAATGTAAGGTGGGCACACCACAAATCCATCCTTAGAATACTGTTCTGGAGTTGTTCCCTATGAGACCTCTGGAAGCCATCCTACTGTTCTCGAGGAACCTACAGAAGGAATCCTTGCAGTTTGGAGCATCTCACAACTCCCATCGTGGGAATACCTACATGGCCTCTTGAGACCCTCCCCCTTCAAGAAGGGCCCATCATGGACAGAAACTCCAATCTGAACCAAAGTCAGATGCTCACCCTGTGTTCAGATGCACAAGATCTCTATTTAGCTCTGCAGAGTGTGCCTGCCATGTCCTCGCCCCCAAACCTAAGCCTAGCTTGTGTTCTCAGACTTCCGTCCTCACACTCCTGGCCCACAAGCCCTCCAGACTGGCAATTCCGGAGCCACAATGCAGCATTCTGCCTGCACTCCAGAAGAAAACCCTTGCCCTTTGGGGTTCCCCAGAAACCTCAAATGAGGATCAACCTGCACGCCACTTGACTGTACCCCGATTATGCAGTCGATGCTGGGCACTAATGCCCTGTGTGACACAACCTGAGTCCGGACCCCACGACCAACACCAAGACAGCTAGCCACACACCGAGCACACCTGACCCACCATGGCCTTAGGACATCATCTCTTCCCACCCTGTTTTTCAGGCCTCAGAACCTAGACACTATCCCCAATCACAGCCCAGGGTTGAACATGATGCAGAAATCAGAACTCCTCCTTCCACATGGCAAGAAACCATGTGTTTGGCATGTCGTAGAACGTTCAGAGTAGGAGAAACCAGCTTGGCCCATGAAGCCCCATCCACGCTTGAGGGCCAGGTTGGGCACCGACTCGCATTGTGATACTCAGTGTGAGCCCTGTCCTCAAGTAAGGCCTCTTAGTGACTGGACCAGGAGCCAGCATATGGGGCTTGCCATGCCCCTAGGCCCCCATTCTAAACCAAGTTCGCGTTGTCCAGTCGACCCTCCCCAGCGCTCTCCTTGGGAATCAGTATTTTGGTGGGACACTTGAGGATAAAAAAATAAATAAATAAAAATAAAAAACAGACAGGACTCCTCCCATCCCAAAGAATGACCCCAAACTCTTGGCATCGGTCTAAATCCCCAGAGAGGAAAACTCGTCCGTGCCCGATGAAGCCACCTCGACATTCAACGGCTATCGTTGAAGCAAAATCCAGAGACAAAAGCTTGAGGAAACACCTCACATTTGCCCTTTGTTCATATCACGAAGAGTTCTCCTCACCATGTGTAGATCATGCCAGCCGTACCTACATCCCCAAACCTAAGCCGAGTTTGCATTTTCAGACTTCTGTCCCCACATCCCTAGTCCACACACCCTCCAGGATGCTGCCCCTGGATCCACACTTCAGGACTGTTCCTGCCCTCTCCATGGGAATTCTGCCCATTTCACTGGCCCCAACACTACAGATTCAGAGAAACCTCCAATAACTCCGAGGTCATCCCAATACTGTGGGCCGCCCGGTACTACATGGGTGAAATGACACCAGCTGCGCAACTACCTACACTCAGCCCATAGACAGATGTCCCCAAAGAAGCAGATTCAAACGGACACGCCCCTAGGCCCTAATCAGGTCCATTGCTTTGTTTCCAGACATCTCTCCTCAGATTCCTGATTTCCAATACCAGCATGTGGGGGTTTCCTGAGGCAATGATCATAACAAACCTCATCACCACATGGGAAACTTGCTCGATGGAGATGTGTCAAATCCTCCGGTTAGGAGAATCCTTCAGTGCCCGGTGCCACTGCCCCATTCCAAGGTCTCCATTAAAAAAAACCCACATTATGACTGATCCTCAGGAGAGTCCATTTCAATTCAGCCCCCTCAATTGCTCCCCCAGGGCCAGCAGATCGAGCCTGTCTTGTCGAGAGGATAATATTGTAATGCAAGACAGGCTGCCCAGGCATATATCCTTAGAACCCTGCTCTGGAGTCATTCTGGATAGGAGGTCCTTGAGCCATCCAACAGGTTTCAATTGTCCCACAGATGGAACCCTTGTGGTGTGGAACTTCTCACAACTACCATCGAAGGAAAAACTCCATGGCCACATGATTCTCCACCCCCCCTTCATGAAGGGACCATCATGAAAAGAAACTCCAACCTGAGCTGATGTCTGATCCTCGCCCTGACTTCAGATGAAGAGATCTCAATTTAGCTCTGCAGAAGTGCCTGCCATGCTCTCAACCTGAAAACCTGGCCTAGCTTGTGTTCTCAGACTTCCGTCCTCACACTCCTGGGTCAAAAGCCCTCCAGTTTGGGAATTCTGGAGCCACAATGCAGCACTCTGCCTGCCCTCCAGAAGAACAACGTTGCCCTATGGGGCTACCCAGAAACCCCAAATGAGGATCAACCTGCATGTCACTCAACTGGACCCCAATTATACAGTCTAGCCTGGGCACTAATGCCCTGTCTGACACAGCCTGAGCCCGGATCTCCCGACCGAAACCAATACAGCTGAGGCCACACCTCAGGACTGTGCCTGCCGTCTCCAAGAAAATTCTGCCCATTACATTGTCCACAAACCTACAGATTAGGAGAAACTTCCAAAGAACCCGAGACCATAACAATAGTGTAGGCCTCCCTGGAGAAACAGCGGCGATCTGACACCAGCTGAGAAATGCCTGCCAATCAGGACCATAGACAGATGTTCCCAGAGAAGAAGATTGAACCGGACAGGCCCCTAGGCCATAATAGCATCCATTGCTTTGGTTTCCAGGCATCTCTCCTCAGAGGCCTGGTTTCCAATACCAGCTTATGGGGGTTCCTGAGGCACCAATCAGAACAAATCTTGTCTCCACATGGGAAACGTGCTCTTTGGAGCTGTGTCAATACCTCCGGTTAGGAGAATGCTTCAGGGCGCCTATGCCACTGCCCCATTTCAAGGTTTCCATGGACACAAACCCACATTATGACGAATCCTCAGGAGAGTCTGTTTCAACTCATCCCCCTCGATTTCTCCCCCAGAGCCAGGAGACCGAAACTGCCTTGTCACTAGGAAACAGTTGGAATGCGAGTTGGGCTGCCCAGGCATCCATCCATGAGAAGTTCCCTATGGGACGTCCTGGATCCATCCAACATGTCTCGACTGTCCCACAGAAGGAATCCTTGCAGTTTGGAACATCAGACAATCCCACTTTGGGAAAACCTCCATTGCCTCGTGATGCCCCTCCCCCTCTTTCATTAAGGGGTCATCATGGACAGAAACTCCAACCTGAGCCAATGTCTGATCCTGCCCTGACTTCAGATGCACGTGATTTCGATTCAGGTCTGCAGAGTGTACTTGTTGTGCCCACACCTCGAAATCTAGCCTAGTTTGTGTTTTCAGACTTCTGTCCTCATAGTCCTGGCCCACAAGCCCTCCAGTTTGGCATCCAGAGACACAATGCAGCACTCTGCCTGCCCTCCAGAAAAAAATGTTGCCCTATATGTGTACCCAGATATGCCAAATGAAGATCAACCTGCACGCCACTTGACTGTTCCCTAATTATACAGTCTAAACTGGGCACTGAACCCCAGTCTGACACAGCCTGCGGCCGGACCTCGCGACTGAGACCCAGACAGCTGACTGCACACTGAGCACATAGGACTCGCCTTGGCCTTAGGTCTTCTCTTCCCAACCTCGGTTTTCAGACTTCAGAAAAGTCTCCACTCACTGAGAAGGGGTGAACGTGATGCTGAAATCAGAACCCCTCCTTTCCCAAGGCAAGAAACCTTGTGCTTGGCATGTTGTCAAAAATTCAGCGTAGGAGAATCCAGCATGGCCCATGAGGCCCCGCCCTTGCTTGAGGGCCGCAAAGGGGCAAAAACACACAGTGTGCTCACCGTGAGCACTGTTCTCAAGGAAAGAATCTCAGGGGCAAGACCAAGAGCAGACATATGGGGCTTGCCATGCCCCTAGTCCCCCAATCCTAACCAGAGGTTGAGATGTCTAGTCACCACTACTCGGGGCTCTGCTCTGGCATCCTTCTATGGTGGGACCCTGAGGTAAAAAAAAAATACCTGAAGGACTCCTCCCATACACAGAATGACCCCAAACACTTGGGATCGGGCCAAATCCACAGAGAGAAAGACTTGCCCATGCCCCCTGAGGCCATCCCGACATTCCATAGCCACCGTTGACACAAAATCCAGAGACAAAAACCTGGCCAAGTGCCTCACACTTGCCCTTTGTTCATAGCCCGAAAATTCTCCTGAAGTCTGTAGATTGGTCCTGCCATACATACGTCCCCAAATCTAAGCAGTTTGTGTTTTCAGACTTCTGTCCCCACAGTCCTGGCCCACACAACCTCCAAGCTTGGGCCCCTGGAGCCACACCTCAGGACTGTGCCTGCCCTCTCCAGGGGAATTCTGCCCATTCCATTGGCCACAACCCTACAGATTAGGAGAAACCTCCAAAGTCCCCGAGGCCATCCCAATAGTGTTGGCCGCCCAAGACAAACAGGGGCGATCTATCCCAAGCTGAACAACTACCTGCACTCAAACCTGTAGGCAGATATCCCCAGAGAAGAAGATTGAACCAGACAGGCACCGAGGCCCTATTTGGATCCATTGCTTTTGATTCCAGGCATCTCTCCTCAGAGGCCTGGTTTCCAATACCAGTATATGGGGGGTTCCGGAGGCACCCTTCAGTACAAATCTCGTCTCCACATGAGAAACTTGCTCTTTGGAGCCATGTCAAAACCTCCAGTTATGAGAAACCTTCAGGTCCCGGGAGCCACCACCCCATTTCAAGGTCTCCATGGACACACACCCAAGTTAAGACCCATCCTCAGGAGAGTCCATTTTAACTCAGCCCCCTCGGTGGCTCCCCCAGAGCCAGCAGATCGAACATGCCTTGTTGCAAGGAGACAATTGGAATGCTAGGCGGGCTGCCCAAGATTCCATCCATGGAAACCTTCTCTGGCGTTGTTCTGTATGGGAAGTCCTGGAGCCATCCGACTGGTCTCTACTGTCCCGCAGAAGGAATCCTTGTGGATTGGAGCATCTCACAATTCCCATCTTGGGAAAACCACCATGGCTTTATGATGCCACCCCCTTCGTGAAGGGGGATCATGGACAGAAACTTCAACCTCGCTAAAGTCTGATCCTCTCCCTGACTTCAGATACACAAGATCTCGACTCAGCTCTGCAGAGTGTGCCTGCCGAGCTTCGCCCTGAAACTAAAGGCTAGTTTGTATTCTCACACTTCCGTCACAACTCTCCTTGGCCACATGCCCTCCAGTTTGGGAATTCTGGAGACAGAATACTGCACTCTGTCTGACCTCCAGAAGAAAAACGTTGCCCTACGGGGCAACACAGAAACCCCAAATGAGGATCAACCTGCTCGCCACTCGACTGTACCCCAATTGTAAAATCTAACCTGGGCACTCATGCACTGTCTGACACAGACTGAGGCCAGACTTCCCAACTGACACCCAGACACCTGGAAGCACACTGAGCACATTAGACACGCCATGTCCTTAGGTTGTCATCTTTTCCCAAACTCTGTTTTCAAGCTTCAGAACCTAGACCTTATCTCCACTCACTGCCAAGTGGTGTACGTGATGCAGAAATCAGAACTCTTCCTTCCGCATGACCAGTAACCTTGTGGTTGGCATGTTTTCCAACAATCAGTGTAGGAGAAACCAACATGGCCCATGAGGCCCCGGTTATGCTTGAGGGCCGCGATGGGAACAAACACACATTGGGACCCTCTGTGTGAGCCCTGTCCTCAAGTAAAGCCTCTCAGGGGCTGGACCAAGAGCCCAAATAAGGGGCTTGCCATGCCCCTAGACCCGCAATCTTAACCAGAGCTTGAGAAGTCTAGTCACCCGTACTCCGTACTCCGAGCTCTTCTCTGGAATCCCTTTTTGGTGAAACACATGAGGTAAAAATATATATATATATATATATATATATATATATATATATATATATATAGAGAGAGAGAGAGAGAGAGAGAGAGAGAGAGAGAAAGGACTCCTACCATCCAAAGAATGACCCCAAACACTTGTAATCAGGCCAAATCCACAGAGAGAAAAACTGGACCATGGCTGATTAGGCCAGCCTGACTTTCCACGGCCACAGTGGACACAAAATCCGGTGACAAAATCCTGAAGAGTCGCCTCACACTCCCCCGTTAATCATAGCCTGAAAAATTCTCCTCAAGGTCTGTATCGGGCCTGCCATACCTACGTCCCAAGACCTAAGCCGAGTTGCTGTTTTCAAACTTCTGTCCTGACAGTCCTGACCCACACACCCTCCAGGCTAGGACCCTGGAGCCACACCTCAGCACTGTGCCTGTTCTCTCCAATGGAATTCTGCCCATTCCCTTGCACACAACCCGACAGATTTGGAGAAACCTCCAATGATCCTGAGGCTATCCCAATAGAATCGGCTGCCCAGGACAAAGAGGTGTGATCTGTCACAAGCTGCGCAACTACCCCCACTCAGACCCGTATACAGATATCTCCAGAGAAGAAGATTGAACCGGACAGACACCTAGGCCATAGTAAGATCCATTGCTTTTGTTTCCAGGCATCTCTTCTCAAAAGGCTGGTTTCCAATACAAGCATGTGGGGGGTTCCGGAGGCACCCATCAGTACAAATCTTGTCTCCACATGATAAACTTGCTCTTTGGAGCCATGTCAAAACCTCCAGTTATGAGAAACCTTCAGGTCCCTGGAGTCACCACCCCATTCCAAGGTCTCCATGGACACAAACCCACGTTAAGACCCATCCTCAGGAGAGTCCATTTCAACTCAGCCCCCTCGGTGGCTCCCCCAGAGCCAGCAGATCAAACCTGCCTTATCACAAGTAGATAATTTGAATGTGAGGCGGGCTGCTCAGGATTCCATCCTTAGAAAGCTGCTCTGGCGTCGTTCTCTATGGGACGTCCTGGAGCCACCCAACAGGTCTCAAATGTCCCACAGAAGGAATCCTAGGGGATTGGAGCATCTCACTACTCCCATCTTGGAAAAACTACCATGGCCTCATGATGCATCCTGCCCTTCATGAATGGGGGAAATGGACAGACTCTCCAACCTGAGCAAAAGAGTGATGCTTGCCGTGACTTCATATGCATGAGATATCAATTCAGCTCAGTAGATTGTGCCTGCAGTGCCCTTGCTCTGAAACCTACGCGTAGCTTGTGTTGTCAAACTTCCGTCATCATACTCCTGGGCCCCAAGCCCTCCAGTTTGGGAATTATGGAGCCACAATGCAGCACTCTACCTGCCCTCCAGAAGAACAACGTTGCCCTATGGGTTTTTCACAGAAGCCCCATATGAGGATCAACCTGCATGCCACTCGACTGTACCCCAATTGTACACTGTACCCTGGGCACTAATGTGCTGTCTGACACAGCCTGAGCCCAGCACTCCCGACTGACACCCGGACAGCTGGGGCCACACCTCAGGACTCTGCATGCCCTCTCCAAAGGAATTCTGCTCATTCTATTGGCCACAACCCTACAGATTAGGAGAAACTTGCAAAGACCCCGACACCATCCCAATAGTGTAGGCCTCCCGGGACGAACAGGGGTGATCTGATGTAAGCTGAGCAACGACCTCCACTCAGAACCATAGACAGATGTTCCCAGAGAAGAAGACTGAAGTGGACAGGCTTCTAGGCCTTAGTCGGATCCATTGTGTTGGTTTCCAGGCATCTCTCCTCAGAGGCCTGGTTTCCAATACCAGCTTATGGGGTTTCCTGAGGCAACATCAGAAAAAAAAATCTCGTCTCCATATGGGAAACTTGCTCTTTGGAGCTGTGTCAATACCTCTGGTTAGGAGAATCCTTCAGGGCACTGGTACCACTGCCCCATTCCAAGTTCTCTATGGACACAAGCCCACATTAACACCTACCCTCAGGAGAGTCCATTTCAACTCAGCCCCCTCGGTTGCTCCCCCAGAGCCAGCAGATCAAACCTGCATTGTCACTAAGAGACAATTGGAATGCAAGTTGGGCTGCCTAGGCATCCATTGATAGAACCCTGCTCTTGGGAAGTTGCTTATGCGATGTCCTGGATCCATCCAACAGGTCTCAACTGTTCCACAGAAGGAATCCTTGCAGATTGGAGCATCAGAGAATCCCACCGTGGGAAAATCTCTATTGGCTCATGATGCCCCCCCACTTTCATTAAGGGGCTATCATGGACAGAAACTCCTACCTGAGCCTATGTCTGATCCTCGCCCTGACATCAGATGCACGAGATCTTGATTCAGCTCTGCCGAGTGTACCTGCCGTGCCCACGCCTCAAGCCTAAGCCTAGCTTGTGTTCTCAGACATCCGTCCTCACACTCCTGGCCCACAAGGCCTCCAATTTGGGAGTTCCAAAGCCACAATGTAGCACTCTGCCTGCCTTTTATAAGAGAAACATTACTTTATGGGGCTACCCAGAAATGCCACATGAGGATCAACCTGCACGCCACTCAACTGTACCCCAATTATACAGTCTATCCTGAGTACTAATGCCCTGTCTGACACAGTCTGAGTCCGGAATACACGACCTACATCCAGACCACTGGCTGCACACCGAGCACATCGGGCCTGCCATGGCTGTAGGTCATCATCTCTTCCCAACCTCAGTTTTCAAGCTTCAGAACCTAGACCTTATTTCCAATCACTGGCCAGTGCTGAACGTGATGCAGAAATCAGAGCTCCTCGTTCCCCATGGCCAGAAACCTTGTGGTTGGCATGTTGTCCAACGTTCAGTGTAGGAGAAAATAGTGTGGCCCATGAGGACCCACCCTGGCTTGAGGGTCGCGATGGGCACAAACACACATTTTGACCCTTAGCATCATCCCTATCTTCAATTAAAGCCTCTCAGTGACTGGGCCAAGTGCTCGGATATGGGGCTTGCCATGCCCCTAGTCCACCCATCTTAACCAGAGCTCAAGATGCCTAGTCACCCTACTCAGTGCTCTGCTCTGGAATCCCTCTTTGGTGGGACACCTGAGGTAAAAAAAAAAAATAATACAGAAACGACTTCCACCCACAGACTGACCCCAAACACTTGGGATTGGGCCAAACCCCCAGAGAGAAAGACTCCTCTATGGCCCATGAAGCCAGCCTGACATTCCTCGGCCACCGTGACACAAGCCTGAGCAAGTGCCTCACACTCGCCCTTTGTTCATAGCCTGAAAAATTTTCCTCAAGGTCAGTAGATCAGGCCTGTCATACATACGTCCCCAAACCTAAGCCGAGTTTGTGTTTTCAGAATTCTGTCCCCACAGTCCTGGCCCACATACCCTCCAGGCTGGCGCCCCTGGAGCCACACCTCAGGGCTGTGCCTGCCCTCTCCTGGGGAATTCTGCCCATTCCATTGGCCACAACCCTACAGATTAGGAGAAACCTAAAATGTCCCCAAAGCCATCCCAATTGAGTAGGCCGCCCAGGACCAATAGGGGCGATCTATCAGAAGCTGATCAACTACCTCCACTCAGACCCATAGACAAATATCCCCAGAGAAGAAGATTGAACCAGACAGGCACCTAAGCCCTACTCAGATCCATTGCTTTTGTTTCCAGGCATCTCTCTTCGGAGATCTTGTTTCTAATACCAGCATATAGGTTTTTCCAGAGTTACTAATCAGAACAAATCTTTTCTCCACACGGGAAACTTGTTCTTTGGAGCTGTGTCAAAACCTCCAGTTAAGAGAAACCTTCAGGTTCCCCGGGTCACCACCCCATTCCAAGGTCTTCATGGACACAAACATACATTATAACCCATCCTCAGGAGAGTCCAATTCAACACACCCTCCTCGTTCCTCCCCCAGTGTCAGCAGATCGACCCTACCTTGTCACAAGAAGACAATAGGAATGTAAGTCGGGCTCTTCAAGCAACCATCCTTAGAACCCTGCTCTGGTGTCGTTCCGCATGGGACATTCTGGAGCAGTCTGACAGGTCTCAACTCTCCCGCAGAAGGAATCCTTGCCGATTGGAGCATCTCAAAACTCCCATCGTCAGAAAACCTCCATGGCCCCATGATGCCCCCCCACCTTCATGAAGGGGCTGTCCTGAACAGAAACTCCAACCTGAGCCTACATCTGATCCTCGTCCTGACTTCAGATGCACAAGATCTCGATTTAGCTCTGCAGTGTGCCTGCCGTGCCCTCGCCCAGAAACCTAAATCTAGATTGGTGTCTCAGACTTCTTTCCTCACACTTATGGCCCACAAGCCCACCGTTTGGGAATTCTGGAGCCACAATGCAGCACTATGCCTGCCCTCCAGAAGAAAAACTTTGCCCTATGGGGCTACCCAGAAACCCCAAATGAGGATCAACCTGCAAGACACTCAACTTACTCCAATTATAGAGTCTACCCTGGGCACTAATGCCCTGTCTGACACAGACTGAGCCCGGACCTCCCGTCCGAAACCCAGACAGCTGGGGCCACATGTCAGGTTGTGCCTGCCCTCTAAAATGGAATTCTTACCATTTCATTTGCCACAACCCTACAGTTTAAGTGAAACCTTCAAAGACCCCGAGACCAGCCAAATAGTGTTGGCCTACCAGGACAAACAGGGGTGATCTGACACACGCTGAGCAATGACCTCCACTCAGAACTGTAGACAGATGTTCTCAGAGGAGAATATTGAAGCGGACAGGCCCCTAGACCCTAAAGAGCCATTGCTTTGGATTCCAGGCATCTCTCGTCAGAGGCCTGGTTTCCAATACCAGTTTATGGGAGTTCCTGAGGCAACAATCAGAACAAATCTCATCTCCACATGCAGAACTTGCTCTTTGGAGCTGTCTCAAAACCTCAGGTTAGGAAAATCTTTCAGGGCACTGGAGCCAATGCCACATTCCAAGGTCTGGAATGTGGGTTTGGACACAAACCCACATGATGACCAATCCTCAGGAGAGTCCATTTCAATTCAGCCCCCTCAGTTTTTCCCCCAGTGCCAGCAGATTGAACCTGCCTTGTCGCTAGGAGACAATTGGAATGCAAGTGTGCCTGCCCAGGCATCCATCGTTAGAACCCTGCTCTTGAGATTCTTATACAACGTCCTGGATCCATCCAAAAGGACTCGACTGTCACACAGAAGGAATCCTTGCAGTTTGTAGCATCAAACAATCCCACCGTGGGCAAGCCTCCATTGCCTCGTGATGCCCCACCCAGCTTCATATAGGGGACATCATGGACAGAAACTCCAACCTAAGCCAAAGTCTGATCCTTGCCCTGAATTCAGATGCACGAAACCACGATTCAGCTCTGCAGAGTGTGCCTGCCGTGCCCTCGCTCTGAAATCTAGGCCTAACTTGTGTTCTCAGAATTCTGTCCTCAAACTCCTGGCCCACAAGCCCTCAAGTTGGGAATTCTGAAGACACAATGCAGCACTCTTCCTGCCCTCCAGAAGAAAAACGTTGCCCTATGGGGCTACGCAGAAACACCAAATGAGGATCAACCTGCACGCCACTCGACTTTATCCCAATTATAAAGTCTAGCCTGCCCTGTCTGACACAGCCTGAGTTCAGACCTCCCAACAGACACCCAGACAGCTGGCCGCACACTGAGCACATTGGACCCGCCATGGCCTTAGTTTGTCATCTCTTCCCAACCTCGGTTTTCAGGCTTCGGAACCTAGACCTTAACTCCATTGACTGCTGAGGGGTGAACGTGATACACAAATCATAACATATCCTTACCCACGGCCAGAAACTTTGTGGTTGGCATATTGTCCAATGTTCAGTGTAGGAGAAACCAGCATGGCCCATGAGGCCCCGGTCATGCATGATGATCGCAATGGGCACAAACATGCATTGTGACCCTCAGTGTGATTACTGTCCTCTAGTAAGTCTTCTAAGTGGCTGGACCATTAGACGTCATATGGGCTTGCCATGCCCCTAGGCCCCAATTTTTTAACCAGATTTCTGGTTGTCCAGACGCCCCTCCCAGGCATCTGCTCTGGAAACCCTTTTTTGGTGGGACACCTAAGGTAAAAAAACAAAACGGACACGTCCCATCCCACATAATGACCCCAAACTCTTGGGATCGGGCCAAATCCCAACAGGAAGACTCGTCCATTGCCCATGAGGCCACCCGGACATTCCACGGCCATCATTGACACAATATCCAGAGACAAAAGCCTGAGTAAGCGCCTCACAATTGCCCTTTTTTCATATCCCGAAGAGTTCTCCTCACGGTCTGTAGATCAGTCCTGCCATACCTACGTCCCAAAACCTAAGCCGAGTTTGTGTTTTCAGAAAACTGTCCCCAAAGCCCTGGTCCACACACCCTAAAGGCTCAGGTCCCTGGAGCCAAACCTGAGGACTGTACCTGCCCTCTCCAAGGGAATTCTGCCCATTCCATTGGCCACAACCCTACAATTAGGATAAACCCCGAAATCCCCGAAGCCATCTCAATAGTGTTGGCTACCCAGGACAAACAGGGGCTATCTGAGCCCATCTGAGCACCTACAGCATTCAGACCCATAGACAGATATCTCCAGAGGTAAATTGGAATAAGCCTGCCCCTAGGCCCTAATCCGATCCATTGCTTTGGTTTCTAGGCATCTCTCCTCAGAGGCCTAGATTCCAATACCAGCATATGGCTGTTTCTTGAGGCACCCATCTGAACAAATCTCGTCTCCACATGGGAAACTTGTGCATTGGAGCTGTGTCAAAGTGTCTGGTTAGGATAACCCTACAGGGCCCGGGTGCCACCGCCTCATTTCAAGGTCTCCATGGACACAAACCCACATTATGACACATTTGCAAAAGACTCCATTTCAATTCAACCCCCTGGGTTGCTCCCCCAGATCCAGCAGATCTAACCTGTCTTGTCACTAGGAGACAATTGGAATGAGAGGTGGGCTACCCAGATATCCATCCTTAGAACTCTGCTCGGAATCATTCCATATGGAAAGACCTGGAGCCAACCAACAGCTCTCAATTGTCCTGCTGAAGAATATTTGTGGTTTGGAGAATCTTACAACTTCCATCATGGGAAAACCTCCATGGCCTCGTGATCACTCCCCGCCTTCATGAAGGGACCATCGTGGACAGAAACTCCAGCCTGAGCAATCGTCATGTCCTTGCCCTGGCTTTAGATGCACAAGATCATGATTGAGCTCTGCAGAGTGTGCCTGCCGTGCCCTCGCCCAGAATCCTAAGCCTAGCTTGTGTTCTCAGACTTCCATCCTCACGCTCCTGGACCACAAGCCCTGCAGGTTGGCAATTCCAGAATTACAAAGCAACACTCTGCCTTCCCTCCAGAAGGAAAACATTACACTCTGGAGCTACCCAGAAAGCCCAAATGAGGATCAGCCTGCATGCCTCTTGACTCTACCCCAATTATACAGGCTGTCCTCGGCACTAATGCCCTTTTTGACACAGCCTGAGCCTGGACCTCCTGACTGACACCCAGCCAGCTGGTCACACACTGAGCACATCGGACCCGCCATGGCCTTAGGTCGCCATCTCTTTACAACCTCGGTTTTCAGGCTTCAGAACCTAGACCATATCTCCAAACACTGCCCACGGTTGAATATGATGCAGAAATCAGAACTCCTTCCCCATGGCAAGAAACCTTGTGGTTGGCATGTTGTCTAATGTTCAATGTAGATGAAACCAGTGTGGCCCATGAGGCCCCGCCGATGCTTGAGGGATGCATTGGTCACAAGCATGCATTGTGTCCCTCAGCGTGAGCCCAGTCCTCAAGTAAGGCCTCTCAGGGGCTGGACCAATAGATGGCATATTGGGTTTGCCATGTCCCTAGGCTCCAATTTTTAACCATAGTTTGGGTTGCCCATTCGCCCCTCCCCTGGAATCTGCCTTGGAATCCCTCTTTTGGTGGGACACCTGAGGTAACAAAAGAGTCCTTTTAGACTCCTCCCATCCCACATATTGACCCAAAACAATTGGGATAGGGCCAAATCCACAGAGAGGAAGACACACCCATGGCCCATGAGGCCTCCCCGACATTCCACGGCCATAGTTGACACAAAATCTAGACAAAAAAGCCTGAATAAGCGCCTCACACTCACTCTTTCTTCATATCCCGAAGAGTTTTCTTCACAGTCTGTAGATCTGGCCTGCCATACCTACATCCCCAAACCTAAGCCAAGTTTGTATTTTCAGACTTCTGTCCTCAAATTCCTGGCCCACACACCCTCCAGGCTGGGGCCCCTGGATCCACACTTAAGATACGTGCCTGCCCACTCCACGGGAATTCTGCCCATTCCATTGTCCACCATCGTACAAATTAGGGGAAACTTCCATAGTCCCTGAGGCCATCCCAATAGTGTAGGCCACCCGGGACAAACAAGAGCAATCTGCCACCAGCTGAGCATCTATCTCCACTCATATAATAGATGGATGTCCCCAGAGAAGCAGATTGAACTGGACAGGCCACTAGGCCCTAATCAGGTCCATTGCTTTGTTTTCAATGTATCTCTCCTCAGAGGCCTGGTTTCCAATATCAGAGAGAATCCTTCAGGGCCCGTGTGCCACCGCCCCATTCCACGAGTATGTATTTTCAGACTTCTGTCCCCACATCCTTGACCCACAGACCCTCCATGCTTGGGCCCTTGGAGCCACACCTCAAAACTGTGCTTTCCCTTTCCAAAGGAATCCTTCCCATTCCGTTGGCCACAATCTTGCAAATTAAGAGAAACCTCCAATGTCACTGAGGCGATCACAATATTGTAGGCTGCCCAGGACGAACAGGGGCGATCTGACAACAGCTGAGCAACTACCTCCACTCAGACCCGTAGACAGATGTCCACGTAGAAAAAGATTGAACCGCGTAGGCCCCTAGGGAAATGCCACTACTGTTAGACGCCCAGAACACACAGGGACATTCTGACACAAGCTGAGCAACTACATCCATGCAGACATGCGGACAGATGACTGTAGAGACAGATTAAACCAGATAGGCCCCTAGGCTTAATGTGAACTCTTCTTTTGGTTTCTCGGTGTTACTCCTTAGACGCCTGGGTACGAAGAACAGCATATGGGGCTTTCCTGAGGCACCAAACAGAACCTCTCTCATCTCCACATGGGGCGCTTTCTTATTGGAGGTGTATCAAACCCTTTAGGTAGGCGAATTCTGTAGGGCCCTGAAACACCAGGACATTCTTTTCTTTTCCAATTTATTTATTTTAATAAAAACAGTATTCATTATATTTTCACCACACCCAGTGCTCCATGCAAGCTGTGCCCTCTATAATACCCAACACCTGGTACCCAAACCTCCCATCCCTCCGCCACTTCAAACCCCTCAGATAGTTTTTCAGAGTCCATAGTCTCTCATGGTTCACCTCCCCTTCCAATTTACCCAAAAGCACATACCCTCCCCAATGTCCATAACCCTACCCACCTTCTCCCAACCCCCTCCCCCCAGCAACTCACAGTTTGTTTCGTGAGATTAAGAGTCACTTATGGTTTGTCTCCCTCCCTACCCCATCTTGTTTCATGGATTCTTCTCCTACACACTTAAACCCCCATGTTGCATCACCACTTCCTCATATCAGGGAGATCATATGATAGTTGTCTTTCTCCGCTTGACTTATTTCACTAAGCATGATAGGCTCTAGTTCCATCCATGTTGTCGCAAATGGCAAGGTTTCGTTTCTTTTGATGGCTGCATAGTATTCCATTGTGTATATATACCACATCTTCTTGATCCACTCATCTGTTGATGGACATCTAGGTTCTTTCCATAGTTTGGCTATTGTGGACATTGCTGCTATAAACATTCGGGTGCACGTGCCCCTTTGGATCACTACGTTTGTATCTTTAGGGTAAATTCCCAGTAGTGCAATTGCTGGGTCATAGGGCAGTTCTATTTTCAACATTTTGAGGAACCTCCATGCTGTTTTCCAGAGTGGTTGCACCAGCTTGCATTCCCACCAACAGTGTAGGAGAGTTCCCCTTTCTCCGCATCCTCGCCAGCATCTGTCATTTCCTGACTTGTTGATTTTAGCCATTCTGACTGGTGTGAGGTGATATCTCATTGTGGTTTTGATTTGTATTTCCCTGATGCCGAGTGATATGGAGCACTTTTTCATGTGTCTGTTGGCCATCTGGATGTCTTCTTTGCAGAAACGTCTGTTCATGTCCTCTGCCCATTTCTTGATTGAATTATTTGTTCTTTCGGTGTTGAGTTTGCCAAGTTCTTTATAGATTTTGGACACTAGTCCTTTATCTGATATGTCGTTTGCAAATATCTTCTCCCATTCTGTCAGTTGTCTTTTGATTTTGTTAACTGTTTCCTTTGCTGTGCAAAAGCTTTTGATCTTGATGAAATCCCAACAGTTCATTTTTGCCTTTGCTTCCCTTGTCTTTGGCGATGTTCCTAGGAAGATGTTGCTGCGGCTGAGGTCGAAGAGGTTTCTCCCTGTGTTCTCCTCAAGTATTTTGATGGATTCCTTTCTCACATTGAGGTCCTTAATCCATTTTGAGTCTATTTTTGTGTGTGGTATAAGGAAATGGTCCAATTTCATTTTTCTGCACGTCACTGTCCAATTTTCACAACACCATTTATTAAAGTGGCTGTCTTTTTTCCATTGGACATTCTTTCCTGCTTTGTTGAAGATTAGTTGACCATAAAGTTGAGGGTCTATTTCTGGGCTCTCTATTCTGTTCCATTGGTCTATGTGTCTGTTTTTGTGCCAGTACCATGCTGTCTCGATGATGACAGCTTTGTAATAGAGCTTGAGTCCGGAATTGTGATGCCACCAACTTTGGCTTTCTTTGTCAATATCCCTTTGGCTATTCGAGTTCTTTTCTGGTTCCATATAAATTTTAAAATTATTTGTTCCATTTCTTTGAAAAATATGGATGTTACTTTGATAAGAATTGCATTAAATGTGTAGATTGCTTTAGGTAGCATAGACATTTTCACAATATTTATTCTTCCAATCCAGGAGCATGGGACATTTTTCCATTTCTTTGGGTCTTCCTCAATTTATTTCATGAGTTCTTTATATTTTTCTGAGTATAGATTCTTAGCCTCTTTGGTTAGATTTATTCCTAGGTATCTTACGGTTTGGGGTGCAATTGTAAATGGGATTGACTCCTTAATTTCTCTTTCTTCTGTCTTGTTGTTGGTGTAGAGAAATGCAACTGATTTGTGTGCATTGATCTTATATCCTGACACTTTACTGAAATCCTGTACAAGTTCTAGCAGTTTTGGAGTGGAGTCTTTTGGGTTTTCCACATAGAGTATTATATCATCTGCGAAGAGTGATAATTGACTTCTTCTTTGCCGATATGGATGCCTCTAATTTCCTTTTGTGGTCTGATTGCTGAGGCCAGGACTTCTAGTACTATGTTGAATAGCAGTCATGATAATGGACATCCCTGCCGTTTTCCTGACCTTAGTGGAAAAGCTTTCAGTTTTTCTCCATTGAGAATGATATTTGCAGTGGGTTTTTCATAGATGGCTTTGATGATATTGAGGTATGTGCCCTCTATCCCTACACTTTGAAGGGTTTTGATCAGGAAGGGATGCTGTATTTGTCAAATGCTTTTTCAGCATCTATTGAGAGTATCATATGGTTCTTGTTCTTTCTTTTATTGATGTGTTGCAACACATTGATTGATTTGTAGATGTTGAACCAACCTTGCAGCCCTGGGATAAATCCCACTTGGTCGTGGTGAATAATGCTTTTAATGTACTGTTGAATCCTATTGGCTAGTATTTTGGTGAGAATTTTCGCATCTGTGTTCATCAAGGATATTGGTCTATAGCTCTCTTTGTTGATGGGATCCTTGTCTGGTTTTGGGATCAAGGTGATGTTGGCCTCAAAAAATGAGTTTGGAAGTTTTCCTTCCATTTCTATTTTTTGGAACAGTTTCAGGAGAATAGGAATTAGTTCTTCTTTAAATGTTTGGTAGAATTCCCCCGGGAAGCGGTGTGGCCCTGGGCTTCTGTTTGTTTGGAGATTTTTAATGACTGTTTCAATCTCCTTACTGGTTATGGGTCTGTTCAGGCTTTCTATTTCTTCCTGGTTCAATTTTGGTAGTTTATATGTTTCTAGGAATGCATCCATTTCTTCCAGATTGTCAAATTTGTTGGCGTAGAGTTGCTCATAGTATGTTCTTATAATAGTTTGTATTTCTTTGGTGTTAGTTGTGATCTCTCCTCTTTCATTCATGATTTTGTTTATTTGGGTCATTTATCTTTTCTTTTCGATAAGTCTGGCCAAGGGTTTATCAATTTTATTAATTCTTTCAAAGAACCAGCTCCTAGTTCCGTTGATTTGTTCTACTGTTTTTTTGGTTTCTATTTCATTGATTTCTTCTCTGATCTTTATGATTTCTCTTCTCCTGCTGGGCTTAGGGTTTCTTTCTTGTTCTTTCTCCAGCTCCTTTAGGTGTAGGGTTAGGTTGTGTACCTGAGACCTTTCTTGTTTCTTGAGAAAAGCTTGTACCGCTATATATTTTCCACTCAGTACTGCCTTTGTTGTGTCCCACAGATTTTGAACCATTGTATTTTCATTATCATTTGTTTCCATGATTTTTTTCAATTCTTCTTTAATTTCCCGGTTGACCCATTCATTATTCAGAAGGATCCTGTTTAGTCTCCATGTATTTGGGTTCTTTCCAAACTTCCTCTTGTGGTTGAGTTTTAGCTTCAGAGCATTGTGGTCTGAGAATATGCAGGGAATGATCCTAATCTTTTGATACCGGTTGAGTCCTGATTTAGGACCGAGGATGTGATCTATTCTGGAGGATGTTCCATGTGCACTAGAGATGAATGTGTATTCTGTTGCTTTGGGATGAAATGTTCTGAATATATCTGTGATGTCCATCTCATCCAGTGTATCATTTAAGGCCTTTATTTCCCTGTTGATCTTTTGCTTGGATGATCTGTCCATTTCAGTGAGGGGAGTGTTAAAGTCCCCTATTATTATTGTATTATTGTTGATGTGTTTCTTTGATTTTGTTATTTATTGGTTTATATAGTTGGCTGCTCCCACATTGGGGGCATAGATATTTAAAACTGTTATATCTTCTTGTTGGACAGACCCTTTGAGTATGATATAGTGTCCTTCCTCATCTCTTATTATAGTCTTTGGCTTAAAATCTAATTGATCTGATATAAGGATTGCCACTCCTGCTTTTTTCTGATGTCCATAAGCATGGCAAATTCTTTTCCACCCCCTCACTTTAAATCTGGAGGTGTCTTCGGGTTTAAAATGAGTTTCTTGGAGGCAACATATAGATGGGTTTTGTTTTATTATCCATTCTGATACCCTGTGTCTTTTGATTGGGGCATTTAGCCTATTAACTTTCAGGGTAACTATTGAGAGATATGATTTTAGTGCTATTGTATTGCCTGTAAGGTGACTGTTACTGTATATTGTCTCTGTTCCTTTCTGATCTACCACTTGTAGGCTCTCTCTTTGCTTAGAGGACCCCTTTCAGTATTTCCTGTAGAACTGGTTTGGTGTTTTCAAATTCTTTCAGTTTTTGTTTGTCCTGGAAGCTTTTAATCTCTCCTTCTATTTTCAACGATTGCCTAGCCGGATATAGTATTCTTGGCTGCATGTTTTTCTCGTTTAGTGTTCTGAAAATATCATGCCAGCTCTTTCTGGCCTGCCAGGTCTCTGTGGATAAGTCAGCTGCCAATCTAATACTTTTACCATTGTATGTTACAGACTTCTTTTCCCGGGCTGCTTTCAGGATTTGCTCTTTGTCACTAAGGCTTGTAAATTTTACTATTAAGTGACGGGGTGTGGGCCTATTCTTATTGATTATGAGGGGCGTTCTCTGAACCTCCTGAATTTTGTTGCTCGTTCCCTTTGCCATATTGGGGAAATTCTCCCCAATAATTCTCTCCAGTATACCTTCTGCTCCCCTCTCTCTTTCTTCTTCTTCTGGAATCCCAATTATTCTAATGTTGTTTCGTCGTATGGTTTCAATTATCTCTCGAATTCTCCCCTCATGGTCCAGTAGCTGTTTGTCCCTCTTTTGCTCAGCTTCTTTATTCTCTGTCATTTGGTCTTCTATATCGCTAATTCTTTCTTCTGCCTCATTTATCCTAGCAGTGAGAGCCTCCATTTTTTATTGAACTTCATTAATAGCTTTTGTGATTTCAACTTGGTTAGATTTTAGTTCTTTTATTTCTCCAGAAAGGGCTTTTATATCTCTGGAGAGGGTTTCTCTAATATCTTCCATGCCTTTTTCAAGCCCGGCTATAACCTTGAGAATTGTCATTTTGAACTCTAGATCTGACATATTATCAATGTCTGTATTGATTAGGTCCTTAGCCTTTGGTACTGCCTCTTGTTCTTTTTTTTGTTGTGTATTTTTCCGCCTTGTCATTTTGTCCAGCTAAGAGTATATGAAGGAGCAAGTAAAATACTAAAAGGGTGGCAACAATCCCAGTTAAATATGCTTTAACCAAATCAGAAGAGATCCCAAATCGTGAGGGGGATTTCTCCCCCCTCACGATTGGGTGAGGGATCTCCTCTGATTGGGATCTCCCAATCTCTTCCGATTGGGATCTCCTCTGATTTAACACCAGGACATTCTAAGGTCTCCATGGACACAAACCCACATTACAACCCATCCTCAGGAGAGTCCATTTCAACTCAGCACCCTGGGTAACTTTACCCAGAGCCAGCAGATCAAACATGTCTTGTCGCAAATCGCCAATGGAAATGTGAGGTATCCTATTCAGGCATCCATCCTTTGAACCCTGCTCTCCAGTCCTTCCATATGGGACGTCATTTTAGCCATCCAAAAGGACTAGACTGTCCTGCAGAAGGAAACCTTGTGGTTTGGAACAACTCACAAACTCAGTGTGGGAAAACCACCTTGGCCTCATGAAGTCACCACTTCATGAAGGGGCCATCATGGACACAAACTGCAGCATCATCCAACGTCTGATCATCACCCTGAATCCAGATGCATGAGATCCATATTCAGCCTCTGCAGAGTGGGCCTGCCGTGCCCTTGGCTCCAAACCTCACCATAGCTTGTGGTTTCAGACATCCGTCCTCACACTCCTGGCCCACAAGCCCTCCTTATTGGGAATTCTGGGGCCACAACGTATCACTATGTCTGCCCCCCAGAAGAAAAACATTGTCTTTACTGTTGAACAGAAACCCCAAATGAAGATCAAACTGCTTGACCCTTGGCAACACCCCAGTTACATAGGCTACCCTAAGCACTAATGATCTGTCTTATATAGCATGAGCCCAGACCGTCCAACAGACACCAAGACAGCTGGCTGCACATGCAGCACATTGGACCCGCCACGGCCTTAGGCCATCATCCCTTCCCAACCTGGGTTTTCAGGCATAGGAAACTAGACCTTATCTCCAATCCCTGCACAGGGGTGAACCTGACACACAAGTCAGAACTCTTCCTTCCCCATGGTGAGAAACCTTGCTATTGGCAGTGAGTCAAACCTTCAGTGTAGGAGAAACCAGCATGGCCCACAAAGCAACGCCCATGCTTGAGGGCCACCTTGGCCCTCAAGGGCCACAACACTCATTGTGACCCTCAGCGTGAGTCCCGTATTCAAGTAATGCCTCTCAGTGGCTGGACCAAGAGCCCGCATATGGGGCTTGCCATGCCCATAGGAACCCAGGCCTAAACAGGTGGCAGGTATTCCAGTTGTCAGTACCAACTGCTCTGCTCTAGAATCCCTCTACTCGGGGGACACCTGTGGCAGAAAACAGAACTCTTCCCTTCCCACAGAATGACCCCAAACACTTGGGAGCTTGGCCAATCCCCGGAGAGGGAGACTCTTCCTCAGCCCATAAGGCCACACCTACATTAAACGGCCACTGTGGACACAACAACCAGAGACAAAAGCTTGAGCGACCGCCTCCCACTCGCCCTTATTTAATATCCAGAAGAGCTCCCCTCATGGACTGGAGATCAGGCCTGCCATAACCTTGGCCCCAAATCTGAAACATGTTTTTTGTTTTCGGGCATCTGTCCCCACAGCCCTGGCAAACACAGCCTCCAGGCTGGTTCCTCTGGAGCCATACCACAGTACTGTGCCTGTGCTCTCCTAGGAAACTGTGTTAATTCTATTGGCCACAACCCTACAGAATAGGAGAAACCTCAAGGCCTCCGAGGACATCCCACTACTGGAAGCTGCCCTGAACAAACAGGGGCATTCTGACACAACCTGAGCAACTACCTCCATGCAGGCATGCAGACAGATGTCCACACAGAAGATTGAACCAGACAGGCCCCTAGGCCCTAATCTGAACTCTTGTTTTGGTTTCCAGGTGTCAATCCTCAGAGGCCTGGGTTTGAAGACCAGCATATGGGGCTTTCCTGAGGCACTGAACAGAACACCTCATGTCTCCACATGGGAAGCTTCCTTGTTGGAGCTGTGTCAAACCCTTCGGGTTGGAGAATCATGCAGAGTCCCTGAGCCACCGTCACTTTCCAAGGTCTCCATGGCCATCAACACACATTATGACCCATCTTCAGGATAGTCCATTTCAACTCAGCCCTTTGGGTAACTCGCCCATGAGCCCGCAGATTGAGCCTGCCTAGTCCCAATCAAACAGCGGTAATGTGAGTTGGCGTTTCCAGGCACCCATGCTTAGACCCCTGCTCTCGAGTCTTTCCATATGGCGCAGCCTGGAACCATCCAAAGGACTCGACTGTCCTGCAGAAGGAAACCTTGAGGTTTGGAGAATTTCACAACTCTCATCGTAGGGAAACCTCCTTGGCCCCATGACTCCAACACCCCCTTCAGGAAGGGGCCATCATGGACACAAACTCTAGCCTGAGGCTATGTCTCATACTTGCCCTGACCTCAGATGCAGGAGATCTCGATTCAGCCTCTGCAGAGTGGTCCTGCCATGCCCTCAGCCCCAAACCTAACACTAGCTTGTGTTTTCAGACTTCCTTCCTCACACTCCTGGCAAACAAGCCCTCCAGACTGGGAGTTGCAGAACAATAATGCAGCCCTCTGCCTTCCCACTAGAAGGAAAACGTTGCCTTATGGGGCTCTCCAGAAACCCCAAGTGAGGATCAACCTGCTCCGGCCTCGACCACACCCCAATTGGATAGGCTGCTTTGGGCACTAATGCTCTGTCTGACACAGCCTGAGGCCAGACGTCCCGACAGAAAGAGGAGACAGCTGGCTCACACCCACCACATCAGACACGCCATGGCCTTAGGCCGTCATCTCTTCCCAACCTGGGTTTTCAGACATCTGAACCTAGATTTTATATCAAATCCAGGCACACGTGAGTAACTGAAGCACAAATCAAAACTCCTCTTTCCCCATGTCTGTAAAGCTTTCTGTTGGCATGGAGTCACACCTTCAGGGTAGGAGAAACCTACATGGCCCCTGAGGCCATGCCCAAATTTGAGTGCCACAATGGGCACAAACTCGCATTGTGACCCTCAGCGTGAGCCCCATGTCAAAGTAAGGCCTCTCAGGGCCTAGGCCAAGAGCCGGCATATGGGGCTTGCCAAACCTCTATGCTCCCAATCCTCACCAGAGTTCGAGTTTTCCAGTCGTTTGTACCTGGGGCTCTGCTCTGGAATCCCTCTCTTGAAGAGACACCTGAGCCAGACAACAGGACTCGACCCTTCCCACAAAATGACCCCAAACTCTGGGAGCTGGGCCAAATCCAGAGAAGGATACTCGCCCACAGTCCCTGAGGCCACCCGTACAATCCCCGACTATACTGGACAGAACATCCAGAGACAAAACCTGAGGGAACGCCTCCCACTCGCCCTTCTTTCATTAGCTGAGCAGCTCCCCTCACGGTCTGTAGATCCAGTCTGCCATACCCTTGGCGCCAAACCTAAGCTGAGTTTGTGTTTTCAGACTTCTGTGCCCACAGCCTGGACCCACACAACCTCCATGCTAGAGTCCCTGGAGCCACACCAAAAGACTGTGCCTGTCCTCTCCAAGGAAACTGTGCCCAATCCATTGACCACAACCCTACAGGTTGGGAAAATCCTCAAGGCCCCTAAGGCCATCCCAATAGTGTAGGATGCCATGGACTAAGAGGGTCACTCTGACACCAGCTGAGCAATTATCTCCACTTAGACACTCAGACAGTGTCCCCAGAGACAGAATATTGAAATGGACAGGCACCTAGGCACTAACCTGAACCCTAGCTTTGGTTTCCAGGTGTGTCTCCTCAGAGAACTGTTTTGAAGACCAGCATCTGGAACTTTTCTGAGGCACCAAACAGAACCTCTCTCATGTCCACATGGGTTTTTTTATTGGAGCCATATAAAACCCTTATGTTAGGCAAATTCTGCAAAGGTCCCTGAGCCACCAGCACATTCCACGGTCTCAACGGACACAAACCCACATTACGACCCACCCTTAGGAGAGTCCATTTCAACTCAGCCCCCTGGGTAGCTTGCCGCAGAGCCAGCAGATCAAGCATGTCTTGTCGTTAATGGCCAACGGGAATGTGAGTCATGCTGTACAGGGATCCATCCTTCGAACCCTGCTCTCCAGTCCTTCCATATGGGACGTCCTGGAGCCACCCAACAGGACTCGTCTGTCCCACAGAAGGAAACCTTGTGGTTTGGAGCAACCACCAAACTCAGCGTGGGAAAACTTCCTTCTCCTCATGAGGCCCCCACTTCATGAAGGTGCCATCATGGACACAAACTCCAGCCTCAGCCAACGTCTGATCCTCACCCTGACTTCAGAAGCAGATTTCGTTTCAGCCTCTGCAGAGTGGGCCTGCCGTGCCCTAGGCTCCAAACCTCACCCTAGCTTGTGTTTTCATACTTCCTTCCTCACACTTTTGGCTCACAAGCCCTCCCGATTGGGAATTCTGGGGCCACAACGAAGCACTCTGCCTGCCCCCCAGAAGAAAAACGTTGTCTATGGCATTGCCCAGAAACTCCAAATGAAAATCAACTTGCTCGGCCCTTGGCAACACCCCAGTTGCATAGGCTACCCTAAGCACTAATGCTCTGTCTTACATATCCTGAGCCCAGACCTTACGACAGACACCGAGACAGCTGGGCGCACACCCAGCACATCGGAACCACCATGTTCTTAGGCCATTAATCCCTTCCCATTGACCTGTGTGTCTTCTTGGAGGTATGTTCTTAGGCTATGTCAGACTGCATTTTTTCCAGAGCGACCTATGAAATATGGGTGGGCTTAGGGGACTTGCAGGTTTCTCCTAATCTGGTGGGTTTGGGAAACAGAGCCGGGCTGAGATTCCTCGGGAGAGCAGGCCCCGTGATGTGGTGTGGTCCTGGAGGCCCCATCCTGGAGGGCATAAGAGTCAGGACTTTGGGTCCAAAGTCTTCAGACACAAACTCAGGTAAGAGTTAGGGGCGAGGTGATGGCAGACCCCATCTGCAGACCTTGAGGGCAGCTCCTCGGGATTTTATATTCGGACGGCTGGGAGGCAGGAGCACAGGCTGTTCTCTCTGATTTGTTTGTCTAAGATGGCCACGAAATGGAGAGGTGGCCTCATGGGTCCATGTGAGATACTACCTCTCTGGGAATTCTGCCTGGCACCCAAGAGTTTGGTGTCTTTCTGGGGCATTGGGGGAGCGCGGTTTTACGTGTCATGGGTCCCGTCCAAACAGGCATTCCAGAGATGGGTTCTGGGTCCTGGAGCCTGGATCACCCCTACAAGGCTTAGGATTTGGGCCTAAGGGCATAACAGGCCCACTCTATGTTCTCCTTGTACAGCTCCCGAGGGGGATTTTTGGAAATGGGTCTCAGGCTGAGGGTCACAATGCCTGTTGGTGCCCAGATGCCAATGCTCACTGTGTGTGGTCTCATGGGCCATGCACTTAGCTCCCACTCTGAGGGTTGGGCAGCCATCTCAACATTCAGTTTTCATGCCATTGGGAAGGATGTGTACTTTTTTGGGCTTCAGGGTCCCCCATGGGCAGGAATTTAAGCTAACTTCTGGGACATTTACCTGAATACCCAGGTTCTTCGAGATGAGTTCCACGGGCCAAGGCAGGATGCACCTGCAGGAAATGGGGCCCGCTCTCTGGGTGGCTCACAGGAGTTCGGGCTCGAGCTATGTCAGACAGAGAATTCGTGCAGAGGGCGGCCTATGATATTGGGGTGCCGTTGAGAGCTGTGCAACTGGACCCTCATGTGGGGTTTCTGCACAGACCCTTAAGGGCACTTCTTTCTGGTGAGCAGGCTGATGGCTGCATCATGGCTCCAGAATTCCCAAGATCGAGGGCGTACAGGCAAGGAGTGTGAGGACAGAACTCTGAAAACACAAGCTCAGTGCTGAGCACATGTCCCTTCCAATGTACAGCAGTTGTTTCGAGATCTCCAGCACCTGGGCGAAGGTCCGATGTCTGCTCATTCTGGAGTTTGTATCCATGATAGCCAACGAATGGTGGGGTGGCCTCAAGAATTCTTGGAGGTTTTTCTAAGCGGGAGCTTGTGAGCTGCTCCAAACACCAAGGTGTCCTACTGTGGGACAGGAGAAGTCGGATTACAGGGCTCCAGGGTCCCCCATATGGAAGATTCGATAGCAGAGCTCTCTGAATGGAGGCCTGGGAAGCCGATCTCGTGTTACCATTGCAGCTGAGGAACAGGGAAGGCTTGATCCAATGACACTGATTCCAAGTTCCAAGTGATCTGCGTTGAGGGAAGTTCTCAGTCTAATGAGTCCCAATGCTGCTTGTTTTCCAGGGAGACCTTAGACTATAGTGGAGGCTCTCAGGCCATTCATGATTCTCTATCCTGAGGATTAGACCCAGTACCCAAGAGCCAGGTTTCCTTCTCGGGACAAGAGGTGTTCTCTTGTATGGCTCACGGACCACAGGTTGGACCATATGTTGAATTTCCAGAACAGGCCTCTGGGAAGAGAGGCCTCAAAACCTAAGCTAAGGTTCTGATGAGGTTGTAGGGGCATGGCAGGTTCCATCTTCAGACTCAGTGCCATTAACCTGCGTGTCATCCTGGCGGTAAGTGATGAGGCTGTGTCAGCCTGTGCATTTTTTCCAGAGTGGAAAAAAAATTCATTTTTTTCCATGAATTTTGGGTGGACTCAGGGGCCTTGCAGTTTTCTGCTAATCTGGACGTTTGGGCAACTGAGACGGGCAGAGTTTCCTTGGGAGTGCAGGCCCAGTGATGTCATGTGGTTCTCAAGGCCCCATCCTGGAGGGCATGTGGTTCAGGGCTCTGGGACCAAAGTCTTCAGACGCAAAATTGGTAAGAGTTAGGGGCGAGGTGATGGCAGGCCAGATCTGCAGACCCTGAGGGAAGCTCCTCAGGATTTGAAATTCAGGTAGCTGGGAGGGAGGAGCACAGGCTTTTCTGTCTGGATTGTGTGTCTAGGATCGCCACAAAGTGGTGGGGTGACTTCATGTGCCCATGGGATATTCTTCCACTCTGGGGATTCTGATTGGCACCCAAGTGTTTGATGTCTTTCTGGGGAAGAAGAAAACCCTGTTTTCCATATCAGGGGTCCTGTCTAAACAGGGATTCCAGAGATGGGTTCCTAGTCCAGGACCTGGAAAACCCAACCAAGGTTTCGGTTTTGGGCCTAGGGGCATGACAGGCCCTCTCTGTGGGATTCTGGTCCAGCTCCCATGGGGGCTCTAGGGAAAGGGGTCTCATTCTGAGGGTCGCAATGACTGTTTGTGCCTAGCTGCCTATCCTGTGTGGGCGTGGTCTCATGGGCCATGCACTTGGCTCCCACTCTGAGGGTTGGACAGCCATCTCAACATTCAATCTTCTGGCCATGGGGAAGTAGGATTACTCTTTTGTACTTCAGGGTTTCCTATGGGCAGCAATTTGAGCTAAGTCTGGGACAGGTAACTGAATACCCAGGTTGGTTCAATATGATGGCCTCAGGCCAAAGCTGGACCCACCTGCAGGATATGGGGTCACTATATGGGTCACTGAATGGAGGTCAGGGATCGGGCTGTGTCAGACAGAGCATTTGTGCAGAGGTCGGCCTAATTATATTGGGGTGCCGTTGAGGGCCGTGCAGGAGGATCCTCATGTGGGTTTCTGCGAAGACCCATAGGGCACTTCTTCTTTCTGGTGGGCAGGCAGAAGGCTGCGTTGTGGCTCCAGAATTCCCAATATGGAGGGCTTACAGGCAAGGAGTGTGAGGACAGAAGTCTGAAAACACAGCCACGGATACACTCAGTGTCGAGCACATGGCCATTCCAATGTGCAGTGGTTGTTTCAAGATCCCCAACACCTGAGTATGGGCGAGGGTCAGATGTCTTCTCACTCTGGAATTTGTATCCATGGTGGTCAACAAATTGTGGGGTGGCCTCAAGATTTCTTGGAGGTTTTCCCAAGCAGGACCTTGTGAGCTGCTCCAAACAGCAAGGTGTCCTACTGTGGGGCAGGGAAAGTCGCATAGAGGGCTCCAGGGTCCCCAATTTGGAAAGATTTGATAGTAGAGCTCTCCGAATGGAAGCCTGGGAAGCCTTCCTTGCATTACTATTGCAGCCGAGGAACATGGCAGGCATGATCCGCTGGTTCTTGTTCCAATTTCCAAGTGATCTAATTTGACAGATGTTCTCAGTGTAATGAGTCACAATGCTGCTTGGTGTCCAGGGAAACCGTAGAATGTGGTGGTGGGTCTGTGGTCATGCAGGATTCTCCTACATGTGGGTTAGACCCAGTTCCTAGGAGCCAGGTTTCCTTCTCATGACAGGAGGGGTTCTCTTGTATGGCTCAGAGACCACATATCGGATCATATGTTGAATTTCAAGAACAGACTGATTCTCGAGCAGACTGATCCTCATGTGGAGTTTCTGCAAAGACTCATGAAGCACTTCTTTCTATTGGGCAGGCAGAATGCTGCATTGTGGCTCCAGAATTCCCTATCAAGAGGGCTTGGGGACCAGGAGGATGAGGATGAAATTGTAAACATCAGCTATGCCTAAATTGAGTTCCAAGCGGAAGTCAGTTCCAATGTGCAGCAGCTTATACAAGATATCCAGCACCTGAGTAAGGGCAGATGTCAGATGTTCGCTCACAGTGGAGTTTGTGTCTATGATGACCGACAAATGGAGGGGTGGATTCAAGAGGCCATGGAGAATTACCCAAACTTAAGACTGTAAAATGCTCCAAACAACAAGGTCTTCTTCTAATGGACAGGATGAGTCTGGTTTGTTTCCCCCAGGGTCCCCCATGTGGAAAGCTTGGGTAGAAGAACCCTCCCTCATGGTTGACTGGAAAGCACACGTCCAATGACTATTGGAGCTGAGGAACATGACAGGTTCTTTTTTGTGGTTCTGGGGCCAAGTACCAAAGCCTTGGGTTGACTTGGAATATCTTGCAGAGGTTTCCCAATACTAGTTTGTTTCAAGAGGTCTTAGAATGTGCTGGTGGCTAGGGAGCCATGAAGGATTCTCCTACCCTGAGGGTTTGGCACAGGCCGATGTGCACAGTTTCCTTCTTGGGAAAGGAGATTTTCTGTTTTGTGGCTCAAGGTACATATGTTGTATCCTAACTTGGTATTCAAGAACAGGCCTCTGAGGACAGATGCTTGAAACCTATTCTAGGGTTCAAATGATGTCCTGGGTGCACGTCAGGCTCAATTTGCTGACTAAGGACCATTGACATGGGTCTCTGTCTGGATGTAGGTGATCAGGGTGTTTCAGACTGTGCATTTGCATCCAGAGCCACTTGCAATATTGGGGTGGGCTCAGGGGCCTTGCAGGTTTCTCCTAATTTGGAGGCTTTGGGCAAATCTGATGGGCACAGTTTCCTTGGGGATGGCAGGCCCAGTCCTGAGGGAAGGCTCCAGAGACCCCATTCTGGAGGGCATGAGAGCCATAGTTTGGGAGGGAAGTCTGCAAACAAAAATTTGGGTTAGGGATAGTGGTGAGATTATTACAGTTCCAATGAATAAACCTAGAGGGCAGCACGTCAGGAAATCTAATTAAGGTGAATGGAAGCTGGTAGCCCAGGATTTTCTATCTGGATTGTGTGTCCAGGATGGGCTCAGAATGTAGGTGTGGTCTCATGGTTCAATGGGAGACTTTTCCTCTCTAAGGATAGTGGTGGCTCTCCATAGATTGGTGGCTTTTTCGGAGAAGATAAGAGTGCTCTTTTCCATCTTAGGGTGCCCCAAAACATGGAAGAATGCTGTTTTACAACTTAGGGGTACCAAAAACAGGAATTCCAGAGAAGGGCTCTGGGTCTGGGTGCCTGGAAAATCCCACCAAGTGTTAAGATTTGGGCCTAGGGGCGTTCCAGGCCTGCAGTGCAGGATCATAGTGGTGTAACTGAGAGGTCTTGTTTGAAAGCATGCTCAGGCTGAGGGTCACCATGCCTGTTTGTGCCCAGGGGGGCCCTCAGGAGAGGGCGTGGTCTCACTGGCCATACAGCTGGCTCACACTTTGAGGGTTGGATGCCCATAGCAACAGCCATGCTTCCTACCATGGAAATAGGAGTTCTTTATTGTGATTCAGGTACCCCCATTGTCAGGGTCTCCAGCAAAGATGTGGGGAAAGGTGCCTGAATACCAAGTATGGGTAGAGATGACGGACTTGGGCCATGGCCGGTCTCACATGCTGGTAATGGGGCCCGCTGTGTTGGTGGCTGACACTATGGCGGGGCTCATGCTCTGTCAGACACAGCACTAGTGGCCAGGGCCGTCTATAAACTGGGGTTCCCTTGAGGACTGCGCAGACTGATTTTCATGTGGGGTTTCTGGGCAGACTCACCGAGAACCTCTTCTTTCTACTGATAAGTCAGAATGCTGCATTGTGGCTCCAGAAATCCCTATCATGAGGGCTTGGGGACTAGTAGGTTGACGATGGTTTTGTAAACACAAGCTATAGTTCAATTCAGTCCCAAGTAGAAAGCATTTCCAGTGTGCAGCAGCTTATTTGAGATATCCAGCAGCTGAGTAGGGGCAGATGTTAGATCTTTGCTCACAATGAATTTGTGTCTAAGATGACCGACAAACGGAGTGTGGCAGCAAGATGCCATGGAGGATTTCCCACGCCAAAGCTTGTGAGATGCTCCGAACAGCAAGGTTTCCTTCTACAGTACAGTTGGAGTCTGGTTTGTTTGCTCCAGGGTCCTCCATGTGGAAAGTATGAGTAGCAGAGCTCTCCCACTTGGACACCTGGAAAGCACAACTCTGTTGACATTTGAAGCTTAGGAACATGACAGGTTCGTTCTGGTGGCTCTGGGACGAAGTACCCAGGCCTTGAGTTTACAGGAATCTCTTGCAGTTTGGTCACAATGCTGGTTTGTTATGAGGGAGTTCTTAGAATGTGCTGGTGACTAATGTGCCATGCAGGATTCTCATACACGGAGGGTTTGGCAAAGGTCAAAGAGCTCGGTTTCCTTCCTAGGACAGGAGATGATCTGTTGTGTGGCCCAGGAACAACGTGATGTATCCCAACTTGCTATTCCAGAACAAAACCCTGAGCACAGATGCCTAAAATCCTAATCTAGGGATCCAATAAAATCCTAGGGGCATGTCAGTTTCAATCATCTGACTCAAGAACATTGACTTGGCTGTCTGCCTGGATGTAGGTGATCAGATTATTTCAGACTGTGCATTTGCATCCAGAGTGGGCGCCAATATAGGGTTTGGCTCAGGGGCCTTGCAGGTTTCTCCTAATCTGGAAGGTTTGGGCAACTGTGAGGAGCACAGTTTCCTTGGTGATAGCAGCATAGTCCTGTAGTGTGGCTCCAGAGACCCCATCCTGTTGGGCATGTGATCCATGGTTTTTGGAGAGAAATCTGCAAACACAAATTTAGGTTAGAGTTAGTGGCATGGTGGTCGCAGGCCTAATGCATAGACCTAGATGGCAGCGCATCAGGAACTGTAATTGAAGTGACGGGAATGCAGTAGCACAGACTTTTCTATCAGGATTTTGTGTACAGGATGGCCTCGGAATGCAGGTGTATTCTCCTTGGTCCATGGGACACTTTTCCTCTCTAAGGATCCTGGCGGTTTCCCATAGTTTGATGGCATTTTCGGGGAAGGGAAGAATGTACTTTTCCATCTTAGGGGTGCCGCAAGACAGGGATTCCAGAGAGGGGCTCTGGGACTTGGAGCCTGCAAAAGCCCACCAAGTGTTAGGATTTGTACCTAGGGGCATAACGGAACTGCAATGCAGGATCACCGTGGTGTAACTGAGAGGGATTGTTTGAAACCATGGAGAAGGGCCTGGTGAGTCTGCCCAGAAAATCTCCATGAAGATCATTCTACTCGGCCCTCGAGGGAACCAGGATATATACTCTGCCCTGGCTACTAGTGCTGTGTCTGACAGTGCCTGAGCCCTGAATTCGTGTCAGCAACCCAGAGTACGGGATCCATATCCAGCATGTGAGAGCAGCCATGGCCCATGGCCGTCATCTCTACCAATCCTTGGTATTCATGCAACTTCCCAGACCTTTGCTGAAATCCCTACCAATGGGGGAACCTGAAGCACAATAGAGAACTCCTCAATCCATATGGCAGGAATCCTGACTGCTCGGATAGGTGTGAAACTTTCAGAATGGAATCAGCTGCATGGCCAAGGAGACCACGCCCACTCATGAGGGTCGCCCTCAACACAAGCAGTCATTGTGAACCTCAGCCTGAGCATGCTTTCAAACAAATGCTCTCAGTTTCAACTCCAGGATCTGGCATTATTGACTGGTACACACCTAGGCCCAAATCCTAACTCTTGGTGGGATTTTCCAACTGCCCATTATCAGACGGTAATTATCATTACCGTCACTGGAATTCCTGTTTTGGGGCAACCCTGAAATGGAAAACAGCACTTTTTGCTTCCCTTAGAAAGCAACCAATTGGGAGCTTCCTGGATCCTTCAGAGAAAAAAAATCTCCCATAGACCCATGAGACAACACCTGCATTCTGAGGCCATCGTGGATACAAAATCCAGGTACAATAGCCTGTGCTACTACCTTCGAGTCACATGATTTACTGTTCCTGACGTGCTGCCCTCCAGGTCTATGCATTGGGCCTGTGATCACCTCATCACTAACCCTAACCCGAGTTTTCGTTTGCAGACTTCTCTCCCAAAACCATGGCTCACATGCCCTTCAGGATGGGGTCTCTGGAGTCACACCACAGGACTGTGCCTGTCATCCCCAAGGAAACTGTGCCCGTCACAGTTGCCCAAACCCTCCAGATTAGGATAAACCTGCAAGGTCCCTGAGTCCTCCCCAATACTGGAGGCTGCTCTGGACGCAAATGCATAGTCTGAAACAACCTGATCACCTACATCCATGCAGACAGCCACGTCAATGGCCCTTAGTCAGATGATTGTACCTGACATGCACCTAGGACCTCATTGAAAGCTTAGATTAGCTTTTCAGGCATTTGTCCTCAGAGACCTCTTCTGGAATACCAACTTATGATACAACATATGGTCCCTGTGCCCCATAGCAGACCATCTTCTATCCCCAGATGAAAGCCGAACTCAAGACCTTTGTCAAACCCTAAGGGTTTATGATTCCTGCACAGCCCCTTAGCCACCAGAACATTCTAAGATCTCCCTGGTAACAAACCAGCATTGTGACACATCTTCATGAGACTCCATGTCAACTCATGGCCTTGGTACTTTGACCCAGAGCTACAATAATGAACCTGCCATGTTCATCAGATACGATGGTCAGTGCGGGTGTGCTTTCCAGGCATCCATGCCAAAGAGTTCTGCTATCTAGTCTTTCCACATGGGAAAACCTTGAGCAAACAAACCAGGCTCCACCTGTCCAGTAGGACATCTTACTGTTTGAAGCATCTCACAAATCTCATCGAGGGAAATCCTCCATGGCCTCTAGACGCCACCCCTCCATTTGTCAGTCATCATAGACACAAAACCCAGCATGAGCAAACATCTGACATCAGCCGTTACTCAGGTGCTGATATTCGAATCAGTCACTGCACACTGGAAATGCCTTTCACTTGACACTGCATTCATGCGTAGTTAGGGTTTACAATTCCTTCCTCACCCTATTGGTCCGCAAGACCTCTTGATAGGGAATTCTGGAGCCACAACACAACATTCTGCCATACACATAGAAAGAAGAAGGGCCTGGTATGTCTGCCCAGAAACTCTACATGAGGATAGATCTGCTTAGCCCTCGATGGAACCCCAATTTATACTCTGCCTTGGTCACTAGTGCTGTGAATCAGCTCCTGATCCCTGACCTCGTGTCAGCGACCCAGGGGGCGGGGCCCATATCCAGCATATGATACCGGCCATGGACCAGGGCCATCATATCTACCAATCCTTGGTATTCAGGCATCTGTCCCCAGACATTTCGTGGAAGCCCTACCAAGGGGGACCCTAAAGCACAATAGTGAACTCCTCCTTCCCCATGGCAGATTTCCTGGATGTTGGGATGGGTGTCCAACCCTCACAGTGGGAGCCAGCTGCATGTCCAATGACACCACACCCACTCCAGAGGGCTGCCCTGGATGGAAGAAGGCATTGTGCCTCTCCGCCTGAGCATGCTTTCAAACAAATGCTTTCAGTTGCACCTCCAGGACCCGCATTGCAGACCTGGTAGGCCTCTAGGCCCAAATCTTAAATCTTGGTGGGATTTTCCAGGTGCCCAGACCAAGAACCAGTCTCTGGAATCCCTGTTTTTGGCCAACCCTATCATGGAAAACAGCACTCTTCCCTTCCTCGGTTAAGGCACCAAACTTTTGGGAGCCGCCAGGTTCATTAGAGAGGAATAATCTCCCATGGACCCATGAGACCACACTTGCATTCTGAGGCCTTCCTGGACACATTATACAGACACAAAAGCCTGTACTTCTGCCTTCAAATTATCCGATTTACAGTTCCAGACGAACTGCCCTCCAAATCTACATAATGGGCCTGTGATCACCTTGCCATTAACCATAACCTGAATTTGTGTTTGAAGACTTCTCTCCCAAAACCATGGCTCACATGCCCTCCAGGATGGGGTCTCTGGAGCCACACCACAGAAGAGTGCCTGCTATTCCCAAATAAATAGTGTCCATCACAGTTGCCCAGTAATCTCCAGATTAGGAGAAACCTGCAAGGACCCTGGGCCCAGTCCAATATTGGAGGCCACTCTGGACACAAATGCACAGTCTGAAACACCCTGATCACCTCCGTCCAGGCAGACGCCCTATCAATGGTCCTGAGTCAGAAAATTGAAACTGACATGCTGCTATGACTTCATTAGAACCCTAGATTAGGTTTTCAGGCATCTGGCCTGAGAGGCCTGTTCTGGAATACCAATATGATACAACATATGGTCCTTGAGCCCCACAATAGAACATCTCCTGACCCCAGACGGAATACGTGCTGTTATACCTGTGTCAAACCCTCAAGGTAGATGAATCCTGCACGACCCCTTAGCCACCGGCGTTTCTAAGATCTCCCTGGTAAAAACAAGCATTGTTACCCATGTTCATGAGATTCCATGTCAAAATAAGTCCTTGGTACATCGCCCGAAAGCCACTAGAATGAACCTGCCATGTTCTTAAGCTGCAATGGTCAGTGGGGGTGTGGTTTCCAGGCATCCATACGGGTGTGATCTGCTGCACAAACTTTCCACGTGAGGGACCCTGGAGACAACAAACAAAAAATGCCCATGTCTGGGAAAAGGAAACCTTGTGTTTGGAGCATCTCACAAACCACAGCGTGGGAAATTCTCCATGCCTCTTGACACCACCCCTCCATTTGTCGGTTATCATAGACACAAACTCCAGCATGAGCAAACCTCTGACATCCGCCCTTAATCAGGTACTGGATTTTCAATTCAATCACTGCACAATGGAACTGATTTTCACTTGACTGAATTTAACCATCGCTTGGGTTTACAATTCCATCCTCAACCTCCTGGTCAGCAAGCCCACTTGAGAGGGTATTTTGGAGTCACAACGCAACATTCTGCCTTCCCCATAGAGAGAGTCTGCCCAGAAACTCAAGCACACAAGATCAATCTGCTCATCGCTCAAGGGAACCCCGATTTATTGGCTTCCCTGGGCACTAGTGCTGTGTCTGACAGAACCTGAGCCAAAACCTAGTGTCAGCCACCAAGAGATCTGGTTCAATATCCAGCATGTGAGACCGACTATGGCCCAAATCCTTCATCTCTTCCTATCTTTGGTATTCAGGCATCTGTCCGAGACCTTGGCTGGAATTCCTGCCAATGGGGGAACCTGAAGCACAGTAGAGAACTCCTCCTTCCCCATGGCCAGAATTTTGGCTGTTGGGATGGGTGTCCAAACCTCAGAGTAGGAGCCAGCTGCATGGCCAAGGAGACCACGCTGACTCATGAGGGCCCCCCTGGGCACAAGCAGGCATTGTGACCCTCAGCCTGAGCATGCTTTTAAACAAACGCTCTCAGTTGCACCAACAGGATCCCGCATTCCAGGACTGGTACACATTTAGGCCCAAATCCTAACCCCTGGTTGGATTTTCCAGAGGCCCAGGCACAGAACCCGTCTCTGGAATCCCTATTTTGGGGCACCCTTAAGATGGAAAACATCACTCTTCCCTTCCCCGAGAAAGCCACCAAACTATTGGTAGCCACCAGGATCCTTGAGAGGAAAAATCTGCCATGGACCCATGACACCACAACTGCTTTACAAGGCCATCCTGGACATACAATCCAGATAAAAATCATGTGCTACCACCTTTGAGTCATCTTATTTACAGTTCCTGGTGAGCGGCCTTCCAGGTCTATGCATTGGGTCTGCAATCGCCTCGCCATTAACCCTACCCCGAGTTTGTGTTTGCAGACTTCCTTCCTAAAACCATAGCTCATATGACCTCCAGGTTCTTGTATCTGAAGCCACACCACAGGACTGTGCCTTCGAACCTCAAGGAAACCGTGCCCATCACTTTTGCCCCATACCTCTAGATTAGGAGAAATCTGCAAGGCCCCTGAGCACAGCCCAATAATGGAGGCCGCTCTGGACGCAAATGCACAGTCTGAAAGACCCTGATCACCTCCATTCAGGCAGACACCCAAGTCAATGGTCCTGAGTCAGAAGATTTAACCTGACATGTCCCGAGGACTTCATTGGCACACTAGATTAGGTTTTCAGGTATCTGTCCTCAGAGGCCTGTTCTGGAATACCAACTTGTGATACAACATATGGTCCCTGAGCCACAGAACAGAACATCTCCTCCCTGGGAAGGAAGCCGTGCTCCTGGACCTGTGTCTAACCCTCAGGGTAGTTGAATCCTGCATGGCCCCTTAGCAACCAGCACATTCTATGATCTCCCTGGTAACAAACCAGTATTGTGATACATCTTCATGAGACTCCATTTCAACTGAAGGCCTCAACACATTGCCCCAGAGCCACTAGAATGAACCGGCCATGTTCCTCAGCTGCAATGGTCAATGGAGGGGTGCTTTCCAGGCATTTATCTGGGTGTTCTGCTACACAAACTTTCCACATGAAGAAACCAGATGAAACAAACCAGACTCCCGCTCTCTGGTAGAAAGAAATTTTGCTATTTGGAGCATCTCACAAGCACAAGCATGGGAAATCCTCCATGTTTACTTGACGCCACCCCTCCATTTGTGGGTCATCATAGACCCAAACTCCAGCGTGAGCAAATATCTGACATCCGCCCTTACTCAGGTGCTAGATATTCGAAACAGCAGCTGCACACTGGAACTGCCTTTCGCTTCGCAATGAATTTAACCATAGCATTGTAGTACTAATCCATCCTCACCCTACTGGTCCCCAGTATGTCTTTATAGGCAATTCTGGAGCCACAACGCAGTATTCTGCCTTCCACATAGAAAGAAGAAGGACCTTTTGAGTCTGCCCAGAAACTGCACATGAGGATCAATCTACTCGGCCCACAAGGCAACCCCAATTAGTAGTTTTCCCTGGCCACTAGTTCTGTCTCTCACAGAGCCTGAGCCCTGACCTCGTGTCAGCCACCCAGAGGTCAGGGCCCATATTTAACACGAGAGATCTGCCATGGCCCTGGGCCGTCATCTCTACCCATCCTTGGTATCCAGGCATCTGTCTCCAGACCTCTGCAGGAATTCCTGCAAATGGGGGAACCTGAAGCACAACAGAGAACTCCTCCTTCCCCATGGCAGGAATCTTGGCTATTGGGAAGGGTGTTCAACCCTCAGCGTGGGAGCCAACTGCATGGACAAGGATACCACGCCCACTCATGAGGGCAGCCCTGTGCACAAGTAGGCATGGTGATCCTCAGCCTGAGTATGCTTTCAAACAAATGCTCTCAGTTGCACCACCAGGATCCCACATTGCAGGCCTGGTATACACCTAGGCCAAAATCCTAACCCTTGGTGATATTTTCCAGGGGCTCAGACACAGAGCTCGTCTCGGAATCCCTGTTTGGGGCACCTGTAATATGGAAAACATCACTCTTCCCTTCCCCGAGAAAGGCACCAAACTATTAGGAGCCGCCAGGATCCTTAGAGAGGAAAAATCTCCCATGGACCCATGAGAACAAACCTGCATTCCGAGCCCATCCTGGACACACAATCAAGATAGAAGAGCCTGTGCTACCGCCTTTGAGTCACCCTATTTACAGTTCCTGATGATTTGCCCTCCACGTCTATGCATTGTGCCTGCGATCATCTTGCCACTAACCCTAACCCCAGTTTGTGTTGCAGACTTCTTTCCCAAAACCATGGCTCACATGCCCACCAGGTTGTGGTCTCTGGAGCCACACCACAGGAAAGTGTCAGCCATCCCCAAGAAAAATGTGCCCGTCACAGTTGCCCAAACCCTTTTTAGATTAGGAGAAACCTGCCAAGCCCCCGAACCCAACCCAATATTGGAGACCGCTCTGAATGCTAAAGTGCAGTCTGAAACACCCTGCGAAGCTCCATTTAGGCAGAGAGCCAAGTCAAAGGTTCTGAGTCAGATGATTTAAACTGACATGCCCCTAGGTCTTCACTGGAACCCTAGATTGTGTCTTCAGACATCTGTTCTCAGAGTCCTCTTCTGGAATACCTAGTTATGATACAACATGTGGTCCCTGATCCCCACAACAGAACATCTCCTGTCCCCAGAAGGAAACAGTGCTCTTGGACCTGTGTCCAACTTTCAGGGTAGATGAATCCTGCACAGCCCATTAGCCCCAGCACATTCTATGATCTCCCCGGTATCAAATCAGCATTGTGACCCATCTTCATGAGGCTCTATGTCAACTCATGGTGTTGGTACTTTGCCCAAGAGCCACGAAACAAACCTGCCATGTTCCTCAGCTACAATGGTCAATGGATGTGTGCTTTCCAGGCATCCATGAGGTAGTTCTCTGCTACCCAAAAATTCCACATTGGGCATCCTAGAGCAAACAAACCAGCCTGCCCCTGTCAGGTAGAAGGAAACCTTGCTGTTTGGAGCATCTCACAAGCCCCAGCGTGGGAAGTCCTCCATATTCTCTTGACGCCACCCCTCCATTTGTTGGTCATCATAGACACAAATTCCAGCGTGAGCAAACATCTGACGTCTGCCCTTACTCAGGTGTTGGACATTCGAATCAGTCGCTGCATACTGCAAATGCCTTTCGCTTGACACTGTATTCATGCGTAGTTAGGGTTTACAATTCCATTCTCACCCTATTGGTCTGCAAGCCCACTTGGGAGGGAATTCGGGAGACAAAACGGAACATTCTGCCTTCCCCATAGAAAGAAGAAGGGCCTGATGAGTCTGCCCAGAAACTCCCCATTAATATCAATCTACTCGGCCCTCAAAGGAACCCAGATTTATACTTTGCCCTGGCCACTAGCACTGTATCTGAAAGAGCCTGAGCCCCGACCTCATGTCAGCCACCCAGAGTGTGGGGCCCTTATTCAGCATGTGAGACCATCCATGGCACACATCCGTCATCTCTACCCATCCTTGGTATTCAGGCAACTACCCCAGACCTTTGCTGGAATCCCTACCAATGGGGGAAGCTGAAGCACAATTGAGAAATCCTCCTTCCCCATGGCAGGAAGTCTCACTGTTGCGATGGGTGCCCAACCCTCATAATAGGAACCAGCTGGATGGCCAATGAGACAATGCCCAGTCCTGCGGGCCACCCTGGGCAAAAGCAGGCATTGTGTCCCTCAACTTTAGCATGCTTTCTATCAAACGCTCAAGTTGCATCTCCAGGATCCCGCTTTGAAGGCCTGGAACGCCCCTAGGACCAAATCCTAACATTTGGTGGGATTGTCCATGCCCCCATACCCAGAGCCCATCTCTGGAATCTCTGTTTTGGAGCATCCCTATGATGGAAAACAGCAAACTCTTGGGAGCCGCCAGGATGCTTAGAGAGGAAAAATCTCCCATGGAACCATGAGACCACACCTGCATTCCGAGGCCATCCTGGACACACAATCCAGATATGAAAGCCTGTGCTACCTCCTTCAAGTCACCTGATTTATAGTTCCAGACGAGCTGCCCTACAAACCTATGCACTGGGCCTGTGATCACCTTGCCATTACCCTTAAGCCAAGTTCGTGTTTGAAGACTTCTCTTGCAAAACAATGGCTCACATGACCTCCAGGATGGGGTTTCTGGAGCCACACCACAGGAAATTTCCTGCCATCCCCAAGGAAATTGTGTCCGTCACAGTTGCCCAAATCCTACAGATTAGGAGAAACCTGCAAGTCCCCTGAGCCCAGTCCTATATTGGAGGCCGCTCTGGATGCAAATGCACAGTCTCAAACACCCTGATCACCTCCATCCAGGCAAACACCCATGTCAATGGTTCTGAGTCAGATGACTGAAACTGACATGCCCCTAGGTCCTCATTGGAAGCCTAGACTAGCTTTCCAGGCATTTCGCCTCAGAGGCCTATTCTGGAATACCAATATGATACAACATATGGTCCCTGAGCCCCACAATAGAATATCTCCTGTCCCCAGATGGAAGCCGTGTTCTTCTACCTCTGTCCAACCCTCAGGGTATATGAATTCTGCACAGCCCCTTAGCCACCAGCACATTCTAAGATTTCCCTGGTAACAAACCAGCACTGTGACCCATCTTCATGAGATACCATGTCACATCAAGTCATTGATAATTCCCCTCAGAGCCACCAGAATGGACCTGCCATGTTCCTAAGCTGCAATGGTCAGTGGAGATGTGCTATCCAGGCATGCATCTGGGAGTGCTCTGCTACCCAGTCTTTCCACATGTGGGACCAGTCTTTCCACATGTGGGACCCTGGTGCAAACAAACCAGACTGCCACTGACCAGTAGAAGGGAGCCTTCTGTTTGGAGCATCTCAGAAGCACCAACGTGAGAAATCCTCCATGGCCTCTTGACACAACCCCGCCATTTGTCTGTCATCATAGACACAACCTGCAGCATGAGCAAACATCTGACTTCCGCCCTTATTTAGGTTCTGGATTTTCGTTTCCACCGCTGCACACAGGAACTGCGTTTCGCTTGACACTGAATTTAACCATAGCTTGGGTGTAGAATTGCATCCTCAGCCTCCTGGTCCGCAAGCCCTCTTGAGAGGGAATTCGGGAGCCACAAAGCAACATTCTTCATTCCCAATAGAAAGATTTAGGGCCTGGTGAAACTGCGCAGAAACTCTACATGAGGATCAATCTACTTGATGCTTGAGGGAACCTTGATTTATAGGCTGTCCTGCGCACTAGTTCTGTGTCTGAACGAGCCTGAGCCAAGACCTAGTTTCAGTCACAGAGAGATCTGAGCCCATATCCACAACGTGAGATCGACCACGGCCCAAGTCTGACACCTCTACCCATCCTTGGTATTCAGGCATCTGTACCCAGACCTTTGATAGAATCCCTGCCAATGGGGGAACCTGAAGCACAAAAGAGAACTCCTCCTTCCCCATGGCAGGAATCCTGGCTGTTAATATGGGTGTCCAAACCTCAACGTGGGAGCCAGATGCATGGTCAAGGAGACAACGCACACTCATATGGACTCTCCTGGACACAAGCAGCCATTGTGATCCTCAGCTTGAGCATGCCTTCTAACAAACGCTCTCAGTTGCACCTCCAGGTTCCCGCATTACAGTCCTGGTATGGCCCTAGGACCAAATCCTAACACTTGGTGGGATTTTTCTTGTGCCCATACCCAGAGCCCGTCACTGGAATCCCTGTTTTGGGGCACCCTTAAGATGGAAAACAGCACTCTTCGCTTCCCTGAGAAAGCCACCAAACTATTTGGAGCCTAAAGGATCCTTGAGAAGAAAAATCTCCCATGGTCCTATGAGTCCACACCTGCATTCTGAGGCCATCGTGGATACACAATACAGATACAAGAGACTGTGCTACTGCCTTCGAGTCACCTGATTTACAGCTCCTGATGTGCTGCCCTGTAGGTCTATGGGACACCTCACCACTAACCCTATCCCGAGTTTGTGTTTGCAGACTTCTCTCCCAAAACCATGGCTCACATGCCCTCCAGGATGGGGCCCCTAGAGTCACACCACAGGACTGTGCCTGCCATCCCCAAGGAAACTGGGCCATTACAGTTGCCCTAACCCTCCTGATTAGGAAAACCATGTAAGGCTCCTGAGTCCACCCCAATTATGGAGGCTGCTCTGGATGTAAATGCACAGTCTGAAATACCCTGATCACCTCCATTCAGGCAGACACCCAAGTCAATGGTCCTGAGTCAGATAATTGAACCTGACATGGCCCTAGGACCTCATTGGAAGAGGGATTAGCTTTTCAGGCCTCTGTCCTCAGAGGCCTCTTCTGGAATACCAACTTACGATACAACATACGGTCCCTGAGCCCCACAAAAGAAAATCTCCTGTCCCCAGACGGAAGCCGTGTTCTTCTACCAGTGTCCAACCCTCAGGGTATATGAATTCTGCACAGCCCCTTAGCCACAAGAACATTCTAAGATCTACCTGGTAACAAACCTGCATTGTGACCCAAATTCATGAGGCTCCAAGTCAACTCAAGGCACTGGTACTTTGCCCCAGAGCCACCAGAATGACCCTACCATGTTCCTCAGCTGCAATGATCAATGGAGATGTTCCTTCCAGGCCTCCATATGGAGTGCTCTGCTACACAAATTATCCACATGTGATACTGGAGCAAACAAACAAGACTCCCCCTGTCCGGTAGAAAGAAACTTTAATGTTTGGAGCATCTCACAAGCCCAGGGTGGGAAATCCTCCATGACTTCTTGATGCCACCCCTCCATTTGTCGGTCATCATAGACACAAACTCCAACCTGAGCAAACATCTGTCATCCGCCCATAATCAGGTGTTGATATTGGAATCAGCTGCTGCACACTGGAACTGCCTTTCACTTGGCACTGAATATAACCCTACCTTTGGATTACAATTTCATCCTCACCCTACTGGTCCGCCATATCTCTTGATAGGGAATTCTGGAGCCACAATGCACCATTCTGCCTTCCACATAGAAGGAAGGACCTGGTGAGTCTGCCCAGAATCTGCGCATGAGGATCAATATACTCAGCCCAGGAAGGAACCCCTATTTAGAGTTTGTCCTGGCCACTTGTGCTGTGGCTGACAAAGCCTGAGCCCTGACCTCGTGTCAGCCAACCAGAGGGTGGGGCCCATATCGAGCATGTGAGACTGACCATGGCCCAGGGTCGTCATTACTACCCATCCCTGGTATTCAGGCATCTGTCCCCTAGACCTTTGCTGGAATCCCTACCAATGGGGGACCCTGAAGCACAATAGAGAACTCCTCCTTTCCCATGGAAGGAATCCTGGCTTTCAGATGGGTGTTCAACCCTCAGAATGGGAACTGGCTGCATGGCCAAGTAGACAACGCCCACTCCTGATGGCCTCCTGGGTACAAGTAGGCATTGTGACCCTCAGTTTGAGCATGATTTCAAACAAACATTTTCAGTTACACCTCCAGGATCCCGCATTGCAGTCCTATTATGGCCCTAGGTCCAAATCGTAACCCTTGGTGGGATTTTCCAAGTGCTTAGACCCAGAGCCCATTTCTGGAATCCCTGTTTTGGGACACACCTAAGCAGGAAAACAGCTCTCGTCCCTTCCCCGAGAATTCCACCAAACTATTGGGAACCACCAGGATCCTTAAGAGGAAAAATTTTCCATGGACCCATGAGACCACACCTGCATTAAAGGCCATCCTGGAAATTAAATCCAATCACTTCTCATCCTTTTGGCTAAGACCAAGTGTGGAAATTAAATCCAGATACAATTGCCTGTGCTACCACCTTTGAGTCACCTGATTTACACTTCCAGACTTGCTGCCCTCCAGGTCTATGGATTGGGTCTATGATCACTTCAATGCTAACCCTAACCTGAGTCTGTGTTTGCAGACTTCTCTCTTAAAACCATGGTGCACATGCCCTCCAGGATGGGGTCTCTGGAGTCACACCACAGGACTGTGCCTTCAATCACCAAGGAAACTGCCCATCACAGGGTTCCAAACCCTCCATATAAGAAGAAACCTGCAAGGACCCTTAGCACACCCTAGTATTGGGATGCCACTCTGGACGCAAATGCACAGTGTGAAACATCCTGATCACCTGCATCAAGTCAGACACCAGAGTCAATGGTCTTGAGTCAGAAGATTGAACTTGACATTCCCCTAGGACCTCATTCGAACCCTAGATTAGTTTTTCGGGTATCTTTCCTCAGAGGCCTGTTCTGGAATACCAACTTTTGATACAACATATGGTCACTGAGCCCCACAACAGAACATCTCCTGTCCCCAGACGGAATCTGGGCACTTGGACCTGTGTCAAATCCTCAGGCTAGATGAATTCTTCATGGCCCCTTAACCACCAGCACATTCTAAGATCTCCCTGGTAACAAACCAACATTTTGACCCATCTTCATGAGGTTCCATGTCCAATCCTGTCCTTGGTTGGTTGCCTCAGTGCCACCAGAGTGAACCTGCCATGTTCCTCCACTGCAATGGTCAATGGAGGTGTGCTTTCCAGGCATCCATGCAGGAGAGCTTTGCTATCCAATCTTTCCACATGGGGAACACTGGAGCAAACAAACCAGACTACTCCTGTTCGGTAGAAGGAAACCTTGCTGTTTGGTGCATCTCACAAGCCCCAGCCTCGGAAATCCTCTATGGCCTCTTGACGCCACCCCTCCATTTGTCAGTCCTCATAGATACAAACTCCAGCTTGAGCAAATATCTGACATCCGCCCTTTCTCAAGTGCTGGATATTCGATTCAACCGCTGCACACTGGAAGTGCCTTTCACTTGACATTGAATTTAACCATAGCTTGGGTTTACAATTCCATCCTCAGTCTCCTGGTCCACAAGCTCTATTCATAGGGAATTCTCGAGAGACAACTCAGCATTCTGCCTTCCCAATAGAAAGAAAAAGGGCCTGGTGAGTCTGTCCGGAAACTCCACATGACGGTCAATCTTCTCGGTGCTGAAGGGAACCCCGATTTATAGGCTGCTCTGGGCACTAGTGTTGTGTTTCACAGAGCCTGAGCAAAGACCTTGTGTCAACGCAGAGATCGGTGCCCATAACCAGCATGTGAGACTGGCCATGGCCCAAGTCCATCACCTCTACCCATCCTTGGTATTCAGGCATCTGTCCCTAGACCTTTGCTGAAATCCCTTTCAATGGGAGAACCTGAAGCACAATAGAGAATTCCTCCTTCCCCATGGTAGGAATCCTGGCTTTTGGGATGGGTGTCCAACCTCAAAATGAGATCTGGCTGCATGGCCAAAGAAATTACTCCCACTCATGAGGGCCGCCCTGGGCACAACCAGGTAATGTGAACCTCAGCCTGAGCATGCTTTCAAACAATCTCTCTCAGTTGACCCAAAAGTATCACGCATTGAAGGTCAGGTATACCCGTTGGGCCAAATCATAACACTTAGAGGGATTATCCAGGGGCCAAGACCCAGAGCCAGTCTCTGGAAGTCCCTATTTTGGGAACCTCCAAGATGGAAAAGAGCACACTTCCCTTCCCTGAGAAAGCCACCAAACTATTGGGAGCCACCAGGTAACTTAGATAGGAAAAACCTCCATGGACCCATTAGACCACACCTGCATTCCGTGGCCATCCTGGACACACAATGCAGATACAAAAGCCTGTTTTACCCCCTTCGAATCATCTAATTTACAATTTCTGATGAGTTGCTTTCCAAGTCTATGCATTGGGCCTGCGATTAACTCATCACTAACCCTAACCCGAGTTTGTGTTTGCAGATATCCATCCCAAAACCATGGCTCACATGCCCTCCAGATTGTGGTATCTGGATCCACACCTGAGGACTATGCCTGCCTTCCTCAAGGAAACTGTGCCCATCACTGTTGCACAAAATCTCTAGATTAGGAGAATCCTGCAAGGCCCCTGAGCTCACCTCAATATTGGAGGCCACTCTGGACTCAAATTCTCAGTTTGAAACATCCTGATCACCTCCATCAGGCAGACACCAATGTTAATGATCCTGAGTCAGAAGATTGAAGCCTACATGCCCCGAGACCTTCATTAGAACACTAGATTAGGTTTTCAGGTATCTGTCCTCAGAGGCCTGTTCTGGAATACCAACTTATGGTACAACATGTGGTCCCTGAGCCACAGAACAGAACATCTCCTGGACCCAGAAGGAAGTCATGCTTGTGGACCTGTGTCAAACCCTCAGGGTAGATGAATCCTGCATGACCAATTAGCAATCAGCACATTCTAAGAGCTCCTTGGTAGCAAACCAGCATTGTGGCCCATCTGCAAGAGATTAAATGTCAACTTAAGGCCTTGGTACTTCTCCCCAGAGCCACCAGAACGAATCTGCCATGTTCCTCAGCTGCTATGGTCAATGGAGTTGTGCTTTCCAGGCATCCATGACAGAGAGCTCTGCTTCACAAACTTTCCACATGGGGAAACCTTGAGCAGACAAGGTTTGTTACCAGGGAGATCTTAGAATGTGCTGGTGGCTAAGGTGCTGTGTTGGATTCTACTACTGTGGGCTTTGGCACAGATGGAAGGGCACGGTTTTTTTCCGGGGACAGGATGTTTTCTTGTGTGGCCCAGGGCCCACATATTATAACATAAGTTTGCATTCCGGGAACAGGTCTCTGAAGCCAGATGTCTGAAAACTGAATCTAGGTTTCCAGTGACGTCCAGGGTCATGTTAGGTTCACTAATCTGACTCAGTACCATTGATTTGGCAGTCTGCCTGGATGTAGGTGATCAGGGTGTTTCAGACTGCAAATTAGGGTTCAGAGCGGACAGACTTCACCTGCCCAGTAGAAGGAAAACTTACTGTTTGGAGCATCTCACAGGCCTCAGCATGTGAACTCCTCCTTGGCCTCTTGACGCCACTCCTCCATTAGACGGTCATCATACAAACAAACTCAAGTGTGAGCAAACATCTGACATCCACCCTTATTTCGGTGCTGGAAGTCACAAATAAACCGGTGCACACTGGAACTGCCTAACACTTGGCACTGAATTGAACGGTAGCTTTTGTTTAAAATTCCATCCTCACCCGACTGGTCCACAAGCTCTCTTGACAGGTCAGTCTGGAGCCACAAAGCAGCATTCTGACTTCCCCATCAAATGAAGAAGTATCTGGCGAGTCTGCCCTGAAACCACACATGAGGAACAATCTGCTCGGTTCTCATGTCAACCCCTATATATAGGCTCCCATAGCACTAGTGCTGTGTCTGACAGAGCCTGACCCCGACCGAGTTTCAGTCACCAGAGAGCAGGCCCCATATCTAGCATTTGGGATGGTCATGGCCCAAGTACGTCATCTCTACCCATCCTTGGTATTCAGTCACATGTCCCCAGACCTTGGCTGGAATCCCTGCCAATTGGGGAACCTGAAGCACAATAGAGAACTTCTCTTTCCCCATAGCAATAAACCTGGAAGATGGAATGGGTGTCCAACCCTCAAAGGGAGAGCCAGTTACAAGACCAATTAGCCCACGCTCACTCTTGAGGGCCAGCCTGGGCACTAACAGGCATTTTGAACCTCAGCCTGAGCATGCTTTCAAACAATCCCTTTCAGTTGCACCAACATGATCCCGTATTGCAGGCCTGGTACAACTCCAGGCACAAATCCTACAACTTGGTGGGATTTTCCAGGTGCCCAGATCCAGAGGCCATCTCTAGAATCCCTGTTTTGGGGCACCCCTAAGTTGAAAACAACACTCTTCCCATCCCTGAAAAAGCCACCAAACTATGGGGAGCCACCAGGATCCATAGAGAGGAAAAGTCTCCTATGGACTCCTGAGAACAGCTCTGCATTCCGAGGCCATCCTGCACACACAATCCAGAGAGAAAAGCCTCTGCTACCGCCTTCCATTCACCCTAATATCAGTTCCAGACAAGCTGCCCTCCAGGTCTATGCCTTGGGCCTGCGATTACCTCTCCACTCACCCTAGTTCAAAAATGGGTTTGTAGACTTCTCTACCTTAACCAAAGCACACATGCCTTCCAGGACGGGGTCTCTGAATCCACGCCACAGTACTGTCAATGCCATCCCCAAGGAAACTGTGCCAGTCACAGTTGCCCAAACCTTCTGGATTAGGAGAAAGCTGCAAGGCCCCTGAGCCTATCTCAATATTGGCGGCCACTCTGAATGCAAATTCGCAGTCTGAAACACCCTGATCACCTACATCCAGGCAGACCGCCAAATCAATGGTACTGAGTCAGATTAGTGAACCTAACATGACCCTGGACGTCACTGGAAACCTAGATTCAGTTTTCAGACATCTGGCTTCAGAGACCTGTTCCCGGAATGCAAACTTATGTTATAATATGTGGGCCCTGGGCCACACAAGAAAACATCCTGTCCCCGGAAAAAACCGTGCCCTTCCATCTGTGCCAAAGCCCAGGGTAGTAGAATACAACACAGCACCTTAGCCACAAGCACGTTCTAAGATCTCCCTGGTAACAAACCGGCATTGTGGCCCATCAGCAAGAGATTCCATGTCAACTCAAGGACTTGGTACTTCGCTCCAGAGAAAGCAGGATGAAACTGCCATATTACTCATCTGCAATGGTCAATGGATTTGAGCTTTCCAGTCATCCATGCGGTAGAGCTCTGCTACCCAAACTTTCCACATGGGGGACACTGGAGCAGATAAACCAGACTCCACCCATCCAGTAGAACGAAATATTGCTGTTTGGAGCAGCTCATAAGCCTCAACATGAAATTTCCTCCATGGCCTCTTGATACCACCCCTTCATTGTTCGGTCATGATAGACACAACCTCCCGTGTGAGCAAATATCAGACATCCACCCTTATTCCGGTGCTGGATGTCTCAAATAAACTGCGGCACATTGGAACTGCCTTCCCCTTGGTACTGAATTGTACCGTAGCTTGTGTTTACATTTCCATCTTCACCCGACGGGTTCCCAAGGCCTCTTGATAGGGAAATCTGGAGCCACACACTGCATTCTGCCTTCCCCATCGAATGAAAAAGTTTCTGGTGAGTCTTCCCAGAAACTCCACATGAGGATCAATCTGCTGGCTCTCGAGTCAACCCCAATTTATAGGCTGCCATGGCACGAGTGCTGTGTCTGACAGAGCCTGAGCGCTGACCGAGATTCAGCCACCAGAGAGCGGGCCCCATATCTAGTATTTGGGATGGTCATGGCCCATGTACATCATCTCTACACATCCTTGTTATTCAGGCACCTGTCCCCAGACCTTGGCTGGAATCCCTGCCAATGGGGGAACCTGAAGCACAATAGAGAACTCCTCTTTCCCCATGGCAATAAATCTGGCAGTTGTGATGGGTGTACAACCCTCAAAGAGAGAGCCAGTTACAAGACCAATGAGATCACGCACACTCCTGAGGGCACAATCAGGCATTGTTACCCTCAGTCTGAGAATGCTTTCAAATAATCCCTCTCAGTTGCACCACCATTATCCCACATTGGTACTTTGCTCCAGAGAAAGCAGGATGGAACTGCCATATTACTCATCTGCAATGGTCAATGGATTTGTGCCTGTTACGACTCCAGGCATAAATCCGAAACTTGGTGGGATTTTCCAGGTGCCCAGACCCAGAGCCCATCTCTGGGATCCCTGTTTTGGGGCACCCCTAATTTGGAAAATAGTACTCATGCCTTCCCTGAAAAAGCCACAAAACTATAGGGAGCCACCACGATCCATAGAGAGAAAAGTCTCCCATGTTCCCATGAGAACACACGTGCATTCCGAGGCCATCCTGGATACACAATCCAGAGAGAAAAGTCTCTGCTACCGCCTTTCAGAAATCTTTCTTCAAAGGCCTGTTCCTGGAATGTGAACTTATGTTATAATATGTGGGCCCTGGGCCACACAAGAGAACATCCTGTCCCCAGAAAAAAACCGTGCCCTTTCATCTGTGCGAAAGCCCAGGGTAGTAGAATCCTGCACAGCACCTTAGCCACCAACACATTCTAAGATCTCCCTGGTAATCAGCATTGTGGCCCATCTACAAGAGATTCCATGTCAACTCAAGGACTTGGTACTTCACTCCAGAGAAAGCAGAACGAACCTGCCATGTTCCTCAGCTGCAAAGGTCAATGGAGTTGTGCTTTCCAGGCATCCATGCGGTAGAGCTCTGCTACCCAAACTTTACACATAGAGGACCCTGGGGCAAATAAATCAGGCTCCACCTATCCAGTAGAACGAAACCTTGCTGTTTGGAGCAGCTCATAAGCCTCAACATGAAAACCCCTCCATGGCCTCTTGACGCCACCCTTCTATTTGTCAGTCATATAGACACAAACTCCAATGTGAGCAAATATCTGACATCCGGCCTTACTCAGGTGCTGGATAACTCGAATAAGCTGCTGCACATAGGAACTGCCTTTCGCTTGGCACTGTATTGAACCGTAGCTTGTGTTTACAATTCCATCCTCACCTGACTGGTGTCCAAGTCCTCTTGATAAGCAATTCTTGAGCCAACGCAGCATTCTGCCTTCCCTATAGAAAGAAGTGCCTGGTGAGTCTGGCACATGAGGATCAAACTGCTCGGCCCTCGAGGGAACCACGATTTTTAGGTTGCCCTGGCCACTAGTGCTGAGTCTGACAGAACCTGAGCCTGACCTAGTGTCAGTCACCAGAGAGTGGGACCCACATCTAGCATTTGTGATTGCACGTCATCTCCAGACATCCTTGGTATTCAGGATTCTGTCCCCAGAACTTTACTGGATTCCCTGCCAATGGGGGAACCCGAAGAACAATAGAGAACTCCTCCTTCCCCATGACAATAGACCTGACAGTTGAGATGTGTGTCCAACCCTCAAAGGGGGAGCCAGTTACAAGACCACTGAGAACACGCCCAGTTCTGAGGGCCTCCCTGGGCACAAACAGGCAGTGTAATCCTCAGCCTGAGCATGCTTTCAAACAATCCATCTCATTTGCACCACTATAATCCCGCAATGCAGGCCTCCTATGCCCCTAGGCCCAAATGCTTACACTTGATGGGATGTCCCAGACAACCAGAACCAGAGCTCGTCTCTGGAATCCCTGTTTTGGGGCACCCATAAGATGGAAAACAACACTCTTCCCTTCTCCGAAAAAGCCACCAAACTATGGAGAGCCGCCAGGATCCATAGAGAGGAAAAGTCTCCCATGGACCCATGAGACCACACCTGCATTCCCAGGCCATCCTGGACACAGAATTCAGAGAAAAAAAGCCTGTGCTACTGCCTGCAAGTCACCCTAATTAAAGTTCCTGATGAGCTGCACTCCAGGTCTACGCATTGGGCCTGTGATCACATTGCCACAAAGTCGCTAACCCAAACTTGTATTTCCAGACCTCTCTCCCAAAAGCATGGCTCACACGCCCACCAGAATGGGATCTCTGGGGCCTCTGGCTTCCATCCCCGAGGACACTGTGAATATCAGAATTGCTCAAACCTTCCAGTTTAGGAGAAACCTGTAAGACACTTGAGCCCACCCCATTATTGCTGGCCACTCTGGACGCAAATGCACAGTCTGAAACACCCTGATCACCTACATCAAGGGGGACAGCCAAGTCAATGATCGTGAGTTAGAAGATGGAACCTGAAATGCCGCAAGGCCCTCAATGGAACCCCATTAGATTTTCAGGCATCTGTCCTTAGGGGCCCCGACCAAGTTTTGGCACGAGAGAGCAGGCCCCATATCTAGCATTTGAAATGATCATGGCCCAAGTACGTCATCTCTACCCCTCCTTGGTATTCAGGCACCTGTCAGCAGATCTTGGCTGGAATCCCTGCCAATGAGGCAATCTGAAGAACAATAGAGACTACTCCTCCCTCATGGCAGGAAACATGGCTGTTGGGTTAGGTGTCCAACCCTCAAAGGGGGAGCCAGTTTCAAGACCAATGAGACCGTGCTCACTCCTGAGGGCCACCCTGGGCGCAAACAGGCATTGTGACCCTCAGCCTGAGCATGTTTTCAAACAATACCTCTCAGTTGCACCAACATGATCCCGCATTGCAGGACCTGTACTCTCCTAGGCCCTAATCCTAACCCTTGGTGGGATGTCCCAGAAGCCCAAACCAGAAACTGTCTCTGGAATCCCTGTTTTGGGGCATCCATAAGATGGAAAACAGCACTCTTCCCTTCCCCAAAAAAGGCAACCAAGTATGGAGAGCCGCCAGGATCCATAGAGAGGAAAAGTCTCCCGTGGACCCATGAAACCACACCTACATTCCCAGGCCATCCTGGACACATAATCCAGAGAGAAAAGCCTGTGCTATGGCCACGGCCTTCCAGTCTCCCTAATTAAAGTTCCTGATGAGCTGCCCTCCAGGTCTACGCATGGGGCCTGTGATCACATCGCCACAAAATCACTAACCCAAACTTGTGTTTCCAGACTTCTCTCCCAAAACCATGGCTCACATGTCCACTAGAATGGTATCTCTGGATCTACACCACAGAACTCTGCCTACCATCCCCAAGGACACTGTGCATATCAAAGTTGCCCTAACCTTCCAGATTAGGAGAAACCTGTAAGGCCCCTGAACCTACCCCAATATTGCCGGCCACTCTGGATGCAAATTCGCAGTCTGAAACATCCTGATCACATACATCCAGGGAAACAGCCAAGTCAATGATCGTAAGTTAGAAGATTGAACCTGAAATGCCCCTCGGCCCTCAATGGAACCCCATTAGGTTTTCAGGCATCTGTCCTCAGGGGCTTGTTCTGGAATACCAATTTATGACACATCATGTAGTCCCTGAGCCACACGACAGAATGTCTCTGTCCCCAGAAGGATACTGTACTCTGCAACCTGTGGCAAACCCTCAGGGTAGGAGAATCCTACATGGTACCTTAGCAACCAGCACATTCTTAAATCTCCTTGGTAACAAACCAGCATTGTAACCCATCTGAAATAGAAGCCATTTCAACTCAAGGCCTTGGTACTTCGCCCCAGAGCCACCAGAACGAACCTGCCTTGTTCCTCAGCTGCAATGGTCAATGGAGGTGTGCTTTCCTGGCATCCATGCTGGAGAGTTCTTCTTCACAAACTTTCCACATGGGGGAACCTAGAGCAAACAAACCAGACTTCACTTGCCCAGTAGAAAGAAACCTTATGTTTGGAGCAGTTCACAGGCCTCTTCATGTGAACTCCTCCATGGCATCTTGACTCCATACATCCATTTGTCGGTCATCATAGAAGCAAACTCTAGTGTGAGCAAATATCTGACATCCACCCTTATTCTGGTGGTAGATGTCTCAAATAAACCACTGCACATTGGAACTGCCTTCTGCTTGGCACTGAATTGAACCGTAGCTCGTGTTTATAATTCCAAACTCACCCTACTGGTCTCCAAGTTATCTTATAGGGAAATCTGGAGCCACAACACAACATTCTGCCTTCCCCATCGAATGAACAAATGCCTAGGAATCTGCCCAGAAACCCCACATGAGGATCAATCTACTCTGCCCTCGAGTCAACCCCGATTTATGGCTGTCACGGCCACTATTGCTGTACCTGACAGAGCCTGAGCCCTGACACAGTTTCAGTCACCAGAGAGTGGCCCCATATCTAGCATTTGGGATTGCCATGGCCCAAGTACATCATCTCTACCTATCCTTGGTATTCAGGCACCTGTCCCCAGACTTTGCTGGAATCCCTGCCAATGGGGGAAACCTGAGGCACAATAGAAAACTCCACCTTCCACATGGCCAGACATATGGCTTTTTGGATGGGTGTCCAACCCTCAAAGGGGGAGGCAGATAGAAGACCAATGAGGCCATGCCCACTCCTGAGGCTGTCCTGGGCTCAAAAAGGCAACATGACCCTCAGCCTGAGCAAGCTTTCAAACAATCCCTCTCAGTTGCACCGATATGAACCCAGACAGCAGGCCCCGTATGCCCCTAGGCCCAAATCCTAACCATTGGTGGGATGTCCCAGATGCCCAGAACCAGAGCCTGTCTCTGGAATCCCTGTTTTGGGGCACTCCTAAGATGGAAAACAGCACTCTTCCCATCCCGAAAAAGCCACCAAACTATGGAGAGCTGCCAGTATCCATAGAGAGGAAAAGTCTCCCATGGACACATGAGACCACACCTCCATTCCGAGGCCATCCTGGACACACAATCTAAAGAGAAATGCCTGTGCTACTGCCTTCCAGCCCGCCCTAATTATAGTTCCTGACAAGCTGCCCTGCAGGTCTATGTATTGGTCCTGCGATCACATTGCCACAATTTCACTAACCTGAATTTGTGTTTCCAGACTTCTCTCCCAAAACCATGGCTCACATGCCCACCAGAATGGGATCTCTGGAGTCACACCACAGAACTCTGTCTGCCATGCCCAAGGACACTGTGCATATCAGAGATGCCCAAACCTTCCAGATTAGGAGAAACCTGTAAGGCCCCTGAACCCACCCCAATATTGCTGGCTACTCTGGACGCAAATGTGCAGTCTGAAACACCCTGATCACCTACATCCAGGGAGACAGCCAGGTCCATGATCGTGAGTTAGATGATTGAACCTGGAATGCCCCTCGGCCCTCAATGTATCCCCATTAAGTTTAAAGCCATCTTTCCTCAGGGACATGTTCTGGAATACCATTTTATGACACATCATGTGGCCCCTGAGCCACACGACAGAACATCTCCTGTCCCCAGAAGGATACCTTGCTCTTCGAACTGTGCCAAACCCACAGGGTAGGAGAATGCTACATGGCACCTTAGCAACCAGCACGTTCTAAGTTCTCCTTGGTTACAAACCAGCATTGTAGCTCATCTGCAAGTGGTCCCTGTCAAATGAAGGTATTGGTACTTCACCCCAGAGCCACCAGAACGAACCTTCCATGTTCCTCAGCTGCAATGGTCAACGGAGGTGTGCTTTCCAGGCATCCATGCCAGAGAGCTACTCTTCACTAACTTTCCACATGGGGGAACCTAAAGCAAACAAACTAGAATTCACCTGCCCAGTAGAAGGAAACCTTACTGTTTGGAGCAGCTCTCAGGCCTCTCAGCGTGTGAACTCCTTCATGGCCTCTTGACTCCACCCCTCCATTGGTCAGTCATCATAGACACAAACTGTAGTGTGAGCAAACATTTGACATCCACCCTTATTCCAGTGCTGGATGTCTCAAATAAACCGTTGCACATTGGAACTTCCTTCCACTTGGCACTGAGTTGAACCGTAGCTTGTGTTTACAATTCCATCCTCACAGAACTGCTCCCCAGGCCCTCTTGAGAGGGGATTTTGGAGTCACAACAAAACATTCTGCCTTCCCTATAGAAAGAAGTGCCTGGTGAGTCTGTCCAGAAAGCCCACATGAGGATCAATCTGCTTGGCCCTCGAGGGAACCCCAAATTATACGTTGCCCTGGCCACTAGTGCTGTGTCTGAAAGAGTCTGATTCCCGACCTTGTGTAAGTCACCAGTGAGCAGGCCCCACATCTAGAATTTGGGGTTGCCATGGTCCAAGTACTTCATCTCTACCTATCTTTGTATTCAGGCACCTGTCTCCAGACCTTTGCTGGAATCCCTGCCTATGAGGGAAACTGAAACACAATAAAGAGCTCCTCCTTTCCCATGGCAGGAGACCTGGTTGTTGGGATGGGTGTCCAACCCCCAAAGTGGGATTAAGCTACATGGCCAATGAGAACACGGCCACTCCTGAGGGCTGCCCAGTGCACAAACAGGCATTTTGACCCTCAGCCTGAGCATGCTTTCAAACAAGCCCTCTCAGTTGCACCAATATGATTCCACATTGCAGGCCTGGTACACCCTTAAGCCCAAATCCTAAACCTTGGTGGGATTTCCCAGGGAACCAGATCCAGATCTCGTCTCAGGAATCCCTGTTTTGGGGCACCCCTAAGATGGAAAACAGCACTCTTTTCTTCCCCCAAAAAACCACCAAACTATGGAGAGCCACCAGGATCCTAAGTGAGGTAACGTCTCCCATGGACCCAAGAGAACACACGTGCATTCAGAGTCCATCCTGGACACACAATCCAGATAGAAAAGCCTGTGTTATCGCCTTCAAGGCACCCTAATTACAGTTCCTGACGACCTGAACTCCAGGTCTACGCATTTGGCCTGAGATCACCTTTCCAATAACCCTATCTCGCATTTGTGTTTCCAGACTTCTCTCCCAAAACCATGGCTCATATGCCCTCCATGATAGGGTCCCTGGATACACAACACAGGTCTGTGCCTGCCATCCCCAAGGAAAATGTGCCCGTCAAAGCTGCCCAAACCTTCCAGTTTAGGAGAAACATGCAAGCCCCCTGACCTCACCCCCAATATTGTAATCAGTGCTGGACGCAAATGCCAGTCTGAAACACCCTGATCAACTACATCCAAGCAGACAGCTAAGTCAATGTTCCTGTGTCAGAAGATTGAACCTGACATGCCCCTAGGACCTCATTGGAATCCTAGATTAGGATTTCCGGCATCTGATCTCAGAGTCCTGTTCTGGAAAACCAAATTAGGATACAACATGTGGTTGTATCAACAACAGAACATCTCCTGTCCCCAGAAGGAAACCATGCCCTTCGACCTGTGCCAAACCCTCAGGTTTGGAAAATCCTGCACAGCACCTTAGACACCAGCACATACGCTAGTTTGTACGTTGCTCCAAACCACAAGGTTTTCATCTGCAGGACAGTCGAGTCCTGTTGAATGTCTCCAGGACATCTCATACAGAAGTACTGGAGAGCAGGGTTTGAAGGATGGATGCCTGTACAGCATACCTCGCATTCCAATTGGCTCTTTGCGACAAGATATGTTTGAACCTCTGGCTCTGGGGCGAGCTACCCAGGGAACTAAGTTGAAATGGACTCTCCTGAGGATGGGTCGTAATGTGGCTTTGTGTCCATGAAGACCTTGTAATGTGCTGGTGGCTCAGGGGCCTTGAAGAACTCGCCTAACAGAAGGGTTTGATATGGTTCCCATAAAAAAGCTCCCCATGTGAATTTGAGAGAGGTTCTGTTTGGTGCCTTAGAAAAACCCCAGATACTGGACTTCAAACCAGTTCTCTGAGGAGGGACACCTGGAAACCAAAGGTAGGGTTCAGATTAGGGTGGAGGGGCCTGTCCATTTCAATATCCTGCCCCCCATATGTTTCTGGGGACACTGTCTGAGTGTCTAAGTGGAGATAGTTGCTCAGCTGGTGTCAGAGTGAACCTTTTAGTCGAGGTCAGCATACACTGTTGGCATGGCCTCGTATGCCTTAGAGGTTTCTCCTAATCTGTAGGCTTGTGGCAAATTGATTGGGCACAGTTTTCTTGGAGAGGACAGGCACAGTCCTTTGGTGTGTCTCCATAGGCTCTAGCCTGTGTGGGTCCACGCTGTGGGTACAGAAGTCTGAAAACACAAACTTGGCTTAGGTGTGGCGCTGAGGGTATGGCAGGCCAGATCCACAGACCTTAAGGGAGCTCCTCAGCTTATGAAAGAAGGGCGAATGGGAGGCAGTCACGCAAGCTTTTGTCTCTATGTTGTGTCCCCCATAGCCGTGGAATGTAGGGGTGGCCTCAGGGTCTATGGAAGAGTTTCCCTCTCTGAGGAGTTGGGCCAGCTCCCAAGATTTTGGGGTCATTTTGTGGGAAGGGTGGAGTTCTGTTGTCTGGCTCAGGTATTCCTCCAGGAAAGGGACTCCTGATCACAGCCCTGGCAACGGGTGACTGGAAAATTAGAACTCTGGTGAGGATTGGGAGCATAGGGGCTTAGCAAGTGTTCTATGCGGGCTCTTGGTCCAGGCCCTGAGAGGCCTTACTTCGATATGCGGCTCACACTGATGGCCACAATGCGATTTTGTGCCCAAGGAGGCAGTCAAGTTTGGGCTTGCCTGAGGGGTCATGAAGGTTTCTCCTACCCTGAAGGTATGACTCCATGCTAACAGCAAGTTTTACAGCCATGGGGAAGGAGGAATTCTGATTTGTGCTTCAGGTACCCACGTGTGCCAGGATTTGATATAATGTCTAGGTTCAGATGCTGAAAACCCAGGTTGGGAAGAGATGACGACCTAAGGCCATGGTGTGTCGGATGTGCTGGGTGTGTGGCCAGCTGTCTCCTTGTCTGTCGGGACATCTGGCCTCAGGCTGTGTCAGACAGAGCATTAGTGCCCAGGGCAGCCTATCCAACTGGGGTGCGGTCGAGGCCCGAATGGGTTGATCCTCATTTGGGGTTTCTGGAGAATCCCATAGGGCAACAGTTTTCTTCTGGTGGGCAGGCAGTGGGCAGCATTGTGGTTCCGGAATTCCCAATCTGGAGAGCTTGTTTGCCAGGTGTGTGAGAAAGGAAGTCTGAAAACACAAGCTAGCATTAGGTTTGGTGCCGAGGGCACGGCAGGCCCACTCTGTAGAGGCTGAATCGAGATCTCCTGCATCTGAGGTCAGGGCGAGTATCAGACATTGCCTCAGGCTAGAGTTTGTGTCCATGATGGACCCTTCCTGAAGGGGGTGGGTGCGTCATGAGGCCAAGGATGTTTACCTATGCTGGGAGTTGTGAGCTGCTCCAAACCTGAAGTTTTCCTTCTGCAGGACAGTCGAGTTCTATTGGATGGTTCCAAGACACCCCATACGGAAAGACTCGAGAGCAGGTTTCTAAGCATGGATGTCTGGAAACGCCACCTCACATTCCCACTGGCTGCTCAGGGCAAGGCAGGCTTAATCTGCGGGCTCTTGGGCGAGCTACCCAGAGGGCTGAGTTGAAATGGACTCTCCTGAGGATGAGTCATAATGTGGGTTGGTGGCCATGGAGACCTTGGAATGTGGCGGTGGCCCGGGGACTCTGCAGGATTCTCCAACCCGAAGGGTTTGACACAGCACCAACAAGAAAGCTTCCCATGTGGAGATGAGAGGTGTTCTGTTTGGTGCCTCAGGAAAGCCCCATATACTGGTCTTCGAACCCAGGCCTCTGAGGACTGACATCTGAAAACCAAAGCAAGAGCTCAGATTAGGGCCTAGGAGCCTGTTTGGTTCAATCTTCTGTCTCTGCGGACATCTCTCTGCATGTCTGTGTGGAGGTAGTTGCTCAGTTTGTGTCAGGATGCCCCTGTTTGTCCAGGGTGGCTTCAAGTAGTGGGATGTCCTAGGGGCCCTTGAGGTTTCTCCTATTCTGAGGGGTTGTGGGCAATGGAATGGGCACAGTCTCCTAGGTGAGCACAGGACAGTCCTGTGTTGTGGCTCCAGAGGCCCCAGCCTGGAGGCTGTGTGGGCAAGGGCTGTGGGGACAGACGTCCAAAAACACAAACTCGGCTGAGGTTTGGGGCCGAGGTTATGGCAGGAGTGATCTACAGTCAGTGAGAGGACATCTTCACGATTAGAAAGGAGGGCGAGTGAGAGGCGGTCATTCAGGTTTATGTCTCTGGATGTTGTATTCACCTTGGTCATTTAATGTAGGGGTGGCCTCATGGCCCGTGGAAGAGTCTCCCGCTCTGGTGATTTGCCCAGCTCCCAAAAGTTTGTGTTCATTCTGTGGGAAGGTAGTAGTCCTGTTTTCTGCCTCATGTGTCCCCCCAGTAGAGGGATTCTAGAGCAGAACACTGGGTCCAGCCAACTGGAATACCCGCCCTCTGGTTAGGCCTGGGGGCCTATGGGCATGGCAAGCCCCATATGCGGGCTCCTGGTCCAGCCACTGAGAAGCGTTACTTGCATAGTGGACCCACGCTGAGGGTCACAGTGTGTGTTTGTGCGCAAGGCGGCCCTCAATCATGGGAGGGCCCTCATTGAGCATGCATTTTGCTCCATCACTGAACCTTGGACATGCCAACCTCAAGGTTTCTTGCCATGGGGAAAGAGGAGTTCTAATTTCCACATCACATTCAACTCTGGGCAGTGTTTGGAGATAAGGTCTAGGTTCTGAATCCTGAATACCGAGGTTGGGAAGAGATGAGGACCTAAGACCATGGCGGGTCTAATTTGGTCCGTGTGTGGCCAGGTGTCTCGGTGTCAGTCGGGAGTTCCGGGCTCAGGCTGTGTCAGACAGGGCATTAGTGCCCAGAAATAGACTGTATAATTGGGGTAGAGTCTAGTGGCATTCAGGTTGATAGTCACTGTTTTCCATCTTGGGGTGCTGCAAAGCAGTGATTCCCGAGACGGGTTCTGGGTTTGGGCACCAAGAAATTCCCACCATGGGTTAGGATTTGGGCCTAGGGGCGTACCGCGCCTGCAATGTGGGATCCTAGTGGCGCAATAGAGAGGGCTTGTTTGAAAGCATGCTCAGGCTGAGGGTCACAATGCCTGTTTATTCTTAGGGCGCCCATCCTGAGTGGGCATGTTCTCATTGCCCATGCAGCTGGCTCCCTCTATGAGGGTTGGAAAACCACCCAACAGCTAGGTTTCCTGCCATGGGGAAGGAGTAGTTCTCTATTGGACTTCAGGTTCCCCCATTGGCAGGGATTCCAGCAAAGGTCTGGAGACAGATGCTTGAATACCAAGGATGTGGAGAGAGGACGGATTGGGTCATGACCAGTCTCACATGCTGGATATGGGCCCCGCTTTCTGGGTGGCTGACACGAGGTTGGGTGTCAGGCTCTGTCAAACACAGCACTAGTGGCCAGGGCAGCCTATAAATCGGGGATCCTTGAGGGTCAAGCAAATGATCCTCATTTGGGCTTTTTGGACAGTCCCACCAGGCACTTCCTCTTTCTATGGAGAAGGCAGAATGCTGCGTTGTGGCTCCAGAATTCCCTATCAAGAGGGCTTGGGGATGAGTAGGGTGAGGATGGAATTGTAAACACCAGTTATGGTTAAATTCAGTGCCAAGCAGAAGGCAGTTCAATGTGCAGCAGCTTATTCGAGATACCCAGCACCTGAGTAAGGGCAGATGTCAGATGTTTGCTCACACTGGAGTTTGTGTCTATGATGGTCAACAAATGGATGGTTGGCTTCAAGATGCCATGGAGGATTACCCATGCTTAAGATTGTGAGATTCTCCAAACAACAAGGTTTCCTTCTACTGGACAGGTGGTGTCTGGTTTGTTTGCTCCAGGGTCTCCCATGTGGAAAGTTTGGGTAGCAGAGCTCTACTGCATGGATACCTATATAGCTCATGTCCAATGAACATGGAAGCTGATGGACACGACATGCTAGTTCTGGTAGCTCTGGGGCCAAGTGCCAAGGCCTTGATTTGACATGGAATCTCTTACAGATGGGTCCCAATGCTGGTTTATTACCATGGAGATTTTAGAATGTGATGGTGGCTATGGTGCCATGCAGGATACTCTTACTCTGAGGGTTTGGCACAGGTCTATGAGCACAGTTTCCTTATTCGACAAGAGATGTTCTGTTGTGTGGGTCAGGGTCCACATGTTGTATCCTTACTTAGTATTCCAGAATAGGTCTCTGAGTACAGATGTCTGATGTCTAATCTAGGGTTCCGAGTATGTCCTAGGGGCATGTCAGGTTCAATTTTCTGACTCAGGATCATTGACGTGGGTGTCTGCCTGGATGTAGGTGATCAGGGTGTTTCAGACTTTGCGTTTGCATCCAGAGCAGCTTCCAATATTGGGGTGGGATCAGGGGCCTTTGAGGTTTCTCCTAATCTGGAGGGTTTGGGCAAATATGATGGGCAAAGTTTCCTTGGGGATGGCAGGCACAGTCCTGTGGTGTGGCTCCAGAGACCCCATCCTGGAGGACATGTGAGGCATGGTTTTGGGAGAGAAGTCTTCAAACGAAAACTAAGTTAAGGCTTAGTGGCATGGTGATTGCAGTCCAATGAGTCGACCTGGAGGGCAGCTCGTCAGGAACTGTAATTAGGGTGACTCAATGGTGATAGCATAGCCTTTTCTATCGGCATTGTGTGTCCAGGATGGCCTTGGAATGCAGGTGTTTTCTCATGGGTCCATGGGAGATTCTTCCTCCCTAAGGATCCTGGCGGATCCCCATGGTTTGGTGGCTTTTTCGGGGAAGGGAAGAGTGCTGTTTTCCACCTTAGGGATGCCCAGCAACAGGGATACCAGAGACGGGCTCTGGGTCTGGGCACCAAGAAAGTCCCACCAAGGGTTAGGATTTGGGCCTAGGGGCCTAGCAGGCCTGCAGGGAAGGATCCTGGTGATGCAACTGAGAGGGCTTGTTTGAAAGCATGCTCAGGCTGAGGGTCACAATACCTGTTTGTTCCCAGGACACCCTTCAGGAGTTGGAATGGTCTCATTGCCCATACAGCTGGCTCCCTCTCTGAAGGTTGGACACCCATCCCAACAGCTAGGTTTCCCCACATGGGGAAGGAGCAGTTCTCTATTGGGCTTCAGGTTCCCCCATTGGCAGGGATTCCAGCAAAGGTCTGGAGATAGACGCCCGAATACCAAGAATGGGTAGTGAGGACGGACTGGGCCATGGCGGCTCTCACATGCTGGATATGGGTCCTGCTGTCTGGGTGGCTGACACGAGGTTGGGGCTCAGGCTCTGTCAGACACAGCATTAGTGGCCAGAGCAGCCTATAAATCAGGGATCCGTGAGGGCCGAGATGATACTCATCTGGGTATTTTGGGCAGTCTTACCAGGCACTCCTTCTTTCTATGGGGAAGGCAGAATGCTGTATTTTAGCTCCAGAATTCCCTATCAAGAGGACTTCAGGACCAGTAGGGTGAGGATGGAATTGAAAACACAAGCTAGGATTAAATTCAGTTCAAAGCGGAAGGCAGGGCAAATATGCAGTGACTCATTCGAGACATCCAGCACCTGAGTAAGGGCAAATGAAAGATGTTTGCTTACACTCGAGTTTGTGTCTATGATGAACGACATATGGAGAGATGGCGTCAAGAGGTCATGAAGGATTTCCCATGCTGAGTCTTGTGAGATGCTCCAAATAGGAAGGTTTCCTTCTATTGGACGGGTGGAGTCTGGTTTGTTTGCTCCAGGGTCCCTCATGTGGAAATTTTTGTTAGCAGAGTCCTTCCGCATGGATGCCTGGAATGCACAAGTGCAATGACCATTGCAGCTGATGAACATGACAGGTTTGTATTGGTGGCTCTTGGTCCAAGTGCCAAGGCCTTGACTTGAAATGGAATCTCTTAACGACGGGTCCCAATACTGGATTGTTCCCAGAAGGTCTTAGAATGTGCTGGTGGCTCTGGGGCCATGAAGGATTCTGCTATGGGTTTGACACAGGTCGAACGCATGGTTTCCGTCTGGGGACAGGAGGTGTTCTGTTGTGTGGCTCAGGGTACACATGTTGTATCCTAGCTTGGTATTCCCGAAGAGGCCTCCGAGGTCAGATACCAGAAACGTAATCTAGGATTCCTATGATGTCCTAGGTGCACGTCAAGTTCAATTTTCTGTCTCAGGACCATTGACGTGGGTGTCTGCCTGGATGTAGGTGATCAGGGTGTTTCAGACTGTGCATTTGCGTCCAGAGTGGCTTCCAATATTGGGGTGGGATCAGGGGCCTTGGAGGTTTCTCCTAATCAGGAGGGTTTGGAGAAATGTGATGGGAAAGTTTCCTTGGGGATTGCAGGCACAGTCCTGTGGTGTGGCTGCATAGACCCCACCCTGGAGGGCATATGAGCCATGGTTTGGGAGATAAGTCTGGAAACACAAGTTCGGTTTAGTGTTAGTAGCAAGGTGGTTGCAGGCCCAATCTGTAGATATTGAGGGAAGCTCGTCAGGAATTGTAATTAGGGTGACTGAGGGCGGTAGCACAGGCTTTTCTATCTGGATTGTGTTTCCAGGATGCCCTGGGAATGCAGGTGTAGTCTCATCGGTCCATGGGAGACTTTTCCTCTCTAAGGATGCTGGCGGCTCCCCATAGTTTGGTTACCTTTTTGGGGAACTGAAGAGTGCTGTTTTCCATCTTAGACGTGCCCAAAATGGGATTCCAGGGAGGGGCTCTGAGTCTGGGTGCCTGGAAAATCCCACCAAGGGTTAGGATTTGGGCCTGAAGGCCTACCAGACCTGCAATGCGGGATCCTGGTGGTGCCACTGAGAGGGCTTGTTTGAAAGCATGCTCAGGCTGAGGGTCACAGTGCCTGTTTGTGCCCAGGGCAGCCCCTAGGAGAAGGCATTAGCACATTGGCCATGGAGCTGGCTCCCACGTTGAGGGTCGGGCACCCATCCCAACAGCCAGGTTTCCTGCTATGGGAAGGAGGAGTTCTCTATTGTGCTTCAGGTTCCCCCAATGGCAGAGATCCCAGCAAAGGTCTAGGGAAAGGTGCCTGAATAACAAGGATTTTTAGACATGATGGAGTAGGGTCATGGTTGTCCCCACCTGTTAGATATAGGTCCCGCTCTCTGGGTGGCTGACAGTTGGTCGGGGCTCAGCCTCTCTCAGACACAGCTTTAGTGGCCAGGAAAGCCTATAAATCGGGGTTCCCTCGAGGGCCAAGCAGATTGATCCTCATGTGGTTTTTCTGGGCAGACTCACCAGGCACTTCCTATATCTATGTGGAAGGCAGAAAGCCGAGTTTAGGCTCTAGAATTCCTTATCAAGAGAGCTTGGGGATCAGTAGGGTGAGGATGGAATTGTAAACACTAGCTAGGGTTCAATTCAGTGCCAAGCGAAAGGTAGTTCCAGTGTGCAGTGGCTGATTCGAATATCCAGCACCTAAGGAAGGATGGATGTCTGATATTTGCTCACACTGGAGTTTGTGACTATTATGACTGACAAATGGATGGTTGGCGTCAAGAGGCCATGGAGGATTTCCCATGCTGAGGCTTGTGAGATGCTCCAAACAGCAAGCTTTCCTACCACTGGACAGGTGGAGTCCGGTTTTTTTGCTCAAGGGTTCCGCATGTGGAAAGTTTAGGATGCAGAGCTCCCCCGCATGGATACCTGGAAAGCACACCTCAATTGACGATTGCAGCTGAGGAACATGGCAGGTTCTTTCTGGTGGCTGTGGGGCGAAGTACAAAGGCCTTTGTTTGACATGGAATGTCTTGCAGATGGGCCACAATGCATGTTTGTTACCAGGGATATCTTAGAATGTGCTGGTGCCTAACGTTACATGGACGATTCTCCTACACTGAGGGTTTGGCACAGGTCGAAGAGCCCAGTTTCCTTCTGGGGATAGGAGATTTTCTGTTTTGTGGCTCCGGGACCACATATTGCATCATAAGTAGGTATTCAGAACAGGTCCCTGAGGGCAGGTGCCTGACAACCCAATCTAGGCTTCCAGTGAGGTCCTACGGGCATGTCAGGTTCAGTCTTCTGACTCAGGACCATTGACTTAGCTGTCTGCCAGGATGGAGCTGTTCAGGTTGTTTCAGACTGCACATTTGCTTCCAGAATGGCCTTCAATATTGGGGTGGGCTCAGGTATCTTTCAGTTTTCTCCTAATCTGTAAGTTTTAGGAAACTGTGATGGGTATATTTTCCTTGGAGATTGCAGGCACATTCTTGTGGTGTGCCTTGAGAGACCCAACCCTGGAGGTCATGTGAGCCATGGTTTTGGGAAAGAAGTCTGCAAACACAAATTCGGGTTCCGGTTAGTTGTAAGTCGATCGCAGCCCAATGCATAGACATGGAGGGAAGCACATCAGGAACTGTAATTAGGGTGACTGGAAGGTGGTAGCACAGGCTTTTCTATCTGTATTGTGTCTCCAGAATGGCATCAGAATGCAGGTGTATTCTCATGGGTCCATGGGAGACTTTTCCTCTCAAGGACCCTGGCGGCTCCCCATAGTTTGGTAGCTTTTTCGGGGTGCTAAGAGTGCTGTTGTCCATCTTAGAGGTGCCCCAAAACAGGGATTCCAGAGACAGGCTCTGTGTCTGGGCGCCTGTTAAATCCAAGCGTAGTTTAGAATTTGGGCCTAGGGCCATACCAGGCCTGCAATGTGGGAACCTTGTGGTGGAGCTTAGAGGACTTGTTTGAAAGCATATTTAGGCAGTGGGTCACAATGCCTGCTTGTGCCCAGGGCAGCCCTCAGGAGAGGGCATGGTCACATTGGCCATGCACCTGGCTCCCACTTTGAGGGTTGGACACCCATCCCAACAGCCAGGTTTCCTGCCTTGGGGAATAAGTAGTATTCTATTGTGTTTCAGGTTCCCCCATTGAAAGGATTGCAGCAAAGTCTGGGAAAAGAAGCCAGGATACCAAGGATGGGTAGAGATGAGAGACTTGGACCATGGCCAGTCCCACATGCTAGATATGGGACCCATCTCTGGTGGCTAACACTAGGTATGGGCTCAGGCTCTGTCAGAAATAGCATTAGTGGCCAGAGCATCCTACAAATTGGGGTTCACTCGAGAGCCGAGCTGATTGATCCTCTTGTAGGGATTCTGAGAAGACTCAGCAGGCACTTCCCCTTTCTATGGGGAAGGTAGAATGCTGCGTTGTGGCTCCAGAATTGAATTCAATATCAAGAGGCCTCGGGGACCAGTACGGTGAGGATGGAATTGTAAACTCAAGCTACGGTTAAATTCAGTGCCAAGCAAAAGGCAGTTCAAATATGAAGCATCTTTTTCGAGATACCCAGCACCTGAATAAGGGCAGATGTCAGATGTTTGCCCACATTAGCATTTGTGTCTTGATGACCGACAAATGGAGGGGTGGCTTCAAGAGGCCATGGGAGATTTCCCACATTGAGGCTTGTGAGATGCTCCAAATACCAAGGTATTCTTCTACTGGAATGGTGGAGTCTGGATTGTTTGTTCCAGGGTCCTCCATGTGGAAAGTTTGGGTAGTAGAACTTTCCCGTATGGATGCCTGGGGAGCACAACTCCATTGAGCATTGCAGCTGAGGAACAAGGCAGGTTCGTTCGGGTTCCTCTGCAGTGAAGGACCAAGGCCTTGAGTTGACATGGAATATCTTGCATATGGGCCACAATGCTGGTTTGTTACCAGGCAGATCTTAGAATGTGCTGGTGCCTAAGGTGGCATACAGGATTCACCAACCCTTAGGATTTAGCACATGTCGAAGACCACGGTTTCCTTCTCAGGACAGGAGATGTTCTGTTGTGAGGCTTAGGGACCACATATATCATACGTTGGTATTCCAGAACAGGACCCTGAGGAAAGATGCCTGAAAACCTAATCTAGGGTTCCAATGAGGTTGTACGGGCATGACAGGTTCAATTTTCTCACTCAGGACCTTTGACATGGCTGTCTGACTGGATGTAGGTGATCAGGGTGTTTCAGACTGCAAGTTTTCACCAGAGAGACTGCCAATAAAGAGGTGGGCTCAGGGGATTTGCAGGTTTTTCCTAATCTTGAAGGTTTGGGCAACTGTGACGGGCACATTTTCCTTGGGGATGTCAGGCACAGATTTGTGTTGTGACTCCAAAGGCCCCATCCTTGGTGACATGAGAGCCATGGTTTTGGGAGAGAATTCTGAAAACTGAAATTCGGGTTAGGGTTAGTGGGAAGGCGAATAGTCCCAATGCATAGACCTAGAGGGCAGCACATCAGGAACTGTAAATCGGGTGAATAGAAGGCAGTAGAACAGGCTTTTCTGTCTGGATTGTGTGGCCAAGATGGCCTCAGAATGCAGGTGTGGTCTCATGGGTCCATGCTAGAATTTTCCTCTCTAAGGATCCTGGCAGCTGTCCATAGTTTGGTGCCTTTTTCGGGGAAAGAAAGAGCGCTGTTTTACATCTTAGGGATTCCAGAGATGGACTCTGGGTCTGGGCGCCTGGAAAATCCTACCAAAGGGTAGGATTTTGGCCTAGGGGTGTACCTGGCCTACACGCAGGATCCTGGTGGTGCTACTATGAGGGCTTGTTTGAAAGCATGCTGAGGCTGAGGGTCACAATGCCTGTTTGTGCCCAGGGCAGATCTCAGGAGTGGGCGTGGTCTCATTGGCCATACAGCTGGTTCCCTCTTTGAGAGCGGGACACCCATCCCAACAGCCAGGTTTACTGCCGTGGGGAAGGAGATCTCTATTGTGATTCAGGCTCCCCCATTGGCAGCGATTCCAGCACAGGCCTGGGGACAGGTTCCTGAATACCAAGAATGGGTAGAGATGAGAGATTTGGGTCATGGCCAGTTTCACATGCTGGATATGGGGCCCATTTTCTGGGGGTTTGAAACTAAGTCTGTTCTCAGGCTCTGTCAGTCACAGCAATAGTACCCAGGGCATCCTATACATCGGGATTCTCTCGAGGGTCAAGCAGATTGATCCTCAAGTGGGGCTGCGGGGCAGACTCACCAGGCACTTCTTTCTGTGGGGCAGGCAGAATGCTGCGTTATGGCTCCAGATTTCCCTATCAAGAGGCCTTGGGAGCCAGTAGGGTGAGGATGGAATTGTAAACAAGCTATGGTTCAATTCAGTGCCAAGCAAAAGGCAGTTCCAATGTGCAGTGTCAGATTCAAGGTATCCTGAGTAAGGGCGGATGTCAGCTGTTTGTTCACACTGGAGTTTGTTTCTCTGATGGCCGATAAATGGAGGGTTTGGGTCAAGAAGCCTTGGAGGATTTCCCATGCATAGCCTTGTGCGATGCTCAAAACAGCAAGGTTTCCTTCTACCGTACAAGGGGAGTCTGATTTGTTTGCTCCAGTGTCCCCCATGTGGAAAGTTTTGTAGCAAAGCTCTCCCGCATGGATGCCTGGAAATCACATCTCCATTGACCATTGCAACTGAGGACATGGCAGGTTGGTTCTGGAGGTTTTGGGAGAAGTACCAAGCCTGAAGTTGACATGCAATCTATTAAAGATGGGCCACAATGCTGGTTTGTGGCCAGGGAGATCTTAGAATGTGCCGGTGGCTAAGGTGCCGTGCAGAATTCTCCTACCCTGAGGATTTGGCACAGGTTGAATGCATGGTTTCATGCTCGGGAAAGGACAATTTCTGTTGTGTGGCTCAGAGACCAAAAGTTGTATTATAAGGTGGTATTCCAGAACAGGCCTCAGAGGACAGATGCTTGAAAACCTATTATAGGGTTCCAATGAGGTCCTAGGGGCATGGCTGGTACAATCTTCTGCCTCAGGCCCATTGACTTGGGTGTTTGCCTGCATTAAGGTGATCAGGGTGTTTTAGACTGCACATTTCTTTCAGAAAGGCCTCCAAAACTGGAGTTGGCTCAGGGTCCTTGCAGATTTCTCCTAATCTGGAGGGTTTGTACAACTGTGACTGCAAAGATTCCTTGGGGATGGCAGGCCCAGTCCTGTGCTGTGGCTCCAGAGAACCCATCTTGGAGGGCATGTGAGCTATGGTTTTGGGAGAGAAGTCTGCAAACACAAACTCGGATTAGGGTTATTGTCGAAGTGATCTCAGGCCCAATGCATAGATGTGGAGGGCAGATTATCTGGAACTGTAATTAGGGTGACTGGAAGGAGGTAGCACAGGCTTTTTTATCTGGATTGTGTAACCAAGATGGCCTCAGAATGCAGGTGTGGTCTCATGGGTCCATAGGAGTTCCTCTCTAAGGATCCCCTCTTCTCCCAATACTTTGGTGGCTTTTTTGGGGAAGGGAAGTGTGCTGTTTTCCATCTTAGCCTTGCCCCAAAACAGGGATTCCAGAGATGGTCTCTGCGTCTGGGTTCCTGGAAAATCCCACGAAGGGATAGGAATCAGGCCTAGGGTCATCCCAGGCCTGCAATGCGGGAAACTGGTGGTGCAACTGAAAGGGCTTGTTTGAAAGCATACTTTGGCTGAGGGTCACAATGCCTGTTTTGGCCCAGGGCATCCCTTAGGAGTGGGCATGGTCTCATTGGCCATGTAGCTGGCTCTAGATTGGAGGGTTGGACACCCATCCCAACAGCCAGGTTTCCTGCAATTGGGAAGGAAGAGTTCTCTATTGTGCTTCAGGTTCCCCCATTGGCAGCGATTCCAGCACAGGCCTGGAGACAAGTGCCTGAATACCAAGGATGGTAGAATTGATGGACTTGCGCCATGGCTGGTCTCACATGGCAGATATGGTGCCCTCTCTCCAGGTGGCTGAAACGAGTTCGGGGCTCAGGCTCTGTCATACACACCACTAGTGGCCAGGGTAACCTGTAAATCGAGGCAGCCTATAAATCCCTCGATGGCCAAGCAGATTGATTCACATTTGGCATTTCTGGGCAGACTTACCAGGCACTTCTTCTTTCTATGGGGAAGGCAGAATGCTGCAATGTAGCTTGAGAACTCCTTACCATTCCCTACTTCACCCCTCACCATTGGGGTGAGTATGGAATTGTAAACCCAAACTACAGTTAAATTCAGTGTCACGCAGAAAACAGTTCTAGTGTGCAGCGGCTTAATCGAGATATTCATCACCTGAGTAAGGAGGATGTCAGAGTTTTGCTCACACTGGAGCTTGTGTCTATGATGACCAGCAAATGGAGGGGTGGTTTCAAGAGGCCATGGAGGATTTCGCTCGCTGGGGCTTGGGAGATGCTCCAAACAGTAAGGTTTCATTCTACTGGACAGGTGGAGTCCGATTTGTTTGCTCCAGTGTCCTCCATGTGGAAAGTTTGGGTAGCAGAGCACTTTCGCAAGGATCTATGGAAATTCCACCTCCAATGACCATTGCCCCTGAGGAACATGGCAGGTTCATTCTGGTGGCTGTGGCGCTAAGTTTCAATGCCTTGATTTGACATGGAATCTCTTGCAGATCGGTCTCAATGCTAATTTCTTACCAGGGAGATCTTAGAATGTGCTGGTCGCTAAGGAGCCATGCAGGATTCTACCAACCTGAGTGTTTGGCACAGGTCCAAGAGCATGGTTTCCTTCTGGGGACAGGAGATGTTCTGTTGTTTGGCTCAGGAACACATGCTGTATTATAAGTTGGTTTTCCAGAACAGGCCTCTGAGGACAGATGGCTGAAAACCTAATCTAGGCTTCCACTGAGGTCCTAGGGGAATGTCAGTTTCAATCTTCTGACTCAGCACCATTGATTTGTGTGTCTGCCTGGATGGAGGTGATCAGGGTGCTTCAGACTGGGCTTTTGTATCCGGAGCTGCCTCCCATATTGGGGTGAGGTCAGGGGCCCTTCAGGTTTATCCTAATCTAGAGAGTTTGGGCAACTGTGACGGGAACAGTTTCGTTGGGGATGGCAGGCACAGTCCTGTGCTGTGGCTCCATAGACCCCATTCTGGAGGACATGCGAGCCACGGTTTTGGGAGAGAAGCCTGCAAACCCAAATTGGGTTATTGTTAGTGGCAATGTGATCACAGGCCCAATGCATAAACCTGAAGGGCAGCTCATCAGGAAATGTAATTATGGTGACTGGAAGGCGGCAGCACAGACTTTTCTATCAGGATTGTGTGTCTAGAATGTTTCAGAATGCATGTGTGGTCTCATGGGTCCATGGGAGATTTTTTCCTCTCTAAGGATCCTGGTGGCTACCCATAGTTTGGTGGCTTTTTCAGGGAAGGATAGAGTGCTGTTTTCCATCTTAGGCATGCCCCAAAACATCCATTCCAGAGCCAGGCTCTGGGTCTGTGCGCCTGGAAAATCCCACAAAGTGTTATGATTTGGGCCTAGGGGTATACCACACCTGCAATGTGGGATCCTGGTGGTGCACCTGAGAGGGCTTGTTTGAAAGCATGCTCAGGCTGAGGGTCACAATACCTGTTTGTGCCCAGGGCTACCCTCAGGATTGGGTGAGGTCTCATTGGCCATGCAGCTGGCTCCCACTCTGAGTGTTGGACACAAATCTCAACAGACAGGTTCCTGCCTTCTGGAAGGAGTTCTCTATGGTGCTTAAGGTTCCTCTGTAAGCATCTCATTGGCCAGAGGGAGTCATTTTGTGTTTACGTAGTGAACTTAGATTGACCCTATGCAATAAACTTAGATCGACCCCCCCCCACACCCAGAGGGACTTACTTGCAAAGCCTAGATACAAGGGCGGTTCAGGCCAGGTGAAGACATCCAATCAGTGGGGCATGCATATATCTACTAGGGTAAATTGGAATACAATTGGGCACCCGTGTGTTACCTAGCATTTTTTTTTTCTCTGTGTGGTGATTTAGCATGACTGTGCAGTGTTCTCTGTGTATTGCAATCTCATTGGCCACGTGTGCATAGCCCAGCTAAATACCTCTATAAAAGTTAGTCTGCGAGGCTGGAAGGGGTAGCCTCTTTGCAAGAGACGGCCCTGACCAGACAGTTTGATTCTCAATAATGGCATGAAATAAAGCTTTGCTTTACCTTCATTTTGTATCAGTCTAGCTCCTTTGATTATGGACCCTAACATTGGAGAGGGCACCCGGAATCAAACGAGGAGTACTGAGCCAGCATAGGAATTTTGGGGAAAGCTCCCAGAAGTAAGATCATGGGATCCTATTTGTCTTCCTGGTTAGAGCTCCAGAGTATGGCCCACCAGGGAGAAGATGGATGCAGCTGTGCTCCCCAGGGCTGGAGTGGAGGCAGGGATGCCCCATCCCTCTGCTGGTAGATCAACGGGGAGGTTTGAGTCTCCCAGGCAGTCAGGGCTTTCGAGTCCCCGAGGCTGTCGCCGGGGTGTTTGATTGCCCCTGTCAGTCAGGATCTTGCCAGGGGATTCAAGTCCCCCTAGGCGGTGCGGGGTTTGAGTCCCCCATGATGTCCAGGGGTTTTGAGTCCCCCTAGATGTTCGGGGGGGTTGAGTCCCCCTTGGCGGTTGGGGGGTTCGAGTCCCACTAGACGGTCAGGGAGTTCAATTACCCCTAGATGGCCAAGGGGTTCGTGTCCCCATAGGCGGTCAGGGGGTTTTAGTCCCCCTAGACAATCGGGGGGTTCGAGTCCCCCTGGGCATTTGGGGGTTCGAGTCCCCCTGTGTGGTTGGGGGCTTCGAGTCCCCCTGGGTGGTTGAGGGGTTCGAGTCACACTAGGTGGTCGGGGGATAAAGCCCCCACCAGTGGCAGGTTATATGTAAGAATCCTTGGGCCTGCGGTTGTCTTTGCCTGGTCCTTTTGTTGTCTGTTGTGTTGTTTGTTATTATTGAAGGAATGGGGCAAGCAGACAGTAAGGGGATTCTGACTTCATCTCTCTGTTCTTCATAATAGATGTAAGGGTTCTCGCTCACTCATTTTGTGTGTTAAGGGCTTAGACTGGAGTCAACTGGGGTTAGTCGAATGCCGGGTTATGGTGCCCAATGCTGGCTCATAGGAGCCGGGCATGCAATATAGTGCCTAGTGGGCCACTTTTGGTAATCAGAACTGGCACTGCTGGATGAACCGACCTCGAGCAGACTTTAAGGAATATTCCCAAGCAGCTGCAGAAACCCTCTTTGTTTTGGGGAATTCCTTGCCTTTTCTGGCTCAATGTGGACTGCATAGCCTCTCCCCCTTGCTGACGGGAGAGCATGGCATCTGACGTGGAGATGGTTATTTGTCTGTCTCAAGGTTTTAATGGGTAATTGTTAAAGTGGCTTCCGAAGCCCTTGGTAACCTGAAACTCTGAAGGGTTGCTTGAATGACAAATGGAATTACATTTGTTGGACATGTAGGTCTTAACCAAATGGGATAAAATGCTAGAGCATTGGCTGCTGGAGTTGGGTTTGGGCTTTTGAAATCTGCTGGTAAACACGTTCTGTGCTTAACTGAATGATAAATTTGCCATCTAAAGAATTCTGTTGTACTAACTCACAATTGGTTTATATTTAGTCTTCAGTAGAGGTTCAGGTATTTCTAAAAGTACAAAATTCTGTTAAGTGTAATTAAGACTGATGGAAATGAGAAAAGGAACTCTGTATGTAAAAAGTAGGGGGTATGTAAAAGTTTGAATCTGAAAAGTGCCTGACTGTGTCAATGTGTCTGTATGGCTCCCTTCCGCTATGGAGTCTGAGTGGGCTGCACTCTGAGTCTTGCGGGGCATCATATGGCAAAACGGTCATCTACTCCACGGAGTGTCCTGGTCCAGCGTTTATACTGACACCTTAGCTAAGACGCTTCCATGTTCCCGCAAGGGATGCGAGCAGGACAGCATCTGTATTATCCCCCTCCCTTTGTCTGCAACATCATTCACGATGGGAGGGAAACATAGTAAACTCATTATCTGCTTACTTTAAAAAAAAGACACTGGTGTAGAAAAGCTGGTTTTCTCTGTTTAAAAAGACAAAGTTTTCTTAAGTTAATTGATCTGTTATGGTTTTATTATTGCCTGCCCAGAAAATTCAGTTTCTTTGTTTTGTTTTATCAGGTGTTTAACATCCTAATTATATTTAGGCATGTGTTTTAAAAATTTCTAAGGTTTTAGCAGTTTTTGAGAGGATTTAAACCAACTATAAACCTTGGGTTACGGGACGCCTGGGTGGTTCAGTTGGTTAAGCAGCTGCCTTCGGCTCAGGTCATGATCTCAGCGTCCTGGGATCGAGTCCCACATGGGGTTCCTTGCTCAGTGGAGAGCCTGCTTCTCCCTCTGCCTCTGCCTGCCATTCTGTCTGCCTGTGCTCACTCTCTCTCCCTCTCTCTCTCTCTGACAAATAAATAAAATCTTAAAAAAAAAAAACCTTGGGTTACATTTTGGGAAATTGCCATGCATTTCTTAAAGTTTTAATACTTTGATAGATCACCACTTGATACTGTGATTATAGAGATGTTACGTGTCACAGAAGTAAACTGATTTTCTTGCCAGTTACATTGTAAATTCTCAACTCACCAGCTCTTTACCATATCTGTTCTGAGTTTTTTTCATTTGTAATTATTTCAATTCTCTTGGAAGATAAATTCCGTCTCCAAGAAAATTCATTTGGGAGACATTCAGGACAAATATAGGTCTTTGATATATTCAAATTCTGGAACTGAAATGGGTAAGAATTTACAGAAGTAAAAGCTGCATTCGGACTAAACCAGAATTATTAACATGGGACTAGGTGAACTGAAAGACTGTAATGTTGTATGTCTTGATGTTTTGTCTTATGTTTCCTCTTCCAGATTAGGGAAACTTATTCTTAAGTTATCTGTAACTTACAGAGATTAAATGTATTCATTTGTAACCAAATCAAGGTATTCAATTCTTTCTCTCTATCTGAACCCCCTGAAATCAAAAGGCATCAGCAAGTATTCTTTCTTCCATGGCAATCAGTCATTTGCATAAGTTCAATAAGAATACATTCTCCTTGTAACAGGACACAACTGGAAACACTGCTTATTTCATTTTACCATGGCTTTGACCAGAATGCCATATTAGAAAAGACTCAAATATGACTAGAGAGCTTAAAGGAACTAAGGTTGACTTTATAAAACCTGAAAACGTAAAGCCCTTTGGAACTGTTGACCTGATACTTTGCTTACAGAGTTCCCAGCAACCTCACCAGGTGATTAAAGGATGTTACTTCCTGGCAGGTTCAGGAACCTCAGGAATCTTTGGGGGCCTCAGGAAGAGGAATTCACCCAAATCAACAGATATTGCAGGCATGTCTAATGGCAAGTATGTAGCTTGGCTTCTGGCCTGGAAAGCCTATCATAAGTTCAACCTAAAGATTCCTTATTACAAGTTCCAGCAGAGCAGATTCTAAAAGACTTATATGATCCCTCACTGTTCTTGCTGAGCTTATGTAAATAATTAGGCCAAGCTTTTTAAAACTGGACTTGTTTTTCAAATAAATTAGTCCTGATTTGGCTATCTCTGAAAACATGGTTTATTTTAGGGAGAAAAATTATATTTTAATAACACACCTTTATGGATGTTAAATTCTAGATTTGATTGTCTATAAATGTTTGATTACTTAAGCTAGACTACTTGATGGAAGGGAAGTTGTACGATAACTCACTTAGACGATCTGGTTTTGTCAGTCAGTCACCCCAGATATAGGAAACTTCAGAAAATTGAAGGACTTGAAGGGAAGAATCTGACTGAGTTAGTGGGAATAGCAGAAAAGGTGTTTAACAACAGGGATGCACAGGAGGATAAAAAACAGACCAAAAAAAGTGGTTAAGGTTTTGGGATTACATGAGGCAGAGAGAAGATGGGTAGGGGATAGTAAATGGAAGAAAAAGCCAAAGCACAGAGAAAGCAGGCAGGAAGACTTAGATTCAGATCAGTGTTCTTACTGTAAGGAAAGAGGACAGTGAGCCAGGGAGTGCCCCAAAAGGAAGACAACAATGCTTGCCACCAGAGACTGAAGGGGTCATGGTTCGGAGCCCCTCCCCAAACCTCGGGTAAAAATTGAAATGGAGGGGAAATCAGTTTATTTTTTTGGTGGACATGGGAGCCCAATTTTCATCATTACTTAAACCAATTGGAACAGTACTTGGAGAGGAAGTCTGGGTACAAGGAGCATATGGCACAGAGAGACATAAATGTACAACAGAAAGAACTTGAAATTTAGCCTCAGGAATAGTTAAACATCAATATTTGGTCCTCCTTAATGCCCCTAACTAATGTCACTGACTTGATGGGATGAGATCTCCTCCACAAGTTAAGAGCTGGCATTCAGTTCTCAGAAGGAGACATGACTGTAACCTTGAGACAACGCACTATACAAGTGCTTATGGCAGCAGTAAATGAATACCTCCTTTACGAGCCAGTCTCAAAACCAGAGGAAACAAAGCTGGCGGAGCCTCCTCCAAACCCTACAGGAGGAGTTTCCAGAGGTCTGGGCAGAAGGGAAGCACCCTGGCTTGGCCAAGAAACAAAGTCCAGTGGTGGTACAATTAAAGGCGACAGCTATGGCTGTTTGCATTCAGCAGTACCCACCTTCCCCACGGAGCAAAGGAAGGAATCAGAAAACACAGTAACCACCACCAAGGAGAGGGGATCGTACTTCCTTACAAATCTCCATGGAACACACCTTTGCTGCCCGTCAAAAAGGATGAGTCTGGGGAGTACCGACCAGTCCAGGACTTGCGGGAAGTTAATAAATGGGTTGAAGATATCCACCTGACGCTGCCTAACCCCTTTAGCCTACTCTTCCTCCTAGGCCCCGGAAGAACTGTGTATACTGTCTTAGAGTTGAAGGATGCATTTTTTCTGCATGTCATTAGCAAAGGAATTCTCAGCACATTTTTGCTTTTGAGTGGTCTGACCCACAGGAAGGATTCCAAGGACAGCTCACCTGGACAAGACTTCCTCAAGGTTCAAGAATTCGCCCAGGGGCGCCTGGGTGGCTCAGTGGGTTAAGCCGCTGCCTTCGGCTCAGGTCATGATCTCAGGGTCCTGGGATCGAGTCCTGCGTCGGGCTCTCTGCTCAGCGGGGAGCCTGCTTCCTCCTCTCTCTCTCTGCCTGCCTCTCTGCCTACTTGTGATCTCTGTCAAATAAATAAATAAAATATTAAAAAAAAAAAAAGAATTCGCCCACTATCATCAAGGAGGCTCTACATGGGAATTTGCGTGAGTACAAAACCTCCAACCCAAGACACACTCTGTACAGTACGTTGATGACTCACTAGTAGCCGCTGAGTACTATGAGTCATGTTTGCCGGGGACGAGAGGTCTCTTACAGATTCTGCACGAAAAAGGGTATTGGGTGTCAGTGAAGAAAGCACAGCTCTGTCAGAGCCATGCCACTTAAAGGCTTTGATCTCCATGAAGAAGCGCGCTCACTGTCTGAGTCCAGGAAACAGGTGATCACCCGATAAGCCCGCCCCACCACGTCCCGACAAGTGAGGACATTTCTTGGGACAGTGTGCTACTGTAGGCTGTGGATACTGCGGTTTGCAGAGATTGCCTGACCTCTCTAGGAACTGGCAAAAGGAGGGATTACTATGATAGAGTGGACAGCTGAGGCAGAAGGAGCATTTCAGGAATTACAAACAGCCTTAATGAGTGCGCCAGCATTGGCCATCCCAGATGTTACCAAGCCCTTCCACATTGCCCGGGACACCAAAAGGGGACTGATCTGATTTCAAAAGGAACCACTTAGCAGATCAAGCCACAAAGCAAGCAGCTGAGAAACTGTGCAAGAGCTGGTTACACTCCTGGCTCTAGCCCTACCAGAAAAGCCAGTTTATTCAGAGGAAGATTTAAACTATTTACCAAAATGGGATAAATTAGACTATGAAGGAGACTGGGCTAAGACTAAAAGAGGAAATTTAATTCTTTTTTGAAGACTAGGTCAGAAGTTAGTAGACCAGATACATCAGGGTACTCGTTTGGGGATACGCAAACTCAAGGACCTTATAGGCAAGCAATTCCAGGTTTCTCAATTAGGGCATATGGTTCAGGATGTATTTGATAGATGTGCTCAACACCGGGCAGTTGAGGTGGGAGGAACTAGAATTGGAAGAGGGAAAAGAGAAAGAGGTAAGGAACCAGGAATTTATTGGGAAATTGATTTTACAGAAATGAAAACTATAAAATATGGACACAAGTATATGTTAGTTTTTGTAGATACCTTTTCAGCCTGGGTAGAGGCTTTTTACACCAAACATGAGATGGCGGAGTGGTAGGCAGAAAAAGGTTATTAGAAGAAATAATTCCTTGGGTTGGGCTGCTTCTCGTGATTGGGTCAGACAATGGCCCTGCATTTATGACCTCAGTCTCACAGACATTGACCAATGCCGTGGGCAGAAATTGGAAACTACATTGTGCCTATCAGCCCCAGAGTTCTGGGCAAGTAGAGAGAATGAACCAGACTCATTTTTTTTAAAGATTTATTTATTTATTTGACAGACAGAAATCACAAGGAGGCAGAGACGCAGGCAGAGAGAGAGGAGAAAGCAGGCTCCTTACTGAGCAGGAATCCGATGCAGGGCTTGATCCCTGGACCCTGGGATCATGACCTGAGCCGAAGGCAGAGGCTTTAACCCACTGAGCCACCCAGGCGTCCCTGAACCGGACTCATAAAGAGACCTTGACAAAGATAATTCTGGAAACTGGAGGTGGATGGGTGGATCTCCTTCCTTCGCCCTTCTCAGGGAATGATGTACACCCTATTTAAGCAAGGTGATCCCATTTGGAATAATGCTTGGGAGACTGCATCCCCGCCCCCCGCTCTGTTCTTGGCTACAAGAGGTTGCCCCAGCAGAAATTACTGATCAGTCTGTACTGCAGTCAGGCATTACAGTCTGCCTTAAAAAAAAGCCCATGCTGGGATCTGGACTGCCCACACTGGGATGGAGACGGAGGTGGAACCACATCCTTACCAACCCAAGGACTTGGATAGGATACATCGCTATCAAGTGGAGAACTTGGAGCCTCGCTGAAAGGAACTGTTTACTGTTATCCTGACCACCCCCACAACAATAAAATTAGAAGGCATCTGGGCCTGGATTCACGAGGGTCACATCAAGCGAGCTGAGGATGAAGATGCCCCCCAGAGGTAGAATCCTCAGCCAATGTACCCCGCTGACCAGGGACTAAAGTTAAGACTCAAAAGACTATGAGTTTATTGTTGCTCTTATTGTTACCTGTTTATGTAAAGTATAAGTAGGGAATTAGATGAAGCGGTAAATGGCTAACTCATCAACCGACTGTGCACTAGTGTCATTTGTACAAAAGAAAACTAGAGCGATAAAAATGTTAAACTTACATGCTCAGTATAATCCCTTACAACCAGAGAACAGAACAGGCTGAAACGTCAAGGATTTGACTAATCTCCAAAGAATAGAGGGAATGTAAGGGCCTGGTTGGCCAGAGGGCATCATTTTGTGTTTTGTAATGAACTTAGATTGACCCTATGCACTAAACTTAGATTGACCCTTCCCCTCTCAGAGAAACGTAATTGCAAAGACTAGATACAAGAGTGGGTCAGGCCAGATGAAGACATCCAATCAGTGGGGCACGCATATATCTCCTAGGGTAAATTGAAATTCAGTTGTCCACACATGTGTTACTTAGCATTTTTTTTTTTCGGTGTGAGGGAGACATACCATGCATGTGCAGTGTTCTCTGTGTACTGCAATCTCATTGGCCACCTGCGTATAGCCTGGAAAAACTACCTCTATAAAAGTTAGTCTGTGAGGCTGGGAGGGTCGCCTGTTTGCAAGAGATGGCTGTGACCGGTCAGTTTGATTCTCGATGCTTGGCACGAATTAAAGCTTTGCTTGACCTTTGCTTTGTTTCAGTCCTGCTTCTTTGATTATGGCCCCTAACACCCCAGTTTTCATGGATTCCAGGAAAGGACTGGGGAGAGATGTCTGAATGACAATGATGGTTAGAGATGATGGACTTGAGCCATGACCAGTTTCACATGCTGGGTATGGGTCCCGCTCTCTGGGAGGAGAGCACTAGGAAGGGGCTCAGGCTCTGTCAGACAAAGAACTAGTGGCCAAAGCAGCCTATAAATCGGCGTTCCCTCAAGGGACGAGCAGCTTGATCCTCAAGTGGAGTTTTGGGACAGACTCACCAGGCACTTCTTCTTTCTATGAGGATGGCAGAATGTTGTGATGTGGCTGGAGAATTCACGTGACTTCATATGGAATTTCTTGCTGATGGATCTCAATGCTAGTTTGTTAGCAGGGAGATCTTAGAATGTGTTGGTGGATAAGGGGCCATGAAGGATTCTCGCACCTTGAGGGTTTGACACAGGTAGAAGGGCATAGTTTCCTTCTAGGGACAGGAGATGTTCTATTTTGTGGCTCAGGGAACACATGTTGTATCCTAAGTTGGTATTCCAGAACAGGCCTCGGAGGACAGGTGCCTGAAAACCCAATCTAGGGTTCCAATGAGGTACTAGACGCATGTCAGGTTCAATCTTCTGACTCAGGACCATTGATTTGGGTGTCTGCCTTGATGGAGGTGGTCAGGGTGTTTCAAACTCACATGTGCATCCAGACCGGTCTCCAATATTGGGATGGGCTCATGTGCCTTGAAGGTTTTTCCTAAACTGGAGGGTTTGGGCATATGTGACGCCCACAGGTTCCTTGGGGATGGCCGGCACAGCCCTCTGGTGTGGCTGCAGAGACCCCATCCTGGAGGCCATGTGAGCCATGGTGTAGGGAGAGAAGTCTGCAAATACGAACTCAGGTTAGGGTTAGTGGCGAGGTGATTGCAGGCCCGATGCATAGAATTGGAGGACAGTTTATCAGGAACTGTAATTAGGGTGACTTGAAAGTGGTAGTACAGGCTTTAATATCTGGATTGTGTGTCCAGAATGGCCTCGGAATGCAGGTGTGGTCTCATTGGTCCATAAGAGGTTTTTTCCTCTCTAAGGATCCCATTGGCTCCCAATACTTTGTTGCCTTTTTCGTGGAAGGGAAGAGTGATGGTTTCCAACCTAGGGGTGTCCCAAAATAAGGATTCCAGAGATCGGCTCTAGGTATGGGCGCTTGCAACATCCCACCAAGTGTTAGTATTTGGTCCTAGGGGTGTACCAGGATTTCAATGCCCAATCCTGGTGGTGCAACTGAGAGGTCTGGCTTGAAAGCATGCTCAACCTGAGTGTCACAATGCTTGTTTCTGCCCATGGTGGCCCTCAGGAGTGGGCGTGTTCTCATTGGCCATGCAGCTGTCTCACCCACTGAGGGTTGGAAACCCATCCCAAAAGCTATGAATCCTGCCTTGGGGAAATAGGAGTTCTCTATTGTGATTCAGGTTCCCCCATTGACAGGGATTCCAGCAAAAGTCTCTGTACAGATGCCTGAACACTAAGGATGGATAGGGATGATAGACCTGGGACATGGTCGGTCTAACATGCTGGATATGGGCCCGGCTTTCTGGGTGGCTGACAGGAGGTCGGGACTCAGGCTCTGTCAGACACAGAACTAGTGGCCAGGGTAGACTATAATTCGAGGCAGTCTATAAATCCCTCAAGGACCGAGCAGATTGAACCTCATGTGGGATTTCCCGGCAATCTCACCAGGCACTACTTCTTTCTGTGGGGAAGGCAGAGTGCTGCATTGTGGCTCCATAATTCCCGATCAAGAGGGCTTGGCGACCAGTAGGGTGAGGGTGAATTGTAAGCACACCCTACGGTTAATTCAGTGCCAAGCAGAAGGCAGTTTCAATGTGCAGCAGCTGTTTCGAAATATCCAGCCCCTGCGTAAGGGCCGATGTCAGGTGTTTGCTCATACTGGAGTTTGTGTCTATGATGACCAACAAATGCAGGGGTGGTGTCAAATGGCCATGGAGGATTTACCAACCTGAGGCTTGTGAGATACTCCAAAAAGTAAGGTTTCCTTCTACTGGACAGGTGGAGACTGGTTTGTTTGCTCCATGGTTCTCCATGTGGAAAGTTTGGGTAGCAGAGCTCTACTACATGGATGCCTGGAATGCACACCTCTATTGACCATTGCAGCGGAGGAACATGGCAGGCTCGTTCTGATGGCTCTAGGGCGAGTACCAAGGCCTTGAGTTGAGAGCTATTCACTTGCAGATGCGTCAAAATGCTGGTTTGTTACCAGGGAGATCTTAGAATCTGCTGGTGGTTAAGGGACCATGCAGGTTTCTCCCAACCTGAGGGTTTGACACAGGTCTAAGAGCACGGTTTCATTATGAGGATAGGAGATGTTCTGTTGTGTAGCTCAGGAACCACTTGTTGTATCATACATTGATATTCCAGAACAGGCCTCTGAGGACAGAGGCCTGAAAACCTAATCTGGGGTTCCAATGAGGTCCTAGGGGCATGTCAGGTTCAATCTTCTGACTCAGGAAGATTGAATTGGGTGTCTTCCTGGATGTAGGCGATCAGGGTGTTACAGACTGTGCATTTTCACCCTGAGTGGCCTCCAATATTGGGGTGGGCTCGGGGGCCTTGCAGGTTTCTCCTAATCTGGAGGGTTTGGGCAGCTGTGACAGGCACATTTCCTTGGGAATGGCAGGCAAAGTCCTGTGGTGTGGATCCAGAGACCCAATCCATGTGAGGCAGGGTTCTGGGAGAGAAGTCTGCAAACGCAAACTCGGGTTAGAGTTATTGGTGAGGTTATCAAATGCCCGATGCATAGACCTGAAGGGCTACTTGTCAGGAACTGTAATTGTGGTGACTCGAAGGCGGTAGCACAGGCTTTTCCATCTGGTTCGTGTGTCCACGATGGCTCAGAAGGCAGGTGTGGTCTCATGGATCCATGGGAGATTCTTCCTCTCTAAGGATCCCAGCAGTTCCCTATACTTTGTTGGCTTTTTCCGGGAAGGGAAGAGTGCTGTTTTCCATCTTAGGGGTGTCCCAAAACAGGGATTCCAGAGATGGACTCTGTGTTGGGCGCATGGAAAATCCGGGCATACCAGGTCTTCAAAGCTAGATCATGGTGGTGCAACTAAGTAGGCTGGCTTGAAAGCATGCTCAGGCTGAGGGACTACATGCCTGTTTGTGCCCAGGGCGGCCCCTATCAGTGGGCGTGGTCTCATTGGCCATGCAGCTGGCTTCTACTCTGCGGGTTGGAAAACCATCCCAAAAGCCACGTTTCCTGCCTTGGGGAAATAGGAGTTCTCTATTGTGCTCAAGATTCCCCCATTCCCCCGTTCTCCCATTGGCAGGGATTCCAGCACAGGTCTGGGTATAGTTGCCTGAATACCAAAGATGGGTAGAGAGGATGGACATTGGCCATGGCTGGTCTGACATGGTGGATAGGGGCCCGACTCTCTGGGTGGCTGAAACTAGGTCGGTGCTCAGGCTCTGTCAGACACAGCACTAGTGGCCAGTGAACCTATAAATCGGAGTTCCCTCGAGGACTGAGCAGACAGATCCTCATGTGGGATTTCCAGGCAGTTTCTCAGGCACTTCTTCTTTCTATGGGGAAGGCAGAATGCTGAGTTTTGGCTCCAGAAATCCCTATCAAGAGGGCATGGTGAAGAGTATGGTGAGAATGGAATTGTAAACCGAAGACACAGATAAATTCAGTGCCAGGCCGAAGATATTTTTAATGTGTAGCATCTTATTCAAGATATCCAGCACGTGAGAAATGGCAGATGTCACATGTTTGCTCACATTGAAGTTTGTCTCTATGATGAGCAACAAATCAAAGATGGCGTAAAGAGGCCCTGGAGGATTTCCCCCACTGAGGCTTATGAGATGCTCCAAAAGGCAAGGTTTTCTTCTACTAGACAGGTGGTGTCTGATTTGATTGCTCCAGGGACCCCCATGTGGAAAGTTTGGGTAGCAGAACTCTCCCGCATGGATGCCGGGAAAGCACATCTCCACGGACCATGCAGCTTAGGAGCATAGCAGGTTCATTCTGGTGGCTCTGTGACGAAGTACCAAGGCCTTGAGTTGACATGGCATCTCTAACAAAGTGGTTACTATGCTGGTTTGTTACCAGGGAGCTCTTAGAATTTGTTGGTGGCTAAGGTGCCATGCAGGATTCTCCTACCCTGAGGGTTTGACCCAGGTCCAAGAGCACGGTTTCATTCTAGGTGCAAGAGCTTTTCTGTTGTGTGGTGCAGGGACCACATGTTTTATTATAAGTTGTTATTCCAGAACAGGCCTCTGAGGACAGATGCCTGAAAACCTAATTTGAGTTCCAATGCTGTATTAGGGGTGTGTCAGGTTCAATCTTCAGACTCGGAACCATTGACTTGGATGTCTTTCTGGATGTAGGGAATCAGGGTGTTTCAGACTGCACATTCACATCTAGAGCGGCCTCCAATAGTGTGGTTTGCTCAAGCCTTTGCACGTTTCTCCTAATCTGAAGGGTATGGGCAACTGTGACGGGCAAAATTTCCTTGGGGATGGAGACACAGTGCTGTGGTGTGGCTCCAGAGACAAGATCCTGGAGGCATGTGAGCCATGGTTTTGAGAGAGAAGTCTGCCAACAGAAATTTGGGTTATGGTTAGTGGTGATGTAATCGCAAGCCCATTGCATAGACCTGAATCACAGATTGTCAGGAATTGTAATTAGGGTGACTCTAGGCGGTAGCACATGCTTTTATATCTGGATTGTGTGTCCACAATGGCCTCGGAATACAGGTGCTGTATCATGAATCCATGAGAGATTTTTCCTCACAAAGGATCCTGGCAGATCCCAATATTTTGGTGGCTTTCTCGGGGAAGGGAAAAGTACTGATTGCATCTTAGGGGTGCCCCAAAACAGGGATTCCAGAGACGGGATCTGTGTCTAGGCGCATGGATAATCCAACCAAGGGTTAGGATTTGGGCCTAGGGGCGCCCCAGGCCTGCAATGCGTTATCCTGGTGATGTAACTGAGAGGGCTTGTTTGAAAGCATGCTCAGGCTGAGGGTCACAATGCCAGTTTGTGCCGAGGGTGGTTCTCAGGAGTGGGCGTTGTCTCATTGGCCATGCAGCTGTCTCCCACTTTGAGGGTTGGACACCCATCCCAACAGCCAGGTTTCCTGCCATGGGCAAAAAGGAGTTCTCCATTGTGTTTCAGGTTCCCCCATTGGCAGGGATTCCAGCAAAGGTCTGGGGACAGATGCCTGAATACCAAGGATGGGTAGAGATGATGGCCTTGGGACATGGACGGTCTTACATCCTGGATTCGGGCCCCAATGTCTGGAAGGCTGACATGAGGTCGGGGCTCAGGCTCTGTCAGACACACCACTAGTGGCAGGACAGTCTATAAATCAGGGTTCCCTCAAGGCAGGAGTAGATTAATCCTCATGTGGAGTTCCTGGGCAGACTCACCAGGCACTAATACTTTCTGTTGGGAAGGCAGAATGCTGTGTTGTAGCTCTAGAATTTCCTATCAAGAGGGCTTGGCGACCAGTAGGGTGAGGGTGGAATTGTAAACACACCCTATGGTTAATTCAGTGTCAAGCGGAAGGCAGTTCCAATGTGCAGCAGCTGATTCGAGATATCCAGCACCTGAGTAAGGGTGGATGTCAGATGTTCGCTCACACTGTAGTTTGTGTCTATGATGACCGACAAATGGAGCAGTGGCACAACAGTCCATGAAGGATTTCCCATCCTGTGACTTATGAGATGCTCCAAACAGCAAGGTTTCCTTTTACTGGACAGGGGGACTTTGTTGTGTTTGCTCCAGGGTCCCCTATATGGGAAGTATGGGTAGCAGAGCTCTCCCACGTCAATGCCATGAAGCACACCTCCATGGTCCATTGCAGCTGAGGAAGTGGCAGGTTTGATCTGGTGGCTTTGGAGCTAAGATCCAAGCAGCCTGAGTTGACATGGAGTTTCATGCTGTTGGATCACAATACTGGTTGGGATCCAAGGGGAAGTTAGAATGTTGGTGTGGTCAGAGGGCCATGCAGGATTCTCCTACACTGTGACTTGGACAGCTACCAAAAGCAAGGTATACTTCTGGGGACAGGAGGGGTTCTGTAGTGTGGGTCAGGGACCACATGTTGGAATATAAGTTGGTATTGGGTAACAGGCCCCTGAGGTTAGGCACCTGAAAATCTAAGCTCTGGTATTGATGAATTCCTAGAGGTATGTTAGGTTCAATCTGCTGACTCAGGGCCTTTGACTTGTACATCTGCCTGGGGGCAGGGGCTATTGTTTGTCAGAATGCGCATTTGGGTCCAGAGCATTCTTCAAAATGGAGGTGTGCTCAAGGATTTGTACTTTGCTCCTAATATTCAGGGTTTTGGCAACAGTGAGGATAGAGTTTCTTTCGGGAGGGTAGGCACAGTCCTCCTGTGTGGCTCCAGAGGCCCCGTCCTGAGGGCATGTGGGCCAGGGCTTTGGTGACAGAAATCTGGAAATGTGAACTAGGGTTAGGCTCAGGGCCAAGGTGATCACAGGTCCCATCTGCAGGCCCTGAGTGCAGCTCATATTGTACTGAAATTAAGGTTTCATAGAGGCGGGAGGACAGGATTTTCTATCTGGATTGTGTGTCCAGGTCGGTCGCAAAATGTAGGAGTGTTTCATGGTGCCATGTGAGATTCCTCGTCTCTAGGGATTCCGCCCAACTCCCAAGAGTTTGGTGTCTCTGGGGGAAGTGAAGACTGCTGTTTTCTCTCTCAGGGGATCCCACAAGAGGGATTCCAGAGACAGATCCTTGTTCTGGACACCTGGAAAACACGAATGAAGGTGAGGATTTGGACCTAGGAACCTGGCAGGCCCACTCTGCAGGATCCTGGTGCAGCAACCGAATGATTTTGTTTGAAAGTAAGCTCACGCTGAGAGTCACAATGCATCTTTGTGCCCAAGACGACTCCCATGAGTGACCTTGGTCTCATGGGCCATGTAGCTATCTCCCACTCAGAGGGCTGGACACCCATCTCAACAGCCAGGTTTCCTGCCATCAGGAATGAGGAGTACTCTTGTGCTTAAGTTTCCCTTATAGGCAGGGAATTTGCTACAGTCTGGGGAGAGACGCCTGAATACCCAGGTTGAGTAGAGATGACGGCTTCGGGCCACGGCATTTCCCACCTGCAATACGGGGACCACTGTCTGCATGGCAGTCTGGAGGTTGTGGCTCAGGATGTGTCAGACAGAGCCTGAGTGACCATTGCAGCCTATGATATTAGTGTGCCATCGAGGGCCATGCAGGTGGATACTCATGTCTGGTTTCTGGGCAGAATCTCCAGGTAGGACTTCTTTCTGTGTGGTAGGCACAATGCTGCATTGTGGCTCCAGAATTCCCTATCAAGTGGGTATGTGGACCAGGAGGTTGAGGATGGAATTGTAAACACAAGCTATGGTTCAATTCAGTGCCAGACGGTAGGCAGCTCTAGTGTGCAATGGCTGATATGAGATATCCAGCACCTGACTAAGGGCGGATGCCAGATGCTTTTTCACACTGGAGTTTGTGTCCATGATGACCCACAAATGGCGGGGTGGCGCCCCGAGGCCATGGAGGATTTCCCACGCTGGGGCTTGTGAGATGCTCCAAACAGCAAGGTTTCCTTCTACTGGACATGGGGGAATCTGGTTTCTTTGCTCCAAGGTCCCCCATATGAAAAGTTTGGGTAGCAGATCAATCTCACATGGATGCCAGGAAAGCACAACTCCACTGTCCTTTGCATCTGAGAAACATGGCAGGTTCGATCTGGTGCCTCTGGGGTGAAGTTCCAAGAGGCCTTAGTTGATATGGAGTTTCATGCTGTTGGATCACAGTGCTGGTTTGAATCCAGGGAGACGTTAGAATGTTGGGGTGGTCAGGGGCCCATGCAGCATTCTCCTACACTGAGTCTTGGACAAAGCTACCAAAAGCAATGTATCCTTCTGGGGACAGTTGAGGTTCTGTTGTGTGGCTCAGGGACCACATGTTGGAATATAAGTTGGCATTGGACAACAGGTCTCTGGCGACAGGCACCTGAAAACCTAAACTCGGGTATAGATGAAGTCCCAGAGGCATGTCATGTTCAATCTTCTGACTCAGGGCCTTTGACTTGGATGTCTACCTGGAGGCAGGTCCTCATTGTGTGTCAGAATGTGCATTTGGGTGCAGAGTTTTCCTTTTAATTGACATTGGCTCAGGGTCTTTGTACTTTGCTCCTAATCTTCAGGATTTTTTTCAACAGTGAAGGGCAGAGTTTCCTTTGGGACCGTACGCACACTTGTCCGCGGCTCCAGAGACCCCATCTTGGAGGGCTTGTGGGCCTGGGCTTTGGGGACAGAAATCTGCAAATGCAAACTAGGGTTAGTATAAGGGCCGAGGTGATCACAGGCCCGATCTGCAGGACCAGAGGGAAGCTCATAGTGTACTGAAATTAGGGAGTCATGGAGGCTGTAACATAGGTTTTTCTGTCTGGGTAGTGTGTACAGGGTGGTTGCAAAATGTATGGGAGACTTCATGGGGCCATGGAAGACTCTTCATCTCTGGGGATTCTACCCAGCTCCCAAGAGTTTGGTGTCTCTGGGGGAAGTGAAGATTGCTGTTTTCTGTCTCAGCGAACCACCTATAGAGGGAATCCAGAGACAGCTTCTGGGTCTCGGCACCTGGAAAGCAGGAACGAGTGTGAGGCTTTGACCCTAGGGACCTGGCAGGCCTGATCTGCAGACTCCTGGTCCAGCTACCGAGGGGCTGTGTTTGAAAGCAGGCTCACGCTGAGGGTCACAATGCCTGTTTGTGCCCAGGGTGGCTCCCATGAGTGACCGTGGTCTCATGGGCCATGCAGCTGGTTCCCCTCTGAGGGTTAGACACACATCTCAAAAGCCAGGATTCCTGCCATCGGGAAGGAAGAGTATTCCTGTGCTACAATTTCCCCTATGGGTAGGGATTTGAGCTACGGTCTGGGGAGAGATGCCTGAATAAGAAGTTGAGTAAATGTGACGGCTTCCTGCCCAGCAGGTCCCACCTGCAGTATATGAGGTCCCCTGTCTGCGTGGTTGACTGAAGTTCGTAGCTCAGGCTGTGTCAGACTGAGCCTGAGTGCCCACAGTGGCCTAAGATATTAGGGTCCCGTCGAGGGCCTTGCTGGTGGATCCTAATGTGGGGTTTCATTGAAGAATTACCAGGCACTTCTTTTGTGGGTCAGGCAGAATGCTGCGTTGTGGCTCAAGAATTCCCTATCAAGAGGTCATGGGCAAAAGGAGGGTGAGTATGGAATTGTAAACACAAGCTAAGTTTAAATGCAGTGACAAGCAGAAGGCAGTTCCAATGTGCAGCGGCTTATACGAGATATCCAGCACCTGAGTAAGGGTGGATATCAGAAGTTTGCTCACACTGGAGTTTGTGTCTATGGTGACTGACAAATGGAAGGGTGGCGTCATGAGGCCATGGAGGATTTCCCACGTTGTAACTTGTGAGATGGTCCAAACAGCAATGTTTCCTTCTACTGGACAGGTGGTGTCTGGTTTGTTTGCTACAAGGTCCACATTATGGAAAGTTTGCGTAGCAGAGCTCTCCCTCATGGATGCCTGAAAGCACAACTCCACTGACCATTGCAGCTGAGGAACATGGCAGGTTTGATCTCGTGCCTCTGAGGTGAAGTTCCAAGAGGCCTGAGTTGACATGGAGTTATATGCTGTTGGGTCACAATGCTGGTTGTTATCCAGGGAGATGTTTGAATGTTGTGGTTGTCACGGGGCAATCCAGGATTAACCTTCACTGAGTATTAGACACAGCTACCAAGAGCAAGGTGTTTTTCTGGGGACAGGAGGGGTTCTGCTGTGTGGCTGAGAGACCACATGTTGAAATATAAGTTGGTATTGGAGAACAGTCTTCTGGGTACAGGAGACTGAAAACCTAAGCTAGGGTACCAATGAAATACTAGAGGCATGTCAGGTTCAATCTTCTGACTCAGGGCCTTTTACTTGGATGTCTGTCTGGAGGCAGGTGCTCATTGTGTGTCAGAATATGCACTTGGGTCCAGAGCATTCTTTGAAATTGAGCTGGGCTCAGGGGCTTTGTACTTTGCTCCTAAGATTCATGGTTTTGGCAAACGTGAAGGGCAGTGTTTTCTTCAGGAGTGTAAGCACACTCATCCGGTGTGGCACCAGAGGCCCCATCCTGGAGGGCATGTGGACCAGAGCTTTGGGGACAGAAATCTGCAAACAAACTATGGTTAAGGTGAGGGCAAGTGTGATCACAGGCCAAATCTGCAGGCTGTGAGTGCACCTTATGGTGTACTGAAATTAAGGTGTCATGAAGGCCATAGCACTGGTTTTTCTGTCTGAACTCTGTGTCTAGGACAGTCACAAAATGTAGGGGCTTTATCATGGGGCCATGGAATATTCTTGAACTGTGGGGATTCTGCCCAACTACCTAGAGTTTGGTGTGTCGCTTGAAGGGAAACTGCTGTTTCTCATCTCAGGGGACCCCCAAAAGAGGGATTCCAGACACAGGTTCTGGGACTGGGCGTCTGAAAAACATCGAAGGTTAGGATTTGGCCCTAGGGACTTTGCAGGACGCCCTGTGTGCTCCTTGTCCAGCTACCAAGGCGGTTTGTTTGAAAGCAGGCTCACACTGAGGGTCACAATGCCTGTTTGTGCCCAGGGCAACTCCCATGAGTGGCCATGGTCTCATGGGACATGAAGCTCTTTCCCAAGCTGAGGGTTGGACACACATCTCAAAAGTCAGGATTGCTGCCATTGGGTAGGAGGAGTACTCCTGTGCTTCAGGTTCCCCCATAGGCAGGGATGTGAGCTATGGTCTGGGGAGAGATGCCTGAATATCCAAGTTGAGTAGATGTGATGACTTCGGGCCATGACAGATACCACCTGCAGGATATGGAGCAAACTCTCTGTATGGCTGACTAGAGGTTGTGGATCAGACTGTGTCAGACTGAGCCTGAGTGCCCATGGCGGCCTATGATATTAGGGTGAGGTTGAGGGCCTTGCAGGTGGATCCTAATCTGGGGTTTCTGGGCAGACTCACCAGGCACTACTTCTGTCTGTGGGGTAGGCAGAATGCTGTGTTTTGGCTCCAGAATTCCCTGTCAAGAAGGCTTGGTGACGAATAGGGTGAGGATAAAATTGTAAACACAAGCAACAGTTAAATTCAGAGCCAAGCAGAAGGCAGTTCGAGTGTGCAGCAGCTGATTCGAGACATCCAGCACCTGAGTCAGGGCGGTTTTCCAATGTTTGCTCACTCTTGACTTTGTGTCTATGTTGGCCACCAACCGGTGGGTTTGCATCAAAAGGGCATGGAGGATTTCCCACTCTGCATCTTGTGAGATGCTCCATACAGTAAGGTTTCCTTCTACTGGACAGGGAGAGTCTGGTTTGTTTGCTCCAGGTTCCTCGATATGGAAATGTTGGTAGCAAAGCTCTCCCTCATGGATGCCTGGAAAGAACTACTCCATTGACCATTTCAACTCAGGAACATGGCAAGTACGATCTGGTGTCTCTGGGGAGAAGTTCCAAGGGGGCTGAGTTGACATGGAGTTTGATGCTGTTCGAGCACAATGCTGCTTTATATCCAGGGAGACACTGGAATGTTGGGATGGTCAGGGGCAATTCAGGATTCTAATACACTGAGTTTTAGACACAGCTACCAAGAGCAAGGTATCCTTCGGGGCAGGAGGGGTCTGTTGTGTGGCTCAGGGACAACATGTTGGAATATAAGACGGTATGGGGGAACAGTCCTCTAGGGACAGGTGCCTGAAAACCTAAGCTGGGGCATCGATGAAGTCCTAGGAGCATGTCTGGTTCAATTTTCTGACTCAGGGCCTTTGACTTAGATGTTTGGCTGGAGGTAGGTACTCACTGTGTGTCACAATGTACACTTGGGTCCAGATCATTCTTCAAAATTGAAGTGGGCTCAGGGGCTTTGTAGTTTGCTCCTAAGCTTCAGGGTTTGGGCAACAGTGAAGGGCGGAGTTTCCATCGGGCAGTTAGGCACAGTCGTCCAGTGTGGCTCCAGAGGCCCCATCATGGAGGACATGTGCGGCAGGGTTTTGGAGACAGAAATCTGCAAACGCAAACTAACATTAGAGTGAGGCCCGAGGTGATCACAGCCCCGATCTGCAGGCTCTGAGGGCAGCTCATTGTGTAGTGAAATTAAGGTGTCATCGAGCCAGTTGGGCAGACATTTCTGCCTGGATTGTGGGTCCAGAACGGTCATAAAATATTGTTGTGGCTTCATGGGGCCATGGAATATTCTTTGTCTCTGGAGATTCTGCCTATGTCCCAAGAATTTGCTGTCTCTGAGGGAAGGGAAGGCTGTTGTTTTCCGTCTCAATGGACCCCCACAAGAGGGATTCCAGAGAGAGTTTCTGGGTCTAGGTGACTGAAAAACATTAAGGAGGGTGAGGATTTGCCCCTAGGGGCCTGGATGTCCCACTCTGTGGTCTCCTGGTCCAGCTACCATGGGGGTTTGTTTGGAAGCAAGTTCATGCTGATGGTCACAATGCCTGTTTGTGCCCAGGGTGACTCCCATGTGTGGCCGTGGTCTCAAGTCCATGCAGTTGGTTCCCACTCTGAGGGTTGGACACCCATCCCAACAGTCAAGTTTTCTGCCATTGGGAAGGAGGAGTACCCTTGTGCTTCAGGTACCCCATAGGCAGGGATTGGAGCTACGGACTGGTCACAGAGGCTTGCATATGCAGGTTGAGTAGAGATGACAGCTTTGGGCCACAACAAGTCCCAACTGCAGGAAACGGGGTCCACTTTCTTGGTGGCTGACTGGCGGTCATGTTTCAGGCTCTGTCAGAGAGAGCCGTAGTTCCCATGGTGGCCTAAGATTTTAGGGTGTCGTTGAGGGTCCTGCAGGTGGATCCTCATATGGGGTTTCAGGGCAGACTCATTAGGCAATTCTTCTTTCTTGGAGAAGGCAGAATGCTGCGTTGTAGCTCCACAATTCCCTATGAAGTGGGCGTGGGGACCAGAAGAGTGAAGATGGAATATTAAACACACGCAACTATTAAAGTCATTACCAAGTGGAAGGCAGTTTTCCAGTGTGGAGCGGCCGAATGGATATATCCAACACCTGAGTAAGTGCGGATGTCAGCTGTTTGCTCACACAAGAGTTTGTGTCTATGGTGACCAGCAAATGGAGGGTGGTGTCAAGAGGTCATGGAGGATTTCCCATGCTGTGACATGTCAGATGCTCCAAACAGCAAGGTTTCCTTCAACCAGAAAGGGGGATTCGGGTTTGTTTTCTCCAGGGTCCGTCATTTGGAAAGTCTGTGTAGCAGAGCACTCCCATATGGACGCCTGGAAAGCACACCTCAATTTACCATTGCAGCAGAGCAACATGGCAGGTTCGTTCTGTTGGCTCTAAGGCGAAGTACCAAGGCTTGGGTTGACATGGAGTCTCATGAAGATGGGTCACAATGCTGGTTTGTTACCAGGCAGATCTTAGGATGTGCTGGTGGCTAAGGGGTCGTGCAGGATTCATCTACCCTGAGGGTTTGACACAGGTCCAAGAGCACGGTTTCCTTCTGGGGACAGGAGATGTTCTGTTGTGTGGCTGATGGACAACATGTTCTATCGTAAGTTGGTATTCCAGAACAGGCCTCTGAGGACAGGTGCCTTAAAACCTAATCTAGGGTTCCAATGAAATACTAGGGGCATGTCAGGTTCAAACATCTGACTCAGCCCATTGACTTGGGTGTCTGCCTGGATGTAGGTGATCAGGGTGTTTCAGTCTGCACAATTGAGTCCAGAGTGGCCTTCAAAATTTGGGTGGGCTCAGGGGCCTTGCAGATTTCTCCCATCTGGTGGGTTTGGACAACTTTGATGGCACAATTTTCTTGGGGATGGCAGGCACTGTCCTGTGGTTTGGCTTCGGAAATCCCATCCTGGAGGATATGTAAGTCATGGTTTTGGGAGAGTAGTCTGTAAACACAAACCCAGCTTAGGATTAGTGGTGAGGTGATTGCAGGCCTAATGCATAGACCTGGAAGACAGCTCTTCAGGAACTGTAAATCGGGTGACTCGAAGGCGGTAGCACAGGCTTTTATATCTGGATTGTGTGTCCAGGATGGCCTCGGAATGCAGGTGTGGAATCATGGGTCCATGGGAGATTTTTCTGCTCTAAAGATCCTGGCAGCTCCCATTGTTTGGTGGCTTTCTCGGGGAAGGGAAGAGTGCTGTTTTCCAACTTATGCATGCCCCAAAACAAGGTTCCAGAGAAACCAGACGGGCTCTGGTTCAAGGTGCTTGGAATATCCCACCAAGGCTTAGGATTTGGGCGAAGAGTGCTGTTTTCCATCTTATGCATGCCCCAAAACAAGGTTCCAGAGAAACCAGACGGGCTCTGGGTCAGGGTGCTTGGAATATCCCACCAAGGCTTAGGATTTGGGCGAAGGGGCATACCAGGCCTGCTGCGTGGGATCCTGGTGGTACAACTGAGAGGGCTTGTTTGAAAACATGCTGAGGCTGAGGGTCACAATGCCCGTTTGTGCCCAGCGTGGCCCTCAGGAGTGGGCATGGTTTCATTGGCCATGCAGCTGGTTCCCACTTTGAGGTTTGGACACCCATCCCAACAGCCAGGTTTCCTGCATTGGGAATGAGGAGTTCTCTATTGTGCTTCAGGTTCCTCTATTGGCAGGGATTCCATCAAAAGTCTGGGGACAGTTGCCTGAACACCAAGGATGGGTAGAGGTGACAGACTTTGTCCATGACCAGTCTCACATGCTGGATATGGGGCCCGCTCTCTGGGTTTCTGACACTAGGTCGGGGATCAGGCTCTGTCAGATACAACACTAGTGGCCAGGAAGCCTATAAATTGGGGTTCCCTCTAAGGCCGAGTAGATTGAATCTCATGTGGGGTTTCTGGGCAGACCCACCGTGCACTTTTTCTTTCTATGGGGAAGGAAGAATGCTGCGTGGTAGCTCTAAAATTCCCTATCAAGAGAGCTTGGGGACCAGTACAGTACCTTGAGGATGGTACTGTAAACATAAGCTACGGATTAATTCAGTGCCAAGCGGAAGGCAGTTCCTTTGTGCAGCGGCTTAGAAGGGATATCTAGCACATAAGGGTGGATGTCAGTTGTTTGCTCACACTGGAGTTTGTATCTATGATGAGCGACAAATGGAGGGGTAGTATCAAGATGCCATGAAGGATTTCCTACTCTGAGGCTTGTGAGATATTCCAAACAGTAAGGTTTCCTTCGACGGGACAGGTTGAGTCTAGTTTGTTTGCTCCAGGGCCCCCATGTGGAAAGATTGGATAGCAGAGCTCTCTGCATGGATGCGTGGAAAGCACACCTCCATTATTCATTGCAGCTGAGGAACATGCAGGTCCGTCTGGTGGCTCTTGGATGAAGTATCAAGGCCTTGAGTTGACATGGAAACTCTTGCAGAGGGGTCACTATGGTGGTTTCTTATTAGGGAGATCTTAGAATGTGCTGTTGGTTAAGGTGCCATGCAGGATTCTCCTGCTCTGAGGGTTTGGCAGAGGTCGATGAGCATGGTTTCCTTCTGGGAACAGGATATCTTCTGTTGTGGGGCTCAGGGACCACATGTTGTATCATAAGTTGGTTTTCCAGAAAGTTCACTAAGGACAGATGCTGAAAACCTAATCTAAGGTTCCAATGAGGTCCTAGGGGCATGTCAGTTTCAAACTTCTGACTCAGGACCATTGACTTGGGTGTCTGCCTGGATGTAGGTGATCAGGGTGTTTCAGACTGGGCATTTCATGCAGAGGGGCCGTCAATATTGAGGTGGGCTCTGGGGCCTTGCAGGTTTCTCCAAATTTGAAATGTTTGGGCAACTGAGACGGGCACAGTTTCCTTGGGGATGTCAGGCACAGTCCTGTGCTCTGGCTCCTGAGACACAATCCTGGAGGGCAAGTGAGCCATGGTTTTGGGAAAGACGTCTGCAAGCACAAATTCGGTTTAGGGTTAGTGGCGAGGTGATCAAAGGCCCAATGCATACACCTGGAGGGTAGCTCCTAAGGAAATGTAATTAGGGTGTCTCGAAGGCAGTAGCACAGGCTTTTCTATCTGGATTGTGTTTGCAGGATGGCCTCGGAATGCAGCTGTGGTCTCATGATCCATGGTAGATTTTTCCCCTCTTAGGATCCTGGCGGCTCCACAAGTTTGGTGGCTCTTTCAGGGACAGGAAGTGTGCTGTTTTCCGTCATTGGGTTGCCCCAAAACAGGGATTCCAGAGACGGGCTCTCAGACTGAATGCCTAGAAAATCATACCAAGGGTTATTATTTGGGCCTAGGGGCGTATGAGGCCTGCAATGCGGGATTCTGTCAGTGCCACTGAGAGGGCTTGTTTGAAAGCATGCTCAGGCTGAGGGTCACAATTCCTGTTTGTGCCCAGGGAGGCCCTCAGGAGTTCACGTGATCTCATTGTCCATGAAGCTGCCTCCCACTGTGTGGTTTCGACAAACATCCCAACTGCCAGGTTTCCTGTCATGGGGAAGGAGGAGTTCTCTATTGTGCTCCATGTTCCCCTATTGGCAGGTATTCCAGCAAAAGTCTAGGGAAAGGTGCCTGAATCCAATGATGGATAGTGATGACGGACTTGGGCTATGGCCGTTTTCACATGATGGATATAGGGCCTGCTCTCTGGACGTCTGACACTAGGTCGTGGCTTAGGCTCTGTCAGACACAGCACTAGCAGCTAGGACAGCCTATAAATTAGAATTCGAGTGCCAAACAGATATATTCTCATGTGGGGTTTCTGGGCAGACTGTCCAGGCAACACTTCTTTCTATGGGGAAGGAAGAATGCTGCATTGTGGCTCCAGATTCCTCATCAAGAAGGCTTGGGGATCAGTAGGTTGAGGATGGAATTGTCAACACAAGTTACGGTTCAATTCAGTGCCAAGCGGAAGGGAGTTCCAATGTGCAGAGGCTAATTCGAGATACCCAGCAACTGAGTAAGGGCAGATGTCAGATGTTTGCTCACACTGGAGTTTGTGTCTATGATGACTGACAAATGGAGTGGAGGCGTCAAGAGACCATGGAGGATTTCCTATGTTGGGGCTTGTGAGATGCTCCAAACAGCAAGGTTTCCTTCTAGCGGACAGGGGCAGTCTGGTTTGATAGCTCCAGGGTCCCGCATGTGGAAAGATTGGGAGTAGAGCTCTTCCACATGGATGCTTGGAAAGCACACCCCCAATGACTATTGCAACTCAGGAACATGGCAAGATCCTTCTGGTGGCTCTGGCGCGAAGTACCAAGGCATTGAGTTGACACTGAATCTCTTGCAGATGGGTCACAATGCTGGTTTGTTACCACGGAGATCTTAGAATGCCATGCAGGATTCTCCTACCCTGAGGGTTTGATTCAGGTCCAAGAGCAGTTTCCTTTGGGGGACAGGAGATGTACTCTTGTGTGGCTCAGGGACCACATGTTCTATCATAAGTTGGTATTCCATGGAAACATTGTTCTTTGACCTGTGCCAAACCCTCAGGGTAGAAGAATCCTGCCAGGCACGTTAGCCACCAGCACATTCTACGATCTCCCTGGTAACAATTCAGCATTGTCACCCATTCCTGAGGACAGGTGCCTGGAAACCTAATCTAGGATTCCAATGAGGTCCTAGTGGCATGTCAGGTTCAATCGTCTGACTCAGGAACATTGACTTGGATGTCTGCCTGTATGTACGTGATCAGGTGTACAGACTGCGCATTTGTGACCAAAGCAGCCTCCAATAAGTGGGTGGGCTCAGGGGCCTTGCAGGTTTCTCCTATTCTGGAGGGTTTGGGAAACTGTGTTTAGGAAACCCTTACTCAGGTGCTGGATATATCGAAAAAGACACTTCACATTGGAACTGTGTTCTGCTTGGCACTGGATTATATGGTAGCTTGTGTTTACAATCCCATCCTCATCCTAATGGTCCCCAAGGCCTCTTGATAGGGAATTCCAGAGCCACAACGCCACATTATGCCTTCCCCATAGAAAGAATATGTGCCTGGTGAGTCTGCCCAGCAACCCCATATGAGGATCAATCTGCTCGGCCATCAAGGGAAACCCAATTTATGTGCTGCCCTGGACACTAGTGCTGTGTCTGACAGAGCCTGATCCCCGACCTCATGTCAGCCACCCAGAGAGCGGGCCCCATATCTAGCATGTGGGACCGGTTATGGCATTACTCCATCATCTCTACCCATGCTTGGTATCCAGTCACCTGTCACAAGACCTTTGCTAGAATTCCTGCCAATGGGGGGACCTGAAGCCCAATGGAGAACTCATCCTTCCCCAAGGCAGGAAAACCTGGTTATTCGGATGGGTGTCCCACTCTCAAAGGGGAAGCGAGCTGCATTGCCAAGGAAACCACATCCACTTCTGAGGGCCGCCCTTGAAACAAAGAGGCATTGTGACCCACACCTTGAGTATGCTTTCAAACACGCCATCTCAGTTGCCTCAGCAGGATCCTGCATTGCAGGCTTGGTACGCATCTAGGCCCAATTCTCAACCCTTGGTGGGATTGTCCAGTCACCCAGACCCAGAGCCTTTCTCTGGCCTCCCTGTACTGGGGCATCCCTAAGATGGTAAACAGCACTCTTCCCTACCCCGAAGAAGCCACCAAACTATGGAGATTCACCAGGATCCTTAGAAAGGAAATGTCTCCTATGGACCCAAGAGACCACACCTGCATTCCAAAGCTATCCTGGACTCATAATACAGATAAAAAAGCCTGTGCTATGGCCATCCAGTCACCCTCATTACAGTTCCTGATGAGCTGCCCTCCAGGTCTACGCATTGGGCCTGTGATCACCATGCCACTAACCCTAATCCAAATTGGTGGTTACAGAATTCTCATCCAAAACAATGGCTCCCATGCCCTCAGGGTAGGGTTTCTGGATCCATACCACAGGACTGTGCCTGCCATCCCCAAGGAAACTGTGCCCATCACAGTTTTCCTAACCTTCCAGATTAGGAGGAACCTACAAGGCCCCTGAGCCCACCACAATATTGGAGGCCACTCTGGACTCAAATGTGAAGTCTGAAACACCCTGCTCACCTACATCCAGGCAGACAGCCACGTCAACGGTCCTGAGTCAGAAAATTGAAACTGACATGCCCCTCGGAACTCATTGGAACCCTAGACTAGGTTTTTAGGCATCTGTCCTCAGAGGCCTGTTCTGGAACAACAACTTACGATGGAACATGTGGTCCCTCAGCCACAAAACAGAACATCTCCTGTCCCCAGAAGGAAACCATACTCTAAGGCCTTTGCCAAACCCTCAGGATAGGAGAATCCTGCATGGCACCTTAGACACCACCACATTCTAAGATCTCCCTGGCAACAAGCCAGCATTGTGACCCATCTGCAAGAGATTCCATGTCAACTCAAGGCCTTGGTACTTCGACCCAGAGTCTGCAGAATGAACCTGCCATGTTCCTCAGCTGCAATGGTCAATGGAGGTGTGTGTTCCTGGCATTCATGCGGGAGTGCTCTGCTACACAAACTTTCCACATGGGGTACACTGGAGCAAACAAACCAGGATCCACATGTCCAGTAGAAAAACCATGCAGACTGGAGCATCACACAAGCCTCAGCGTAGTAATTCCTCTAAGGTCTCTTGATGCCACTCCTTCATTTGTCGGTAATCAAAGTCACAAACTCCAGTGTGAGCAAATATTTAACATTTGCCCTTTACTCCGGTGCTGGATATCTCGAATAAGCCGCTGCACATGAGAACTGCCTTCTGCTGGCACTGAATTGAACCGTAGCTTGTGGTTACAATTCCATACTAACCTTACTGGTCCCAAAGCCCCCTTGATAGGGAATTCTGGAGCCACAGCACCACATTCTGCCTTCCCCATAGAAAGAATAAGTGCCTGGTGAGTCTTCCCAGAAACACCACTTGAGAACCAATCTGCTCTGCCCACGAGGGAACCCCGATTTATAGGCTGCCCTGGCCACTATTGTTGTGTCTGACAGAGCCTGAGCCCTGACCTCGTGTCAGCAATCCAGAGAGCGGGCCCCATATCTAGCATGTGGGACCGGTTATGGCATTACTCCATCATCTCTACCCATGCTTGGTATCCAGTCACCTGTCACAAGACCTTTGCTAGAATTCCTGCCAATGGGGGGACCTGAAGCCCAATGGAGAACTCATCCTTCCCCAAGGCAGGAAAACCTGGTTATTCGGATGGGTGTCCCACTCTCAAAGGGGAAGCGAGCTGCATTGCCAAGGAAACCACATCCACTTCTGAGGGCCGCCCTTGAAACAAAGAGGCATTGTGACCCACACCTTGAGTATGCTTTCAAACACGCCATCTCAGTTGCCTCAGCAGGATCCTGCATTGCAGGCTTGGTACGCATCTAGGCCCAATTCTCAACCCTTGGTGGGATTGTCCAGTCACCCAGACCCAGAGCCTTTCTCTGGCCTCCCTGTACTGGGGCATCCCTAAGATGGTAAACAGCACTCTTCCCTACCCCGAAGAAGCCACCAAACTATGGAGATTCACCAGGATCCTTAGAAAGGAAATGTCTCCTATGGACCCAAGAGACCACACCTGCATTCCAAAGCTATCCTGGACTCATAATACAGATAAAAAAGCCTGTGCTATGGCCATCCAGTCACCCTCATTACAGTTCCTGATGAGCTGCCCTCCAGGTCTACGCATTGGGCCTGTGATCACCATGCCACTAACCCTAATCCAAATTGGTGGTTACAGAATTCTCATCCAAAACAATGGCTCCCATGCCCTCAGGGTAGGGTTTCTGGATCCATACCACAGGACTGTGCCTGCCATCCCCAAGGAAACTGTGCCCATCACAGTTTTCCTAACCTTCCAGATTAGGAGGAACCTACAAGGCCCCTGAGCCCACCACAATATTGGAGGCCACTCTGGACTCAAATGTGAAGTCTGAAACACCCTGCTCACCTACATCCAGGCAGACAGCCACGTCAACGGTCCTGAGTCAGAAAATTGAAACTGACATGCCCCTCGGAACTCATTGGAACCCTAGACTAGGTTTTTAGGCATCTGTCCTCAGAGGCCTGTTCTGGAACAACAACTTACGATGGAACATGTGGTCCCTCAGCCACAAAACAGAACATCTCCTGTCCCCAGAAGGAAACCATACTCTAAGGCCTTTGCCAAACCCTCAGGATAGGAGAATCCTGCATGGCACCTTAGACACCACCACATTCTAAGATCTCCCTGGCAACAAGCCAGCATTGTGACCCATCTGCAAGAGATTCCATGTCAACTCAAGGCCTTGGTACTTCGACCCAGAGTCTGCAGAATGAACCTGCCATGTTCCTCAGCTGCAATGGTCAATGGAGGTGTGTGTTCCTGGCATTCATGCGGGAGTGCTCTGCTACACAAACTTTCCACATGGGGTACACTGGAGCAAACAAACCAGGATCCACATGTCCAGTAGAAAAACCATGCAGACTGGAGCATCACACAAGCCTCAGCGTAGTAATTCCTCTAAGGTCTCTTGATGCCACTCCTTCATTTGTCGGTAATCAAAGTCACAAACTCCAGTGTGAGCAAATATTTAACATTTGCCCTTTACTCCGGTGCTGGATATCTCGAATAAGCCGCTGCACATGAGAACTGCCTTCTGCTGGCACTGAATTGAACCGTAGCTTGTGGTTACAATTCCATACTAACCTTACTGGTCCCAAAGCCCCCTTGATAGGGAATTCTGGAGCCACAGCACCACATTCTGCCTTCCCCATAGAAAGAATAAGTGCCTGGTGAGTCTTCCCAGAAACACCACTTGAGAACCAATCTGCTCTGCCCACGAGGGAACCCCGATTTATAGGCTGCCCTGGCCACTATTGTTGTGTCTGACAGAGCCTGAGCCCTGACCTAGTGTCAGCAATCCAGAGAGTGGACCCCATTCCGTCATGTGAGACCCGCCATGGGGCAAGTCCATCATCTCTATCCATCCTTGGTATTCAGGCACCTTCCCCCCAGACTTTTGATGGAATCCCTGCCAATGGGGGAATGTGAAGCACAAAGAGAACTCCTCCTTGGAGTTACCCATGGCAAGAAACCTGGGTATTGGAATGGGTGTCCAAACCTCAAAGTGGGAGACAGCTGCATAGCCAATGAGACCAAGCCCACTGCTGACGGCCGCCCTGGGCACAAACAGGCATTTTGCCCCTTAGCCTGAGTGTGCTTTTAACCAAGCTCTCTCAGTGGCACCACCAGGATCACGCATTGCAGACCTGGTATGCACCTAGGCCCAAATCCTAACCCTTGGTGGGATTTTCCAGGCCAAGGATGGAGAGCCTGTTTCAGAAATCCCTGTTTTGGGGAACCCCTGAGATGCAAAACAACACTCTTCCCTTCCCTGACAAAGCCACCAAATTATGGGGAGCCACCTGTATCCTTAGAGAGAAAAATCTCCCATGGACTCATGAGACCACAACTGCATTCCAAGGCCATCCTGAACAAACAATCTAGATAGAAAAGCATGGGTAACCGCCTTCCAGTCACCCTAATCACAGTTCCTGACGAGCTGCCCTCCAGGTCTCCACATTGGGCTTCCGATCAACTCGCCACTAACCTTAACCGAATTTGTGTTTGCAGACTTCTCTCCCAAAACCATGGCTCATCTGCCCTCCAGGATGGGGTCTCTGAAGCAACACAAAAGGACTGAGCCTGCCATCCCCAAGGAAACTGTACCCATCACAGTTGCTTAAACCTTCCAGATGAGTAGAAACCTGCAAGGCCCCAGAGCCCACCCTAAGATTGGCATCTGCTCTGGACACAAATTCACAGTCTGAAACACCCTGATCACCTACATCAGGCAGAGAGCCAAGTCAATGGTCCTGAGTCAGAAGATTGAACCTGACATGCCCCTAGGACCTCATTGGAACCCTAGATTAGGTTTTCAGGCGTCTGTCCTGAGGGACCTGTTCTGGACTACCAACTTATGATACGATATGTGTTCCCTGAGCCACACAACAGAACATCTCCTATCCCCAGAAAGAAACTGTTCTCTTTGACCTGTGCCATACCATCAGTGTAGGAGACTCCTGCACAACACCTTAGCCACCAGCATATTCTCAGATCTCCCTAGTAAAAATCCAGCTTTGTGACCCATCTTCCTGAGACTCCATGTCAACTCAAGGCACTTGGTACTTTGCCCAGAGCCAACAGAACGAACCTGCCAAGCTCCTCAGCTGCAATAGTCAATGGAGATGTGCTTACTAGGTATCCGTGTGGGGGTGCTCTGCTCCCCAAACTTTCCACATGGGGAACTCAGGAGCAAAAAATCCAGGCTCCACCTGCCCAGTAGAAGAAATCCTTGCTGTTTGGAGCATCTCAAAAGCTTTAGCATGGGAAATCCTCCATGGCCTCTTGAAGACACCCCTCCATTTGTAGTTCATCATAGACACCAACTCCAGTGTGAGCAAACATCTGACAACTGTTCTTACTCAAGTGATGGATATCTCTAATCAGCCACTGCACATTGGAACTGATTTCCGCTTGCCACGGAATTGAACCATAGCTTGTGTTTACAATTCCAACCTCACCCTGATAGTCCCCAAGCCCTCTTGATGAGCAATTCTGGAGCCACAAGGCAACATTCTGCCTTACACATAGAAAACTGAAGTCCCTGTTGTGTCTGCCCAGAAACCCCACATGAGGATCAATCTGCTCGGCCCTCAAGGGAACCCAATTTATAGGTTGCCCTGGCCTCTAGTGCTGTGTCTGACAGAACCTGAGTCCTGACCTAGTGTCACCAACCCAGAGAGTGGGCCCCATATTCATGATATGAGACCCGCCTGGGACAAGTCCGTCATCTCTAACCATCCTTTGTATTTGGGCACCTTTCCCTGGACTTTGGTGGAATCCCTGCCAATGGGGAACCTGAAGCACATGGAGAACTCCTCCTACCCCATGGAAAGAAACCTGGGTATTAGGATGGGTGTCCAACCCTCAATGTGGGATACAGCTACATGGCCAATGAGACCATGCCCACACTTGAGGGACGCCCTGGGCACAAACAGGCAAAGTGACCCTCAGTCTGAGCAGGTTTTCAAACAAGCCCTCTCATTTGTATGGTGGTACAAATGATCCTGCATTGCAGGTCTGATATGCCCCAGGCCCAAATCCTAACATTTGGTGGGATTTTCCAGGCAAGCAAACCCAGAGCCCTTCTCTGGAATCCCTGATTTGCGGCACCCGTAAATTGGAAAACAGCACTCTTCTCTTCCCAAAAAAGCTAACAAACTATGGGGAGCTGCCAGGATCCTTAGAGAGGAAACGTCTCCCATGAATCCATGAGACCACACCTGCAATCCAAGGCCATCCTGGACACACAATCCAGATAGAAAAGCCTGTGCTACATTCTTCCAGGCCCCCTAATTACAGTTCCTGATGAGCTGCCCTCCTGGTCTATTCATTGGGCCTGTGATCACCTCACCACACACCCTAACCCGGATTTGTCTTTGTAGACTTCTCTCCCAAAACCAGAGGTCATGTGCCCTCCAGGATAGGGTCTATGGATCCACACAACAGGACTGTGCCTGCCATCCCCAAGGAAACTGTTGCCTTCACAGTTGGTCAAGCCTTCCAGATTAGGAGATAGCTTCAAGACCCCTGAGCCCACCCCTATATTGGCGGCTGCACTTTATGAAAATGTGCAGTTTGAAACACCCTGATCACCTACATCCAGGCAGACAGCCAAGTCAATGTTCCTTAGTCAGAAGATTGAACCTGAAATGCCCCTAGAACATCAATGGAACCCTAGATTAGGTTTTCAGGCATCTGTCGTCAGGGGCCTGTTCTGGAATACCAACTTAGGATACAACATGTGGTCCCTGAGCCACACAACAGACCATCTCCTGTCCCCAGAATGAAACCGTGCCCTTCGATCTGAGCCAAACCGTCAGGTACAGAATCCTGCACGGCACATAAACCACCAGCACATTCTAAGATCTCCCTGGTAACAAAGCAGCATTGTGGCCCATCTGCAAGAGATTCCATGTCAACTCAAGGCCTTGATCCTTCGCCCCAGAGCCAGGAGAACGAACCTGCCATGGTCCTCACTTGCAATGGTCAATGGAGGTGTGCTTTCCAGGCATCCATGCTGGAGAACTCTGCTACCCAGACTTTCCACATGGGGGACCCTTGAGCAAACAAAGCAGACTCCACCTGTCCAGGAGAAGGAAACCTTGCTGTTTGGAGCATCTCAAAAGCCTTAGCATGGGAAATCCTCCATGACTTCTTGAGGTCACCCCTGCATTGGTCCGTCATCATAGACACAAACTCCAGTGTATGCAAACATCTGACATCTGCCCTTACTCAGGTGCTGGATATCTAGAATATGCTGCTGCACATTGGAACTCCCTTCTGCTTGGCACTGATTTGAACCAAAGCTTGTGTTTAGAATTCAATCCTCAACCTCCTGGTCCCCAAGCCCTCTTGATAGGGAATTCTGGAGCCACAATGCAGCATTCTACCTTCCCCATAGGAAGAAGAATTGCCTGGTGGGTCTGTCCAGAAATCCCACATGACAATTAATCTGTTAAGTCCTCGAGAGAACCCTGACTTATAGGCTGCCCTGGCCATTAGTGCTGTGACTGACAAAGCCTGAGCCCTGACCTACTGTCAGCCACCCAGAGAGTCGGCACCTTATCCAGCATGTGAGGTCGGCCATGGCCCAAATCCGTCATCTCTACCCATCCTTGGTTTACAGGCACCTGCCCCAAACCTTTGATGGAATCCCTGCTAATGGTGGAGCCTTAAGCACAATAGAGAACTCTTCCTTCCCCATGGCAGGAAACCTGGCTGCTGGGAAAGATGTACAACTCTCAAAGTGGGAGCCAGTTGCATGGCCAATGAGACCACGCCCACTCCTGAGGTCCACCCTGGACACACACAGGTATTGTGACCCCCAGCCTGAGCATGCTTTCCACCAAGCCCTCTCAATTGCACCACCAGGATCCCACATTGCAGTCCTGGTAGTCCCATAGGCCTAAATCCTAACCCTTGGTGGGATTTTCCAGGCGCCCAGATCCAGAACCCGTCTCTGGAATCCCTTTTGTGGGGCACCCCTAAGATTGAAAACAGCTCTCTTCACTTCCCAGAAACAGCCACCAAACTATGGGAACCACCAGGATCCTTAGAGAAGAAAAATCCCCAAGGACACAGGAGACCACACCTGCATTCCGAGGCCGTCCAGGACACACAATCCAGATAGACAAGCCTGTGCTACCACCTTCCAGTCATGCTAATTACAGTTCCTGATGAGCTGCTCTCTAGGTCTACACCTTGGGCCGGCAATCACCATGCCACTAACCCTAATGCGAATTTGTGTTTGCAGACTTCTCTCCCAAAACCATGGCTCATATGGCCTCAAGGATGGGGTCTCTGGATCCCACAGGACTGTGTCTGCCATCCCCAAGGAAACTGTGCCCATCACAGTTGCCCAAACCTTCCAGATTAGGGGAAACCTGCAAGACCCCTGAGCCCACCCCAACATTGGTGTCCACTCTGTACGCAAATGCTGTCTGAAACTTCCTGATCATCTTCATCCAGGCATACAGCCAATTCAATTGTCCTAAGACAGAAGATTGAACCTGACATGCCCTTGGACCTCATTGGAAACCTTGATTAGGTTTTCAGGCATCTGTCCTCAGGGTTCTGTTATAGAATCCCAACTTATGACACAACATGTGGTCCCTGAGCCACACAACAGACCATCTCCTCCTCCCAGAAGAAAACCGTGCTCTTTGTTCTGTGTCAAACCCTCAGGGTAGGAGAATCCTGCATGGAACCTCTTCCACCAGCACATTCTAAGATCTCCCTGGTAACAATGCAGCATTGTGGTCCATCTGCAAGAGACTCCATGTCAACTCAAGGTCTCGGTCCAGAGCCACCAGAACGAACCTGCCATATTCCTCAGCTGCAATGGTCAATGGAGGTGTGCTTTCCAGGAATCCATGCCGAAGAATTCTGCTATCCAGACTTTCCACATGGGGGACCCTCGAGCAAACAAACCAGACTCCACCTGTCCAGTAGAAGGACACCTTACTGTTTGGAGCCTCATCAGGGGAAATCCTTCTTGGCGTCTTGACGCCACCTCTCCATTTGTGCGTCATCAAAATAGAAACTCTAGTGTGAGCAAACATCTGACAAACGCCTTCCTCAGTTGCTGGAAATCTTGGAAAAGACGCTTCATATTGGAACTGCCTTCTGCTTGGCACTGAATTGAACCGTAGATTCTGTTTACAATTCCATCCTCACCCTAGTGCTCCACGAGACCTCTTGATATTGAATTCTGGAGCCACAATGCAGCATTCTGCCTCCCCCATAGAAAGAAAAAGTGCCTGCTGAGTCTGCCCAGAATCCCCACATAAGGATCAATCTGCTCAGTCCTGGAGGGAACCCCGATTTATAGGATGCTCTTGCCACTAGCGTTGTGTCTGACAGAGCTTGAGCTCCAAACCAGAGTCGGCCACCCAGACAGCGCACCCCTAATCCAGCTTGTGAGATCGGCCATGGCCCAAGTCCGTCCTCTCTAACCATTCTTGGTATCCTGGCACCTTTCCCCAGACTTTTCTGGAATCCTTCCAGTGGGGGAACCTGAAGCACAGTTGAGAACTACTCCTTCCCCATGGAAGGAAACATGATTGTTGGGATGGGTGTCCAACCCTCAGAGTGAGAGCCAGGTGCATGGCCAAAGTGACCACGCCCACTCCTTCAGTCCTCCCTGGGCACAAACAGGCATTGTGACCTTCAGCCTGAGCATGCTTTCAAACAAACCCTCTCAGTTGCTCCACCACGATCCCGTTTTGCAGGCCTGGTACTCCCCTAGGCTGAAATCCTAACCCTTGGTGGGATTTTCCAGGCGCCGAGACCAAGAGCCCATCTCTGGAATCCCTGATTTGGGGCACCCCTAAGATGGAAAACTGCACTTTTCCCTTCCCCGAAAAAGCCACCAATCTATGGGGAGTCATCAGGATCCTTAGACAAGAGAAATCTCCCACTGACGCAGGAGACCACACCTGCATTTCGAAGCCATCCTGGACACACAGTCCAGATAAAAAAGCCTGTGTTACCAATTTCTAGTCACCTTTCCATTTCCTGACGAGCTGCCATCCAGGACTAAACATTGGCCCTGCGATCACCTCGACAATAACCCTAACCCAAATTTGTGTTTGCACACTTCTCTCCCAAAAACATGCGTCACATGTCCTCAAGGATGAGGTCTCTGGGGCCAAACCACAGGACTGTGCCTGCCATCCCCAAGGAAACTATGCCCGTCACAGTTGCCCAAACCTCTCGATTAGGAGAAACCTTCAAGGCCCCTGATCCCACCCCAATATAGGGGGCTGCTCTGGACGGAAATGTGCATCTGAAAAACTGTGATCACCTACATCTAGGCAGACAGCCAAGTCAACGGTGCTGAGTAAGAAGATTGAAACTGTCATGCCCGTAGGATTTCATAGGAACCCTAGATTATGTTTTCAGTCATCTGTCCTCCGGGGCCTGTTCTGGAATACCAACTTATGATACAACAGGTGGTCCCTGAGCCTCACAAAAGAACATCTCCTGTCCCCTGAAGGAAACCGTGCTCTTCAACCTGTGCCAAACCCTCAGTGTAGGAGAATCCTGCACGGCACCTTAGCCACCAGCACATTCTTAGATCTCCTTGGTAACAAACCAGCATTGTGGCCCATCTGCAAGAGATTCCATGTCAACTCAAAGTCTTGGTCCTTTGCCCCAGAGCCACCAGAATGAACCTGCCATGTTCCTCAGCTGCAATGGAGGTGTGCTTTGCAGGCATCCATGCTGAAGAGCTCTGCTACCCAAACTTTCCACATGGGGTACCGTGAAGCAAACAAACCAGACTCCATGTGTCCAGTAGAAGGAAACCTTGCTGTTTGGAGCATCTCACAAGCCTCAGCGGGGGAAATCCTCCTTGGGCTTTTGATGCCACCCCTCCATTTGTTGTTCCTCATAGACACAAACTCTAGTGTGAGCAAACATGTGACATCTGCACTTACTCAGGTGCTGGATATCTCGAAAAAGACGCTTCACATTGGAACTGTGTTCCGCTGGCACTGAACTGTACAGTAGCTTGTGTTTACCATTCCATCCTCACCCTACTGGTCCCCAAGGCCTCTTGATATTGAATTCTGAAGCCTCAATGCAGCATTCTGCCTCCTCCATAGAAAGAAGAAGTGCCTGCTGAGTCTGTCCAGAATCCCCACATAAGGATCAATCAGCTCAGCTCTCGAGGGAACCCCGATATATGGACTGCCCTGGCCACTAGTGTTGTGTCTGACAGAGCCTGATCCCCGATCCAGTGTCAGACACCCAGAGAGTGGGACCCATATCTAGCATGTGGGACTGGTCATGGCCCAAGTTCATCACCTCTACCCATCCTGGTATTCTGGCACCTTTCCCCAGACTTTGCTGGAATCCTTCCAAAGGGGGAACCTGAAGAATAATTGAGAAGTACTACTTCCCATGGAAGGAAACCTGGCTGTTGGGATGGGTGTTCATCCCTCAACGTGGGAGCCAGGTGCATGGCCAATGTGACCACACCAACTCCTGAGGGCTGCCTGGGGCACAAACAGGCATTGTGACCCTCACCTGAGTATGCATTCAAACAAACACTCTCAGTTCCACCACAAGGATCCCACATTGCAGGCCTGGTGCGCCCCTAGGCCCAAATCCTAACCCTTGGTGGGATTTTCCAGGTGCCCATACCCAGAGCCTGTCTCTGGAATCCCTGTTTTGGGGCACCTCTAAGATGAACAACAGCACTCTTATCTTCCTGAAAAAGCCACCAAACTATGTGGAGCTGTCAGAATCCTTAGAGCGGAAAACTCTCCCATTGACCCATGAGACCTTACATGCATTCCAAGGCTATTCTTGACACACAATCCAGATAGAAAAGTCTGTGCTACTATCTTCCAGTCACCCTAATTACAGTTCCTGTCGAGCTGCCCCCAGGTCTGAGCATTGGGCCTACGATTGCCTCTCAAATAACCTGAACTGGAATTTGTGTTTGCAGACTTCTCTCCCAAAACCATGGCTCACATGCCCTCCAGGATAGGGTCACTAGAGGTGAACCAAAGGACTGTGGCTGCTATCCCCAAGGAAACTGTGTCCATCACAGTTGCCCAAACCTCACAGATTAATAGAAACCTGCAAGGCCCCTGAGACCATCCCAATATTGGCAGCCACTCTGGATGCAAATGTGCAGTCTTAAACAACCTGATCCCCTCCATCCAGGCAGACAGCCACGTCAATGGTCCTGAGTCAGAAGATTGAAACTGACATGCCCTTTGAACTCATTGGAACACTTGATTAGGTTGTCAGACATCTGTCCTCAGGGGCCTATTCTGGAATACCAACTTATGATACAACATGGGGTCCCTGAGCCACACAACAGAACATCTCCTGTACCCAGAAGGAAACCGTGATTTTTACATATGTCAAACCCTCGGGATAAGTGAATCCTACATGGCTCCTTAGCCACCAGCACATTCTAAGATCTCCCTGGTAACGAACCAGCATTGTGACCCATCTGAAGGAGATTCCATGTTAACTCATCACCCTTGGTACTTCTTCCCAGAGCCAACAGAACGAACCTGCCATGTTCCTCAACCGCAATGGTAAGTGGAGGTGTGCTCTCCAGGCATCCATGTCAGAGATCTCTGCTATCCAGAATTTCAACATGGGGGACCCTGGAGCAATCAAAGCAGATTCAATTTCTCCAGTAGAAGGAAACCTTGCTCTTTGGAGCATGTCACAAGTCTCAGCGCGAAAAATCCTCCATGGCGATTGATGCCATTCCTCCATTTTTTGGTCATGATAGACACAAATTCCAGTGTGAGCAAATATCTGACAACCGCCTTTACTCAGGTGCTGGTTATCTCGAATAAGGCCCTGCACATTGGAACAGCCTTCCGCTTGACACTGAATTTAACCATAGTTGTATTTACAATTCCATCCTCACCCTAATTGTCCCCAAGCCCTCTTGATAGGGCATTATCGAGCCACAACACAGCATTTTGCGTGCCCCATAGAATGAAGAGGTGCTTGGTGGGTCTGCCCAGATCCCCCACATTAGGATCCACCTGCATGGTCCTCAACAATGCCCTAATATCACAGGCCACCTTGGGCACTAAAGCTCTGTCTGACATAGACCGATCCACGACCTCCAGTCAGCCACCTAGACATTGGGCCCCATATCCAGCAAGGGGGACCTGGCATGGCCCAAAACTGTCATCTGTGCTCAACCTGGTTATTTAGGCATCTGTCCCACGAACTTAGCTCAAATCCCTGCTTATGTGGGAACCTGAAGCACAAGAGTACTTCTTCTTCCCAATGGTAGGAAATCTGGCCTGTGATATGGGTGTCCAACCCTCAGAGTGGGAACCAGCTGCATGGCCATTGAGACCACGGTCACTCATTGGAGATGCCCTGGGCACAGAAAGGCATTGTGACCCTCAGCGTGAGCCTGCTTTCAAAAAAATACCCCTCATTAGCTGCACCAGGAGTACGCAGAGTGGGCATACCAGGTTGCTACGGCCAAATAGTCTCCCTCGTTGGTGTTTTCCAGGCACTCAGACCCAGAAACTGTCTCCGGAATCACTTTTCGGGTTCTCCTGAGACTGAAAACAGCAGTCTTCTTTTTCCCCAGAGACATCAAACTCTTGGGGGCTGGGCAGAATACCCAGAGACGAAGATTCTCCCATGGCCCCATAAAGCCACCCCTATATTTTGCGACCGTCCTAGACACAGAATCCAGACAAAATAACCTTCACTACCGCCTCCATGACACCCTAATTTCAGTACAATATGAGCTGCCCTCAGGGCCTGCACATCAGCCCATGATCACCTCAGGCCTCACCCTAACCCTAGTTTGCATTTTCAGATTTCTGTCCCCAAAGTCCTGGCCCACATGCCCTCCAAAATGGGGACTCTGGTGCAACAACAGATGATTGTGCCAACCCTCCCAAAAGAGTCTCTATACCTCACTGTTACCCAAACCATGAAGATTAAGAGCAAAGTAAAAGTCGCCGAGCCCATGTCAATTTCAAAGGACACTCTGGAGAAGTGCCTATTCTGACACACAATCAGCACCTGCCTCCAGACAGACATCCAAGTAAAAGGCCCTGAGTCAGAAGATTGAACCTGACATGCCCCTAGGACTTCATTGATACCCTATCTTATATTTTCACGTGCCAGTCCCCAGAGGCCTGTTCTCCAATACCAATTTATATTTCAATATGTGGTCCCTGAGCCACACTATAGAAAACCTCCTGTCCCCAGAAGGATACCTTGCTCTTGGTAGCTTTGTCCAAGGCTCAGTGTAGGAGAATCCTGCATAGCCCCTGAGCACCCCATCATTCTAACATCTGCCTGGATAAAAACCAGCTTTGTTATCTAACAGCATGAAACTCCATGTCAGTTCAAGCCAGGAGGAACTTTTCCCCAGAGCCAACAGATAGAACCTGCCATGTTCCTCAGCTGCTATGGTCAATGGAGGGGTGCTTTCCAGGCATCCATGCGGGAGTGCTCTGCTACCCAAACTTTCCATATGGGGTACGGTGGAGCAACCAAACCAGACTCGCCCTTTCCAGTACAAGGAAAACTTGCTGTTTGGAGCATCTCATAAGCCCCAGTGTGGGAAATCCTCCATGGCCTTGTGACGCCACCCCTCCATTTGGTGGTCATAATAAACACAAACCTCAGTATGAGCAAACATCTGACATCTGCCCTTACTTAGGTGCTGGATAACTCGAATCAGTCACTACACACTGGATCTGCCTTCTGCTTGGCACTGAAATTAACTGTAGCTTGTATTGACAATTCCATCCTCACCCTCCTGGTCCTCAAGCCATCTTGATAGGGAGTTCTGGAGCCACAACTCCGAATTCTGCATGCCCCACAGAAAGAAGAATTCCGTGGTGAGACTGCCCAGAAACCCCACATGGGGATCCATCTGCATGACCCTCGACAGCACCCTAATATCATAGGCCGCCATGAGCACTCAGGCTCTGTCTGACAGAGCCTGAGCCACGACCTATATCTTGGCACACGGTCAGTGGGCCATATAACCTGCTGGTTGGACCTGCCTTGTCCCAAAGCCGTCACATATGCTCAACCTGGATATTCAGGCATCTATCCCTAGACTGTAGCTCAAACACCTGAGTATGGAGCAACCTGATACACAAGAGTACTCTTCATTCCAGATGGCAGGAAACCTGGCTGTTGAGATGGGTGCCCAACCCTCAGAGTGGGAACCAGCTACATGGCCCATGAGACCAAGGCCACTCTTGGTAGCCACCGTGAGCAAAAATAGGCATTGTGACCCTCACCGTGAGCCTGCTTTCAAACAAACGCCCTTGGTATCTAGACCAGCAACCCGCCGAGAGTTCCTGCAAGGTCCCTAGATCCAAATGCTCACCCTTGTTCGTGTTTCATGACACACAGACCCCGAAACTGTCTCTGGAATCCCACATTTGGTATTCCCTGAGATGAAAAACAACAATCTTCCCTTCCATCAGAGACACCAAACACTTAGGAGCTGGGCAGAATCCCTATAGACAAAGAATCTCCCATGGCCTCATGAATCCACCGGTACAATTTGTGACCATCCTGGAAATACAATCCTGACAGAAAAGCCAGGGCTATTGTCTCCAAGACACCGTAATTTCAGTACACTATGCACTGCCCTCAGGGCCTGCATATCAGGCCTATGATCACCACGGCGCTCACCCTAACCCTAGTTCACGTTTGCAGATTTCTGTCCCCAAAGGCCTGGCCCACATGCCCTCCAGGATGGGGCCTCTGGAGCCACACCAGATGACTGTGCCTAACCTCCCGAATAAAACTGTGCCCTTCACTGTTGCCCAAATCCTGAAGATTAGGAGCAATTTGCAAAGCCCCTGAGGACACGACATTTGCGAGGAAAACTCTGGACCAAAATGTGCATTTTGGCGCACCATTAGCACCTGCCTCCAGGCAGACATCCATGTCAAAGGGCCTGAGTCAGAAGATTGACCCTGACATGTCCCTAGGACTTCATCAATACCACAGATTAGATTTTCAGACACCTGTCCCCAGAGGCCTTTTCTCCAATACCAAATTATATTCCAACATGTGGTCCATAAGCCACACAACAGAACCCCTCCTGTCCCCAGTAGGATAGTTTGCTCTTGGTAGCGGTAGCTATGTCCAAGACTAAGTGTAGGAGAATCCTGCATGGCCTCTGACCACCCCAACATTCTAACGTCTCTCTGGATACAAACCATCATTATGATCCACCAGCATGAAACTCCATGTCAACTCAGGCTGCTTGGAACTTCACCACAGAGACACCAGAAAGAACCTGCCATGTTCCTCAGCTGCAATGGTCAATGGAGGTGTGCTTTCCAGGTATCCATTTTAGAGAACTCTGATACCCAAACTTTCCATATGGGGACCCTGGAGGAAACAAACCAGACTCGCCCTGTCCAGTAGAAGGAAACCTTACTGTTTGGAGCATCTCAAAAGCCCCAGCATGGGAAATCCTCCATGGCCTCGTGACGCCACACCTTCATTTAGTGGTCATCATAGACACAATGTCCAGTGTGAGCAAGCATCTGACATCAACCCTTACTCAGGTGCTGGTATCTCGAATCAGCATATGTACACTCGAACTGCCTTCTGCTTGGCAATGAATTTAACTGTAGCTTGAGTTTACAATTTTATCCTCACCCTCCTGGTCACCAAGCCCTCTTGACAGGGAATTCTGGAGCCAAAATGCATCATTCTGCCCACCCCACAACAGAAGATGTGCCTAGTAAGTCTGCCAAGAAACTCCACATGAGGATCCACCTGCATGGCCTTCGATGACCCCCTAATATCATAGGCCGCCATGGGCACTCAGGCTCTGCCTGACAGAGCCTGAGCCTCGACCTCTAGTCAAACACACAGGCAGCTCACCCCATATCCTACAGGTGGGACCTATTGTGGCCCGAAGCCATCCCATCTACTCAACCTGGATATTCAGGCATCTCTTCCAAAACCGTAGCTCAAACAATCCAGACAGAAAAGTCTGCACTACCACCTCCATGACACCTTAATTTCAGTACACTATGAGGTGCACTCCCGGTGTGCAGATTAGGCCTGTGATCACACCGGCCCACAGCCTAACCATAGTCTGTGTTTGCAGATTTCTGTCCCCAAAGCCCTGGCCCACGTGCCATACAGGATGAGGCCTCTGGTGCCAACCCTCCTGAAGAAAACTCTGCCCTTCACGATTGCCAAAACCATGAATATTAGGAGCGAAGTACAAATCCCCTGAGCCCAGCTCAATTTCGAAGAATGCTCTGGACCCAAGGGCATATTCTGACACACAATGAGCACCTGCCTCCAGACAGACATCCAAGTAAAAGGTCCTGAGTCTGAAGTTTGAACCTGACATGCCTCTAGTACTTTATCAATACCCTAGCTTAGGTTTTTAGGCTCCTGTACCCAGAGGCCTGTTACCCAGTACCAACTTATATTCCAACATGTGGTCCCTGAGCCACACAACAGAACCCCTCATGTCCCCAGGAGGACATCTTGCTCTTGGTAGCTGTGTCCAAGATTCAGTGCAAGACAATCCTGCATGGCCCCGTGACAACCACAACATTCTAACAACTCCCTGGATAACAACCAGCATTGTGACCCAGCAGCATATAACTCCATGTCAACTCGGGCCTCTTGAAACTTCGCCTCAGAGGCACCAGATCAAACCTGCCATGTTCCTCAGTTGCAACTGCCAATGGAGTTGTGCTTTCAGGCATCCATGAGGGAGAGCTCTGCTACACAAACTAACCATATTTGGCACCCTGGAGCAAACAAACCAGACTCCAACTGTCCAGTAGAAGCAAACATCGCTGTTTGGAGCATCTCACAAGTCACAGAGTGGGAAATCCTCCAAGGCCTCGTGACGCAACCCTTCCATTTGGAAGTCATCATAGACACAAACTCCAGTGTGAACAAATATCTGATATCCACATTTTCTCCAGTGCTGGATATCTCGTATCAGCCGCTGCACACTGGAACAGCCTTCTACTTGCCACTGCATTTAACCGTAGCTTTTGTTTACAATTCCATCCTCACCCTCTTTTTGCACATGTCCTCTTGATAGGGAATTCTTGAGACACAACACAGCATTCTGTCTGCCCCACAGAAGAAGTTCCTGGTGAGTCTGCAAAGAAAACCCACATACGGATCCACCTGCATGGCCCTCGATGGCACACTTATATCATAGGTTGCCATGGGCACTGAGGAACTGTCCAACACAGCCTGGGCCACGACCTCAAGATACCACTTAGACAGTGGACCCCATATCCTTCAGGTGGGACCTGCCGTGGAACAAGCCATCACATCTACTCAACCTAGATATTCAGGCATCCCTCCCCATACTGTAGCTCAAATCCCTGCCTATGGGGGAACCTGAAGCCCAAGTGTACTCCTCCTTCCCGATGGCAGGAAACCTGGCTGATGAGATGGGTGTCCAACCCTCAGAGTGGAGCCAGCTGCATGGGCCATAAGACCATGGTAACTTATTGGAGCCACCCTGGGCACAAACAAGTGTGACGCTCAGCATGAGCCTGCTTTCAAACAAACGCCCTCAGCAGTTGGGCCAGGAGCCCGCAGAGCGGGCATCCCAGGTTCCTAGGGACAAATCCTCACAGTCATTCGTTATTTCCAAGCTCCCACCCAGAACCTGTCCCTGGTATCCCTCTTTTGGGAGTCCCCCGAGACCGAAAACAGCAGTCTTCCTTTCACCCAGAGAAACCAAACTCTTGTGATCCGAGCAGAATCCCCTGAGATGAAGAATCTCCCTTGGCCCCATGATCCACCCCTACATTTTGCGACCATCCTGGACACAAAATCAAGACATAAAAGCCTGTGCTACTGCCTCCTTGACACCTTAATTTCAGTACAATATGAGCTGCACTCAGGGACTGCAGATCGGGCCTGTGATTACCTCGGCCCTCACCTTAACCTTAGTTCGCGTTTGCAGATTTCTGTTCCCAAAGCCCTGGCCCACATGCCCTCAGGAAGGGGACTCTGGTGCCACACCGGACGACTATGTCTAACCTCACAAAGGAAACTCTGCCTTTCATTGTTGCCCAATCCTGAAGATTAGGAACAATGTACTAAGCCCCTAGACCACCTCAATTGCTAGGAAAACTCTGGAATGAAATGCGCATTCTGGCACACCATGAGAACCTGCCTCCAGGCAGACATCCATGCCAAAGAACCTGAGTCAGAAGATTGACCCTGACATGCCCCTAGGACTTCATCAATACCCTAGCTTAGATTTTCAGGCGCCTGTCCCCAGAGGCCTTTTCTCCAATACCAACTTATATTCTAAAATGTGGTCCATAAGCCATACAACAGGCCCCTTCTCTCCTCAGTAGGATACCTTGCTCTTGGTAGCTATGTCCAATACTCAGTGTAGGAGAATCCTGCATGGCCCCTGGCCATCCCAACATTCCAATATGTCCCTGGATACAAACCATCATTATGATCCAAACAGCATGAAACTTCATGTCAACTCAGGCCACTTAGAACCTCACCCCAGAGCCTCAAGATCGAACCTGCCATGTTCCTCAGCTGCAATAGTCAATGGAGGTGTGCTATACACGCATCCATAGGTAGAGTTCTGCTACTCAAACTTTCCATATGGGACCCTGGAGCCAACAAACCACACTTCCCCTGTCCAGTACAAGGAAACCATGCTTTTTGGAGCATCTCACAAGCCCCAGCGTGGGAAATCCTCCATGGCCTTGTGAAACGACTCCTCCATTTGGTGGTCATCATAGACACAAAGTCCATTGTGAGCAAGCATCTGACATCCACTCTTAATCAGTTTCTGGTATCTCGAATCAGCCAGTGCACACTGGTTGCCTTCCGCTTGACACTGAATTTAACCATAGCTTGTGATTACAATTCTATCCTCACCCTCCTGATCACTAAGCACTCTTGACAGGGAATTCTGGACCCAAAACAAAGCATTCTGCCTACCCCAAAGACAGGAGACGTGCCTGGTGAGTCTGCCCAGAAACCCCACATGAGGATCCACCTGCATGGCCCTTGACAGCACCCTAATAACATAGGCCGCCATGGGCACTCAGGCTCTGTCTGACACAGCCTGAGCCATGACCTCCAGACAGCCACGCAGAAAGTGGGCCCCATATACTGCAGGTGTGACCTACTGTGACCCGAAGCCATCAGCTCTACTCAACATGGGTATTCAGGCATCTGTTTCCAGACCAAAGATCAGTTTCCTGCCTAAAGGGGAACCTGAAGCACAAGAGTACTCCTCCTTCCCAAAAGCAAGAAACCTGGCTGTTGAGATGGGTGTCCAACCCTCAGAGTGGGAACAAGTTGCATTGTCCATTAGACCACGGCCACTCATGGGAGCCGTCCTGGGCCCAAACAGGCATTGTGACCCTCAGTGTGAGCCTTCTATCAAAAAATCCCCTTGGTAGCTGGACCAGGAGCCTGCCGAGTGGGCCTGCCATGTCCCAAAGGCCAAATTCTCACCCTTGTTTGTGATTTTCTGGCACCAAGACCAAGAACCTGTCTTTGGGTTCCCTCTTTTGGGGATCCCCTTAGACAGAAAACAGCAGTCTTCCCTTCCCCCAGAGACACCAAACTCTTGGGAGCTGGGCAGTATCCACAGAGACGAAGAATCTCCCATTGATCCATAAAGACACCCCTATGTTTTGTGGCCGTCCTGGACACACATTCAGGAAAAAAAAAAAAAAAAAAAAAGCCTGTGCTACCGCCTCCATGACATCAAATTTCTGTACACTATGAGTTGAAATCACGGCCTGCAGATCAGGTCTGTGATCACCTCAGCACGCACCCTAAACCAGGCTCGCATTTGCATATTTCTGTCCCCAAAGCCCTAGTCCAAATGCCCTCCAGGATGGGGCCTCTGCTGCCACAACGATGAGAGAGCCTACCCTCCTGAAGGATACTCTGCCCATCACTGTTGCATTAACCGTGAATATTAGGAGCAAATAACAAAACCCTTGAGCCGACCTCAATTTCAGTGAATGCTCTGGACCCAAATGCACGCTCTGACACACAATGAGCACCTGCCTCCAGGCAGACATCCAAGTCAAAGGCCCTGAGTCAGAAGATTGAACCTGACATGCCTCTAGGACATCATCGATATCCTAGTTTATGTTTTCAGGCACCTGTCCCCAGAGGCCTGTACTCCAATACCAACTTATATTCCAACATGTGGTCTCTGAGCCACACAATAGAACCAAACCTGTCCCCAGAATGATACCTTGCTCTTGGTAGCTGTGTCCAAGACACAATGTAGGAGAATACTGCATGGACCCCTGACTACACCAACATTCTAACGTCTTCATGGATACCAACCAGCATTGTGATGCAACAGCATGAAACTCCATGTCCATTCAGGCTGCTTGGAATGTCGCTCTAGAGCCAACATATTGAACCTGCTATGTTCCTCAGCTGCAATGATCAATGGAGTTGTGTTTTCCAGGCATCGATACGGGAGAGCTCTGCTACCCTAACTTTCCATAGGGGGGACTTTGGAGCAAACACACCAGACTCCCTGTCCAGTAGAAGGAAACCTTGCTGCTTGGAGCATCTCACAAGCCCCAATGTGGGAAATCCTCCATGGCCTCTTGACACCACCCCTCCCTTTGGCGGTCATCAAAGACACAAACTCCAGTGTGAGCAAACATCTGACATCCAGCCTTACTCAGGTACAGGATATCTAGAATAAGCCACTGCACCCTGGAAATGCCTTCCCCTTGGCACTGAATAACCGTAGCTTGTGTTTACAATTCCATCCTCACCCTCCTGGTCTCCATACCCTCTTGATATGGATTTCTGGAGCCACGACGCAGAATTTGCCTGTCCAAAAGAAAGAAGTGTCTGGTGAGTGTGTCCAGATACCCTACATGAGGATCCATCAGCATGGCCCTCAACAGCACTCTAAAATCATAGGCAGCCATGGGCACTCAGGCTGTCTGACAGAGCTTGAGCCACAATTTCCAGTCAGCCATGCAGACAGTGGGCCCCATATCCAGCAGGTGGGACCTGCCATGGCCCGAAGCCGTCACACCTACTCAACCTGGATATTCAGGCATCTGTCTCCAGACTGTAGCTCAATTGCCTGCCTATGGGGAGACCTGAAGCACAGGAGTATTCCTCCTTCCCGATGGCAGGAACCTGGCTGATGATATGGGTGTCCAACCCTCAGAGTGGGAACCAGCTGCATGGGCCATAGGACCACAGTCACTCATGAGAGCCTCCCTGGGAACAAACAGACATTGTGAACCTCAACATGAGCCTGCTTTCAAACAAACCCCCTTGGTAACTGGAACAGGAGTCTGCAGAACGGGACTGCCATGTCCCTACGGTCATATCCTCACCTGCATTCGTGTTTTCTAGTCATCCACACCCAGAACCTACCTCTGAAATCCCTCTTTTGGGGGTCTCCTGAGACAGAAAATATCAGTCTTCCCTTCCCTCAGAGACACAAACGCTTGGGATCTGGGCAAAATCCCCAGACGAAGAATCTCCATGGCACCATGAAGACCACCCTACATTTTGTGACCGTCCTAGACACACAATCCAGACAGAAAAGCCTGCCCTATCACCTGCATAACACCTTAATTTCAGTACTCTATGAGCTGCCCACAGGGTCTGCAGATCGGACCTGTAATCACCATGGCCCTTACTCTAACCCTAGTTTGCTTTGGCAGATTTCAGTACCCAAAGAACTGGCCCATATGCCCTGCAGGATGCGGCCTCTGGTGCCACACCGGACGACTGTCCCTACGTTCCCAAAGGAAAATCTGCCCTTCACGGTTGACCAAACCCTGAAGATTAGTAGCAAAGTACAAAGCCCATGAGCCTAGCTCAATTTTGAAGAACGCCCTGGCCCTAAGGCACATTCTGACACACAATGAGCACCTGCCTCCAGGCAGATATCCAAGTCAAAGGCCCTGAGTCAGAAGATTGAAACTGATATGTCTCTAGGACTTCATCAGTACCCTAGTTGAGATTTTCAGGCGCCTGTCCCCAGAGGCCTTTTCTCCACAACCAAATTATATTCCAACATATGGTCCCTGTGCCACACTACAGAAGCCCTCCTATCCCCAGAAGCATTCCTTGCTCTTGGCATCTGTGTCCAGGACTCAGTGTAGGAGAAACCTGCATGGCCCCCTGATCACCCCAGCACACTAATGTCTCTCTGGATACCAACCAGCATTGTGATCCAACAGCATGAAACTCCATGTCAACTCAGGCCCCTTGGAACTTCACCCCAGAGGAAACAAATTGACCCTGTCATGTTGCTCAGCTACAGTGCTCAATGGTGTTTTGCTTTCCAGGCATCCATGAAGGAGAGCTTTGCTACCCAAAGTTTCCATATGGGGGACCCTGGAGCAAACAAACCAGACTCCCCCAGTCCAATAGAAGGAAACTTTCTGTTTGGAGCATCTCACAAGTCCCAGGTTGTGAAATCCTCCAGGCCTCATGAAGCCCCCCGCTCCAATTGGCAGTCTTCATAGACAAAGACTCCAGTGTGAGCAAACATATGACATCCACCCTTACTCAGGTGCTGGATATCTCAAATCAGCAGAATCCCCAGAGACGAAAAATATGCCATGGCCCCATGATCCACCCCTACATTTTGTGACCATGCTGGACACACAATCCAGACAGACAAGCCTGCACTACTGCCTCCATGACACCTTAATTTCAGTACAATATGTGCTGCATTCAGGTCCTGCAGATCGGGCCTGTGATTACCTTGGGCCTCACTGTAACCCTAGTTCACATTTGCAGATTTCTGTCCCCAAAGCCCTGGCCCACATGCCCTCAGGAAGGGGCCTCTGGAGCCACACTGGATAACTGTGCTTATCCTCCCGAAGGAAACTCTGCCCTTCACTCTTTATTTTTTTTTAAGATTTTATTTATTTATTTGACAGAGAGAGATCACAAGTAGGCAGAGAGGCAGGCAGAGAGAGAGAAGAGGAAGCAGGCTCCCTGCTGAGCAGAGAGCCCGATGCGGGACTCGATCCCAGGACCCTGAGATCATGACCTGAGCCGAAGGCAGCGGCTTAACCCACTGAGCCACCCAGTCGCCCTCTGCCCTTCACTTTTGCCCAAACCCTGAAAATTGGGAGCAAGATACAAAACCCCTGAACCCACCTCCATTTTGAAGAATGTTCTGGACCCAAATGTGCATTGTGGCACACAATGAGCACCTGCCTCCAAGCAGACATTGAAGTCAAAGGTCCTCAGTCAGAAGATTGAACCTGACATTCCTCTAGGACTTCGTTCATACCCAAACTTAGGTTTTCAGGTGCCTGTCTACAGGCTCCTGTTCCCCAATACCAACTTATATTCCAACATGTGGTCCCTGAGCCACACTAAAGAACCCCTCCTGTCCCCAGTAGGATACCTTGCTCTTGGTAGCTCTGTCCCAGATACAGTGTAGGAGAATCCTGCATGGCCTTCTGACCCATCAACATTCCAATTCCTCCATGGATACCAACCAGCATTGTGATCCAACAGCATGAAACTCCATGTCAAATCAGGCTGTTTGGAACTTATCCCCAAGCCACCAGATCGAATCTGCCATGTTACTCAGCTGAAATGGCCCATGGAGGTGTGCTTTCCAGGCATCCATCCGTGTGAATTCTACTACCTAAATGGTCACATGGGGGACCCTGGAGCAAACACACCAGACTCCACCTGTCCAGCAGAAGGAAACCTTGACATTTGAAGCATCTCTCAAGCCCCAGCATTGGAAATCCTCCATGGCCTCTTGACGCCAACTCTCCATTTATTGGTCATCATAGACACAGACTCAAGTGTGAGCAAACATTTGACATCCTCCTTTACTCAGGTGCTGGATATCTCACAGAATCCACTGCAGATGGGGACAGCCTTCCATTTGGCACTGAATTTAACCGTAGCTTGTGTTTATAATTCCATTCTCACCCTACTGGTCCCAAAGCCCTCTGGATATGGAATTCCAAAGTCACAACAAGGTATTCTGCATTCCCCATAGAAAGAAGAAGTGCCTGGTGAGTCTACCCAGAAAACCCACATGAGGATCAATCTGCGAGGCCCTCGAGGGAACCCCTATTTATAGGCTGCCCTGGCCTCTCATACGGTGTCTGTCAGAGCCTGAGCCCCGACGTAGTGTCAGCAACACAGAGAGCGGGACACGTATCTAGCATGTGGGACTGAACATGGCCATACACCATCATCTCTAATCATCCTTGGTATTCAGGCACCTGTCCTCAGACCTTTGCTGGAATCCCAGCCTATGGGGGAACCTGAAGCATAACAGAGAACTCCACCTTTTCCATGGCAGGAATCCTAACTTTTGGGATGGGTTTCCAACACTCAGAGTTGGAGCCAGCTGCATGGCCAATGAGACCACAACCACACATGAGGGTCACCTAGGGCCCAAAAAGGCATTGTGACCCTAAGTCTGAGAATGCTTTCAAACAAGCCCTCTCAGTTGCACCACCAGGATCCTGCTGGGTAGGCCAGGGACGCCCATAGGCCCATATCCTAACTCTTGGTGGGATATTCCAAGCATTGAGACCCAGAGCCCATCTCTGGAATCCCTGTTTTGGGGCATGCCTAAGACGGAGAACAGCACTCTTCCCTTCCCCAAAAAACCCACCAAACTCTTGGGAGACACCAGGATCCTTAGAGAGTAAAATCTCCCATGTACTCATGGGACCACACCTGCATTCCGAGGCCATCCTGGATACAGAATCCAGATATAAAAGCCTGTGCTACTGCCTTCGTGTCGCCCTAATTACAGTTCCTGATGAGCTGCCCTCCAGGTCTACCCAGTGGGACTGCGATCACCTTGCTATTATCCTTAACCCGAGTTTGTGTTTACAGACTTCTCTCCATAAGCATGGCTCACATGCCCTCCAGGGTGGGGTCTTGGAATCACATCACAGCACTGTGCATGCCATCCCCTAGGAAACTGTACATGTCACAATTTCCCAAACCTCCAGATTAGGAGAAACCTGCAAATCCCCTGAGCACACCGCAATATTGGAAGCCACTCTGGATGCAAATGCACAGTCTGAAACACTCTAATAACCTCCATCTAGGCAGACACCGAAGTCAACTGTCCTGAGTCTGAAGATTGAACCTGACATGCCCCTAAGACTTCATTGGAACACTAGATTAGGTATTCAGGCATCTGTCTTCAGAGGCCTGTTCTGGAATATGAACTTATGATACAACATGTGGCCCCTGAGCCACACAACACTACATCTCCTGTCCCCAGAGGGGAACACAGCTCTTTGACTTGTGTTAAACCCTCAGTGTAGGAGAATCCTTCCTGGCACCTTAGCTACCAGCACATTCTAAGATCTCCCTGGTAACAAGGCAGCATTGTAGCCCATATGCAAGAGATTCAATGTCAACTCAAGGCCTTGGTACTTCTCCCCAGAAAATCCACATGAGGATCCACCTGCACAGCCCTCTATGACACCCCAGTATAATAGGCCACCCTGTGCACTAATGCTCTGTCTGACACAGCCCAATCCCCGACCATATGGCAACCACACAGATAGAGAGCTCCATATCCTACAGCTGTGAGCTGCCTTGACCTGAGTCTTTCATCTCAATCCAACCTGGGTATTCAGGTACCTGTTCCAGAATATAGCTCAAATTCCTGCCCATGGGGGAACCTGAAGAACAAAAGAGTACTCCTCCTTCCCAATGGCAGGAAAACTAAATGTTGAGAGATGGTTTTCTAACACTCAGATTGGGATACAGGTGTATGGAACAAGAAACAGCGACCACTCAAGATGGACAGCTGGGCACAAAAAAGCATTGTGACCCTCACCCTGAGACCCATTTCCAACAAGCCCCTGTGGGAGCTGGACCAGGACTCCACAGAGCGGGCCTGTCAGGACCCCAGGCCCAACTCCTAAGCCTTGGTGGGGTTACCCAGGCACCAGGAGCCAGAACCCATCTCTGGAATCCATGTTTTGAAAGGAACCCTGACACGGTAAAATGTTATCTCTCCTTGCCCCAGTAAGACGCCAAACTCTTGGATGCCGGGCAGAAACCCCAGATAGGAAGGAACTCCCATGGACACATGAGGACACCCATCCATTCCGAAGCCATCCTAGACACAATCCAGACAGAAAAGCCTGTGCTCCTGCCTCCCAGCCACCCGAATTTCAAATCCGCGGAGCTGCCCTCAGGGTCTGCATATCGGGCCTGCCATCACCTCGCCCCGAACTCGTACCCGATTTTGTGTCTGAAGATTTTGGTCCCAGAGCCCTGAACCACATGCCCTCCAGGATGGGACCTCCAGAACCACAGCACATCACTGAGCATGCTCTCTGGAGGAAACTGCCCGTCTCAGTTGCCCAAACCCTCCACATTAGGAGAAACCTGCAAGGTTCCTGAGCTCACCCCAATTTCATAGGCTGCTCTGGAAAAAATGCACTGTCTGACACAGCCTCAGCACCTACCTCCAGGAAGACATGAAGGTCAATGGCGCTGAGTCTGAAGATTGAATCTGACATGCCCCTAGGACATCATCAGAACCCTAGCTTAGGTATTCAGGCCTCTGTCTCTAGAGGCCTGTTCTAGAAAACCAATATATGGTCCAACCTGTGGTCTGTGAGCCACTCAAGGGAAAAGCCCCTCTTGTCCCGAGAAGGAAACTTTTCTCCTGGGAACTGGTTCTAACCCTTCGGATCGGAATCCAGCATGGGCCCAGGGCCTCCACCACATTCTAAGGTCTTCCTGGACACAAAGCAGCATTGGGACCCATTAGACTGAGAACTTCCGTCAACTCAGATCACTTGGATCTTGGAACTAGTGACAGCAGATCAAGCCTGCCCTGTTCCTTGGCTGTAAAGGAAATGTGAGGTGGGCTTCCCAGGCCTACATTCAGAGACCTGTGCTATCGAATCTTCCATATGGGGGAACCTGGAGCTCTCTAAGTGGACTTCCCCTGTCCCGCAGTAGGACACCTTGTTGTTTGGAGCAGCTCATAAGCTCCAGCTTGGGAAAACCTCCAAGCTATCTTGAGAAAACCACACCATTCGTCAACCATCATGGATACAAACTCCAACGTGAGCAGACATCTGACCCTCTACCATAGTCAGGTGCTGGAGATCTCGAAACAACCGCTGTACTTTGGAACGGCCATGTGCTTGGCACTGAGCTTAACCATAGCTTGTGTTTTTAGACTTCTGTCCTCACAGTCCTCGCCTGCAAGCCCTCCATATTGGGAATTCTGGAGCCACAACGCAGCCTACTGCCTGCCCATCAGAAAGAAGAAATACCCTGAGTCTGCGCAGAAAGCCCATATGAGGATCCAGTTGCACACCTCTCAATGGCACCCCAATATCATAGACCACCCTCTGCCCGAATGCTCTGTCTGACACAGCTCGAGCCCCGACCTCCAGTCAGCCACCAGACAGCGGGCCTCATATCCAGCAGGTGGGACCTGCCTTGGCCCAAGGCCCTCATCATGAAGCAACTGGTGTAATCAGGTACCTGTCCCAGAACTTAGCTCAAATTCAGGCCCATGGAAAAGACTGAAGCAGAAATGAGTAGTACTCCTTCCCCATGGCAGGAAAACTGAATGTTGAGATGACAGTCCAACCCTTAGATTGGGAGCCAGGTGCATTACCCATGAGACCACACCCACTCAGGATGGGCAGCTGGGCATAAACAGGCTTTGTGACCCTCACCCTATGACCCTTTCCAACAAGCCTCACGAGCTGGACCAGGAGCCCATAGAGCGGGCCTGTCATGCTCCTAGGCCCAAATCCTAAGCCTTGTTGGGGTGATCCAGGTGCCCGGACCCAGAACTAATCTCTGGAATGGCTGTTTGGATGGAACCCCTGAGATGGAAAACCGCGCTCTCTCCTTGCCACAGAAAGACACCAAACTCTTGGGTGCCAGGCAGAATCCCCAGAGAGGTAGAATCTCCCATGGACCCTTGAGGCCACCCCTCCATTCCATGGCTGTCCTCGACACACAATCCAGACAGAAAATCCTGTGCCCCTGCCTCCCAGCCGTCCGAATTTCAAATCCCAAGAAGCTGCCCTCAGGGTCTGAGATAGGGCCTGCCATCACCTCCCCGCTAACTCTTACCTGAATTTGTGTCTGTAGAATTTGGTCCCAAAGTCCTGATCCACGTGCACTCCAGGATGGGGCATCCAGAACCACATCACATCACTGGGCCTGATCTTCCGGTGATACTCTGCCCGTCTCAGTTTCCCAAGCCCTACAGATTAACAGAAACCTGCAAGGCCTCTAAGCCCATCCCAGTTCCATAGGCTGCTCTGGAAAAATGCACAGTTTGAAACAGCCTCAGAATATATCTCCAGCAAGACATGCAGGTCAATGGAAAGGGATGAATGCCCTAAGACCTTGGTGGGTCCAAGGTGCTGTGTGTGCGGCCAGCTGTTCAGTGTCTGTTGGAAGGTCTGGACTCAGGCTATGTAAGACAGAGCATTAGTGCTTAGGGTGGCCTATGCAATTGGGGTGTTGCCAAGAAGTAATCAGGTTGATCCTCCTTTTGGGTTTCTGGGCAACGCCATAGACAATGTATTTCTTCTGGTGGGCAGGCAGGGTGCTTCGTTTTGGCCCCAGTATTCCCAATCAGGAGGGCTTGTGGGTAAGGAGTGTGAAGATGGAGGTCTGAAAACACAAGCTAGCGTGAGGTTTGGGCCAAGGGCATGGCAGGCCCACTCTGAAGAGGCTGAATCGAAATCTCCTGCATCTGAAGTCAGGGTGAAGATCAGACGTTGGTTGAGGCTGGAGTTTGTATCCATGATGGCCCCTTCTTGAAGCAGGGGCCTCATGAGGCTAAGGAGGTTTTTCCACACTGTTTGTGAGTTGCTCCAAACCACAATATTTCCTTCTGAAGGACAGTCGAGTCTTGTTGGATGGCTCCAGGACGTCCCATACGGAAGGACTGGAGAGCAGGGTGTGAAGGATGGATGCCTGTACAGCATATCTCGCATTCCTATTGGCTATTTGCGACAAGACATGTTTGAACTGCTGGCTCTGGGGAGAGTTACCCAGTTGGCTGAATTGAAACGGACTCTCCTGAGGATGGGCCATAATGTGGGTTTGTGTCCATGGAGACCTTGCAATGTGCTGGTGGTTCAGGCGCCCTGCAGAATTCGCCTGGCTGAATCGTTTGATACAGCTCCAATAAGAAAGCTCCCCATGTAGAGATGAGAAAGGTTCTGTTTGGTGCCTCAGAAAAGCCCTAGATGCTGGTCTTCGAAACCAGTCCTCTGAGGAAAGACACCTGGAAACCAAAGCTAGGGTTCAGATTAGGGCCTCGGGGGCTGTCTGTTTCAAACTTATGTCTTTGGGGACACTGTCTGAGTGTCTACATGGAGATAGTTGCTCAGCTGGAGTCAGAGTGCACCTCTTAGTCCAGGGCAGCCTACGCTATCGGGATGGCCTCGGGGGCTTTGGAGATTTCTCCTAATCTATAGGGTTTTGGCCAATGGTTTAGGCACAGTTTCCTCGGAGAGGACAGGCACAGTCCTTTTGGCATTAGCCTAGAAGGTGTGTGGGTCCATGCTGTGAGCACAGAAGTCTGAAAACAGAAACTCGGATTAGTTGTGGTACCGAGAGTATGGCTGGCTGGAGCTACAGACCGTGAGGGAAGCTCCTTGGCTACTGAAAGAAGAGCGAGTGGAAGGCGGTCCCTCAGGCTTTTGTCTCTGAATGTTCTGTCCAGTATAGCCATGGATTATAGGGTGGCCCCAGGGGCTATGGACGACTCTCCCTTTCTGGGGATTTGGCCCAGCTACCAAGAGTTTGCGATCATTTTGTGGAAGGGTGTACTCCTGTTGTCTGGCTCAGGTGTCTCTCCAAGAGAGGGATTCCAGAGCAGAGCCCCAGGTACAGGAGACTGGAAAACTCGAAATATGGTGAGGATTAGGAACATAGGGGCTTCATAAGCCCCATATGTGGGCTCATGGTTTTGGCTCTGAGAGGCCTTACTTCGACATGGGTCTCACGCTGAGGGTCACAATCTGAGTCTGTGCCCAAGTCGGCACTCAAGTTTGGGCGTAGCCCCAGGAGCTATGAAGGTTTCTCCTACCCTGAAGGTGTGACTCCATGCAAACAGCAAGATTCCCAGCCATGGGGAAGGAGGAGTTCTGATTTGTGCTTTAGGTACCCACCTGTGTGGGGATTTGATATAATGTCTAGGTTCAGATGTCTGAAAACCCAGGTTGGGAAGAGATGAAGGCCATGGATATGCGATGTGCTGGGTGTGAGGCCAGCTGTCTACTTGTTTGTTGGGACGTCTGGCCTCAGGCTGTGTCAGACAGAGCATTAATGCCCAGGGCAGCCTATCCAATTGGGGTGCAGTCGAGGCCCGAGCAGGTGGATCCTCATTTGGGGTTTCTGGAGAGCCCCATAGGGCAATGTTTTTCTTCTGGTAGGAAGGCAGAGGGCTGTGTGGTTCCGGAATTCCCAGTATGGAGGCCTTGTTTGCCAGGAGTGTGAGGAAGGAAGTCTGAAAACACAAGCTAGCTTTAGGTTTGGGGCCGAGGGCTCGGCAGGTCCACTCTGAAGAGACTAAATTGAGATCTCCTGCATCTGAGGTCAGGGCAAATATCAGACATTGCCTCATGCTGGAGTTTGTGTACATGATGGCCTCTTCCTGAAGGGGGTGGGGCCGTCATGAGGCCAGAGATGTTTCCCTCTGCTTGGAGTTGTGAGCTGCTCTGAAATCAAGGTTTCCTTCTGCAGGACAGTCGAGTGCTATTGGATGGTTCCAGGATGCCCCATATGGAAAGACTCGAGAGCAGGTGTCTAAGCATGGATGCCTGGAAACGCCACATCACATTCCCATTGACTGGATGGGACAAGGCAGGAGCAATCTGTGGGATCTTGGGTGAGCTACCCAGAGGGCTGAGTTGTAATGGACTCTCCTAAGGATGCGTCATAATGTGGGTAGGTAGCCATGGAGACCTTGGAATGTGGTGGTGGCTCAGGGCCTTTGCAGGATTCTCCAACCCGAAGGGTTTGACACAGCTCCAACAAGGAAGCTTCCCATGTGGAGACGAGAGATATTCGGTTTGGTGCCTCAAGAAAGCCCCATATGCTGGTCTTCAAACCCAGGCCTCTGAGGAGTGACAACTGAAAACCAAAGCAAGAATTCAGATTAGGGCCTAATGTCCTGTCCGGTTCAGTCTTCTATCTCTGTGGACATCTGTCTGTGTGTCTGTGTGGAGGTAGTTGCTTAGCTTGTGTCAGTATGCCCCTATTTGTCCAGGGCGGCTTACAGTAGTGGGATGTCCTCGAGGACCTTGAGTTTTCTCCTATTCTGTAGGGTTGTGGCCAAAGGAATGGGCACAGTTTCCTAGGACAGAGCAGGCAGTCCCGTGGTGTGACTCCAGAGGCCCCAGCCTGGAGGCTGTGTGGGCCAGGGCTGTGGGGACAGATGTCTGGGACCAAGGTTATGGCAGGCCTCATCTACAGTCTGTGAAGGGATCACCTCGGGCTATTAAAGGGTGGCGAGTAGGAGGCTGTCGCTCCGGCTTTTGTCTCTGGATGTTGTGTACACCATGGCCATTTATTGTAGGGTTGGCCTCATGGGCCGAGGAAGAGTATTCCCTCGCTGGTGATTTGCCCAGTTGCCTACAGTTTGGGGTCATTCTGTGGGAAGGGTGGAGTCCTGATTTCTGCCTCAGGTGTCCCCCCCCCCATTAGAGGGATTCTAGAGCAGAGCAGTGGGTACTGACACCTGGAATACCCACCACCTGGTTAGGCTTGGGGGCCTATGGTCATGGTAAACCCCATATGCGAGCTCTTGGTCCAGCCATTGAGAGGTGTTACATGAATACGGGACTCACGCTGAGGGTCACAATGTGTGTGTGTGTGTGTGTGTGTGCCCAAGGCTGCCCTCAAATGGGCGTGGCCTCATGGGCCATGCATATTTCTCCTACACTGAAGGTTTTACTTCCAGCCAACAGCAGGTTGTTTGCCATGGGGAAGGAGGAGTTCTGGCTCACGCGTCAGGTTCCCCCCATGCAGGGATTGGCATAAGGTCTTGGTTCTGATGCCTGAATACCCAGATTGGGAAGGGATGATGGCCTAAGGCCATGGCGGGTCAGATGTGCTGGGTGTGCAGCCAACTGACTCGGTGTCTGTTGGAATGTCTGGGTTCAGGCTATTAAAGGCAGAACATTAGTGCTTAGGGTAGCCTATGCAATTGGGTTGTTGCCAAGTGCTGAGCAGGTTAATCCTCATTTGGGGTTTCTGGTCAATGCCATAGACATTTTTTTTTTCTTCTGGTGCGCAGGCAGAGTGCTTCGTTGTGGCCCCAGAATTCCCAATCGGGAAGGCTTGTGTGCCAGGGCTGTGAGGACAGAAGTCTGAAAACACAAGCTAGGGTGAGGTTTGGGGCCAAGGAAACGACAGGCCCACTCTGCAAAGGCTGAATCTGGATCTCCTGCATCTGAATTCAGGGTGAGGATCAAACGTTGGCTAAGGCTGGAGTTTGTGTCCGTGATGGCACCTTCATGAGGCAGGAGCCCATGAGGCTAAGGAGGTTTTCCCGTTCTGAGTTTGTGAGTTGCTCCAAACCACAAAGTTTCCTTCTGTGGGACAATCGAGTCCTTTTGGATGGCTCCAGGAAGTCCCATATGGAAGGACTGGAGAGCAGGGTTCGAAGGATGGATGCCTGTACAGCATACATCACATTCCCATTGGCTCTTTGCAACAAGACATGTTTGAACTGCTGGCTCTGGGCCGAGTTACACAGGGGGCTGAGTTGAAATAGACTCTCCTAAGGATGGGTCCTAATGTGAATTTGTGTCCATGGAGACCTTGGAATGTTCTGGGGCTCAGAGGCTATGCAGAATTCTCCTGCATGAAGGGTTTGATACAGCTCCAATAAGAAAGCTCCCCATGTGGAGACGAGAGAGGTTCTGTTGGGTGCCTCATAAAAGCCCCAGATGCTGGTCTTCGAAACCAGTCCTCTGAGGAAAGACACCTGGAAACCAAAGCTAGGGTTCAGATTAGGGCCAAGAAACCTGTCCGTTTCAATCTTTTGTCTCTGGGGACACTGTCTGAGTGTCTAAGTGGAGATAGTTGCTCAGCTAGTGTCAGAGTGCCCTCTTAGTCCACGGCAGCCTACACTATCGGGTTGGCCTCCGGGACCTTTGAAATTTCTCCTAATCTGTAGGGTTATGGCCAATGGATTGGGCACAGTTTCCTTGGAGAAGACAAGCAAAGTCCTTCAGTGTGGCTCCATAGGCCCTAGCCTGGAAGGTGTATGGATCCGTGCCGTGGTCACAGAAGTCTGAAAACAGAAATTTTGCTTAGATGTGTTGCAGAGGGTATGGAAGGCTAGATCTACAGACCGTTAAAGGAGCTCTTCGGCTAATGAAATAAGGGTGAGTGGGAGGCAGTCCCTCAGGCTTTTGTCTCTGGATTTTGTGTCCAGGATAGCTGTGGATTGTAACGTGGCCTTAGGGGCTTTGGACGAGTCTCCTCTGGGGATTTGGGCAAGCTCCCAAGAGTTTGGGGTCATTTTGTGGAAAGGGTGGAGTCCTGTTGTCTGGCTCAGGTGTCTCTCCAAGAGAGGGATTCCAGAGCAGAGCCCCAGATAGAGGCGACTGGAAAACTCGAACTCTGGTGAGGATTGGGAGCATAGGGGCTTGGCAAACCCCATATCCGGGTTCTTGTTCCAGCCCCTGAGAGGCCTTACTTCGACATGGGGCTCATGCTGAGGGTCACAATGCGAGTTTGTGCCCACGGCAGCACTCAAGGTTGGGCGTGGCCTCAGGGGCTATGAAGGTTTCTCCTACCCTGAAGGTATGACTCCATGCCAACAGCAAGCTATACAGATATGGGGAAGGAGGATTTCTGATTTGTGCTTCAGTTATCCACCTGTGGAGGGATTTGATATAATGTCTAGGTTCAGATGTCTGAAAGCCCAGGTTGGGAAGAGATCATAGTCTAAGGCCTAGGGTCCTGTCTGGTTCAATCTGCTTCTCTGGGAACATCTGTCTATGGTCTAAGTGGAGGTAGTTGTTCAGCTTGTGTCAAATTGCTGAGCGTCACAAAGCGTTTTTGTATCCAAAGCAGCCCTCAACATGGCCGGGGCCTCATGGGCCACGCTGGTTTCTCCTACACTGAACGTTGGACAACATGCGGACAAAAGGTTTCTGGGCATGGGGAAGGAGGGATTCTGATTTCTGCATCATGTTCACCGTTAGGCAGTGATTGGAGATAAGGTCTAGGTTCTGAATCCCGAAAACTGAGGTTGGGAAGAGATGACGACCTTAGGCCATGCCGGGTGCCATGGGCTCATTGTGTGGCCAGCTGTCTGGGTGTCAATCGGGACATCCGGGCTCAGGCTGTGTCAGAGAAGGCATTAGTGCCCAATGTAGACTGTATTACTGTGGAACAGTCAAGTTGTGTGCAGGTTGATTCTCATTAGGGATTTCTGTGTAGCCCCATAGGATAAAGTGTTTCTTCTGGAGGGCAGGCACAATACTGTATTGTAGCTCCAGAATTCCCAAACTGGAGGGCTTGTGGTCCAGGAGTGTAAGGACGGAAGTCTGAGAACACAAACTATGTTTAGGTTTCAGTGCTAGGACATGGCAGGCACACTCTGAAGAGCAGAATCGAGATCCCGTGCTTCTGAAGTCAAGGTGAAGATCAGCAGTTGGCTCAGGTTGGGGTTTCTGCCCATGATCCGCCTTCATGAAGATTAGGGGCATCATGTGGCCTGGAAAGTTTTCCCATGATGGGAGTTGTGAGATGCTCCATGCACAAGGATTCCTTCTGCGAGACAGCCGAGACTTGTTGGATGGCTCCAGGACGTCCCATAAGGAACGACGCAAGAGCAGGGTTCTAAGGATGGAAGCCTGAAGAGCCCGCCTCACATTTCAATGGTCTCCTAGAGACAAGGCGGGTTCGATCTGCTGGCTCTGGGGGAGAAACCAAGGGGGTTGAGTTAAAATTGACTCTCCTGAGGATGGGTCATAATGGGGGATTGCGTCCATGGAGACATTGGAATGGGATGGCGGCTCTGGTGACCTGAAGCTTTCTTCTAACGGGAGGTTTTGACACAGCTCCATCGAGCAAAGTTTCCATCTGGAGATGATATTTGTTTTGATTGGTACCTCCGGAAACCCCGATATGCTTGTATTGAAATCCAGGCCTCTGAGGAGTGATGCCTGGAAACCAAAGCAATGGATTCGATTAGGGCCTAGGTGCCTGTCCGGTTCAATCTTCTTCTATGGGCATATCTGTCTATGGGTCTGAGTGGAGGTAGTGGCTCAACTTGTGTCAGATCTCCCGTGTTTGTCCTGGACGTCCTACACTATTGGGATGGACTCAGGAACACTGAAGGATTCTCCTAATCTGTAGGGCTCTGTCCAAAGGAATGAGCAGAATTCCCTTGGAGAGGCCAGGCACAGTCCTGAGGTGTGGCTATCGGGGCCCCAGAATTGAGGGTGTGTGGCCCAGGATAGTGGAGACAGAAGCCTGAAAACACAAACACGTCTTAGGTGGGGACATAGGTATGGCAGGCCCAATCAACAGACCGTGAGGAGAAATTTTCGGGCTATGAATAAAGGGCGAGTGTGAGGCGCTTTTTCAGGCTTCTGTCTCCGGATTTTGTGTCAATGGTGGCCATTGAATGTCGGGCTGGCCTCATCGGCCAGGGACGAGTTTTTCTCTCTGGGGATTTGGCCCAATTCCAAGTGTTTGGGGTCATTCTTTGGATGGTAAGAGTCCTTTCTCTATTTCTTTTTTAACCTCATGTGTCCCACCAAAGAGGGAATCTGGAGAAGAGCTCTGAGTAGGGGTGACTAGACTTCTCGAGCTCTGGTTAAGATTGGGGGACTAGGGGCATGGCAAGCCCCATATGCGGGCTCTTGGTCCAGCCCCTGAGAGGCTTTACTTGAGGACAGGGCTCCTGCTGAGGGTCCCAATGTGTGTTTGTGACCATCGCAGCCCTCAAGCATGGCTGGGGCCTCATGGGCCACGCTGGTATCTCCTACACTGAAAGTTGGACAACATGCCAACCACAATGTTTCTGGCCACGGGGAAGGAGAAGTTCTGATTTCTACATCACGTACACTGCTTGGCAGTGAGTGGAGATAAGGTCTAGGTTCTGAAGCCTGAAAACAGAGGTTCGGAAGAGATGACAACATAAGGCCATGGCGTGCTGAGGTTCTCAGTGTGTGATCAACTGTCTGGGTGTTGGTCACAAGGTCTGGGCTCAGACTGTGTCAGACTGGGCATTACTGCCCAGGCTGGACTGTATAATTGGGGTACAGTCGAGTGGCGTGCAGGTTGATCCTCATTTGGCATTTCTGGGTAGCACCATAGGGCAACATTTTTCTTCTGGATGGCAGGCAGAGTGTTGCATTGTGTCTCCAGAATTCCCAACTTGAGGGCTTGTGGGCCAGGAATTTGAGGATGGAATTCTGAGAATACAAGTTTGGCCTAGGTTTCACAGCAAGGGCATGGCAGGCACACTCTGCACAGCTGAATCGAGGTCTCGTGCATCTGAAGTCAGGGCAAGGATCAGACGTTGGCTTATTTTGGAGTTTCTGTTCATGATTTCCCCGACATGAAGGTTAGGGGGCATCACAAGGCCATGGAGGTTTGCCCACAGTGGGATTGTCTGATGCTCTAAACCGCAAGGATTCCTTCTGTGGGAGAGTCGAGACCTGTTGGATGGATCCACGACGTTTCATACGGAACATCTCAAGAGCAGGGTTCTAACGATGGATGCCTGGGCAGCCCAACTCGCATTCCAATTGTATCCGAGTGACAAGGCAGGTTCGATCTGCTGGCACTGGGAGAACAACCGAGGGGGCTGAATTGAAATGGACTCTCCTGAGGATCGGTCATAATGTGGGTTTGTGTCCATGGAGACCTGGGAATGGGGCAGTGGCTCTAGTGCCCTGAAGGATTTTCCTAACCTGAGGTTTTGAGACAGCTCCAAAGATCAAGTTTTCCATGTGGAGACGAGATTTGTTCTGACTGGTTCCTTAGGAACTCCCATAAACTGGTATTGGAAACCAGGCCTCTGAGAAGAGATGCTGGAATCCAAAGCAATGGATCCGCTTAGGGCCTAAGGGCCTGTCCGCTTCAATATTCTCCTCTGAGAACATCTGTCTAGGGTTCTGAGTGGAGGTCATTGCTCAGTTTGTGTCAGATCGCCCCTGTTTGTCCTGGTAGGCCAACACTATTTGGCTGGTCTCGGGGACTTCTGATGTTTCTCCTAATCTGTAGGGTTCTGGGAAATGAAATGGTAAGAATTCCCTAGGAGAGGGCAGGCACAGTCCTGACTGTGACCCAAGCTGTCTGGGTGTCGGTCGGGAGGTCCGGGCTCAGGCTGTGTCAGACAGGGCATTAGTGCCCAGGGTAGACTCTGTAATTGGAGTACAGTTGAGTGGCGTGCAGGTTGATTCGCATTTGACGTTTCTGGGTAGCCCATAGGGCAAAGTTTTTCTTCTGTAGGGCAGGCATAGTGCTACACTGTGACTCCAGAATTCCCAAACTGGAGGGCTTGTGGTCCAGAATTGTAAATAAAAATTCTGAGACAAAAGCTAGGCTTAGGTTTCAGGGCAAGGGCATGGCAGGCACACTGCAGAGCTAAATCTAGATCTCGTGCATTTCAGGTCAGGTCGAGGATCAGACATAGGCTCAGTTTGGAATTTCTGTTCAGAAACTCCTTCATGAAGGTGGGGGGCATCATGGGGCTATGGAGGTTTTCCCACGATGGGAGTTCTGAGATGCTCCAATCGGCAAGGATTCCTTCTGCGGGACAGTAGAGACCTGTCAGATAGCTCCAGGACGTCCCATACGGAACAATGCCAGAGCAGGGTTCTAAGAATGGATGCTTGGAGTGCCCGACTCACATTCCTATTTTCTCCTTGTGACAAGGCAGGTTCGATTTGTTGACTCGGGGAGAGCAACCGAGGAGGGTGTTTTGATATAGACTCTCCTGAGGATGGATCATAGTGTGGGTTTGTGTCCATTGAGATCTTGGAATGGGGCGGTGGCTCCGGGAACCTGAATGTTTCTCTTAACTGGAGGTTTTGACACAGCTCCAAAGAGCAATTTTCCCGTGTGGAGACGAGATTTGTTCTGAATGGTACTTCTGGAAAAATCTATATGCTGGTATTGGAAACCAGGTCTCTGAGGAGAGATGTCTGGTAACAAAAGCAATGAATCCGATTAGGGACTAGGCACCTGTCCAGTTCAATCTTCTTCTTTGGGGATATCTGTCTATGGGTCTGAATGGAGGTTGTGGCTCAGCTTCTGATACATCGCCCCTGTTTGTCCTGGGCAGCCTACACTATTGGGATGGTTTCAGGGACTTTTTAGGTTTCTCCTAATCTTTAGGGTTGTGGCCAATGGAATGGGCAGAATTCCCCTGGAGAGCGCAGGCACAGTCCTGAGGTGTGGCTTGAGGGGCCCCAGCCTAGAGGGTGTGTGGGCCAGGACTGTGGGGACAGAAGTCTGAAAACATGAACTTGGCTTAGGTTTGGAGACTTATGTATGACAGACCTGATCTACTGACCGTTAGGAAAATTTTTCAGGCTATGAACAAAGGGCGAGTGTGAGGCACTTGCTCAGGCTTTTGTCTCTGAATTTTGTGTCAACTGTGGCCGAGGAATGTCGAGCTGGCCTCATGGACCATGGACGAGTCTTTCATTCTGGCGATTTGGCCCTATCCCAAGTGTTTGGGGTCAGTCATCCACATGGGAGGAGTCCTTTCTGTATATATATATATTTTTTACCTCTGGTGTCCCAAAAAATATGGATTTCAGAGAAGAGCCCTGAGTAGAGGTGACTAGACATTTTGAGCTCTGGTTAAGATGGGGATACCAGGGTATGGCAAGCCCCATATCCGAACATTTGGTCCAGTCCCTGAGAGGCTTTACTTGAGGATAGGGCTGATGGGGAGGGTCAAAATGTGTGTTTGTGCCCATGGTGGCCCTCAAGCATTGGCGGGTCCTCATGGGCCACGCTGTTTTCTCCTACACTGAACGTTGGATAACATGCCAACCACAAGGTTTCTGGCCATTGGGAACGAGGAGTTCTGATTTCTGCATCACGATCAGCACTGGCCAGTGATTGGAGATAAGGTCTAGGTTCTGAATCTTGAAAACCGAGGTTGGGAAGAGATGATAACCTAAGACCATCGCGGGTCTGATGTGCTCCGTGTGTGGCCAGTAGTCTGTGTAGGTCGTGAATTCTGGGCTCAGACTTTGTCAGTCAGGGTATTAGTACCCAAGCTAGAGTGTATAATTGGAGTACAGTAAAGAGATGTGCCAGTTGATCCCCATTTGGGGTTTCAGGGTACCACCAGAGAGCAACGTTTCTCTTCTAGAGGGCAGGCAGAGTGCTTTATTATGGCTCTAGAATTCCCAAATTGTAGGGCTTCTGGGCCAGGAGTGTGAGGATGGAAGTCTGAGAACACAAGCTTGGCTTAGACTTGAGGTCAGGCACCCTCTGAAGAGCTGAATCGAGATCTCATGGATCTGAAATCAGGGAAAATCAGACGTTGGCTCAGGTTGGAGTTTCTGTCCATGATGGCCCCTTAATGAAAGTGGGAGTGCATCAGGAGGCAATGGAATTTTTCCCATGGTGGGATTGTTCGATTCTCCAAACTGCAAAGATTCCTTCTGTGGTACAGTAGAGACCAGTTGGATAGATCCAGGATGTCCCATAAGGAACTTATCAAGAGCAGGGTTCTATTGATGGATGCCTGGGCAGCCCAACACGCTTTCCAATTGTATCTTAGCAACAAGGCAGGTTCGATCTCCTGGCTCTGGGGGAGCATCCGAGGGGGCTGAGTTGAAATGTACTCTCCTGAGGATTAGTCTTAATGTGGGTTGGTGTCCATGGAGACCTTGGAATGGGGCAGTGGGTTCGGTGCCCTGAAGGATTCTCCTAACTGGAGGTATTGACACAGCTCCAAAGAGCAAGTTTGCTGTGTGGAGATGAGATTTGTTCTGATGTTGCCTCAGGAAACCCCATAAGCTGGTATTGGAAACCAGGCCTCTGAGGAGAGATGCCTGGAAACCAAAGCAATGGATCCAATTAGGGCCTAGGGGCCTGTCTCCTTCAATCTTCTTCTCTGGGAACATCTGTCTACGGTTCTGAGTGGAGGTTGTTGCTCAGCTTGCGTCAGATCACCCGTTTCTTCCGGGAGGCCTACACTATTGGTATGGTCTCAGGGTTTTTGGAGGTTTCTACTAATCTGTAGGGTTGTGGCCAATGGAATGGGCAGGATTCCCTTGGAGAGGGCACGCACAATCCTGAGGTGTGGCCCCAGCTATGCGGGTGTCAGTCAGGAGTTCTTGGCTCAGGCTGTGTCAGGCAGTGCATTTGTGCGCAGGGTAAACTGTACAATTGGGGTACAGTTGAGTGGCATGCAGGTTGATCCTCACTTGGGGTTTCTGGATAACCCCATAGAGCAACGTTGTTCTTCTGGAGGGCAAGCAGAGTGCTGCATTGTGGCTCCAGAATTCCCAAACTGGAGGGCTTGTGGCCCAGGCATGTGATGACGGAAGTCTAAGAACACAAGGTAGGCGTAGGTTTTGGAGCGAGGGCACTGCAGGCACACTCTGCTGAGCTGAATCGAGATCTCGTGCATATGAAGTCACGGCAAGGATCACACTTTTGCTCAGGTTGGAGTTTCTGTCCATTTCCCCAATTCATGAAGGGGGGAGGCATCATGAGGCCATGGTGGTTTTCCCAAGATCGGCGTAGTGAGATGCTCCAATCCCCAAGGATTCCTCCTGAGGGACAGTTGAGACCTGTCAGATGGCTCCATGACATTCCATACGGAAGGACACCAAAGCAGGGTTCAATGGATGGAATCTTGGGCAGCCCACCTCGCATTCTAACTGTCTCCTTGCAACAAGGCAGGTTTGATCTGTTGACTCTGGGAGAGCAACCGAGGAGGGTGTGTTGAAATAGACTCTCCTGAGGATGGGTCATAATGTGGCTTTGTGTCCATTGAGACCTTGGAATGGGGCGGTGGCTCCGGGAACCTGAAGGTTTCTCTTAACTGGAGGGTTTTTTTTTTGTTTTTGTTTTTGTTTTTTTTTTTTTTTTTAACTGGAGGTTTTGACAGAGCTCCAAAGAGCAAGTTTCCCGTGTGGAGACAAGATTTGTTCTGATTGGTACCTCTGCAAAAACCTATATGCTGGTATTGGAAACCAGGTCTCTGAGGAGAGATGCCTTGAAACAAAACCAATGGATCCGATTAGGGCCTGGGTGCCTGTCCGGTTCAATCTTCTTCTCTGGGGATATCTGTCTATGGGTCTGAGTGGAGGTCTTTGCTCAGCTTGTGACAGATAACCCCTGTTTGTCTTGGGCTGCCAACACTATTGGGATGACTCAGGGACTTTTTAGGTTTCTCCTAATCTTTAGGGTTGTGGCCAATGGAATGGGCAGAATTCCCATGGATAGGGGAGGCACAGTCTTGAGGTGTGGCTCCAGAGGCCCAGCCTCGAGGGTGTGTGAGCCAGGACTGTAAGGACAGAATTCTGAAAACATAAACTCGGCTTAGGTGGGGACGTAAGTATGATAGGCCTGATCTACAGACCGTGAGGAGAATTTTTTGGGCTATGAACAAAGGGCGAGTGTGAGGCGATTGCTCAGGCTTTTGTCTCTGGATTTTGTGTCAACGGTATGCGTGGACTGTTGAGGTGGCCTTATGGGCCATGGACGAGTCTTTCTCTCTGTGGATTTGGCTCAATCCCATGTGTTTGGGGTCATTCTGTCTATGGGAGGATTCTTTCTGTATTTTTTTTTACCTCAGGTGTCCCACCAAAGAGGGATTCCAGAGCACAACCCTGAGTAGGGGTATCTAGACCTCTCGAACTCTGGTTAAGATTGGGGGACTAGGGACATGGCATGCCCTATATGCGAGCTCTTGGTCCAGTCACTGTGAGGCTTTACTTGAGGACAGGGATCACGCTGAGGGTCCCAATATGTGTTTGTGCCCATTGCGGCCCTGAAGCATGGGCGTGCCTCATTTGCCATGCTGGGTTCTCCCACACTGAGTGATGGACAACATGCCAACCACAAGATTTCTGGCCATGGGAGAGGAAAAGTTCTGATTTCTGCATCAAGTTCAACCCTGCTCAGTGAGTGGAGACATGGTCTAGGTTCAGAAGCCTGAAAACCGAGGTTGGGAAGAGATGACAACCTAAAGCCATGGCGTGTCCTATATGCTCAGTATGAGGCCAGCTGTCTGGGTGTCGGTTGGGTGGTCCGGCCTCAGGCTGTGTCAGACTGGGGTTCATTGCCCAGGTAGACTGTATAATTGGGCTACAGTCAAGTGGCTTGCAGGTTGATATTTATTTGTCGTTTCTGGGTAGCCATATAGGGCAACATTTTTTTTTTTTTTTCTGGAGGGCAGGCAGAGTGCTGCATTGTGTTTCTGAAATGCCAAACTAGAGGGCTTGTGGATCAGGACTATGAGGACAGAAGTCTGAGAACACAAGCTAGGCTTAGGTTTTGAGGCATGGGCACAGCAGGTACACTCGGCAGAACTGAATCGAGATCACGTGCATCTGAAGCCAGGGCAGTTTCAGATGTTGGCCTAGGTTGGAGTTTCTGTCCATGATCCCCCTTAATGAAAGTGGGGGGGTCATCATGAGGCAATAGAGGTTTTCCCACGGTGGGATTGTCTGATGCTCCAAACCGCAAGAATTCCTTCTGTGGGACAGTCGAGACATGTTGGGTGGATCCAGGATGTCCCATAGAGAACTTCTCATGAACAGGGTTCTAATGATGGATGCCTGGGAAGCCCAACTCTCATTCCAGTTGTCTCCTAGCAACAAGGCAGGTTCGGTCTGCTGTCTCTGGGGGAGAAACCGAGGGGGATGAGTTGAAATGGACTCTCCTGAGGATCGGTAATAATGTGGGTTTGTGTCCACGGAGACCTTGGAATGGGGCAGTGCCATAAGCGCCCTGCAGGATTCTCATAACCGGAGGTATTGACACAGCTCCAAAGAGCAAGTTTCCCATGAGGAGACGAGATTTGTTCTGATTATTGCCTCAGGAACCCCCATAAGCAGGTATTGGGAACCAGGACTCTGAGGAGAAATGCCTAGAAACCAAAACAATGGATCCAATTATGGCCTAGGGGTCTTTCCACTTCAATCTTCTTCTCTGGGAACATCTGTCTATGGTCCTGATTGGCTGGCATTGCTCAGCTTGTATCAGATCGCCCCTGTTTCTCCTGGGAGGACTATACTATTGGTATGGTCTTGGGGTCTTTGGAGGTTTCTCCTAATCTTTAGGGCTGTGGCCAATGGAATGGGCAGAATTCCCTTGGAGAGGGCAGGCACAGTCCTGAGTTGTGGCCCCAGCTGTCTGGGTGTCTGTTGGGAAGTCTGGGCTCAGGCTGTATCACACAGTGCATTAGTGCCAAGGGTAGATTATACAATTGGGGTGCAGTCGTGTGGCGTGCATTTGGATCCTCATTTGGGTTTTCTGGGTAGCCCCATAGGGCAACGTTTTTCTTCTGGAGGGCAGAAGAAAACTGCATTGTGGCTCCAGAATTCCCAAACTGGAGGGCTTGTGGCCCAGGAGGGTGAGGACAAAGTCTGAGAACACAAGCTAGGCATAGATTTCAAAGAGAGGGCGCGTCAGGCACACTCTGCTGAGCTGAATCGAGATTTCGTGGATATGAAGTCAGGGCAAGGATCAGACTTTGGCTCAGGTTGGAGTTTCTGTCCATTTCTCCCCTTTATTAAGGGGCAGTCACATCATGAGGCCATGGTGGTTTTTCCAAGATTGGAGTAGTGAGATGCTCCAATCCCCAAGGATTCCTTCTGCAAGAAAGTCCAGACCTGTCTGATGGCCCCAGGACGTCCATTACGGAATGACGCAGCCCGACTGGCATTCCACTTATCTACTTGCGATAATGCAGGTTCTATCACTGTCTCTGGGGGAGCAACCGAGGGGGCTGAGGTGAAATGGGCTCTCCTGAGGATGGGTCATAATGTGAGTTTGTGTCCGTGGAGACGTTGGAATGCGACAGTGGCTCGGTGTGCCTAAAGGTTTCTCCTAACTGGAGGTTTTGCATAGCTCCAAAGAGCAAGTGTCCCATGTGGAGACGAGGTTTGTTCTGATTGATACCTCCGAAAACCCACATATGCTTGTATTGGAAACCAGGCCTCTGAGGAGAGATGCCTGGAAATCAAATCAATGTATCCTATTAGGGCCTAGGTGCCTTTCCGGTTCAATCTTCTTCTCTGGGGATATATGTTTACGAGTCTGAGTGGAGGTAGTTGCGCAGCTTGTGACATATCACCCCTATTTGTCCTGGGTGGCCGACACTATTGGGATGGCCTCGGGGACTTTGGAGGTTTCTCCGAATCTGTCAGGTTGTGTCCAAAGGAAGGAGCAGAATTCCCTTGGAGAGTACAGACACAGTCCTGAGGTGTGGCTCCAGAGGCCCTAGCCTGGAGGGTGTGTGGGCCAGGACTGTGGGGACAGAAGTCTGAAAACACAAACTCGGCTTAGGTTTGGGGACAGAGGTATGGCAGGACTGATTTACAGACCTCGATGAGAATTTTTCGGGCTATGATCGAGGGGCGAGTGTGAGGCACCTTTTCAGGCTTTTGTCTCCAGATTTTGCGTCAACGGTGGCCGGGGAATGTTGGGCTGTCATCATCGGCCATGGACGAGTTTTTCTTTCTGGGGATTTGGCCAGATTCCAAGTGTTTGGGGTCACTCTTTGGATTATAGGAGTCCTTTCTCTATATTTTTTTATTTACCTTATGTGTCCCACCAAAGAGGGATTCCATAAAAGAGCACTGAGTAGGGGTGACTTGACTTCTCGAGCTCTGGTTAAGATTGGGGGATTAGGGGCATGGCAAGCCCATATACAGTCTTTTGGTCCATCCCTGGAGAGGGTTTACTTGAGTACAGGGCTCAGGCTGAGGGTCCCAATGTGTGTTTGTGCCCAATGCAGCCTCAAGCATGGGCGGGGCCTCATGGGCCATGATGGATTCTCCTATACTGAACGTTGGACAACATGACAACCACAAAGTTTCTGGCTGTGGGGAAGGACGAGTTCTGATTTCTACATCACGTACACCGCTTGGTGTACTCACTTGGCAGTGAGTGGATATAAGGTCTAGATTCTGAAGCCTGAAAACCTAGGTTGGGAAGAGATGACAAACTAAGGCCTGGCGGGTCAAATGTGCTCAGTGCCAGTCGGAAGGTCTGGGCTCAGGCTGTGTCAGACAGGGCATTAGTGCCCAGGCTAGACTGTATAATTGGGGTACAGTCGAGTGGCGTGCAGGTTGATCCTCATTTGGCATTTCTGGGTAGCCCCATAGGGCAATGTTTCTCTTCTGGAGAGCAGGCAGAGTGCTGCATTGTGTCTCCAGAATTCCCAACTTGAGGGCTTGTGGGCCAGGAGTTTGAGGACGGAAGTCTAAGAACACAAGTTAGGCTTAGGTTTCCCAGCGGTGGCATGACAGGAACACTCTGCAAAGCTGAATTGAGATCCTAGCGACAAGGCAGGTTCGAACCGCTGCCTCTGGGGGAGAAACCGTCTGGGCTGTGTTGAAATGGACTCTTCTGAGAATGGGTCATAATGTGGGTTTGTGTCCATGGAGACCTTGGAATTGGGCGGTAGCTCTAGGGACCTGAAGGTTTCCCCTAACTGGAGGTTATGACACAGCACCAAAAAGCACGTTTCCCATGTGTAGACGAGATTTGTTCTGATTGGTGCCTCAGGAAACCCCAATCATGAGGGCTGACCTGGGCACAAACAGGCATTGTGACCCTCAGCCTGAGCATGCTTTCAAACAAGTCCTTTCAGTGGCACCACCAGGATCCTGCATTGCAGGCCTGGTATGCCCCAGACCCAAATCATAACACTTTGTGTGATTGTCCAGGCACCCAGACCCAGAGCCTGGCTCTTGAATGGATGTTTTGGGGCACACCTAAGATGGAAAACAGCACTCTCCCCTTTTCTGAAAAGGCCATGAAACTATGGGGAGCCTCCAGGATCCTTAGAGGAAATGTCTCCCATGGACCCCTGAGAACACGCCTGCATTCCGAGGCCTTCCTTGACACACAATCCAGAGAGAAAAGCCTCTGCTACCGCCACCCAGTCACCCTACTTGCAATTCCAGAGGAGATCACTCCAAGAATATGCATTGGGCCTGCGATCACCTCGCCACTCACCCTAATCCAAATTTGGGTTTGCAGATCTCTACCTAAACCATGGCACACATGCCCTCCAGGATGGGGTCTCTGGATCCATACCACAGGACAGTCCCTGTCATCCCCAAGGAAACTGTGCTCGTCACAGTTGCCCAAACCTTCTAGATTAGGAGAAACCTGCAAGGCCCCTGAGCCTACCCCAGTATTGGCAGCCGGTCTGAACGCAAATGTGCAGTCTGAAACACCCTGATGACCTACCTCCAGGCAGACAGCCAATTCAATGGTCCTGAGTCAGAATAGTGAACCTAACATGCCCATAGGACATTCTTGGAATCCTATATTCAGTTTTCAGACATCTGTCCCTTGAGGCCTTTATGGAATGCGAACTTATGATACAACATGTGGGCCCTGGGGAACACAACAGAACATCTCCTGTCCCCAGAAGGAAACCGTGCCCTTCCATCTGTGTCAAAGCCCAGGGTAGTAGAATCCTGCACAGAACTTTAGCTACCAGCACATTCTGTTATCTCTCTGATAACATGCCAACATTGCAGCACATCTGCAAGAGATTCCATGTCAACTCAAGGACTTGGTACTTCGCTCCAGAGACACCAGAACGAACCTGCCATGTTCCTCTGCTGCAATGGTCAATGGAGTTGAGCTTTCCAGGCATCCATGCGGTAGAACTCTGCTACCCAAAGTTTCCACATGGGGGACCCTGGAGCAAATAAACCAGACTCCACCTGTCCAGTAGAACGAAACTTTGCTGTTTGGAGCAGCTCATAAGTCTCAACGTGAAAACCCCTCCATGGAATCTTGATGCCACCCCTCCATTTGTCAGTCATCAAAGACAAAAACTCTAGTGTGAACAAATATCTGACACCCGCCCTTACTCAGGTGCTGGATATCTTGTATAGCCACTGCAAATAGAAACTTCCTTCCACTTGGCACTGAATTGAATGCAGCTTGTGTTTACAATTCCATCCTCACCCGACTGGTCCCCAAGCCCTCTTGAGAGGGAATTCTGGAGAAGCATTCTGCTTTCCCTATAGAAAGAAGTGCCTGGTGAGTCTGGCCAGAAACCCCACATGAGGAACAATCTGCTCGGCCCTTGAGGGAACCCCGATTTATAGGTTGCCCTGGCCACTAGTTCTGTGTCTGACATGGCCTGAGCACTGACCTAGTTTCAGTCTCCAGAGAGTGCACCCCACATCTAGAATTTGGGATTGCCATGACCCCAGTACGTCATCTCTACCCATCCTTGGTATTCAGGCACCTGTCCCAAGACCTTTGCTAAAATCCGTGCCAATGGGGCAACCTGAAGCACAATAGAGAACTCCTCTTTCCCTATGGCAATAAACCTGGCAGTTCGGATGGGTTTCCTACCCTCAAAGGGGGAGCAAGTTACAAGACCAATGAGACCACGCCCACTCCTGAGGGCCACCCTGGGCACAAACAGGCATTGTGACCCTCAACCTGAGCATGCTTTCAAAAAATCCCTCTCGGTTGCACCAACATAATCCCGCATTGCATCAATGGTATGACTCCAGGCCAAAATCATAAACCTTGGTGGGATGTCCCAGACACCCAGAACTATTGCCCGTCTCTGGAATCCCTGTTTTGGGGCACCCGAGATGGAAAACAGCACTCTTCCCTTCCCCGAAAAAGCAAAAAATCTATGGAGAGCCGCCGGGATCCATAGAGAGAAAAGTCTCCCATGGAACAATGAGGCCACACCTGCATTCCGAGGTTCCGAGGCAACCCTGGACAGAAAATCTGGAAGGAAAAGCCTGTTCTACTACCTTCCAGTCACCCTAATTAAAGTTCCTGACGAACTGTGTCCAGGTCTATGCATTGGGCCTGTGATCACATCATCACAAATCGCTAACCCAAATTTGTGTTTCCAGATTCTCTCATAAAACCATGGCTCACATGCCCACCAGAATGGGATCTCTGGAGCCACACCACAGAACTCTTGCTGCCATCGCCAAGGACACTTTGCATATCAGAGTTGCCCAAACCTTCCAGATTAGGAGAAACCTGTAAGGCCCCTGAGCCCACCCCAATATTGCCAGCCACTCTGGATGGAAACATGCAGTCTGAAACACCCTGATCACCTACATCCAGGGAGACAGCCAAGTCAATGATGGTGAGTTAGAAGATTGAACCTGAAATGCCCCTAGGCCCTCAATGGAACCCCTTTAGGTTTTCAGGCATCTGTTCTCTGGGGCCTGTTCTGGAATACCAATTTATTACACATCATGTAGTCCCTGAGCCACACAACAGAACGTCTCCTGTCTCGAGAAGGATACCGTGCTCTTTGACCTGTGCCAAACCCTCAGGGTCGGAGAATCCTGCATGGCACCTTAGCAACCAGCACCTTCTAAGATCTCATTGGTAACAAACCAGCATTGTGGCTCATCTGTAAGAGATTCCATGTCAACTCAAGGCCTTGGTACTTAACCCCAGAGCCACCTGATCGAGCCTGCCATGTTCCTCAGTGGCAATGGTCAATGGAGGTGTGCTTTCCAGGCATCCATGCCGGAAAGCTCTGCTTCACAAACTTTCCACATGGTGAAACCTAGAGCAAACAAACAAGACTTCTCCTACTTAATAGAAGGAATCCTTACTGTTTGGAGCAGCTCACAGACCTCAGCGTGTGAACTCCTCCATGGCCTCTTGACGCCACCCCTCCATTGGTCAGTCATCATACAAACAAACTCAAGAGTGAGCAAACATCTGACATCCACCATTATTCCAGTCCTGGATGTCTAGAATAATCCTCTGCACATTGGAAGTGTCTTCTGCTTGGCACTGAATTGAACCGTAGCTTGTGTTTATAATTCTATCCTCACCCGACTGGTCACCATGCCCTCTTCATATGGATTTCCGAAGCCACACGCAGCATTCTGCCTTCCCTATAGAAAGAAGTGCCTGGTGAGTCTGGCCACAAACCCAACATGAGGATCAATTTGCTCGTCCCCTGAGGGAACCCCAATGTATAGGTTGCCCGGCCACTAGTGCTCTCTCTGACAGAGCCTGATCCTCGACCTAGAGAGTGCACCCCACATCTAGCATTTGGGATTGCTATGGCCCAAGTACGTCATCTCTACCCATTCTTGGTATTCAGGCACCTGTCCCCAGACCTTTGCTGGAAACCCTGCCAATGGGGGAACCTGAAGCACAATAGAGTATTCTTCCTTCCTCATAGCAGGAAACTTGGCTGTTGGGATGGGTGTCCAAACCTCAAAGGGGGAGGCAGTTACAAGACCAATGAGACCACACACACTCCTGAGGGCCACGCTGGTCACAAACATGCATTGTGACACTCAGCCTGAACATGCTTTCAAGCAATCCCTCTGTTGCACCACCATGATCCCTCATTGCAGGCCTCGTATGCCCCTAGGCCCAAATTCTAACTCTTGGTGGGATGTCCCAGATGCCCAGAACCAGAGGCCGTTCTGGAATCCCTATTTGGGGGCACCTCTAATATGGAAAACAGCACTCTTATCTTCCCCGAAAAAGCCACCAAACTATGGAGAGCTGCCAGGATCCATAGAGAGAAAAAGTCTCCCATGGACCCATGACCACACCTGCATTTGAGGCCATCCTAAACACACAATCCAGAGATAAAAGCCTGTGCTACGGCCTTCCAGTCACCGTAATTAAAGGTCCTGATGATCTGCCCTCCAATTCTATGCATTGGGCCTGCGATCACATCGCCACAAAGTCCCTAAACCGAATTTGTGTTTCCAGACTTCCCTCCGAAAAACCATGGCTCACATGCCGACCAGAATGGGATCTCTGGAGCCACACCACAGAACTGTGACTGCTATCCCCAAGGACACTGTTCATATCAGAGCCCAAACCTTCCAGATTAGGAGAAAACTTTAAGGCCACTGAGCCATCCCCAATATTGCCAGCCACTCGGGATGCAAATGCACAGTCTGAAACACCCTGATCCCCTACATCCAGGGAAATAGTCACATTAATGATCCTGAGTTAGAAGATTGAATCTGAAATGATGCCCCTAGGCCCTCAATGGAACCCCATTAGGTTTACAGGCATCTGTACTTTGGAGCCCAGACCGAGTTTCAGCCACCAGAGAGTGGGACTCATTTCTAGAATTTGGGATTTTCATGGCCCAAGTATGTCATCTCTACCCCTCCTTGGAATTCAGGTACCTGTCCCAGAACTTGGCTGGAATCCCTGCCAGTTGGGTAACCTGAAGCACAATAGTGAACTCCTTTTTCCCCATGGCAATAATCATGGCTGTTGGAATGGTGTCCAACCCTCAGGAAGAACAATGAGACCACACACTGCTGAGGGTCGCCCTGGGCACAAACAGGCATTGTGACCCTCAGCCTGAGCATGCTTTCAAACAATCCCTCTAGTTTCACCTCCATGATCCCACATTGCAGGCCTCGTATGCCCCGAGGCCTATATCCTAATCCTTGGTGAAATGTACCAGATGCCCAGAACCAGAGCCCGTCTCTGGAATCCCTGTTTTGGGGCACACCTCAGATGGAAAACAACACTCTTCCCTTTCCCAAAATAGACACCAAACTATGGGGAGCCGCCAGGATCCATAGAGAGGAAAGCCTCCTATGGACCCATGAGAATACACCTGAATTCCGAGGCTATCCTGGACACACAATCCAGAGAGAAAAGCCTGTGCTACAGCCTCCCAGTCATCCTAATTACAGTTCCAGACGAGCATCCGTCATGGTCTATGCACTGGGCCTGTGATCACCTTGCCACTCATCCTAATCTGAATTTGTGTTTGCTGATTTCGCTACCTAAACCATGGCACACATGCCCTCCAGGATGGGGTCTCTGGATTCACACCGCAGGACTGTCCCTGCCATCCCCAAGGAAACTGTGCCTGTCAGCTTTGCACAAACCTTATAGATTGGGAGAAACCTGCAAGGCCCCTGAGCCTACCCCAATATTGGCGGCTCCTCTGAATGCAAATGTGTAGTCTGAAACACCCTGATCACCTACATCCAGGCAGACAGCCAAATCAATGGTCCTGAGTCAGAAGAGTGAACCTACCATGCCCTAGGACTTCATTGGAACCCTAGATTCGGTTTTCAGCCATCTGTCCTCAGATGTCTGTTCTGGAATGCGAACTTATGATACAAATATGGTTCCTGGGTCACACAACAGAACATCTCCTGTCCCCAGAAGGAAACCGTGCCCTTCCATTTGTGCCAATGCCCAGGGTAGTAGAATTCTGCACAGCATCTTAGCCACCAGCACACTCTAAGATCTCCCTGGTAACAAACCAGCATTGTGGCCCATCTGCAAGAGATTCCATGTCTACTCAAGGCCTTGGTACTTAACCCCAGAGCCACCAGAACGAATCTTCCAGTTTCCTCACCTGCAATGGTCAACGGAGGTGTGCTTTCCAGGCATCCTTGCCGGAGGGCTCTGCTTCACAAACTTTCCACATGGGGGAACCTAGAGCAAACAAACGAGACTTCACCTGCACAGTAGAAAGAAACCTTACTGTTTGGAGCATCTCACAGACCTCAGCATATGAACTCCTCCATGGCCTCTTGAGGCCAACCCTCCATTTGTTGGTCATCATAGACACAAACTCGAGTGTGAGCAAACATCTGACATTCACCCTTATTCCGCTGCTGAATGTCTTGAAAAAAAAAAAATGCTGCACATTGGAAATGCATTCCGCTTGGCACTGAATTGAATCGTAGCTTGTGTTTAAAATTCCATCCTCCCCCGACTGGTCCCAACCCCTCTTGATAGGGAAATCTGGAGCCACAACACAGAATTCTGCCTTCCCCATTGAATTAAGAAGTGCCTGGTGAGTCTGGCCAGAAACGCCACATGAGGATCAATCTTCTCAGCCCTCGAGTCAACCCCGATTTATAGGCTGCCATGGGCACTAGTGCTGTGTTTGACAGAGCCTGAGCCCTGACCTAGTTTCAGCCACCAGAGAGCGGACCCCATATCTAGCATTTTGATGGTCATGGCCCAAGTACGTTATCTCTACCCATCCTTGGTCTTCAGTCACCTGTCCCCAGACCTTTGCTGGATTGCCTGCCAATGGGGGAACCTGAAACACAATAGAGAACTCCTCTATCCAAATGGCGATAAACCTGGATGTTGGGGTGTCCAACCCTCAAAGTGGGAGCCATTTATAAGACCAATGAGACCACGCCCGCTCCTGAGGGCCGCCAAGGGCAGAAACAGGCATTGTGACCATCAGTCTATCATGCTTTCAAACATTCCCTCTCAGATGCACGACCAGGATCCCGCATTGCAGGCCTCCTACAAACCTAGGCTCAAATCCTAACCCTTGGTGGGATGTCCCAGACACCCAGAACCAGAGCCCATCTCTGGAATCCCTGTTTCATGGCACCCCTAATATGGAAAACAGCACTCTTCCCTTCCCCGAAAAAGCCACCAAACTATGGAGATCCGCCAGGATCCATAGAGAGGAAAATTCTCCCACGGACCCAAGAGACCATACCTACATTCCAAAGCCATCCTGGACACATAATCCAGAAGGAAAAGCCTGTGCTGCTTCCTTCCAGTCACCCTAATTAAAGTTCCTGATGATCTGCCTTCCGGGTCTACGCATTGGCCTGCGATCACACTGCCACAAATTCGCTAACCCAAATTTGTGTTTCCAGACTTCTATCCCAAAATCATGGCTCACATGCCCACCATAATGGGATCTCTGGAGCCACAACACAGAACATTGGCTGCCATCCCCAAGGACACTGTGCGTATCAGAGTTGACCAAACCCTCCAGATTAGGAGAAACCTGTAAGACCACTGAGCCCATCCCAATATTGCCGCCCACTCTGGATGCAAATGCACAGTCTGAAACACCCTGATCACCTACATCCAGGGAGACAGCCAAGTCAATGATGGTGAGTAAGAAGATTGAACGTGAAATGCCCCTATGCCCTCAATGGAACCCCATTAGGTTTTCAGGCATCTGTCCTCAGGGGTCCCGACTGAGTTTCAGCCACCAAAGAACAGGCCCCATATCTAGCATTTGGGATGGTCATGGCACAAGTACATCATCTCTACCCATCCTTGGTTTTCAGGCACCTCTCAAAAGACCTTGGCTGGAATTCCTGCCAATGGGGAAACTGAAGCATAATAGAGATCTCCTCCTTCCTCAAGGCAGGTACTGGACTATTGGGATGGGTGTCCAACCCTCAAAGGGGTGCCAGGTATAAGACCAATGAGAACACACCCACTTCTGAGGGCCGCCCTGGGCACAAACAGGAATTGTGACCCTCAGCCTGAGCATGCTTTCAAACAACCCCTCTTATTTGCACCACCTTGATAATACATTGCAGGCCTCGTAGGCCCAAATTATAACCCTTGGTAGGATGTCTCAGATACCCAGAATCAGATCCCATCTCTGGAATCCCTGTTTGGGGAACCCGTAAGATGTAAAACTGCACTCTTCCCTTCCCCGTAAAAGCCACCAAACTATGGAGAGCCACCAGGATCCAGAGAGAGGTAAAGTCATCCATGGACCCATGAGACCACACCTGCATTCCGAGGCCATTCTGGACACACAATCCAGAGAGAAAAGCCTGTTCTACTGCCTTCCAGGCACCCTAATTAAAGTTCCTGAGAAGCTGCCCTCCAGATCTACGCATTGGGCCTGCAAAATATCAAAACAAAGTCGCTAACACGAATTTTGTTTCCAGACTTCTCTCCCCTGAATCACTTACATACAGGGAGACAGCCAAGTCAATGATGGTGAGATAGAAGATTGAACCTGAAACGCCCCTAGGCCTTCAATGGAACTACATTAGGTTTTCAGGCATCTGTCCTCAGGGTCTGTTCTGGAATACCAATTAATGACACATCATGTGGTCCCTGAGCCACACGACAGTACATCTCCCATCCCCAGAAGGATACCGTGCTCTTCAACCAGTGCCAAAGACACTGGGTGGAGAATGTTGCATGGCAACTTAGCAACCAGCATATTCTTAGATCTCCTCAGTAACAAACCAGCATTGTGGCCCATCTGCAAGAGAGTCCATGTCAACTCAAGCCTTGGTACTTTGCCCCAGAGCCACCAGAACGAACCTGCCCTGTTCCTCAACTGCAATGTTCAATGGAGGTGTGTTTCCAGGCATCCATGCCGGAGAGCACTCCTTCACTAAGTTTCCACATGGGGGAATCTAGAGCAAAGAAACCCGACTTCACCTGCCGGGTAGAAGGAATCCTTATGTTTGGAGCCACTTGCAGGCTTCAGCATGTGAACTGCTCCCATGGCCTCTTGACGCTACCCCTCCTTTGGTCTGTCATCATAGACACAGTCCAGTGTGAGCAAACATCTGACATGGACCCTTTTCCAGTGCTGGGTATCTCGAAAAAACCACTGCACATTTGAACTACCTTCCACTTGGCACTGAATTGAACTGTAGCATGTGTTTACAATTCCATCCTCACCCGACTGGTCCCCAAGCACTCTTGATCGGAAAATCTGGAGCCCCAATGCAGCATTCTGCCATCCCCATCAAATGAAGAAGTGCCTGGTGAGTGTGCCCAGAAACCCCACCTGAGGATCAATCTGCTTGGTCTTTGAGGGAACGCCGATTAAAGGTTGCCCTGGCCACTAATGCTGTCTCTGACAGAGCCTGAGCCCCGACCTGCAGTCAACCATCAGAGAGCGGACCCAATATCCAGCATTTCGGATGGTCATGGCCCAAGTGTGTCATCTCTACCCATCCTTGGTATTCAGGCACCTGTCCCCAGACCTTTGCTGGAATCCCTGCCAATGGGGGAACAAGAAGCACAATAGAGATCTCCTTTTTCCCCATGGCAATAAAACTGTCTGTTTGGGTGGGTGTCCAACCCTCAAAAGGGGAGCCGGTTACAGGACCAATGAGACCATGCCCACTTCTGAGGGCCGCCCTGGGCACAAACAGGCATTGTGTCCCTCAGCCTGAGCATGCTTTCAAACAATCCCTCTCAGTTGCACATCCATGATCCCGCATTGCAGGCCTGGTACACCTCTAGGCACAAATCCTAAAACTTGGTGGGATTTTCCAGGTGCCCAGACCAAGAGCCCATCTCTGGAATCCCTGTCTTGGGGCAGCCCTAAGATGGAAAACAGCAATCTTCTCTTACCCGAAAAAGTTTCCAAGACCGGCAAGTCTTAAAAGACTATGCAACCACCAAGCCGATACTGCAGGAAATATTAAGGGGGGTTCTATAAAAGAGGAAAAATCCCAAGAATAGCATTGAACAGAAATATAGACAGTCTACAGAAAGACTTCAAAAGTAACTCGATGTCAATAAAAACGTATCTATCAATAATCACTCTCAATGTGAATGGCCTAAATGCACCCCTAAAACAGCACAGGGTTGCAGATTGGATAAAACGTTAGGACCCATCCATATGCTGTCTACAAGAGACCCATTTTGAACCTAAAGATACACGCAGACTGAAAGTGAAGGGGTGGAGAAGCATCTTTCATGCCAATGGGACTCAAAAGAAGGCTGGGGTAGTGATTTTCATATCAGATAAATTAGAATTCAAACTAAAGACTGTAGTCAGAGATACAGAAGGACACTACATAATCCTTAAAGGGACTATCCACCAAGATGATCTAACAATTGTAAATATCTATGCTCCAAATACGGGAGCAGCCAATTAATTAAGAAAACTGTTAATCAAGATAAAGAGTCATATTGATATGAATACACTAGTGCTCGCTTCGGCAGCACATATACTAAAATTGGAACAATATGAATACACTAATCGTAGGAGATCTTAACACGCCTCTTTCAGAATTAGACAGATCATCGAAGCAGAAAATCAATAAACAAGAGCATTGAATGACACATTGGACCAGATGGACCTCATAGATATATACAGAACATTCCACCCTAAAACAGCAGAATACTCATTCTTCTCAAGTGCACACGGAACCTTCTCCAGAATAGACCACATACTGGGTCACAAATCAGGACTCAACCGATACCAAAAGACTGAGATTATTCCCTGCATATTCTCAGATCACAATGCTTTGAAACTGGAGCTCAATCACAAGAAAAAGTTCCGAAGGAACTCAAACACCTGGAAGCTAAAGACGACCTTGCTTAAGAATGCTTGGATCAGCAGGAGATCAAAGAAGAACTGAAATAATTCATGGAAACCAATGAGAATGAAGACACTTCGGTCCAAAACCTATGGGATACAACAAAGTCGGTCCTAAGGGGAAAATATATAGCCATCCAAGCCTCGCTCAAAAAAATTGAAAAATCCAGAACACACCAGCTGTCTCTACACCTTAAAGAACTGGAGGACAAACAACAAATCAAACCAACTCCACACATAAGAAGGGAAATCATCAAGATTAGAGCTGAGATCAATGAGGGAGAAACCAGAGATACAGTAGAACGTATCAATGAAAGTAGAAGCTGGTTTTTGAAAGAATCAATAAGATCGATAAGCCACTGGCTACACTAATCCGAAAGAAAAGAGAGAAATCCCAAATTCATAAAATTATGAATGAAAACGGAGAGATCACAACTAACGCCAAGGAAGTAGAAACAATCATCAGAAGTTATTACGAACAGTTATATGCCAATAAGCTTAGCAACCTAGATGAAATGGATGCATTCCTGGAAAAATATAAACTACCAACATTGAGCCAGGAAGAAATCGACAACCTGAATAGACCAATATCTAATAACGAGATTGAATCAGTGATCAAAAACCTCCCAAAAAACAAGAGCCCAGGACCTGACGGATTCCCTGGGGAATTCTACCAAACCTTCCAAGAAGAAATAACACCTATTCTCCTGAAGCTGTTCCAAAAAATTAAAGCAGAAGGAAAACTTCCAGACTCTTTCTAAGAAGCCAGAATTACCCTGATCCCCAAACCAGGCAAGGATCCTAACAAAAAGGAGAATTTCAGACCAATATCACTGATGATTATGGATGCTAAGATTCTCAACAAGATCCTAGCCAACAGGATCCAACAGCACATTAAAAAAATTATCCACCATGATCAGGTGGGATTCATCCCTGGGCTACAAGGATGGTTCAACATTCGCAAATCAATCAATGTGATACAACAAATTAATATGAGAAGAGAGAAGAAACACATGGTCCTCTCAATTGATGCAGAAAAAGCATTTGACAAAATCCAGCATCCGTTCCTGATTAAAACGCTCCAAAGTATAGGGATAGAGGGAACATTCCTGAACCTCATCAAATCTATCTATAAAAGACCCACAGCAAATATCATCCTCAATGGGAAAAAGCTTGCAGCCTTCCCATTGAGATCAGGAACAAGACAAGGATGCCCACTTTCACCACTCTTGTTCAACATAGTATTAAAAGCCCTAGCAACAGCAATCAGACAACAGAGAGAAATAAAAGGTATCCAAATTGGTAATGAAGAAGTCAAACTCTCTCTCTTCGCAGATGACATGATTCTTTATATGGAAAATCCAAAAGACTCCTCCCCCAAACTACTAGAACTCATACAGCAATTCAGCAACGTGGCAGGATACAAAGTCAATGTGCAGAAATCAGTGGATTTCTTATACACTAACAATGAAAATACAGAAATGGAAATTAGAGAATCAATTCCATTTACTATAGCACCAAGAACCATAAGATACCTGGGAATAAACCTAACTAAAGAGGTAAAGGATCTGTACTTGAGCAACTATAGAACACTTATGAAAGAAATTGAAGAAGACACAAAAAGATGGAAGACCATTCCATGCTCTTGGACCGGAAGAATAAACATTGTTAAAATGTCTATACTGCCTAGAGCAATCTATACTTTTAATGCCATTCCGATCAAAATTCCACCGGCATTCTTCAAAGAGCTGGAGCAAATAATCCTAAAATTTGTATGGAATCAGAAGAGACCCCGAATCGCTAAGGAAATGTTGAAAAACAAAAATAAAGCTGGCGGCATCACCTTACCTGATTTCAAGCTTTATTACAAAGCTGTGATCACCAAGACAGCATGGTACTGGCATAAAAACAGACACATAGACCAGTGGAACAGAGTAGAGAGCCCTGATATGGACCCTCAACTCTATGGTCAATTAATCTTTGACAAAACAGGAAAAAATATACAGTGGAAAAAAGACAGTCTCTTCAATAAATGGTGCTGGGAAAACTGGACAGCTATATGTAGAAGAATGAAACTCGACAATTCTCTTACACCGTACACAATGATCAACTCAAAATGGATAAAAGACCTCAATGTGAGACAGGAATCCATCAGAATCTTAGACGAGAACATAGGCATTAATCTCTTTGATATCAGCCACAGCAACTTCTTTCAAGATATGTCTCCAAAGGCAAAGGAAACAAAAGCGAAAATAAACTTCTGGGACTTCATCAAAATCAAAAGCTTCTGCACAGCAAAGGAAACAGTCAAAAAAACAAAGAGGCAACCCACGGAATGGGAGAAGATATTTGCAAATGACAGTACAGACAAAAGGTTGATATCCAGGATCTATAATGAACTCCTCAAACTCAACCCACACGAAACAGACAAACACATCAAAAAATGGGCAGAAGTTATGAACAGACACTTCTCCAATCAAGACATACAAATGGCTATCAGACACATGAAAAAATGCTCATCATCATTAGCCCTTAGGGAGATTCAAATTAAAACCGCATTGAGATATCACCTTACACCAGTTAGAATGGCCAAAATTAACAGAACAGGAAACAACATGTGTTGGAGAGGATGTGGAGAAAGGGGAACCCTCTTCCACTGTTGGTGGGAATGCAAGTTGGTGCAGCCTCTTTGGAGAACAGTGTGGAGATTCCTCAAGAAACTAAAAATAGAGCTTCCCTATGACCCTGCAATTGCACTCCTGGGTATTTACCCCAAAGATACAGATGTCGTGAAAAGAAGGGCCATCTGTACCCCAATATTTATGGCAGCAATGGCCACAGTCGCCAAACTATGGAAAGAACCAAGATGCCCTTCAACGGATGAATGGATAAGGAAGATGTAGTCCATATACACTATGGAGTATTATGCCTCCATCAGAAAGGATGAATACCCAACTTTTGTAGCAACATGGACTGGACTGAAAGAGATTATGCTGAGTGAAATCAGTCAAGCAGAGAAAGTCAATTATCATATGGTTTCACTTATTTGTGGAGCATAACAAATAGCATGGAGGACAAGGGGCGTTAGGGAGGAGAAGGGAATTTGGGTGAATTGGAAGGGGAGGTGAACCATGAGAGACTATGGACTCTGAAAAACAGTCTGAGGGGTTTGAAGTGGCGGGGGTGTCGGAGGTTGGGATACCAGGTGGTGGGTATTATAGAGGGCACGGCTTGCATGGAGCACTGGGTGTGGTGAAAAAATAATGAATACTGTTTTTCTGAAAATAAATAAATTGAAGGAAAAAAAGTTTAAAAAAAAAAAAACCCTTCCATGGCTTCTTGACGCCACCCCTCCATTTGTCAGTCATCGTAGATACAATTCCAGTGTGAGCAAATATCTGACATCGGCCCCTACTCAGGTGCTGGATATCTCAAATAAGTCACTTCATATAGGAACTGCCTTCCGCTTGGCACTGAATTGTACCATAGCTTGTGTTTACAATTCCATCCTCACCTGACTGGTACCCAAGTCCTCTTGATAGGGAATTCTGGAGCCACAACGCAGCATTCTCCCATCCATATAGAAAGAAGTGCTTTGTGAGTCTGACCAGAAACCCCACATGAGAATCAATCTGCTCGGCCCTCGAGGAAACCCCGATTTATAGGTTGCCCTGGCCACTACTGCTGTGTCACAAAGAGCCTGAGCCCGACCTAGTGTCAGTCAACAGAGATGGGTCCCACATTTAGTATTTGGGATTGCCATTGCCCAAGTACGTCATCTCTACCCATCCTGATTTCTGTATCACGCTCACCCCTTGCCAGGGTTTAGAGTTAAGGTATAAATTCTGTAGCCTGAAAAGCTAGATTGGGAAGAGATGACGAGCTAAGGTTTGGCGGGTCCAATGTGCTCAGTATGCGGTCAGCTGTCTGTGTTAGTCAGATGGTCCGGGCTTAGGCTGTGTCAGACAGTGTATTAGTGCCCAGGTTAGACTATATAATCTGGGTACTGTAGAGTGCCATGTAGGTCTATCCTCATTTGGGGTGTCTGGGAAGCTCCATAGGGCAACATTTTTCTTCTGGAGGGCAGAAAGAGTGCTGCATTGTGGGTCTGGAATTGCCAAACTTCAGGGATTGGGGGCCAAGAGTGTGAGGACAGAAGTCTGAGAACACAAGCTAGACATAGCTTTCAGGGCGAAGGCAAGGCAGGCACACTCTGCAGAACTGAATCGAGATCTAGTGCATCTGAAGTCAGGGCAAGGATCAGACGTTGGCTCAGGTTGGAGTTCCTGTCCATGATTTCCCCTTCATAAAGGGTGGAGGCCATCACAAAGCCATCGAGGTTTTCCCACGTTGGGAGTTGTGAGATGCTCCAAAGCACAAGGATTCCTTCTGCAGGACATTTGAGATGTGTTGGATGGCTCCAGGACGTCCCATAAAGAACGATGCCAGAGCAGGGTTTTAAGGATGAATGCCTGGGCAGCCTGCCTCGCATTCCAATTGTCTCCAAGTGACAAGACAGGTTCGATCTGCTTTCTCTGGGGGAGCAAACAAGGGGGCTGAGTTCAAATGGAATCTCCTGCGGATGGGTCCAAATGTGGGTTTGTGTCCATGGAGACCTTGGAATGGGGCGGTGGTACTGGGGCCCTGAAGGATTCTCTTAACCGGAGATTTTGAGACAACTCCAAAGAGCAAATTTCCTATGTGGAGACAAGATTTGTTCTAACTGGTGCCTCAGGAAACCCCCATATGCTGGTATTGGAAACCATGCCTCTGAGGAGAGATACCTGGAAACCACATCCATGGATCCAATTAGGGCCTAGGGGCCTGTCCGGTTCAATCTTCTTCTCTGGCGACATCTGTCTATGGTATGAGTGGAGGTAGTTGCTCAGCTGGTGTCAAACCACCCCTGTTTGTCCGGGTGGCCTACACTATTGGGATAGCCTCAGGGACTTTGGAGGTTTCTCCTAATTTGTATGATTATGGACAATGGAAGTGTCAGAATTCCTGTGGAGTGGGAAGGCAAAGACCTTATGTGTGTCTGCAGGGGCCCCAGCCTGGAGGGTATGTGGGCCAGGACTGTGGGGACAGAAGTCTGAAAACACAAACTCGGCTTAGGTTTGGAGATGTAGATATGGCAGGCCCGATCTGTAGATCGTGAGGAGAACTCTTCGGGATATGAAGAAAGGGCAATTTTGAGGTGCCTGCTCAAACATTTTTCTCTGGATTTTGTGTGAAAGGTGGACGTGGAATGTTGGGGAGGCCTCATGGGCCATGGACGAGTCTTCCACTCTGTGGATTTGGCCCGATCCCAATTGTTTTGTGTCAATCTGTGGGATGGGAGGAGTCCTTTCAGTTTTGTTACCTCAGGTGTCCCACCAAAGGAGAGATTCCAGAGCAGACCACTGGGGAGGGGTGACTGGACAACCAGAAATCTGGTTAAAATTTGGGGCCTAGTGGCATGGCAAGCCCAATATGCCTTCTAATGGTCCAGCCACTGAGTGGCCTTCCTTGAGGACAGAACTCACGCTGAGGTTCACAATGCGTGTTTATGTCCTCATAGTGCTCAAGCATGGGCGGGGACTCGTGATGCACACTGGTTTCTCCTACACTGAACGTTGGACAACATGCGAACCACATGTATTCTCGCCATGGGGAAGTAGTAGTTCTTATTTCTGCATCTCATTCACCCCTGGGCAGTGATTGGAGATAAGGTCTAGGTTGTGAATTCTGAAAACCGAGGTTGTTAAGAGATGACTACCTAAGGCCATGTCGGGTCCGATGTGCTCAGTGTGGAGCCAGCTCTCTGGAAGTTGGTCAGGAGGTTCAGGATCAGGCTATGTCAGACAGGGCATTAGTGCCCAGGGTAGATTGTATCATTGGGGTAAAGTCGAGTGCCATGCAGGTTGATCCTCATTTGGAGTTTCTGGGTAGCGCCAAGTGCAACGTTTTTCTTCTGCAGGGCAGGCAGAGTGCTGCATTGTGGGTCCAGAATTCCCAAACTGGATGCTTTGTGGGCGAGGAGTGTGAGGACGGAATTCTGAGAACACATGTTAGGCATAGGTTTCGGGGTGAGGGCATGGCAGGCACCCTCTGCAGATTTGAATCAGGATTTCGTGAATCTGAAGTCAGGGCAAGGTTCAGACCTAGGCTCAGGTTGTAGTTTCTGTCCATTATGGCCTATACATAAATGGGGCAGCATCTCGATGCCATGGAGTTTTACCAACGATGGGAGTTGTGAGATGCTCCGAACCACAAGGATTCCTTCTGATCGACAGATGAGACCTGTTGGATCACTCTAGGACATCCCATATGGAACGACGCCAGAGCATGGATCTAAGGATGGATTCCTTGGCAGCCCGCCTCCAATTCAAATTGTCTCCTAGCAAATAGACAGGTTTGATATGCTGACTCTGGGGGATCAATCGAGGGCGCTGAGTTGAAATGGACTCTCCAGTGGATGGGTCCTAATGTGGGTTTGTGTCCATGGAGACCTTGGAATGGGGTGGTGGCACACGGGAGCTGAAGTATTCTCCTCACCGGAGGTTTTGAGACGGCTCCAAAGAGCAAGTTTCCCATGTGGAGACAAGATTTGTTCTGACTGGTGCCTCAGGAAACCCCCATAGGCTGATATTGTAAATCAGGACTCTGAGGAGAGATACCTGGAAACCAAAGCAATGGATCCGATTAGGGCCTAGGGGCCTGTCTGGTTCAATATTCTTTCTTGGGGACATCCATCTATGGTAAGAGTGTGGTAGATGCACAGCTGGTGTCAGACCGCCCTTGTTTGTCCGGGTGGCCTAAACTATTGGGATGGCCTCGGGGACATTGGAGGTTTCTCCTAATTTGTATGATTGTGGACAATGGAATGCACAGAATTCCCGTGGAGTGGGCAGGCACAGTACTGATGTGTGGCTCCAGGGGCCCCATCCTGGAGGGTGTGTGTGCCAAGACTGTGGGGACAGAAGTGTATAAACACAAACTCGGCTTAGGTTTGGGGACCTAGGTATGACAGGCCCAATCTACAGACCATGAGGAGAACTCTTCAGGATATGAAGAAAGAGCGAGTGTTAGGCACTCATTCAGGCTTTCATCTCTGGATTTTGTGTCAGCCATGGCCGTGGAATGTCGGGGAGAACTCAAGGGCCATGGACGAGTCTTCCTCTCTGTGGAATTGGCCCGATCCCAATAGTTTTGGGTCAATCTGTGGGATGGGAGGAGTCCTTGAAGGTTTGTTACTTCACATGTCCCACAAAAAGAGGATTCCAAAGAAGAGCCCTGGGGAGGGGCGAGTGGACAACCCAAAATAGGGTTAAAAATTGGGGCCTAGGAGCATGGCAAACTCAATATGCCATCTCTTGGTCCAGCCACTGAGAGGCCTTACTTGAGGAAAGGGATCACGCTGAGGGTCACAATGTGTGTTTGTGACCAACGTGGCCCTTAAACATGGGCGGGGCCTCATGGGCCACACTGGTTTCAACTACACTGAATGTTGGACAACATGCCAACCACAAGGTTTCTTGCCATGAGGAAGGAGTTCTGATTTCTGCCTCATGTTCACACCTGGGCAGTGATTGGAGATAAGGTCTAGGTTCTGAAGCCTGAAAACTGAGGTTGGGAAGAGATGATGACCTAAGGCCATGGCAAGTCCGATGTGCTCAGTGTGGGGCCAGCTGGCTGGGTGTGGTCAGGAAGTCCAGGCTCAGGCTGTGTCAGACATGGCATTAGTGCCCAGGGCAGCCTGTATAATTGGGGTACAGTCAAGTGGTGTGCAGGTTGATCCTCATTTGGGGTTTCTGGGTAGCCCCAGAGGTCAATGTTTTTCTTCTGGAGGGCAGGCAGAGTGCTGCATTGTAGTTCTGGAATTGCCAGACTGGAGGGCTTGTTGGCCAGGAGTGTGAGGATGGAGTCTGAGAACACAAGCTAGGCTTAGGTTTCAGGTGAGGGCACGGCAGGCACACTCTGCAGAGCTGAATCGAGATCTCGTGCATCTGAAGTCATGGTGAAGATCAGATGATTGCTCAGGTTGGAGTTTCTGTCCCTGATGGCCCCTTCATGAAGGGGGGGGGACGGGATCACCTGGCCATGGAGGTTTTCCCACGACGGGAGTTGTGAGATGCTCCAAACCACAAAGATTCTTCTGCGGGACCATTGAGACCTGTCGGTTTGCCCCAGGACTTCCCATACGGAACGATTCCGAGCACGGTTCTAAGGATGGATGGCTGGACAGCCCGCCTCTCAATCCAATTGTCTCCTAGCGACAAGACAGGTTAGGTCTGCTGGATCTGGGGGAACAACCGAGGGGGCTGAGTTGAAATGGACTCTCCTGCGGATGAGTCCTAATGTGGTTTTTTTTTCCATGAAGACCTTGGAATGAGGGGATGGCACCAAGGTCCTGAAGGGTTCTTCTAACCAGAGGCTTTGAGACAGCTCCAACGTGCAAGTTTCCCATGTGGAGACGAGATTTGTTCTGATGGGTGCCTCAAGAAATGGCCAAATGCCGGGCGCCTGGGTGGCTCAGTGGTTAAGCCGCTGCCTTCGGCTCAGGTCATGATCTCAGAGTCCTGGGATCAAGTCCTTTATGGGGCTCTCTGCTCAGCAGGGAGCCTGCTTCCCTCTCTCTCTCTCTGCCTGCCTCTCTGTCTACTTGTAATTTCTCTCTGTCAAATAAATAAATAAAATCTTTAAAAAAAAAAAGAAATGGCCAAATGCCAATATTGGAATCCAGGCCTCTGAGGAGAGATGCCTGGAACCCAAAGCAATGCATCTGATTAGGGCGTAGGGGCCTGTTGCTTCCAATGTACCTCTGGGGACATCTGTCTCTGGGTCTGAGTGCAGGTAGGTGCTCAGATGGGTTCAGATTTCCCCTGTTTGTCCTGGGCAGCCAACACTATTGGGATGGCCTCGGGGAATTTGGAGTTTTATCCTATTTGTAGGGTTCTGGCCAATTGAATGGGCAGAATTCCCTTGGAAAGGGCAGGTACAGACCTCAGGTTTGGCTCCAGGGGCCTGAGCCTGTAGGATGTGTGGGCCAGGGCTGTGTGGACAGTTGTCTGAAAACACAAACTCGGCTTAGGTTCCGGGTCATAGGTATGGCAGGACTGATCTACAGACCGTGAGGAGAACTGTTCAGAATATGAACAAAGGGTGAGTGTGAGGCGCTTGCCAGGCTTTTGTCTCGATTATTGTGTCACCGACGGCCATGGAATATCCAGGTGACCTCATGGGCAATGGACGAATCTTCCTTTCTGGGTAATTGGACCGATCCCAAGACTTTGGGTTCATTCTGTTGGATGGGAGGAGTCCGTTTTGTTTTCTTACCTCAGGTTTCCCACCAAAAGAGGGATTCCAGAGCAGAGCTCTGGGGAGGGGCGACTGGACCACCAGAAATCTGGTTAAAAATTGGGGCCTAGGGGCATGGCAAGCACATTATAACGTCTAATGATCCAGCCACTGAGAGGACTTACTAGAGGACAGGGCTCATGTTGAGAGTCTCAATGCGTGTTTATGCCCTTGCCGCACTCAAACATGGGCGGGGCCTCATTGTGAAGGCTGGCTTCTCCTCATTGTGAAGGCTGGCTTCTCCTACACTGAACGTTGGACAACATGCCACCCACAAAGTTTCTTGCCACAGGGAAGGAGGAGTTTTGATTTCTGCCTCACGTTCACCCCTTGGCAGGGCTTAGAGTTAAGGTCTGTGTTCTGAAGCCTGAAAAGCTACGTTGGCAAGAGATGATGAGCTAAGGCCATGGTGGGTCATAGTGCTCAGTGGGCGGTCAGCTCTCTGGGTGTTGGTCAGGAGGTCCGGGCTCAGGCTGTGTCAGACAGTGTATTAGTGCCCAGATTAGACTATATAATTTGGGTACAGTAGAGTGCAGTGTAGGTCTATCCTCATTTGGGGTGTCTGGGAAGCTCCATAGGGCAACACTTTTCTTCTGGAATGCAGGCAGAGTGTTGCATTGTGGGTCCGGAATTACCAAACTTGAGGGCTTGGGGGCCAGGAGTGTGAGGACAGAAGTCTGAGAACACAAGCTAGACTTAGGTTTCAGGGAGAGGGCAAGGCAGGCACACTCTGCAGAGCTGAATCGAGATCTCCTGCATCTGAAGACAGAGAGAGGATCAGGCGTTGACTCAGGTTGGGATTCCAGTCCATGATATCCCCATCATAAAGGGGAGGGGGACATCACAATGCCATCGAGGTTTTCCCACGCTGGGAGTTGTGAGATGCCCCAAAACGCAGGGATTTCTTCTCTAGGACATTTGAGATCTGTTTGATGGCTCCAGGGCGTCCCATACAGAATGACACCAGAGCAGGGTTCTAAGGATGGATGCATGGGCAGCCAGCCTCACATTCCCATTGTCTCCTAGCAACAAGACAGGTTCGATCTGCTGACTCTGGGGGAGCAACCAAGGGGGCTGAGTTGAAATAGAATCTCCTGCAGACGAGTCCCAATGTGGGTTTGTGTACATGGAGACCTCGGAATGCAGAAGTGGCCCCGGGGCCCTGAAGGATTTTCCTAACCAGAGATTTTGAAACAGCTCCAAAGAGCAAGTTTCCCATGTGGAGACAAGATTTGTTCTAATTGGTGCTTTAGGAAACCTCGATATGCTGGCATTGGAGACCATGCCTCTGAGGAGAGATACCTGGAAACCACATCAATGGATCCAATTAAGGCCTAGGGGCCTGTCCGGTTCAATCTTATTCTTTGGCGACATCTGTCTATGGTATGGGTGCAGGTAGTTGTTCAACTTGTGTCAGACCGCCCCTGTTTGGCCAGGTGGCCTACACTATTGGGATGGCCTTGGAAACTATGGAGGTTTCTCCTAATGTGTACGATTATGGACAATGGAAGGGATAGAATTCCCATGGAGTGGGCAGGCACAGACCTGATCTGTGGCTCCAGGGGCCCCAGCCGGGAGGGTGCGTGGGTCAGGACTATGGAGACAGATGTCTGAAAACAAACTCACCTTAGGTTTTGGGACGTAGGTATGGCAGGCCCAATCTACAGATCGCGAGGAGAACTCTTCAGAATATGAAGAAAGGGCGAGTGTGAAGCGATTGCTCAGGCTTTTGTCTCTGGTTTTAGTGTCAACAATGGCCGAGGAATGTCTGGGAGACCTCATGGGCCATAAATGAGTCTTCCTTTCTGTGGATTTGGCCCGATCCCAATTGGTTTGGGTCAATATGTGGGATGGGAGGAGTCCTTTCAGTTTTGTTACCTCAGGTGTCCCACCAATAGAGAGATTCCAGAGTAGAGCCCTGGGGAGGGGCGACTGGACAACCAGAAATCTGGTTAAAAATTGGGGCCTAGGGGCATGGCATGCCCAGTATGCCTTCTAATGGTCCAGACTCTGAGTGGCCTTCCTTGAGGACAGAACTCACGCTGAGGATCACAATGAGTGTTTATGCCCTCATGGCGCTCAAGCATGGGCTGGGACACAGGGTGCATGCTATTTTCTCCTACACTGAACGTTGGAAACATGCCAGGCACATGTACTCTTGCCATGGGGAAATGGTAGTTCTGATTTCTGCATCTCATTCACCCCTGGGCAGTGATTGGAGATAAGGTATAGGTTGTGAAGTCTGAAAACCGAGGTTGGGAAGAGATGACGACCTAAGGTCATGTCGGGTCTGATGTGCTCAGTGTGGAGCCAGCTTTGTGGGTGTTGGTCGAGAGGTTCCAGCTCAGGCATTTTCACACAGGGCATTAGTGCCCAGGGTAGATTGTATAATTGGGGTACAGTCGAGTGCCATGGAGGTTTTCCTCATTTGGCATTTCTGCGTAGCCCCAATGGCAATGCTTTTCTTCTGGAGGGAAGGTAGAGTGTTGCATTGTGCCTCCGGAATTCCCAAACTGGATGCCTTGTGGGCGAGGAGTATGAGGACAGAAGTCTGAGAACACATGCTAGGCATAGTTTTTGGGGAAAGGGCACGGCAGGCACCCTCTGCAGTTTTAAATTGGAATTTCGTGAATCTGAAGTCAGGGCGAGGTTCAGACCTAGGCTCAGGTTAGAGTTTCTGTACATTATGGCCCCTTCAAGAATGGGGCAGCATCTCGAGGCCATGGAGGCTTACACACAATGGGATTTATGAGATGCTCCAAACAGCAAGGATTCCTTCTGATCAACAGTTGAGACCTATTGGATCACTCCAGGATGGCCCATACAAAATGACACCAGAGCAGGGATCTAAGCATGGATGTCTGGGCAGCCCACCTCACATTCCAGTTCTGTCCTTGCGAATAGACACTTTTGATATGCTGGCTTTGGGGGATCAACCGAGGGGGCTGAGTTGAAATGGACTCTCCTGCGGATGGGTCCTAATGTGGGTTTGTGTCCATGGAGACCTTGGAATGTGGCGGTGGCACACGGGTCCTAGAGGATTCTGCTAACCGGAGGTTTTGAGACATCTCCAAAGGACAAGTTTCCCATGTGGAGATGAGATATGTTTTCATTGGTGCCTCAGTAAAACCCCATATAATGATCTTGGAAACCAGGCCTCTGCGGAGAGATACATGGAAACCAAAGCAATGGATCCGATTAGCGCCTAAGGGACTGCCCAGTTTAATCTTCTTTTTTGGGGACATCCATCTACGGTATGAGTGTGGTAGATGCACAGCTGGTGTCAGACCTCCCTTGTTTGTCCCGGGCTGCCTACCCTATTGGAATGGCCTTGAAGACTTTGGAGGTTTCTCCTAATTTGTACGATTGTGGACAATGGGATGCACAGAATTCCCATGGAGTGGGCAGGCACAGTCCTGATGTGTGGCTCCAGGGGCCCCAGCCTGGAGGGTGTGTTGGCCAGGACTGTGGGTACAGAAGTCTGAAAACACAAACTCGGCGTAGGTTTGGGGACTTAGGTATGGCAGGCCAGATCAACAGACCACGAGGAGAAATCTTCGGGATATGAAGAAAGAGAGAGTGTGAGGTGCTTATCCAGGCTTTTGTCTCTGGATTTTGTGTCAACGATGGCCGTGGAATGTCGGGGAGGCCTCATGGGCCACAAGCCCTCCAGTTTGGGAATTCTGGGGACACAATACAGCACTCTGCCTGCCCTCCAGAAGAGAAACCTTGCCCTATGTGGCTACTCAGAAACCCCGACAGTGGATCAACCTGCACGCTACTCGACTGCACCCCAATTATACAGTCTAGCCTGGGCACTAATGCCCTATCTGACACAGCCTGGGGCCTCACTTCCCGATCGACACCCAGATATCTGGCCATACACTGAGTACATCTGAACCGCCATGGCCTTATGTCCTCATCTCTTCCCAAACTCGGTTTTCAGGCTTCAGAAACTTAGACCATATCTCCAGTCACTTCCCACGAGTGAACGTAATGCAGAAATCAGAACTCCTCTTTTACCTTCGCCAGAACCTTGTGGTTGGAATGTTGTTCAACGTTCAGTGTAGGAGAAACCAACTGGCCCATGAGGCCCCGCCCACGTTTGAGGGCCGTGATGGGCACAAACACACATTGGGACCCTCTGTGTGAGCCCTGTCCTCAAGCAAAGCATCTCAGAGGCTGGACCAAGAGCTGCATATAGGGTTTGCCATGCCCCAAGTCTCCCAGTCTTAACCAGAAGTCGAGATATCTAGTCACTACTACTCAGGGCTCTGCTGTGGAATCGCTCTTTGGTGGGACACCAAAAATAAATAAATAAATACAGAAAGGACTCCTCCCATTCACAGAATGACCCCAAGCACTTGGGATCGCGCCAAATCCCCAAAGAAAAAGTCTCATCCATGGCCCGTAAGGCCACCCTGACATTTCACGGCCACTGTTGACACAAAATCCAGAGACATAAGCCTGAGCAAGTGCCTCACACTCGCTCTTTGATCACAGCCCGAAAAATTCTCATGGTCCATAGATTGGGCCTGCCATACCTATGTCCACAAAGTTAAGGCAAGTCTTTTTTGTTTTTTTTCAGACTTCTATACCCACAGTCCAGGCCCACACACCCTCCATGCTGGTGCCCCTGGAGCCACACCTCAGGACTGTGCCTGCCCTATCAAAAGGAATTCTACTCATTCCTTTGGACACAACCCTACAGATTAGGGGAAACCTCCAAAGTCCCCGAGGCTATCCCAATAGTGGAGGACATCCAGGACAAACAGGGACGATCTGACACAAGCTGAGCCACTACCACCACTTAGACCCATAGACAGATATCCATAGAAAAGAAGATTGAAGAGGACAAGCACCTGGGCCCTAATCAGACCCATTGCTTTTGTTTCCAGGCATCTCTCCTCAGAGGCCTGGATTCCAATACCTGCATATGGGGGTTTCCGGAGGTACCAATCAGAAAAAATCTCATCTCCACATGGGAAACTTGTGCTATGGGACTGTGTCAAAACCTCCAGTTAGGGAAAAGCTTCAGTTCACTGGAGCCATTGCCCCATTCCAAGGTCTCCATGCACACAGTCCCAAATTATGACCCATCCTCAGGAGAGTCTGTTTCAACTCAACCCCCTCGGTTGCTCCCCCAAAGCCAGCATATCGAACCTGCCTTGTCACTAGGAGACAATTGAAATGAGAGGCGGGCTCTTCATGCATCCATCCTTAGAACTCTGGTCTTGCCTCATTCCATATGGGACATCCTAGAGCCATCCAACAGCTCTCGACTGTCCCGCAGAAGGATTCCTTGTGGACTGGAGCATCTCACAACTCACATCGTGGGAAAACTTCTATGGGCACTTGATGCACCCAATTTCATGAATGTGGATCATGGACAGATACTCCAACCTGAGCCAATGGCTGATCGTCGCTTGACTTCAAATGCATGAGATCTCGATTCAGCTCTTCAGAGTGTGCCTGCCATGCCCTTGCCCCGAAACCTAAGCGTAGCCTGTGTTCTCAGACTTCCGTCCTCACTCTCCTGGACCACACGCCCTCCAGTTTGGGAATTCTGGAGCCACAATGCAGCACTCTGCCTGCACTCCAGAAGAAAAACATTGCCCTATGGGTCTACCCAGAAAAGACAAATGAGGATCAACCTCTACGCCACTCGACTGTATCCCAATTATACAGTCTACCCTGAGTACTAATGCCCTGTCTGACACAGCCTGAGCCCGGACCTCCCGACCGTCACTTGGACAGCTGGGTCCACATCTCAGGACTGTGCCTGTTCTCCCTAAGGAAATTCTGCCTATTTTATTGGCCACAAACCTACAGATTAGGAGAAACCTCCAAAATCCCCGAGACCATCCCACTAGTGTAGGCCACCCGAGAAAAACAGGTTCGATCTGACACAAGCTGAGCAATGACCTCCACTCAGATCCATAGACAGATGTGACCTGAGAAGACTGAAGTGTACAGGCCCCTAGGAATGAATTGGATCAATTGCTTTGGATTCCAGGCATCTCTCCTCAGATACCTGGTTTCCAAAACCAGGTTAAGGGGTTCCTGAGGCAACAATCAGAAAAAATCTCTTCTCCACATGGCAATCTTGCTCTTTGGAGCTGTGTGAAAACCTCCGGTTATGAGAATGTTTCAGGGCCCTTGAGCCACCACCCCATTTCAAGGTATCCATGGACACAGTCCCACATTATGACCAATCCTCAGGAGAGTCCGTTTCAACTCAGCGCCCTCTGTTGCTACCCAGAACCAGCAGATCAAAACTGCCTTGTCACTAGGAGAAAATTGGAATGCGAGGTGCACCGCCCAGGCATCCATCCATAGACCCTTCTCTGGAGAACTTCATTATGGGACATCCTGATCCATCCAACAGGTCTCTACTGTCCTGCAGAATGAATGGTTGTGGTTTGGAGCATCACATACTCCCACCATGGGAAAACCTCCATGGCCTCATGATGCCCCCACACCTTCATGATGTGGCCATCACAGACACAAACTACAAACTGAGCGAACATCTGATCCTTGCCCCAAACCTAAGATGAGATTGTGTTTTCAGACTTCAGTCCCAACATCCCTGGCCCACACACCCTCCCAGCTGGGTCTCCTGGAGCCACAACTCAGGACAGTGCCTTCCCTCTCCAAGGGAATTCTGTCCATTCCATTGGCCACTACTGTACAGATTAGGAGAAACCTCCAATGTCCCTGAGGCCATCCCAATAGTGTAGGTTGCCGAGGACAAACAGGGGTGATCTGTCACAAGCTGAGCAACTACCACCACTCAGAACCGTAGACAGATATGCCCAGAGAAGAAGATTGAACCGGAAAGGTGCCTAGGCCCTAATCGGATCCATTGCTTTTGTCATCAGTCATCTCTCCACAGTGGCCTGGTTTCCAATACCAGCATAAGGGGGTTTCCTGAGGTACCAATCAGAGGAAATCTCGTCTCTACATGGGAAACTTGTCCTTTGGAACTGTGTCAAAACCTCCAGTTCGAACAAATATTCAGGTCGCCGGAGCAACCTCCCCATTCCAAGGTCTCCATGGATACAAAACCACATTATGACCCATCCGCAAGAGAGCCCATTTCAAATCAGCCCCCTCGGTTGCTCTCCCAGAGCCAGCAGATGGAACCTGCCTTGTTGCTGGGATACAATTGGAATGTGAGGCGGGCTCACCAGGGATCCTTCCTAGAACCCTGCTCTGGCGTCGTTCCGTATGGGACATCCTAGATCCATCCAACAGGTCTCAACTGTCCAGCACAACATCTCACAACACCCATCGTGAGAAAACTTCCATGGCCACGTGATGCCCCATTCCCTTCATGTAAGGGCCATCCTGGACAGAAACTCTAACCTGAGTCAACGTCTGATCCACGCCCTGACTTCTGATGCATGAGATCTTGTTTCAACTCTGCAAAGTGTGTCTGCCGTGCCGTCGCCCAGAAACCTAAGCCTACTTGTGTTCTCAGACTTCCGTCCACACACTGCTGGAACACAAACCCTCCAGTCTGGGAATTCTGGAGCCACAGTGAAGGACTCCGCCTGCCCTCCAGAAGAAAAACTTTGCCCTATGGGGCTAGCCAGAAATGTCAAATGAGGAACAACTTGCAAGCAACACGACTCTACCCCAATTATGCAGTCTAGCCTGAGCCCTAAAGCCCTGTCTGACACAGCCTGACCCCAGACCTCCCGATTGACATGCAGACAACTAGCCGTACACTGAGCATATCGGACCCTCCATGGCCTTAGGTCGTCATCTCCTGCCAACCTCAGTCTTCAGGCTTCAGAAACCTAGACTGTATCTCCACTCACTTCCCAGGGGTGAACGTGATGCAGAAATCAGAACTTCTCCTTCCCCCTGGCCAGAACATTGCAGTTGGCATGTTTTCCAATGTTCATAGTAGGAGAAACCAGTGTGACCCATGAGGCCCCGCTCATGCTTAGGGGCCATTATAGGCACAAACACACATTGTGACCTTCAGCGTAACTCTTGTCCTCAAGTAAAGCCTCTCATTGGCTAGACCAAGAGCCGCATATGGGGCTTACCATGCCCCAAGTCTCCCAATTTTAATGAGAGTTTGAGATATCATATCATCCCTACTCAGGTGTCTGCTTTGGTATCGCTCTTTGTTGGGACACCTGAGGTAAATAAATACAGAAAGGACTCCTCCCATCTACAGAATGACCCCAACCACTTGGGATCGGGCCAAATCCCCAGAGAGAAAGACTCGTCCATGGCCCATGAGGCCACCCCGACATTCCACAGCCACCGTTGACACAAAATCCAGAGACAAGCCTGAGCAAGCACCTCACACTCGCCATTTGATCATAGCGCGAATATTTCTCTGCATGGTCTGTAGATCGGCCCTCCATACATACATCCACAAACATAAGGCAAGTGTGTGTTTCAGACTTCTGTATGACAGTCTTGGCCCACACCCTCCAGGCTGGGGCTCCTGGAGCCACATCTCAGGTCAGTGCCTGCTTCTCCAAGGGAATCCTGCCCATTCCATTGGAGACAGCCCTAGATATTAGGAGAAAACTCCAAAGTACCCGACGCCGTCCCAATACTGTAGGCCTCCCAGGACAAACAGGGGCGATCTGTCCCAAGCTGAGCAACTAACTCAACTCAGACCTGTACACAGATATCCTCAGAGAAGAAGATTGAAACGGACAGGCACCAGACCCTAATTGGATCCATTGAATTTTTTTCCAGGCATCTCTCCTCAAAGGCCTGTTTTCTAATACTAGCATATGGGGGTTTCCAGAGGTACCAATCAGAGAAAATCTCATCTCCACATGGGCAACTTGCTCTTTGGAGCTTTGTGAAAAGCTCCAGTTAGGAGAAACCTTAAGGTCCCCAGATCCACCGCCCCATTCCAAGGTCTCAATGGACATAAACCCACATTATGACCCATCTTCAGGTGAGTCCATTTCAACTCAACTCCCTCGGGTGCTCCCCCGAAGCCAGCAGATCAAACGTGCCTTGTTGCTAGGAGGCAATTGGAATGCGAAGTGTGCTGCCCAGGCATCCATCCTTAGAACCCTGCTCTGGAGAACTTCCTTATGGGATGTCCTGGATCCATCCAACAGGTCTCAACTGTCCCGCAGAACGAATCCTTTCATTTTGGAGCAACACACATTCCCATCATGGGAAAACCTCCATGGCTTCGTGTTGGCCCACCAACCTTCATGAATGGGCCATCATGGACAGAAACTCCAGCCTGGGCCAACGTCTTATCCTCGCCCTGAATTCAGATACACCAGATATTGTCTCAGCTTTGCAGAGTGTGCCTACCGTGTCTTCTCCCCGAAACCTAAGCCTAACTTGTGTTCTCAGACTTCTGTCCTCACACTCCTGGCCCACAAGCTCTCCAGTTTGGGAACTCTGGAGCCACAATGCAACACTATGCCTGTCCTCCAGAAGAAAAACTTTTCCCTATGGGGCAACCCCGAAATGCCAAATGAGGATCAACCTGCACGCCTCTCGACTGTACCCCAAATATACAGTCTAGCCTGGGCACTAATGTCCTGTCTGACACAGCTTTAGCCCGTACTTCTCGACTGACACCCAGATATCTAGGGCCACACCTCAGGACTGTGACTGCCCTCTCCATGTGAATTCTGCCTATTCCCATGGAAACAACCCTACAGATTAGGAGAAACCTCCAAAGTCCCTAAGACAATCCCAGTAGTGTAGGCTGCCCGGGACAATCAGGGACTATCTGACACAAGCTGAGCAATGCCCTTCACTGAGAACCATAGACAGATGTGCCCAGAGAAGATTGAAGCAGACAGCCCCCTAGGCGTGAATCGGATCTATTGCTTTGGATTCCAGGCATCTCTCCAAGATGCCTGATTGCCAATATCAGCGTAGAGGGGTTCCTGAGGCACCAATCAGAACAAATCTCTTCTCCACATGGGAATCTTACTCTTTGGAGCTGTGTGAAAATCTCCGGTTAAGAGAATCCTTCAGGGCGCCGGCAGCATGGCCCCATTCCAAGGTCTCCATGTACACAAACCCACATTATGACCGATCCTCAGGAAAGTCCATTTCAACTCAGCCACCTCGGTTGCTCCCCTGGAGACAGCAGATCAAACCTGCCTGGTCGCTAGGAGACAATTGAAATGCGAGGTGGGCTGCCCAGGCATCGGTCCTTAGAGCCCTGTTCTGGAGAACTTCTTTATGGGACGTCCTGGATCTATCCAACAGGTCTCAACTGTCCCACAGAAGGAATCCTTGCTGTTTGGAACATCACACAATCCCACCGTGGGAAAACCTCCATTGTCTCATGAAGCCCCCCCCCACCTTAATGAACGGGCCATCATGGACAGAAACTCCATCCTCAGCCAAAGCATGATCCTCGCCCTGACTTCAGAAGTATGAGATCTCAGTTCAGCTCTGCAGAGTGTGCCTGCCGTGTCCTTGCCACAAAACCTAAGCCTAGCTTGTGTTCTCAGACTTCCGCCCTCACAATCCTGACCACAAGCCCTAAAGTTTGGCAATTCAGGAGACACAATGCAGTACTCTGCCTGCCCTCCAGAAGAAAAATGTTGCCTATAGGGCTAACCAGAAACTCCAAATGTGGAACAACCTGCATGCCACTCAACCATATCCCAATTATACAGTCTAGCCAGTGCACTAATGCCCTGTCTGACACAGCCTGAGCCCAGACCTCCCGTCCGACACCCAGATGGCTAGCCATACACTGAGCCCATCGCACACACAATGGCTTTAGGTCATCATCTCTACCCAAACTCATTTTCAGGCTTCAGAACATAGACATTATCTCCACTGACTGCTCAGGAGGGTACGTGATGCAGAAATCAGAAATCCTCCTTCCCCATGGCCAGAAACCTTGTGGTTGGCATGTTGTCCAACGTATGTTGTAGGAGAAAGCAGCATGGCCCATGAGGTCCTGCCTATCCCTTAGGCCCGCAATTTGTACAAAAACACATTGTGACCCTCAGAGTGAGTCCGATCGTCAAGTAAAGCCTCTCAGTGACTGGACCCAAAGCCCGCATATGGGGCTTGCTAAGCCCCTGCTCCCCCAATCTCAACCAGATTTTGAGATGTCTAGTCACCCCTACTCAGGGCTTGGCTATAGAATCCCTCTTTGGTGGGACAACTGAGGTTAAAAAAAAAATACAGAAAGGACTCCTCCCATCTACAGAATGACCCAAACACTTGGGATTGGGCCAAATCCCCAGAAAGAAAGACTTGTCCATGGCCCTTGAGGCCACCCCGACATTCCACGGCCACCCTTGACACAAAATCCAGAGACAAAATCCTGAGCAAGCGCCTCACACTCGCCCCTTTTTCATAGCCCCCAAAAATTCTCACGATCTGTAGAGTGGGCCTTTCATACATACGTCCCCAAACCTAAGCTGAGTTTGTGTTTTCATACTTCTGTCCCCACAGTCCTGGCCCACACTACCTCCAAGCTTGGGCCCCTGGAGCCAAACCTCAGGACTGTGCCTGCCCTCTCGAGGGGAATTCTGCTCATTCCATTGGCCACAAACCTACAGATTAGGAGAAACCTCCAAACATCCTGAGACCATCCTAATAGTGTCGTCCTCCCAGGACAAACAGGGTTGATCTGTCACAAGATAAGCAACTACCTCCACTCAGACCCAGAGAGAGATACCCCATAGAAGAAGATTGAACCGTACAGGCACCTAGGCCCTAAACGGATCCATTGCTTTTGTTTCCAGAAATCTGTCGTCAGAGGCCTGATTTCCAATACCAAAATATGGGGGATTACTGAGGCACTCATCAGAAAAATCTTGTCTCCACATAGGAAACATACTCTTTGGAACTCTGTCTACACCTCTGGGTAGGAGAATATTTAAGGGCCCCGGATCAAGCTCACCATTCCAAGGTCTCCATGGACACAAACCCACATTATGACCCATCCTCAGGAGAGTCCATTTCAACTTACCCCCTCCGTTGCTAACCCAGAGCCAGCAGATCAAACCTGCCTTGTTGCAGGGAGAAAATTGGAATACGAGGTGGGCTGTCCAGGCATCCATCATTAGAATCCTGCTCTGGAGAAATTTTTTATGAGATGTCCTGGATCCATCCAACAGGTCTGGACTGTTTCACAGAAGGTATCCTAGTGGTTTCCAGCATCATACACTCGCAGAGTGGGCAAACCTCCATGGCCTCATGATGCCCCAACCTTCATGTAGGGGACATCATAGAAAGAAACTCCAACCTGAGGCAATGTCTGATCCTCGCCCTGACTTTAGTTGTACGAGATCTCGATTCAGCACTGCAGAGTGTGCCTGCCGTACCCTCACCCCAAAACCTAAGACTAACTTGTGTTCTCAGACTTCCGTCCTCATACTCCTGGCTCACTAATCCTTCAGTTTGGGAACTCTGGAGACACAATGCAGCACTCTGTCTGCCCTCCAGAAGAAAAATATTGCCCTATGGGGCTACCCAGAAACCCCAAATGAGGATCAACCTGAACGCCTCAAGACTATACCCCAATTAAACAGTCCAGCCAGGGCAGTAATGCCCTGTCTCACACAGCCTGAGCCCAGACCTCGGGACCAACAACCAGATAGCTGGCCGCACACTGAGCGATGGATACAAACACATATTGGGACCCTCAGCGTGAGCCCTGTCCTCAAGTAAAGCCTCTTATGGGCTGGACTAAAAGCCCGCATATGGGGCTTGCCATGCCCCTAGTCCCCCAAACTTAGCCAGAGCTCGAGAAGTCTAGTTAACCTTATTCAGAGCTCTTTTCTGCAATCCCTCTTTGGGGGGACACATGAGGTTATAATAATAATAATAATATTAATAATGACTATCTCCTAACACCCAAAGAATGACCCAAACACTTGGAATCGGGCCAAATCCCCAGAGAGAAAAACTCGTCCCTGACCGATGATGCCAGCCCGATATTCCACGGCCACCATTGACACAAAATCGGAGACAAAAGCCTGAAAAAGCGCCTCACATTCGCCCTTTGTTCATAGGTCAATAATTTCTCCTCACAGTCTATAGATGGGGCCTGCCATACCTATGTCCCCAAACCTAAGACAAGTTTGTGTTTTGAGGCTTCTGTCTCCACTATCCTGGCCCACACACCCTCAATTCTGGGGCCCCTATAGCCACACCTCAGGACTGTGCCTGGCCTCTCCAAGGGAATTCTGCTCTTTCCTTTGGACACAACCCTACAGATTAGGAGAAACCTCCAATGTTCCCTAGGCCATCCCAATAGTTTAGGACATCCAGGACAAATAGGGGCAATCTGACAAAAGTTGAGCCACTACCTCCACTCAGACCCATAGACAGATATGCCCAGAGAAGAAGATTGAACCGGACAAACACCTCGGTTCTAATTTAATCCATTGCTTTTGTTTCCAGGCATCACTCCTCAGAGGCCTGGATTCCAATACCAGCATATCTGGGTTTCTGGAGGTACCAATCAAAACAAATCTCATCTAGACATGGGAACTTTGCTCTATGGAGCTGTGTCAAAACCTCCCATTAGGAGAAAACTTCAGGTCACCAGAGCCACCACCCAATTCCAAAGTCTCCATGGACACAATCCCACATTATGACCCATCCTCAGAAGAGTCCATTTTAACTCAACCTCCTCGGTTGCTCCCCCAGAGCCAGCAGATCGAAACGGCCTTGTCTCTAGGAGACAATTGAGATGCAGGGCCGGCTCTTCAGACATCCATCCTTAGAACCCTGCTCTGACATCATTCCTTATGGGACATCCTGAAGCCATCCAACAGGTCTCGACTGTCCTGCAGAAGGAATCTTTGTGCATGGAGCATCACACAACTCCCATCATGGGAAAACGTCCCAGGCCACATGATGCCCCCAATCTTCATGAAGGCGGATCATGGGCAGAATCCCCTACCTGAGCCAACAGCTAATCCTCGCCCTGACTTCCAGAGCACAAGATCTCGATTCAGCTCTTCAGAGTGTTCCTGCCATGTCCTCGCACCAAAACCTAAGCCTAGCTTGTGTTCTTAGACTGCCGTCCTCACACTCCTGGCCCACAAGCCCTCCAGTTTGGGAATTCCGGAGCCACAATGCAGCATTGTGCCTGCCCTTCAGAAGAAAAAAACGTTACCCTATGGGGCTTCACAGAAATCCCAAATGAGGATCAACCTGCACGCCAGTCGACTGTTACCAAATAATACAGTCTACCTTGGGCATTAATGCCCTGTCTGACACAGCCTGAGCCTGGACTTCCTGACTGACACCCAGACAGCTGGCCGCATAATGAGTCATTATTAATGCCAAGGACTTAAGTCGTCATCACTTAACAACCTCGGTTTTTGGGATTCAGAACCTAGACCTTATCTCCAATCACTGCCTAGTGGTGAACGTGATGCAGAAATCAGAAGTTCTGAAAAACAATCTGAGGGGTTTGAAGTGGCAGAGGGGTGGGAGGTTGGGGTACCAGGTGGTGGGTATTATAGAGGGCACGGCTTGCATGGAGCACTGGGTGTGGTGAAAAAATAATGAATAATGTTTTTCTGAAAATAAATAAATTGAAAAAAAAAAGAAAAAAAATGAAATCAGAATTTCTCCTTTCACATGCCCAGAAACCTTTGGTTCGCATGTTGTCCAAAGTTCAGTGTAGGAGAAACCAGCGTGGCCCATGAGGCCTTGGCCATGTTGAGGGCCACTTTGGACACAAACACACTTTGTGACCCTCAGTGATTTGAGACAAGCTGCGCAACTACCTCCACTTAGACTGTAGACAGATGTCCCCAGAGAAGCAAATTGAACCAAATAGGACCCTAGGCCTTAGGCTGTCATATTTTCCCAACCTGAGTTTTCAGACATCTGAACCTAGACATTATATAAAATCCCCACACAGGTGGGTAACTGAAGGACAAATCAGAACTCCTCCTTCCCCATTGCTGTAAAGCTTGCTGTTGGCATGGAGTCACACCTTCAGCATAGGAGAAACCTTCATAGCCCCTGAGGCCACACCCAAATGTGAGTGCCGACTTGGGCACAAACTCACATTGTGACCCTCAGCATGAGCCCCATGTCGAAGTAAGGCCTCTCAGGGCCTGGACCAAGAGCCCGCATATGGGGCTTGCAAAACCACTGTGATCCCAATCCTCACCAGAGTTTGACTTTTCCAGTCACCCACACCTGGGGCTCTGTTCTGGAATCCCTCTCTTGGAGAGATACCTGAGCCAGACAACAGGACTCCACCCTTCCCACAAAATGATCCCAAACTCTTGGGAGCTGGGCCAAATCCCCATAGAGGGACTCTCGTCCATAGCCCCTGAGGCCATCCTACAATCCATGGCTATCCTGGACACAACATTCAGAGACAGAAGCCTGAGGGACCGCCCCCCACTCGCCCATCTTTCAATAGCCGAGGAGCTCCCCTCATGGTCTGTAGATCCGACCTGCCATACCCTCAGAGCCATACCTAAGCCAATTTGTGTTTTCAGTCTTCTGTGCCCACAGCCCAGACCAACACACCCTCTAGGCTAGGAACTATGGAGACACACCAAAAGACTGTGTCTGTCCTATCCAAGTTAACTCTGCCCAATTCTTTGACCACAACCCTACAGATTAGGAGAAACCTCAAGGCCCCCGAGGCCATTCTGGTAGTGTAGGCTGCTCTGGACTTAGAGGGGCACTCTGACATTATCTGAGCAACTATCTCCACTTACACACTCAAACAGTGTCACCAAAGACAGAAGATTGAAACACACAGGCCCCTAGGCCCTAATCTGAAACCTAGATTTGGTTTCCAGGTGTCTCTCCTCAGAGGACTGGTTTCAAAGACCAACTTCTGGGAGTTTTATGAGGCACCCAACAGAACCTCTCTCTTCTCCACATGGGGAGCTTTCTTTTTTTTTTTCCAATTTATTTATTTTCAGAAAAACAGTATTCATTATTTTTTCACCACACCCAGTGCTCCATGCAAGCCCTGCCCTCTATAATACCCACCACCTGGTACCCCAACCTCCCACCCCTCCGCCACTTCAAACCCCTCAGATTGTTTTTCAGCGTCCATAGTCTCTCAGGGTTAAACACCCCTTCCAATTTACCCCAAAGCACATACCCTCCCCAATGTCCATATCCCTACCCCCCTTCTCCCAACCCCCCTCCCCCCAGCAACCCACAGTTTGTTTTGTGAGATTAAGAGTCACTTATGGTTTGTCTCCCTCCCTATCCCATCTTGTTTCATGGATTCTTCTCCTACCCACTTAAGCCCCCATGTTGCATCACTACTTCCTCATATTAGGGAGATCATATGATAGTTGTCTTTCTCTGCTTGACTTATTTCGCTAAGCATGATACTCTCTAGTTCCATCCATGTTTTCGCAAATGGCAAGATTCCGTTTCTTTTGATGGCTGCATAGTATCCCATTGTGTATATATACCACATCTTCTTGATCCATTCATCTGTTGATGGACATCTAGGTTCTTTCCATAGTTTGGCTATTGTGGACTTTGCTGCTATAAACATTCGGGTGCACGTGCCCCTTTGGATCAATACGTTTGTATCTTTAGGGTAAATACCCAGTAGTGCAATTGCTGGGTCATAGGGCAGTTCTATTTTCAACATTTTGAGGAACCTCCATGCTGTTTTCCAGAGTGGTTGCACCAGCTTGCATTTCCACCAACAGTGTAGGAGAGTTCCCCTTTCTCCGCATCCTCGCCAGCATCTGTCATTTCCTGACTTGTTGATTTTAGCCATTCTGACTGGTGTGAGGTGATATCTCATTGTGGTTTTGATTTGTATTTTCCTGATGCCGAGTGATATGGAGCACTTTTTCATATGTCTCTTGGCCATCTGGATGTCTTCTTTGCAGAAACGTCTGTTCATGTCCTCTGCCCATTTCTTGATTGGATTATTTGTTCTTTGGAATTTGAGTTTAAGTTCTTTATAGATTTTGGACACTAGGTCCTTTATCTGATATGTCATTTGCAAATATCTTCTCCCATTCTTTCAGTTGTCTTTTGATTTTGTTAACTGTTTCCCTTCCTGTGCAAAAGCTTTTGATCTTGATGAAATCCCAACAGTTCATTTTTGCCTTTGCTTCCCTTGCTTTTGGCGATGTTCCTAGGAAGATGTTGCTGCGGCAGAGGTCGAACAGGTTGCTGCCTATGTTCTCCTCAAGGATTTTGATGGATTCCTTTCTCACCTTGAGGTCCTTAATCCATTTTGAGTCTATTTTTGTGTGTGGTGTAAGGAAATGGTCCAATTTCATTTTTCTGCAGGTGGCTGTCCAATTTTCCCAACACCATTTATTAAAGAGGCTGTCTTTTTTTCCATTGGACATTTTTTCCTGCTTTGTCAAAGATTAGTTGACCATAGAGTTGAGGGTCTATTTCTGGGCTCTCTATTCTGTTCCATTGATCTATGTCTCTGTTTTGTGCCAGTACCATGCTTTCTTGATGATGACAGCTTTGTAATAGAGCTTGAAGTCCGGAATTGTGATGCCACCAACTTTGGCTTTCGTTTTCAATATTCCTGTGGCTATTCGAGGTCTTTTCTGGTTCCATATAAATTTTAAAATCATTTGTTCCATTTCTTTGAAAAAGATGGATGGTACTTTGATAGGAATTGCATTAAATGTTTAGATTGCTTTAGGTAGCATAGACATTTTCACAATATTCTACCAATCCAGGTGCATGGAACATTTTTCCATTTCTTTGTGTCTTCCTCAATTTCTTTCATGAGTACTTTATAGTTTTCTGAGTATAGATTCTTAGCCTCTTTGGTTAGGTTTATTCCTAGGTATCTTATGGTTTGGGGTGCAATTGTAAATGGGATTGACGCCTTAATTTCTCTTTCTTCTGTCTTGTTGGTGTAGAGAAATGCAACTGATTTCTGTGCATTGATCTTCTATCCTGACACTTTACTGAAATCCTGTACAAGTTCTAGCAGTTTTGGAGAGGAGTCTTTTGGGTTTTCCACATAGAGTATCATATCATCTGCAAAGAGTGATAATTTGACTTCTTCTTTGCCGATTTGGATGCCTTTAATTTCCTTTTGTTGTCTGATTGCTGAGGCTAGGACTTCTAGTACTTTGTTGAGTAGCAGTGGTGATAATGGACATCCCTGCCGTGTTCCTGACCTTAGTGGAAAAGCTTTCAGTTTTTCTCCATTGAGAATGATATTTGTGGTGGGTTTTTCATAGATGGCTTTGATGATATTGAGGTATGTGCCCTCTATCCCTACACTTTGAAGAGTTTTGGTCAGGAAGGGATGCTATACTTTGTCAAATGCTTTTTCAGCATCTATTGAGAGTATCATATGGTTCTTGTTCTTTCTTTTATTGATGTGTTGTATCACATTGACTGATTTGCGGATGCTGAACCAACCTTACAGCCCTGGGATAAATCCCACTGGGTCGTGGTGAATAATCCTTTTAATATACTCTTGAATCCTATTGGCTAGTATTTTGGTGAGAATTTTCGCATCTCTGTTTATCAAGCATATTGGTCTATAGCTCTCTTTTTTGATGGGATCCTTGTCTGCTTTTGGGATCAAGGTGATGTTGGCCTCATAAAATGAGTTTGGAAGTTTTCCTTCCATTTCTATTTTTTGGAACAGTTTCAGGAGAATAGGAATTAGTTCTTCTTTAAATGTTTGGTAGAATTCACCGGGGAAGCCGTCTGGACCTGGGCTTTTGTTTGTTTGGAGATTTTTAATGACTGTTTCAATCTCCTTACTGGTTATGGGTCTGTTCAGGCTTTCTATTTCTTCCTGGTTCAATTTTGGTAGTTTATATGTTTCTAGGAATGCATCCATTTCTTCCAGATTGTCAAATTTGTTGGCGTAGAGTTGCTCATAGTATGTTCTTATAATAGTTTGTATTTCTTTGGTGTTAGTTGTGATCTCTCCTCTTTCATTCATGATTTTATTTATTTGGGTCATTTCTCTTTTCTTTTCGATAAGTCTGGCCAGGGGTTTATCAATTTTATTAATTCTTTCAACGAACAAGCTCCTAGTTCCGTTGATTTGTTCTATTGTTTTTTTGGTTTCTATTTCATTGATTTCTTCTCTGATCTTTATGATTTCTCTTCTCCTGCTGGGCTTAGGGTTTTTTTCTTGTTCTTTCTCCAGCTCCTTTAGGTGTAGGGTTAGGTTGTGTACCTGAGACCTTTCTTGTTTCTTGAGAAAAGCTTGTACCGCTATATATTTTCCTCTCAGGACTGCCTTTGTTGTGTCCCACAGATTTTGAACCATTGTATTTTCATTATCATTTGTTTCCATGATTTTTTTCAATTCTTCTTTAATTTCCCGGTTGACCCATTCATTCTTCAGAAGGATGCTGTTTAGTCTCCATGTATTTGGGTTCTTTCCATACTTCCTCTTGTGGTTGAGTTCTAGCTTCAGAGCATTGTGGTCTGAAAATATGCAGGGAATGATCCCAATCTTTTGACACCAGTTGAGTCCTGATTTAGGACCGAGGATGTGATCTATTCTGGAGACTGTTCCATGTGCACTAGAGAAGAATGTGTATTCTGTGGCTTTGAGATGAAATGTTCTGAATATATCTGTGATGTCCATCTCATCCAGTGTATCATTTAAGGCCTTTATTTCCCTGTTGATCTTTTGCTTGGATGATCTGTCCATTTTAGTGAGGTTAGTGTTAAAGTCCCCTACTATTATTGTATTATTGTTGATGTGTTTCTTTGATTTTGTTATTAATTGGTTTATATAGTTGGCTGCTCCCACATTGGGGGCATTGATATTTAAAATTGTTAGATCTTCTTGTTGGACAGACCCTTTGAGTATGATATAGTGTCCTTCCTCATCTCTTATTATAGTCTTTGGCTTAAAATCTAATTGATCTGATATAAGGATTGCCACTCCTGCTTTTTTTCTGATGTCCATTAGCATGGTAAATTCTTTTCCACCCCCTCACTTTAAATCTGGAGGTGTCTTCGGGCTTAAAATGAGTTTCTTGGAGGCAACATATAGATGGATTTTGGTTTTTTTATCCATTCTGATACCCTGTGTCTTTTGATTGGGGCATTTAGCCCATTAACATTCAGGGTAACTATTGAGAGATATGATTTTAGTGCCATTTTATTGTCTGTAAGGTGACTGTTACTGTATATTGTCTCTGTTCCTTTCTGATCTACCACTTGTAGGATCTCTCTTTGCTTAGAGGACCCCTTTCAGTATTTCCTGTAGAGCTGGTTTGGTGTTTGCAAATTCTTTCCGTTTTTGTTTGTCCTGGAAGATTTTAATCTCTCCTTCTATTTTCAATGATAGCCTAGCTGGATATAGTATTCTTGGCTGCATGTTTTTCTCGTTTAGTTCTCTGAAAATATCATGCCAGCTCTTTCTGGCCTGCCAGGTCTCTGTGCATAAGTCAGCTGCCAATCTAATACTTTTACCATTGTATGATACAGACTTTTTTTCCCGGGCTGCTTTCAGGATTTGCTCTTTGTCAATAAGGCTTGTAAATTTTACTATTAGGTGACGGGATGTGGGCCTATTCTTATTGATTTTGAGGGGCATTCTCTGAACCTCCTGAATTTTGATGCTCATTCCCTTGGCCATTTGGGGAAATTCTCCCCAATAATTCTCTCCAGTATACCTTCTGCTCCCCTCTCTCTTTCTTCTTCTTCTGGAATCCCAATTATTCTAATGTTGTTTCGTCTTATGGTGTCACTTATCTCTCGAATTCTCCCCTCATGGTCCAGTAGCTGTTTGTCCCTCTTTTGCTCAGCTTCTTTATTCTCTGTCATTTGGTCTTCTATATCGCTAATTCTTTCTTCTGCCTCATTTATCCTAGCACTGAGAGCCTCCATTTTAGATTGAACCTCATTAATAGCTTTTTTGATTTCAACTTGGTTAGATTTTAGTTCTTTTATTTCTCCAGAAAGGGCTTTTATATCTCTGGAGAGGGTTTCTCTAATATCTTCCATGCTTTTTTCAAGCCCGGCTAGGACCTTGAGAATTGTCATTTTGAACTCTAGATCTGACATATTACCAATGCCTGTATTGATTAGGTCCCTAGCCTTCGGTACTGCCTCTTGTTCTTTTTTTTGTTGGGAATTTGTCCGCCTTGTCATTTTGTCCAGCTAAGAGTATATGAAGGAGCAAGTAAAATACTAAAAGGGTGGCAACAATCCCAGGAAAATATGCTTTAACCCAATCAGAAGAGATCCCAAATCGTGAGGGGATTTCTCCCCCCTCACGATTGGGTGAGGGATCTCCTCTGATTGTGATCTCTTGTGATTGGGATCTCCCAATCTCTTCTGATTGGGGTCTCTTCTGATTTGGGGATAAAAAGAGGTTCAAAAATAAGAAAGAAAAAAAAAAGAATTAAAAAAAGAGATTGAAATAAAATTTCAATCAAGAATTAAAAAAAGAATTAAAAAAAGAGATTGAAGAGATTGGGATCTCTTCTGATTTGGGGATAAAAAGAGGTTCAAAAATAAAGAAAGAAAAAAAAGAATTAAAAAAAAGAATAAAAAAAGTATAAAAAAGAAAAAAATATATGTATATATATTATATATACTAGTTAAAAACGTTAAAAAAGAAAAGGGTAAATGTTTAAAAAATTTTAGCAGAAGAAGAGAAAAAAAATGAAAAAGAAAAAAATTAAATTAACTGCAAGACTAAAAAATCACAGGGAGAAAGCCATGAGTTCCGTGGTTTGTTTTCTCCTCCACTGGAATTCTGCTGCTCTCCTTGCTATTGAAACTGCACTCCTTGGTAGGTGAACTTGGTCTTGCCTGGATTTCTTGTTGATCTTCTGGGGGAGGAGCCTGTTGTAGTGATTCTCAAGTGTCTTTGCCCCAGGCGTTATTGCACCGCCCTTAGCAGGGGCTGGGCTGTGTGATCCGCTAAGCTTTGCTTTCAGGAGCTTTTGTTCCCTGAGCGCTTTCCGTAGAGTTCTGGAGGACGGGAACACAAATGGCGGCCTTCTGGTCTCCGGCCCGGAGAAGCCGAAAGCCCAGGGCCCGCTCCCCAGTGCGCCCTCAGCGAGCAGCTCCTAGTAACTCTCGTCTGCCCAACCTCTGGCCGCGCTCCGAGCTCAACGAGCTTGTGACCGGTTCAAGGCAACACCGAGCGGTGATCTTACTGTTGGCTCTGTCTCTGTAGCCGGCTTTCCCGTTCCAATATCCGCAAGCTCTGCAACACTCAGGCACTCCCGATCTTTCTGTGACCCTGCGAGACCCGACACCCTGCCGACCCTGCGTGGGCTTCGCCCCAGTTTAGCCTCTAGAGCGATGTCCCTCAGTGGCACAGACTTTTAAAAGTCCCGATTTTGTGCTCCATTGCTCTGCTGCTTGCCGGGAGCCGGCTCCTCCCCCCCCGGGGTCTATCTTTCCGTTGCTTTGGATTTACTTCTCTGCCAGTCCTACCTTTCAGAAAGTGGTTGTTTTTCTGTTTCTAGAATTTCTGTTCTTCTTCTCTTCGATCTGCCGATGGATTTGCAGGTGATAGCAATCTTTAGATAAGCTCTCTAGCTGATCTCCTGCTAGCTGAGGTAGTCTCAGCCTGCTACTTCTCCGCCATCTTGACTCCTCCTCCCATGGGGAGCTTTCTTATTGGAGCTATATAAAACCCTTCAGGTAGACAATTTCTGCAGGGCCCCTGAGCCACCAGCACATTCCAAGTTCCCATGGACACAAGCCCACATATGACCCATCCTCAGGAGAGTCCATTTCATCTCTGACCCCTGGGTAGCTCGCCCCAGAGCAAGTAGTTCAAACATGTCTTGTCACAAAGAGCCAATGGGAATGGGAGGTATGCTGTACAGGCATCCATACTTCGAACCCTGCTCTCCAGTCCTTCCATATGGGATGTCCTGGAGCCATCCAATAGGACTCGACTGTCCCGCCAAAGGAAACCTTGGGGTTTGGAGCAACTCACAAACTCAGCATGGGAAAACCACCTTAGCCTCATGAGGCCCCTGCTTCATGAAGGGGACATGATGGACACAATCTCCAACCTCAGCCAACGTTTGATCCTCACCCTGACTTCAGATGCAGGAGATCCCGATTCAGCCTCTACAGAGTGTACCTGTCATGCCCTTGGCCCCAAACCTCAACCTAGCTGGTGTTTTCAGACTTCCGTCCTGACACTCCTGGCCCACAAGCCCACCGGACTGGGAATTCTGGGGCCACAATGAAGCACCCTGCCTGCCCACCGGAAAACAAAAAACAAAAAACAAACAAACAAAAAACAAACAAACAAAGAAAAAAAAAAACATTGTCTCTCGCATTTCCCAGAAATCCAAAATGAGATCAAACTGCTTGGCCCTCTGCAACACCCCAGTTGCTTAGGTTACCCTAAGCACCCATGCTCTGTCTTACATAGCCTGAGCCCAGACATTCAGACTGACATTGAGACAGCTGGCCACACACCCAGGACCTTACACCCACCTTGGCCTTAGGGCATTGATCCCTTCCCATTGACTTGTGTGTCTTCGGGGAGGTATGTTCTCAGACTGTGTCAAACTGTGAGTTTTTCCAGAGCGGCCTATAAAATTGGGAGGGCTTAGGGGCATTGCAGGTTTCTGCTAATCTGGAGGTCTTGGGGAACTGAGACGGGCAGAGTTTCCTCAGAAGAGCAGGCCCAGTGATGTGATGTGATGGAGGCCCCATCCTGGAATGCATGTGGGTCAGGGATTTGGGAACAAAGTCTTTAGACACAAACTCGGGTAAGATTAGGTGCGAGGTGATTGCAGGCCTGTTCTGCAAACCCTCAGGGCAGCTCCTTGGGATTTGAAAGTCGGACGGCTGGGAGGCAGGAGCACAGTCTTTTCTGTCTGGATTGTGTGTCTAGGATGGCCATGGAATAGAGGGGTGGCCTCATGGGTCCATTTGAGATTCTACCTCTCTGGGGATTCTGCCCGGCACCCAAGAGTTTAGTGTCTTTCTGGGGAAAGGGAGAGTGCAGTTTTCCATCTCAGGGGTCCTGTCCAAACAGGCATTCCGGAGATTGGTTCTGGGTCCGGGCACGTGGATAACCTCACCAAGGCTTAGGGTTTGGGCCTAGGGGCATGACAGGTCCGCTCTGTTGGTTCCTGTTCCAGCTCCCAAGAGGGATTGTTTAAAAGGGGTCTGAGGCTAAGAGTCACAATGCCTTTTTTGTGCTCAGAAGCTCATAGGGGGTGGGCATGGTCTCATGGGCCATGCACCTGGCTCCCACTCTGAGGGTTGGCCAGCCATCTCAACATTCAGTTTTCATGCCATGGGGAAGGAGAAGTACTCTTTTGTGCTTCTGGGTCACTCATGGGCAGGAATTTGTTCTACGTTCTGGGACAGGTACCTGAATACCCAGGTCAGTTCGAGATGACGGTCTTGGGCCAAGACAGGACCCACTTGCAGTATATGGGGTCTGCTGTCTGGGTGGCTGACAGGAGGTCAGGGCTCATGCTGTGTCAGACAGAGCATTCGTGCAGATGGCGGCCTATGATAATGGGGTGCCTTTGAGAGCTGGGCACATGGTTCCTTATGTGGGGTTTCTGGGAAGACCCTTAGGGCACTTCTTTCTGGTGGGCAGGGAGAATACTGCTTTGTGGCTCCAGAATTTCCAATATGGAGGGCTTCTAGGCAAGAAGTGTGAGGACAGATTCTGATAACACAAGCTATGGTTAAACTCAGTGCTGAGCACATGGCCGTTCCAATGTACAGTGTTTTTTTCGAGATCTCCAGTACCTGAGTATGCGTGAGGGTCAGATGTCTGCTCACGCTGGAGTTTGTATCCATAATGGCCAACAAATGGTGGGGCTTTCTCAAAAAGCCTTGGAGGTTTTCCCAAGCTGGAGCTTGTGAGCTGCTCTAAACAGCAAGGCCTCCTAATGCAGGACAGGGGTAGTCCGTTTAGATTCGATAACACAGCTCTCTGAATGGAGGCCTGAGAAGCCCACCTCGGGTTAGCATTACAGCCAAGGAACAGGGCAGGCTTGATCAGCTGTCTCTGGTTCCAAGTCCCAAGTGATCTGAGTTGACAGAAGTTCTCAGTCTTAAGGATCACAATGCTGCTTCGTTGCCAGGGAGACCTTGGACTATGGCGGAGGCCCTGGGGCCATGCAGGATTCTCCTATCCTAAGGGTTTGACCCAGTTCCCAGGAGAAAGTTTTCCTTCCCAGGACAGGAGGAAATCTCTTGTATGGCTCACGGACCATAGGTTGGACCATATATTGGTTGTCCAGAACAGGCCTCTAGGGACAGAGTCCTGAAAACCTAAGCTAGGGTTCTGATGAGGTCCTAGGGACATGGCAGATTCAATCTTCGGACTCAGTGCCATTGACCTGTGTGTCTTCCTGGAGGTAGTTGCTGAGGCTGAGACAGACTGTACATTTCTTTCAAGAGCAGCCTATGAAATAGGGGTGGGCTCAGGGTCTTTGCAGTTTTCTACTAATCTGGAGGGTTTGGGCAACTGAGATGGGGATAATTCTCTTTGGAGAGCAGGCCCAGTGATGTGCTGTGTTTCTGGAGACCTCATCCTGGAGGGCATGTGGTTCAGGGCTCTGGGACCAAAATCTTCAGACACAAAATCGGATAAAAGTTAGGGGCGAGGTGATGGCAGGACCAATCTGTAGACCCTGAGGGCAGTTCCTTGGGATTTGAAATTCGGGCATCTGGGAAGCAGGAACACAGGTTTTTCTGTCTGTGTTGTGTCTAGGGTGGCCACGGAATGGAGGGGTGTCCTCATGTTTCCATGGGAGTTTCTTCCTATCTGGGGATTCTGCCCGGCACCCAAGACTTTGGTGTCTTACTGGGGCAAGGGTAGACTGCTTTTTACCGTGTCAGGGTTCCTGTGAAAACATGGATTCCAGAGATGGGTTCTGGGTCCTGGTGCCTGTATAATCCCACCAAGGCTTAGGATTTGGGCCTAGGGGACTGACAGGTCCAGCCTGTGGGGTCCTGGTCCAGCTCCTGCTGGGGCTTGCTGGAAATGCATCTTAGGGTGAGGGTCACAATGCCTGTTTGTGCCCAGCTGCCCATCCTGTGTGGGCGCTGTCTCTTGTTCCATGCAGCTGGATCCTAATCTGAGGGTTGGACAACCATCTCAACATTTAGTTTTCCTGCCATGGGGAAGGAGGTGCACCCTTTTGTGCTTCAGGTTCCCCCATGAACAGGAATTTGAGCTATGTTCTAGAAAAGGTACCTGAATACCCAGGTTGGTTCGAGAAGAAAGACTCTGGTCAAGGCAGGTCACACCTGTAGGATATGGGGCCCCTATCTGTGTGGCTGCCAGGAGGTCAGGGCTCGGGCTGTGTCAGACAGAGCATTAGTGCTCAGTGTGGCCTATTATATTGGGGTGCTATAGAGGGCCATGCAGCTAGATCCTCATGTGGATTTTCTGTGCAGAGCCATAGGGCACTTCTTCTTTCTGGTGGGCAGGCAGAAGGCTGCATTGTGGCACCCAAATTCCCTATATGGAGGGCTTATAGACGAGGAGTGTGAGGACAGAAGTCTGAATAGACAAGCTACATTTAAGCTCAGTGCCAAGCATATTGCCGTTCCAAAGTGCAGCGTTTTTTTCGAGAGCTCCAGCACCTGAGTATGGGTGAGTTCAGATGTCTGCTCTCACTGGAGTTTGTATCTATGATGGCCAACGAATGAGATATCCAAAACCCGAGTAAGGGTGGATGGATGATGTTTGCTCACACTGGAGTTTGTGTCTGTGGTGACCGAAAAATGGAGGGGTGGCGTCAAGAATCCATGGACGATTTCCCATGCTGATGCTTGTGAGATGCTCCAAACAGCATGGTTTCTTTCTACAGAACAGGTGGAGCCTGGTTTGTTTGTTCCAGGGTCCCCCATTGGGAATGTTTGGGGAGGAGAGCTCTCCCGCATGGATCCCTGGAAAGCACACCTCCATTGACAACTGCAGCTAAGGAACATGGCAGGTTCCTTCTGGTGGCTCTGGGATGAAGGACAAAGGTCATGGGTTGACATGGAATCTCTTGCAGATGGGTCACAATGCTCATTTGTTACCAGGGAGATCATAGATGATGCTGGGGCTAAGGTTCCGTGCAGGATTCTCCAAACTTGAAAGTTTGGCACAGGTCGAAGCACACGGTTTTCTTTTGGGGACAGGAGATTTTCTGTTGTGTGGCTCAGGGACCACGTATTTTATCTAAGTTGTTATTCCAGGACAGGTCCCAGAAGATAGATGTCTGAAAAACTAATCTAGAGTTCCAATGAGGATCTAGAGCCAAGTCAGGTTCAGTCTTCTGATTCAGGACGATGCCATGGCTGTCTGCCAATATGTAGGAGATCAGGGTGTTTCAGACTGCACATTTGCATCCAGAGCAGACACCAATATGGGAGTGGGCTCAAAGACCTTTCGGGTTTCGCCTAATATGGAAGGTTTGGGCAACTGTTACTGGCACAGTTACTTTGGGTATGGCAGGCACTGTCCTGTGGCTCCGGTGACGCCATCCTGGAGGACATGTGAGCCATGGTTTTGGGAGAGAAGTCTGCAAAAACACAAATTCGGATTAGGGTTAGTTGCAAGGAGATCACAGGTGCAATGCATAGAACTGGACAGCAGCTCATCGGGAACTGTAATTAGGTGACTCGAAGGTGGTAGCACAGGCTTTTCTATCTGGATTGTTTGTCCAGTATGGCCTCAGAATACAGCGGTGTTCTCATGGCTCCATGGGAGAATTTTCCTCTTTAAGGATCCTGGCAGCTCCCCATAGTTTGGTGGCTTTTAGGGGAAGGGAAGAGTGCTGTGTTCCATCTTAGGGGTGCCCCAATACAGGGATTCAAGAGACGGGCTCTGGGACTGAGCACCTGGAAAATCCCACCAAGTGTTATGATTTGGCCTAGGGGCATACCAGGCCTGCAATGCAGGATTATGGTGTTGCCACTGAGAGTGTTTGTTTAAAAGCATGCTCAGTCTGATGGTCACAATGCCTGTTTATGCCCAGGGCGTCCCTCAGTAGTGGTCATGTTCTCATTGGCCATGCAGCTGGCTCCCACTATGGGGGTTGAACACCCATCCCATCAGCCAGATTTCCTGCCACGGGGAAAAAGGAGTTCTCTACTGTGGTTCAGGTTCCCCCATTGACAGGGTTTCCAGCAAAGATCAGGGGACAGGTGCCTGAAGACCCGGGTGGGTAGAGATGATGTATTAGAATATGGGCACCACTCTCAGTGTGGTTGACATTGGTCTGGGCTCAGGGTCTGTCAGACACAGCACTAGTGGCCAGGGCAGCCTATAAATCAGGGTTCCCTGGAGAGCCGAGCAGATTGATCCTCATATGGGTTTTCTGGGCAGACTCACCAGGCACTTCTCCTTTCTATGGGGAAGGCAGAATGCTGCGTTGTGGCTCCAGAATTCCCTATCAAAAGGGCTTGGGGACCAGTAGGGTAAGGATTAAAATGCAAACACAAGCAACAATTAAATTCAGTGCCAAGTGGTAGGCAGTTCCAATGTGTAGCAGCTTATTCAAGATATCCAGCACCTGAGTAAGGCGGAATCAGATGTTTGTTCACACTGGAGATTGTGTCTATGATGAGCGACAAATGGAGGGGTGGCATCAAGAGGCCATGGAGGATTTCCCAAGCTGAGGCTTGTGAGATGCTCCAAACAACAAGGTTTCCTTCTACCGAACAGTTGGAGTCTGGTTTGTTTGCTCCAGGGTCCCCCATGTGGAAAGTTTGGGTAGCAGAGCTCTCCCACATGGATGCCTAAAAAGAATACCTTCATTAACCATTGCAGCTGAGGAACATGGCAAGATCTTTCTGGTGGCTCAGGGGCGAAGTACCAACGCCTTGAGTTGACATGGAATCTCTTGCAGATGGACCACAATGCTGGTTTGTTACCAGGGAGATCTTAGAATGTGCAGGTGTCTAAGGTGCCATGCAGGATTCTTCTACCCTGACGGTTTGGCAAAGGTCAAAGTGCACGCTTTCCTTCTGGGAATTTTCAAGCCGCCCAGACCCAGAGCCCGTCTCTAGCATCCCTGTATTGTGGCACCCCTAAGATGGAAAAGAGCACTCTTCCCACCCCCAAAAAAGCCACCAAACTATGGGGAGCCCCCAGGATCCTTAGAGAGGAAAAGTATCCAATGGTCCAATGAGACCAGACCAGCATTCTGAGGCCATCCTGGACAAACAATCCAGATAGAATAGCCTGAGCTATTGACTTCCAGTCACCCTAATTATAGTTCCTGACAAGATGCCTTCCAGGTCTATGCATTGGGCCTGCGATCACCTCGCCACTAACCCTAACCCGAATTTGGGTTTTCAGACTTCTCTCCCAAAACCACGGTAAACATACCCTCCAGGATGGGGTCTCTGCATCCACATCACAGGACGGTGCCGGTCATCCCCAAGGAAACTGTGCCCGTCACATTTGTCCAAACCATCCAGATTAGGAGAAACCCACAATGCCCCAGAGTCCACCCCAATATTGTCAACCTCTCTGGACACAAATAGCATTCTGAAACACCCTGATCACCTACATCCAGGCAGACAGCCAACTCAATGATCCTGAGTCAGAAGATTTAAACTGACATGCCCCAGGTACTCACTGGAAAACCAGATAAGGTTTTCAGGCATCAGTCCTCAGGGGACTGTTCTGGAATACCAACTTATGATACAACAGGTGGTCCCTGTGCCACACAACAGAACATCTCCTTACCCCAGAAGGAAACCGTGCTCTTGGACCTGTGTCAAACCTCAGGTAGACGAATCCTGCACGGCCCCTTAGCCAACAGCACATTCTCAGTTCTCCCTGGTAACAAACAAGCATTGTGACCCATCTCCATGAGACTCCACGTCAACTCAAGGTCTTGTTATTTCACTGCAGAGCCACCAGAACGAGCCTGCCATGTTCTTTAGCTTCAATGGTCAGTGGAGTTGTGCTTTCCAGGCATCCATGCGGGAGTGCTCTGCTACCCAAACTTTCTACATGGGAGACCCTGGAGCAAACAAACCATAATCTCCCTGTCCAATAGAAGGAAACCTTGCTTTGTGGAGCATCTCAGCAGCCCCGGCATGGGAAATTCTCCATGGCCTCTTGATGCCACCCCTCCATTTGTCGGTCATCATAGAAACATACTCCAGCATGAGCAAACATCTAGTAACCGCCATTACTCAGGGGCTGGATTTTCGATTCAACTGTTCCACACTAGAACTGCCTTTTGCTTGACACTGAATTTAACCATATCTTGGGTTTACAATCCTGTCTTCACCCTCATGGTCCACAAGCCCTCCTGATAGGGAATTCTGGAGACACAATGCAGCATTCTGCCATCCCCATAGAAAGAAGGGCCTGGTGAGGCTACCCAGTACTTTACATGATGATCAATCTAATCGACCATCAAGGGAACCCTGATTAATAGCTTACCCTGGCCACTAGTGCTGTGTCTGACAGAGCCTGAGCCCTGACTTCGTGTCAGCCACCCAGAGGGCAGGGTCTATACCCAGCATGTGAGACTGGCCATGGACCAGGGCCATCAACTCTGCCCATCCTTGGTATTCAGGCATCTGTTCCCAGACCTTTACTGGAATCCCTACCAATGAGGGAACCTGAAGCACAATAGAGAACTCCTCCTTCCCCATGGCAGAAATCCTGGCTTTTGGGATGGGTGTTCAACCCTCAGCATGGGAGCCAGCTGCATTGCCAATGAGACTACGCACACTCCTGAGGGCCGATCTGGGCACAAGCAGGCATGGTGACTTTCAGCCTGAGCCTGCTTTCAAACAAATGCTATCAGTTGCTCCTCCAGGTTCCCTTATTGCAGGCCTGGTATGCCCCTAGGCCCAAATCCTGACCCTTGTTGGGATTTTACAGGGATTCAGATCCAGAATCTGTCTTTTGAATCCCTGTTTTGGGGCACCCCTAAGATGGAAAACAGCACTCTTCCCTTCCCTGAGAAATCACCAAATTATAGGGAGTCTCCAAGATCCTTAGAGAGGAAAAATCTCCCATGGACACATGAGACCACACCTGCATTCCGAGGCCATCCTGGACACACAATCCAGATACAAAAGTCTGTGCTACCGCATTCGAGTCACCCTATTTACAGTTCCTAATGAGCTGCCCTCCATGTCTATGCATTCAGCCTGTGATCACCTCACCACTGACCATCACCCCAGTTTGTGTTTGCAGAATTCCCTCCGAAAACCATGGCTCACAAGCCCACCAGGATATGGTCTCTGGAGTCACACCACAGGAAAGTGCCTGCCATCCCCAAGAAAACTGTGCCTGTCACAGTTGCCCAAACCCTCCTGATTAGGAAAAACCTGCCAGGCCCCTGGGCCCACCCCAATATTGGAGGCCGCTCTGGATGCAAATGTACAGTCTGAAACACTCTGATCACCTCCATCCAGGCAGACAGCTACATCAATGACCCTGAGTCAGATGACTGAAACTGTCATGCCTCTAGGACTTCACTGGAACCCTAGATTGGTTTCCAGACATCTGTCCTCAGAGTCCTATTCTGGAATACCAAGATATGATACAATATGTTGTTCCTTATCCCCACAACAGAACATCTCCTGACCCCAGAATGAAACGGTGCTCTTGGACCTGCGTCAAACTTTCAGGTGGTTAAATCCTGCACGGCCCATTAGCCACCAGCACATGCTATGACCTCCCTGGTAACCAGCATTTTGACCCATCTTCATGAGACTCCATGTCAACTCAAGGCCTTGGTAATTCGCCCCAGAGCCACCAGAATGAATCTGACATGTTCCTATGCTGCAATGGTCAGTGGAGGTGTGCTTTCCAGGCATCCATGTGGGAGTGCTCTGCTACCCAGTCTTTCCACATGGGCGACCCTGGAGCAAACAAATCAGAATTCCCCTGTCCTGTAGAAGGGAACCTTCTGTTTGGAGCATCTCAGAAGCACCAGCATGGGAAATCCTCCATGGCCTCTTGACACAACCCCTCCATTTGTCGGTCATCATAGACAAAAACTCCAGCATGAACAAATATCTGACATTAGCCCTTACTCAGGTGCTGGATTTTCATTTCCACTGCTGCACACTGGAACTGCCTTTAGCTTGACACTGAATTTAACCATAGCTTGGGTTTAGAATTTCAGTCTCAGCCTCCTGGTCCGCAAGCCCTCTTGAGAGGGAATTTGGGAGCCACAAAGCAAATTTCTGCCTTCCCCACAGAAAGAAATAGGGCCTGGTGAATCTGCCCAGAAACTCCCCATGAGGATCAATCTGTTTGGCGCTCAAGGGAACCTTTATTTATTGGCTGTCCTGGGCACTAGTGCTGTGTCTGACGGAGCCTGAGCCAAGACCTAGTTCTAGCCACCCAGAGATCTGAGCCCATATCCAGCATGTGAGACTGGCCATGGCCCAAGTTGGTCACCTCTATCCATCTTTTGTATTCAGGCATCTGTCCCCATACCTTTTCTGGAATCCCTGCCAATGCGGGAACCTGAAGCACAATAGAGAGCTCCTCCTTCCCCATGGCAGGAAGCCTGTCTGTTGAGATGGGTGTCCAAACCTCAAAGTGGGAGCCAGCTGCTTGCCCAAGGAGATCATGCCCACTCATGAGGTCTGCCCTGGGCACAAGCAGGCATTGTGTTTTTCAGCTTCAGCATGCTTTCAAAGAAACGCTCTCAGTTGCACTTCCAGGATCTTACTTTGCAGGCCCGGTACACCCATAGGCCCAAATCCTAACCCTTCATGGGATTTTCTATGTGCCCATACCCAGAGCCCGTCACTGGAATCCCTGTTTTGGGCCACCCCTAAGATGGAAAAAAGCACTCATCTCTTCCCTGAGAAAGCCACCAAACTATTGGGAGCCCCCAGGATCCTTGAGAGGAAAAATCTCCCATAGACACATGAGTCCACACCTGCATTCCAAGGTCATCGTGGATACACAATCCAGTTACAAAAGCCTGTGCTACTGCCTTTGAGTCACCTGATTTACAGTTCCTGACATGCTGCCCTCCAGGTCTATGCATTGGGCCTGCTAACACCTCGCCACTAACCCTATCCAGAGTTTGTGTTTGCAGATCTCTCTCCTAAAACCATGGCTCACATGCCTTCCAGGATGGGGCTCCTGGAGTCACACCACAAGACTGTGCCTGCCATCCCCAAGGAAACTGGACCCATCACAGTTGCATAACCCTTCTGATTAGGAGAAACCTGCAAGGCTCCTGAGCCCACCCCAATTATGGAGGCCGCTCTGGATGCAAATGCACAGGCTGAAACACGCTGTTCACCTCCATCCGGCAGACACCCAAGTCAATGGTCCTGAGTCAAATGATTGAACCTGACATGGCCCTAGGACCTCACTGGAAGCCTAGATTAGCTTTTCAGGCATCTTTCCTTAGAGGCCTCTTCTAGAATACCAACTTATGATACAACATATGGTCCCTGAGCCCCACAACAGAAAATCTCCTGTCCCCAGATGGAAGCCATGCTCTTGGACCTGTGTCCAACCCTCACGGTATATGAAACCTGCACAGAAAATTAGCCACCAGAACATTCTAAGATCTCCCTGGTAACAAACCAGCATTGTGACCCATCTTCATGAGACTCCATGTCAACTCATGGCCTTGGTACTTCGCCCCAGAACCAGCAGAAAGAACCTGCCATGTTCCTCAGCTGCAATGGGCAATGGAGGTGGTTTCCTGGCATTCATGAAGTAGTGCTCTGATACCCAAACTTTCCACATGGAAGACACTAGAAGAAACAAACCAGACTGCTCTTGTCCGGAAGAAGGAAACCTTGCTGTTTGGAACATCTCACAAGCCCCAGCCTGGGAAATACTCCATTGCCTCTTGACACCACCCCTTCACTTGTCGGTCAACATAGACACAAACCCTAGCATGAACAAACATCTGATATCCGCCCTTACTCAGGTGCTGGATATCTCGAATAAGGCACTACACAATGGAACTGCCTTCCGCTTGAGCCTGAATTGAACCATGTCTTGTGTTTATAATTCCATCCTCACCCTCCTGGTCTGCAAGCTTTCTTGAGAGGGAATTCTAGAACCACAACGCAACATTCTGCATTCCCCATAGAAAGAAAAAGGGCCTGGTGAGTCTGCCCAGAAACTCCACATGAGGTTCAATCTGCTGGGTGCTCGAGGGAACCCCAATTTATAGGTTGCCCTGGGTATTAGTGCTGTGTCTTCCAGAGTTTAGCCAAGATCTAGTGTCAGCCACCAAGTGATCGGGGCCTATATCCAGCATGTGAGACTGGCCATGCCCCAAGTCCGTCACCTCTACCCATCCTTGGTATTCAGGCATCTGTCCCCACACCTTTGTTGGAATCCATGCCAATGGGGCAACCTGAAGCACAATAGAGAATTACTCCTTCCCCATGCAAGAGTCCTAGCTGTTGAGATGGGTTTCCAACCCTCAAAGTGGAAGCCAGCTCCATGCCAAGGAGACCACGCCCACTCATGAGTGCCACCCTGGGCACAAGCAGGCACGGTGACCCTCAGCCTGAGCATGCTTTCAAACAATTGCTCTCATGCGGATCTCAATGTGAGATTCTGAAACCTTCAGGATCCTGCATTGTAGGCCTGGTATGCCCCTAGGCCCAAATCCTAACACTTGGTGGGATTTTTCCAGTGGCCCATACCCAGAGCCCGTCTCTGGAATCCCTATTTTGGGGCACCCGTAATTTGGAAAACAGCACTCTTCTTTTCCCCGAGAAGTCACCAAACTATTGGGAGCCCCCAGGAAACGTAGAGTGGAAAAATCTCCCATGGACGCATGAGGCCACACCTGCATTCCGAGGCCTTCCTGGACACACAATCCAGATACAAAAGTCTGTGCTACCACCTTTGAGTCATCCGATTTACAGTTCCTGAGGAGCTGCCTTCCAGGGCTATGCATTGGGTCTTCAATCACCTCGCCACTAACCCTAAATCAAGTTTGTGTTTGCAGACTTCCCTCCCAAAACCATGCTTCATATGCCCTCAAGGTTTTGGTATCTGGAGCCATACCAAAGGACTGTGCCTGCCATACTCAAGGAAACTGTGCCCATCATGTTGCCCAAAACCTCTAGATTAGGAGAAACCTACAAGGCCCCTGAGCCCAGCCCAATATTGGAGGCCTCTCTGGACTCAAATGTGCAGTATAAAACAACCTGATCACCTCCATCCAGGCAGACACCCAAGTCAATGGTCCTGAGTCAGAACATTGAACCTGACATGCCCTGAGGACTTCATTGGAACACTAGATTAGGTTTTCAGGTATCTGTCCTCAGCGGCCTGTTCTGGAATACCAACTTATGTTACGACATGTGATCCCTGAGCCACAGAACAGAACATCTCCTGGCCCCAGAAGGAAACCGTGCTCTTGGACCTATGTCAAACCCCAGGGTAAATAAATCCTGCACGGCCCCTCCGCAACCAGCACATTCTATGATATCCCTGGTAACAAACCAGCATTGTGGTACAGCTTCCTGAGACTCCATGTCACTCAAGGCCTTGATACTTCGCCCCAGAGCCACCAGAATCAACCTGTCGTTTTCCTCAGCTGCAATGGTCAATGGAGTTGTGCTTTCCAGGCCTCCATACAGGACTGCTCTGCTACATAAGTTTTCCACATGAGAAACTGGAACAAACAAGCGAGACTCCCCCGGTCTGGTAGAAAGAAACTTTGATGTTTGGAGTATCTCACAAACCCCAGTGTAGGAAACCCTCCATGGCCTCTTGACACATCCGCTCCATTTGTCGGTCATCATAGACACAAATTCCAGCATGAGCAAACATCTGACATCCGCCCTTACTCAGGTGCTAGATATTCAAATCAGCCACTGCATACTGGAAATTCCATTCAATTGTCACTGAATTTATCCATAGCATGGGTTTAAAATTCTATCCTCACCCTCCTGGTCTGCAAGCTCTCGTTATAGGGAATTCTGGAGGCACAATGCAGCATTCTGCCTTCCCCATAGAAAGCAGAAGGGCCTGGTTAGTCTGCCCATAAACTCCACATGAGGATCAATCTACACAGCCCTCTAGGGAACCCTGAATTATAGGCAGCTCTGGTCCCCAGTGCTGTGTCTGACAAATCCTGAGCCCCGACCTCGTGTCAGTCACCCAGAGGGTGAGGCCCATATCCAGCATGTGAGACAGGCCCAGGACCAGGGTCGTCACCTCTACCCATCCTTGGTATTCCGGCATCTGTCCCCAGATCTTTCTTGGAATCCCTGCCAATGGGGGAACCTGAAGCACAATAGAGAACTGCTCCTTCCCCGTGGCAGTAAACGTGGCTGTTTTTGGATGGTTGTCCAACCCTCAGAGTGGAGAAAGCTGCATCGCCAATGTGACCCAACCCACTCCTGAGGGCAGCCCTGGGCACAAAGAGGCATTGTGACCCTCAGCCTGAGCATGCTTTCAAACAATCCCTCCTAGTTGCACCACGAGGATCCTTCATTGCAGGCCTAGGAAGGCCCTAGGCCCAATCCTAACACTTGTTCGGATTTTCCAAGAACTCAGACCGAGATCCCGTCTCTGGAATCCCTGTTTTGGGCACTCCTAAGATGGAAAACATCACTCTTCCCTTCTCCCCAAAACCACCCAACTATTGGTAGCCGCCAAGATCCTTAGAGAGGACAAATCTGCCAAAGACCCATGAAACCACACCTGTATTCCGAAACCATCCTGGACACACAATCCAGAAAAAATGCCTGTGCTTCCGCCTTCGAGTCCCACTAATTACAGTTCCTTAGGAGTTGCCCTCCAGGTTTACGCACTGGGCCTGTATCACATCGCCTTAACACTAACCCGAGTTGGTGTTTGAAGACTTCTTTCCCAAAACCATGGCTCACATGCCCTCAAGGATGAGGTCTCTGGTGCCACACCACCAGACTGTGCCTACCATTCCCAAGGAAACTGTGCCCATCACAGTTTCCCAAACCCATCAGATTAGGAGAAACCTGCAAGGCCCCTGAGCTCACTCCACTATTGGAGGCCACCCTGGACACAAATGCATAGTCTGAAACACCCTGATCACCTACATCCAGGCAGACAGCCATGACAATGATCCTAAGTCAGAAGATTGAACCTGACATGCCCCTAGGACCTCATTGGAAAATTAGAATTTCAGGTGTCAGTCCTGAGAGGGCTGTTTTGCAATAACAACATATGATACCACAAGTTGTCCTTGAGCCACACAACAGAAAAATTCCTGTCTCCAGAAGGAATCCGTTTTCTTGGACCTGTGTCAAACCCTCAAGGTTGGAGAATCCTGCATGGCACCTTAGCTACCAGCACATTCTAATATCTCCCTAGTAACACCAGCACTGTGACCCATGTGCTAGAGATTCCATGTCAACTCAAGGCCTTGTTACTTTGCCCAAGAGCCACCACAATGAACCTGCCATCTTCTTTAGATGCAGTGGTCAATGGAACTATGCTTTCCCAGTCTAAACGATAGAGATTTGCTACCCAAACTTTCCACATGGGGCACCTGGGAGCAAACAAATCAGATTCCACGTGTCCAGAGGAAGGAAACCTTGCTATTTGGAGCATCTCACATGTCTCAGCATGGGAAATCCTCCGTGGTCTCTTGATGTCACCTCTCCATTAATCAGTCATCATAGACACAAACTTCAGTGTGAGTAAACGTCTGACATCTGCTCTTACTCAGGTGTTGGATATCATGAATAAGCCACTGCACATTGGAATGGCTTCTGCTTGGCACTGAATTAAACCGTAGCTTGTGATTACAATTCCATCCTCACCCGACTGGTCCCCATGCCCTCTTGATAAGGAATTCTGGAGCCAAAATTCTGCATTCTGCCTTCCCCATAGAAATAAGGGACTGGTGATTCTGCCCAGAAACCACACATGAGGATCCTTCTGCTCGGCCCTCAAGGGTACCCTGATTTATAGGCTTCCCTGAACACTAGTGCTGTGTCTGACATAGTTTGAGCACCGACCGAGTTTCAGACACCCAGAGTTTGGGGACCATATCCAGCAAGTTAGTGCAGCCATGGCCAAAGTCCGTCCTTTCTACCAATCCTTGGTACTCAGGCATCTGTCCCCAGATGTTTGCTGGAATCCCTACCAATGGGGGAATCTGAAGAACAATAGAGAACCCCTCCTTCCCCATAGCAGGAAACCTGGCTGTGGGGATGGGTGTCCAAACCTCAGAGTGGGAGTCAGCTACATGACCAATGAGACCACGCCCACTCATGAGGACCGCCCTGGCCACAAGCAGGCATTGTGACCCTCAACCTGAGAATGCTTTCAAACAAGCCCTCTCAGTTGCACCACCAGGAACCCGCATTGCAGCCGTGGTACACCCCTCGGCCCGAATCCTAACCCTTGGTAGAATTTCTTGGTGCCTGATCACAGACGCCGTCTCTGAAATCCCTGTGTGTGGCACCCCTAAGATAGAAAACAGCACTCTTCCGTTCACCGAATGGGCACCAAACTAAGCCGATAGGATCCTTAGAGAGGAAAAATCTCCCATAGATCCCTGAGAGCACACCTGCATTCCAAGGTCATCCTGGACACACAATCCAGATACAAAAGCCTGTGCTACCACCGTCAGGTCACCTTAATTACAGTTTCTGATGAGCTGCCCTCCAGGTCTATGCACTGTTCCTGCGATCACCTCACCACTAACCCTAAACCGAGTTTCTGTTTGCAGACTACTCACCCAAAACCATGGCTCACATGCCCTCCAGGATGGGGCCTTCGGAGCCACACCACAGGCCTGGACTTGCCATTCCTAAGAAAACTGTACCAGTCACAGTTACACAAACCCTTCAGATTAAGAGAAATGTGCAAGAACCCTGAGCGACCCCACTATTAGAGGCCACTCAGGAAGCAAATGTGCAGTCTGAAACACCCTGATCACCTGAATCCAGGCCGACACCCATGTCAATGGTCCTGAGTCAGAAGATTGAACCTGACATATCCCTTGGACCTCATTGGAACCCTAGATTAGCTTTCAGACATCTGTCCTCAGAGGCCTGTTCTGGAATACCAACTTGTGATACAACATGTGGTCCCTGAGCAACACAACAGAACATCTCCTATCCCCAGAAGGAAACGGGGCTTTTAGACCTGTGCCAAACCCTCAGGGTTGGAGAATCCTCCATGGCCCCTAGGCCACCATCACATTCCTAGATCTCCCTGTAAACAAACCAACACTGTGACTCATGGGCTAGAGATTCCAAGTCAACTCAAGGCCTTGGCACTTCATCCCAGAGCCACAAGAACGAACCTGCCATGTTCTTCAGCTGCAATGGTCAATGAAGGTGTGCTTTCCAGGCATCCATGCGAGAGCTCTGCTACCCAAACTGTCCACATGGGGAACTTCGGAGCAAACCAACCAGACTCCACCAGTCCAGTAGAAGGAAACCTTGCTAGGAGCATCTCACAATCCTCCGCATGGGATATCCTCCATGGCCCCTTGACGCCACCTCTCTATTTGTAGGTCATAATACACAAACTCCAGTGTGAGCAAATATCTGACATCCGCCCTTACTAAGGTGATGGATGTCTCAAATCAGCCGCTGCACATTGGAACTGCCTTCCTCTTGGCAATGAATTTAACTGAGTTTGTGTATACAATTCCATTCTCACCCGACTGGTCTCCAAACTCACTTGATAGGGGATTCTGAAACCACGATGCAGCATTCAGCCTTCCCCATAGAAAGAAGAAGTGCCTGGCGATTCTGCCCAAAAAAAACCACATGAGGATCAATCTGCTTGGACTTCGAGGGAACCCTGATTTATAGGCTGCCCTGGCCACTAGTGCTGTGTCTGCCAGAGCCTGAGCTCCAGCCTTCTGTCAGCCACTCAGAGTGGGGGTTCCATATCCAGCATGCGAGACTGACCATGGCCCAAGTCCATTATCTCTACACATCCTTGGTATTCAGGCACCTGTGCCAGACCTAACCCTATTCTGAATTTGTGTTTCCAGACTTCTCTCCCAAAACAATGGCTCACATGCCCTTCAGGATTATGTCTCTGGAGCCACACTACAGGACTGTGCCTGCCATCACCATGGAAACTGTGCTTGTCATAGTTGCCCATACTTTCCAGATTAGGAGAACCCTGCAAGGACCCTGAGCCCACCACTATATTGGCAGCCTCTCTGGACGTAAATGCGTAGGAGAAACACCCTGATCACCTACATTCAGGCCTCATTAAAGTCTACATCCTGAGTCAGAAGATTGAACCTGTCATGGCCCTAGGACCTTATTGGAACCTTATATTAGGTTCTCACGCATCTGTCCTCAGAGGCCTGTTCTGGAATATCAACTTGTGATACAACATGTCCACCCTGAGCCACACAACAGAACATCTCCTGTCCCCAGAAGGAAAACGTGAACATCAACCTGTGCCTAACCTCAGGGAAGGAGAATCCTGCACAGCACATTAGCCACCAGAACATTCTAAGATCTCCCTGGTAACAAACCAGCATTGTGGACCATCTTCAAGAGATTCCATGTCAACTCAAGGCCTTGATACTTCACCCCAGAGCGACCAGAACAAACCTGTCATGTTCCTCATCTGCAATGGTCAGTGGAGGTGTGCTTTCCAGGCATCCATGCGGGAATGCGCTGCTACCCAATCTTTCCACACGGGGGATCCTGGAGCAAACAAACCAGACTCCACCTGTCCAGAAGTGGGAAACCTTGCTGTTTGGAGCATCTCAAAATCCTCAACATGGGAAATCCTCCATGGCCTCTTGACACCCCCCATCTATTTGTCAGTCTTCATAGACACAAACTCCAGTGTGAGCAAATATCTGACTTCCGCCCTTACTCAGGTGCTGGATATCTCGAAACAGCCCCTGCACATTGGAACTGCCTTCCGCCTGGGACTCAGTTGAACCATAGCTTGTGTTTACAATACCATCCTCACCCTACTGGTCCCCAAGTCCGCTTGATAGGGACTTCTGGAGCCACAAGACCGCATTCTGCCTTCCACAAAGAAAGAACAAGTGTCCGGTGAGACTGCCCTGAAAGCCCATATGAGGATCAATCTGCTTGGCCCTCGAGTGAACCCCGATTTATAGGCTTCCCTGGCCACTAGTGCTGTGTCTGACAGAACCTGAGATCCGACCTAGTGTCTAGTGACCTAGATCTGACCTGGAATCCAGAGAGCAGGTCCCCTATGTAGCATGTGGGACCGGCCATGTCCCAAGTCCGTCAACTCTACCCATCCTTTGTATTCAGGCACCTGTCTCCTGACTTTGCTGGAATCCCTGCCAATGGGGGAGCCTGAAGCTCAATTGGGAACTCCTCCTTCCCCATGGCAGGAGACCTGGCTGTTGGGATTGGTGTCCAACCCCCAAAGTGGGAGACACCTACATGGCCAATGAAACCATGGCCACTCCTGAGGGCCTCCCTGTGCACAAACAGGCATTGTGTCCCTCATTCTGAGCATGATTTCAAATAAGCCCTCTCAGTTGCACCACGAGTAGCCCGCATTACAGGCCTGGTATGCCCTCAGGCCCAAATCCTAAATCTTGGTGGGATTTTCCAGGCACCCAGAACCAGAGCTTGTCTCATGAATCACTGTTTTTGGGCACCCCTATGATGGAAAACAGTACTCTTCCCTTCCCCTAAAAAGCCACCAAACTATGGAGTGCCACCAGGATCTTAAGTGAGGTAACATATCCCATGGACCCAAAAGAACACACTTGCATTCAGAGTCTATCCTGGACATACAATCCAGATAGAAAAGCCTGTGTTACCACCTTCCAGTCACCCTAATTACAGTTCCTTATGAGTTGCACTCCAGGTCTATGCATTGGGCCTGCGATCACCTCGCCACTAACCCTAACACACATTTGTGTTTGCAGATTTCTCTCCCAAAGCCATGGCTTACATGCCCTCCAGGATAGGGTCTCTGGATCCACACCACAGGACTGTGCTGCCATCCCCAAGGAAACTGTGCCCTTCAAAGTAGCCCAAACCTTCCATATTAGGAGAAACCTGCAAGGCCCCTGAGCCCACCCCAATATTGTCAGCAGTGCTGGATGCAAAGGTGCAGTCTGAAATCCCCTGATTACCTACATCCAGGCAGACAGCCAAGTCAATGTCTCTGAGTCAGAATATTGAACCTGACATGCCCGTACAACCTCATTGGAACCCTAGATTAGGTTTTCAGGCATCTATCCTCAGGGTCCTGTTCTAGAATACCAACTTAGGATACAACATGTGGTCCCTGAGGCACACAACAGAACATCTCCTCTCCCCAGAAGGAAACCGTTCCCTTCGACCTGTGCCAAACCCTCAGGGTTGGAGAATCCTGCACAGCACCTTAGACACCAGCACATACGTTGAGTTTGTGTATTGCTCCAAAACACAAGATTTCCTTCTGAGGGAGAGTCGAGTCCTGTTGGATGGCTCCAGGACATTTCATATGGAAGGACTGGAGAGCAGGTTCGAAGTATGGATGCCTGTACAACATACCTCGCATTCCCATTGGCTATTAGCGACATAACATGTTTGAACTTCTGGCTCTGGGGAAGGTGACCAAGGGAGCTGAGTTGAAATAGTCTCACCTGAGGATGGGTCATAATGTGGGTTTGTGTCCATGGAGACCTTGGAATGTGTTGGTGGCTCAGGGGCCTTGCAGATTTTGCCTAACTGAAGGGTTTGATACATCTCCAATAAGAAAGCTCCCCATGTGTAGATGAGAGAGGTTCTGTTTGGTGCATCAGAAAAGCCCCAGATGCTGCTCTTCAAAACCAGTCCTCTGAGGAGAGACACCTGGAAACCAAAGCTAGGTTTCAGATTAGGGCCTCGGGGCCTGTCTGTTTCAATCTTCTTTCTCTGGGGACACTGTCTGAGTGTCTACGTGGAGATAGTTGCTCAGCTGGTATTGGTGTGCACCTCTTATTCCAGGGCGGCCTACACTATTGGCATGGCCTCGGGTGCCTTGGAGGTTTCTCCTAATGTGTAGGGTTGTGGCCAATGGACTGGGCACAGTTTTCTTGGAGAGGAGAGGCACTGTCCTTCGGTGTGGCTCCAGAGGCCCTAGCCTGGAGGGTGTTTGGGTCCAGACTGTGGGCACTGAAGTCTGAAAACACAAACGGCTTAGGTGTGGTGCCAATGGTATGGCAGGCCGGATATACAGACCGTGAAAGGAGTTCCTTGGGTTATGAAAGAAGGGGGAGTTGGAGTCGGTCGCTCAAGCTTTTTTCTCTGGATGTCGTGTCCCCCATAACTGTGGAATGTAGGGTGACCTCAGGGGCTATGGACGAGTCTCCCTCTCTGGGGATTTGACATAGCACCCACGATTTTGAGGTCATTTTGTGGGAAAGGTGGAGTCCTGTTGTCTGGCTCAGGTGTTTCCCCAAGAGAGGGATTTCAGATCACAGCCCAGGTTGCGGGCGACTGGAAAACTCAAACTCTGCTGAGGTTTGGGAGCATAGGGGCTTGGCAAGCCCCATATGTGGGCTCTTGGTCCAGGCCCTGAGAGGCCTTACTTCGACATGGGGCTCACACTGAGATCACAATTCGATTTTGTGCCGAAGGCGTCACTCAAATTTTGGCTTGGCCTCAGGGGACATGAAGGTTTCTCCTACACAGAAGGTGTGACTCCATGCCAACAGCAAGCTTTACAGCCATGGGGAAGGAGGAGTTCTGATTTGTGCTTCAGGTACCCACTTTTGATGAGATTTGATATAATGTCCAGTTTCAGATGTCTGAAAACCCAGGTTGGGAAGAGATGACGGCCTAAGGCCATAGCGTGTCTGATGCGCTGGTTGTGAGACCAGCTATCTCCTTGTCTGTTGGGATGTTTGGCCTCAGGCTGTGTCAGACAGAGCATTAGTGCCCAGGGCAGCCTATCCAATTGGGGTGTGGTTGAGGACTGAACTGGTTGTTCCTCATTTGGGATTTCTGGAGAGTCCCATAGGGCAACATTTTTATTCTGGTGGGCAGGCAGAGGGCTGTGTTGTGGTTCTGGAATTCTCAGTCTGGAGGGCTTGTTTGCCAGGAGTGTGAGGAAGGAAGTCTGAAAACACAAGCTAGCATTAGGTTTGTGGCCGAGGGCACGGTAGGGCCACTCTGTAGAGGCTGAATCGAGATCTCCTGCATCTGAGGTCAGGGCGAGTATCAGACGTGGCCTCAGTCTGGAGTTTGTGTCCATGATGGCCTCTTCCTGAAGGGGGTGGGGGCGTCATGAGGTCAGGGAGGTTTCACTATGCTGGGAGTTGTGAACTGCTCCAAACCTCAAGGTTTCCTTCTGCAGGACAGTCGAGTTCTATTGGATGGTTCCAGGATGCCCCATACGGAAAGACTCGAGAGCAGGTGTCTAAGCATGGATGCCAGGAAACGCCACCTCACAATCCCACTGGCTGGTTGGGGCAAGGCAGGCTCAATTCCCGGGCTCTTAGGCGAGCTTTCCAGAGGGCTGAGTTGAAATGGACTCTCCTGAGGATGGGTCATAATGTGGATTGGTGGCCATGACGACCTTGGAATGTGATGGTGGCTCAGGGTCTTTGCAGGATTCTCCAATCCGAAGGCTTTGACAGAGCTCCAACAAGGAAGCTTCCCATGTGGAGATGAAAGGTTTTCTGTTTGATGCCTCAGTAAAGCCCCATATGCTCGTCTTTGAACCCTGGCCTCTGAGGAGTGACACCTGAGAACCAAAGCAAGAGTTCACATTAGGGCCTAGGGGCCTGTCCGGTTCAATCTTCTGTCTCTCCGGACATCTGTCTACGTGTCTGTGTGAAGGTAATTGCTCAGCTTGTGTCAGGATAACTGGGTTTGTCCAGGGCGGCTTACAGTAGTGGGATGTCCTAGGGGGCCTTGAGGTTTCTCCTATTCTGTAGGGTTGTGGGCAAGGGAATGGGCACAGTCTTCTAAGAGAGAGCAGGACAGTCCTGTGGTGTGGCTCCAGACGCCCCAGCCTGGAGGCTTTGTGGGCCAGGGCTGTGGGGAAAGACGTCCAAAAACACAAACTCGTCTGAGGTTTGGGGCCAAGGTTATGGCAGGACTGACCTACAGTCCGTGAGGGGAGCTACTCGTGATATAAAAGGTGGTTGAGTGGGAGGCGGTCATTCAGGTTTATGTCTCTGGTTGTTGTATTCATGATGGTCGTTTAATGTAGAGGTGGAGTCATGGGCCATAGAAGAGTATCCCTCTCTGGTGATTTGCCCAGCTCCAAAGAGATTGGGTTCATTCAGTGGGAAGGGAGGAGTTCTGTTCTCTGCATCATGTGTCCCCCCATTTGAGCGATTCTCTAGCAGAACACTGGGTACAGACAACTGGAATACCCACCCTCTGGTTAGGCCTGGAGGCCTATGGACATGGCAAGCCCCGTATGCGGACTCTTGTTCCAGCCACTGAGAGGCATTACTTGAATAGGGGACTCACGCTTAGGGTCACAATGCGTGTTTGTGCCCAAGGCGGCCTTGAATCATGGACGGGGCCTCATTGAGCATGCAGGTTTCTCCTACACTGAATTTTGGACAACATTCCAACAACAAGGTTTCTTGCCATGGGGAAGGAGGAGTTCTTATTTCTTCATCACGTTCACCTCTGGGCAGTGATTGGAGATAAGGTCTAGGATCTGAAGCATGACGACCTAAGGCCATGACGTGTCTGATGTGTTCAGTTTGGGGCCAGATTTCTAGATGTTGTTCAGGATACTGCTCTCAGGCTGTACCAGAAAGGCATTAGTGCCCAGATAGGCTGTATAATTGTGATAGAGTTGAGTGGGATGCAGAAGATAATAATTTGGGGTTTCTTGGTAGCCACATATGGCACAGTTTTTCTTCTGGAGGACAGGCAGATTGCTGCATTGTGGCTCCAGAATTGCCAAACTGGAGGGCTTTTGGGCCAGGAGTGTGAGGACGGAAGTCTAAGAACACAAGCTAGGCTTAGGTTTCAGGGCGAGGGCACGGCAGGCACACTCTGCAGAACTGAATCAAGATTTCGTGCATGTGAAGTCAGGGCGAGGATCAGACGTTGGCTCAGGTTGGAGTTTCTGTCCATGATAGCCCCTTCATGACGGGGGTCATTCCCAAGCCATGGGGGGTTTCCCATGATGGGAGTAGTGAGATGCTCCAAACCACAAGGATTTTCTGTGGGTCAATTGAAACCTGTTGGATGGCTCCAGGACATCCCATATGGAACGACACCAGCACAGGGTTCTAAGGATGGATGCTTGGACAGCCCGCCTCACATTCCAATTGTCACCTAGCGACAGGACACATTTGATCTGCTGGCTCTGGCATAGCAACCGATGGGGCTGAGTTGAAATGGACTCTCCTGAGTATGGGTCATAATGTGGGTTTGTGTCCATGGAGACCTTGGAATGGGGTGGTTGCACCGGGGTCCTAAAGGATTCTCCTAACCGGAGGTTTTGACACAGCTCCAACGAGCAAGTTTCCCATAGGGAGATGAGATTTGTTCTCATTGGTGCTTCAGTAACCCCCCATATTCTGGTATTGGAAACCAGAACTCTGAGGAGAGATGCCTGGAAACCAAAGCAATGGATCTGCTTGGGGCCTAGGGGCCTGTACAGTTCAATCTTCTTCTCTGGGGACATCTTTCTACGGGTCTGAGTGGAGGTAGTTCCTCAGCTGGTGTCTTATAGCCTCTGTTCGTAATGGGCGGTCTACACTATTGGGATGGCCTCAGTGAATTTGGAGGTTTCTCGTAATTTGCAAGTTTGTGGCCAATAAAATGGGCAGAATTCCTTTGGGGAGGGAAGGCACAGCCCTGAGATGTGGCTCCAGGGGCCCACACATGGAAGATGTGTGGGCCAGAGCTGTGGGGACAGAAGTCTGAAAACAGAAACTCGGCTTAGGTTTGGGGACGTAGGTATGGGAGGCCCGATCTACAGACCTTGAGAACTATTCATGATACAAAGAAAGGGGGAGTGTGAGGCGCTTTCCCAGGATTTTGTCACTGGATTTTGTGTCACCGATGGCCTTGGAATATCAGGGTGGCCTCATGGGCCATGGACGAGTCTCCATCTCTTGGCCTGATGCCAAGATTTTGGGGCAGAATTTCAACATTCTGTGGGATTGAAGCAGTCCGTTCTGTTTTTTGTTTGTTTGTTTGTTTGTTTTGTTTTGTTTTGTTTTGTTTTTTACCTCAGGTGTGCCACTAAAAGAGGGATTCCAGAGCATAGCCCTGCGGATGGGCGACTGGACAACCAGAACTCTGGTTAATATTGGGGGCCTAGGGGCATGCAAGCTCCATTTGCGAGCTCTTGGTCCAGCCACTGAGAGGCCTTACTTGAAAACGGAGCTCACACTGAGGGTCACAATGCATGTTTATGCCCAATGCAGCCCTCAAGTATGGGTGGGGACTCATGTGCCATGCTGGTATCTCCTACACTGAATGATAGACAACATGCCAACCACAAGGTTTCTTGCCATAGGGAAGTAAGAGTTCTGATTTCTGCATCATGTACAACCCTGGGCATTGAGATAAGTTCTAGGTTCTGAAGCTTGAAAACCGAGGTTGGGAAGAAATGAGGACCTAAGGCCATGGTGGGTCCGATGTGCTCAGTGTGCGGTCAGCTGTCTGGGTGTTGGTCAGGAGGTCCTGGCTCAGGCTGTGTCAGACAGGGCATTAGTGCCCAGGTTAGATTATATAATTTGGGTACAATTGAGCGCCGTGTAGGTTTATCCTCATTTGGGGTGTCTGGGAATCTCCATAGGGCAACATTTTTCTTCTGGAGGGTAGGAAGAGTGCTGCATTGCGGGTCCAGAATTGCCAAACTTGAGGGCTTGGGGGCCAGGAGTGTGAGGACGGAAGTCTGAGAACACAAGCTAGGCTTAGGTTTCAGGTTGAGGGCAAGGCAGGCACATTCTGCAGAGCTTAATAGAGATATCAGAAATATGGAGTCAGGGCGAGGATCAGACGAACGCTCAGGTTGGAGTTTCTGTCCATCATAGCCCCTTCATAAAGGGGGAGGGCATCACAAAGCCATTGAGATTTTCCCACGTTGGGAGTTGTGAGATGCTCCAAAATGCAGGGATTCCTTCTGCAGGACATTTGAGACCTGTTTGATGGCTTCAGGTCGTCCCATACAGAACGAGGCCAGAGCAGGATTCTAAGGATGGATGCCTGGACAGCCCACCTCACATAACAATTGTCTCCTAGGGACAATACAGGTTCAATCTGCTGGCTCTGGGGGAGTAACCAAGGGGGCTGAGTTGAAATGGACTCTCCTGCAGATGGGTCCTAATGTCGGTTTGTGTCCATGGTGACCTTGGATTGGAGTGTTGGCACTGGGGCCCTCAAGGATTCTCCTAACTGGAGGTTTTGAGACAGCTCCAAAGAGGAAGTTTCCCATGTGGAGACAATATTTGTTCTGATTGGTGCCTCAGGAAACACCCATGAGCTGGTATTAGAAACCAGGCTTCTAAGGAGAGATACCTGGAAACCAAAGCAATGGATCCAATTAGGGCCTAGGGGACTGTCCGGTTGTCTATGGTGTGAGTGGAGGTAGTTGCTCATCTGGTGTCAGACCGTCCCTGTTTGTCCGGGAGGCATACACTACTGGGATCGCCTCAGGGACGTTGGAGGTTTCTCCTAATTTGTACGTTTGTGGTCAATGGAATAGGCAGAATTCCCATGGAGTGGGCAGGCACAGCCCTGATGTGTGGCTCCCGTGACCCAGCCTGGAGGGTGTGTGGGTCAGGACTGTGGAGACATAAAATACAAACTCGACTTAGGTTTGGAGACATAGGTATGGCAGGCCCAATCTACAGACCGTGAGAAGAACTCTTCAGGATATGAAGAATGGGTGAGTGTGAGTCACTTGCTCAGGCTTCTGTCTCTGGATTTTGTGTAACAATGGCCATGGAATGTCGGGGAGGCCTCATGGGCCATGGACGAGTCTCCCTCTCTGTGGATTTGGCCAGATCTCAAGATTTGGGTCAATCTGTGGGATTGGAGGAGTGCTTTCTGTTTTGTTACCTCAGGTGTCCCACCAAAAGAGGGATTCTAGAGCTGAGCCCTGGGGAGGGGCGACTGGACAACCCGAACTCTGGTTAAAAATTGGGGCCTAGCAGCATGGCAAGCCCAATATGCCATCTCTTGGTCCAGCCACCGAGAGGCCTTAGTTGAGGCAGCGCTCATGCTGACGGGCATAATGCGTGTTTGTGACCAATGCGGACATCAAGCTTGGGCGGGGCCTCATGGGCCACACTGGTTTCTCCTACACTGAACGTTGCACAACATGCCAACCACAAGGTTTCTTGCCGTGGGGAAGGAGTTCTGATTTGTACATCATATTCAACCCTGGGCAGTCATTGGAAATAAGTCTAGGCTCTGAAGCCTGAAAACCAAGGTTGGAAGAGCTGAAGACCTAAGGCCATGGTGGTCCAATGTGTTCAGTGTGCGTCCAGCTGGCTGGGTGTGGGTTGGGAGGTCCAGGCTCAGGATGTGTCAGAAAGGCCATTAGTGCCCAGGGCAGCCTGTATATGGGGTACAGGCAAGTGGTGTGCAGGTTGATCCTCATTTGGGGATTCTGGATAGCCCAGAGAGCAATGTTTTTCTTCTGGAGCCAGGCAGAGTGCTGCATTGTAGTTCAGGAATTGCCAAACTGGAGGGCTTGTGGGCCAGGAGTGTGAGGACAGAAGTCTGAGAATGCAAGCTAGGCTTAGGATTTGGGGTGAGGGAAGGGAAGGCACACTCTGCAGAGCTGAATGGAGATCTCGTGCATCTGATGTGAGGGCGAGGATCAGACGATCGTTCAGGTTTTAGAGTCTGTCCCTGATGGCCCCGTCATGACGGGGGATGGGATCAAGAGGCCATGGAGGTTTTCCCATGATGGGAGTTGTGAGATGCTCCAAACTGCAAAGATTCTTCTGCAGGACCATTGAGACCTGTTGATTGGCTCCAGAATGTCCCATATGGAACGATTTCGAGCAGGGTTCTAAGGATGGATGGCTGGGCTGCCCGCCTCTCATTCCAATTTTCTCCTAGTGACAAGACAGGTTCGATTTGCTGGGTCTGGGGGAGCAACCGAGGGGGCTGAGTGGAAATGGACAATCCTGCGGATGGGTCCTAATGTGGGTTTGTGTCCGTGGAGACCTTGGAATGAGGCAGTGGCACCAGGGCCCTGAAGGATTCTCCTAACCAGAGGCTTTGACACAGCTCTAATGCGAACATTTCCCTTGTGGAGACAAGATTTGTTCTTATGGTGCTTCAAGAAACAGCCATATGCTGGTATTGGAATTCAGGTCTCAGAAGAGAGATGCCTTGAAACCAAAGCAATGGATCTGATTAGGGCATAGTGGCCTGTTTGTTCCAATTTTCTTCTCTGGGGACACCTGTCTATGGGTGTTAGTGCAGGTAGGTGCTCAGATGGGCTCAGATTCCCCCTGTTTGTCCTGGGCAGCCTACACTATTGGGATGGCTTCAGGGACATTGGAAGTTTATACTATTTGTAGGGGTTTGGCCAATGAAATGGGCAGAATTCCCATGAAGAGGGCAGGTACAGTCCTCAGATTTGGCTCGACGGGCCTGATCTTGTAGGGTGTGTGGGCCAGGGCTGTGGGGATGTTTGTCTGAAAACACAAAATCGTCTTAGGTTTCAGGTCATAGGTATGTCAGGACTGATCTTCAGACTGTGAGGAGAACTCTTTGGGATATCAACAAAGGGCGAGTGTGAGGCACTTGCTCAGGCTTTTGTCTCAGGATATTGTTGACACCGATAGAACTGGAATGTCCGCATGACCTCATGGGCAATGGATGAGTCTCCCTTTCTGGGGATTTGGCCCAAATTCAAGAATTTGGGGTCATTCTCTGTGATGGGAGGAATCCGTTCTCTCTCTCTCTCTCTCTCTCTCTCTCTTTTTTTTTTTTTTTTTACCTCAGGTGTCCCACCAAAAGAGGGATTCCAGAGCAGAGCCCTGGGGAGTGGCCAATGGACAAACTGACCTGATTAAAAATGTGGGCTAGGGGCATGATAGCACCATATGCGGGCTCTTGGTGCAGTCATTCAGGCCCTACTTGATGGCAGGACACACACTGAGGGTCACAATGCATTTTGTGCCAAATGTAGCCCTCAATCATGGGCAGGGCCTCATGGACCACACTGGTTTTTCCTACTCTGAACGCTGGACAACATGCCAACCACAAGGTTTCTTGCCATAGGGAAGGAAGAGTTCTGATTTCTGAATCATTTTCACCCCTGGGCAGTGATTGGATAAAGTTCTGAAGCCTGAAAAACGAGGTTGGAAGTTGTAAGGGTGGGGCAGACTGAGTGGAGTAATCCAATCAGTAGGCCGTATGTATATCCACTGGGAAGGTTGGAATTCAATTGGCCACCTGTGTAGGGGCGGGGCTTAACCACCCCCATAAAGATTGCTCTGCCAGGCTGCCAAGGGGGGCTGCTGCAGGAGAGCCGGGGGCTGCTGCAGGAGAGCCGGGGGCTGCTGCAGGAGAGCCGGGGGCTGCTGCAGGAGGGCCGGGGGCTGCTGCAGGAGAGCAGCGGCTGCTACAGGAGGGATGGAGTCGGCGGAGAGCGGTGAAGTCCGCGGAGAGCGGTAAAGTGGAGCGGAGAGCGGTGGAAGTCGCAGAAGAGCAGGGGAGTCAACGGTGTATAGAAGAGCTGTAACAGCTCTTGTAAGAGCTATAACCGCGTTTGGCGGTCCAGCCTCCAGCCTCCGGCGACCCCGAGCGGCCGCCGGCAGCCTCCAACCTCGGCGGCGGCGCCGAGCCGCCGCCTGCAGCGTGCAGCCTCCGGCGGCGGCCCCGAGCGCCGCCGCCTGCAGCGTGCAGCCTCTGGCGGCGGCCCCCAGCACCACCGCCTGCAGCTTCCAGCCTCCGGCGGCGGCCCCGAGCCATCGCCTGCAGCCTGCAGCCTCCGGCGGCCCAGCAGTCCAGTCGTCTGCGGTCCAGTTGTCAGCGGTCTCTCGACGCCTGCGGTCCTGAGACATCTGCGGTCCAGTTGTCAGCGTTCCCTCGACGCCTGCGGTCCTGAGACATCTGCGGTCCAGTTGTCAGCGGTCCCTCGACGCCTGCGGTCCTGAGACATCTGCGGTCCAGTTGTCAGCGGTCCCTCGACGCCTGCGGTCCTGAGACATCTGCGGTCCAGTTGCCAGCGTTCCCTCGACGCCTGCGGTCCTGAGACATCTGCGGTCCAGTTGCCAGCGTTCCCTCGACGCCTGCGGTCCTGAGACATCTGCGGTCCAGTTGCCAGCGGTCCCTCGACGCCTGCGGTCCTGAGACATCTGCGGTCCAGTTGTCAGCGGTCCCTCGACGCCTGCGGTCCTGAGACATCTGCGGTCCAGTTGCCAGCGTTCCCTCGACGCCTGCGGTCCTGAGACATCTGCGGTCCAGTTGTCAGCGGTCCCTCGACGCCTGCGGTCCTGAGACATCTGCGGTCCAGTTGTCAGCGGTCCCTTGACGCCTGCGATGCTAGCGGCCCTGCCCCGCACTCCAGGACCCTCAGCAGTGACACAGTGAGAAACGACCTAGATGTCAGCAACCTCATTGGGAGTAGGCTCGCCGGGGTCAAAGTTGTCATCTTTTATAAAAGAAAGCCCTGACCGGTCAGTGCGATTCATGATGCTTGGCGCGAAATAAAGTTTTGCTTGACCTTCGCTTTGTATCAGTCTCGTTCCTTTGATCACGGACCCTGACATTTGGGGGCTCGTCCGGGATCAAACGACGAGAACTGAGCCAGCATCAGAATTTTTAAGAAAAGCCTCCGGAGGTATTGGATTTCGAGGTATTGGGTTTCGAGGTATTGGGTTTGGAGGTATTGGGTTCCGAGGTATTTGGTTTCGAGGTATTGGGTTTGCAGGTATTGGGTTTCGAGGTATTGGGTTTCGAGGTATTGGGTTTCGAGGTATTGGGTTTCGAAGTATTGGGTTCCGAGGTATTGGGATCCTATCCGTCTGTCTGGTTGGAGCTCCAGGGTATAGCCCACCGGGGAGAAGCTGGACGCAGCCATGCTCCCCAGGGCTGGAGTGGATGCGGGGACGCCCCATCCCTCTGCTGATAGATCGACAGGGGGTTCGAGTCCCCCTGGGCGGTCGGGGGGTTCGAGTCCCCCTGGGCGGTCGAGGGGTTCAAGTCCCCTTAGGCGGTTGGAAGATGAAAATAGCCGCCATAAGTGGCAAATTTGGGGTAAGAATCGCTGGGTCTGCAGTTGTCTTTGTCTGGTTCTTTTGTTATCTATTGTGTGGTGTTTTGTGGACCAAAAAAGCCCCCCCCAGCAGCAGGCTCTGGATAAGGATCACTGGGTCTACGTTTGTTTTTGTCTTGTTCTTTTGTTGTTGTCTGTTGTGTTTTGTTGTATTTGGAGAAATGGGACAAACAGAGAATAAGGGGCCTGTGACACCCCTAGGTCTTGTTCTTGAACATTTCAAAGATTTTCAAGGTAAAGCCACTCAGTCAGGTGATAAGGTTTATCCAGGAAAACTAAAAACACTCTGTCAATTAGAATGGCCCAATTTCTCCACAGGGTGGCCACCGGAAGGAACGTTTGCCTTGACTCAGATATATTCTACCCTGAGTGAGGTCTTGGATCTACATCGAGACCAAGTACCATATATTGTGGCCTGGCGATACCTGATAGAAGAGCCACCATCATGGCTCAAGTCCCATCTTCCACCCGCTAATGAAATTATTTCTCTCCCTCTAAAGGCAGGTTGGAGCACCAAAACCAGAACAAGCAGATAAGGGGGATTCAGGGAAGAAGACCGTTCTACCTCCATCAGATATGGAGGATGCGGAATTCACCCCCCCTTTATTTGTCTTCTAAATCTGACTCTCGGTCCCAAAATGTCTTTACAAGTCCACCTCATACACGGTCGGGGTCCACCTATGGGATCACCATGCGGCGAGACTGCCCTGATCCTTCCCCTTTCCCCTATCCTCCTCAGCCTTCCTTTACCTCACTGGTACGGTCTGCGCCGATGCTGCCCCTTCGTGAGGTTGCTCTACCAGAGGGGAGAGGGCGGCCTTACTTAAGCTATATCCCTTTCTCCTCTTCTGACATCTATAACTGGAAAACCCAACACAAATCCTTTTCTGATCACCCTCAGGATTTAATTAGCCTCTTGGAAACTGTTTTTCTTACTCATCAACCCACCTGGGTAGATGTTCAACAGCTCCTTATGGCTCTCTTTAATGGGGAAGAACGGGATCGCATCATGCGAGAAACCCATAAGGTGATAAGCGAGAGACTTGGCAGGGACCTCAATCCCCGCCGGATGGAGGACTACTGCCCGAGGGAATCTCCCGACTGGGATCCAAACTCTGATGAAGGTAAGGAGAGCTTACATTTCTACCGCCAGGCTCTATTGGGAGGCCTCCGTGCAGCTGCAAGGAGACCCATAAATTTATCCAAAATTAGTACAGTGACTCAAGGTAAGAATGAGTGTCCAGGAGCCATCCTAGAATGGCTAATTGAAGCCTATAAAATGTGTAGCCCGATCAATCCTGAGGCACCTGAAAATCAGAGGGCAATGAATCTTGCTTTTGCAAGTCAGTCAGCCCCAGATATAACGAGAAAACTTCAGAAAATCGAAGGATTTGAAGGAAAAAATCTGACTGAGTTAGTGGGAATAGCAGAAAAGGTATTTAACAACAGGGATGCACAAGAGGATGAAAAAGAGACAAAAAATTGGTTAAGGTTTTGACATTACATGAGGTGGGGAGGAGACGGCTAGGGGATAGTAAATGGAAGGAAAAACCTAAGCAGAGAGAAGGCAGGCGGGAAGACTTAGATTCCAATCAGTGTGCTTACTGTAAAGAAAAAGGACATTGGGCCAGGGAGTGCCCTAAAAGGAAGACGGCAACGCTTGCCACCAGAGATTGAAGGGGCCATGGTTCGGAACCCCTCCCCGAACCTCGGGTAAAAATTGAAGTGGAGGGGAAGTCAGTTGATTGTTTGGTAGACACAGGGGCCCAATTTTCATCGTTACTTAAACCTATGGGAAAACTATCTGGAGAGGAAGTTTGGGTACAAGGAGCAAATGGCACAGAGAGACATAAATGGACAACAGAAAGGACTTTAAATTTAGCCTCGGGATTAGTTAAACATCGATTTTTGGTCCTCCCTAATGCCCCATATAATTTTATGGGAAGAGATCTCCTCCACAAGTTAAGAGCTGGCATTCAGTTTTCAGAAGGAGATATGACTGTAACATTGAGACAACCCACTGTACAGGTTCTTATGGCAGCAGTGGATAAATACCGCCTTTACGAGCCAGTCTCAAAACCAAAGGAGACAAAGGGGGAAAGCCTCCTCCAAATCCTACAGAACGAGTTTCCTGAGGTCTGGGCAGAAGGGAAGCCCCCTGGCTTGGCTAAAGAACAACCTCCAGTGGTGGTACAATTAAAGGCGACAGCTACGGCTATACGCGTCCGGCAATATCCTCTTTCCCAGGAAGCAAAGGAAGGGATCAGGAAACACATTAACCGCCTCCGGGGAGAGGGGATTTTAGTTCCTTGTAAGTCTTCATGGAACACTCCTTTGCTCCCCGTCAAAAAGGCCGAGACTGGGGAATACCGACCAGTTCAGGACTTGCGGGAAGTTAACAAACGGGTTGAAGATATACACCCGACAGTGCCTAACCCCTATACCCTACTCTCCCTCCTGGTCCCCAAAAGAACTGTATATACTGTCTTAGATTTAAAGGATGCATTTTTCTGTATACCTATAGCAAGGGAATCTCAGCCCCTTTTTGCTTTTGAGTGGTCTGACCCACAGGAGGGGTTTCAAGGCCAGCTCACCTGGACAAGACTTCCCCAAGGATTCAAGAATTCGCCCACCATTTTTGATGAGGCCCTGCATGAGGATTTGCGTGAGTACAGAATTTCTAATCCAGGAGTCACTCTGTTACAATACGTTGATGACTTGCTAGTAGCCGCCGAGGACTATGAGTCGTGTTTGTGGGGGACGAGAGCTCTCTTACAGGCTCTGCAGAAAAAAGGGTATCAGGTGTCAGCAAAGAAAGCACAGCTCTGTCAGAGCTATGCCACTTATCTAGGCTTTGACCTCCATGAGGGAGTACGTTCACTGTCTGAATCCAGGAAACAGGTGATTACCCGATACCCCCGTCCCACCACGTCCCGACAAGTAAGGGAGTTTCTTGGAACAGCGGGCTACTGTAGGCTATGGATACCACGGTTTGCAGAGATTGCCCGACCGCTCTATGAACTGACAAAAGGAGGGCTCACTAGGATTGAGTGGACAGCTGAAGCAGAGGGAGCATTTCGGGAATTACAGACAGCCTTGCTGAGTGCCCCAGCATTGGCCATCCCAGATGTAACCAAACCCTTCCAATTATACGTGGATGAAAAATCGGGAGTGGCCAAAGGAGTTTTAACTCAGACTCTGGGACCTTGGCGAAGACCAGTGGCCTACCTTAGTAAGAAACTAGACCCAGTAGCAGCTGGGTTCCCTCCTTGCCTCCGCATAATTGCCGCAACAGCCCTCCTGGTTAAGGATGCGAGCAAATTAACTTTGGGCCAAAATCTTGTTATAACCACCACACACGCGATTGAGGGCCTTCTCCGGACTCCACCAGACTGATGGATGACGAACGCCCGAGTAACGGGGTATCAGGCCCTTCTCCTCAATGAACCAAAAGTGGCCTTCCGACCCCCAGCAGTGCTAAATCCAGCCACACTGCTGCCAGAAGAGCTAGCTGACCATCCACACGATTGTGGGGAGGTCTTAACCCAAGTCACAGGAATAAGGCCGGATCTCAGAGACATTCCCCTCCCAGATGCCGAGATGACTCTGTTCACAGATGGGAGCAGCTACATAGTCAATGGAAAGAGGTATGCAGGGGCCGCGGTGGTTTCTCCTGAGCAGAGACTCTGGACAGCAGCCCTGCCACATGGAACTTCGGCACAGAGAGCGGAACTAATTGCACTCACGAAGGCACTGCAGATGGCCAAAGGAAAAACCACCAACATCTATACGGACAGCAGGTATGCCTTTGCTACACTGCACATACATGGGGCTATTTATAAAGAAAGGGGCCTATTAACAGCAGAAGGAAAAGGAATTAAAAACAGAAGAGAAATATTAGCTCTCCTCCAGGCTATTTGGGACCCGAAAGAGGTGGCTGTTATGCATTGCCCAGGACATCAAAAGGGGACTGATCTGATTTCAAAAGGAAACTACTTAGCAGATCAAGCCGCAAAGCAAGCAGCTCGAGAAAAAGTGCAAGAACTAGCTGCACTCCCGGCTCCAGCACTACCAGAAAAACCAAACTATTCAGAAGAGGATTTAAAGTATTTACAGAAATGGGTTGAATTAGACTATGAAGGGGTCGGGGCCAAGACAAAAATAGGAAAAATAATTCTTCCTCGAAGACTAGGTAAGAAGTTAGTAGGCCAGATACATCAGGGTACTCATTTGGGGACACGAAAACTCAAGGAGCTTATAGGCAAGCAGTTCCAGGTTTCTAAATTAGGTCGTATGGTTCAGGATGTAGTTGATAGATGTGCCCAATGCCAGGCAGTTAATGTAGGAAGAACTAAAATGGGAAGAGGGAAAAGAGAAAGAGGTAAGGAACCAGGAATTTATTGGGAAATAGATTTTACAGAAATGAAACCTGGAAAATATGGGCACAAGTATATGTTGGTTTTTGTGGATACCTTTTCAGGCTGGGTGGAGGCTTTTCCTGCCAAGCATGAGACCGCAGGGGTAGTAGCAAAAAAGATACTAGAAGAAATAATTCCTAGGTTCGGGCTGCCTCTTGCAATTGGGTCAGACAATGGCCCTTCATTCGTAAGTTCAGTCTCACAGGCATTGGCCAAGGCTGTGGGCACAAATTGGAAATTACATTGTGCATACAGGCCCCAGAGTTCGGGGCAAGTAGAAAGAATGAATCGGACTCCTAAAGAGACCTTGACAAAACTAATTCTGGAAACTGGTGGTGGATGGGTAGATCTCCTTCCTTTTGCCCTCCTTAGAGCCCGATGTACACCTTATTTAAGCAAGGTGACCCCATTTGAAATATTGTTTGGGAGACCCCCCCCCACTCTGTCCTCGGCTACAGGAGGTTGCCCTAGCAGAAATGACGGATCAGTCTGTACTCCAGTCACTGCAGGCATTACAATCTGTCTTAAAAAAAGCCCATACAGGAATCCGAGTTGCCCACACTGGAACAGAGACGGTGGAACCACATCCTTACCAACCCAGGGACTTGGTTTGGATACGTCGCTATCAAGTGGGGAATTTGGAGCCTCTTTGGAAGGGACCATTTACTGTTATCCTAACCACCCCCACGGCAGTAAAAGTGGAAGGCATCAGGGCCTGGGTTCATGCGGGTCATGTCAAACGAGCTGAGAGTAAGGATGCCCTCCAGAAATGGGAAATGCAGCCAAAGGACCCTGCTGACCATGGACTGAAACTAAGACTAAAGAAACTGTGAGTGTATTGTTGCTATACTAAAGAAATGACAAAATATTTACCTTATATGCTTGAAATAACATAGAACAAGCTGAAAAGTCAAGGATTTGACTAATCTCCAAAGGAAAGGGGGGAATGTAGGGTGGGGCAGACTGAGTGGAGTCATCCAATCAGTAGGCCGTATGTATATCCACTGGGAGGGTTGGAATTCAATTGGCCACCTGTGTAGGGGCGGGGCTTAACCACCCCCATAAAGGTTGCTCTGCCAGGCTGCCAAGGGGGGCTGCTGCAGGAGAGCCGGGGGCTGCTTCAGGAGAGCCGGGGGCTGCTGCAGGAGAGCCGGGGGCTGCTGCAGGAGAGCCGGGGGCTGCTGCAGGAGAGCCGGGGGCTGCTGCAGGAGGGCCGGGGGCTGCTGCAGGAGAGCAGCGGCTGCTACAGGAGGGATGGAGTCGGCGGAGAGCGGTGAAGTCCGCGGAGAGCGGTAAAGTGGAGCGGAGAGCGGTGGAAGTCGCAGAAGAGCAGGGGAGTCAACGGTGTATAGAAGAGCTGTAACAGCTCTTGTAAGAGCTATAACCGCGTTTGGCGGTCCAGCCTCCAGCCTCCGGCGACCCCGAGCGGCCGCCGCCTGCAGCTTCCATCCTCCGGCGGCGGCACCGAGCACCGCCGCCTGCAGCTTCCAGCCTCCGGCGGCGGCCCCCAGCACCGCCGCCTGCAGCTTCCAGCCTCCGGCGGCGGCCCCGAGCCATCGCCTGCAGCCTGCAGCCTCCGGCGGCCCAGCAGTCCAGTCGTCTGCGGTCCAGTTGTCAGCGGTCTCTCGACGCCTGCGGTCCTGAGACATCTGCGGTCCAGTTGTCAGCGGTCCCTCGACGCCTGCGGTCCTGAGACATCTGCGGTCCAGTTGTCAGCGTTCCCTCGATGCCTGCGGTCCTGAGACATCTGCGGTCCAGTTGTCAGCGGTCCGTCGACGCCTGCGGTCCTGAGACATCTGCGGTCCAGTTGTCAGCGGTCCCTCGACGCCTGCGGTCCTGAGACATCTGCGGTCCAGTTGTCAGCGTTCCCTCGACGCCTGCGGTCCTGAGACATCTGCGGTCCAGTTGCCAGCGTTCCCTCGACGCCTGCGGTCCTGAGACATCTGCGGTCCAGTTGTCAGCGGTCCCTCGACGCCTGCGGTCCTGAGACATCTGCGGTCCAGTTGTCAGCGGTCCCTTGACGCCTGCGATGCTAGCGGCCCTGCCCCGCACTCCAGGACCCTCAGCAGTGACACAGTGAGAAACGACCTAGATGTCAGCAACCTCATTGGGAATAGGCTCGCCGGGGTCAAAGTTGTCATCTTTTATAAAAGAAAGCCCTGACCGGTCAGTGCGATTCATGATGCTTGGCGCGAAATAAAGTTTTGCTTGACCTTCGCTTTGTATCAGTCTCGTTCCTTTGATCACGGACCCTAACATTGTGATGACGACTTAAGGCCATGGCAGGTCTGATGAGCTCAGTGTGCGGCCATCTGTCTGGGTGTCCGTTGGGAGGTCCGGGCTCAGGCTGTGTCATTCAGGACATTAGTGCCTAGGGTAGACTGTATAATTGGGGACTAGTCGTTTTGCGTTCAGGTTGATCCTCATTTGGAGTTTCTGGTTAGCCTCATAGGGCAACGTTTTTCTTCTGTATGTCAGACAGAGTGCTGCATTGTGGCTCTGTAATTACCAGACTGGAGGTCTTGTGGGCTAGGAGTGTGAGGATGGAAGTCGGAGAACAGAAGCTAGGCTTGTGTTTCAGTGCGGGGGCATGGCAGACACACTCTGCAGAGCTGAATTGAGATCTCGTGCATCTGAATCAGGGCGAGGATCAGTCATGACTCAGGTTGGAGGTTCTATCCATGATGGCCCTTTCATGAAGGGGATGGGGCATCATGGGGCAAAGGAGGTTTTCCCACGATGGGGATCGTGAGAAGCTCCAAGCTGCAAGGATTCTTTGTTAGGGACAATTGAGACCTGTTGAATGCCTACAGGACCTCTCATACAGAAAGACTCCAGAGAAGGATTCTGCATCGCATTCCAATTGTCTACTTGCCACAAGACAGGTTCGATCGGCTGGCTGTGTGGGAGTAACCGAGCTTCCTGCAATGGGCTACAATGTGGGTGTGTGTCCATGGAGATCTTGGAATTGTGTGTTGGCACCGGGGCCCTGCATGATTCACCTAACTGGAGGTTTTGACACAGCTCCAATGAGCACATTTCCCATGTGGAGATGAGATTTGTTCTGATGGGGCCCTCTGGAAAACCCCATATGCTGATATTGGAAACCATGCCTCTGGGGAGATATGCCTGGAAACCAAAGCAATGGATCTGATTAGGGCCTAGGGGCCTGTCCGGTTCAATCTGCTTCTCTGGGGACATCTAACTATGGGTCTGAGTGGAGGTAGTTACTCAGCTGGTGTCAGATTGCCCATGTTTGTCCTGGGCAGCCTAGACTATTACAATTGCCTCGGGGACTTTGGAGGTTTCTCCTAATTTATATGGTTGTGGCCAATGGAATGGGCAGAATTCCCTTGGAGAGGGCAGGCACAGTCCTGTGGTGTGGCTCCAGGGTTCCCAGCCTGGAGGGTGTGTGGGCCAGGGCAGTGGGGACAGAAGGACGTAGGTATGGCAGGCCCTATCTACAGACCATCCAGAGAACTCTTTGGGATATGAACAAAGGGAAAGTGTGAGGCACTTACTCAGTCTTTTGTCTCTGGATTTTGTGTCAATGATAGCCGTGGAATGTCAGGGTGGCCTTATGGGACATGGTCGTGTCTCCCTCTCTGGGGATTTAGCCTGATCCCAAGAGTTTGGGGGTCATTCTGTTGGATGGGAGGAGTCCGTTCTGAGTACCCCCCCCCACAGGTGTACCACCAAAAGAGGAATTCCAGAGCAGAGCCATGAGTAGGGCAACTGGACAACCCGACCTCTAGTTGAGATTGAGGGCCTAGGGGCATGGCAAGCCCCATATGCGGGCTATTGGTCCAGCCACTGAGAGACCTTACATGAGGACAGGGCTCACGCTTATAGTCACAATGCATGTTTGTTCCTAACGCTGCCTTCTAGCATGGGCGAATCCTCAAGGGCCACGCTGGTTTCTCCTACACTGAACATTGGACAACATAACAAACACAAGGTTTCTTGCCTTGGTGAAGGAGGAGTTCTGATTTCTACATCAAGTTCACCCCTGGGCTGTGATTGAAGATAATATATAGGTTCTGAAGCCTGAAAACCGAGGTTGGGAAGAGATGACAACATAAGGCCATGGCAGGTCCAATGTGCGCAGTGTGCGGCCAACTGTCTGGGTGTCGGTTGGGAGGTCCGGGGACAAGCTGTGTCTGGCAGGACATTAGTGACCAGGGTGGACTTTGTAATTGGGGTACAGTCGAGTGGTGTGCTGGTTGATCCTCATTTGGGGTCTCTGGGTAGCCCCAGTGTACAACGTTTTCTTCTGGAGGGCAGGCATAGTGCTGCATAATGGCTCCAGAATTGCCAACCTGGAAGGCTTGTGGGCCCGGAGTGTGAGGACTGAAGTCTGAGACACAAGCTTGGCATAGGTTCGGGGTGGGGCACTGAAGGCACACTCTACAGAGGTGAATCGAAAACTCGTGAATCTGAAGTCAGGGTGAGGATCAGACAGTGGAAATTTGGGGTTTCTGTTCATGATGGCCCCTCCAGAAAGGGGGGTGGGGCAACACGAGGCCATGGAGTTTTTCCCTCGATGGGAGTTTTGAGATGCTCCAAACCGCTAGAATTCCTTCTGCGGGCAATTGAGACATGTTGGATGGCTTAAGGACATCCCACACGGAACAACTCCAGAACAGTGTTCTAAAATTTGATGCCTGGGAAGCACTCTTCATATTCCAATTGTCACGTTGGGACAAGAGAAGTTCAATCTGCTGGCCCTGGGGAAGCAACTGAAGGGGCTGTGTTGAAATGGACTCTCCTGTGGATGGGTCATAATATGGGTTTGTGTCCATGGAGACCTTGGAATGGGGCGGTGGCACTAGGGGTCCTGAAGGATTCTCCTAACCTGAGGATTTAACACAGCCCCAATGAGCAAGTTTCCCATGTGGAAATGAGACGTGTTCTGATCGATGCCTCAGGAATCTCCCGTATGCTGGTATTGGAAACCAGTCCTCTGTGGAGATGCCTGGAAACCAAAGTGTTGGATCCGATTAGGGCCTAGGGGCCTGTCCAGTTCAATCTTCTTCACAGGGGACATCTGTCTATGGGTCTGAGTAGAGGTTCACCCCTGTTTGTCCTGAGGTGCTGACACTTTTGGGATAGCCTCAGGCACTTTGGAGGTTTCTCCTAATTTGTATGGTTGTAGCCAATGCAATGGGCAGAATACCCTTTGAAGAAGGCATGCACAGTCCTGAGATGACACTTCAGGGACCCCAGTCAAGAGGCTGTGTTGGCTATAACTGTGGGGACAGAAGTCTGAAAACACAAACTTGGCCTAGGTTTGGGGACGTAGGTACGGCAGGCCGAATCTACAGACCGTGAGAACTCTTTGGGATATGAACAAAGGGCAAGAGTGAGGAACTTGCTCAGGCTTTTGTCTCTGGACTTGTATCACCAATTGCCGTGGAATGTTGAGGTGGCCTCAAGGGCCATGGACGTATCTACCTCTTTGGATATTTGTTCCAATCCCAGGAGTTTGGGGTGATTCGCTGGGATGGGAGGAGTCTGTTCTGGTTTTTTTTGTTTGTTTGTTTGTTTTTGTTTTGTTTTGTTTTGTTTTTTTGTTATTTTTTTCCTCAGGTGTCCCAGTAAAAGAGGGATTCCGGAGCATAGCCCTGGGTGGGGGGAGAATGGACAAACCGAACTCTGATTAAGAATGGGGGCCTCGGGGCATGGCAAGCCCCATATGCGGGCTCTTGGTTTAGCCACTGACAGGCCTTACTTGAGGACAGGGCTCACGCTGAGGTTCACAATGCTTGTTTTTGTCCAATGAAGCTCTCAAGCATGGGTGGGGCCTCATGGGCCATGCTGGTTTCTCCTACTCTGAACGTTGGAAAACATGCCAACCACAAGGATTCTTGCCATGGGGAAGGAGGAGTTCTGATTTCTGCATCACGTTCACCACTGGGCAGTGATTGGAGTTAAGGTCTAGGTTCTGAAGCCTGAAAAATAAGGTTGGGGAGAGATGATGACCTCAGGCCATGGCGGGTCCGATGTGTTCAGCGTATGGCCAGCTGCCTGGGTGTTGTTTGGGAGGTGTGGGCTCAGGCTGTGCCAGACAGGGCATTAATGCCCAGGGTAGACTGTATTATTGGGGTATAGTCGAGTTGTGTGCAGGTTGATCCTCATTTGGGTTTTCTGGGTAGCCCCATAGGGCCACGTTTTTCTTCTGGAGGGCAGGCAGAGTGCTCAATTGTGGTTCCAGAATTACCAACCCGAGGGCTTGTGGGCCAGGAGTGTGAGGACAGAAGTATGAGAACACAAACTAGGCATAGGTTTCGGGGCGAGGGCATGGCAGGCACACTCTGCAGAGCTGAATCGAGATCTCATGCATCTGAGGTCAGGACAAGGATGAGACGATGACTCGGGTTGGAGTTTCTGTCCATGATGGCCCATTCATGAAGGAGGGGCATCATGATGCTATGGAGGTTTTCCCACAAAGGGAGTTGTGAGATTCTCCAAACTGCAAGGATTCCTTCTATGGGACAATTGAGACATGTTGGATGGCCTAGGACATCCCATAGGGATGACTCCTGAGCAGGGCTCTAAGGATGGATGCCTGGGCTGCCCGCCTCGCATTCCAATTGTTTCCTTGAGATAAGAAATATTCGATCTGTGTTCTCTGGGGGAGCAACTGAGGGTGCTGCATTGAAATGGACTCTCCTTCGCATGGGTCACATTGTGGGTTTGTGTCCATGGGGACCTTGGAATGGGGCAGTAACACCAGGGTCCTGAAGGCTTCTACTAACCAGAGGTTTTGACACAGTTCCCATGTGCAAGTTTCCCATATGGAGACGAGATTTGTTCTGACGGGTGCCTCAGGAAATCCCGATATGCGGCTATTGGAAACCAGGCCTCTGAGGAGAGATGTCTGGAAACCAAAGCAATGGATCTGATGAGGTCCTAGGGGCCTGTCTGGTTCAATCTTCTTCTCTGGGTACCTGGGTCTGAGTGGAGGTAGTTGCTCAGCTGGTGGCAGTTAGCCCCTGTTTTTCCCGGGCGGCCTACACTCTTTGGATAGCCTTGGGGATGTTGGAGGTTTCTCCTAATTTGTTCTGATTGGTGCCGACCCGACATTCCACGGCCATCGTTGACACAAAATCCAGGCAAAAACCTGAGGAAGCGCCTCACACTCACTCTTTGTTCATATCCCGAAGAGTTCTCATGATCTGTAGATCAGGCCTGCCATACCTACGTCCCCAGACCTAAGCTGAATTTGTGTTTTCAGACTTCTCTCCCCACAGCCCTGATCAACACACCCTCCAGGCTAGGGACCCTGGACCCACACCTCATGACTGTGCCTGCTTTCTCCAAGGAAATTCTGCCCATTCCATTGGCCACAACCATACAGATTGGGAGAAACCTCCAAAGACCCTGAGGCATTCCCAATAGTGTAGGCAACCCGGGACAAACAAGGGCAATCTAACGAAGAGGGGCCATGTGACACACGTTGAGCAACTACCTCCAATATGACCTGTAGACTGATTGCCCCAGAGAATCAGATTGAACCGGATAAGCCCCTAGGCCCTAATAGGATCCATTGCTTTGGTTTCCAAACATCTCTCCTCAAAGGCCTGGTTTCCAATACCAGCATATGGGGGATTTCTGAGGCACTCATCAGGACAAATCTCGACTCCACATAGGAAACGTAATCTTCGGAGTTCTGTCAAAACATCCAGTTGGGAGAATAATTCAGGGCCCCAGATCCACCACCCCATTCCAAGGTTTCCCAGGACACAAATGCACAATATGAGCCATCCTCAGGAGAGTCCATTTCAACTCAGCCCCCTCAATGCTCCCCCAGAGTCAGCAGATCAAACCTGCCTTGTCGCTAGGAAATAATTGGAATGTGAGGCGGGCACAACACGCATCCATTCTTAGAATCGTGCTCTGGATTCATTCCGTATGGGACCTCCAGAAGCCATCCAACTGTTCTCGAGGGTCTACAGAAGGAATTCTTGCGGTTTGGAGCATCTCACAACTCCCATCGTGGGAATACCTATATGGCCTCTTGAGACCTCCCCCTTCATGAAGAGGCCATCATGGACAGGAACTCCAACCCGAGCCAAAGACTGATCCACGCCCTGAGTTAAGATGCAAGTGAGCTTGATTAAGTCCTCAGAGTGTGCCTGCCATGCCTTCGCCCCGAAACCTAAACCTAACTTGTGTTCTCAAACTTCTGTACTCACTGTCCTGACCCAGAAGGCTTCCAGTTTGGGAATTCCGGAGCCACAATACAGCACTCTGCCTGCCCCTCAGAAGAAAAACATTGCCCTATGGGATTACCCAGAATCCCCAAATTAGGATCAACCTACATGCCACTTGACTGTACCCCAATTATACAGTCTATACTGGGCACTAATGCTCTGTCTGACACAATCTGAGTCCGGACCTCCCGACCGACCCCCAGACAGCTGGCTGCACACTGATCACATTGGACCCGACCATGGACTTATGTCGTCATCTCTTCCCAACCTCGGTTTTCAGGCTTCAGAACCTATACCTTATCTCCAATCACTGCCCAGCGTTGAACATGATGCAGAAATCAGAACTCCTTCTGCATGGCAAGAAACCATGTGGTTGGCATGTTGTTGAACATTCAGAGTAGGAGAAACCAGCGTGGCCCATGAGGCCCCACCCATGCTTGAGGGCCAGGTTGGGCACAAACTCGCATTGTGACACTCAGTGTGAGCCCTGTCCTCAAGTAAGGTCTCTCAGTGGCTGGACCAGGAGCCACATATGGGGCTTGCCATGTCCCTAGGCCCCCATTCTAAACCAAAAGTTGGGTTGTCCAGTCGCCCCTCCAGAGGGCTCTCCTCTGAATCCGTCTTTTGTTGGGACACTTGAGGTAAAAAAACAGAAAGGACTCCTCCCATCCTAAAGAATGACTCCAAACTCTTGGGATTGGGCCAAATCGCCAGAGAGGGATACACATCCATGTTTAATGAAGCCACATCGACATTCAACGGCTATCGTTGATACAAAATCCAGACAAAAGCCTCAGTAAGTGCATCACACTCACTCTTTCTTCATATCCTGAATAGTTCTCCTCAAGATCTCTAGATCGGGCCTGACATACCTCCGTCCACAAACCTAATCCGAGTTTGTGTTTTTAGGCTCCTTCTATCACCACAACCCTGACCCATGCAGCCTCCAGGCTGCGGTCTCTGTAGCCAAAACTCAGGACTGTGCCTGCCCCCACCAAGGGAATTCTGCCCACCCCATTGAACACAACTGTACAAATTAGAGGAACCTCCAAAATCCCCAAAGTTATCCCAATGGTGTAGGTTGCCTGGTACAAACAGGGGCGATCTGCCACCAGTTGAACAACTACCTCCACTCAGATCCGTAGGCAGATATCCCCAAAGAAAAACATTGAACCCGACATGCCCCTAGGCCCTAATCAGATCCATTGTTTTGGTTTCCAGTCATCTCACCCCAGAGGCCTGGTTTCTAATTCCAGCATTTGGGGTTTCCTGAGGAACCGTTCAGAACAAATGTCATCTCCACAAGTTACACATGCTCTTTGGAGCTGTGTCAAAACCTCCAGTTAGGAGAATGCTTCAGGGCCCCGGTGCCACCGCCCCATTCCAAGGTCTCCATGAACACAAACCCACATTATGACCCATCCGCTGGAGAGTCCATTTCGACTCAGCCCCCTTGGTTGCTCCCCCAGACCCAGCAGATCGAACATATATTTTTGCTAGGAGAAAATGGGAATGTGAGGCGTTTTGCCCAGGAATCCGTCCTTAGAACACTTCTCTGGAGTCGTTTCCTATGGGACGTCCTGGAGCAATCCAACAGTTCTCAATTGTACCACAGAAGGAATATTTGTGGTTTGGAGCATCTCACAATACCCATCATGGGAAAACCTCAATGGCCTCCTGATGCCCCCACCCCAATGAAGGGGCCATCATGGACAGAAACTCCACCGTGAGCCAATGTCTGATCCTCGCCCTGACATCAGATGAACGAGGTCTCAATTAAACTCTTCAGAGTGTGCCTGCCCTGCCCTCACCCCAAAACCCAAGACTAGCTTGTTCTCTCAGATTTTCATCCTCACACTCCTGGTCAAAATTCCCTCCACTTTGGGAATTCTGTAGACACAATGCAGCACTCTGCCTGCCCTCCAGAAGGAAAACGTCACCCTATGAGGCTAACCAGAAGTCTCAAACGAGGATCAAACTGCAGGCCACTCAACTCTACCCCAATTATACAGCCTACCCTGGACACTAATGCCCTGTCTGACACAGCCTGAGCCCAGACCTCCCGACCGACACCCAGACATCTGGCTGCACGCTGAGTACATGGCACCCACCATGTCCTTAGGTCGTCATCTCTTCTCAACCTCGGTTTTTAGGCTTCAGAACTTAAATCACTGTCCAGTGGTGAACGTGATGCAGAAATAAGAACTCCTTCTTCCCCATGGCAGGAAACCTTGTAATTGACATGTTGTCCAAGGATCAATGTAGGAGAAAACAGAGTGGACCATGACGATCCGCCCATACTTGAGGGCCGCATTGGGCACAAACACGCATTATGACCCGAAGAGTGAGCCCTGTCCTCAAGTAAGGCCACTCAGTGACTGAACAAGAGCCCACATATGGGGCTTGCCATGCCCCAAGTCCCTCAGTCTTAACCAGAGGTCGAGTTTTCTAGTTGCCCCTCTGCAAGGCTCTGCTCTGGAATCCCTCTTTTGGTCGGATAACTTAGGTAAATAAATAAATAAATAAATAAATAAATAAATAAGCATTCCTCCCATCCCACAAAATGACCCCAGTCTCTTGGGATTGGGCCAAATCCCCACTGAGGGAAACCTGTCCATGGCCCATGATGACACCTCGACATTCCATGGCTAGTTTTTGACACTAAATCCAGAGACAAAAGCATTAGCAAGCACCTCACACTCGCTCTTTCTTCATATCACAAAGAGTTCTCCTCTTGGTGTGTATTTCAGGCCATCCATACCTTTGTCCCCAACCCTACACAGAGTTTGTGTTTTCAGAATTCTGTCCCCACAGTCCTGGACCACACACCCTCCAGGCTGCGGCCCTGGAGCCACACATCAGGAGTGTGACTGTCCTCTCCAAGGGAATTCTGCTTATTACTTTGGACACAACCTGACAGATTTGGAGAAACCTCCAAAGTCCCCAAGGCCATCCCAACACTGTCAGGCTCCCAGGACAAACAGGGGAGATCTGTCACAAGCTGTGCACCTACCTCCACTCAGACTCGTAGACAGATATCCCCAGAGAAGAAGATTGAACCGGACAGGCACCTAGGCCCTAATCGGATCCATTGCTTTTGATTCCAGGCATCTCTCCTCAGAGGCCTGGTATCCAATACCAGCATTGGTGGGTTCCCGGAGTTTCAATAAGAACAAATCTCGTCTCCACATGGGAAACTTGCTCTTTGGAGCTAAGTCAATTCCACCAGTTAGGAGAAACCTTCAGGTACACGGAGCCACTGCCCCCTTCCAAGGTCTCCACGGACACAAACCCACATTATGAACCCTCCTCAGGAGAATCCATTTCAACTCAGCCCCTCGGTTGCTCCCCTGAGCTAGCGATCGAACCTGCCTTATCACAAGTAGATAATTGGAATAGGAGGTGGGCTGCCCAGGATTCCATCCTTAGAACCCTGTTCTGGCGTCGATCTATAATGGACGTCCTGGAGCCATCTCACAGGTCTCAACTGTCCTGCAGAAGGAATCCTTGTGAATTGGAGCATCTCACTACTCCCATCTTGGGAAAACCACCCTGGCCTCATGATGCGCCCGACCCTTCATGGGGGGGGATGGACAGAAACTCCAACCTGAGCCAAAGTCTGATCCTCTCACTGACTTCATATCCACGAGATCTCAATTCAGCTCAGCAGAGTGTGCCTGCCGTGCCCTCACTACGAAACCTACGCCTAGGTTGTGTTCTCAGAATTCCGTCATCACATGACTGGGCCACAAACCCTCCAGTTTGGGAATTCTGGAGCCACAGTGCAGCACTCTGCCTGCCATTCAGAAGAGAAATGTTGCCCTATGGGGCTACCCAGAAATCCCAAATGAGGATCAACCTGCACGCCACATGACTATACCCTAATTGTACAATATAACCTGGGCACTAATGCGCTGTCTGACACAGCCTGAGTCCAGACTTCCTGACAGACACCCAGACAGCTGGGGCCACACCTCAGGACCGTGCCTGCCCTCTCTAAGGGAATTTTGCCCATTCCATTGCCCACAACCCTACAGATTACGAGAAACCTCCAAAGACCCCAAGACCATCGAATATTGAAGGACTCTCGGGAGAAACAAAGGCGATCTGACACAAGCTGAGTAACGACCTCCACTCTGAACCATAGACAGATGTTACCAGAGAAGAAGATGTAAGCAGAGAGGCCCCTAGGCCCTAATCGGATCCATTGCTTTGGTTTTCAGGCATCTCTCTTCAGAGGTCTGGTTTCCAATACCAGCTTATTGGGGTTCCTGAGGCACCAATCAGAACAAATCTTGTCTCCACATGGGAAACTTGCTCTTTGGAGCTGTATCAATACCTCCGATTAGAGAATCTTTCAGGTTGCCAGTGCCACTGCTCCATTCCAAGGTCTCCATGGACACAAACCCACATTATGACCGATCAACAGAAGAGTCCATTTCAACGCATCCCCCTCGGTTGCTTCCCCAGAACCAGCAGATCAAATCTGCCTTGTAGCTAGGAGACAAAGGGAATGCGAGTTGGGTTGCCCAGGCATCCAACATTAGAACCCTGCTCTTGAGAAGTTCCTTATGGGACGTCCTGGATCCATCCAACAGATCTAGACAGTCCCACAGAAGGAACCCTTGCGATTTGGAGCATCAGAAATTCCCACTGTGGGAAAACCTCCATTGCCTCATGATGACCCCCCAATTACATTAAGAGGCCATCATGGACAGAAACTCCAACCTGAGCCAATGTCTGATCCTGCCCTGTCTTCAGATGGACGAGATCTCCTTCAGAGTGTGCCTTCAATGCCCTCGCCTCGAAACCTAAGCCTAGCTTGTGTTCTCAGACTTCCGTCCTCACACTCCTGGCCCACAAGCCCTCCAGTTTGGCATTCCAGAGACACAATGCAGCACTCTGCCTGCCTGCCTGCCTTCCAGAAGAAAAATCTTGCCCTAATGGCTAACCAGAAACACCAAATGAAGATCAACCTGCACGCCACTTGACTGTAACCCAATTATACAGTAAACCCTCGGCACTAAAGCCCTGTCTGACACAGCCTGAGCCCGGACCTCCTGACCGACACCCAGACACCTGGCCGCACGCTGAGCACATCTGACATGCCATGGCCATAGGTCATCATCTTTTCCCAACCTCGATTTTCAGGCTTCAGAAACTAGACCTTATCTCCCATCTTTTCCCAGGGGTGAACGTGATGCAGAAATCAGAACTTTTCCTTCCCCATGGCCAGAATCCTTGTGGTTGGCTTGTTGTCCAATGTTCGGTGTAGGAAAAACCAGCGTGGCAAATTAGGCCCGGCCATGCTGGAGGGGCGTCATGATAACAAACAAACATTGGGACCCTCAGCGTGAGCCCTGTCCTCAAGAAAATCCTCTCAGTGACTGGACCAACAGCTCGCATATGGGGCTTTCCATGCCCCTAGTCCCCCAATTTTAACCAGAGGTCGAGATGTCTAGCCACGCCTACTCATGGCTCTGCTCTGGAATCCCTCTTTGGTGGGACACCTGAGGTAAATAAATACAGAAAGTCTCCTCCCATCGACAGAATGACCCCAAAGACTTGGGATCGGGCCAAATCCATAGAGAGAAATACTTGTACATGGCCCATGAGGCCTTCACAACATTCATCGGCCTCTGTTGACACAAAATCCAGAGACAAAAGCCTGAGCAAACGCCTCACACTCGCTTTTTGTTCATAGCCCGAAAATTTCTCCTCAGGGTCTACAGATGGGGTGTGTCATAAATACATACCCACCTAAGCCAAGTTTGTCTTTTCAGACTTCTCTCCCCACAGTTCTGGCCCACACACCCTCCTGAGACACACCTCAGGAATGTGCCTGCCCTATCCAAAGGAATTCTGCCCATTTCATTGGCCACTACCCTACAGATTAGGTGAAACCAAAAAGTCCCCCAGGCCATCCCAATAGTGTACGCTGCCCAGGACAAACAGTGGAGATCTGTCACAAGCTGAGCAATGACCTCCACTCAGACCCGTAGACAGATATCCCCAGAGAAGAAGATTGAAGCGGACAGGCCCTAATTGGATCCATTGCTTTGGTATCCAGGCATCTCTCCTCAGAGGCCTGGTTTCCAATACAAGCCTATCGGGTATCCTAAGGCAACAATCAGAACAAATCTCGTCTCCACATGGGAAACTTGCTCTTTGGATCTGTGTCAATACCTCCAGTTAGGAGAATCCTTCAGGGCGCCGGCGCCACTGCCCCATTCCAAGGTCTCCATGGACACAAACCCACATTATGACACATCCTCAGGAGACTCCATTTCAGCCCACCCCCCCTACGCTGTTCCCCCAGAGCCAGCATAGCGAACCTGCATTGTCGCTAAGAGAAGATTAGAATACGAGTTGGGCTGCCCAGGCATCCATTGTTAGAACCCTGGTCTGGAGAAATTTTTTATGAGACGTCCTGGATCCATCCAACAGGTCTGGACTGTACAGCAGAAGGAATCCTTGTGGTTTGCAGCATCACAGACTCGCACCTTGGGAAAACCTCCATGGCCTCATTATGCCCCAACCTTCATGTAGGGGACATCATAGACAGAAACTCCAATCTGAGGCAATATCTGATCCTCGCCCTGACTTTAGATGCATGAGATCTTGATTCAGCTCTGCAGAGGGTGCGTGCTGAGCCTTTTCCCCAAAACCTAAGCCCAGCTTGTGTTCTCAGATTTCCGTCCTCACACTCTTGGCTCACCAGTCCTTCAGTTTGGGAATTCTGAAGACACAATGCAGCACTCTGCTTGCCCTCCAGAAGAAAAACGTTGCCCTATGTGGCTACCCAGAAACCTCAAATGAGGATCAACCTACACGACCATAGACTATGCCCCAATTAAACAGTCCAGCCTGGGAAGTAATGCCCTGTATGACACAGCCTGAGCCCAGACCTCGTGACCGACAACCAGGAGCTGGACGTACACTGAGCGATGGATACAAACACACATTCGGACCCTCAGCTTGAGCCCTGTCCTCAAGTAAAGCCTCTCAGGGGCTGGACCAAAAGCCCGCATATGGAGCTTGCCATGCCCCTAGTCCCCCATTCTTATCCAGAGCTTGAGAAATCTAGTCACTCCTATTCAGAGCTCTTTTCTGGAATCCCTCTTTGGTGGGACACATGAGGTTAAAAAAAAAAAAATAGAGAAAGGACTCCTACTATCCAAAGAATGACCCCAAACACTTGGAATCAGGCCAAATGCACAGAGAGAAAAATTCGTCCATGGCCGATGAGGTCAGCCCGACATTCCACGGCCACCATTGACATAAAATCTGGAGAGAAAAGCCTGAAAAATCACCTCATACTTGCCCTTTGTTCATAGCCCAAAATATTCACCCCACAGTCTGTAGATCGGGCCTGTCATAACTATATGCCCCAAACTAAGCTGACTTTGTGTTTTCAGACTTCTGTCTCCATTGTCCTGGCCCACACACCCTCAAGGGTGGGGTCCCTGAAGCCACACCACAAGACTGTGCCTGCCCTCTCCAAAGGAATTTTGCTCATTCCTTTGGACACAACCCTACAGATTAGGAGAAACCTCCAATGTTCCGGAGGACGTCCCAATAGTGTAGGACGTCCAGGACAAACAGGGGCGATCTGACACAAGCTGAGCCAGTAACTCCACTCAGACCCATAGACAGATATGCCCAGAGAAGAAGATTGAACCGACAAGCACCTAGGCCACAATCGGATCCATTCCATTTGTTTCCAGGCATCTCTCGTAAGAGGCCTGGATTCCAATACCAGCATATGGGGGTTTCTGGAGGTACCAATCAGAACAAATTTCATGTCCACATGGGAATCTTACTCTATGGAGCTGTGTCAAAATCTCTAGTTAGGAGGTTTTGGTCACCAGAGGTGACTTCAGGTCACTGGAGCCACCACCCCATTCCAATGTCTCCATGGACACAATCTCACATTATGACCCATTCTTAGGAGAGTCCATTTCAAAGAAACCTCCTCAGTTGCTCCCCCAGAGTCAGCAGATCGAACCGGCCTTGTCGCTAGGAGACAATTGAAATGAGAGAGGGGCTCTTCAGGCATCCATCCTTAGAACCCTGCTCTTGCATCTTTCCTTATGAGACGTCCTGGAGCCATCCAATAGGTCTTGACTGTCCCACAGAAGGAGTCCTTGCACATGGATCATCTCACAACTCCCATCATGGGAAAACTTCAAAGGCCCCATGATGCCCCTATTCTTCATGAAGGCAGATCATGGACCGAAACTCCAACCTGAGCTAATGGCTGATCCTCGCCTTGACTTCAGATGCATGAGATACCGATTCAGCTCTTCAGAGTGTGCCTGCAGTGCCTTCACCCGGAAACCTAAGCATAGCTTGTGTTTTCAGACTTCCGTCCTCACTCTCCTGGAACACACACCCTCCAGTTTGGGAATTCTGGAGCCACAATGCAGCACTCTGCTTGCACTCCAGAAGAAAAACGTTGCCCTAATAGGGCTATCCAGAAATGCCAAATGAGAATCAACCTGCACGCCACTTGACTGTATCCCAAATATACAGTCTACCCTGGGCACTAATGCCCTGTCTTACACAGCCTGAGCCTGGACCTCTTGACCGTCACCTGGACAGCTGGGGCCACATCTCAGGTCTGTGCCTGTGCTCTCCAAGAGAATTCTGCCTATTCCATTGGCCACAACCCAACAGGTTAGGAGAAACCTCTAAAGACCCCGAGACCATTCCAGTAGTGTAGGCCGCCAGGGACAAACAGGGTCAGTCTGTAACAAGTTGAGCAACGACCTCCACTCAGAACCATAGACAGATGTGCCCAGAGTAGATTGAAGGAGACAGGCCACTAGGCATGAATCAGATCAATACTTTGGATTCCAGGCATGTCTCCCCAGATGCCTGGTTGCTAATACAGGTGTATGGGGGTTCCTGAGGTAACAATCAGAACAAAGCTCGTCTCCACATGGGAATCTAGCATGTTGAAGCTGTGTCAAAATCTCTGGTTAGGAGAATCCTTCAGGAACCCGGAGCCACCACCCTATTCCAAGGTCTCCACGGACACAAACCCAATTATAACCCATCCTCAGGAGAGTCCATTTCAACTCAGGCCACTCAGTTGCTAACCCAGTGCGAGCAGACCGAACCTGCCTTGTCGTAAGGAGACAATTGGAATGCGAGTTCTCTGCCCAGGCATTGGGGACAGAAACTCAAACCTGAGCCAACATCTGATCCTCGTCCTGAATTCAGATGCATGTGATCTCAATTCAGCTCTTTAGAGTGTGCCTTCTGTGTCCTTGTCCCCAAATCGAAGCCTAGCTTGTGTTCTCAGACTTCTGTCCTCACACTCTTCAGCCACAGGCCCTCCAGTTTGGGAATTCCGAAGACACAATACAGCACTCTGCCTGCCCTCCAGAAGAGAAACGTGGCCTGATGGGGCTACCCAGAAATCCCAAAAGATGATCAACCTGAACGCCACTTGACTGTACCCCAATTATACAGTCAAGCCTGGGCACTAATGCCCTATCTGACACAGCCTGAGGTCTGACTTCCCGACCGACACCCAGACAGCTGGCCGTACACTGAGAACATCTGAACTGCCATGGCCTTAGGTCATCATCTCTTCCCAACCTCAGTTTTCAAGCTTCAGAAAGCTAGACATTATCTCCAGTCACTTCCCACACATGAACGTGATGAAGAAATCAAAACTCCTCCTTCCCCCTCACCAGAACCTTGTGGTTGGCATGTTGTCCAACGTTCAGTATAGGAGAAACCAGGGGGCAATGAGGCCCCGCTCATGCTTGAGGGCCACGATGGGCACAAACACACATTGGGATCCTTTCCATGAGCCCTGCACTCAAGTAAAGTCTCTCAGTGCTGGACCAAGAGCCCACATATGGGGCTTGCCATGCACCAAGTCTCCCAGTCTTAACCAGAGGTCGAGATATCTAGTCACCGCTACTCAGGGCTCTGCTGTGGAATCTCTCTTTGGTGGGACACCTGAGGTAAATAAATACAGAAAGCACTCCTCCCATCCACAGAATAACCCCAACCACTTGGAATAGGGCCAAATCTCCAGATAGAAAGACTCTTTCATGGCCCATGAGGCCACCCCGACATTCAACAGCCACTGTTGAGACATAAGCCGAGCAAGCGCCTCACACTAGCCCTTTGTTCATAGCCCGAAAAATTCTCCACACGGTCCATAGATTGGGCCTGCCATACCTATGTTCACAATCTTAAGGCGGGTTTTCTTTTACAGACTTCAATACACACAGTCCTGGCCCACGCAACCTCCAGGCTGGGGCCCCTGGAGCCACACCTCAGGACTGTACCTGTCCTCTCAAAGGGGATTCTGCTCATTCTTTTGGACAGAACCCTACAGATTAGGAGAACCCTCCAAAGTCCCTGAGGCTATCCCAATAGTGGAGGACGTCCGGGACAAACAGGGGCGATCTGACACAAGCTGGGCCACTACCTCCACTTAGACCCGTAGACAGATATCCATAGAAAAGAAGATTGAACAGGACAAGCACCTAGGCCCTAATCGTATCCATTGCTTTTGTTTCCAGGCATCTCTCCTCAGAGACCTGGATTCTAATACCTGCATATGGGGGTTTCCAGAGGTACCAATCTGAACAAATCTCATCTCCACATGGGAAACTTGTGCTATGGAGCTGTGTCACAACCTCTAGTTAGGAGAAAGCTTCAGGTCACCGGAGCCACTGCCCCATTCCAAGATCTCCATGGACACAATTCCACATTATGACCCATCCTCAGGAGAGTCCATTTCAACTCAACCCCCTCCGTTGCTCCCACAGAGCCAGCAGATCGAACCTGCCTTGTTACTAGGAGACAATTGAAATGAGAGGCGGACTCTTCAGGCATCCATCTTTAGAACCCTGCTCTTGCGTCGTTCCTTATGGGACATCCTGGAGCCATCCAACAGCTCTCAACTGTCCCGCAGAAGGGTTCCTTGCAGATTGGAGGATCTCACAATTGTGGGAAAACTTCTATGGGCACTTGATGCCCCTAATCTTCATGAAGGCTTATCATGGACAGAAACTCCAAACTGAGTCAATGGCTAATCCTCACCTTGACTTCAGATGCACGAGATCTCAATTCAGCTCTTCAAAGTGTACCTGCCGTGCCCTTGCCCCAAAACCTAAGCATAGCTTGTATTCTCAGACTTCCATCCTCACTGTCCTGGACCACACGCCCTCCAGTTTGGGAATTCTGGAGCCACAATGCAGCACTCTGCCTGCACTCCGGAAGAAAAACGTTGCCCTATGGGTCTAACCAGAAATGACAAATGAGGATCAACCTGCACGCCACTCGATTGTATCCCAATTATACAGTCTACCCTGGTCACTAATGCCCTGTCTGACACAGCCTGAGCCCAGACCTCCCGACCGTCACCCAGACAGCTGGTACCATATCTCAGGACTGTGCCTGTGCTCTCTAAGGGAATTCTGCCTATTCAATTGGCCCAAACCCTACAGATTATGAGAAGCCTCCAAAGTCCCTGAGACTATCCCACTAGTGTAGGCCAACTGGGAAAAAACAGGGTCGATCTGACATAAGGTGAGCAACGACCTCCACTCAGAACCTTAGACAGATGTGCCCAGAGAAGACTGAAGCAGACAGGCCCCTAGGCATGAATCAGATTTATTGCTTTGGATTCCAGGCATCTCTCCTCAGAGTCCTGGTTTCTAATACCAGCTTATGGGAGTTCCTGAGGCAAAAATCAGAACAAATCTCTTCTCCACATGGGAATCTTGTTCTTTGGAGCTGTGTGAAAACCTCTGGTTAAGAGAATGCTTCAGGGCCCCAGAGCCACCGCCCCATTCCAAGGTCTCCATGGACACAGTCCCACATTATGGCTGATACTCAGGAGAGTCCATTTCAACACAGCCCCCTCGCTTGCTACCCAGAGCCAGAAGATCGAACCTGCCTTGTCGCTAGGAGACAATTGGAATGGGAGGTGGGCCCCAGGCATCCATCGATAGAACCCTGCTCAGGAGAACTTCTTTATGGGACGTCCTGGATCCATCCAACAGGTCTCAAATGTCCCACAGAACAAATCCTTGCGGTTTGGAGCACCACATATCCCCATCATGTGAAAACCTCCATGGCCTCATGATGCCCCCCCACCTTCATGATGCGGCCATCACAGACAAAAACTACAAACTGAGCCAACATCTGATCCTATGTCCCCAAACCTAAGATGAGATTGTGTTTTCAGACTTCAGTCCCAACAGCCCTGGCCCACACACCCTCCCGGCTGGGTCTCCTGGAACCACAACTCAGGACAGTGCCTCCACTCTCCAAGGGAATTCTGCCCATTCCATTGGCCACTACTGTACAGATTAGGAGAAACATCCAAAGTCCCTGAGGCAATCCCAATAGTGTAGGTCGCCCAGGACAAACAGGGGGAATCTGTCACAAGATGAACAACTACCTCCCCTCAGACCCGCAGACAGATATGCCCAGAGAAGATTGAACAGGAGAGGCACCTAGGCTCTAAAAGGATCGATTGCTTTTGCTCCAGGCATCTCTCCACAGAGGCCTGGTTTCCAATACCAGCATGAGGGGGTTTCCTGAGGTACCAATCAGAGGAAATCTCGTCTCCACATGGGAAACTTGACCTTTGGAGCTGTGTCAAAACCTCCAGTTCGAACAAATATTTAGGTTGCCGGAGCAACAGCCCCATTCCAAGGTCTCCATGGATACAAACCCACATTATGGCCCATCTGCAGGAGAGTGCATTTCAAATCAGCCCCCTTGGTTGCTCTCCCAGAGCCAGCAGATGGAACCTACCTTGTTGCTAGGATACAATTGGAATGTGAGGCGGGATCTCCAGGGAATTTTCCTTAGTACCCTGCTCTGGCGTCATTCCGTATGGGATGTCCTAGAGCCATCCAACAGGTCTCGACCGTCCAGCAGAAGGAATCCTTGCAGATTGGAGCATCTCACATCTCCCATCGTGGGAAAACCTCCGTGGCCTCATGATGCACCCTTCCCTTCCTGAAAGGGCCATCCTGGACTGAAACTCCAAAATGAGCCAACGTCTGATCCACAGCCTGACTTCTGATGCACGAGATCTCGTTTCAACACTGCAGAGTGTGCCTGCTGTGCCCTCGCCCCAAAACTTAAGCCTACTTGTGTTCTCAGACTTCCGTCCACACACTCCTGGCCCTCAAGCACACCTGCTTGGGAATTCTGGAGCCACAATATAGCATTCTGCTTGCCCTCCAGAAGAAAAACGTTGCCCTATGGGGCTACACAGAAATGCCAAATGAGGAACAACTTGCAAGCCACTCGACTCTACCCCAATTATACAGTCTAGCCTGAGCCCTAAAGCCCTGTCTGACACAGCCTGAGCCCAGACCTCGCGATCGACATGCAGACAACTAGCTGTACACTGAGCACATCAGAACCTCCATGGACTTATGTCGTCATCTCTTCCCAACTTCGGTCTTCAGGCTTCAGAAACCTAGACTGTATCTCCACTCGCTTCCTAGGGTTGAACGTAATGCAGACATAAGAACTCCTCCTTCCCCCTGGCCAGAACATTGTGGTTGGCATGTTTTCCAATGTTCATTGTAGGAGAAACCAGTGTGGCCCATGAAGCCCCACCCATGCTTGAAGGCAGCGATAGGCACAAACACACATTGGGGCCTTCAGCGTGAACCCTGTCCTCAAGTAAAGCCTGTCAGTGGCTGGACCAAAAGCCGCATATGGGTCTTGCCATGCTCCAATCTCCCAATCTTAAGCAGAGGTGGAGATGACTAGTGACCCCTACTCAGGGCCCTGCTCTGGAATCGCTCTTTGGTGGGACACCTGAGGTCAATAAATACAGAAATGATTCCTCCCATCCATAGAATGACGCCAACCACTTGGGATAGGGCCAAATCTCCAGAGAGAAAGACTCGTCCATGGCCCATGAGGCCACCCCGACATTCCATGGCCACCGTTGACACAAAATCCAGAGACATAAGCCTGAGTAAGCGCCTCACACTCGCCCTTTATTCATAGCCTGAATAATTCTCCGCACGGTCTGTAGATCGGGCCTACCATACCTACGTCCACAAACATAAGGTCAGTTTGAAAATTTTCAGAGTTCTGTACGACAGTCATGGCCCACATACCCTCCAGGCTGGGGCCCCTGGGCCATATCTCAGGACAGTGCCTGCTTCTCCAAGGGAATCCTTCCCATTCCATTGGAGACAAAACTAGATATTAGGTTAAAACTCTAAAGTACCCGACGCCGTCCCAATAGTGTAGGCCTCCCAGGACAAACAGGAGTGATCTGTCCCAAGCTGAGCAACTACCTCAACTCAAACCCATGCACAGATATCCCCAGAGAAGAATATTGAAATGGACAGGCACCTAGACCCTTATTAGATCCCTTGCATTTGTTTCCAGGCATCTCTCCTCAGAGGCCTGGTTTCTAAGACTACGATATGAGGGTTTCCAGAGGTACCAAACAGACCGAATCTCATCTCCACATGGGCAACTTGTTCTTTGGAGCTTTGTGAAAAGTTCCAATTAGGAGAAACCTTCAGGTCCCCGGAGCCACCGCCCCATTCCAAGGTCTCAATGGACATAAACCCACATTATGACCCATCCTCAGGTGAGTCCATTTCAACTCAACCCCCTCAGTTGCTCCCCCAGAGCCAGCAGATCGAACATGCCTTGTTGCTAGGAGACATTTGGAATGTGAGGTGGGCTGCCCAGGCATCCATCCTTAGAACCCTGCTTTGGAGAACTTCCTTTTGGGACATCCTTGATCCATCCAATAGGTTTCGACTGTCCCGCAGAATGAATCCTTGCAGTTTGGAGTATCACACAATCCCATCATGGGAAAACCTCCATGGCTTCGTGATGCCACCCAAACCTTCATGAATGGACCATTATGGAAAGAAACTCCAGGCTATGCCAACGTCTGATCCTCACCCTGACTGCAGATACACGAGATCTCGACTCAGCTCTGCAGAGTGTGCCTGCTGTGTCCTCGCCCCAAAACCTAAGCCTAACTTGTGTTCTCAGACTTCTGTCCTCAAACTCCTGGCCCACTAGGCCTCCAGGTTAGAAATTCCGGAGCCACAATGCAGCATTCTGCCTGCCCTTCAGATGAAAAACGTTGCCCTTGGGGCTACACAGAAATGCCAAATGAGGATCAACCTGCATGAAACTCGACTACACCCCAATGACACAGCCTAGCCTGGGCACTAATTCCCTGTCTGCCACAGCCTGAGCCTGCAACTCCCGACCCACACTCAACAGCTGGCCGAACACAGCACATTGAACACGCCATGGCCTTAAGTCTTCATCTCTTCCCAACCTCGGTTTTCAGGCTTCAGAACCTAGACCTTAACTGCAATCACTGTCCAGGGGTGAACGTGTTGCAGAAATCAGAACTCCTCCTTCCCCATGGCCGGAAACCTTGTGGTTGGCATGTTGTGCAACGTTCAGTGTAGGAGAAACCAGCATGGTACATTAGGCCCCGCCCAGGCTTGAGGGGCTCTTTGGGCACAAATACACATTGTGAACTTCCGCGAGAGCCCTATCTTCAAGGAAGGCCTCTCAGTGTCTGGAGCAAGAGCCACATATGGGGCTTGCCATGCCCCTACATCCCCAATGTTAACCAGAGATCGGGTTGTCCAGTCGACCCTCCCCAGGGCTCTGCTCTGGAATCCCTCTTTTGGTTCTATATATGAGGTAAAAAACAGAAAGGTCTCCTCGCTTCCAACAGAATGACCCAAAACTCTTAGGATCATGCCAAATCCCCATGGAGGGAGAATCGTCCATGTCCTATGAGGCCATCCCGACATTACCCGGCCATCTGTGACACAAAATTCAGAGACAAAAGACTGACCAACTGCCTCACACTGGCCCTTTGTTCATATCCTGAAGAGTTCTCATCACAGTCTATAGATCGAGCCTGCCATACCTACGTCCCTAAACCCAAGCGGAGTTTGTGTTTTCAGACTTCTGTCCCGACAGTCCTGGCACACACACCCTCCACGCTTGGGTCCCTGGAGCCACACATCATGACTGTGCCTTCCCTCTCCAAGAGAATTCTTCCCATTCCATTGACCACAACCTTGCAAATTTGGAGAAACCTCCAAAGTCACCGAGGCCATCCCAATAGTATAGGCAGCCCAAAATAAACAGGGGTGATCAGACACCAGATGAGCAACTACCTCCACTCAGACCCATCGACAGATGTCCCCAGAGAAGAAGATTGAACTGGACAGGCCCCTAGCCCCTCATCCAATCCATTGCTTTGGTTTCCAGGCATCTCTCCTAAGAGGCCTGGTTTCCAATACCTGCATAATTTGGTTTCCTGAGACACAAATAAGAACAAATCTCGTCTCCCCATGGAAAACTTGCTTTTTGGAGCTGTGTCAAAGTCTCTCGTTAGGAGAATCATTCAGGGCCCTGGTGCCACTGCCCCATTCCAAGGTCTCCATGGACTCAAACCCACATTATGACCCATCCTTAGGAGAGTCCATTTCAACCCAGCCCCCTCGGTTGCTACTCCAGAGCCAGCAGATCAAAAGTGTCTTGTTGCTAGGAGACAATTGGAATGTGAGGCCAGTTGCCCAGGCATCCATCCTTAGAACCCTGCTCTGGAGAACTTCCTTATGGGACCTCCTAGAGCCATCCAACGGTCTTAATTGTCGCACAGAAGGAATCCATGCAGTTTGGAGCATCTCACAACTCCCATGGTGGGAAAATATCCATGGCTTCGTAACGCACCCCCCCTTCATGAAGGGGCCAACATGGACAGAAACTCCAACCTGAGCCTATGTCTGATCTTCGCCCTGACTTCAGATGCATGAGTTCTCCATTCAGCTCTGCAGTGTGTGCCCGTCATGCCCTTGTCCCGAAACCTAAGCCTAGCTTGTTTTCTAAGACTTCTGACCTCACTCTCCTGGCCCACAAGCCCTCCAGTTTGGGAATTCCGGAGCTACAATGCAGCACTCTGCCTGCAATCCAGAAGAAAAACTTTGCCCTATGCTGCTAATAAGAAATCCCAAATGATTATCTATTGCACGCTACTCGACTGTAAAGCAATTATACAGTAAATCAATTATACAGTTGTGGCCTCAAACTGAAGACATCGGACGCACTATGGCCTTCTGTTGTCATATCTTCCCAACCTCGGTTTCCAGGATTAAGAACCTAGACCTTATCTCCAATCACTGCCCAGGGGTGAACGTGATGCAAAAATCAGAATTCCTCCTTCTCCATGGCAAGAAACCTTGTGGTTGGCATGTTGTCCAACGTTCAGTGTAGGAAAACCTGCGTGGTCCGAGAGGTCATGCCAGTGCTTGAGTTCCACCTTGGGCACAGACACATATTGTGACCCTCAGCGTGAGTCCCGTATTCAAGTAACGCCTCTCAGTGGCTGGACCAAGAGACCGCATATGGGGCTTGCCCTGCACATAGGCCCTCAGGCCTTACCAGAAGGCAGGTATTGCAGTTGTCAGTACCTACTGCTCCTCTCTAAAATCCCTCTATTGGGGGGACACCTGAGGCAGAATACAGGACCAACACACCCTCCAGGCTAGGGACTATGGAGACACACCGAAGGACTATGCCTGTCCTATCCAAGTTAACTCTGCCCAATCCTTTGACCACAACCTTAAAGATAAGTAGAAACCTCCAAGGCCCCCGAGGCCATCCCGATAATGTAGGCCGCCCTGAACTAAGAGGGGCACTCTGACACTAGCTGAGCAACTACCTCCACTTAGACACTCAGACAGCGTCCCCAAAGACAGAAGATTGAAAAGGACAGGCCCCTATGCCCTAATCTGAGCCCAGATTTGGTTCCCAGGTGTCTCTCCTCAGAGACCATCATCTGGAGACCAGTTTTGGAGACCAGCATCTGGGGCTTTGCGGCACCAAACAGAGCTTCTCTCATCTCCACATGGGGAGCTTTCTTATTGGAAATGTATCAAACTTTTCAGGCAGGTGAATTCTGCAGGGCCTCTGAGCCACCAGCACATTCCAAGGTCCCCATGGACACAAATCCACATTATGACCCATCCTTAGGAGAGTCCATTTCAACTCAGCCCCCTGGGTAGCTCGCCCCAGAGCCAGCAGTTCAAACATGTCTTGTTGCAAAGAGCCAATGGGAATGTGATGTATGCTGTACAGGCATCCATCCTTTGAACGCAGCTCTCCAGTCTTTCCATATGGGACTTCCTGGAGCCATCCAACAGGATTCGACTGTCATGCAGAAGAAAACCTTGTGGTTTGGAGCAACTCACAACTCAGCGTGGGAAAACCTCCTTAGCCTCATGAGGCCCCTGCTTCATGAAGGGGCCATCATGGACACAAACTCCAGCCTCGGCCAATGTTTGATCCTCACCCTGACTTCAGATGTAGGAGATCCTGATTCAGCCTCTGCAGAGTGGGCCTGTCACTCCCTTGGCCCCAAACCTCACCCTAGCTTGTGTTATCAGACTTCTGTCCTCACAACCCTGGCACTCAAGCCTACCCGATTGGGAATTCTGGGGTCACAAAGAAGTACTCTGCCTGCCCACCAGAATAAAAAAAAATTTTCTATGGCTTTGCCCAGAAACCCCAAATGAGGATCAACCTTCTCAGTGCTTAGCAACAACCCAACTGCATAGGCTACCTAAGCATTAATGCTCTGTCTTACATAGCCTGAGCCCAGACCTTCCAACAGACACCGAGACAGCTTGCCGCACTCCCAGCACAAATGACCCGCCATGGCCTTAGGACACCATCCCTTCCCAACCTGGATTTTCAGGCATTAGAACGTAGACCTTATCTCCAATCCCTGCACAGGGGGGAACCTGACCCATGAGCCAGAACTCCTCCTTCCCCATGGCAAAAACCTGCTGTTGGCTGGAAGTCAAACCTTCAGTGTAGGAGAAACCTGTATGACCCATGAGGCCACGCCCATGCTTGAGGGCAGCCTTGGGCACACACACACACACACATTGTGATCCTCAGCGTGAGTCCCGTATTCAAGTAACACCTTTCAGTGGCTGGACCAATAGCTCACATATGGGGTTTACCATGACCATAGGCACCCGAGCCTAACCAAGAGGCAGGTATTCCAGTTGTCAGTACCCACTGCTCTGCTCTAGAATCCCTCTAATGGGGGGGGACACTAAAGGTAGAACACAGGACTCCTCCCTTCCACAAAATGACCCCAAACTCTAGGGAGCGGGGCAAATCACCAGAGAGGGAATATTCTTCCTCGGCCCATGAGGCCACCCCTACATTAAATGGCCATCATGGACAGAACATCCAGAGAGAAGAGCCTGAGCGACCACCTCCCACTCGCCCCCCTTTCATATCCCGATGTGATCCCTTCATGGACTGTAGATGAGGCCTACCATAACCTCGGTCCCAAACCTGAGCCGAGTTTGTGTTTTTGTACATCTGTTCCCACAGCCCTGGAACACACAGCCTCCAGGCTGGGGCCTCTGGATTCACACCACAGGACTGTGCCTGCTCTCTCCTAGGAACCTGTGCCCATTCCAGTGGCCACAACCTTACAGAATAGGAGAAACCTCAAGGCCCCTGAGGACATCCCACTACTGTAGCTGCCCTGGACACACAGGGACATTCTGACACAAGCTGAGCAACTACCTGCACACAGACATGCATACAGATGTCCACAGAGACAGAAGATTTAACAGGACAGGCCCCTAGGCCCTAATCTGAACTCTTGCTTAGGATTCCAGGTGTCACTCCTCAGAAGCCTGGGTTCGAAGACCAGCATATGGGGCTTTCTTGAGGCACAAAACAGAACACCTCTCGTCTCCACATGGGAAGCTTCCTTGTTGGAGCTGTGTCAAACCCTTCGGGTTGGAGAATCCTGCAAAGACACTGAGCCACCACCACATTCCAAGGTCTCCATGGCCAGCAAACCACACTATGACCCATCTTTAGGAGAGTCCATTACAACTCAACCCTCTGGGTAGCTCGCCCAAGATCCCACAGATTGAGCCTGGCTTATCCCGACCAGTCAATGGGAATGTGAGCTGGTGTTTCCAGGTTTCCATGCTTAGACACCTGCTCTCAAGTTTTTCCGAATGGGGCATCCTGGAACCATCCAATAGTACTCAAATCTCCTTCAGAAGGAAACCTTGAGGTTCGGAGCAGCTCACAACTCCCAGCGTAGGGAAACGTCTCTGGCCTCATGACGGCCCCAACCCCCTTCAGGAAGAGGCCATCATGGACACAAACCCCAGCTTGAGGCAACGTCTGATACTCGCCCTGACCTCAGATGCAGGAGATCTCGATGCAGCCTTGCAGAGTGGGTGTGCAATGCCCTCGGCCCCAAACCTAATGCTAGCTTGTGTTTTCAGACTTCCGTCCTCACACTCCTGGCAAACAAGCCCTCCAGACTGGGAATTCCGGAACCACAATGCAGCCCTCTGCCTGCCCACCAGAAGAGAAACTTTGCCCTATGGGGCTCTTCAGAAACCCCAAATGAGGATCAACCTGCTCAGGCCTCGACTGCACCCCAAATAGATAGGCTTCCCTGGGCACAGCCTGAGGCCAGACATCCCAGCAGACAAGGAGAAAGCTGGCCTCACACCCAGCACATCTGACACACCATGGCCATAGGCCGTCATTTCTTCCCAACCTGTGTTTTCAGACATCTGAACCTAGACATTATATCAAATCACGCACAGGTGGGTACCTGAAGCACAAATCAGAACTCCTCCTTCCCCATGGCTCTAAAGCTTGTTTTTGGCATGGAGTCAAACCTTCAGGGTAGGAGAAACCTTGATAGCTCCTAAGGCCACGCCTAAAGTAGAGTGACGACTTGGTAAAAAACTCGCATTGTGACCCTCAGCGTGAGCCCCATGTCAAAGTAAGGCCTCTCAGAGCCTGGACCAAAAGCCCACATATGGAGCTTACCAAGACCCTATGTTCCCAACCCTCACCAGATTTCGAATTTTCCAGTCACCTGTACCTGAGGCTTTGCTCTGGAATCCCTCTCTTGGAGATACACCTGAGCCAGACAACAAGACTGCACCCTTCCACAAAATGACCGCAAACTCTTGTGAGCTGGACCAAATTCCCAGAGAGGGAGATTCATCGATAGCCCCTGAGGCCACCCTACTATCCTCAGCTATCCTGGTCACAACATCCAGAGACAAAAGACTGGGGGACTGCTTTCCACTCCCCCTTCTTTCAATAACCGAGGATTTCCCCTCCCGGTCTGTAGATCCGGCTTGCCATACCCTCGGTGTCACACCTAACCCGAGATTCTGTTTTCAGACTTCTGTGCTCACAGCACGGACCCACACACCTTACAGGCTAGGGCCTATAGAGCCAAACTGAAGGACTGTGCATGTCCTCTCCAAGGAAACTGTGCCCAATTCATTGGCCATTACCATACAGATTAGGAGAAATCTCAAAGGCCCCCGAGGCCACCCCGATAGTGTAGGCTGCCCTGGACTAAGAGGGGCACTCTGACACTAGCTGAGCAACTATCTCCACTCAGACAGTGTCCCCAGAGACAGAAGATTGAAAAAGACAGGCCCTTAGGCCCTAATCTGAACACTAGCATTGGTTTCCAGGTGTCTCTCTTCAGAGGACTGGTTTCAAGACCAGCATCTGGGGCTTTTCTGAGGCATCATACAGAACCTCTCTTTTCTCCACATGGGGAGATTTCTTATTGGAGCTGTATCAAACCCTTCAGGTAGGCGAATTCTGCAGGGCCCCTGAGCCACCAGCACATTCCTAGGTCTCCATGGACAAATCTAGGTCTCCATGACCCATCCTCAGGAGAGTCCATTTCAACTCAGTGCCCTGGGTAGCTCGCCCCAGAGCCAGCAGTTCAAACATGTCTTGTCGCAAATAGCCAATGGGAATGCGAAATATGCTGTACAGACATCCATCCTTCGAAGCCTGCTCTCCAGTCCTTCTGTATGGGATGTCCTGGAACCATCCAGCAGGACTCGACTGTCCCGCAGAAGAAAACTTTGTGGTTTGGAGCAACTCACAACTCAGCGTGGGAAAACCTCCTTAGTTTCATGAGGCCCCTGCTTCATGAAGGGGCCATGATGGACACAAACTCCAGCCTCAGCCAACGTTTGATCCTAACCCTGACTTCAGATGAAGGAGATCTCATTTCAGCCTCTGCAGAGTGCGCTTGCCATGCCCTTGGCCCCAAACATCACCCTAGCTTGTGTTTTCAGACTTCCGTCCTCACACTCCTGGCCCACAGCTCTCCTGATTGGGAATACTGGGGCCAAAATGAAGCACTCTTCCTGCCAACTGGAAGACATACTTTGTCTATGGTGTTGCCCAGAAACCCAAAAGGAGGATCAACCTGCTCGGCCTTCGGCACACCCCAATTGCATAGGCTATCCTAAGCACTCATGCTCTGTCTTACATAGCCTGAGCCCAGACGTTATGACAGACACTGAGACAGCTGGCTGCACACCAAGCACCTTGGACCCGCCATGGTCTTAGGGGGTTCATCCCTTCCCATCGACCTGCATGTCTTCCTGGAGTTATGTTCTGAGACTGTGTCAGACTGTGTGTTTTGTCAGAGCAGCTTATGAAATTGGGGTGGACTTGGGGGCCTTGCAGGTTTCTGCTAATCTGTAGGGCTTGAGAAACTGAGATGGGCAGTTTCCTCGAAAGATCAAGCCCAGTGATGTGCTGTCGTTCTGGAGGCCCCATCCTGGAGCGCGTCTGGGTTAGGACTTTAGGACCAAAGTCTTCAGACACAAACTCGGGTAATAGTTAGGGGGTGGTGATGGTAGGCCCGATCTGCAGACCCTGAGGGTAGCTTCTCGGGACCTGAGATTTGGACGATTGGGACGCAGGAACACAGTCTTTTCTGTCTGGATTTTGTGTCTAGGATGGCCATGGGATGGAGGGGTGTCCTCATGGGTCCATGGGAGATTCTACCTCTCTGGAAATTCTGCCTGACACCCCAGAGTTTGGTTTATTTCTGGGGAAGGGGAGAGCACGGTTTTCCATCTCAGGGGTCCCATCCAAAAAGGAATTCCGGAGATTGGTTCTGGGTCCAGGCACCTGGATAACCTCACCAGGGCTTAGGATTTGGGCCTAGGAGCATGACAGGCCCGCTCTATGGGCTCCTGGTCCAGCTCGTGAGGTGGACTGTTGGAAAGGATCTTAGGGTGAGGGTCACAATGCCTGTTTGTGCCCAGCTGCCCATCCTGAGTGGGCGTGGTCTCATGGGCCATGCACCTGGCTCCCACTCTGAGGGTTGGACTGTCATCTCAACATTCAGTTTTCCTGCCAAGGGAAGGAGTAGTACTCATTTTTGCTTCAGCGTCCCCATGGGCAGGAATTGAGCTATGTTCTGGGACAGGTACCTGATTACCCAGGTTACTTCAAGATGATGGCCTCGGGCCAAGGCAGGACCCACCTGCCAGATATGGGGCCCACTGTCTGGGTGGCTGACTGGAGGTTGGGGCTCGAGCTGGGTCAGACAGAGCATTCGGGCAGAGGGTGGTCTATGATATTGGGGTGCCTTTGAGAGCTGTGCAACTGGATCCTCATGTGGGGTTTCTGTGAAGACCTTTAGGGCACTTCTTCTTTCTGGTGGGCAGGCATTAGGCTGCATTGTGGCTCCAGAATTCCCAATATGGAGGGCTAGCAGGTGAGGACTGTGAGGACAGAAGCCTAAAAACACAAGCTATGGTTAAGCTCAGTGCCGAGCACATGGCCGTTCTAATGTACATCTGTTGTTTTGAGATCTCCAGCACCTAAGTATGCGTGAGGGTCAGATGTCTGCTCACAGTGGAGTTTGTATCCATGATAGCCAATGAATGGTGCAGTTTTCTCCAGAAGCCTTGGAGGTTTTCCCAAGCTGGAGCTTGTGAACTTCTCCAAACAGCAAGGTGTCCTACTACGGGAAAGGGGAAGTCCACTTAGAGGGCTCCAGGTTCCCCCATATGGAAGATTCGATAGCACAGGTCTCTGAATGGAGGCCTGGGAAGTCCATCTCGCATTATGATTACAGCTGAGGAACAGGCCAGTCTTGATCCACTGTCTCTGGTTCCAAGTTCCAAGTGATCTGAGTTGACGGAAGTTCTCAGTCTAACGGGTCACAATGCTGCTTCGTATCCAGGGAAACCTTAGAATGTGGTGGAGGCACTGGGCCCATTCTGGATTCTCCTGTCCTAAGGGTTAGACCCAGTTCCCAGGAGAATGGTTACCTTCTCGGGACAGGAGAGGTTCTCTTGTATGGCTCATGGACCACAGTTTGGACCATATATTGGATTTCGAGAACAGGCCTCTAGGGACAGAGGCCTGAAAACCCAAACCAGGGTTCTTATGAGGTCCTAGTGGCATGGCAGATTCAATCTTTGGACTCAGCGCCATTGACCTGCGTGTCTTCCTGGAGGTAGGTGCCGAGGCTGTGTCAGACAGTGCATTTTTTCCAGAGCGACCTATGAAAGTAGGATGAGCTCAGGGGCCTTGCAGGTTTCTCCTATTGTGGAGGGTTTGGGCAACTGAGACTGGCAGAGTTTCCTCCAGAGATCAGGCCCAGTGATGTGCTGTGGTTCTGGAGGCCCCATCCTGGAGGGCATGTGGTTCAGGGCTCTGGGACCAAAATCTTCAGACACAAAATCGGGTATGAGTAAGGGGCGAGGTGATGACAGGCCCAATCTGCAGACCCTGAGGGCAGCTCCTCGGATTTGAAATTCATCCGGCTGAGAGGCAGCACAGGCTTTTCTGTCTGGATTGTGTCTAGAATGGCCATGGAATGGATAGGTGTCCTCATGTGCCCATGGGAGTTTCTTCCTATCTGCAGTTTCTGTCTGGCACCCAATCATTTGGTGTGTTACTGGGAAAGGGGAGACCACATTTTACCGTGTCAGGGTTCCTTTCAAATCATGGATTCCAAAGATGGGTTCTGGGTCTTGGTGTCTGGGTAATCCCACCAAGGCTTAGGAACTGGGCCTAGGGGCCTGACAGGCCTGCTCTGTGGGGACCTGGTCCAGCTCCCACAGGGACTTGTTGGAAATGGGTCTCAGGGTGAGGGTCACAATGCCTATTTGTGCCCAGCTCCCCATCCTGAGTGGGCACTGTTTCTTGTTCCATGCACCTGGATCCCAATCTGAGGGTTGGACCACCATCTCAACATTTAGTTTTCCTGCCATGGGGAAGGAGGAGTACTCTTTTGTGCTTCAGGGTCCCCCATGGACAGGAATTTGAGCTATGTTCTAGAACAGGTACCTGAATACCCAGGTTGGTTCGAGATGAAAGACTCAGGTCAAGGCAGGTCACACCTGTAGGATATGGGTCCCACTCTTTGTGTCGCTGCCAGGTGGTTGGGGTTCGGGCTGTGTCAGACAGAGCATTAGTGCACAGGGTTGCCTATTATATTGGGGTGCCATAGAGGGCCGTGCAGGTGGATCCTCATGTGGATTTTCTGTGCAGACCCATAGGGCACTTCTTCTTTCTGGTGGGCAGAGAGAAGGTTGCATTGTGGCTCCCAAATTCCCAATATGGAGGGCTTATAGGCAAGGAATGTGAGGGCATAAGGCTGAATAGAGAAGTTACATTTATGCTCAATGCCGAGCACATTGCCATTCCAGTGTGCAGCGATTTTTACGAGATCTTCAGCACCTGAGTATGGGTGAGGTCAGATATCTGCTCATGCTGGAGTTTGTATCTATGATGGCCAACGAACGAGATATCCAGCACCTGAATAAAGGCGGATGAATGATGTTTGATCACACTGGAGGTTGTATCTATGATGACTGACAAATGGAGATGTGGCGTCAAGAGGCCATCGAGGATTCCCCACACTGATGCATGTGAGATGCTCTAAAGAGAAAGGCTGTTTTTTCTACTGTCAGGGAGAGTCTGGTTTGTTTGTTCGAGAGTACCCCACTTGGAAATTATGGATAACAGAGCTCTTCTGCATGGATGCCTGGAAAGCACACACCGAATGACCATTGTGGCTGAGGAACATGGCAGAATCCTTCTGGTGGCTCTGGGGCGAAGTACCAAGGCCTTGATTTGACATTGAATCTCTTGCAGATGGGTTGCAATGCTGGTTGGTTACCAGGGAGTTCTTAGAATGTGCTGGTAGCTGAGGTGTCATACAGGATTCTCCTACCCTGAGGGTTTAACACAGGTCAAAGGGCTGTGTCCCCTTCTGGGGATAGGAGATGTAGTGTTGAGTGGCTCAGGGACCACATGTTGTATCATAAGTTCATATTCTAGAACAGGCCTCTGAGGACAGATGCCTGAAAACCTAATCTAGGGTTCCAATGAAGTCCTAGGGGCATGTCAGTTTCAATCTTCAGACTCAGGACAGTTGCCGTGCGTGTCTGCCTCGATGTACGTGATCAGAGTGTTTCAGACTGTGCATTTGCGTCTAGGGTGGCCTTTAATATTGTGGTGTGCTCAGGGGATTTGCAGGTTTCTTCTAATCTGGAGATTTGGGAAACTGTGACGTGTACAGTTTCCTAGGGGATGGCACACAGTGCGGTGGTTTGATTCCAAGATCCCACCCTGGAGGGCATGTGAGCCTTGGTTATGGAGAGATGTCTGCAAACCCAAACTCGGAATAGGGATAATGGCGAGGTGTTCGCAGTCCCAATGCGTAGACCTGGAGGGCAGCTCATCAGGAACTGTAATTAGGGTTATGTGAAGGCAGTAGCACAGGCTTTTATATATGGATTCTGTATCCAGGATGGCCTCAGAATGCAGGTGTGGTCGCATGAGTCCATGGGAGATTTTACTCTCCTCAATAGTTTGGTGGCTTTTTCGGGGAAGGGAAGAGTGATGTTTTCTATCTTATGCGTGCCCCAAAACAGGGATTCCAGAGACGGGCTCTGGGTCTGAATGCTTGGAATATCCCACCAAGGTTTAGGATATGAGCCTAGGGGCGTCCCTGGCCTAAAAAGTGGGATCTGGGTGGTGCAACTAAGAGGGCTTGTTTGAAAGCATGCTCAGGCTGAGGTTCACAATGCCTGTTTGGGCCATAGGTGGCCCTCGTGTGTGGATGTGGTCTCATTGGCCATGTAGCTTGCTCAAGTCTGAGAGTTGGACACCCATCCCAACAGTTAGGTTCCTGCCATAGAAAAGGTGGAGATCTCTTTTGTGCTTCAGGTTCCCCCACTGGCAGGTATTCCAGCAAAGGTCTGAGGACAGATGCCTGAATACCAAGGATGAGTAGAGATGATGGAGTATGGCCATGTTCAGTCCCACATGCTAGATACGGTTCCCGCTCTCTGGGTTGCTGACACTAGGTTGGGGCACAGGCTCTGACAGACACCGTACAAGAGGCCAGGGCAGCCTATAAATCAGGGTTCCCTCGGGGGCCTCCCAGATTGATCCTCATGTGGGTTTTCTGGGCAGACTCACCAGGCGCTTCTTCTTTCTATGGGGAAAACAGAATACCGTGTTGTGACTTTGGAATTCCGTATCCAGAGGACTTGGGGACCAGTAGTGTGAGAATGGAATTGTAAACACAAGCTACGGTTAAATTCAGTGCCAAGTGGAAGGTTGTCCCCATCTGCAGAGGATTCTGTGATATATCCAGAAGCTGAGTGAGGGAGGATGTCAGATGTTTGCTCACACTTGAGTCTGTGTCTATGATGAATAACAAATGGAGAGGTGGCATCAAGAGGCCATGGAGGATTTCCAATGCTGGGCCTTGTGAGATGCTCCAAACAGCAAGGTTTCCTTCTCCTGGACAGGTGGAGTCTGGTTTGTTTGCTCCAGGGTCCCCCATGTAATAAGTTAGGTAGTAGAATCCGCCCGAATGGATGCCTGGAAAGCATACTTCCATGGTCCTTTTCAGCCGAATAACATCCAGATTCAATCTGGTGGATCTGGGGATACGTCCAAGCAGCCTGAGTTGACATGGAGTTTCATGCTGTTGGATCACAATGCTGGTTGGTATCCATATAGAGATTAGAATGTTGATTGGTCAGAGGGCCATGCAGGAATCTCCTACACTCTATCTGGGACACAGCTACCAAGAGGAAGGTTTCCTACTGGTGACAGGAGCGGTTCTTTAGTGTGGCTCAGGGACCACATGTTGGAATATAAGTTGGTATTGGGGAAGAGGTCCTTGTGGAGAGGCACCTGAAAACCTAAGTTTGGGTATTGATTAAGTCCTAGAGGAATGTCAGGTTCAATCTTCTGACTCAGGGCCTTTGATTTTAATGTCTGCTTGGAGGCAGGTTCTCATTGTGTGTCAGAATGTGCACTTGGGTCCAGAACATTCTTCAACATGGAGGTGGGCTCAGGGGCTTTGTACATTGCTCCTAATCTTCAGGGTTTGTGCAACAATGAAGGGCAGAGTTTCCTTCAGGAGGATAGGCACAGTTATCCTGTGTGGATCCAGAGGCCCCTTCTTGAGGGCATGTGGGTCAGGGCTTTGGGGACAGATATCTGCAAATGCAAACTAGGGTTAGGGTGAGGGACAAGGTAATCACAGGCCCGATCTGCAGTTCCTGAGTGAAGCTCTTATTGTACTGAAATTAAGGTGTCATGGAGGCAGTAGCGCAGGCTTTTCTGTCTGGATTGTGTGTCCAGGATGGTCGCAAAATGTAGGGGTGGATCAGGGGCCATGGGAAATTCTTCATCTCCGGGGATTCTGCTTGGATCTCAAGAGTTTGGTTTCTCTGTGGGAAGGGAAGACTGTTGTTTTCAGTCTCAGGGGACCCCCAAGAGAGGGATACCAGAGACGACAGGTTCTGGGAGGGAGCCTGTAAATAACGAAAGATGGTGAGGATTTGGCCCTAGGAACCTGGGAGGCTTGCTCTGCAGGCTTCTGGCCCAGCTACTGAGGGTGTTTGTTTGAAAGCAGGCTCATGCTGAAGGTCACAAAGCTTGTTTGTGCCCAGGGTGGCTCTCATGAGTGACCGTGGTCTTATGGCCCATGCAGCTGGTCAACGCTGAGGGTTGGACACCAATCTCATCAGCCAGGTTTCCTGCTATTGGGAAGGAGGAATACACCTGGGCTTCAGGTTCCCCCATGGGCAGGGATTTAAGCTACGGTCTGGGGAGAGATGCCTGAATATCCAGGTTGAAGAGATGTGACGTCTTCGTTCCACAGCAGGTCCCTCCTGCAGGGTATGGGGTCCATTTTCTCAGTGGCTGTCTGGAGGTTGTGGCCCAGGCTGTGTCAGACAGAGCCTCAGTGCCCATGGTGGCCTATGATATAAGGGTGCCTCGAGGGCCATGCAGGTGGATTCTCATGTGAGTTTTCTGTGCAGACTCACCAGGCACTTCTCCTGTGGGGCAGGTAGAATGCTGTGTTGTGGCTCAAGAATTCCCTGTCAAGGGTTTGGGGACAAGGAGGGTGAGGATGGAATTGTAAACACAAACAACGGTTCAATTCAGTGACAAGCGGAAGGCAGTTCCAGTGTGCAGGGACTGATTTGAGATATCCAGCACCTGATTAAGGGTGGATGTTATATGTTTGCTCACACTGGAGTCTTTGTCTATGATGACTGCCAATTGGAGGGGAGGCGTCATGAGGCCATGGAGGATTTCCCACCCTGGGGCTTGAAAGATGCTCCAAACCACAAGATTTCCTTCTATTGGACAGGGGAGTCTGGTTTGTTTGCTCCAGGGTCCCCCATATGGAAACTTTGGGTAGCAGAGCTCTCCCTCATGGATCCATGAAAAGCACACCTCCATTGACCTTTGTAGCTGAGGAACATGACACGGTCAATCGGGAGCCTCTGGGGTGAAGTTCCAAGCAGCCTGAGTTGACATGGAGTTTCATGCTGTTGGATCACAATGCTGGTTGGAATCCAGGGATACGTTAGAATTTGGTGGTGGTCAGGGGGGCATGCAGGTTTCTCCTACACTGAGTCGTGGACACAGCTACAAAGAGCAAGGAATGCTTCTGGGGACAGGAGGAGTTCTGTAGTGTGGCACAGGGATCATATGTTGGAATATAAGTTGGTTTTGGAGAAAAGGCCTCTGGGGACAGGCGCCTGAAAATATCAACTAGGGTATTGACGAAGTCCTAGAGGCATGTCAGTTTCAGTCTTCTGACTCAGGGCCTTTGACTTGGATGTCTGCCTCAAGGCAGGTGCTCATTGTGTGTCAGAATGTGCATTAGGGCCAGAGCATTCTTCAAAATTGAGCTGGGCTCAGAGCTTTGTAATTTCCTCCTAATCTTCAGGGTTTGAGCAACCGTGAAGGGCAGAATTTCTTTTGGGAATGTAGGGACAGTAAGCCGGTGTGGCTCCAGAGTCCCCTTACTGAGGACATGTGGGCCAGGGCTTTGGGGACAAAAATCTGCATACACAAACTAGGGTTAGGGTGAGGGCCAAGGTAATCACAGTCCCGATCTGCAGTCCCTGAGTGCAGCTCATATTGTACAGAAATTAAGGTGTCGAGATGGCGGGGTACTAGGAAGAGGCGTCTTTTCAGCTGGTACCCCAAAGTGAGCTGATTACCTACCAAAGAACTCCGATCACCCATGAAATAAGCCTGAGATCAGAATTATACACGTCTGGATCTCTACAGGGGCAGAAGACGCCAGTGAGCAGGTGAAGCAGAATGGGAACGGCGGACTGATATCAGAAGATAAACAAAAGGGGGAGGGAGCCACCAGAGGCGACCGGTGGGAAAGTAATACCCCAATAAGAGCGAGAGTGCCCTGCGTCTGGGGACCAGCATTAACTTGGAGACTGGTTGAAAGCACTCCTAAAGAGCAAAGGATTGCGGGTGGAAATTGTGGGAATCGGGGCGGCTAGGGAAAGGGGCTAAAGTCCCCGATCCCAGACGGCCTCCCCAGCGCGGAGGCAGAGAGAGTGCGGCGGGGAAACCAGCTCCTGGTCCCTAAGCCGCCAGCGCGCCCCAGAGCGCGTGGGGTCCGGCTCCTGTGAGGGGATGGGAGCTGCGCCGGTCTGCAGAATGCGCGCTAGCCCTACCACAAAGCTTGAGATGCGCGCGCACGTCCCTCGAGCTCTCCTGGGTTACTAAGGCCCGGGGGCGGTTCTTGACCTGCGCCATTGTTTCAAAGCCTAAGCTGTACGCGAGCGAAACTCTTCCCCAGATAGAGGCTCACAAAAGCCCAGCCTGCGGCTTACGGACCAGCGCCGGGTTCTCAGTGCCCCAGACGCGCGCCCGACCCACAGCCGCCTCTGAAAAGAGGTGCGCGCAAGCCGGGCACTCCCAGCCCGGGCCGGCGGCAAAATCTCAGTGTGCGATCGCTGCTTGGAACCTCTCTGGTGGTCAGGAGCTCCCAGACAGCCGCCACTGCCTTGGCTTTGGGGACGAGCAAAAGATCCTGCGCCCCCAGGGTCTGCAACTTGGAACCTGCGCTGCCAGTGTCCAAGGGGTAATTTATTCAGCTTCTGCACCCAGACTGAGGCTTCTCTCTAAGACGGAGATCAGGGTGCAGTTTGATTTCTTTTAATACTACAAAAACCATCAAAGGCGGTCAAGGTGAGAGGTAAAAAAAGTGAACAAGCAAAAAAAAAAAAAAATAAAAACCGCCAGATAACAAAAGCCTGAAAAAAAAAACAGTTTCCCCAGAGCCCACCCCCTTGAGGTGGGCGGCGGGACTCAACTCAGGAAACATCATTGACTGACAACCCACGTGGCAGGCCCCTCGCCCAGAAAACAAACCAAGAAAGAAAAAAAAAAAAAAGGACTACAAGAGAACCACCACTACTTCATAGGAAAACTTGTATTATTCACTCGTTTCCACTATTCCGGTTCATATATATATATATATATATATATATATATATATATATAAATATAAATATATATATATAATATATATTTTAAACATAGGTAATTTTTTTAACCTATTTACCACCACAGCGAGCTGCACAGTACATCAAATTCCATAATACCTTTCTAATCTGAACTTTTTGATACATACACCTATGCTTTTCTTTTGCATTTTTATTTTTGAAGTCCATTTTTTAAAATTTTAGTTTAGTTTAGTCTAGTATATTCCTTTTTTATTTTTATCCTCTAATATTCATATAGAGTTAACTTCAAAGTAATCCCCTTTCCCCAATCAATACTACCCCTATAGGTAAACCAATTTTTAATCCCCTTTATCTTAGGAAAGTTGAGTCCTTTAACAAAGATATCAAGATACATCCAGGAAGAATCAAAACAACCTTCCTCGCACACACTGAGAATTTATAAGAACTCTCTCAACTTCTTCCACCAGTGTTTCTGTGTTTTTTGAGTTTGTCCTGATAGCATATAAATTTTACACTTGTGCTTCTTTTTGACGAGGTTCTTTCTTTATTTTCATATATATATATATATATATATATATATATATATATATATATATATATATATATTTTCTTTTCTTCTTTCTCTTGTCATATAATTGTGTCAGTCTTTCTATCTCTTTTTCTTTGTCTACTTCATAAATCTTACCTTGGGGCCCATCTGGGATGAACCTTGTCTTTCATCTTCCCTTTCTTTCCTGTCTCTCTCTCTCTCTTTTATCTCTTTTTCTTCTTCTTTTTCTTCTTTTCCTTGTATTCTTTTTCTTTGTCTTTTCTTTTGTCTCTCATTTGGGTCGGGAATCCTGATTGCTCAGAAGTGTTCCAGGGTGCACCTTGACTGCACCAGAGTTGATACATCCAGCTACATCTGTTCAGTCTTCTCCCACCAAAATGACTAGGAGGAGGAATGCCCAACAGAAGAAAAATACAGAGGATGGACCTTCTGCAACAGAGATAACAGCTATCAACATAGATAATATGTCAGAAAGAGAATTCAGGCTAACAATTATCCAGGCAATAGCTAGGTTGGAGAAAGCCATGGATGACCAAACAGAATTGAATAGGGACGAAATGAAAGCGACCAGACAGGATGTTCACAATGTTAGGGCGGAGCTTAAAGCTACCAGGGAGGAGGTCCACAATGCTCTCAATGAGTTCCAATCTAATCTAAACTCTCTCAAAGCTAGGGTAACTGAGACAGAAGATAGAATTAGTGATCTGGAAGACAAACAGATAGAGAGAAAGGATCAGGAGGAAGCCTGGAACAAACAGCTTAGATCCCACGAAAGCAGAATCAGGGAAATAAATGATGCCATGAAGCGTTCCAACGTCAGAATTATTGGAATTCCTGAAGGGGAGGAGAAAGAAAGAAGTCTAGAAGATATCATGAAAATTTTACGAATCTCGTGAATGAAACCAGCGTTCATGTACTAGAGGCTGAACAGTCTCCACCCAAGATTATACACTCCAAAAAAAACATCACGACACCTAATAGTCAAATTGAGAAATTATAATTGTAGGTATAATCTCTTGAAAGCCGCCAGGGCAAAGAGGCTACTTACTTACAGAGGGAAGCCCATCAGAATAACGTCAGACCTGTCCACAGAGACGTGGAAAGCCAGAAGAGCCTGGCAAGATATATTCAGGGCACTAAATGAGAAGAACATGCAGCCAAGAATACGTTATCCAGCAAGACTGACATTCAAAATGGATGGAGAGATAAAGAGTTTCCAAGACCCTCAAGGCTTAAAAGACTATGCAACCACCAAGCCAATACTGCAGGAAATATTAAGGGGGGGTTCTATAAAAGAGGAAAAATCCCGAGAATAGCATTGAACAGAAATATAGGGACAGTCTACAGAAAGAAAGACTTCAAAGGTAACTCGATGTCAATAAAAACGTATCTATCAATAATCACTCTCAATGTGAATGGCCTAAATGCACCCATAAAACGGCACAGGGTTGCAGATTGGATAAAACAACTGGACCAATCCATATGCTGTCTACAAGAGACCCATTTTGAACCTAAAGATACACGCAGACTGAAAGTGAAGGGGCGGAGAAGCATCTTTCATGCCAATGGGACTCAAAAGAAGGCTGGGGTAGTGATTCTCGTATCAGATAAATTAGACTTCAAACTAAAGACTGTAGTCAGAGATACAGAAGGACACTACATAATCCTTAAAGGGACTATCCACCAAGATGATCTAACAATTGTAAATATCTATGCTCCCAATAAGGGAGCAGCCAATTACTTAAGAAAACTGTTAATCAAGATAAAGAGTCGGGGCGCCTGGGTGGCTCAGTGGGTTAAGCCGCTGCCTTCGGCTCAGGTCATGATCTCAGGGCCCTGGGATCGAGTCCCACATCGGGCTCTCTGCTCAGCAGTGAGCCTGCTTCCCTTCCTCTCTCTCTGTCTGCCTCTCTGCCTACTTGTGATCTCTCGCTGTCTAATAAATAAATAAAATCTTTAAAAAAAAGATAAAGAGTCATATTGATATGAATACACTAATCGTAGGAGATCTTAACACGCCTCTTTCAGAATTAGACAGATCATCGAAGCAGAAAATCAATAAAGAAACAAGAGCATTGAATGACACATTGGACCAGATGGACCTCATAGATATATACAGATCATTCCACCCTAAAACAACAGAATACTCATTCTTCTCAGTGCACACGGAACCTTCTCCAGAATAGACCACATACTGGGTCACAAATCAGGACTCAACTGATACCAAAAGACTGAGATTATTCCCTGCATATTCTCAGATCACAATGCTTTGAAACTGGAGCTCAATCATAAGGAAAAGTTCTGAAGGAACTCAAATACCTGGAAGCTAAAGACCACCTTGCTTAGGAATGCTTGGATCAACCAGGAGATCAAAGAAGAACTGAAACAATACATGGAAACCAATGAGAATGAAGACACTTCGGTCCAAAACTTATGGGATACAGCAAAGGCGGTCCTAAGGGGAAAATATATAGCCATCCAAGCCTCGCTCAAAAAATTGAAAAATCCAGAACACACCAGCTGTCTCTACACCTTAAAGAACTGGAGGATCAACAACAAATCAAACCAACTCCACACATAAGAAGGTAAATCATCAAGATTAGAGCTGAGATCAATGAGGGAGAAACCAGAGATACAGTAGAACGTATCAATGAAAGTAGAAGCTGGTTTTTTGAAAGAATCAATAAGATCGATAAGCCACTGGCTACACTAATCCGAAAGAAAAGAGAGAAATCCCAAATTCATAAAATTATGAATGAAAACGGAGAGATCACAACTAACGCCAAGGAAGTAGAAACAATCATCAGAAGTTATTACGAACAGTTATATGCCAAAGAGCTTAGCAACCTAGATGAAATGGATGCATTCCTGGAAAAATATAAACTACCATAATTGAACCAGGAAGAAATCGACAACCTGAATAGACCGATATCTAATAACGAGATTGAATCAGTGATCAAAAACCTCCCAAAAAACAAGAGCCCAGGACCTGACAGATTACCTGGGGAATTCTACAAAACCTTCAAAGAAGAAATAACACCTATTCTCCTGAAGCTGTTTCAAAAAATTGAAGCAGAAGGAAAACTTCCAGACTCTTTCTAAGAAGCCAGCATTACCCTGATCCCCAAACCAGGCAAGGACCCTACCAAAAAGCAGAATTAAAGACCAATATCACTGATGAATATGGATGCTAAGATTCTCAACAAGATCTTAGCCAACAGGATCCAACAGCACATTAAAAAGATTATCCACCATGATCAGGTGGGATTCATCCCTGGGCTACAAGGATGGTTCAACATTCGCAAATCAATCAATGTGATACAACAAATTAATATGAGAAGAGAGAAGAACCACATGGTCCTCTCAATTGATGCAGAAAAAGCATTTGACAAAATCCAACACCCGTTCCTGATTAAAACGCTTCAAAGTATAGGGATAGAGGGAACATTCCTGAACCTCATCAAATCTATCTATGAAAGACCCACAGCAAATATCATCCTCAATGGGAAAAAGCTTGCAGCCTTCCCATTGAGATCAGGAACAAGACAAGGATGCCCACTTTCACCACTCTTGTTCAACATAGTATTAGAAGTCCTAGCAACCGCAGACAACAGAGGGAAATAAAAGGTATCCAAATTGGTAATGAAGAAGTCAAACTCTCTCTCTTCGCAGATGACATGATTCTTTATATGGAAAACCCAAAAGACTCCACCCCCAAACTACTAGAACTCATACAGCAATTCAGCAGTGTGGCAGGATACAAAGTCAATGTGCAGAAATCAGTGGCTTTCCTATACACTAACAATGAAAATACAGAAAGGGAAATTAGAGAATCGATTCCATTTACTATAGCACCAAGAACCATAAGATACCTTGGAATAAACCTAAGTAAAGAGGTAAAGGATCTGTACTTGAGGAACTATAGAACACTCATGAAAGAAATTGAAGAAGACACAGAAAGATGGAAGACCATTTCATGCTCTTGGATCGGAAGAATAAACATTTTTCAAATGTCTATACTGCCTAGAGCAATCTATACTTTTAATGCCATTCTGATCAAAATTCCACCAGCATTCTGCAAAGAGCTGGAGCAAATAATCCTAAAATTTGTATGGAATCAGAAGAGACCCCGAGTCGCTAAGGAAATGTTGAAAAACAAAAATAAAGCTGGCGGCATCACCTTACCTGATTTCAAGCTTTATTACAAAGCTGTGATCACCAAGACAGCATGGTACTGGCATAAAAACAGACACATAGACCAGTGGCACAGAGTAGAGAGCCCTGATATGGACCCTCAACTCTATGGTCAATTAATCTTTGACAAAACAGGAATAAATATACAGTGGAAAAAAGTCTCTTCAATAATTGGTGCTGGGAAAACTGGACAGCTATATGTAGAAGAATGAAACTCGACCATTCTCTTACACCGTACACAAAGATCAACTCAAAATGGATAAAAGACCTCAACGTGAGACAGGAATCCATCAGAATCTTAGAGGAGAACATAGGCAGTAATCTCTTTGATATCAGCCACAGCAACTTCTTTAAGATACGTCTCCAAAGGCAAAGGAAACAAAAGCGAAAATAAACTTCTGGGACTTCATCAAAATCAAAAGCTTCTGCACAGCAAAGGAAACAGTCAAAAAAACAAAGAGGCAACCCACGGAATGGGAGAAGATATTTGCAAATGACCGTACAGACAAAAGGTTGATATCCTGGATCTATAATGAACTCCTCAAACTCAACCCACACGAAACAGACAAACACATCAAAAAATGGGCAGAAGATATGAACAGACACTTCTCCAATCAAGACATACAAATGGCTATCAGACACATGAAAAAATGCTCATCATCACTAGCCCTCAGGGAGATTCAAATTAAAACCACATTGAGATATCACCTTACACCAGTTAGAATGGCCAAAATTAACAAAACAGGAAACATCATGTGCTGGAGAGGATGTGGAGAAAGGGGAACCCTCTTACACTGTTGTTGGGAATGCAAGTTGGTGCAGCCTCTTTGGAGAACAGTGTGGAGATTCCTCAAGAAATTAAAAATAGAGCTTCCCTATGACCCTGCAATTGCACTCCTGGGTATTTACCCCAAAGATACAGATGTCATGAAGAGAAGGGCCATCTGTACCCCAATGTTTATAGCAGCAATGGCCACAGTCGACAAACTATGGAAAGAACCAAGATGCCCTTCAACGGATGAATGGATAAGGAAGATGTGGTCCATATACACTATGGAGTATTATGCCTCCATCAGAAAGGTGAATACCCGAGGCGCCTGGGTGGCTCAGTGGGTTAAGCCGCTGCCTTCGGCTCAGGTCATGATCTCAGGGTCCTGGGATCGAGTCCCGCATCGGGCTCTCTGCTCAGCAGGGAGCCTGCTTCCCTCTCTCTCTCTGCCTGCCTCTCTGCTTACTTGTGATCTCTCTCTGTCAAATAAATAAATAAAATCTTTAAAAAAAAAAAAGAGTCTCTTATAAAAAAAAAAAAAAAAGAAAGGTGAATACCCAACTTTTGTAGCAACATGGACGGGACTGGAAGAGATTATGCTAAGTGAAATAAGTCAAGCAGAGAGAGTCAATTATCATATGGTCTCACTTATTTGTGGAGCATAACAAATAGCATGGAGGACAAGGGGCGTTAGAGAGGAGTAGGGAATTTGGGTAAATTGGAAGGGGAGGTGAACCATGAGAGACTATGGACTCTGAAAAACAGTCTGAGGGGTTTGAAGTGGCGGGGGGGGTGGGAGGTTGGGGTACCAGGTGGTGGGTATTATAGAGGACACGGCTTGCATGGAGCACTGGGTGTGGTGAAAAAATAATGAATAATGTTTTTCTGAAAATAAATAAATTGGGAAAAAAAAAAGAAATCAAGGTGTCATGAAGGCAGTAGCGCAGGCTTGTCTGTCTGGATTTGTGTCCAGGACGGTCACAAAAATGTAGGGGTGAATCAGGGGGCCATGGGAGATTGTTCATCTTTGGGGATTGTTGTGGGTTCACAAGAGTTTGGTTTCTCTGGGGAAAGGGAAGACTGCTGTTTTCGGTCTCAGTGGACCCCCAAAAGAGGGATTCCAGAGAAAGGTTCTGGGTGGGAGCCTGGAAATAATGAAAGACGGTGAGGATTTTGCCTTAGGATCCTGGGAGGCCCACTCTGCAGACTCCTGGCCCAGCTACAGAGGTGGTTTGTTTGAAAGCAAGCCCATGCTGAAGGTCACAAAGCTTGTTTGTGCCCAGGACGGCTCACATGAGTGACCGTGGTCTTATGGCCCATGTAGCTGGCTCCACTGTGAGGGTTGGACACCCATCTCAAGAGCCAGGTTTCCTGCCACTGGGAAGGAGGAGTACACCTGGGTTTCAGGTTCTCCCATAGGCAGGGATTTGAGCTACAGTCTGGGGAGAGATGCCTAAATATCCAGGTTGAGGAGATGTGACAGCTTTGTTCCACCGCAGGTTCATCCTGCATGATATTGGGTCCACTGTCTAAGTGGCTATCTTGAGGTCGTGGCCCAGGCTGTGTCAGACAGATTCTCAGTGCCCATGGCGGCCTATGATATAAGGGTGCTGTCGAAGGCCATGCAGGTGGATTCTCACGTGGGTTTTCTGTGCAGACTCACCAGGCATTTCTTCTGTCGGGCAGGCAGAATGCTGTGTTGTGGCTCAAAAATTCCCTATCAAGAGGGTGTATGCAAAAGAAGGTGAGGATGGAATTGTAAAAACAAGCTAAGGTTAAATGCAGTGACAAGCAGAAGGCATTTCTAGTGTGCAGCAGCTGATACGAGATATCCAGCACTGGAGTAAGTGTGGATGTTAGATATTTGCTCACACTGAGGTTTGTGTCTATGATGACTGCCAAATGGAATTGTGGCGTCACAAGGCCATGGAGGATTTCCCACACTGTGACTTGTGAGATGCTCCAAAGAGCAAAGTATACTTCTACTAGCCAGGTGGAGTCTGGTTTGTTTGATCCAGGGTCACAAATATGGAAAGTTTGTGTAGCAGGGCTCTCCCTCATGGATGTCTGAAAGCACAACTCCATTGACCATTGCAGCTGAGGAACATGGCAGGTTTGATCTGGGGCCTCTGAGGCGAAGTTCCAAGAGGCCTGAGTTGACATAGAGATTCATGCTCAAGAGGCCTTGGGGACCAGTAGGGTGAAAATGGAATTGTAAACACAAGCTACTGTACAATTCAGTGCCAGCGGAATGTAGTTCCAATGTGAAGCATCTTTTTTGAGATATCCAGCACCTGAGCAAGGGCGGATGTCAGATGTTTGCTCACACTAGAGTTTGTGTCTATGATGACCAACAAATGGAGGGGTGGCATCAAGAGCCCATGGAGGATTTCCCCCGCTGAGGCTTGTGAGATGCTCCAAACAGGAAGGTTTCCTTCTACTGGACAGATGGAGTCTGGTTTGTTTGCTCCATGGTACCCCATGTGGGAAGTTTGGGTAGCAGAGTTCTTCCACATGAATGCCTGCAAAGCACACTTCATTCTCCATTGAAGCTGAGGACCATGGCAGGTTCATTCTGGTGGCTCTGGAGTGAAGGACCAAAGCTTTGGGTTGACATGGAATCTCTTGCAGATGGGCCACAATGCTGGTTTGTTACCAAGGAGATCTTAGAATGTGCTTGTGGCTAAGGTGCCGTGCAGGATTCTCCTACAGTGAGGGTTTGGCACAGGTCAAAAGCATGGTTTCCTTCAGGGGACGGGAGATGTTCTTATGTGAGGCTCAGGGACCACCTGTTGTATCATTAGTTGGTATTCCTGAATAGGCCCCAGAGGACAGATGACTGAAAACATAATCTAGGGTTCCTATGAAGTCCTACAGGCATGACAGTTTCAATCTTCTGACTCCGCACCGTTGACTTGGTATCTGCCAAGATGTAGGTGATCACGGTTTTTCAGATGCATATTTGTGTCCAGAGCAACTCCCTATATTGAGGTGGGCTCAGGGGCCTTGCAGGTTTCTCCTAATCTGGAAGGTTTGTGCAACTGTGAAGGGCACAGTTTCTTTGGGGATGGCAGGCACAGTCCTGTGGTTTGACCCCAGAGACCCCATCATGGAGGACATGTGATGCATGTTTTTGGGAGAGAAGTCTGCAAACACAAATTCGGTTTAGGGTTATTGGCAAGGTGATCTCAGGGCCAATGCTTAGACCTGGATGGCAGCTTGTCAGGAAATGTAAAGATGACTGGAAGGCAGTAGCACAGGCTTTTTTTTGTCTGGATTGTGTGTCCAGGATGGCCTCGGAATGCAGGTGTGGTCTCCTGCGTCACCTGGGAGATTTTTCTTCTCTAAGGATCCTGGCGACTCCCCATAGTTTGGTGGCTTTTTCGGAGAAGGGAAACGTGCAGTTTTCCATAGTAGGGGTGCCCAAAAAAGGGATTCCAGAGATGGGCTCTGGTAGTCGACATCTGGATAATTCCACCAAGGGTTATGATTTCGGCCTAGGGGAGTACCAGGCCTGCAATGCGGGATTGTGGCGGTGCAACTGAGAGGGTTTGTTTGAAATCATGCTCAGGCTGAAGGTCACAATGACTGTTTGTGCCCAGGGCGGACTGAAGGAGTGGGTGTGTTCACTTTGGCCATGCACCTGGCTTCCACTCTGAGGGTTGGACACCCATACCAACAGCCAGGTTTCCTTCCATGGGAAGGAGTAGTTCTCAATTGTGCTTCAGGTTGCGCCACTGGAAGGATTCCAACAAAGTCTGGAGAAAGGTGCCAGAATACCAAGGATGGGTAGATAGGATGGACTTGGGCCATGGCTGATCTCACATGCTGGATTAGGGGCCCTCTCTCTGGGTGGCCAACACTGGTTCGGGGCTCAAGCTCTGTCAGACACAATGCTAGTGGCAAGAGCAGTCTATAAATTGGGGTTCCTTCCAGGGCTGAGCAGATTGATCCTCATGTGGGGATTCTGGACAGACTCAGCAGGCACTTCTTCTTTCTGTAGGTGAGGCAGAATGCTGCATTGCAACTCCAGAATTCAATATCAAGAGGCATTGGGAAGCAGTAGGGTGAGGACGGAATTGTAAACACAAGCTACAGTTCAATTCAGTGCCAAGCGGAACACAGTTCCAATATGAAGCGTCTTTTCCAAGATATCCAGCACCTGATTAAGGCGGTTGTCAGATGTTTGCTCCCACTATAGTTTCTATTTTGATGACCCACAAATGGAGGGGTGGCGTCAAGAGGCCATGGAGGATTTCTCTTGCTGAGGCTTGTGAGATGCTCCAAACAGTAAGGTGTTCTTCTACTGGACAGGTGGAGCCTGGATTTTTTTGCTCCAGGGTCCCCCATGTGGAAATTCTGTATAGCAGAATTTTTCAGCATGGATGCTGGAAAGCACACCTCCATTGACCATTGCAGCTGAGGAACATGGCATGTTCGATCTGGTGGCTCTGGGGCGCAGGACCAAGGCATTGAGTTGACATGGAGTCTCTTGCAGATGGGCCACAGTGCTGCATTGTTAGAAGGGAGATCTTAGAATGTGATGGTGGGTAAGATTCTGTGCAGGATTCTCGTACCCTGAGGGTTTGACACAGGACGAAGAGCATGGTTTTCTTCTGAGGAAAGGAGATGTTCTGTTGTGTGGCTCAGGAACCCCATGTTGTATCATAAGTTGGTATTCCAGAACAGAACCCTGAGGACAGATTCCTGAAAACCTAATCAAGTTTTCCAATGAGGTCCAAGGCATGTCAGGTTCAATCTTCTGTCTTAGGACCATTGAATTGGCTGTATACCTGGATGTAGATGATCAGGGAGTTTCAGACTGTATTTGCGTACAGATCTGATGCCAATATTGGGGTGGGCTCAGGGTTCTTGCAGGTTTCTCCTAATCTGGAAGGTGTGGGCAACTGTGACGGGCACAGTTTCCTTGGGGATGGCAGGCACAGTCCTGTGGTGTGGATCCAGAGAACCCATCTTTGAGGGCATATGAGCCATGGTTTTGGAAAAGAAGTCTGCAAACACAAATTCGGGTTAGAGTTAGTGGCTTGGTGATTGCCGGCACAAGGTGTAGACCTAGAGAGCAGCTCGTCAGGAACTGTAATTAGTGTGACGGGAAGGTGGTAGCACAGGCTGTTCTATCCGGATTGTGTGTCCTGGATGGCCTCGGAATGCAGGTGTCGTCTCCTGTGTCCTTGGGAATTTTTTTTTCTCTAAGCATCCAGGTGATTCCCCATAGTTTGGTGGCTGTTTTGGGGAAGGGAAGAGAGCTGTTTTCAATCTAAGGGGTGTCCCACAACAGGGATTCCAGAGACGGGCCCTGGGTCTGGGTGCCTGGAAAATCCCATCAAGGGTTAGGATTTGGGCTTACACGCATACCAGGCCTGCAATGCAGGATCCTGGTGGTGCTACTGAGAGGGCTTCTTTGAAAGCATGCTCAGGCTGGGGATCACAATACCTGTTTGTGGCCAGGGTAGACCTCAGGAGTGGGCGTGGTCAAATTGGCCATGCAACTGGATCCCACTTTGTGAGTTGTACACCCAACCCAAGAGCCGGGTTTCCTGCCATGGGGAAGGAAGAGTTCTCTATTGTGATTCATGGTCCCTCATTGGCAGGGATTCCAGCAAAGGTCTGGGGACAGGTGCCTGCATACCAAGGATGGGTAGAGATGACGGATTTGGGCCATGGCCGATCTCACATGCTGGATAAGGTGCCGGCTCTCTGGTTGGCTGATGGTAGTTCGGGGCTCAGGCTCTGTCAGACTAAGCTCTAGTGGCCAGGGAAGCCTATAAATTGGGTTTCCCTCAAGGGCCAAGCAGAATGATCCTCTGTGGGGTGTCTGTGCAGACATACCAGGGACTTCAATTTTCTATGTGTAAGGCAGAATGCTGCCTTGTGGCTCCAGAATTCCTCATCAAGAGGGATTTTGGACTACCAGGGTGGGGTTGTAATTGTAAACACAAGCTATGGTTCAATTCAGTGCCAAGCAGAAATCAGTTCCAATGTGTAGCTGCTGATTAGAGATATCTGTCACTTGAGTAAGGACGGATGTCAGATGTTTGCTCACACTGGAGTTTGTGTCTATGATGACCTACAAGTGGAGGGGTATCATCAAGAGGCCATGGAGGATTTCCCACGCTAAGGCTTGTGAGATGCTCCCAACAGCAAGGATTTCTTCTACTGGGCAGGTGGAGTCTGGATTCTTTTGCTCCAGGGTTTCCCATGTGGAATGTTTTTGGAGCAGAGCTCTCCCACACGGATACCTGGAAAGCACACCTCCATTGACTATTGCAGCTGAGGAGCATGGCAGGTTCGTCCTGGTGGCTCTGGGGCGTAGTACCAAGGCCTTGAGTTGACATGGAGTCTCATGAAGATGGGTCACAATGCTGGATTGTTACCAGCGCGATCTTAGAATGTGCTGGTGGCTAAGGTGCTGTGCAGAAGTCTCCTACACTGATGGTTTGGCACAGGTCAAAGAGAACGGTTTCCTTCTGGGTCCAGGAGATGTTCTTATTTGTGGCTCAGGGACCACATGTTGTTTAATAAGTTGGTATTCCGGAACAGGTCCCGCAGGACAGATGCCTGAAAACCTAATCTAGGGTTACAATTAGGTCATAGGGGTATGTCAGGTTCAATCTTCTGACTCAGGACCATTGACTTGGCTGTCTCCCTGATGTAGGTGATCAGGGTGTTTAAGACTGCGAATTTAGGTTCAGAGTGGACGCCAATCTTAGGATGGGCTCTAGGGTATTGCAGTTTTCTCCTCATCTGGAAGGTTTAAGCAACTGTGATGGGTACAGTTTCCTTGGGGATGGCGGGCACAGTCCTGTGGTGTTGCTCCAGAGACCCAATCCTGGAGGACATGTGAGCCATGGTTTTGGGAGAGAAGTCTGCAAACACAGATTCGGTTAGGGTTAGTGGCAAGGTGATCAGAGGCCCAATGTGGAGACCTGGATGGCAGCTCGTCAGGAACTGTGATTAGGGTGACTGGAAGGCTGTTACTCAGGCTTTTCTATATGTATTTTGTGTCCAGGATGGCCTCGGAATGCAGTTTTGGTCTCATTGGTCCATGGGAGATATTTCCTCTCTAAGGATACAGGTGGCTCCCAATAATTTGGTGGTTTTTCGGGGAAGGGAAGAGTGCTGTTTTGCATCTTAGGGGTGCCCCAAAACAGGGATTCCAGAGACGGGCTCTCCGTCTTTTGGTCTGAAAAATTCCACCACGAGTTAGGATTTGGGCCTATGGGTGTACCAGTTCTACAATGTGGGATCCTGGTGGTGCCACTGAGAGGGCTTGGTTGAAAGCACATTCAGACTGAGGGTCACAATGCCTGTTTGTGCCCAGGGCCACCGTCAGGATGGACTTGGTCTCATTGGCCATGCAGGTCCCTCCCACTTTGAGGTTTGGACACCCATCCCATTACCCAGGTTTCTTGCCATGGGGAAGGAGGAGTTCACTATGTGCTTCATGTTCCCCCATTGGCAGGGATTCCATCAAAAGTCTGGAGGAAAGAAGCCTGATATCAAGGATGGGTAGAGATGAAGTACTTGTCCCATGGCGGGTCTCACATGACAGAATGGGGCCCACTCTCTGGATTGCCTACACTAGGTCGGGAGTCAGTCTCTTTCAGACACAGCTCTGGTGGCCAGGGCAGCCTATAAATCGGGGTTCCCTCGTGGCAGAACAGATTGATTCTCATGTGGTGTTTCTGGGCAGACTCACCAGGCACTTGATCTTTCTATGGAGAAGGCAGAAAGCGGCTTTGTGGCTCCAGAATTCCCTATCTAGGGGGCGTTGGGGCCAGTAGGGTTAGGGTGGAATTGTAAACACAAGTTATGGTTCAATTCGTGCCAAGTGGAAAGCATTTCCCATATGCCACATCTTATTTGAGATATCCAGCACCTGAGTACAAGGCAGATGTCAGATATTTTCTCACACTGGAGTTTGTGACTTTGATGACCTACAAATGAAGGGGATTCGTCCAGAGGCCTTAGAAGATTTCCCACACTGAGGCTTGTGTGATGCTCCAATCTGCATTATTTCCTTCTACTGGACCGGTGGAGCCTGGTTTGTTTGCTGCAGGGTCCCCCATGTAGAAAGTTTAGGTAGCAGAGCACTCCCGCATGGATGCCTGGAAAGCACACCTCCATTGAGCATTGTAGCTGAGGAACATGGCAGGTTCATTCTGCTGGCTCTGGGGTGAAGTACCAAGGCGGTCAGTTGATGTGAAATCTCTTGCAGATGGGTCACAATGCTGGTTTGTTACCAGGGATATCTTAGAATGTGCTGGTTGCTAAGGTGCCATGCAGCATTCTCCTATCCTGAGGGTGTGGAAAAGGTCGAAGATCACGGTTTCCTACTGGGGACAGGAGATGTTCTGTTGTGTGACTGAGGGACCACATGTTCTATAGTAAGTTGGTGTTCCAGAACAGACCTCTGAGTACAGATGCCTGAAAACTAATCTAGGGTTCCAATGAGGTGCTAGGGGCATGTCAGGTTCAATCTTCTGACTCAGGAACATTGACTTGGCTGTCTTCCTGGAAGGAGGTGAACAGGGTGTTTCAGACTACACATTTGAGTCCAGAGCGGCCTCCAATATTGTGGAGGGCTCAGGGGCCTTGCATGTTTCTCCTAATCTGGAAGGTTTGGAAAACTGTGATGGGCACAGTTTCTTTGGGGATGGCAGGCACAGTCCTGTGGTATGGATCCAGAGACCCTACCCTGGAGGGCATGTGAGCCATGCTTTTGGGATAGAATTCTGTAAACACCAAATTGCATTAGGGTTAGTGGGATAGTGATCACAGACCCAATGCGTAGACCTGGAGGGAAGCTCATCAGGAACTGTAATTAGGGTGACTGGAAGGCCGTAGCACAGGCTTTTCTATCTGGATTATGTGTCCAGGGTGGCTTCGGAATGCAGGTGTGGTCTCTTGGGTCCATGGGAGACATTTCCTTTCTAAGGATCCTGCTGACTCTCCATAGTTTGGGGGCATTTTTAGGGGAGGGAAGAGTGTTGTTTACCATCTTAGGGGTGCCCCAATACAGGAATGCCAGAGAAAGGCTCTGGGTCTGGGTGGCTGGAAAATCCCACCAAGGATTGGGATTTGGACCTAGTGGCGTATCAGGCCTGCAATGCAGGATCCTGCTGGAGCAACTGAGATGACTTGTTTGAGTGCATACTCAAGGTGTGGGTCACAATGCCTCTTTGTTTTAAGGGTGGCCCTAAGGAGAAGACATGGTCTCCTTGGCCATGCAGCTGACTTCCACTTTGAGGGTTGGACACCCATCTGAATAGCCAGGTTTTCCTGCCTTGGGGAAGGAGGAGTTCTCCATTGGGCTTCAGGTTCCCCCATTGGCAGGGATTCCAGTAAAGGTCTGTTGACAGGTGCCTGAATACCAAGCATGGGTAGAGATGATGGAATAAGGCCATGGCCAGTCCCTCATGCTAGATATGGGGCCCACTTTCTGAGTGGCTGACACTAGGTCGGAGCTCGGGCTCTGTCAGATGCAGCACTAGTGTCCAGGACACCATATAAATCGGGTTTCCCTTGATGGCCGAGCAGATTGATCCTCATATGGGGTTTCTGGGAAGACACACCAGGCACATTTTCTTTCTATAGGGAAGGTAGAATGCGGCATTGTGGCTCCAGAATTCCCTATCAAGGGGCGTTGAGGACCAGTAGGATGAGGATGGGATTATAAACAGAGGCTATGGTCCAATTCAGTGTGAGGCAGAAGGCAGTTCCAATGTGCAGAGGCTTATTCGAGATAGCCAGCACCAGAGTAAGGGCGGATGTCAGATATTGGCTCACACTCGAGTTTGTGTCTTGATGACCGACAAATGGAGCGATGCTGTCAAGAGGTCATGGAGAATGTCCCATGCAAGGTTTCCTTCTACTGGACAGGGGGAGTCTGGTTTGTTTGCTCCAGTGTCCCCCATGTGTAAAGTGGGTAGCATATCTCTCCCACAAGGATCTCTGGAAAGCACACCTCCAATGACCATTGCATCTGAGGAACATAGCAGGTTCGTTCTGGTGGCTCTGGGGCGAAGGACCATGTCTTGAGGGACTTGGAATCTCTTGCAGATTGGCCACAATGCTGGCTTGTTACCAGAGAGATCTTAAAATGTGCTGGTGGCTAAGGTGCCGTGCAAGAATCTGCTAACCCGAGGGTTTGGCACAGGTTGAAGAGCACGGTTTTCTTCTGGGGACAGGAGATGTTCTGTTGTGTGTCTCAGGGACCACCTGTTGTATCATAAGTTAGTATTCCAGAACAGCCTCCTGAGGACAGATGCCTGAAACATAATTTGGGGTTCCATGAGGTCATAGAGGCATGTCAGTTTCAATCATCTGACTCAGGATCATTGACTTGGCTGTCTGACTGGATTTAGGTGTTCAGGATTTTTCAGACTGTGTATTTGCGTGCAGAGCAGCCGACAGTATTGGGGTGGGCTCAGGGTCTTGCAGGTTTCTCCTAATCTGGAAGGTTTGGGCAACTGTGATGGGTACAGTTTCCTTGGGGATGGCTGACACAGTCCTGTGGTGTGGATCCAGACCCCATCCTGGAGGGCAAGTGAGCAATGGTTTTTGGAGAGAAATCTGAAAACACAAATTCAGGATAGGGTTAGTGGCGTGGAGGTTGCAGACCCAATGCATAGACCTGGAAGTTAGCTCATCAGGGACTGTAATTAGCATGATGGGAAGGTGGTAGCCCAGGCTTTTCTATCTGGACTTTGTGTCCAGGATGGACTCCAAATGCAGGTGTGGTCTCATGGGTAAATGGGAGACATTTCTCTCTAAGGATCCTCAGCGTGGGAAATCCTCCATGGCCTTTAGATGCCACGCTCCATTTGTCAGTCACCATAGACACAAACTCCAGTGTGAGCATATATCTGACATCCGCCCTTACTCAGGTGCTGGATATCTCGAATAAGCCACTGCACATTGGAACTGCCTTCTGCTTGGCACTAAATCGAACAGTCGCTTGTGTTTACAATCCCATCCTCACTCTACTGGTCCGCACGGCCCCTTGATAGATAATTCTAGAGCCACAATGCAGCATTCTGCCTTCTCTATAGAAAGAAGAAGTGCCTGGTGAGTCTGCCCAGAAACCCCACATGAGGATCAATCTGCTCGGCAGTCGAGGGAACTGCAATTTATAGGCTGCCCTTGCCACTAGTGCTGTGTCTGACAGAGAATGAGCCCCGACCTAGTGTAATCCACCTACAGAACTGGACCCATATCTAGCATGTGGGATGGGCCATGGCCCTACTTCCTCATCTCTACACATCCTTGGTATTCAGGAATTTTTCCCCTGAACCTTGCTGGAATCCCTGCGAATGGGGGAACCTGAAGCCCAATAGAGAACATCTCCTTCTCCATGGCAGGAAACGGGCTGTTGGGATGGGTGTCCAACCCTCAAAGTGCTAGCCAGATGCATGGCCAATAAAACCACACCAACTCCTGAGGACCGCCCTGGGCACAAACAGGCATGATGACCTCAGCCTGAGCATGCTTTCAAACAATCCCTCTCAGTTGCACCACCACAATAACGCATTGCAATACTGGTATGCCCCTAGGCCCAAATCCTAACATAAGGTGGGATTTTCCAGGGGCCCAGACCCAGAGTCTGTCTCTGGAGCCTCTGCTTTGGGGCACCCCTAAGATGCAAAACAGCATTCTTCCCTTACCTGAAAAAGCCACAAAACTATGGGGAGCCACCAGGATCCTTAGAGAGGAAAGTGCCCCATGAACCCATGAGACCACACCTGTATACCGAGGCCATCCTGGACACAAAATCCAGATAGAAAAGCCTGTGCTACTGCCTTCCCGTCATCCTAATTACAGTTCCTGACGTGGTCCCTTCCAGGTTTATGCATTGGGCCTGTGACCTCCATGCCACTAACCTTAAATCGAATTTGTGTTTGCAGATTTCTCTCTAAAAACCATGGCTCATATGCCCTCCAGGATGGGATCTCTGGAGCCACACCATAGGACTGCTGCCATCCCCAAGGACACGGTGCATGTCACAGTTGACTGAACCTTCCAGATTATGAGAAACCTGCTAGTCCCCTGAGCCCACCCCAATATGGGTGGCTGCTCTGGAAGCAAATGCACAGTCTGAGACAACCTGATCACTTACATGCAGACAGACACCCATGTCAATGGTACTGAGTCAGAAGATTGAAATTGACATACCCTAGGAATGCACTGGAACCCTAGATTAAGAATTAAGTCATCTGTCCTCAGTGGTCTTTTCTGGAATACCAACTTAGGATACAATATGTTGTCCCTGGGCCACACAACAGAACATCTCCTTTCCCCCGAAGGACACCATGCTCTTTGACCTGTACCAAACCCTAATGGTAGGAGAATCCTGCAAGGCACCTTAGCCACCAAAAAATTCTAAAACTTCCCTGGTAACAAACCAGCACTGTGACCCATCTGCAAGAGTTTCCATGTCAAATCAAGTCCTTGGTCCATCGCCCCAGAGCCATCATAACATACCTGTCATGTCCCTCAGCTGCAAAGGACAATGGAGGTGTGCTTTCCAGGCATCCATATGGGAGAGCCTCTCCTACCCATACTTTCCACATGGTGGACACTGGAGCAAAAAAACCAGAATCCACCTGTCCAGGAGAAGGACCTTGCTGTTTGGAGCATCTCACAAGCCTCGGCATGGGAAATCCTCCATGACCTCTTGACACCACCCCTCCATTTCTCAGTCGTCATAGACACAAACTCCAGTGTGAGCAAATATCTGACATCCGCCCTTACTCACGCCCTGGATATCTCAAATAAGACTCTGCACATTGGAACTGTCTTCCATCTGGCACTGAATATAAGGGTGGCTTGGATTTATAATTCCATCTTCACCATACTCGTCCTCATGCCCTCTTGATGAGGAATTCTGGAGCCACAACGAAGCTTTCTGTCTTCTCCATAGAAAGAAGATGTGCCTGGTGAGACTGCCAGAAAATCCCACATGAGGATCTGTCTGCTTGGCCCTCAAGGGAACCCCAATTTATAGGTACACTGGCCACTACTGCTGTGTCTGACAGAGCCTGAGCCCCGACCTCTTGTCAGCCACCCAGAGAGCTGGGCCCATATTCAGCTTGTGAGACCAGAGATGGCCTATGTCCCTCATCTCTACCCATCTTTAGTATTCAGTCATCTGTCCCCATACCTTTGTTGGAATCCCTGCCAATGGGGGAACCTGAAGCACAATAGAAAACTCCTATTTCCCCAAGGCAGGAAACGAGGCTTTTGGGATGGGTTTCCAAGCCTCAGAGTGGGAACCAGGTGCATGGCCAATGAGACCACGCCCACTCCTGAGGGCCGCCCGGGGGACAAACAGGCATTGTGACCCTCAGTTTGAGCATGCTTTCAAGCCAGCCCTCTCAGTTTCACCACCAGGATCGGGATTTGAAGGCCCCTAGACGCAAATCCTAACCCTTGATGGGATTTTTCAGGCGCCCAGACTCAAAGCCCATCTCTGGAATCCCTATTTTGGGGCACACATAAGTTGGAAACCATCACTCTTCCCTTCCACAAAAAAGCCACCAAATTACAGGGAGCCAGCAGGTTCCATAGAGAGGAAAAGTCTCCCATGGACCCATGAGATACACCTGCATTCCGAGGCCATTCTGGACACACAATCCAGATATAAAAGCCTGTGCTACCGCTTTCAAGGCACCCTAATTACAGTTCCTGATAACCTGCCCCCCAGGTCTGTGTATTGGGCCTGTGATCACCTCTCCACTAACCCTAACCCGAGTTTGTGTATGCAGACTTCTTGCCCTTAACCATGGCTCACATGCCCTCCAGGATGGGGTCTCTGTAGCCACACCAGAGGACTGTGCCTGCAATCCCCAAAGAAACTATGACCGTCACATTTGCCCAAACCATCCAGAATAGGAGAGACCTGCAAGGACCCTGAGCCCATCCCAGTACTGGTGGCCAGTATGGTTGCAAATGTGCAGTCTGAACCACCTTAATCACCTCCATCGAGGCAGATACCCAAGTCAATGGGCCTGAGTCAGAAGATTGAACCTGACATGCCCCTAGGACCTCATTGGAACCCTATATTAGGATTTCAGGCATTTGTTGTCTGTTCTGGAATACCAACTTAGGGTACAACATGTGGTACCTGAGCCACACAACAGAACATCTCCTGTCCCTAGAAGCAAACTGTGCCCTTGTACCTGTATAAAGCCCTCAAGGTGGGAGAATCCTGCATGGCCCCTTAGCCACCAGCACATTCTAAGATCTTTCTGGTAACAAGCCAGCATAGTGAAACATCTGGAAGAGATTTCATGTCAACTCCAGGCCTTGGTACTTCTCCCCAGAGGCAACAGAAGGAACACGCCATGACCCTCAGGTGCAATGATTAATGGACGTGTGCTTTCCAGGCATCCAAGCGGGAGAGCTCTGCTACCCAAACTTTCCCCATGGAGGACTGTGGAGCAATCAAAGCGGACTCCACCTGTCCAGTAGAATAAAACCTTGCTGTTTGGAGCATCTCACAAGCCTCAGCGTGGGGAGTTCTCCGTAGCCTCTTGACACCACCCCTACATTTGTTGGACATCACAGACATCCCCCCTTACTCAGGTTCTGGCTATCTCAAATAAGTTCCTGCCCTTTGGAACTGCCTACCGCTTTGCACTGAATTGAACCGTCGCTAGTGTTTTCAATTCCATTGTCACCCAACTGGTTTCCAAACCCTCTTGATAGGTAATTCTGGAGCCACAATGCAGCATCCCGCCTTCCCCATAGAAAGAAGAAGTACCTGGTTAGACTGTCCAGAATCCCCACATGAGGATCATTAGCTCATCCCTCGAAGATCCCCAATTTATCAGCTGCCCTGTCAGTGCTGTGTCTGACAGAGCCTGAGCCATGATTTCGTGTCAGCCACCCAGAGAGTGGTTCTCTTATCCAGCATGTGAGACTGGCCATGGCTCAATCCGTCCTCTCTACCCATCCTTGGTATTCTGGCATCTATGCCCAAACCTTTGCTGGAATCTTTGCCAATGGGGGAACCTGAAGCCCAATACCTAACTGATCCTTCCCCATGTCATGAATTCTAGTTGTTGGTATGGGTGTCAAACCCTCAGAATGAGAGACAGCTGAATGGTCAATGAGACCAGGCCCAATCCTATGGGTCGCCCTGGGGAAAAAAAAAAAAAAAAGAATTGTGACCCTCAGCCTGAACATGCTTTCAAATAAGCTGTCTCTATTGCACCACCAGGATCCCGCATTGCAGGGCTGGTATGCCCTCAGCCCAAATCCTAACGCTTGGTGGGAAGTTCGTGGTGCCCAGACCCAGAGCCAGTCTCCGGAATCCCTGTTTTGGGGAACCCCAAAGATGGAAAACAGCACTCTTCCCTTCCCTGAGAAAGCCACCAAACTATTGGGGGCTGCCAGGATCCTTAAGGAAGAAAAATCTCCCATGGACCCATGAGACCACACCTGCATTCTGAGGCCATCCAAACACACAATCCAGATAGGAAATCCTGTGCTACTGCCTTCCAGTCACCCTAATTACAGTTCCTGATGAGCTCTCCTCCAAGTCTACGCATTGGGCCTGTGATCACCTCAGTGCTAAGCCTATCCCGAATTTGAGTTTGCAGTCTACTCTCCCAAAACCATGGCTCATATGTTCTCCAGCATGGGGTTTTAGGAACCACATCACAGGACTGTGCCTGCCATCCCCAAGGAAAATTTTCCCGTCCCAGTTTCCCAAACTGTCTAGATTAGGAGAAACCTCAAAGGCACCTGGACCCACTGCCATATTGGTCCCTGCTCTGTACGCAAATGCACAGTCTGAAACACCCTTATCACCTACATCTGGTAGACGTCAAAGTCCATGGTCCTGAGTCAGAAGATTGAACCTGACATGCCCCTAGGACCTCACTGGAATCCTAGATTAAGTTTACAGGTATTGTCCTCAGAGGTTTGTTCTGGAATACCAACTTATGATATAACATGATATAACAAGAACATCTCCTTTCCCCAGAAAGAAACCATGCTCTACGACCTCTGTCAAACCCTCCGGGTAGTAGAATCCTGCTTGGCCCCTTAGCACCAGGACATTCTAAGCATTCCTTGGTAAAAAACCAACATTGTAACACATCTGAAAGAGATTCCATGTTAACTAATCAACCTTGGTTCTTCGCACCAGAGCCACCAGAACAAACCTGCCATGTTCCTCAGCTGCAATGGGGAATGGAGGTTTGCTTTCCAGGTATCCATGCAGTAATGCTCTGCTTTCCACATGGGGGAATCTAGAACAAACAAACCAGACTCCACAAGTCCAGTAGAAGGAAACCTTGCTGATTGGAGCATCTCACAAGCCTCAGCGTGGGAAATCCTCCATGCCTTCTTGACGCCACCCCTCCATTTGTTGATCATCATAGATACAAACGCCAGTGTGGGCAAACATCTGACAACTGCCCTTACTCAGGTGCTGATTTCTCAAATAAGGCACTACATATTGGAACTGCCTTCCGCTTGGCACTGAATTGAACCATAGCTTGGTTTTACAATTCCATCCTCACCCTACTGGTCTCCAAGCCTTGTTGAGAGGGAATTCTGGAACCAGAATGCAGCATTCTGCCTTCCCCATAGAAAGAAGAATTGCCTGGTGAGTCTGCCCAGAATGCATACATGAGGATCCACCTGCATGGCCCTCAATGACACCCTAATATCATAGGCCGCCATGGGCACTAAGGCTCTGTCTGACACAGCCTGAGCCACAACCTCCAGTCAGCCACACATACAGTGGGTCCCATATTCTGCAGATTGGACCTGCCATGGCGCGAAATCAACATCTCTACTCCACCTGTTTATTCAGGCATCTGTCTCCAGATCGTAGCTCAAATCCCTGACTATGGGGGTACTTAAAGCACAAGAGTTCCCCTCCTTCCCAGTGGCAGAAAATCTGGCCTGTGAGATGGGTGTCCAACCCTCAGGGTGGGAACCAGCTGCATGACCCTTGCGATTATGGTCACACATGGGAGTCGCCCTGGGCACAAACAGGCATTGTGACCTTCAGCGTGAGCCTGCTTTCAAAAAAATACCCTCGGTAGCTGGACCAGGAGTCCGCAGAGCAAGCCATCCAGGTTGCTACAGCCAAATCATCTCTCTTGTTGGTATTTTCCAGGCGCCCAGACCCAGAAACTGTCTCCGGAATCTTTCTTTTGTGGTTAACCTGAGACTGAAAACAGCAGTCTTCCCTTCCCCCAGAAGCACCAAACTCTTGGGAGCTGGGCACAATACCCAGAAACAAAGAATCTCCCATGGCCCCATGAAGCCACCCCTACCTTATGCGACCATCCTGGACACAGAATCCAAAAAATATAGCATGAGCTACCACCTCCATGACACCTTAATTTCAGTACATTATGAGCTGCCCTCAGGGCCTACAGATCGGACCTGTGATCACCTTGGACCTCACCCTAACCCTAATTCACATTAGCAGATTCTGTCTTCAAAACCTTGGCCCTCATGCCCTCCAGAATGGGGCCTCTGGAGTCACAACGGAATACTGTGCCTACCCAATAAAGGAACCTCTGCCCTTCACTGTTGCCCAAACCCTGAAGAATAAGAGCAAAGTACAGACCCTTTGAGTCCACCTCAGTTTCCTGCTACTCTCCAGACCCAAGTGTACATTCTGACACATAATGAGCACCTGCCTCCAGACAGATATCCAAGTCAAAGGCCCTGAATCAGAAGTTTGAACATGCCATGACTATAGGACTTCATCGATACCCTAGTTTAGATTTTTAGGCGCCTGTCCCCAGAGGCCTGTTCTCCAATACCAACTTATATTGCAACATGTGGTCCTTGAGCCACACAACAGAACCCTTGCTGTCCCCAGAAGGATACATTGCTCTTGGTAGCTGTGTCCAAGACTCAAGGTAGGAGAATCCTGCATGGGCCCCTGACCACCCCAACATTCTAACATCTCCCTGGATACAAACCAGCATTGTGACCCAACAGCATGAAACTCCATGTCAACTCAGCCCCCTTACAACTTTGTCCCAGAGCCACCAGATTGAAACTGCCATGTTCCTGAGATACAATGGTCAATGGAGGTGTACTTTCCAGGCATCTATGTGGGAGAACAATGCTACCCAAACTTTTCATATGGGGGACACTTGAGCAAACAAACCAGACTCCCCCTGTCCAGAAGAAGAAAACCTTGCTGTTTGGAGCATCTCATAAGCCACAGAGTGGGAAATCCTCCTTGGCCTCTAGACACCACCCCACCATTTGTCCATCATCATAGACAATAACTCCAGAGTGAGCAAACATCTGACATTTGCCCTTACTCAGGTGCTGGATAACTTGAATCAGTCGCTGCACAATGGAACTGCCTTCCACTTGGCACTGAATTTAACAGTAGCTTGTGTTTACAATTCCATCCTCACCCTCCTGGTCCACAAGCCCTCTTAATAGGGAATTCTGGAAACAGCGCAGCATTCTGCCTGCTCCATCAAAAGAAGAAGTGCCTGGTGAGTTTGCCCAGAAACCCCACATGAGGATCTAACTGTATGGCCTGGAGGCCTGTCTGCCTGGGGGCAGGTGTGGCCCTCGACAACACTGTAATATCATAAGTTTCCAGGGGCACCTAGGCTCTGTTTGACACAGCCTGAGCCACAACATCCAGTCAAACACCCAGACAGTGGGCCCCATTTCCTGCAGGGGTGACTTCCTGTGGCCCAAAACCAACATCTCTACTCAACCCGGATATTCAGGCCTCTGTCCCAGACCGTAGCTCAAATCCATGCCTATGGGGGAACCTGACACATGAGAGTACTCCTCCTTCCCAACCTTCTGAGTGGGAAGCAGCTGCATGGCCCATGAGACCACAGTCACACATGGAAGATGCCCTGGATACAAACAGCCATTGTGATCCTCAGTGTGTGCTTTCTTTCAAACAAAACCCCTCAATAGCTGGATCAGGAGCCCACAGAGTGGGAATGCCAGGCCCTTAGGGTCAAATCCTCACCCTCGTTCGTGTTTTCCAGGCGCCCAGACCCAGAACCTGTCTCCGGAATCCCTCTTTGGGTGTCCTCTGAGACGGAAAACAACAGTCTTCCCTTCCCCCAGAGACACCAAACTCTTGGGAGCTGAGCCGAATCTTCAGAGACGAAGAATTTCCCATGGCCTCATGAAGCCACCCCTACTTTTTGCGACCATCCTGGACACACACCCGACAGAAAAGCCTGTGCTACTGCCTCCATGACACCTTAATTTCAGTACACTGTGAGCTGCCCTCAGGGCCTGCACATCGGGCCTGTGATCACCTTGGCCCTCACTCTAACCCTAATTTTATTTTGCAGATTTCTCTCCCCAAAGCGCTGGCCCACATGCCCTCCAGGATGGGGCCTCTGGTGTCACACCAGACCACTGCCCCTACACTCCCGAAGGAAACTCTGTGCTTCACGGTTGCCCAAACCCTGAAGATTAGGAGCAAAATAAAAATCCCCTGATCCCACTTCAATTTCGAAGAAGGCTCTGGACCCAAATGCACATTCTGACACACAATGAGCCCCTGCCTCCAGGGACTGGGTCAGAACCAATCCAAGGCCCTGAGTCAGAAGTTTGAACCTGCCATGACTATAGGACTTCATCGATACCCTAGTTTAGATATGTAGGTGCCTGTCCTCAGAGACCTGTTCTCCAATACCAACTTATATTCCAACATGTGGTCCTTGAGCCACACAACAGAACCCCTGCTGTCCTCAGAAGGATATCTTTCTCTTGGTAGCTGTGTCCATGTCTCAGTGTAGGAGAATCCTGCATGGCCCCTGACGACCCCAACATTCTAACGTCTCCCGGATACAAACCAGCATTGTGATCCCATAGCATGAAACAAAATGTCAACTCAGGCTGCTTGGAACTTCGCCCCAGAGCCACCAGATCGAACCTGGATGTTCGTCAGCTGCAGTGGCCAATGGAGTTGTGCTTTACAGGCATCCATGTGGGAGAGTTCTGCACCCAAACGTTCCATATGGGGGACACTGAAGCAAACCATCCAGACTCCCCCTGTCCAGTAGAAAGAAACCATGCTATTCAGAGCATCTCACAAGCCCCAGGGTGGGAAGTCCTCCATGGCCTCGTGACGCCACCCCTCCATTTGGTGGTCATTGTAGACACAAAATCCAGTGTGAGCAAGCATCTGACATCTGCCCTTACTCAGCTCCTGGATACCTCGTATCAGCCGCTGCACACTGGATCTGCCTTCCTCTTGGCACTGAACTGAACCATAGTTTGTGTTTACACACACAACCGTAGATTGTGAAATTCCATTTTCACCCTCCTCATCCTCAAACCCTCTTGATAGGGAACTCTGGAGCCACAACGTAGCATTCTGCCTACCACAAAGAAAGAAGACGTGCCTGTTGAGCTTGCCTGAAACCCCATATTAGGATCCACTTGCCTGACCCTTGACGGCACCTTAATATCATAGGCCGCTTTGGGCACTCAGGCTCTGTCTGACACAGCCTGAGCCATGACCTCCAGACAGACACGCAGACAGTGGGCCCCATATCCTGCAGGTGGGACCTGCCATAGCCCAAAACGATCATCTCTACCCAACATGGGTATTCAGGCACCTTTCCTAGACTGTAGCTCAAATTCCTGCTTATGGGGGAAACTGAAGCACAAGAGTACTCCTCATTCCTGAGGGCAGGAAACCTGGCTGTTGAGATGGGTGTCCAACCCTCAGAGTGGGAATCAGCTGCATGGCCCATGAGACCATAATCACTCATTGGAGCCACCCTGGGCACAAACAGACATTGTGCCCCTAAGCCTGAGCATGCATTCAAACAAGCTCTCTCAGTTGCACGACCAGGATACCACATTGCAGACCTGGTACTCCCCTAGTCCCAAATACTAACACTTGGTGGGATATTTTAGGCACCCAGACCCAGAGCCTGTCTCTGGAATCCCTGTTTTGAGGCACCCCTAATATGGAAAACAGCCCTATTCCCTTCTCTGAAAAGGCCACCAAACTATTGGGAGCCGCTAGAATCCTTAGAGAGGAAAAATCTCCCATGTATCTATGAGACAACATCTGCATTCCGAGGCCATCTGGGACACACAATCCAGATATAATAGCCTCTGCTACTGCATTCATGTCACCCTCTTTACAGTTCCTGACAAGCTGCTCTCCAGGTCTACACATTGGGCCTGGGATCACCACGACACTAACTCTAAACCAAGTTTTTCTTTGCAGACATTTCTCCCAAACCATGGCTCACATGCCCTCCAGGATCTCGTGTTGGAGCCACACCACAGGACTGTGCCTGCCATTCCCGAGGAAACTTTGCCCATCAAAGTTGCCCAAAACCTCAATATTAGGAGAAACCTGCAAGGTCCCGGAGCCCACCCCAATATTGGAAGGCACTCTGCACGCAAATGCACACTCTGAAACACCCTGATTCCCTACATCCAGGCAGACACCCATGTCAATGGTTCTGAGTCAGAATATTGAACCAGATACGCCCCTAGGACCTCATTGGAACCCTCCATTAGTTTTTCAGGCGTCTGTCCTCAGAGGCCTATTCTGGAATATCAACTTATGGTACAACATGTGGTCCCTGAGCCACACAACAGAACAACTCCTGTCCCCAGAAGGAAACCGTGCTTTTCGACCTGTGCCAAACCCTCAGAAGAGGAGAGTCCTGCTAGGCCTCTTTGCCAACAGCACATTCTAAGATTTCCCTGGTAACAAACCAGCATTGTGACCCATGTGCAAGACATTTCATGTCAACTCAAGGCCTTGGTACTTCGCCCCAGAGTCACCAGAACAAACCTGCCATGTTCCTCAGCTGCAATGGTCAATGGAAGTGTGCTTTCCAGGCATCCATGCCAAAGAGCTCTGCTACCCAAACTTTCCACATGGGGTACCATGGAGCAAACAAACTAGACTCTCCCTGTCCAGTAGAAGGAATCCTTGCTGTTTAGAGCATCTCACAAGCCTCAGCGTGGGAAATCCTCCATGGGCTCTTGATGCCACCCCTCCATTTGTTGGTCATCATAGACACAAATTCTGGTGTGTGCAAACATCTGATATCAGCCCTTACTCAGGTGCTGGATATCTCGAAAAAGACGCTTCACATTGGAACTGCATTCCGCTTGGCACTGAATTGTACAGTAGCTTGTGTTTATAATTCCATCCTCACCCTACTTCTCCCAAGGCCTCTTGATATTGAATTCTGGAGTCACAATGCAGCATTCTGCCTCCCCCATAGAAAAAAGTGCTTGGTTATTCTGCCCAAAATCTCCACATGAGGATCAGTCTGCTCGACCCTTGAGAAACCCTGATTGATAGACTGCCATGGCCACTAGTATTGTGTCTTACAGAGCCTGAGTCCCGACCTCATGTCAGTCACCAAGAGAGCAGGCCCCATATCTAGCATATGGGACTGGCCATGGCCCAAGTCCTTAGTCGCTACCCATCCTTGTTTTTCTGGCACGTTTCCCCAGACTTTGCTGAAATCCTTCCAATATGGGAACCTGAAGCACTATAGAGTACTACTCCTTCCCCATTGAAGGACACCTGGCTGTTGGGATGGGTATCCAGCCCTCAAAGTGAAAGCAAGGTACATGGCCAATGTGACCACGCCAACTCCTGATGGCTCCCCGGGGCATTGTGACCTTCACCCAAGTATGCTTTCAAACAAACCCTCTCAGTTCCACCACAAGGTTACCGCATTGCAGGTCTGGAACGCCCCTAGGCACAAATCCTAACCCTTGGTGGGATTTTCCAGGCGCCCAGACCCAGAACCCATCTCTGGAATCCCTGTTTTGGGGCACATCTAAGATGGAAAACAGCACTCATATCTTCCCCGATAAAGCCACCAAACTAGGGAGTTGCCAGGATACTTAGAGAGGAAAAGTCTCCCTTGGACCCATGAGACCTCACCTACATTCCGAGATCATTATGGACACACAATCCAGAGAGAAAAGTCTATGCTAATATCTTCCAGTCACCCTAATTACAGTTCCTGACGAGCTGACCCCCAGGACTATGCATTTGGTCTGCAATCGCCTCGTGACTAAGCTGAACTCGAATTTCTGTTTGCAGACTTCTCTCCCAAAACCATGGCTCACATGCCCGCCAGGATGGAGTCACTCGACATGCACCAAAGGACTGTAGCGGCATTCCCCAAAGAAACTCTGCCTATCACAGTTGACCAAAACTTACATATTAAGAGAAACCTACAAGGCCTCTGAGCCCACCCCAATTTTGGTGGCTGCTCTTGACGCAAATGCCCAGTCTGAAACAACGTGATCAGCTACAATCAGCTGGACAGCCACGTCAATTGTCCTGAGTCAGAAGATTGAACCTGACATGCCCTTGGACCTCACTGGAACCCTTGATTAGGTTTTCAGGCATCTGTCCTCAGGGCCCTATTCTGGAATGCCAACTTATGATACAACATGTGGTCCCTGAGGCACACAACAGAACATTTCCTGTCCCCAGAAGGAAACTGTGCTCTTTGACCTGTGCCAAACCCTCAGAAGAGGAGAATCCTGCACCACACCTTAGCCACCAGCACATTCTAAGATCTCCCTGGTAACAAACCAGCAGTGTCACCCATCTGAAAGAGATTCCATGTTAACTCATCGCCCTTGGTACTTCGCACCAGAGCCACCAGGATGAACCTGCCATGTTCCTCATCTTCAATGGAGAATGCAGGTGTGCTTTCCAGGCATTCATGTCGGAGAGCTTTGCTACACAGAATTTCCACATGGGGGACCCTGGAGCAAGCAATTCAGATTCCACCTGTCCAGTAGAAGGAAACCTTGCTGTTTGGAGCATCTCACAAGCCTCAGCATGGGAAATACTCCATGGCCTCTTATCGCCACCCGCGCATTTGTCGGTCATTATAGACACAAACTCCAGCGTGAGCAAACATTGGACAACCGTCCTGACTCAGGTGCTGGATCTCTCGAATCAGCCACTGCACATTGGAACTGCATTCTTCTTGGCACTGAATTTAACTGTACCTTGTGTTTACAATTCCATCCTCACCCTACTTGTCCCCAAGCCATATTAATAGGGAATTCTGGGGGCACAACACAGCATTTTGCCTGCCCCATAGGAAAAAAAAATGTGCCTGGTGAGTCTGCCCAGATTCCCCACAAGAGGATCCTCCTACATGGCTCTCGACAATGTCCTAATATCATAGGCCACCATGGGCACTAAAGCTCTGTCTGACATAGCCTGATCCATGACCTCCAGTCAGCAACCTAGACATTGGACCCCATATCCTGCAGGTGGGACCTGGAGCGGCCCAAAACCGTCATCTGCCCAACCTGGTTATTCAGGCATCTGTCCCCAGTACTTAGCTCAAATCCCTTCCTATGGGGGAACTTGAGGCACAAGTGTTCTCCTCCTTTCTGATGGCAGGAAATCTGGCCTGTGAGATGGGTGTCCAACCCTGAGAGTGGGAACCATCTGCATGGGCATTGAGACCACGGTCACTCATGGGAGACGCCCTGGGCACAAACAGGAATTGTGACCCTCAGCGTGAACCTGCTTTGAAACAAACCCCACAGTAGCTGCACCAGGAGTCCGCAGAGCAGGCCTACCAGGTTGCTATGGCCAAATAGTCTCCCTTGGTTGTGTTTTCCAGGCCCCCAGACCCAGAAACTGTCTCCAGAATCTCTCTTTCCTGTTCCCTTGAGACTGAAAACAGCAGTCGTCCCTTCCCCCAGAGATACCAAATTCTTGGGAGCTGGGCGGAATACCCAGAGACAAAGAATCTCCCATGGCCCCATGAAGCCACCCCTATATTTTGCGACCATCCTGGACACAGGATCCAGACAAAATAGCCTACACTACCTCCTCCATGACACCTTGATTTCAGTACACTATGAGCTGCCCTTAGGGCCTGCAGATTGGGCCTGTGACCACTTTGGTCCTCATCCTAACCCTAGTTCCCCTTTGCAGATCTGTCCCCAAACCTCTGGCCCACATGCCCTCCAGGATGTGGACTCTGGTTCAACACAAGATGGTTGTGCCAACCCTCCCGAAGGAGACTCTACACTGTTGTCCAAACCCTGAAGATTAAGAGCAAAGTAAATGCCCCTGAGTCCATGTCAATTTAGAAGGATACGTGGGATCGAAATGCGCATTCTGACACACAATGAGCACCTGCCTCCAGGCAGACATCCAAGTCAAAGGCCCTGAGTCAGAAGATTGGACCTGACATGCCCCTAGGATTTCATCGATACCCTAAATTAGATTTTCAGGTGCCAGCCCCAGAGGTCTGTTTCCAATACCAACATGTGGTCCCTGAGCTACACTACAGAACCCCTCCTGTCCCCAGAAGGATACCTTGCTCTTGGTAGCTTTGTCCAAGACTCATGTAGAAGAATGCTGCATGGCCCCTGACCACCCCAACATTCTAACATCTCCCTGGATACAAACAAGCATTGTGATCCAGCAGCATGAAATTCCATGTCAACTCAGGCTGGAAGGAACTTTCCCCAGAGCCAACAGATCGAACCTGCCATGTTCCTCATCTGCAGTGGTCAATGGCAGTGTGCTTTCCAGGCATCCATGCAGAAAAGCTCTGTTACCCAAACTTTCCATATGGAGAACGGTGGAGCAAAAAGAACCAGACTCACCCTGTCCAGTAGAAAAAATCCTTGCTGTTTGGAGCATCTCACAAGCCCCAGGGTGGGAAATCCTCCATGGCCTCGTGACGCCACCCCTCCATTTGGTGGTCATCATAAACACATACTCCAGTATGAGCAAATATCTGACATCTGCCTTACTCAGGTTCTGGATATCTCAAATCAGCCACTACACACTGGAACCGCCTTCTGCTTGGCACTGAATTTAACTGTAGCTTGTGTTTACAATTCCATCATCACCCTCTTGGTCCCCAAGCCCTTTTGATAGGGAATTCTGGAGCCACAACACAGCATTCTTTATGCCCCACAGAAAGAAGTGCCTGGTGAGACTGCCCAGAAACCCCACATGAGGATCCACTTGCCTGGCCCTTGAAGGCACCCTAATACCATAGGCCACCAAGAGCACTCAGGCTCTGTCTGACACAGCCTGAGCCACGACCCCTAGTCTGGCATGTGGAGAGTGGGCCCCATAAACTGCTGGTGGGACCTGCCTTGGCCCGAAGCCGTCACATCTGCTCAACCTGTATATTCAGACATCTCTCCCCTGACTGTATCTCAAATCCCTGAGTATGGGGGAACCTGATGCACAAGAGGACTCCTCATTCCAGATGGCAGGAAACCTGGCTGTTGAGATGGTGTCCAACACTCAAAGTGGGAAATAGCTGCAAAGCCCATGAGACCACGGCCAATCTTGGTAGCCGCCCTGAGCACAAACAGGCATTGTGACCCTCAGCATGCACATGCTTTGAAACAAACGCCCTTGGTAGTTAGATGAGGAGCCCGCCAAGCGTGCCTGCCAGGTCCCTAGTACCAAATGCTTACCCTAGTTCAAGTTTCATTGTGCCCAGACACAGAACCTGTCTCTGGAATCCCACATTTGGGTGTTCCCTGAGACCGAAAACAGCAGTCTTCCCTCCCCCAGAGACACCAAACTCTTAGGAGCTGGGCAGAATCCCCAGAGATGAAGAATCTCCCATGGCCTCATGAAGCCACCCCTACCATTTTCAATCGCCCTGGACACACAATCCTGATGTAAAAGCCTGAGCTAATGCCTCCAAGACAGCTTAATTTCAGTACACTATGCACTGCCCTCAGGGCCTGCAGATCGGGACTCTGATCACCTCGACTCTCACCCTAACCCTAGTTTGCGTTTGTAGCTTTCTGTCCCCAAAGCCCTAGCCCACATGCCCTCCAGGATGCGGACTCTGGAGCCACACCGGACAACTGTGCGTACCCTTCCAAAGGAAAATCTGCCCTTCATTATTGCCTAAACCCTGAAGATTAGGAGCAATATACAAAGTAAATGACCTCACCTGAATTGCGAGGAAAACTCTGGACCGAAATGTGCATTCTGGCACATCATGAGCACGACTGCAGGAAGACATCCATTTCAAAGGCCCTGAGTCAGAAGATTGATCCTGACATGCCCCTAGGACTTCATCAATACCATAGATTAGATTTTCAGGCGCCAGTCCCCAGAGGCCTTTTCTCCAATAACCATTTATATTCCATCATGTAGTCCGTAAGCCACACAACAGACACCTTCTGTCCCCAGTAGGATACCTTGTTCTTGGTAGCTATGTCCAAGACTCAGTGTAGGAGAATTCTGCATGGCCCCTAATATTCTAACGTCTCCCTGGATACAAACCATCATTATGATCCCACAGCATGAAACTCCATGTCAACTCAGACCACTTCGAACTTTGCCCCAGAGTAACCAGAACGAACCTGCCATGTTCCTCAGCTGCAATGGTCAATGGAGGTGTGCTTTCAAGGATCCATTTTGGAGAACTCTGCTACCCATACTTTCATATGGGGTACGGTGGAGCAAACAAACCAGACTCGCCCTGTCCAGTACAAGGAATCCTTGCTGTTTGGAGCATCTCACAAACCCCAGTGTGGGAAATCCTCCATGGCCTCGTGACACCACCCCTCCATTTGGTGGCCAACATGGACACAAAGTCCAGTGTAAGCAAACATCTTACATCAGCCCTTACTCAGCTGCTGGTATCTCGAATCAGCCGCTGCACACTTGAACTGCCTTCCAATTGGCACTGAATTTAACCATAGCTTGTGTTTACAATTTTATCCTCACCCTCCTCGTCACCTAGCCTTCCTGACAGGGAATTCTGGAGCCAAAATGCAGCATTCTGCCTACCCCACAGACAGAAGTGCATGGTGAGTCAGCCCAGAATCCCCACATGTGGATCCACCTGCATGGCCCTCAGCAGCACCCTAATATCATAGGCCGCCATGGGCACTCAGGCTCAGTCTGACACAGCATGAGCCACAAACTCTAGTCAGCCACACAGACAGTTTGCTCCATATCCTGCAGGTGGTATCTGTCTTACCCAAGGCCATCATATCTACTCAACCTGAATATTCAGGCATCTATCCCCAGATCATAGCTCAAATACCTGCCTATGGGGGAACCTGAAGCACAGGAGTACTCATCCTACGTGATGGAGGGAATCCAGGCTGTTTAGATGGGTGTCCAACCCTCAGCATGGGAACCAGCTCCATGCCCCATGAGACCACGGCCACTCATGGGAGTCACCCTGATCACAAACAGGTATTGTGACCCTCAGTGTGAGCCTGCTTTCAAACAAACCGCCTTGGTAGGTGGACCAGGATCACACAGGATAAGCCTGACAAGTCCCTAGGGCCAAATCCTAACCCTCGATGTCTTCCAGACGCCCATTCCCAGAACCTGTCTCTGGAATACCTCTTTTGGGGGTCCCCTGAGACGGGAAACAACAGTCTTCCCTTCCCCCAGACACACCAAACTCTAGGGAGCTGGGCAGAATCCCCACAGTTCAAGAATCTCCCATGGCCCCATGAAGAATCCCCTAAATTTTGTGACGGTCCTAGACACACAGTCCAGACATAAAAGCCAGCGCTACGGCCTCCATGACACCTTAATTTCAGTACATTATGAGGTGCACTCATGCGCTGCAGATTTGGCCTGTGATGACACTGGCCCTCACCCTAACCATAGTTTGCGTTTGCATATTTCTGTCTCCAAAGCCCTGGCCCACATGCCCTCTAGGATGGGGACTCTGGTGCCACACTGGAAGAGTATGCTTACACTCCAAAAGAAAACTCTGCCCTTCACGTTTGCCAAAACCATGAATCTTAGGAACTAAGTACAAAACACCTGAGCCCAGCTCAATTCTAAAGATCGCTATGGACCAAAGTGCATATTCTGATACACAATGAGCACCTGCCTCTGGACAGATATCCAAGTAAAAGGCCCTGAGTCAGAAGATTGAACCTGACATGCCTCTAGTACTTCATAGGCACCCTAGCTTAGGTTTTCAGGCTCTTGCACCCAGAGGCCTTTTCTCCAATACCAACTTATATTTCAACATGTGATCCCTCAGCCACACAACAGAACCCCTCCTGTCCCCAGAAGGATACCTTGCTCTTGGTAGCTGTGTCCAAGACTCAGTGCAGGAGAATCCTGCATTAACCCGTGACAACCCCAATATTCTAACAACTCCCTGGGTAACAACCAGCATTTTGACCCAGCAGCATATAACTCCATGTCAACTCAGGCCTCTTGGAACTTTGCCTCAGAGGCACCAGATCAAACCTACCATGTTCCTCAGTTGCAATGGTCAATGGACTTGTGCTTTCAGACATCCATGAGGGAGAGCTCTGCTACACAAACTTTCCATAATGTGGACCCTTTAGCAAACAAACCAGAAACCACCTATCCAGTAGAAGGAAACATTGCTGTTTGGAGCATCTCACAAGTTACAGCGTGGGAAACCCTCCATGTCCTTGTGATGCAACCCTTCCATTTGGCAGTCAACATAGACACAAACTCTAGTGTGAGCAAACATCTGATATCCACCCTTACTCAGATGCTGGATATCTCGTATAAGCCACTGCACACTGGAACTGCCTTCTGCTTGCCACTGCATTTATCCTTAGCTTGTGTTTACAGTTCCATCCTCACCCTCCTTTTGCCCACGCCCTCTTGATAGGGAATTATTGAGCCACAACACAGCATTCTGCTGGCCCCACAGAAAGAAGTGCCTGGTGAGTCTTCCCAGAAACCACAAAATAGGATCCACCAGCATGGCCCTCGACAGGACCCTAATATCTTAGGCCGCCATGGGCACTCAGGCTCTGTCTGACACAGCCTGAGATACGACCTTCAGTCAGCCACGCAGATAGTGGACCTCATATACTGCAGGTGGGACCTGCCGTGGCCCAAAGCCATCACATTTACTCAACTTGGTTATTCAGGCATCTCTCCCCAGACCATAGCTCAAATCCCTGCCTATGGGGGAAATTGTAGCACAGGAGTACTCTTCCTTCCCAATGGCAGTAATCCTGGCTGTTGAGATGGGTGTCCAACCCTCAGAGTGGGAACCAGATGCATGGCCCATGAGACCACGGTCACACATGGGAGCCTCCCTGGGCACAAAGAGGATTGTAACCCTCAGCCTGAGCATGCTTTCAAACAGACCCTCTCAGGTGCACCACCAGGATCCTGCATTGAAGGCCTGGTATACCCCTAGTCCCAAATACTAACCCTTGTTGGTATATTCCACGGGACCAGGCCCAGAGCCTGTTTCTGGAATCCCTGTTTTGGGTCACCCCTAAAATGGAAAACAGCACTCTTCACTTCCCCTCCCAAAAAAAAAAAAAAAAAAAAACCAAAAAAATAAAAACACGAAACTATTGGGAGCCGCTAGGATCCTAAGAGAGGAAAATTTCCCATGTACCCATGAGAAAACATCTGCATTCCGAGGCCATCTGGGACAAGAGTCCAGATATAAAAGCTTGTGCTACTGCCTCGCATCACCCTAATTACAGTTCCTGACGAGCTGCCGTCCACGTCTACGCACAGGGCCTGTGATCATTTCACCACTAACCCTAACCCTAGTTTGTGTTTTCAGACTTCTCTCTCAAACAATGGATCACATTTCCTCTCTGGAGCCACACCACAAGACTTTGCCTGCCATAACCAAAGAAACTTTGCCCAACCCACTTGCCCAAATCCTCCAGATTAGAAAAACCTGCATGGCCCCCGAGGCCAGCCCAATATTGGAGGCTGCTCTAGATGCAACTGTGCAGTCTGAAACATCCTCAGTCCCTACATCTAGAAAGACAATCAAGTCAATGATTTGGAGTCTGAAGATTGAAACACACATGCTCCTAGGACCTCATTGAAACCCCAATTAGTTTTTCATGCATCTGTCCTCAGAGGTCTGTTCTGGAATACCAACTTAAGATACAACATGTGGTCGCTAAGCTACACAGCAGAAAAACTCCTGTCCCCAGAAGGAAAACGTGCTCTTGGACCTGTGTCAAACCCTCACGGTAGGAGACTTCTAATGGCATTTTAGCCATCAGCACAGTCTCCCTGGTAACAAACCAGGATAGTAATCCCTGTGCAAGACATTTCAGGTCAACTCAAGGCCTTGGTACTTCACCCCAGAGCCACCTGAACGAAACTTCCATGTTCCTCAGCTGCATGGTCCATTGAGATATGCTTTCCGGGCATCCATGCAGGAGAGCTCTGTTTCCCAAAATTTCCATATAGGGGACCCTGGAGCTAACATGCCAAACTCCAAATGTCCAGTAGAAAGAAACCTTGCTCTTTGGAGCATCTCAGCACGGGAAATCCTCCATGGCCTCTGTATGCCAACCCTCCATTTGTCTGTCATCATAGACACAAACTCCAGTGTGAGCAACATCTGACATCCACCCTTACTCAAATGCTAGATACCTCACATAAGAAGCAGCCCATTGGAAATGCCTTCCACCTGGCACTGAATTGAACTGTAGCGTGTGTTTACAATTCCATCCTCACCCTACTGGTCCCCAAGCCCACTTGATAGGGAATTCTGGAGCCACAACACAGCATTCTGCCTTCCCCATAAAAAAAAAAAAAAGAAGTGCCTGGTGAGTCTTCCCAGGAACCACACATGAGGATCAATCTACTCCTGCCTTAGGGAACCCTGATTTATAGACTGCCCTGGGCACTAGTGCTGTCTCGGACAGAGCCTGAGCCCCTACCTCATGTCAGCCTTCCAGACAGCGGGGCACGAAGCCAGCATGTAAGACCGTCCATGGTCCAAGGACATCATCTCTTCCCATTATTGTTATTCATGTATCTGTCCCCAGACCTTTCCTGGAATCCCTGCCAATGGGGGAACCTGAAGCACAATGGAGAACTCCCTCCCCATGGCAGGAAAACTCTCTGTTGGTATGGGTGTCCAACCCTCAAAGTGGGAGCCAGCTGCATGACCAATGAGACCACGCCCACTACTGAGAGCCACCCTGGGCACAAGCCGGCATTGTGACCCTCAGCCTGAGCATGCTTTCAAACAAGCCCTCTCAGTTACACCACCGGGATACCACATTGCAGGCCTGGGGCACCCCTAGGCCCAAATCCTAACCCTTGGTTGGATTATCCAGGCACCCAGATTCAGAGCCTGTCTATTGAATCCCTGTTTTGGGACACCCCTAGGATAGAAAAAAAGTACTCTTCCATTCCCCAAAACAGCCACCAATGTATTGGGAATTGCCAGGATCCTTTGAGAGGAAAAATCTCTCACAGATTCATGAGACAACACCTGCATTCTGAGGCCATTGTGGACACACAATCCAAATATAAAAGCCTGTGCTACCGCCTAGAGTCACCCTAATTACAATTCCTGACAAACTCTGCTCCAGGTCTTTGCACGGGGCTTGCGATCACATCGCCACTACTCCTAACCCAAGTTTGTGTTGGCAGACTTTTCTCTCAAAACCATGGCTCACATGCCTTCCAGGATCTGGTGTCGGGAGCCACATGACAGGACTATGTCTCCATCCGAAGGAAAGTTTGACTGTCACAGTTGCCCAAACCCTCCAGATTAGGAGAAACCTGAAAAGGCCCTGAGCCCACCCCAATATTGGAGGCAGCTCTGGACGTGAATGCAGAGTCTGAAACACCCAGATGCCCTACATCCAGACAAACATCCAAGTCAATGGTTCCAAGTCTGAAGATTGAACCTGACACGCCTCTAGTACCACATTGGAAATCCAATTTGGTTTTGAGGTATCTGTCCTCAGTGGCCTGTACTGGAATAACAACTTATAATACAACATGTGGTCGCTGAGCCACACATCAGAAAAACTCCTGCCCCTAGAAGGAAACCGTGCTCTTGGACCTGTGTCAAACCCTCAGGATAGGAGAATCCTGCACGACCCCTTAGACACCAGCACATTCTAAGATCTCCCTGGTAACAAACCAGTATTTTGACCCATCTGCAAGCCATTACCTCTCAACCATCCCAAAAACCATGTTTCCTGCCTTGGTACTCGACCTAGAGCCATCAGAACAAACCTGCCATGTTAATCAGCTGCAATGGTCAATGGAGGTGTGCATTCCAGGAATCCATGCGGTACAGCACTGCTACCCAAACTTTCAACATGGAGGACCGTGGATCAAACAAACCAGTCTCCACCTGTCCAGTAGAAGGAAAGCTTGCTCCTTGGAGCATCTCACAAGCCTCAGCTTGGGAGATCCTCCATGGCCATTTGATGCCACCTCTCCATTTGTTGGACATCATAGGAACAAACTCCAGTGTGAGCAAACATCTGACATCCGCCCTTACTCAGGTGCTGGATATCTCGATTCAGCTGCTGCACATTGAAACTGCCTTCTGCTTGGCACTGAATAAACCGTAGGGTGTGTTTACAATTCCACCCTCACCCTACTAGTCACCAAGCCCTCTTGATAGGGAATTCTGGAGCCACAATGCAGCATTCTGCCTTCCCCACAGAAAGAAGTAGTGCCTGGTGAGATTGCCAGAATATCCTACATGAGGTTCAATCAGCTTGGCCCTCGATTTATAGGCTACCCTGGCCACTAGTTCTGTGTCTGACAGAGCCTGAGCCCCGACCTCCTGTCAGCCACTCAGAGAGCTGGGCCCATATCCAGCATGTTAGACTGGTAATGCCCCAAGTCCATCATCTCTACCCATCCTTAGTATTCAGGCATCTGTCCCCAGACCTTTGCTGGAATCCCTGCCAATGGGGGAACCTGAAGCACAATAGGGAACTCCTATTTCCCCAAGGCAGGAAATGTGGCTTTTTGGATGGGTTTCCAACACTCAGAGGGGGAGCCAGCTGCATGGCCAATGAGACCACGCCCACTCCTAAGGGTCAACATGAGCATAAACAGGCATTGTGACACTCAGCTTGGGCATACCTTCAAGCCAGCCCTCTCAGTTGTACCACCAGGACCGGGCATTGGTAGGGAATTCTGAAGCCAAAACCAAGGCCTGGTATGCCCCTAGGACCAAATACTAACCCTTGGTGGGATTTTCCAAGCGCCCAGACACAGAGTCCATCTCTGGAATCCCTATTTTGGGGCACCTCTAAGTTGGAAACCATCACTCTTCCCTTCCACGAAAAAGCCACCAAAGTATTGGGAGCCACTGGGATCCTTAGAGAGGAAAAATCTCTCATGGACCCATGAGACCACACCTAAATTCCGAGGCCATCCTGGACACATAATCCAGATATTAAAGCCTGTACTACAATTTTCGAGTCACCCTAATTACAGTTCCTGATCAGCTGTCCTCCAGTTTTATGCATTGGGCCTGCAATCAACTCGCCGCTAACCCTAACTTGAGTTCGTATTTGCAGACTTCTCACCCAAAACCATGGCTCACATGCCTTCCAGGATGGGGTCTCTGCAGTCACACCAGAGGGCTGTGCCGGCCATCCCCAAGGAAACTGTGGGTGTCACATATGCCCAAACCCTCCACTTTAGGAGAAACCTGCAAGGACCCGGAGACCATCCCAATATTGGCGGCCGGTCTGAACGCAAATGTGCGTTTGAAACACCCTGATCACCTCCATCGAGGCAGACACCCAAGTCAAAGGTCCTGAGTCAGAAGATTGAACCTGACATGCCCCTAGGACTTCATTGGAACCCTAGATTAGTTTTTCATGCATCTGTCCTCAGAGGCCTGTTCTGGAATACCAACTTAGTATACAACACATGTTCCCTGAGCCACACAGCAGAACATCTCCTGTTCCCAGAAGAAAACTCTGCCCTTCAACCTGTGTCAATCCCTCAAGGTGCGAGAATCCTTCATGGTCCCTTAGCCACCAGCACATTCTAAGATCTCCCTGGTAACAAACTAGCATTGAGACCCATCAGCAAGAAATTCCATGTGAAGTCAGGTGAATTCTCCAACCACATCACAGTATTCTGCCATCCTGATAGAAAGAAGAAGTGCCTGGTGATTCTGTCCCGAAACCCCACTTGAGGTTCAGTGTGCTCGGCCCTCGAGGGAACCGCATTTATAGGCTGCTTTGGCCACTAGTTCTTTGTCTGTGAGAGCCTGAGTCCCGACTTAGTGCCCTCCTCCCAGAATGCGGGGCCCATACCCAGCGTGTGAGATCGGTCATGGCTCAAGTCTATTATATCTACCCATCCTTGCTATTCAGGCATCTCTCCCCAGTCCTTTCCTGGAATCCCTGCAAATTGGGGTGTTAGGGTCCATAATCAAAGAAGCAGGACTGATACAAAGCGAAGGTCAAGCAAAGCTTTATTTTGTGCCAAGCATCGAGAATCAAACTGACCGGTCAGGGCTGTCTCTTGCAAAGAGGCGACCCCTCCCAGCCTCACAGAATAACTTTTATAGAGGTAGTTTAGCCAGGCTATACACAGGTGGCCAATGAGATTGCAGTACAAAGAGAATATTGCACATGCATGGTATGTCTGCCTCACACAGATGCTAAAGTAACAGATGTGCTAAGTAAAATGCTAAGTAACAGACGTGTGCCCAACTGAATTTCAATTTACCCTAGGAGATATAGGCGTGTCCCACAGAATGGATGTCTTCATCTGGCCTGACCTGCCCCTGTATGTAGGCTTTGCAATTAAGTTCCTCTGGGAGGGGCAGTGTCAATCTAAGTTTAGTGCATAGGGTCAATCTAAGTAAATTACATAAACACAAAATGACGCCGTCTGGCCAACCAGGCCCTTACATTCCCTCTTTTCTTTGGACAGTAGTCAAATCCTTGACTTTTCAGCCAGTTCTATGTTCTCTGGTTGTAAGGGGTTATATTGAGCATGTAAGTCTAACATTTTCATTGCTTTAGTTTTTTTTGTACAAATGACACTAGTGCAGAGTCGGCTGATGAGTTAGCCATTAACCATTTCATCTAATTTCCTACTTATACTTTACATAAAGAGTTAACAATAAGAGCAACAAAAAAACTCATAGTCTTTTGAGTCTTAGCTTTAGTCCATGGTCAGCGAGTCCATTGGCTGAGGCTACTACCTCTGGGGGGGGCATCTTTATCCTCAGCTTGCTTGACGTGAACCTCGTCAATCCAGGCCCTGATGCCTTCTACATTTATTGCTGTGGGGGTGGTCAGGATAACAGTATATATTCCCTTTCAGTGAGGCTCCAAGTTCTCCACATGATAGCGACATATCCAATCCAAGCCCTTGGGTTGGTATGGATGTGATTCCACCTCTGTCTCCATCCCAGTGTGGGCAGTCCGGATTCCGGCATGGGCTTTTATTTTAAGACAGACTATAATGCCTGCAGTGACTGGAGTACAGACTGATCAGTAATTTCTGTTAGGGCAAACTCTTGTAGCCGAGGACAGAATGGGGGGGTTGGTCTCCCAAACATTATTTCAAATGGGGTCACCTTGTTTAAATAGGGTGTACATCATTCCGTGAGGTGGGCGAAGGAAGGAGATCCACCCATCCACCGCCAGTCTCCAGAATTAGTTTTGTCAAGGTCTCTTTAAGAGTCTGGTTCATTCTCTCTACTTGCCCGGAACTCTGGGGCCGATAGGCACAATTTAGTTTCCAATTTGTGCCCACGGTCTTGACCAAAGTCTATAGACTGAGCTCACAAATGCAGGGCCATTGTCTGACCCAATCACGAGAGGCAGACAAAAACTTGGAATTATTTCTTCTAGTAACCTTTTTTTGCTTACCACTCCTGCCGTCTCACATTTGGTGGAAAAAGCCTCTACCCAGCCTGAAAAGTTATCTACAAAAACTAACATATACTTGTGTCCATATTTAATAGGTTTCATTTCTATAAAATCAATTTCCCATTAAATTCCTGGTTCCTTACCTCTTTCTCTTTTCACTCTTCCAATTCTATTTCCTCCCGCCTCAACTGCCTGGCACTGAGCACATCTATCAACTACATCCTGAAGCATATGCCCTAATATAGAAACCTGGAATTTCTTGCCTATAAGGTCCTTGGGTTTGCGTATCTCCAAATAAGTACCCTGATGTATCTGGTCTACTAACTTCTTACCTAGTCTTCGAAGAAGAATTAAATTTCCTTTTTTAGTCTTAGCCAGTCTCCTTTGTAGTCTAATTTATCCCGTTTTGGTAAATAGTTTAGATCTTCCTCTGAATAGTCCAGTTTTTCTGGTAGGGCTAGAGCCGAAAGTGGAGCCAGCTCTTGCACTGTTTCTCAGGCTGCTTGCTTTGCAGCTTGATCTGCTAAGTAGTTTCCTTTTGAATCCAGATCAGTCCCCTTTTGGTGTCCTGGGCAATGTGGAAGGGCGTGGTAACATCTGGGATGACCAATGCTGGGTCACTCATTAAGGCTGTTTGTAATTCCTGAAATACTCCTTCTGCCTCAGCTGTCCACTCTATCATAGTGAGACCTCCTTTTGCCACTTCGTAGAGAGGTCAGGCAATCTCTGCAAAGTGGTACGCACAGCCTACAGTAGCACACTGTCCCAAGAAACTGCCTCACTTGTCTGGACGTGGTGGGGCAGGTGTATCGGGTGATAACCTGTTTCCTGGACACAGACTGTGAATGGACTCCCTCATGGAGATCAAAGCCTTTAAGTGGCATGGCTCTGACAGAGCTGTGCTTTCTTTGCTGACACCCAATACCTTTCTTTATGCAGAGTCTGGAAGAGAGCTCTCGTCCCCCGCAAACATGACTCATAGTCCTCAGTGGCTACTAGCAAGTCATCAACGTACTCTAACAGAGTGAGTCCTGGGTTCGAGGTTCTGTCCTCACACAAATCCTCATGTAAGGCCTCTTCGAAGATAGTGGGCGAATTCTTGAACCCTTGAGGAGGTCTTGTCCAGGTGAGCTGGCCTTGGGATCCTTCCTGGTGGTCAGACCTCTCAAAAGCAAAAAGGTTCTGAGAATTCCTTTGCTAAAGACATGCAGAAAAAATGCATCCTTGAGCTCTAAGACCATATACACAATTCTTTTGGGGCCTAGGAGGGAGAGTAGGGTATAGGGGATAGGCACCACTGGGTGCATATCTTTAACCCATTTATTAACTTCCCGCAAGTCCTGGACAGGTCAGTACTCCCCAGTCTCGGCCTCTTTGATGGGCAGTAAAGATGTGTTCCATGGAGATTTGTAAGGAACTAGGATCCGCTCTCCTTGGAGGTGGTTAATGTGTTTTATTATCCCTTCCTTTGCTTCCCGGGGAAGGTGGGTACTGCCGAATGCGAAGAGCCATAGCTGTCGCCTTTAATTTACCACCACTGGAGGTTGTTCTTGGCCAAGCCAGGGCGCTTCCTTTCTGCCCAGATCTCGGGAAACTCCTCCTGTAGGATTTGTAGAAGGCTCCCCCAACTTTGTTACCTCTGATTTTGAGACTGGCTCGTAAAGGAGGTATTCATCTACTGCTGCCATAAGCACTTGTAAAGTGGGTTGTCTCAATGTTACAGTCATGCCTCCTTCTGAGAATGGAATGCCATTTCTTAACTTGTGGAGGAGATCTCTTCCCATCAAGTTATATGGGGCATTAGGGAGGACCAAAAATTGATGTTTAACTCTTCCCGAGGCCAAATTTAAAGTCCTTTCTGTTGCCCATTTATGTCTGTCTGTGCCATTTGCTCCTTGTACCCAGACTTTCTCTCCAAGTTGTGTTCCAATAGGTTTAAGTAAAGACGAAGATTGGGCTCACATGTCCACCAAAAAATAAACTGATTTCCCCTCCACTTCAATTTTTACCCGAGGTTCAGGGAGGGGCTCTGAACCATAACCCCTGCAACCTCTGGTGGCAAGCATTGTTGTCTTCCTTTTGGGGCAGTCCCTGGCCCAATGTCCTCTTTCTTTACAGTAAGTACACTGATCTGAATCTATTTCTTCCCGCCTGCCTTCTCCGTGTGTAGGCTTTTCCTTCCATTTACTATCCCCTACCCATCTTCTCTCTGCCTCATGTTATGCCAAACCTTAACCAGTTTTTTTTGTCTGTTTTTCATCCTCCTGTGCACCCCTGTTGTTAAAAACCTTTTCTGCTATTCCCACTAACTCAGTCAGACTCTACCCTTCAAATCCTTCCATTTTCTGAAGTTCCCTAAATCCTGGGTGACTGACAGACAAAGCAAAATCGTCTGAGTGAGCTATTGTGCAACTTCCCTGAAGTTTACCTCAAGTTGTCTAGCTTAAGTAAACAAACATTTAAAGACAATCAAATCTAGAATTTAACATCCATAAAGGTGTGTTATTAAAACATAATTTTTCTCTCTAAAATAACCCTCATTTTCAGAGATAGACAAATCAGGACTAATTTATATGAAAATCAAGTCCAGTTTTAACAAGCTTGGCCTAATTGTTTACCTAAGCTCAGCAAGAACAGTGAGGGATCATATAAATATTTTAAAATATGCTCTGCTGGAACTTCTCATATGAATCTCTAGGTTGAACTTATGATAGACTCTCCAGTCCAGAAGCCAAACTACATACTTGCCATCACACATGACTGCAATAACTGTTGACTTGGGTGAATTCCTCTTCCCGAGGCCCCCAAAGAGTCCTGAGGTTACTGCACCTGCCAGGAAGTAACATCCTTTACTCACCTGATGAGGCTGCTGGGAACTCTGTAAGCAAGGTATCAGGCCAACAGTTTCAAAGGACTTTAATGTTCCAGGTTTTATAAAGTCAACCTTAGTTCCTTTAAGCTGTCTAGTCATAACTGAGTATTTTCTAATATGGCATTCCAGTCAAAGCCATGCTAAAATAAAATAACCAGTGTTTCCAATGGTGTCCTGTTACAAGGAGAACGGATTCTTATTGAACTTATGCAAATGACTGATTGCCATGGAGGAAAGAGTACTTGCTGAGGCCTTTTGATTTCAGAGGTTTCAGATAGAGAGAAAGACTTGAATACCTTGATTTGTTTACAAATGACTACATTTTATCTCTGTAATTTACAGATAATTTAAGAATATGTTTCCCTAGTCTGGAAGAGCAATCATAAGGCAAAACATCAAGAGATACAACATTACAGTCTTTCAGTTCAACTAATCCCATGTTAATAATTCTGGTTTAGTCTGAATGCAGTTTTTACTTCTGTAAATTCTTACCCATTTCAGTTCCAGAATTTCAACATATCAAAGACCTGTATTTGTCCTGAAAGTCTCCCATATGAATTTTCTTTGAGACAGAATTTATCTTCCAAGAGAATTAAAACAATTACAAATGACAAAAGCTCAGAAAAGATATGGTAAAGAACTGGTGAGATGAGAATTTACAAAGTAACTGGCAAGAAAATCAGGTTGATTTTGTAACATGTAACATTTCCATAATCACAACATCAAGTGGTGATCTATCAACGTATTAAAACTTTAGGAAATGCATGGCATTTTCCCAAATGTAACACAAGTTTTATCATTGGTTCAAATCCTGTCAACAATTGCTAAAACCTGAGAAAGTTTTAAAACACATGCCTAAATATAATTAGGAATGTTAAACACCTGAAAAAACAAAACATAGAAACTGAATTTTCTGGGCAGGCAAAGATAAAACCATAACAGTTCAATTAACTTAGGAAAACTTTGTCTTTTTAAACATAGAGAAAACCAGCTTTTCTCTACCAGTGTCTTTTTTTTTTTAAATAAACAGATAATGGGGCACCTGGGTGGCTCAGTGGGTTAAGCCGCTGCCTTCGGCTCAGGTCATGATCTCAGGGTCCTGGGATCGAGTCCTGCATCGGGCTCTCTGCTCAGCAGGGAGCCTGCTTCCCTCTCTCTCTCTCTCTGCCTGCCTCTCCATCTACTTGTGATTTCTCTCTGTCAAATAAATAAATAAAATCTTAAAAAAAAAAAAACAGATAATGAGTTTACTAGGTTTCCCTCCCATCGTGAATGATGTTGCTGATAAAGGGAGGGGGATTTTTCAGATGCTGTCCTGCTCGCGTCCCTCTCAGGAACTTAGGAGTATCTTAGCTAAGGTCTGTCTGTATAAACCCTGGAACAGACACTCCGTGGAGTAGATGACCATTATGCCATATGACACCCCACAAGACTCAGGGTGCAGCCCACTCAGGCTCCATAGCGGAAGTGGAGCCATACAGACAAATTCATACAGACACTTTTCAGATTCAAACTTTTACTTATCTCCTACTTTTCACATACAGAGTTGCTTTTCTCATTTCCATCAGTCTTAATTACACTTAACAGAATTCTGTACTCTTAGAAATTCCTGAACCTCTACTGAAGACTAAATATAAATCAGTTGTGAGTTAGTACAACAGAATTCTTTAGATGGCAAATTTATCAATCAGTTAAACACAGAATGTGTTCACCAGCAGATTTCAAAAGCACAAACTCAGTTCCAGCAGCCAACGCTCTAGCATTTTATCCCATTTGGTTAATACCTACATGTGCAAAAAATGTAATTCCATTTGTTATTCAAGCAACCCTTCAGAGTTTCAGGTTGCCAAAGACTTCAGAAGCCACTTTAAGAATAACCCATTAAAACCTTGAGACAGACAAATAACCATCTCCATGTCAGATGGCATGCTCTCCCGCCAGCAAGTGGGAGGGGCTATGCAGTCCACGTTGGGCCAGAAAAGGCAAGGAATTCCCCAAAACAAAGGGAGTTTCTGAAGCTGCTTGGGAATATTCTTTAAAGTCTCTGTCTCAATGTTGGTTCATCCCGCAGTGCCAGTTCTGCTTACGAAAAGTGGCGCACTAGGCACTATATTCCATGCTCGGCTCCAATGAGGCAGCATTGGGCACCTTAACCTGGCATTCGACTAACTCCAGTTGACTCCAGTCTTAGCCCTTACACAAAATGAGTGAGCGAGAAGCCTTACTTCTATTATGAAGAATGGAGAGATGAAGTCAGAGTCTGCTTACTGTCTGCTTGCCCCATTCCTTCAATAATAACAAACAACACATCAGACAACAAAAGGAAGAGGCAAAGACAACCGCAGGCCAAAGGATTCTTACCCATAACCTGCCACTGGTGAGGGCTTTATCCCCTGACCACCTAGGGGGACTCAAACCCCTCAACTGCCCACGGGGACTCGAAACCCCCAACCACCCAGGGGGACTCGAACCCCCAACCACTCAGGGGAACTCAAACCCCCTGACTGTCTAGGGGGACTCAAACCCCCAACAGCCCATGGGGACTCAAACCCCTTGACCGTCTAGGGGGACTGAATTGAACCATAGCTTGTGTTTACAGTTCCATCCTCACCCTACTGGCTCCCAAGTCCTCTTTATAGGGAATTCTGGAGCCACAACACAGAATTCTGCCTTCCCCATAGAAAGAAGAAGTGCCTGGTGAGTCTAGGGAGACTCGAACTCCCAACCGCCTAGGGGGACTCAAACCCCCCAGCAAGCCCTTGACTGACTGGGGGACTCAAACACCCCGGTGACAGCATAGGGGGACTCAAAACCCCCGACCGCCCGGGGGACTCAGAACACCCCATAGATCTACCAGCAGAGGGATGGGACATCCCCGCATCCACTTCACACTGGGGGGCACAGCTGCATCCATCTTCTCCCTGGTGGGCCATACCCTGGAGCGCTAACCAGACAGACAAATAGGATCCTGTGATCTTACTTCTGGAGGCTTTTCCCAAAAAATCCTATGCTGGCTCAGTTCTTGTCATTTGAATCCAGTTGCCCCCTCCAATGTTAGGGTCTGTAATCAAAGGAGCAAGACTGATACAAAATGAAGGTCAAGCAAAGTTTTATTTCATGCCAGCATTGAGAATCAAGCTGACTGGTCAGTGTCGTCTCTTGCAAAGAGGCAACCCCTTCCAGCCTCACAGACTAACTTTTATAGAGTTTATGCCTGCACGGCACCATAGCCACCTGAACATTCTAAAATCTCCATGGTAACAAACCAGCATTGTGGCCCATCTGTAATAGATTCCCTGTCAACTTAAGGCCTTGGTACTTCGCCCAGAACCACAAGAATGAACCTGCCATTTTGCTCAGCTGCAATGGTCAATGGAGGTGTGCTTTCCAGGCATCCATGAGGGGAGCTTTGCTACCCAAACTTTCCACATGGGGGACACTGGAGCAAACAAACCAGACTCCCCCTCTCCAGTAGAAGGAAACCTTGCTGTTTGGAGCATCTCACAAGCCTCAGCATGGGAAATCCTCCAAGGCTTCTTGAAGCAACCCCTCCAATTGTCGGCCATCATAGTCATAAACTCCAGTGTGAAGAAACATCTGACATCCACCCTTACTCAGGTGATGGATATCTTGAATCCGACACTGCACATTGGAACTGCCTTTTGCTTGGCACTGAATTGAACCATAGCTTGTGTTTACAATTCCATCCTCACCCTACTGGCTCCCAAGGCCTCTTGATAGGGAATTCTGGAGCGACAACACAGAATTCTGCCTTCCCCATAGAAAGAAGAAGTGCCTGGTGAGTCTGCCCAGCAACCACACATGAGGATGTATCTGCTCATCCCTCGATGGAATCCTGATTTATAGGCTGCCCTGGCTACTATTGCTGTGTTGGACAGTGCCTGAGACTAAACTTAGTTTCAACCTCCCAGAACGTGGGCCCCATATCCAGCATGTGAGACCAGCCATGGCCCATGTCTGTCATCTCTACCCATCCTTGTTATTCAGGCACCTGTCTCCAGACATTTGCTGGAATCCCTGACAATGGGGGAACCTGAAGCACAACAGAATACTTCTCCTTCCCCAAGGCAGGAAACCTGGCTGTTGCGATGGGTGTCCAACCCTCAAAGTGAGAGCCAGGTGCATGGCCAATGTGACAACGCCGAATCATGGGGGCTGCCCTGGGCACAAGCAGGAATTGTGACCCTCAGCCTGAGTATGCTTTCAAACAAGTCCTTTCAGTTCCACCAAAGGTTCCCACATTGGAGGCCTGGTACGCCCCTAGGCCCAAATTCTAAACCTCAGTTGGATTTTACAGGTGCCCAGACCCAGAGCCCGTTTCTGGATCCCTGTTTTGGGGCACCTTGAAGATGGAAAACAGCAATCTTATCTTCTCTGGAAAAGCAACCAAACTATGGGGAGACACCAGGGTCCTTAGAGGGGAAAAGTCTCCCATGGACCCATGAGAATACACCTGCATTCCAATGCCATTCTGGACACACAATCCGGATAGAAAAGCCTATGCTATCACCTTACAGTCACCCTAATTACAGTTCCTGATGTGCTGCCCTCGAGGTCTATGCACTGGACCTGCGATCGCCGTGTGACTAACCTGAACCTGAATTTTTGTTTGCAGACTTCTCTCCCAAAACCATGGCTCACATGCCCTCCAGGATGGGGTCTCTCTAGACACACCACAGGACTTTGCCTTCCATCCCCAAGGAAAATGTACCCATCACAGTTTCCCTAACTTTACAGATTAGGGGAAAACTGAAAGGCACCTGAGCCCACCCTAATACCGGCAGCCACTCTGGACACAAATGTGCAGTATGAAAAAAATCTGAACAGCTCAATCCAGGCAGACAGCCAAGTCAATGGTCCTGAGTCAGAAGATTGAACCTGACATGCCCCTAGGACCTCACTGGAACCCTAGATTGGGTTTTCAGGCAGCTGCCCTCAGGTACCTGTTCTGAATACCAACTTATGATGCAACATGTCGTCCCTGAGCCTCAAAACAGAAAATCTCCTCTCCCCAGAAGGAAACCGTGCTCTTCGACCTGTGCCAAACCCTCAGTGTAGGAGAATCTTGAACGTAACGTTAGGCACCAGGATATTCTAAGATATCCATGGTAATAAATGCACATTGTGTCCCATCTGCAAGACATTCCATGTCAAATCAAGACCTTTGTACTTCGCAACACAGCCACCAGAATAAACCTGCTATGTTCTTCAGCTGTAACGAAAATTGAGGTGTGCTTTCCAGGCATCCATGTGGGAGAGCTCTGCATCCTAAACTTTCCACATGGGGAACCCTTGATCAAACAAACCGAACTCCACCTGTCCAGAGTTAGGAAACCGTGTTGTTTGGAACATATCAAGCCTCAGCATGGGAAATCCAACATGTCCTCTTGACGCCACCCCTCCATTTGTCATTCATAATAGACACAATCTTCAGTGTGAGCAAATATCAGACGTCAGCCCTTCCTCAGGTGCTGGATATTCGAATCAGCCACTGAACACTGGATCTGCCTTTCTCTTGGCACTGAATTGAACCCTAGCTAATGTTTACAATTCCATACTCAACCCACTGGTCCCCAATGTCTCTTGATAAGGAATTCTAGAGCTTAATCGCAGCATTCTGCCTTCCCCATAGAAATAAGAAGTGTCTGGTGAATCTGCCCAGAAAATCCACATGACGATCAATCTGCTCAGCCCTCAAGGGAACCCCAGTTTATGGGCTGTCCTGGCCACTAGTCCTGTGTCTGACAGAGCCTGAGCCCCGACCTAGTGTCAGCCACCCATATAGCGGGACCTATATCTAGCAGGTGGGGCTGACCATGGCCCTACTCTATCATCTCTACAAATCCTTGTTATTCAGGCAGCTGTCTCCAGACCTTTGCTGGAATCCCTGCCATTGCAGAAACCTGAAGCACAATAGAGAAATCCTCCTTCCTATGTCAGGAAACCTGGCTGTTGGGATGGGTGTCCAACTATCAACATGGGAGCCAGCTCCATGGCCAATGAGCCAACGCCCTCTCCTAGGGGCCACCCTGGGCACAAACAGGCATTGTGACCCTCAGCCTGAGCATGCTTTCAAACAAGCCCTCTCAGTGGCACCACCAGAATCCTGCATTGCAGGCCTGCTGTGCCTCTAGGTCCAAATCCTAAACTTTGGTGGGATTTTCCAGGTACCCAGACTCAGAGCCCATCCCTGGAATCCCTGTTGTGGGCACCCCTAAGATGGAAAACAGCACTCTCCAGTTCCCCGAAAAAGTAACCAAACTATGGGGAGCCGCCAGGATCCTTAGAAAGGAAAAGCTTCCCATGGGCCCATGAGAACACACTTGCATTTAGAGTCCATCCTGGACACACAATCCAGATAGAAAAGAGTGTGATACCGACTTCCAATCACCCTAATTATAGTTTTGACTATCTTCCTTCAACATCTACGAATTGGGCCTGCGACCACCTTGCAACTAACACTAACCCGAATTTTTGCTTACAGACTTCTTTCCCAAAACCATGGCTCACATGCTTTCCAGCGTGGGGTCTCTGGAGCCACACCACAGGACTGTGCCTGCAATCCCCAAGGAAACTTTACCCATCACATTTCCCCAAACCCTTCTGATTAGGAGAAACCTCCAAGGCCCCTGATCCTAACCCAATGTTGGAAGCTGCTCTGGATGCAAATGCACAGTCTGAAACACCCTGATAACCTACATCCAGGCCGAAACCGACGTTAATGGTCCTGAGTCAGAAAATTGAACCGTACGTGCACCTAGGACATCATAGAAACCCTAGATTATGTTTCCGGTATCTGACCTCAGTAAGCTTTTCTGGAATTCCAAGTTGGGATACAACATGTGGACCCTGAGCCACACAAGAGTACATCTCATGTCACAAAAAAGAAACTGTGATCTTCCACCTGTGCCAAACCCTCAGGGTAGGAGTATCCTGCATGGCACCTTAGCTACCAGGACATTCTAAGATCTCCATGGTAACAAACCAGCATTGGGATCCATCTGTAAGAAATTCTATGTCAACTCAATGCCTTGGCACTTGGCCCCAGAGCTACCAGAACTAACCTGTCATGTTCGTCAGCTGCAAGGTTCATTGGACGTGTGCCTTACAAGCATCCATGTGGGAGAGCCCTGCTACCCAAACTTTCCACATGGGGACCCCGGAGCAAACAAACCATACTCCACCTGTCTAGTAGAAGGAAAACTTATTGTTTGGAGCATCTCACAATCCTAAGCATGGGTAATCCTCCATGGCCTCTTGAAGCCACCCTCCATTTTTTGGCCATCATAGACACAAACTCCAGTGTGAGCAAACATCTGATATCTGCCTTTACTCAGGTGCTGGATACCTCGAATAAGCCACTGCACATTGGAACTGCCTTCTCCTTGGCACTGAATTTAACCGTAGTTGGTGTTTACAATTCCATCCTCACCCTACTCGTCCCCAAGAACTCCTGATAGGGAATTCTGGGCCACACCACCGCATTCTGCCTTCCCCATAGAAAGAAGTGCCTGTTGAGACTGACCAAAAATTCCACATGAGGATCATCTGCTCGGCCCTCGAAGATCCCCGATATTAGGCTTCCCTGGGCACTAGTGCTGTGTCTGATACAGCCTGACAACCAACCTTGTGTCAGCCACCCAGAAATCGGGGCCCATGTCCAGCATGTGAGACTGGTCATAACCCAATCCATCCTCTCTCCGCATCCTTGGTATTCGGGCATCTGTCTCCAGACCTTTTTTGGAATCCCTGCCAATGGGGGAACCTGAAGTGCAAGAGAATACTGCTCCTTCCCCATGTCAGGAAACCTAGCTGTTGGGATGGTTGTCCAACCCTCATAGAGGGAACCAGCTGCATGGGCAATGAGACCATTCCCACTCCTGATGAGCGCCCTAATAACAAACAGGTATGGTGACCCTCACCCTGAGCATGCTTTCAAACAAGACCTCTATTTCACCACCAGGATCCCACATTGCAGGCCCAGTACACCCCAGGCCCAAATCCTAACCCTTGCTGGGAATTTCTTGGTGCCCAAACCCAGAGCCCATCTCTGGAATCCCTGTATTGTGGCACCCCAAGATGGAATATAGCACTCTTCCCGTCCCAGAAAAAGGCACCAAACATTTGGGAGCCACCAGGATCCTTAGAGAGGAAAAATCTCCCATGGACCCATGAGACCACACCTCCATTCCGAGGTCATCCTGGACACGCAATGCTAATAGAAAACGCTGTGCTACTGCCATAGAGTCACCCTAATTAAAAGTTCCTAACAAGCTTCCCTCCAAGTCGACACATTGCACTGCGATCACTGTGCCATGAAGCCTAAACCTAGTTTTCGTTTGCAGACTTCTCTCCCAAAACCATGCCTCACATGTCCTCCAGGATGGGGTCTCTTCAGCCACACCATAGGACTGTGCCTGCCATCCCCAAGGAAACTTTGCCCATCACATTTGCCCAAACCCGGCAGATTAGGAGAAATCTCCAAGGTCCCTGATCCCACTGCAATATTGGAAGTGGCTCTGGATGCAAACGCAAAGTCTGAAACACCCTGGTCACCTACATCCAGGCAGACACCCAAGTCAATGATCCTGAGTCAGAAAATTGAACCCGACATGCCCCTAGAACATTGTTGGAACCCAATAATAGGTTTTCAGGCATCTGTCCTCAGATGGCTATTCTCTAAAACCAACTTATGATACAACATCTGTTCCCTGAGTCACACAACAGAACATCTCCTGTACCTAGAAGGAAATTCTCCCCTTTCCAATGTCTCCATGGACCCAAACCCACATTAGGACCCATCCGCAGGAGAGTCCATTTCAACTCATTCCCCTCTGTTGCTCTCCCTGAGCCAGTAGATTGAAACTGTCTTGTCACTAGGGGACAATTGGAATGCAAGGCGGGCTGCCCAGGCATCCATCCTTAGAACTGCGCTCTGGAGTCCTTCCATATAGGACGTACTGGAGCATTCCATCAGATCTCAATTGTCCCACAGAAGGGATCCTTGCGGTTTGGAGCATCTCACAGGTCCCATCGTGGGAAAAATTCCATGGCCTCCTAATGCTCCCCCCCCCTAATGAAGGGGCCATCATGGACAGAAACACCAAACTGAGCCAATGTCTAATCCTCGCCCTGATTCAGATGCATGAGATCTCGATTCTGCCGAGCATGCCTTCCGTTCCCTTGCCCCGAAACCTAAGCCTAACTTGTGTTCTCAGACTTCTGTCCTCACACTCCTGGCCCACAAGTGCTCCAGTTTGGCAGTACTGGAGCCACAATGCAGCACTCTGCCTGCCCTCCAGAAGAAAAATATTACCCTCTGGGCTACCCAGAAATGCCAAGTGACTACCAACCTGTACACCCCTAGATTCTAACCCAATTGCAGTCTATCCCTGGGTTCTAATGCCCTGTCTGACACAGCCTGCGCCCGGAACTCCCGACCGACACCCAGACACTGGCCACACACTCAGCACATTTGACCCGCCATAGCCTTAGGTCCTCATCTCTATTCAACCTCGTTTTTCAGGCTTTGGAACCTAGACCCTATCTCCAATCATTGCCCAGGAGTGAACGTGATGCAGAAATCAGAACTCATCCTTTCCCATGGCAAGAAATATTGTGGATGTCATGTTGTCCAACATTTAGTGTAGGAGAAACCAGCGTGGCCCATGAGGGGCCACCCATGCTTGAAGGCAGCATTCGTCACAAGCACGCATTGTGACCCTCAGCGTGAGCCCTGTTCTCAAGTAATGCCTCTCAGTGGCTGGACCAAGAGCCTGCTTATGGAGCTTGCTGTGCCCTAGGCCACATCCTTAACCGGAGTTCAGGCTGTCAAGTCACCCCTTCCCATGGCTCTGTTCTAGAATCCCACTTTGGTGAGACAACAAAGGTTAGAAAAAGAAAAAGCAAAAGAAAAAAAAATCGCATCCCACAAAATGCACCCAAACTCTTGGGATCTGGCCAGATCCCAACAGAGGGACACTCGTCCATGGCCCTTGAGGCCACCCCAACATTCCACAGCCATCGTTGACACAAAATCCAGTGGCAAAAGCCTGAGCAAGCGCCTCACACTCACCATTTGTTCATATCCAGAAGAGGTCTCCTCACGGTCTGTAGATCAGGCCTGCCATACCGATGTCCCCAAAACTAAGCAGAGTTTGTGTTTTCATACTTCTGTCCCCACAGCCCTGACCAAACACCCTCCATGCTGGGGCACCTGTTGCCACAACTCGGGACTGTGCCTGTCCTCTCCAAGGGAATTCTGCCCATTCCATTGGCAAAACCTTACAAACTAGGAGAAACCTCCAAAGTCCCCGAGGCCATCCCAATACTGTAGGCTACCCAGGACAAACAGGGGTGATCTGACACCAGCTGAGCTACAACCTCCACTCAGAACCGTAGACAGATGTCCACAGATAAGAAGATTGAACCAGACAGGACCATAGGCCCTAATCAGACCCATTGTTTTGGTTTCCAGGCATCTCTCCTCAGAGGCCTGTTTTCCATTACCAGCTTATGGGGGTTTCCTGAGGCACCTATCAGAACATATCTCATCTCCACATGGGAAAATTGCTCTTTGGAGATGTCTCAAAATCTCCAGTTAGGAGAATACTTCAGGGCCTCAGTGCCACTACCCCATTCCAAGGTCTCCATGAACACAAACCCATATTATGACCCATTTGCAGGAGAGTCCATGTCAACTCAGTCCCACTGGTTGGTCCCCCAGAGCCCGCAGATCTTACCCGTCTTGCCACTAGCAGACAATTGGAATGCGATGCGAGCTGCCCAGGCATCCATCCTTAGAATGCTGCTCTGGAGTCGTTCCGTACTTGACATACTGGAGCCATCCAACAGGTCCGGACTGTCCTGCAGAAGGAATCCTTGTGGTTTGGAGCATCTCAGAACTCCCACCATGGGAAAACCTCCATGGTCTTGTGATGCCCGAACCCTTCATGAAGGGGCCATCATGAACAGGAAACCTAACCTGAGAATACGTCTGATCCTTGCCCTGACTTCTGATGCACGGGATCTCAATTCAGCTCTGCAGAGGGTGCTTTCTGTGCCCTCGCCCCAAAACTTAAGCCTAGCTTGTTTTCTCAGACTTCCATCCTCACACTTATGGCCTGCAAGTGCTCCAGTTTGGCAATACTGGAGCCACAATGCAGCAATCTAACTGCCTTCCAGAAGAAAAACGTTGACCTATGGGCCTACCCAGAAACCCCAAATGGGGATCAACCTGCACGCCACTCGACTCTACCACAATTATACAGTCTACCCTGGGCATTAATGCACTGTTTGACACAGTCTGAGCCTGGAACTTCCGACCGACACCCAGACAGCTGGCCGCAAACTCAGCACATCAGACCCGCCAAGGCCTTAGGTTGTCATCTTTTCCCAACCACGGTTTTCAGGCTTCAGACCCTAGACCTTATCTCCAATCACTGCCAAGGGTTGAACGTGATGCAGAAATCAGAACTCATCCTTCCCCATGGCAAGAAATATTGTGGTTGGCATGTTGTCCAACATTCAGTGTAGGAGAAACCTTGTGGCCTATGAGGCCCCGCCCATGCTTGATGGCAGTGTTGGGCACAATCACGAATTGTGACCCTCAGCGTGAGCCCCTTCCTCAAGTAAGGCCTCTCAGTGACTGGAGCAAGAGCGTGTATATGGGGCTCGTGAGGCCCCTAGACCCCAAATCTTAACCAAAAGTCGGGATGTCCAGTCGCCTCTCCCCTGGGCTTTGCTCAAGAATCCCTCTTTTGATGGGAGACCTGGTTAGGAAACATGGGCGCCTGGGTGGCTCAGTGGGTTAAGCCACTGCCTTCGGCTCAGGTCATGATCTCAGGGTCCTGGGATCGAGTCCCGCATCGGGCTCTCTGCTCAGCAGGGAGCCTGCTTCCCTCTCTCTCTCTGCCTGCCTCTCCGTCTACTTGTGATTTCTCTCTGTCAAAATGAATAAATAAAATCTTAAAAAAAAAAAAAGGAAACAGAAAGGAGTCCTACCATCCCAAGAATGACCCGTAACTCTTGGGATGGTGCCAAATCCCCACAGTTTGGAGACTCGTCCATGCCCCATGAGACCACCCCATCATTCCACGGCCATCGGTGACACAAAATGCCGAGACAGAAGCCTGAACATGCACCTCACACTTGCCATTTTTTCATATCCTGAAGATGTCTCCTCACGATCTATAGATCGAGCCTGCCATACCTACATCCCCAAACCTAAGCCAAGTTTGTGTTTTCAGACTTCTATCCCCACAGCCCTGACCAAACACCCTCCATGCTGGGGCACCTGTCGCCACAACTCAGGACTGTGCCTGTCCTCTCCAAGGGAAACTTCCCATTCCATTGGCAACAACCATACATATTAGGAGAAACCTCCAAAATCCCCAGGGCATCCCAATAGTGTAGGTCACCCAGGACAAACAGGGGTGATCTCACACCAGCTGAGCAACAGCCTCCACTCAGAACCGTAGACAGATGTCCACAGAGAAGATTGAACCGGACAGCAACCTAGGCCATAATCGGATCCATTGCTTTGATTTCCAGGCATATTTCCTCAGAGACCTGGTTTCCAATACCAGCGTATCGGGGTTTCCTGAAGCACCATCGGAGCAAATCTTGTCTCCAAATGGGAAACTTGCATGTCGGAGCTGTCTCAAACCCTCCAGTTAGGAAAATCCTTCAGGGTCTCAGTGCCACAGCCCCATTCCAAGGTCTGCATGGACACAAAACCACATTAAGATCCATTTGCAGGAGAGTCCATTTTAACTCAACCCCCTCGCTTTCTCTATATGAGCCAAACAATCAAACATTTCTAGTCACTAGGAGACAATTGAAATGCGAGGTGGGCAGCCCAGGCATACATCCTTAAAACCGAGCTCTGGAGTCATTCCATATGGGGTGTCCTATAGCCCTTCAACAGGTTTCAATTGTCCTGCAGAAGAAATCCTGAGGTTTGGAGCATCTCAAAACTCCCATTGAGGGAAAAACTACATGGCATCGTGTAGACCCGTTCCCTTCATGAAAGGGCCATCAAGGACAGAAACACCAAACTGAGCCAACGTCTGACCCTCGTCCTGACTTCAGATGAACGGGATCTCAATTCAGCTCTCCAAAGTGTGCCTGCTGTGACCTCGCTCCAAAACCTAAGCCTCTCTTGTGTTCTCACAATTCCATCCTCACACTCCTTGCCCACAGGCCCTCCAGTTTGGGAATTCCAGAACTGGAATTCTGCACTGGAGTGCAGCACTCTGCCTGCACTCCAGAAGAAAAATGATGCCCTATGGGGTAACCCAGGAACCACAAATGATTATTAACCTGCACGCCACTCGACTGTACCCGATTTATACAGCCTTCGTTGGGCACTAGTACCCTGTCTGACACAGCCTGAGCCCAAGACTCCTGACCGACACCCAGACAGATGGCCGCACACTGAGAACATTGGACCCACCAAGGCCTTGAGTTGTCATCTCTTCCCAACCTAGCCTTCAGGCTTCAGAACCTAGACCTTAACTCCAATCAAGGCTCAGAGGTGAACGTGATGCAGAAATCAGAACTCATTCCTCCCCATGGCAAGAAACCTTGTGGTTGGCATGTTTTCCACCATTCAGTGTAGGAGAAACCAGCGTGACCCATGAGGACCTGCCCATGCTTGAGTGCCACGAGGGCACAAACATGCATTGGTACCCTCAGCGTGAGGCCTGTCCTCAAGTAAGGACTTTCAGTGACTGGACCAAGAGATAGCATATTGGACTTGCCATCCCCCTAGGGCCCAATCTTAAACCAGATGTTGGGTTTTCCAGTCACACCTCACCAGGGCTCTGCTCTGGAATCCCTCTTTTGGTGGGACACTTGAGGTAACAAAACAGAAATGACTCATTCTATCCCACAGATTGTCCCAAAACTCTTGGGAACGGGCCAAATCCACAGAAAGGGAGCCTCATCCATGGACCATGAGGCCTTCCCGACAACCCACGGCCATCGTTGAGCAAACTGAGCACATCGAAACTGACATAGCCTTAGGTCGTCCTCTGTTCCGAACCTCGGTTGTCAGACTCCACAGCCTAGACCTTATCTCCAATCACTGCCAAGGGTTGAACATGATGCAGAAGTCAGAACTCCTTCCCCATGGCAAGAAACCTTGTGGTTGGCATGTTGTCCAACATTCAGTGTAGTTTGAACCAGTGTGGCCCATGAGACCGCACCCATGCTTCAGGGCTGCGTTGGTCACAAACAGGCATTGTGACCCTCAGCGTGAGTTCTATCCTCAAGGAAGGCCACTCAGTGGCTGGACCATTAGAAGGCATATGGGGCTTGCCATGCCCCATAGGCCCCAACTTTTAAGCAGATTTCTGGTTGTCCAGTCACCCCTTCCCTCTTGGAATCCCTCTTTTGGTGGGACACCTGAGGTAACAAAACTGAAAGGACTCCTCCTATCCCACAGATTGACACAAAACAATTGGGATCGGGCCAAATCCACAGAGAGGAAGGCTCGTTCATTGCCCATGAGGCCTCCCGACATTCCACGGCCATCGTTGATACAAAATCCAGAGACAAAAGCCTGAGCAAGCCCCTCACACTCACCATTTGTTCATATCCCGAAGATTTCTCCTCACGGTTTGTAGATCTGACCTGCCATACCTACGTCCTCAAACCTAAGCCGTTTGTGTTTTCAGACTTCTGTCCCCACAGCCCTGACCCACACACCCTCCGTGCTTGGGCCCTTGGAGCCACACCTCAAAACTACCTTCCCTTTCCAAAGGAATTCTGCCTTTTCCATTGGCCACAACCTTGCAAATTAAGAGAAACCTCCAAAGTCACCGAGGTGATCCCAATAGTGTAGGTCGCCGAGGACAAACGGGGTGATCTGACAATAGCTGAGCATCTACCTTCACTCATACTTGTAGACAGATGTGCACATAGAAGAAGATTGAGCCGGATAAGCCCTTAGGGACATCCCACTACTGTAAGCGGCCCTGGACAAACAGGGACATTCTGACACAAGCTGAGCCACTACACCCGTGCAGACACGCGGACAGATGTCCGCAGAGACAGAAGATTGAAATGGACAGGTCCCTAGGCTTAATCTGAACTCTTTCATTGGTTTCCAGGTGTCACACCTCAGAGGCCTGTGTTCGAAGAAGAGCATATGGGGCTTTCTTGAGGCACCAAACAGAACCTCTCTCATCTCCACATGGGGAGATTTCTTATTGGAGCTGTATCAAACCCTTCAGCTAGGCGAATTCTGTAGGGTCCCTGAAACACCAGCACATTCTAAAATCCCCATGGGAAAAAAAAAACCCACAATACGACCCATCCTCAGAAGAGTCCATTTCAACTCAGCACCCTGGGTAGTTGGCCCCAGAGCCAGCAGATCAAACATGTCTTGTCACAAATAGCCAATGAGAATGCAAGGTATGCTGTACAGGCATCCATCCTTCGAACCCTGCTCTCAAGTACTTCCATATGGGACATCCTTTTAGCCATCCAAAAGGACTCGACTGTCCTGCAGAAGGAAACCTTGTGGTTTTGAGCAACTCACAAACTCAGTGTGGGAAAACCGCAATGGCCTCATGAGGCCCCTGTTTCATGAAGGTGCCATAATGGACACAAACTCCAACCTCAGCCAATGTCTGATTGTCACCCTGAATCCAGATGCAGGAGATCCTGGTTCAGCCTCTGCAGAGTGGGCCTGCTGTGCCCTTGGCCCCAAACCTCACCCTAGCTTGTGTTTTCAGACTTCTGTCCTCACACTCCTGGCCCACAAGCCCTCCCGATGGGGAATTCTGGGTCCACAATGAAGCACTCTACCTGACCCCAGAAGAAAAACATTGTCTATACTGTTGTGCAGAAACCCCAAATGAGGATCAAATTGCTTGGCCCTCGGCAACACCCCAATTGCATAGGCTACCCTATGCACTAATGCTCTGTCTTACATAGTCTGAGCCTAGACTGTCTGACAGACACCCAGACAGCTGGTTGCACACCCAGAATATGGGACCCTCCATGGCAGTAGGCCATCATCCCTTCTCAACCTGGGTTTCAGGCATCAGAACCTAGACCTTATCTCCAATCCCTGCACAGGGGGAACCTAATGCACTAGTCAGAACTCCTCATTTCCCATGGCAAGAAATCTTGAGGTTGGCAGTGAGTCAATCCTTCAGTGAAGGAGAAACCTGCATGACCCATGAGGCCACGCCCATGATTGAGGGCCGCCTTGGGCACAAACACGCATTGTGACCCTCAGCGTGAGTCCCTTATTCAAGTAACGCCTCTCAGTGGCTGGACCAAGAGCCCACATATGGGGCGTGCCATGCCCATAGGCACCCAGGCCTAAAAAGATCGTGGGTGTTCCAGTTGTCAGTACCCACTGCTATGCTCTAGAATCCCTCTACTGGGTGTACACCTGTGGCACAAAACAGTACTGTTCCCTTCCCATAGAATGACCCTAAACACTTGGGAGCTTGGCCAATCCCCAGAGAGAAAGACCCTTCCACGGCCCATGAGGCAACCCCTACACATTAAACGTCATTGTGGACACAACACCCAGAGACAAAAGCCTGAGCAACCGCCTCCCACTCGCCCTCCTTTCATATCCAGAGGAGCTCCCCTCATGGACTGGAGATCAGGCCTACCATAACCTTGGCCCCAAACCTGAGCCAAGTTTGTGTTTTCGGACATCTGTCTCCACAACCCTAGCATACACAGCCTCCAGCCTGGGTCCTCTGGAACGATACCACAGGACTGTGCCTGCTCTTTCCTAGGAAACTGTGCCCATTCCATTGGCCAAAACCCTACAGAATAGGAGAAACCTCAAGGCCCTCAAGGACATCCCACTACTGTAAGCCGCCCTGTACAAACAGGGGCATTCTGACACAAGCTGAGCAATTACCTCCAAGCAGGCATGCAGAAAGATGTCCAGAGAGACAGAAGATTGAATCGGACAGGCCCCTAGGCCCTAATGTGAACTCTTGCTTTGGTTTCCAGGTGTAACTCTTCAGAGGCCTGGGTTCAAAGACCAGCATATGGGGCTTTCCTGAGACACCAAACAGAATACCTCTCGTCTCCTCATGGGAAGGTTCCTTGTTGGAGCTGTGTCAAACTTTTCAGGTTGGAGAATCTGCATATTCCCTGAGCCACCGCCACATTTCAATGTCTCCATGGCCATCAACCCACATTATGACCCATCCTCAGGAGAGTCCATTTCAACTCAGCACTTTGGGTAGCTCGCCCAAGAGCCCGCAGATTGAGCCTGCCTTGCACCGACCAGCCAGTGGGAATGTGAGGTGGTGTTTCCAGGCATCAATGCTTAGACCCCTGCTCTCGAGTCTTTCCATATGGGCCATCCTGGAACCATCCACTAGGATTCGACTGTCCAGGAGAAGGAAACCTTGAGGTATGGAGTAGCTCACAACTCCCATCGTAGGGAAACCTCCCTGGCCTCATGAAGCCCCCACCACCTTCAGGAAGGGGCCATCATGGACACAAACTCTAGCCTGAGGCAGCGTCTCATACTCGCCCTGACCTCAGATGCAGGATATCTCGATTCAGCCTCTGCAGAGTGGGCCTGCCGTGTCCTCGGCCCAAAACCTCACGCTAGCTTGGGTTTTCAGACTTCCTTCCTCATACTCCTGACAAACAAGCCCTCCAGACTGGGAACTCTGGAACCACAATGCAGCCTTCTGCCCGCCCACCAGAAGAAAAACTTTGCACCAAGGGGCTCTCCGGAAACCCCAAATGAGGATCAACCTGCTCGGACCTTGACCGCACCCGAATTGCATAGGCTGTCTTGGGCACTAATGCTCTCTTTGACACAGCCTAAGGCCACGCGTCCCCACAGACAAGGAGACAGCTGGCTGCACACCCAGCACATCGGACACGCCATGGCCTTATGCCGTCATCTATTCTCAACCTGGGTTTTCAGACATCTGAACCTAGACATTATATCAAATCGCCACACAGGTGGGTACCTGAAGCACAAATCAGAACTCCTTTTTCCCCATGGCCCTTAAGCTTTCTGTTGGCATGGAGTCACACCTTCAGGGTAGGAGAAACCTTCATGGCCCCTGAGAGCACGCCCAGACTTGAGTGCTGCCTTGGAACCAACTTGCATTGTGACCCTCAGTGTAAGCCCATGTCGAAGTAAGTCCTCTCAGGGCCTGGACCAAGAGCCCGCATATGGGGCTTGCCAAGACCCTATACTCACAATCCTCACCAGAGTTTGAGTTTTCCAGTAGCCTGTACCTGGGACTCTGCAATGGAATCCCTCTCTTGGAGACACCTGAGCCAGACACAGGACTCCACCCTTCCCACAAAATGACCCCAAACTCTTGGGAGCTGGACCAAATCCCCAGAGAGGGATACTCGTCCATAGTCCCTGAGGCCATCCCTACATTCCACGGCAATCCTGGAAACAAAATCCAGACAATAGCCTGAGGGACCGCCTCCCACTCGCCCTTCTTTCATAAGCCGAGGAGCTCCCCTCTCGATTTGTAGATTCGGCCTGCCATACCCTTGGGTGCCACACCTAAGCCGAGTTTTTGTTTTCAGACTTCTGTGCCCACAGCCTGGACCCACACAACCTCCAGGCTAGGGCCTCTGGAGCCACACTGAAAGATTGTGCCTGTCCTCTCCAAGGACACTTTGCCCAATCCATTGACCACAACCCTACAGGTAGGGAAAACCTCCAAGGCCCTGAGGCCATCCCGATACTGTAGTCTGCCCTGGAATAAGAGGGGCACTCTGACACCAGTTGAGCTACTATCTCCACTTAGACACTCAGACGGTGTTCCCAGAGACAAAAGATTGAAATGGACAGGCCCCTAGTCCCTAATCTGAACCCTAGCTTTGGTTTCCAGGTGTCCATCCTCAGAGGACTGGTTTTGAAGACCAGCATATGGGGATTTTCTGAGGCACCAAACTGAACCCATCTTGTCTCCACATGGGAAGCTTATTGGAGCTGTATCAAACCCTTCAGGTAGGAGAATTCCGCAGGGCCCCTGAACCACCAGCACATTCCAAGTTCTCGATGGACACAAACCCACATTATGACGCATCCTCAGGAGAGTCCATTTTAACTCAGCACCCTGGGTAGCTTGCTCCAGAGCCATCAGATCAAACATGTCTTGTCATTAATGGCCAATGGGAATATGAGGCATTCTGTACAAGGATCCATCTGTCTAACCCTGCTCTCCAGTCCTTCCGTATAGGACGTCCTGGAGCCATCCAACAGGACTCGACTGTCCCACAGAAGGAAACCTTGTGGTTTGGAGCAGCCTCCAAACTCAGCGTGGGAAAACTTCCTTGGCCTCATGAGGCCCCCGCTTCATGAAGGTGCCATCATGGACACAAACTCCAGCCTCAGCCAACGTCTGATCCTCACCCTGACTTCAAATGCAGGAGATTTCATTTCAGCCTCTGTGGAGTGGGCCTGCCGTGCCCTTGGCTCCAAACCTCACCCTAGCTTGTGTTTTCAGACTTTCGTTCTCACACTCCTGGCCCACAAGCCCTCCCTATTGGGAATTCTGGGGCCACAACGAAGCACTCTGCCTGCCCTCTAGAAGAAAAACATTGTCTATGGCATTGCCCAGAAACCCCAAATGAAAATCAACCTGCTCGGCCCTTGGCAACATCCCGATTGCATAGGCTAGCCTAAGCAATAATGCTCTGTCTTACATAGCCTGATCCCAGACCTTCAGACAGACACCGAGACAGCTGGCTACACATCCAGCACATTGGACCCCCCACGGTATTAGGCCATTCATTCCTTCCCATTGACCTATTTGTCTTCCTGGAGGTATATTCTGAGACTGTGTCAGACTGCATTTTTTCTGGAGTGCCCTATGAAATTGGGGTGGGCTTAGGGGCCTTGCAGATTTCTCCTAATCTGATGGGTTGGGGAAACTGAGACGGGTTGAGATTCCTCGGGAGAGCTGGCCCAGTGATGTGGTGTGGCCCTGGAGGCCCCATCCTGGAGGGCATATGGGTCGGGACTTTGTGCCAAAGTCTTCAGACACAATCTCGGGTAAGAGTTAGGGGCGAGGTGATGGCAGACACGATCTGCAGACCCTGAGGGCAGCTCCTCGTGATTTGAAATTCGGACGGCCTGGAGTCAGGAGCACAGGCTTTTCTGTCTGGATTGTTTGTCTAAGATGGCCATGAAATGGTGGGGTGGCCTCACATGGGTCCATGTGAGATTCTACCTCTCTGGGAATTCTGCCCTGCACCCAAGGGTTCGGTGTCTTTCTGGGGGATGGGGAGAGCGCAGTTTTCCATGTCAGGGGTCCTATCCAAACAGGCATTCCAGAGATGGGTTCTGGGTCTGGGAGCCTGGATCACCCCAACAAGGCTTAGGATTTGGGCCTAGGGGCATGGCAGGCCCGCTCTATGTTCTCCTGGAGAACTCTAGAGGGGCTTGTTAGAAATGGTTCACAAGCTGAGGGCCACAATGCCTGTTTGTGCCCAGATGCCAATCCTGTGTGGGCGTGGTCTCACGGCCCGTGCTCCTGGTTCCCACTCTGAGGGTTGACCAGTCATCTCAACATTCAGTTTTCCTGTCATTGGGAAGGAGGTGTACTTTTTTGTGCTTCAGGGTCCCCAATGGGCAGGGATTTGAGCTAATTTCTAGGACAGGTACCTGAATACCCAGATTGCTTTGAGATGAAGTCCTCAGGCCAAGGCAGACCCACCTGCAGGAAATGGGGCCCGCTGTCTGGGTGGCTGACAGGAGGTCGGGCTCGAGCTATGTCAGACAGAGAATTTGTGCAGAGGGCGGCCTATGATATTGGGGTGCCATTGAGAGGTGTGCAACTGGATCCTCATGTGGGGTTTCTGCGCAGACCCTTAGGGCACTTCTTCTTTCTGGTGAGCAGGCAGATGGCTGCATTATGGTTGCAGAATACCCATGATGGAGGGCTTGTGGGTGAGGAGTGTGAGTACAGAAGTCTGAAAACACAAGCTATGGTTAAGCTCAGTGCTGAGCACATGTCCATTACAAAGTACAACAGTTGTTCCAAGATCTCCAGCACCTTGGCGAGGGTCAGATATCTGCTCACACTGGAGTTTGTATCCATGATATCCAAGGAATGGTGGGGTGGCCTCAAGAATTCTTATAGATTTTTCCAAGCTGGAGCTTGTGAGTTGCTCCGAACATCAAGGTGTCTTACTACGGGACAGGAGAAGTCCGTTTACAGGGCTCCAAGTTCCCCCATATGGAAGATTCGATAGCAGAGCTCTCTGAATGGAGGCCTGGGAAGCGCATCTCGCGTTACCATTGCAGCTGAGGAACAGGGAAGGTTTGATCCAATGACACTGATTCCAAGTTCCAAGTGATCTGCGTTGAGGGAAGTTCTCAGTCTAACAGGTCCCAATGCTGCTTGGTGTACAGGGAGACCTTAGAATGTGGTGGCAGCTCTCAGGCCATGCAGGATTCTCTATCCTGAAAATTAGACCCAGTTCCCAGGAGCCAGTTTTCCTTCTTGGGACAGGAGGGGTTCTCTTATGTAGCTCAGGGACCACATGTTGGATGATATGTTGGATTTTAAGGCCTCTGTGCCCAGAGACCTGATTACCTAGGCTGGGGTTCTGATGAGGTTGTATGGGCATGTCATGTTCAACCTTCGGATTCAAGGCCTTTGACCTGCGTGTCTTCCTGGAGGTAGGTGGGGAGGCTGTGTAAAACAGTGCATTTTTTCCAGAGCGGCCTATGAAATTGAGGTGGGCTCAGGGGCCTTGCAGGTTTCTCCTAATATGGAGGGTTTGGGCAACTGAGACGGCAGAGTTTCCTCCAGAAAGCAGGCCCAGTGATGTAGTGTGATTCTGGCGGCCCCATCCTGTAAGGCATGTGTTTAAGGGATCTGGGACAAAATTCTTCAGACACAAAATTGGGTAAGAGTTCAGAGAGAGGTGATGGCAGACCCGATCTGCAGACCCTGAGGGCAGCTCCTCAGGATTTGAGATTCGTGCAGCTGTGAGGCAGGAGCAAAGACTTTTCTGTCTGGATTGTGTTAGGATGACCTCAGAATGGTGGGGTGTCCTCATGTGTCCATGGGATATTCTACCTCTCTGGGGATTCTGCCTGGCACCCAAGAGTTTGGTGTCTTACTGGGGGAAGGAGAGAGTATGGTGTACCATGTCTGCCTTCCTTTCAAATCCAGGATTCCAGAGATGGGTTCTGGGACCTTGTGTCTGGATAACTCCATAAAGACTTAAGATTTGGGCCTAGGGGCATGACTGGCCCGCTCTGTGGGGCCCTGGTCCAGTTCCCACAGGGACTTGTTTGAAATGGTTTTCAGGGTGAGGGTCACAATGCCTGTTTGTGCCCAGCTGCCCATGGAGAGTGGGCGTTGTCTCTTGTTTCATGCACCTGGATGCCAATCTGAGGGTTGGACCACCATCTCAACATTTAGTTTTCCTGACATGGGGAAGGAGGAGTACTCTTTTCTGCTTCAGGATCCCGCATGTGCAGGAATTTGAGCTATGTTCTGGGATAGGTATGTGAATACCCAGGTTGGTTTGAGATGAAGGACTCAGGTCAAGGCAGGTCACACCTGCCGGATATGGGTTCCACTTTCTGGGTGGCTGCCAGGAGGTTTGGGTTCGGGCTGTTTCAGACATAGCATTAGTGCACAGGGTAGCCTATAATATTAGGGTGCCATAGAGGGCCGTGCAGGTCGATCCTCATGTGGGGTTTCACTCAGACCCATAGGGCACTTCTTCTTTCTAGTAGGCAGGCAGAAGGCTGCATTGTGGCTCCCAAATTCCCAATATGGAGAGCTTGAAAGCGAGGAGTGTGAGAACAGAAGGCTGAAAATACAAGCTACAGTTAAGCACAGTGTCGAGCACATGGTCGTTCCAATGTGCAGCAGTTGTTTCGAGATCTCCAGCACCTATGAACAGATTTCTGCTCATGATGGAGTTTTTATCTATGATGGCCAACAAACGAAATATCCAGCACCTGAGTAAGGGTGGATGTCAGATGTGCTCACACTGGAATTTGTGTCTATGATGACCGAGAAATGGAGAAGTGGCATCCAAATGCCTTGGAGGATTCCTCACGCTGATGCATGTGAGATGCTCCAAAAAGCAAGGTTGCTTTTTCTATTGGACAGGTGGAGTATGGATTTTTGTTCAAGGGTCCCCCATGTGAAAAGTATGGGTAGCAGAGCTCTTCCACATGGATGCCTAGAAAGCACACCTCCATTGACAAATGCAGCTGAGGAACATGGCAGGTTCTTTAGGGTGGCTCTGGGGCGAAGTACCAAGGCCTTGAGTTGACATGGAATCTCTTGCAGATGGGTCACAATGCTGGTTTGTTAACAGGTAGATCTTAGAATGTGTTGGTGGCTAAGGTGCCATGCAGGATTCTCCTACCTGAAGGTTTAACACAGGTCGAAGAGCACGGTTTCCTTCTGGAGACAGGAGATGTAGTGTTGTGAGGCTCAGGGACCACATGTTGTATCATAAGTTTGTATTCAAGCACAGGTCTCTGAAGACAGATGCCTGAAACCAAATCTAGGGTTCCAATGAGGTCCCAGGGGCGTGAGAGGTTCAATCTTCAGATTCAGGACAGTTGACATGGGCGTCTGCCTGGATGTAAGTGATCAGGGTGCTTCAGACTGCACACTTGTGTCCAGAGTAGCCTCCAATATTGGGGTGGCCTCAGGGGCCTTGCATGTTTCAACCTACTCTGGAGGGTTTGGGTAACTGTGACAGGCACAATTTCGATGAGGATGGCAGGCACAGTCCTGTGGTGTAGCTCCAGAGACCCCATTCTGTAGGGCAAATGAGCCATGGTTTTGGGAGAGAAGTCTGCAAACACAAACTCGGGTTAGGGTTAGTGGTGAGGTTACCGCAGGGCAATGTGTAGACCTGGAGGGCTACTTGTCAGGAGCAGTAATTTGAGTGACTGGAAGGCGGAAGCACAGGCTTTTATATCTGGATTGTGTGTCCAGGATGGCCTCAGAATGCAGCTGTTGTCTCATGGGTCCATGGGAGATGTTCCTCTCTAAGGATACGGGTGGCTCCCAATATTTTGATGGCTTTCCGGGAAGGGAAGAGTGCTATTTTCAATCTTAGGGGTGCCCCAAAACAGGGATTCCAGAGATGGGCTCTGGGTCTGAGAACCTGGAAAATCCCACCAAGGGTTAGGATTTGGGCCTATGGGCATACCAGGCCTGCAATGTGGGATCCTGTTGGTGTAACTGAGAGGGCTTGTTTGAAAGCATGCTCACGCTGAGAGTCACAATGCCTGTTTGTGCCCAGGGTGGCCCTCAGGTGTGGGCGTGGTCCAATTACCCATGTGTTGGCTCCCACCCTGAGGGATGGACACCCATTCCAATGGCCTGCTTTCCAATCATGGGGAAGGAGGAATTCTCTATTGTGCTTCAGGTTCCCCCATTGGCAGGGATTCCAGCAAAGGTCTGGGGACAGATGTCTGAATACCAAGGATGCATAGAGATGACAGATTTGGGCCATGGCCATTCTCACATGCTGGATACGGGACCCGCTCTCTGGGTGACTGACACAAGTTCTAGGCTCAGGCTCTGTCAGACACAGCATTTGTGGAGAGAGAAGCCTATAAATCGGGGTTGACTAGAGGACCGAGCAGACTGATCCTCATGTGGGGTTTCTGCACAGACTCACGAAGCACTTCTTTCTGTGGGGCAGGCAGAATGCTGAGTTATGGCTCCATAGTTCCCTATCAAGAGGGCTTAGGGCCAAGTAGGGTGAAAATGCAATTTTAAACACCAGCTACGCTTAAATTGAGTGCCAAGCGGAAGGCAGTTCCAATGTTCAGCAGCTTATACGAGATATGCAGCACCTGAGTAAGGGCAGATGGGAAATGTTTGCTCACAGTGGAGTTTCTATCTATGATGACCGATAAATGGACGGGTGGCTTCAAGAGGCCATGGAGGATTACCCACGCTTAGGATTGTGAGATGCTCCATACAACAAGGTTTCCTTCTAATGGACAGGAGGAGTCTGGTTTGTTTCCTTCAGGGTCCCCCATGTGGAAAGTTTGGGTAGCAGAGCCCTCCCGCATGGATTACTGGAAAGCACACCTCCAATGACCATTGCAGCTGAGGAACATGACAGGTTCATTTTGGTGATTCTGGGGCCAAGTTCCAAGGCCTTGAGTAGACTTGGAATATCTTGCAGAGGTGTCCCAATACTGCTTTGTTACAAGGGAGGTCTTAGAATGTGCTGGTGGCTAAGGGGCCATGAAGGATTCTCCTACCCCGAGGGTTTGGCACAGGTCGATGTCTACAGTTTCCTTCTTGGGAGAGGATATGTTCTGTTTTGTGGCTCAGGGTACATATGTTGTATCCTAATTTGGTATTCAAGAACAGACCTCTGAGGACAGATGCTTGAAACCTAATCTAGTGTTCCAATGATGTCCTAGGTGCACGTCAGGTTCAATTTTCTGACTAAGGAACAATGACTTGGGTGTCTGTCCAGATGTAGGTGATCAGGGTGTTTCAGATTGTGCATTTGCATCCAGATCCACTTACAATATTGGGGTGGGCTCAGGGGCCTTGCAGGTTTCTCCTAATCTGGAGGCTATGGGAAACAGTGATGGTCACAGTTTCCTTGGGGATGGCAGGCCCAGTCCTGTTGTCAGGCTCTAAAGACCCCATCCTGGAAGACATGAGAGCCATGGATTTCGGAGGGAAGTCTGCAAACACAAATTTGGGTTAGGGAGAGTGGCAAGGTGATCACAGGGCCAAAGCATAGGTCTAGAGGGCAGCATATCAGGAACTGTAATTAGGGTGACTGGAAGCTGGTAACACAGGCTTTTCTCTCTGTATGTGTGTCCAGGATGGGCTTGGAATGTAGGTGTTTTCTCATGGTTTAATGGGAGACTTTTCCTCTCTAAGGATCCTGGTGGCTCTCCATAGATTGGTGGCTTTTTCAGAGTAGAAAAGAGTGCTCTTTTCCTTCTTAGGGGTACCCCAAAACAGGGTAGAGTGCTGTTTTCCAACTTAGGGGTACTCCAAAACAGGGATTTCAGAGATGGGTTCTGGGACTGGGTGCCTGGAAAATCCCACCAAGTTTTAGGATTTGGGCCTAGGGGCGTTCCAGGCCTGCAATGCAAGATCCTAGTGGTGTAACTGAGAGGGCTTGTTGGAAAGCATGCTCAGGCACAGGATCACCATGCCTGTTTGTGCTCAGGAGGGCACTCCGGAGAGGGCGTGGTCTCATTGGCCATATAGCTGGCTCCCATTTTGAGGGTTGGACACCCATCACAACAGCCAGGCTTCCAGCCATGGAAAGAGGAGTTCTTTATTGTGCTTCAGGTACCCCCATTGGCAGGGTCTCCAGCAAAGGTCTGGGGAAAGGTGCCTGAATACCAAGGATGAGTAGAGATGACAGACTTGGCACATGACCAGTCTCGCATGCTGGTAATGGGGCCTGCTCTCTTGGTAGCTGACAATATTTCGGGGCCCATGCTCTGTCAGACACAGCACTAGTGGCCAGGGCAGTCTATAAATCTGGGTTCCCTTGAGGGATAAGAATATTTATCCTCATGTGGGGTTTCTGGGCAGACTCACCAGGCACATCTTCTTTCTATGGGTAAGTCAGAATGCTGCATTGTAGCTCCAGAATTCCCTATCATGAGGGCTTGGGGACTAGTAGGTTGACGATGGATTTGTAAACACAAGCTATGATTCAATTCAGTCCAAGTAGAAAGCAGTTCCAATGTGTAGTGGCTTATTCGAGATATCCAGCAGCCGAGTAAGGGCAGATGTCAGATCTTTGCTGACACTGTATTTGTGTCCCCAGAAGGAAACCGCGCCCTTTCATCTGTGCCAAAGACCAGGGTAGTAGAATCCTGCACAACACCTTAGCCACCAGCACATTCTAAGATCTCCCTTGTAACAAACCATCTTTGTGGACCATCTGCAAGAGATTCCATGTCAACTCAACGACTTGGTACTTGGCTCCAGAGACACCAGAATGAACTTGGTCTGTTCCTCAGCGGCATTGTTCAATGGAGTTGAGCTTTGCAGGCGTCTTTGCGGTAGAGCCCTGCTACCCAAACTTTCCACATGGGGGACCCTGGAGCAAATAAGCCAGACTCCACCTGTCCAATAGAATGAAACCTTGCTGTTTGGAGAAGCTCATAAGCCTCAACGTGAAAAGTCCTCCATGGCCTCTTTAAGCCACCCCTTCATTTGTCAGTCATCATAGACACAAACTCCAATGTGAGCAAATATCTGCCATCCGCCCTTATTCAGGTGCTGGATATATTGAATAAGCCACTGCACATAGGAACTGCTTTCCGATTGGGACTCAATTGAACTGTAGCTTGTGTTCACAATTCCATCCTCAACCGACTGGTCCCCAGGCCTTCTTGATATGGAATTCTGGAGCCAGAACGCAGCATTCTGCCTTCCCTATAGATAGAAGTGCCTGGTGAGTCTGGCCAGAAACCGCAAATGAGTATCAATCCGCTCAGCCCTCGAGGGAACCACGATTTATAGGTTGCCCGGCCACTAGTGCTGTGTCTGACAGACCCTGAGCCCTGACCTCATGTCAGTCACCAGGGTGTGGGCCCCACTCTAACATTTGGGATTGCCATGGCCCAAGTACGTCATCTCTACCCATCCTTGGTATTCAGGCACCTGTTCCCAGACCTTAGCTGGAATCCCTGCCAATGGAGGAAACCGAAGCACAATAGAGAACTCCTTCTTCCTCATGGCAGGAAACTTGGCTATTTGGATGGGTGTCCAACCCTAAAAGGGGGAGACAGTTACAAGACCAATGTGACCATGTGCACTCCTCAGGACTGCCCTGGGTGCAAACAGGCATTGTGACCTTCAGCCTGAGCATGCTTTCAAACAATCCTTCTCAGTTGCACAACCATGATACCACATTACAGTCCTCCTACGCCCCATGGCCAAATCCTAACCCTTGGTGGGATGTCCCAGACGCCCAGAACTAGAGCCCATCTCTGGAATCCCTGTTTGGGGCACGCATATGATGGAAAACAGCACTCTTCCCTTCCCCGAAAAAGGCACCAAACTATGGAGAGCCGCCAGGATGCATAGAAAGGAAAAGTGTCCCAAGGACCCATGAGACCACACCCACATCCGAGGCCATCCTGGACACACAATCCAGAAGGAAAAGTCTGTGCTACTGCCTTCCAGTCACCCTAATTAAAGTTCCTGACGAGTTGCCCTCCAGGTCTACGCATTGTGCCTGTGATCACATCGACACAAAGTCACTAACCCGAATTTGTGTTTCTAGACATCTCTCCCAAAACCGTGACTCACATGCCCACCAGAATGGCATCTCTGGGGCCACACCACAGAACTCTCGCTGACACACCCAAGGACACTGTGCATATCGGAATTGCCCGAACCTTCCAGATTAGGAGAAACCTATAAGGCCCCTGAGCCCACCCCAATATTGCCGGCCACTCTGGACGCAAATGGGCAGTCTGAAACTCCCTGATCACCTACAACCAGGGAGACAGCCAAGTCAATGTTGGTGAGTTAGACGATTGAAACTGAAATGCCGCTAGACCCTCAATGGAACCACATCTGGTTTTCAGGCATCTGTCTTCAGGGGCCTGTTCTGGAATACCAATTTATGACACATCACGTGGTCCCTGAGCCACTCGATAGAACATCTCCTGCCCCCAGAAAGATACTGTGCTGTTCGACCTGTGCCAAACTTTCAGGGTAGGAGAATGCTGCATGGCACCTTAGCAACCAGCACATTCTAAGAACTCCATGGTAACAAACCAGCATTTTGGCCCATCTGCAAGAGATTTCATGTCAACTCAAGCTTTGGTACTTCGCCCCAGAGCCACCAGAACGAACCTGTCATGTTCCTCTGCTGCAATGGTCAATGGAGGTGTGCTTTCCAGACATCCATGCTGGAGAGCTCTGCTTCATAAACGTTCCACATGGGAGAAACTATAGAAAACAAACCAGACTTCACCTGCCCAGTAGAAGGAACCTTATGTTTGGAGCCGCTCAAAGGCTTCAACGTGTGAACTCCTCCATGGCCTCTTGACGCCACCCCTCCATTGGTCGGTCATCATGGACACAAACTCCAGTGTGAGCAAAAACTTACATGCACCCTTTTCAGGTGCTCGATGTCTCGAATAAACCGCTGCACATTGGAATTGCCTTCAGCTTGGCAGTGAATTGAACCACAGCATTTGTTTACAATTCCATCATCACCCGACTGGTCCCCAAGCCCTCTTGATAGGGAAATCTGGAGCCACAATGCAGCATTCTGCCTTCCCCATTGAATGAAGAAGTGCCTGGAGAGGCTGCCCACATACCACACATGATGATCAATCTGCTCGGCCCTCAAGGTAACCCCGATTTAAAGGTTGTCCTTGCCATGACTGCTGTGTCTGACAGAGCCTGAGCCCCGACCTAGTGTCAGCCACCAGAGTACGGGCCCCCTATATAGCATTTGGGATGGTCATGGCCCAATTGTGTCATCTCTACCCGTCCTTGGTATTCAGGAACCTGTCCCCAGACCTTGGCTGGAATCCCTTCCAATGGGGCAACCTGAGGCACAATAGAGATCTCCTCTTTCCCCATGGCAATAAACCGGGCTGTTGGGATGGATGTCCAACCCTCAGAGGGGGAGCCACTTACAGGACCAATGAGACCACGCCCACTCCTGACGGCCGCCCTGGGCCTCAGCCTGAGCATGCTTTCAAATAATGCCTCTCAGTTGAACCACCATGATCCCACATTGCAGGCCTGGTACGCCTCTCGGCACAAATCCTAAAACTTGGTGGGATTTTCCAGGTGCCCAGACCCAGAGCCCATCTCTGGAATCCCTGTTTTGGGGCACCCATAAGATGGAAAACAGCACTTTTCCCTTCCCTGACAAAGACACCAAACTGTGGGGAGCCACTAGGATCCATAGAGAGGAAAATTCTCCCATGGACCCATGAGAACACACCTGCCTTCTGAGGCCATCCTGGAGACACAATCCAGAGAGAAAAGCCTCTGCTACTGCCTTCCAGTCACCGTAGTTACAGTTCCTAACGAGCTGCCCTCCACGTGTATGCATTGGGCCTGCGATCACCTTGCCACTCACCTTAATCTGAATTTGTGTTTGCAGACTTCACTACCAAAACCATGGCACACATGCCCTCTGGGATGGGGTCTCTGGATCCACAACACAGGACTATCCCTGCCAACCCCAAGGAAACTGTGCCCGTCACAGTTGCCTAAACCTTCTAGATTAGGAGAAACCTGCAAGGCCCTGAGCCTACCCCAATATTGGCAGCTGCTCTTAATGCAAATGTGCAGTCTAAAACACCCTGATCACCTACATCCAGGCAGACAGGCAAATCAATGGTCCTGAGTCAGAATAGTGAACCTAACATGCCCTAGGATGTCATTGGAACCGTTGATTTGGTTTTCAGACATGTGTCCTCAGAGGCCTGTTCTGGAATGTGAACCTATGATACAACATGTGGTCCCTGGGCCACACAATAAAACATCTCCTGTCCCCAGAAGGAAAACGTGCCCTTCCATCTGTGCCAAAGCCCAGGGTAGTAGAATTCTGCACAGCACCTTAGCCACCAGCACATTCTAAGATATCCCTTGTAACCAACTAGAATTGTGGTCCATCTGCAAGAGATTCCATGTCAACTCAAGGACTTGGTACATCGCTGCAGAGACAGCAGAAAAATCCTGCCATGTTCCTCAACTGCAATGGTCAATGGAGTTGAGCTTTCCAGGCATCCATGCGGTGGGACTTTGCTACTGAAACTTTACACATGGGGGACCCTGGCCAAATAAACCAGACTCCACCTGTCCAGTAGAACGAAACCTTGCTGTTTGGAGCAGCTCATAAGCCTCAACATGAAAACCCCTCCATGGCTTCTTGACGCCACCCCTCCATTTGTCAGTCATTATAAACACAAACTCCAGTTTGAGCAAATATCTGACATCCACCCTTACTGAGGTGCTGGGTATCTTGAAAAAGCTGCTGCACATAGGAACTGCCTTCTGCTTGGCACTGGATTGAACAGTAGCTTCTGTTTACAATTCCATCCTCACCCTATTGGTCCCCAAGCTACCTTGATAGAGAATTTCGGAGCCACAACGCAGCATTCTGCCTTCCCTATAGAATGAAGTGCCTAGTGAGTCTGGCCAGAAACAATACATGAGGCTCAATCTGCTCGGCCCTCGAGGGAACCCCGATTTATAGGTTGCCCTGGCCACTAGTGCTGTGTCTGACAGAGCCTGAACCCCTACCTAGTGTCAGCCACCAGAGAGTGGGCCCCACATCTAGCATTTGGGATTGCCATGGCACAAGTACGTCATATCTACCCATCCTTGTTATTCAGGCACCTGTCGCCAGACCTTGGCTGGAATCCCTGCCAATGGGGGAACCTGATGCACAACAGAAAACTCCTCCTTCCCCATGGCAGGACATTTGGCTATTGGTATGGGTGTCAAACCTTAAAGGGAGAGCCAGTTACAAGTCCAATGATACCACGCCCACTCCTGAGGCCCACCCTGGGCGCAAACAGGCATTTTGACCCTAAGCCTGATCATGACTTCGAACTAACCCTCTCAGTTGCACCACCACGATCTGGCATTGCAGGCCTCATACACCCCAGGCCCAAATCCTACCACTCGGTGGGATGTCCCAAACTCCCAGAACCAGAGCCTGTCTCTGGAATCCCTGTTTTGGGGCACCCATAATATGGAAAAGAGCACTCTTCCATTTCCCAAAATAGCCATTAAACTATAGAGAGCCACCAGGATCCATAGAGAGGAAAAGTCGCCCATGGACCCATGAGACAACACCTCATTCCAAGGCCATCCTGGACACACAATCCAGAGAGAAAAGCCTGTCTTACTGCCTTCCACTAACCCTAATTAATGTTCCTGATGAGCTGCCCTCCAGGTCTACACTTTGGGCCTGCGATCACATCGCCACAAAGTCGCTAACCCGAATTTGTGTTTCCAGACTTCTCTCCCAAAATCATGGCTCACATGGCCACCAGAATGGGATCTCTGCAGCCACACCACAGAACTCTGGCTGCCATCCCCAAGGACACTGTGCATATCAGAGTTGCCCAAACCTTCCAAATTAGGAGAAACCTGTAAGGCCCCTGAGACCACCCCAATATTGCAGGCCACTTGGGACACAAATGTGTAGTCTGAAACACCCCGCTCACCTACATCCAGGGAGACAGCCATGTCAATGATCGTGAGTTAGAAGATTGAAACTGAAATGCCCCTAGGCCCTCAATGGAACCCCATTAGTTTTTCAGGCATCTCTTCTCTGGGACCCCGACCGAGTTTCAGTCACCAGAGAGTGGGCCCCATATCTAGCATTTGGGATGGTCATGGCCCAAGAACATCATCTCTATCCCTCCTTGGTATTCAGGCACCTGTCCCCAGACCTTTGCTGGAATCCCGGCCAGTGGGGGAACGTGAAGCACAATAGAGATCTCCTCCTACCTCATGGCAGGTACTGGACTCTTGGGATGGGTGTCCAACCCTCTAAGGGGGAGCCAGTTACAAGACCAATGAGACCACGTGCCACTTCCAATCGGGGATGAGAGAAGAATTAGGCAAAGAGAAGTCAGCTGCAAGAGATTGGGAGCAGGGGACTCAGTCGAAATGAACTGCTGCCAGGAGCAACTCCACAGTCTCACTTTTATTAGATAGAAAACAATAGCCAACAGAACGATTGATGAAGGTCAAATGTTAGTCACGTCTTGCAGGCAAGAAAGGAGGAGGATAAAGTTTATAGATAAACAATCACATTCAAAAGACTCATCTTACTAAAAATGGGCACTTCTGGGAAGAGAAAGGAGCGATAACAGAAAAGGGAAGCAGGCGGTTTTCGTTCCACCCTGAGCTGACCGGGTATTCCCGGGTGCTTGGCTTCCCTGAAGCAGGCGGCATTCCGCCCTGGGAGGGCCAGGTATCCCCAGCTGCCCAGCTTCTGTGAAGGGGCGGCATTCTGCACTGAGTGAGCCTGGCATAGCCAACTGCCCAGCTTCATGGTCGTACATCATCTTTCTACCCAAAGAGCAGTTTCCAGTATATGTATTTCTTAAGGCCATATCTAAATGTGCTTGGTAAGTAGAAAAATCCTCCAGGGAATACAGTTTAAGTAACAAGCTGTTCGAGGGGCAGCAGCAACCACGCCCACTCCTGAGGGCCGCCCTGTGCACAAACAGGAATTGTGACCATCAGCCTGAGCATGATTTCAAACAATCCCTCTCAGTTGCACCAACTTGATCACGCATTGCAGACCTCGTTCACCACTAGGCCCAAATCCTAAAACTTGCTGGGATGTCCCAAATGCCCAGAATCAGAGCATGTCTCTGGAATCCCTGTTTTGGGCACCCCTAAGATGGGAAACTGCACTCTTCCATTCCCCGAAAAAGCCACCAAACTATGGAGAGCCACCAGGATCCATAGAGAGGAAAAATCTCCCATGGACCCATGAGACCACACCTGTATTCCAAGGCCATCCTGGACACACAATCCAGAGAGAAAAGCCTGTGCTACTCCCTTCCAGTCACCCTAATTAAAGTTCCTCATGAGCTACCCTTCAGGTCTATGCACTGTGCCTGAGAACACATTGAAACAAAGTCACTAACCCGAATTGTGTTTCCAGACTTCTCTCCCAAAACCATGGCTCACATGCCCACCAAAATGAGATTTCTGGAGCCACACCACAAAACTCTCGCTGCCATTCCCAAGCGCAATTGCATATTAGATTTCTCCAAACCTTCCAGATTAGGAGAAACCTATAAGGCCACTGAGCCCACCCTAATATTGCCGGCCACTCTGGATGCAAATGGGCAGTCTGAAACACCCTGATCACCTACATCCAGGGAGACAGCCAAGTCAATGTTGGTGAGTTAGAAGATTGAAACTGAAATGCCGCTAGGCCCTCAATGGAACCCCATTTGGTTTTCAGGCATTTGTCCTCAGGGGCCTGTTTTGAAATACCAATTTATGACACATCATGTGGTCCCTGAGCCACACGACAGAACATCTCCTGTCCCCAGAAAGATACCGTGCTCTTCGACCTGTGTCAAACCCTCAGGGTAGGAGAATGCTGCATGGCACCTTAGCAACCAGCATATTCTAAGATATCCTTGGTACGAAACCAGCATTGTGGCCCATCTGCAAGAGATTCCATGTCAACTCAAGGCCTTGGAACTTCGCCCCAGAGCCTCCAGAACAAACCTGCCATGTTCCTCAGTGGCAATGGTCAATGGAGGTGTGCTTTCCGAACATCCATGCCAGAGAGCTCTGCTTCGCTAAATTTCCACATGGGAGAACCTAGAGCAAACAAACCAGACTTCACCTGCTCGGTAGAAGGAATCCTTATGTTTGAATCCACTCACAGGCTTCAGCGTGTGAACTTCTCCATGGCCTCTTGACGCCACCCCTCCATTGGTCGTTCAGCATAGACACAGACTCCAGTGTGAGAAAACATCTTATATGCACCCTTTTCAGGTATTGGATGTCTCGATTAAACCGCTGCACATTGGAACTGCTTTCCTCTTGGCACTGAATTGAACCATAGGTGTGTTTACATTTCCATCTTCACCAGACTCATCCCCAAACCCTCTTGATAGGGAAATCTGGAGCCACAACGCAGCATTCTGCCTTCCCCATCAAATGAAGAAGTGCATGGTTAGTGTGCCTAGAAACCCCACATGAGGATAAATCTGATAAGCCCTCGAGTCAACCCAGAATTATAGGTTGCCCTTGCCACTAGTGCTGTGTCTGACAGAGCCTGAGCCCCGACTTAGTGTCAGTCAGCAGAGAGTGGGCACCATATCTAGCATTTGGGATGGTCATGGTCCAAGTGTGTCATCTCTACCCATCCTTGGTATTTAGGCACCTGTCCCCAGAACTTGGCTGCAATCCCTGCCAATGGGGAAACCTGAAGCACAATAGATATCTCATCTTTCCCCAGGGCAATAAACCGGGCTGTTGGGATGGATGTCCAACCCTCAAAGTGGAGCCCATTACAGAACCACGCCCTCTTGAGGGCTGCCATGGACACAAACAGGCATTGTGAACCTCAGACTGAGCATGCTTTCAAATAATCTCTCTCAGTAGAACCACCATGATCCTGCATTGCAGGCCTGGTACACCTCTAGGCACAAATCCTAAAAACCTTGTGGGATTTTCCAGGTGCCAAGACCCAGAGCCCATCTCTGGAATCCCTGTTATGGGGCACCCTTAAGATGGAAAACAGCACTCTTCCCTTCCCCGAAAAAGCCATGAAATTATGGGGAGCCACCAGGATCCATAGAGAGGAAAATTCTTCCATGGACCCATGAGAACCCACCTGCATTCTGAGGCCATCCTGGACACACAATCCAGCGAGAAAAGCCTCTGCTACTGCCTTCCATTCAACCTAATTATAATTCCAGACGAGCTACCCTCCAGGTCTATGCATTGGGCCTGTGATCAAATCACCGCTCACACTAATCCAAATTTGTGTTTGCAGACTTCTTACCAAAACCATGGCACACATGCCCTCTAGGTTGGGGTGTCTGGATCCACACCAGAGGACTATCCCTGCCATCCCCAAGGAAACTGTGCCCGTCACAGTTGCCAAACCTTCTATATTAGGAGAAACCTGTAAGTCCCCTGAACCTACACCAATTTTTGTGGCAGCTCTGAATGCAAATGTGCAGTCTAAAACACCCTGATCACCTACATCCAGGCAGACAGCCAAATCAATGGTCCTGAGACAGAATAGTGAACCTAACATGCCCTAGGACATCACTGGAACCGTAGATTTGGTTTTCAGACATCTGTCCTCAAAAGCCTTTCCTGGAATGCGAGCTTATGATACTACATGTGGTCCCTGAGCCACACAACAGAACATTTCCTGTCCTCCGGAGGAAACCGTGCCCTTCCAGATGTGCCAATGCCCAGGGTACTAGAATCCTGCATAGGACATTAGCCAACAGCACATTCTAAAATCTCCCTGGTAACAAACCAGCATTGTGGCCCATCTGCAAGAGATTCCATGTCAAATCAAGGACTTTGTACTTTGCTCCAGAGACACCAGAACGAACCTGCCATGTTCCTCAACTGCAGTTGTCCATGGAGTTGAGCTTTCCAGGCATCCATGCCATAGAGATCTGCTACCTAAACTTTCCACATGGGGGACCGTGGAGAAACAAAACAAACTCCACCCGTTAAGTAGAACGAGACCTTGCTGTTTGGAGCATCTGATAAGCCTCACGTGAAAACCCCTCCATGGCTTTTTTTTTCCTCCAATTTATTTATTTTCAGAAAAACAGTATTCATTATTTTTTCACCACACCCAGTGCTCCATGCAAGCCGTGCCCTCTATAATACCCACCACCTGGTACCCCAACCTCCCAACCCCCGCCACTTCAAACCCCTCAGATTGTTTTTCAGAGTCCATAGTCTCTCATGGTTCACCTCCCCTTCCAATTTACCCAAAAGCACATACCCTCCCCAATGTCCATAACCATACCCCCCTTCTCCCAACCTCCCTCCCCCCAGCAACCCACAGTTTGTTTCGTGAGATTAAGAGTCACTTACAGTTTGTCTCCCTCCCTATCCCATCTTGTTTCATGGATTCTTCTCCTACCCACTTAAGCCCCCATGTTTCATCACCACTTCCTCATATCAAGGAGATCATATGATAGTTGTCTTTCTCCGCTTGACTTATTTCGCTAAGCATGATATGCTCTAGTTCCATCCATGTTGTCGCAAATGATCCTGGCTGCAGGCCTGGTACGCCTCTTGGCACAAATCCTAAAACTTGGTGGGATTTTCCAGGTGCCCAGACTCAGAGCCCATCTCTGAAATCCCTGTTTTGGGGCACCCTTAAAATGGAAAACAGCACTCTTCCCTTCTCCGAAAAAGTCACCAAATTATGGGGAGCCACCAGCATGAATAGAAAGGAAAGGTTTCCCATGGATTCATGAGAACCCACCTGCATTCCAAAGCCAAACTGGACACACAATCCAGAGACATAAGCCTGTGCTACCGTCTTCCAGTCATCCTAATTACAGTTCCAGACGAGCTGCCTCCAGGTCCAAGTATTGCACCTGCGATCAGCTCACCACTCACCCTAATCCGAATTTTGTTTGCAGACTTCTTTACCAAAACCAAGGCATACATGCCCTCCAGGATGGTTTTCCTGGATCCACACCACAGGAATGTTCCTGCCATCCCCAAGGAAACTGTGCCCGTCACAGTTTCCCAAACCTTCTAGATTAGGAGAAACCTGCAAGGCCCCTGAGCCTACCCCAATATTGGCGTCTGCTCTGAACGCAATTGCACAGTCTAACACACCTTGATAACCTACATCCAGGCAGACAGCCAAAGCAATGACCCTGAGTCATAATAGTGAAACTAACATGCCCCTAGGACATCATTGGAGCCCTAGATTCGGTTTTAAGACATCTGTCTTCAGAGGCCTGTTCTGGAATATGAATTTATGATACAACATGTGGTCCCTGGGCCACACAACAAAACATCTCCTGTCCGCAGAAGGAAATCATGCTCTACCATTTGTGCCAAAGCCCAGGGTAGTTAAATCCTGCACAGCACATTAACCACCAGGACATTCTAAGATCTTCCTGGTAAAAAACCAGGATTGTGGCCCATCTGCAAGAGATTCCATGTCAACTCAAGGTCTTGGACTTCACTTCAGAGACAGTAGAACGAACCTGCCATGTTCCTCATCTGCAAAGGTCAATGGAGTTGAACTTTCCAAGCATCCATGCGGTAGAGCTCTGCTACCCAAACTTTCCACATGGGGGACCCTGCAGCAAATATACCAGACTCCACCTGTCCTGTAGAACGAAACCTTGCTATTTAGAGCAGCTCATGCGCCTCAACGTGAAAACCCCTCCATGGCTTCTTGATGCCACCCCTCCATTTGTCAGTCATCATAGACACAAACTCCAGTGTGAGCAAATATCTGACATCCGCCCTTACTCAGGTGCTGGATATCTCGAAAAAGCCGCTGCACATAGGAACTGCCTTCCGCTTGGCACTGAATTGAACCATAGCTTGTGTTTACAATTCCATCTTCACCCGACTGGTCCCCAGGCACTCTTGATAGGGAATTCTGGAGCCACAACGCAGCATTCTGCCTTCCATATAGAAAAAAGTGCCTGGTGAGTCTGGCCAGAAACAACACATAAAGATCAATCAGCTCGGCCCTCGAGGGAACCCCGATTGATAGGTTCCCTGGCACTTGTGCTGTTTCTGACAGAGCCTGAGCCCCGACCTAGTGTCAGTCACCAGAGAGTGGGCCCCACATCTAGCATCTGGGATTGCCATGGCCCAAGTACGTCACCTCTACCCATTCTTGGTATTCACACACCTGTCCCTAGACATTTTCTGGAATCCCTGACAATGCGGGAACCTGAAACACAATAGAGAACTCCTCCTTCCTCATGGCAGGAAACTTGGCTGTTGGGATGGGTGTCCAATCCTCAAAGGGGGAGCCAGTTTCAAGACCAATGAGACCATGCCCTCTCCTGAGGGCCGCACTGGGCGCAAACAGGCATTGTGACTCTTAGCATAATCATATTTTCCAACAATCCCTCTCAGTTGCACAGCCATGATCCGACATTGCAGGTCTCATACACCCCTAGGCCAAAATCCTAACCCTGGTGGGATGTCCCAGGTGCCCAGAATCAGAGCCCTTCTCTGGAATCCCTGTTTTGGGGCACCCCTAAATGGAAAACAGCACTCTTCCCTTCCCCGAAAAAGACACCAAAGTATGGAGAGATGCCAGGATCCGTAGAGAGGAAAAGTCTGCCATAGACCCATGCGACCACACCTGCATTCCTAGGCCATCCTGGACACACAATCCAGAGAAAAAAACCTGTGCTACTGCCTTCCACTAACACTAATTAATGTTCCTGACGAGCTGCCCTCCATGTATACACATTGGGCCTGTGATCACATCGCCACAAATTCGCTAACCTGAATTTGTGTTTCCAGACTTCTCTCCCAAAACCATGGCTCATGTGCCCAACAGAATTGGATCTCTAGTGCCACACCACAGAACTTTGGCTGCCATACCCAAGGACACTGTGCATATCAGAGTTGCCCAAACCTTCCAGATTAGGATAAACCTGTAAGGACCCTGTGCCCACCCCAATATTGCTGGGCTCTCTGGACACAAATGCACTCTCTGAAACACCCTGATTACCTACATCCAGGGAGACAGCCAAGTCAGTGATCGTGAGTTAGACGATAGAACCTGAAATGCTCCAAGCCCTCAATGGAACCCCATTAGGTTTTCAGGCATCTGTCCTCAGGGGCCTGTTCTTAAATACCAATTTATGACACATCATGTGGTTCCTGATCCACACGACAGAACATCACTTGTGCCAAGAATACCGTGCTCTTCGACCTGTGCCAAACCCTCAGGGTAGGAGAATCCCGCAGGGCACCTTAGCAACCAGTACATTCTAAGATCTCCTTGGTAACAAACCAGCATTGTGGCCCATCTTCAAGAGGTCCATGTCAACTCACGGCCTTGGTACTTTGCCCCAGAGCCACCAGAACAAACCTGCCATGTTCCTCCGCTGCAATGGACAATGGAGGTGTGCTTTCTAGGCATCCATGCCAGAGAGCTCTGCTTAGCCAACTTTCCACATGGGGGAACCTAGAGCAAACAAACCACGCTTCACCTGCCCAGTAGAAGGAAACGTTACTATTTGGAACAGCTCATAGGCCTCAGCGTGTGAACTCCTCCATGGCATCTTGATGCCACCCCTCCATTGGTTGGTATTCATAGACACAAACTATAGTGTGAGCAAACATCTGACATCCACCCTTATTCCATTGCTGGGTGTCTCGATTAAACCGCTGCACATAGGAACTCCCTTCCGTGTAGCACTGAATTGAACCATAGCTTGTGTTTACAATTCCATCCTACGTGACTGGTCCACAGGTCCTCTTGAGAGGGTATTCTGGAGTCACAACACAGCATTCTGCCTTCCCTATAGAAAGAAGTACCTGATGCGTCTGGCCAGAAACCCCACATGAGGATCAATCTGCTTGGCCCTCGAGGGAACACCAATTTATAGGTTTCTCTGGCCACGAGCGTTGTGTGTGAGAGAGCCTGATCCCTGACCTAGTGTCAGTCACCAGTGATTGGGCCCCGCATCTAGCATTTGGGATTGCCATGGCCCACGTATGTCATCGCTACCTATCCTTTTTATTCAGGCACCTGTCTCCAGACCTTTGCTGGAATCCCTGTCTATGGGGGAACCTAAAGCACAATAGAGAACTCCTCCTTCCCCATGGCAGGAAACCTGGTTGTTGGGATGGGTATCCAACCCCCAAAGTTGGAGCCAGCTACATGGCCAATGATACCACGGCCACTCCTGAGAGCCATCTGTGCAAAAACAGGCATTGTGGACCTCAACCTGAGCATGATTTCAAACAAGCCCTCTCAGTTGCATCAACATGATTCCACTTTGCAGGCCTAGTACGCCCTTAAGCCCAAATCCTAAATCTTGGTGGGATTTTCCAGTGACCCAGATCCAGATCTCATCTCAGGAATCCCTGTTTTGGGGCAACCCTAAGATGGAAAACAGCACTCTTCCCTACCCCGAAAAAGACACCAAACTATGGAGAGCCAAGTGATGTAACATCTCCCATGGATCCAAGAGAACACACCTGCATTCAGAGTCCATCCTGGACACACAATCCAGAGAAAAGCCTGTGTTATCGCTTTCCAGTAACCCTAATTACAGTTCCTGATGAGATGCACTCCAGGTCTATGCATTGGGCCTGTGATCACCTTTCCACTAACCCTAACCCGCATTTGTGTTTGCAGACTTCTCTCCCAAAACCATGGCTCATATGCCCTCCAGGATAGGTTCTCTGGTTCCACACCACAGGACTGTGCCTGCCATCTCCAAGTAAAGAGTGCCCATCAAAGCTGCCCAAACCTTTCAGATTAGGAGAAACATGCAAGGCCCATGAGCCCACCCCAATATTGTCGGCAGCACTGGACGCAAATGCCGGTCTGAAACATCCTGATCACCTACATCCAAGCAGACAGACAAGTCAATTTTCCTGGGTCAGATGATTGACCTGACATGCCCCTAGGACAGAATTTGAACCCTAGATTAGGTTTTCAGGCATATATCCTAAGGGACATGTTCTGGAATACCAACCTAGGATACAACATGTGGTCCCTGAGCCACACAACAGAACATCTCCTATCCCCGGAAGGAAACCGTGCCCTTCGACCTGTGCCAAACCCTCAGGGTTGGAGTATCCAGCAAAGCACCTTAGACACCAGCTTATATGCTAGTTTGTTCATTACTCCAAACCACAAGGTTTCCATCTGCAGGACAGTCGATTCCTGTTGAATGGCTCCATGAGGTTCCATACAGAAGGACTAGAGAGCAGGGTTAGAAGGATGGATGCCTGTACAGCATACCTCGCATTCCCATTGGCTCTTTGCTAAAAGACATGTTTGAACTACTGGCTCTGGGGTGAGCTAACCAGGGGTCTGAGTTGAAATGGACTCTCCTGAGGATGGGTCGTAATGTCGACTTTTGTCCATAGAGAACTTGGAATGTGCTGGTGGCTCAGGGGTCTTGCAGAATTCGCCTAACTGAAGGGTTTGATACAGCTTCAATAAAAAAGCCCCCATGTGGAGATGAGAGAGGTTCTGTTTGGTGCCTCAAAAAAGCCCCAGATACTGGTATTCAATCCATTTCTCTGAGGAGATACACCTGAACACCAAAGGTAGGGTTCAGATTAGGGCCTAGGTGCCTATCCGTTTCAATCTTCTGTCTCTGGGGACACTGTCTGAGTGTCTAAGTGGAGATAGTTGCTCAGCTGGTGTCAGAGTGCTTTCTTATTTCAGGGCAGCCTACACTGCTGGCATGGCCTCTGAGGCCTTGGAGGTTTCTCCTAATCTGTAGGGTTTTGGCCAATGGATTGGGCAGTTTTCTTGGCGAGAACGGCCACAGTCCTTCAGTGTATCTCCATAGGCCCTAGCCTGGAGGGTATGTGGGTCCAGGCTATGGGCACAGAAGTCTTTAAACACAAACTCGGCTTAGTTGTGGTGCCGAGGGTATGGCAGGCCGGATCCACAGACTGTGACGGGAGCTCCTTGGCTTATGAAAGAAGGGCGACTGGGAGGCAGTAACGTAAGCTTTTGTCTCTGGATGTTGTGTCCCCCATAAACATGGAATGTAGGGATGGTTTCAGGGGCTATGGAAGAGTCTCACTCTCTGAGGAGTTGGGCCAGCTCCAAAGATTTTGGGGTTATTTTGTGGGAAGGGAGGAGTCCTCTTGTCTGGCTCAGATGTTTCTCCAGGAGAGGGACTCCAGATCACAGTCCTGGATACGAGCGACTGGAAAACTCGAACTCTGGTGAGGATTGGGAACATAGGAGCTTGGCATGTCCCATATGCGGGTTCATGGTCCAGGCCGTGAGAGGCCTTACTTCGACATGGGGCTCACACTGACGGTCACAATGTGAGTTTGTGCCCAAGGCGGCACTCAAGTTTGGTCTTGGCCTCAGGGTCCATGAAGGTTTCTCCTACCCTGAAGGTGTTACTCCATGGCAACAGCAAGCTTTATAGCCATGGGGAAGGAGGAGTTCTGATTTTTGATTCAGGTACCCACCTGTGCGGTGATTTGATATAATATCCACGTTCAGATGTCTGAAAACCCAGGTTGGGAAGAGATGATGGCCTAAGACCATGGCGTGTCTGATGTGCTGGCTGTGAGTCCAGCTGTGTCCTTGTCTCTTGTGGCGTCTGGCCTCAGGCTGTGTTAGACAGAGCATTGGTGCCCAGGGCAGCCTATCCAATTTGGGTGTGGTCAAGGCCCGAGCAGGTTGATCCTCATTTGGGGTTTCTGGAGAGCCCCATAGGGCAACGTTTTTCTTCTGGTGGGCAGGCAGAGGGTTCCGGAATTCCAAGTCTGGAGGGCTTGTTTGCCAGGAGTGTGAGGAAGGAAGTCTGAAAACACAAGCTACCGTGAGGTTTAGGGGCGAGGGAACTGAGGCCCACTCTGAGGCTGAATCGAGAATTCCTGCATCTGAGGTCAGGGCGAGTATCAGACATTGCCTCAGGCTGGTGTTTGTGTCCATGATGGCCCCCTTCCTGAAGGGGGTTGTGGCTTCATGAGGCCAGGGTGGTTCCCATGCTGGGAGTTGTGAGCTGCTCCAAACCTCAAGGTTTCCTTCTGCAGGACAGTCAAGTCCTATTGGATGGTTCCAGGACACCCCATACAGAAAGACTCAAGAGCAGGGGTCTAAGCATGGATGCCTGGAAACATCACCTCACATTCCCACTGGCTGGTCGGAGCAAGGCAGGCTCAATCTGTGGGCTCTTGCCAAGCTACCCAGAGGGCTGAGTTGAAATGGACTCTGCTGAGGATGAGCCATAATGTGTGCTGGCGGCCATGGAGACCTTGGAACGTGGTGGTGGCTCGGGGACTCTCCAGGATTCTCCAGTCAGAAGGGTTTGACACAGCTCCAACAAGGAATCTTCCCATGTGGAGACGAGAGGTGTTCTGTTTGGTGCCTTAGGAAAGCCCCATATGCTGGTCTTCGAACTCAGGCCTCTGAGGAGTGACACCTGGAAACCAAAGCAAGAGTTCAGATTAAGATTGAGATTCAGTTCAGATTGAGTTCAGATTAAGATTAAGAACCTGTCTGGTTCAATCTTCTGTCTCTGTGGACATCTGTCTGCATGTCTGCGTGGAGGTAGTTCCTCAGCTTGTGTCAGGATGCCCCTGTTTGTCTAGGGCGGCTTACAATAGTGGGATGTCCTTGGGGGCCTTGATTTTTCTCCTATTCTGTGGGGTTGTGGGCAATGGAATGGGCACTGTCTCCCAGGAGAAAGCAGGACAGTCCTGTGGTGTGGCTCCAGAGGTCCCAGCCTGGAGACTGTGTGGGCCAGGACTGTGGGGACAGAAGTCCAAAAACACAAACTCGGCTGAGTTTTGGGGCCGAGGTTATGGCAGGAGTGATCTACAGTCTGTGAGGGGAGCCCATCGTGATTACAAAGGAGGGCAAGAGGGAGGCAGTCGTTCAGGTTTATGTCTATGGATGTTGTATTCACGATGGTCGTTTAATGTGGCCTCATGGGCCATGGAAGAGTCTCCCTCTCTGGTGATTTGCCCAGCTCCCAAGAGTTTGGGTCATTCTGTGGGAAGGGAGGAGTCTTATTTTCTGCATCATGTGTCCCCGCAATACAGGGATTCTAACGCAGAACACTGGGTACAGACAACTGGAACACCCACCCTCTGCATAGGCCTATGGTCATGGCAAGTCCCATATGCGGGCTCTTGGTCCTGCTCCTGAGAGGCATTACTTGAAGAGTGGACTCACGCTGAGGGTCACAATTCGTGTTTGTGCCCAAGGGGGCCCTCAATCATGGGCGGGACCTCATTGAGCATGCAGGTTTCTCCTACACTGAACCTTGGACGTGCCAACCTCAAGGTTTTTTGCCATTGTGAAGGAGGAGTTCTGATTTCTTGATCACATTCACCTTTGGGCCGTGATTGAAGATAAGGTCTAGGTTCTAAAGCCTGAAAACTGGAAGAGATGATGGGAAGAGATGATGTGAGGAGATGATGAAATAAGGCCATGGCGTGTCCGATGTGTTTAGTTTGGGGCCAGCTCTAGGTGTCGTTCAGGAGGTCTGCCCTCAGGCTTTGCCAGACAGGGCATTAGTGCCCAGATAGGTTGTATAATTGGGGTACATTCGAGTGGCGTGCAGAAGATAATCATTTGGGGTTTCTTGGCAGGCCCATAGGGCAAAGTTTTTCTTCTGGAGGGCAGGCTGACTGCTGCATTCTGGCTCCGGAATTGCCAAACTGGAGGGCTTTTGGGCCAGGAGTGTGGGGTCGGAAGTCTGAGAACACAAGCTTGGCTCTGGTTTTAGGGCAAGGACATGGCAAGCACACTCAGCAGAGCTGAATCAAGATTTCATTCAGACGTTGGTTCAGGTTGGAGTTTGTGTCCATTATGGCCCCTTCATGAAGGGGGAGACATCACGAGGCCATTGGTGTTTTTCCATGATGGGAGGAATGAGATGCTCCAAACCACAAGTATTTTCTGCAGGTCAATTGAAACTTGTTGGATGGCTCCAAGACATCCCATATGGAATGACTCCAGAGCAGGGTTCTAAGAAAGGATGCCTGGGTAGCCCCCCTCATATTCCAATTGTCTCCTAGCCACAGGACACGTTTGATCTGCTGGCTCTGGCATAGCAACAGATGGGGCTGAGTTAAAATGGATTCTCCTGAGGATGGGTCATAATGTGGGTTTGTGTCCATGGAGACCTTGGAATGCGGCAGTGGCACCGGGGCCCTGAATGATTCTCCTAACTGGAGGTTTTGACACAGCTCCAACGAGCAAGTTTCCCATGGAGAGACAAGATATGTTCTCATTGGTGCTTCAGTAACCCCCCATATGCTGGTATTGGAAACCAGTACTCTGGGGAGAGATGCCTGGAAGTCAAAACAATGGATCTGATTAAGGCCTAGGTCCTGTCTGGTTTAATCATCTTCTCTCCAGTCATTTGTTTATGGGTCTGAGTGGAGGTAGTTCCTCAGCTGATGTCAGGTCGACCCTGTTCTTCTCAGGCAATCTACACTATTGGGATGGCCTTGGGGACTTTGGAGGTTTCTCCTAATTTGCAAGTTTGTGTCCAATGAAATGGGCAGAATTACTTTGGGGAGGGAAGGCACAGTCCTGAGGTGTGGCTGCAGGGGCCCAAGCATTGAAGGTGTGTGGGTCAGAGCTGTGGGGACAGAAGTCTGAAAACAGAAACTCCGCTTAGGTTTGGGGATGTAGGTATGAAAGTCTCAAACTACAGACCTTGAGGAGAACTCTTCAGGATATGAACAAAGTGTGAGTGTGAGGTGCTTGCTCAGGCTTTTGTCTCTGGATTTTGTGTCACCAATGGCCATGCAATGTTGGGGTGGCCTCATGAGCCATGGACGAGTCTCCCTCTCTGGGGATTTGGCCTGATCCCAAGATTTTGTGGTCATTCTGTGGGATAGGAGGAGTATGTTCTGATTTTTTATCTCAGGTGTGCCATTAAAAGAGGGATTCTAGCACAGAGCTCTGGGGAGGAACGACTGGACAACCCGAACTCTGGTTAATATTGGGGGCCTAGGGGATGGCAAGCCCCATATGCGGGAACTTGGTCCAGCCACTGAGAGGTCTTACTTGAGGACAGGGATCACTCTGAGGGGCACAATGCAAGTTTGTGCCCAACGCAGCCCTCAAGCATGGGCAGGGATTCATGGGCACCGCTGGTTTCTTCTACACTGAACTTTGGACAATATGGCAACCACAAGGTTTCTTGTAATGGGGAAGGAGGAGTTCTGATTTCTGAATCACATTCCACTCTGGGCAGTGATTGGAGATAAGGTCTAGGTTCTGAAGCATGAAAACCGAGGTTGGGAATAGATGATGACCTAAGGCCATGGCACGCCCGATGTGCTCAGTGTGTGGTCAGTTGTCTGGGTGTTGGTCAGGACGTCCGGACTCAGGTTGTGTCAGACTGTGCATTAGTGTCCAGTTTAGACTATATCATTTGGGTAGAGTCGAGTGCCATGTAGATTTATCCTCATTTAAGGTGTCTGGGAAGCTCATTAGGGCAACATTTTTCTTCTTTAGGGCAGGCAGAGTGCTGCATTGTGGATCCGGAATTGCCAAACGTGAGGACTTCGGGGCCAGGAGTGTGAGGACGGAAGTCTGAGAACACAAACAAGACTTAAGTTTCAGGGCGAGGGCATGGCAGGCACCCTCTGCAGATCTGAAACGAGATCTCGTGCATCTGAAGTCAGGGAGATGATTAGACGTTTGCTCATGTTGAGATTCTGTCCATGATGGCCCCTTCATGAAAGGGGCGAATCTTGAGGCCATGGAGGTTTTCCCACGTTGGGAGTTGTAGGATGCTCCAAACCACAAGGATTCCTTCTGTGGGACAATTGAGACCTGTTGGATGGCTCCAGGACATCTCATATGGAATGACTCCAGAGCACCGTTCTAAGGATGGAAACCTGGGAGCCTGCCTCGCATTCCAATTGTCTCCTAGCAACAAGACAGGTTCGATCTGATGGCTCTGCAGGAGCAACCAGGGGGGCTGAGTTGAAATGGACTCTCCTAGGGTTGGGTCCTAATGTGTGTTTGTGTCCATGAGGACCTTGGAATTGGGTGGTGGCACTGGGACACTGAAGGATTCTCCTAACTTTTGACACTTCTCCAAAGCACAGGTTTCCATGTAGAGACGAGAGTTGTACTGATGGGTGCCTCAGGAAACCCCACATGGCTGGTATTGGAAACCAGGCCTCTGAGGAGAGATGCCTGGAAACCAAGCAATGAATCCGATTATGTCCTAGGGGCCTGTCTGGTTCAATCTTCTTCTCTCGGGACATCCATCTACGGTATGAGTGGAGGTGGATGCTCAGCTGGTGTCAGATGACACTTGCTTGTTCCGGACGGCCTACACTATTGGGATAGCCTGGGGGACTTTGGAGGTTTCTCCTAATTTGTACTATTGTGGACAATGGAATGGGAAGAATTCCGGTGGAGTGGGAAGGCAGAGAACTGATGTGTGGCTCCAGGGGCCCCAGCCTAGAGGGTGAATGGGCCAGGACTGTCGGGACAGAATTCTGAAAACACAATCTCAGCTTAGGTTTGGGGATGTAGGTATGGCAGGCAGGATCTAGAGACCGTGAAGAGAACTATTTGGATTATGAAAAAAGGGCGAGTGTGAGGTGCTTGCTCAGGGTTTTGTCTCTGGATTTTGTGTCAATGATGGCCATGGAATGTCGGGGAGGCTTTGTGGGCCATGGACGAGTCTTCCTCTCTGTGGGTTTGGCCTGATCCCAATTCTTTTGGGTCAATCTGTGGTATGGGAGGAGTCCTTTCACTTTTGTTACATCAAATGTCCCACCAAAAGAGGGATTCCAAAGCAGAGCCCTGGGGAGGGGCGAATGGACAAACCTTACTATGGCTAAAAATTGGGGCCTAGCAGTATTGCAAGCCCAATCTGCCTTCTAATGGTCCAGCAACTGAGAGGACTTCCTTGAGGACAGAACATACGCTGAGGGTCACAATGTGTGTTTATGCCCTCATGGCACTCAAGCATGGTTGGGGACTCATGGTGCATGCTGGTTTCTCCTACACTGAACTTTGGACAGCATGACAACTACATGTATCCTTGCCATGGGGAAGTAGTAGTTCTGATTTCTGCATCTCATTCACCCCTGGGCAGTGAATGGTGATAAGGTCTAGGTTGTGAAGTCTAAAAACCGAGGTTGGGAAGAGATAAAGACCTAAGGCCATGTCGGGTCCGATGTGCTCAGTATGGAGCCAGCTGTCAGGGTGTTGGTCAGGAGGTTCAGGCTCAGGCTGTGTCAGACAGGGCATTAATGCCCAGGGTAGATTGTATAATTGGTGTACAGTGGAGTGCTGTGCAGGTTGATCCTCATTTGGCGTTTCAGGGTATCCCCCAGAGCAACGTTTTTCTTCTGAAGAGCAAGCAGAGTGCTGCCTTGTGGCTCCAGAATTCCCAAACTGGATGCCATGTGGGCGATGAGTTTGAAGACAGAAATCTGAGAATACATGTTAGGCATAGGTTTTGGGGCAAGGGCACGGCAGGCACCCTCTGCAGATCGGAATTGGGATTTCGTGCATCTGAAGTCAGGGCGAGGTTCAGACCTAGGCTCAGGTTGGAGTTTCTGTCCATTATGGCCCCTTCATGAAGGGGGCAACATCTCGAGGCCATGGAAGTTTACCCACGATGGGAGCTGTGAGATGCTACCAAAGCAAGAATTCCTTCTGATTGACAACTGAGACCTGTTGGATCGTTCCAGTGCATCCCATAAGGAATGACGCCAGAGCAGAGATCTAAGGACGGATGCCTGAGCAGCCCACCTCACATTCCAATTGTCTCCTAGAGACAAGACAGGTTTGATATGCTGGCTCTGGGGGAGCAACCGAGGGGGCTGAATTGAAATGGACTCTCCTGAGGATGGGTCCTAATGTGGGTTTGTGTCCATGGAGACCTTGGAATGGGTTGGTGGCACACAGACCCTGAAGGATTCTCCTGACCGGAGGTTTTGAGACATCTCCAAAGGACAAGTTTCCCATTTGGGGACGAGATTTGTTCTGATTGGTGCCTCAGGAAACCCCCATATGCAGATATTAGAAACCAGGCCTCTGAGGAGAGATACCTGGAAACGAAAGTAATGGGTCCACTTAGGGCTTAGGGGCCTATCCGGTTCAATCTACTTCTCTGGGGACATCCATCTATGGTATGAGTGGAGGTAGATGCTCAGCTGGTGTCAGACCCCCCCTTGTTTGTCCTGGGTGGCCTACACTATTGGGATGGCCTCGGGGACTTTGGAGGTTTCTCCGAATTTGTATGATTGTGGACAATGGAATGGCAGAATTCCCATGTATTGGGCAGGCACAGTCCTAATGTGTGGCTCCAGGGGCCCCAGCCTGGAGGATGTGTGGGCCAGGACTGTGGGGACAGAAGTCTGAAAACACAAACTCGGCTTAGGTTTGGGAACGTAGGAATGGCAGGCCCAATCTACAGACCTTGAGGAGAACTCTTCAGGATATCAAGAAAGAGCGAGCGTGAGGCGTTTATTCAGGATTTTGTCTCTGGATTTGTGTCAATGATGGCCGTGGAATGTCGGAGAGGCCTCATGGGTCATGAACAAGTCTTCTTCTCTGTGTATTTGGCCTGCTCCCAATTGTTTGGTGTCAATCTGTGGGATGGGAGGAGTCCTTTCACTTTTGTTACCTCAGGTGTCCCACCAAAGAGGGATTCCAAAGCAGAGTCTTGGGGAGGGGCGAATGGACAGCCCGAACTATAGTTAAAAATTGGAGCCTAGCAGCATGGCAAGCCCAATATGCCGTCTCTTGGTCCAGCCACTGAGAGGCCTTCCTTGAGCCCTGGGAGTACGCTGAGGGTCACAATGCGTGTTTGTGACCAACGG